>NC_136070.1:536230420-538630420 GCF_964261635.1 Lissotriton helveticus | reverse complement strand
CACCTACTGCATTAATGGAAAGTACTCCTGTGGTAGGGCAGATGCAAACGGCAAGGACGGGAGAAGCGTCGCAGAACATTATTAATGGGGGTTGTTGTTTCAGACCGATGAGCCCTCATAGTTTTCAGGTGAGAATACCAGCAGCCACAACATAGTGAATAAAAAAGTGCAGAAGGCGTGTCTTTGGCAGAAGTGCAAGTCAGGAAATGGACAACTGTGCTTCTGAGAAACAAGTGAAATAAAGCATTCATTTTTGTTGGTTTTATTTTGGGGGTACGGTGGCACTGCACCTCCTGCACATAATACAGTTACTGCCTGGTAACTGTAGTTGTGTAGGGCAGGGATGGGAAAGGAGACTTGGAGGATTGCTTGGGGGGAGGCAAGAACATACCTCGCTTAGGTGGGTCGGTAAGTAAAGGACAAGGCTTAAACAAGCATCGTTTGTATTTTAGTACATGCTGGTAGGGCAGGATCGATGGAGTGCCATTGGTACAGAGCAAAATTCCACAAAAGCTGAAAGTAAATTCCAGAAAGACAGGCAGCCGCTGGGTGATGTGGCATTGTAAGTAGAGACAGGGCAGCAAAAGGGGTAAAATGGCATGAAGGGGAGCTGTGGTGCTTTAAGGTGGAACAGAACCAGGGAGAGGCGCATGGGTTGGGGGACTTAGAGAACAACGACTGGGCTTCTGGTTATTTACAAGTAGCAGGGCACTAAAATCACAACTTGTGCAGATCATGATGAAAATCATACAGGAGAGAGACTACTGTCTTGGATTTACTGCACCTGCTGCACTAACAGAAGCCAATACCCTGGAAACGTGGGGGTAAAGGCTAGGAATGGGAGAGGGTTGTGTAGAAAAAAAAGTAATAATCTGGGTTGAATGGGCTTGTGTAGGTAGGAGACTGCACTGCACCTGCTGCACGAATGGAAGCTATGGTCTAGTAAATGCAGTGTGGACAAGGGACGAATGGGGGAGGGGGGTCTTAGGGGTGGCTGGGCAGTGACGAATGGTGACAGGTAGTGGAGATGTCACTAAAGCGCTGGCAGCATACATTGTAGTTAACAAAGGATCCAAGCACACAGTGTGTGGAGGTGCTTGCACAGTGGGATGGACAGTGTTTGATGCCTCCAGGGTCAGGAAAGAAACAGGCTCCTTGGCTCCTGTTTAAAATATAAAATGAAGCAATAGTCTATGTTCAATATGTCCCAGATTCTTTGGTGCCATGGTGCCACTGCACCTGCTGCATGAATAGAAAGTATTCCCCGGGGAAGTGCGGGGGCAAAGGCTACGAACATGGGCTGGTGGGGCGTGTGGGGGAGGCTTTTAAATGAGTAATGATGGGGAGTAGTTCTTGTTACAGAGGCACTTGTATGTGTAATTTGTATGATAAAACCCAAGCAGGAACAGCATATTTTAACAATCAGGGACTGTGTCGCTGCTGCAACATCCTGTGATTCTGAGCAAGTCACTTATCTCTCCTTTAAAAAAAAAACCTGTCATCCTCATGTTACATGATGTGCTGTTTAAGGGACATGTTACAGTTTCGTAAATTGAGAATAGGAGGGGCACCAGTGGGCTTCACGCGGAGAAAGCAGAAAGCAAGTTTTGAATGCACACCAAATGTGAAGAGATAATAACAAGATTTACAGGCCTGTTTACAGAAAGGGGGCTCTCAGAAGGATACTGTAAATAAGGTTTTGACATGGGAGGGACGAAATGAACCTGGAGAACCTAAGCCACCAAATGGAAAGCAACAAAATGTAAGTTGCAAACCACAAAGCCAATGGCAAGCAACGGGCAGAATACATTCCCAGGTCAACTTTCTGAAACTACACAACATGTCTTTCGCATATCACACTGCTGCGCTGTCTGGTAGGCTGCGACCCAAAAAGGTAATATTTTGGGATTTCGAAGAAGTGGTCACAAGCCTCACACACACACAAACACACACCTTTGCCTGCCAAAGCTGTTTACCAATGTAAACACATTATTGCAGTTTACCCTGGAAATAAATTGAAACGTATTGCAAAACTTAAATGTCACCATCCAACGCGCCTAAGCATCTGGTAAGAAAATAAATGTGCAGCGTTGTATGAAAAACAAACCCAAACTACTAGATGATGCCCTTTGTGAAATGGGGAAAAGAATTTCCACCAACCCCAACTAACAGAATGCTATCACCATATTATGAGCAATCCCCAGACACAAGGAAAGTTCATTTGGTAGGTCTAGTATCTTCCCAGTACAACACCTGGACATCCCCCGATGTAACAATGTATCACCATCCGACATACACTAGTCTCCATGTAAAGTAGAAGACAACTACCATTAGATGGATAAGACTCCAGGAGTCTACAGCACCATCCAAAAGCATACATTATAATAAGAGCCCTTTGCTACTATCACACTCAACCTTTACAAAAAGATCACTACAACAAAGTCCTCTAAATGTGATCTTTAACAAAACTACATAGAACGACATTTCCACTGGCCTGGATCAGAGGACTACAAAATAAGGCCTCGATTACAAGGTCTCATTTAATTCTGATTTTGGAAATAATAGAAGTTACCGAGCTCAAAACAGATCCCTTTTATTTCACCCCAAGGATTTCAGCTGATGAGAGCAGCCAACAACTAGGAGTGAAAATGATGAATTACCTGGAGAATTACAGCAGGAATCACTGAGTCCCCTGGTGTTTCCTCATTTATAAGGGGACCATCAGCCCTCCACATTGAATTCCCAATACCTCTTCTCCTCCCTGCTCGAGTTACCAGTATCCCTGGTATCGGTAACGCCAGAGGAGGGAGTTACTAGGCATGATACTAGGTTGCTCAGTTCAAAGTCCTAAAACGAGGAAAGCACATTTCAACATGTTGGATTGTTCTAATGATGGAAACCTGCCCGTTAACAAGCTGAATCAGGGAAGCTGTTCATGATGGCGTACAAGAAACCTCGTCTGACATATGTACCTTCTAGATGTACAAACTAGCAGGCGCGGTGCATCCATTGAGGCGTGGGGGTGTAGCCCGCCCGCCCGCAGCTGCAGCTTCCTCGGCGCTGCGATTCTTAACTTAAGTACTTAACTTAAAGACGTCAATGCGGGAGAACTGACAATCATGTCAGTCATCATGACATCACATCGCCCACCCCCTTCAGAGTCTGAAGGGGGTGGGCGGGGTGGCGTCATGTTGACTGACATGATGATGTCACCAGGGCAAGAAACACAAGTGCGCATGAGTGGGGACGGAGGGTGATTTTTTTCCCCTGCCCACTCATGCGCACTTGCGTTTGCACTTTTTTGCGCATGCCCATTAGGAGCCCTTCGGGCTCCTAATGGGCGTGCTGCGGGCAAAGAGACACCTGTGCCCCAAGCCGCCAGGATTGGCTGCGAGGGGCAGCCAGTCCCCATTCGTGACTGAGGCGCCAAGGGGTTGGGGAGCAGAGGTGGCGCGGACCCGGACCAGCGGTGACTGAGGTTGGTTTTGTTTTATATTTACTATTTAATCCCCCCCCCCCCCCCGCGCGACACTTCCAGTAGTGAGGGTGCATTCATATGGGGGCACTTAATAAGAACAATCTGTGACCCAGACAGATACAAGTTAAGGCATTGCGAAAGTCTCAACATATAAGGCTGCACTGTTAGGACCATGTTATATCCCTTAGTTAGACCTTGCAAAAGCCCCTTGTAGGTTGTTCGAGCTCACTTGCTCGCCGTACTGCAGTACGACAATTTTACGTCTCACCACTTTTAGAAGTCACCAGCCACCACTGCAAACTAGTGGCGTAACGAAACTTGAGTATGCCCCCTGCAAAGTACATGGCGGGGGGACCCCCCTCCCTGACCCACCACCTACCACTTTTTCTGAGGTGGGCAGACCGTGGGGGCTTTAGTTACCCCACTGGTACAACCCTTTGAAGGTGTAACTGAAGCCAGTGATGTAGCAAACGTATCATGGGCCCTAATGCCTGCAAGTAAATTGGGCCCAACATCTCCAGCGCTGGTAGCAAATCCAGCTATAAGTGGGTTGCACTGGGCCCATCAAGCCCTTAGTTTCGGTGCCACTACACCTAGTGCACTATTGCCAGCTCAGCCCTTCAGATGCATCATTCCAAGGTTTAATCTTCGAAGTGCATTAGAAAGACCAGGTGTGTGCGTTTATGAGGCTGAACTTTCTAAGTGTTCCGCATCATGTTGTATATTGATTCTTCTTGTAATATGGCTGACAGTCATTAGCCCTTCCTTAGTGTTTTCACCTTCTCAGCTTCCCAGAATACCTGTGAGTGTTCTAACTTGTTCCAGAGGGTTCTACCTGTGTGTTGAAGGTCTGGTCAGCTGGCTAGGTTTGTACTCAGCTGTGTCTTGGAATAAATCTACATGTAATCAACTAGAAGTATCTTGTCATCTATCATCATCTATTTACAACACATCACACAGCAGTAAATCGTGCTCGTGGCCTTCCCAACGGGGGCCCCAGGTTACCAAGGATACTAGAAGCCTCGTGCAGCAGGAAACACATGCACTGCGGCAAGCATCACTTCCTTTGTTGTTCTGTTCACCACGGAGCAGGCAGCGAATGATTCACCGAGGTCGTTATAGTCATACAAACACTGCTTTACATATATACACAGAGCATGGTGAAGACAATTTACCTATTTAAAACATGATACTGGAGTATACCAGGGCATACGTCTGGCAGCAAGAAGATATATGGATTGATTGCAGAACAGCATCCAGCTAATGGACTCGGAGGAGAGCACAGCAATTAGAGTCTAGATACTCAGCAATTAGGCTAAGCCATTAGGAAGGTCTTGGTAGTGGGTATCTCCAGAACAGGAAGCATTGTAGATATTAAAACCCATCAGAATGGAATAACCAGAGACAAAGGCTTCAGTGCTTAATTTGCGCAGGTGTTCGTCACGAGCACTTGTTTTATGGAGACTTGGACGCATTTTTCATTAGCAGTTTTCGACTCGGAGCAAAAACAGAAAAAAAATTAGAAAGGAGATTAAGAAAGGAGAACAGCAAAAAAGAGAGCGATAGGGAATGAAAAAATAACCCGTGAGACTGAGATAAAGTGGCAAGAGGTGTAGGGCGGTGGAAGAAAGAGGTATGAGGTGGAACAAAGAGCAGTGAGCATTAGTAGTTGCCAACCTCAGCACTTGCCAACTCCGGCGTTGGGCTCCCTTGAAAAGCCCTGGCCCGCTACACGTATTTCTTTCTTTTGTTTTTTCTTAATACACTAAGCAGCATAAGGGGAAAACCCAGAGTCTGAGAATGAACCCGGAGAATGTTTATTATTGGTAACCTGCATTTGTATAGCCCTGCAACCCCGTTCAGGCTGTGACTTTCCAAAAGTCTCCATTTGACTCGGATTCATTTGTTTCATGAGGCAATGCTCCTTGAAGCCTGGAGACGGGGGCTCGGGCATCTGAAACGAGCCGCCACCTTGATGTCCAGATAGTGGGAAGAGCCAGTGTGCAGTATTTAATGCAGCAGTAAGACTACCTTGTGTGTAAGAACTTGGTTTCATTACGAGGTCATTTAAAGGTTATAAGGACAGGAGTGAAGTGGTCAAATTGACAACTGCCAGAGGCAATAAAAAAAAGCATTGGAAATGCAATAGGTCTCGCACCATTAGAGTTAGTGCTTTTAGAATTGTTTATGGGGTTTTTTTGTCAATGTTTAGCATTTTTGTTTCCTGTAGCCAATGCTAAAGTATTACAAATAAAAAAAGCCATAAACATTTCTAAAAGCTCTAACTGAAATGGTCTGAGAACTATTGCACTGTGTGAGGGTGAGTGAGGGTGAGTGAGGGTGAGTGAGGGTGAGGGGTTGAGGGTGAGTGAGAGTGAGGGTGAGTGAGGGTGAGTGAGGGGGAGTGAGGGTGAGTGAGGGTGAGGGGTTGAGGTTGAGGGTGAGGTGTTGAGGGTGAGTGAGGGTGAGGGTGGGTGAGAGTGAGGGTGAGTGAGGGGTTGAGGGTGAGGGGTTGAGGGTGAGTGAGGGTTTGAGGGTGAGGGGTTGAGGGTGAGTGAGGGTGAGTGAGGGTGAGGGTGAGGGGTTGAGGGGGAGGGGTCGAGGGGGAGGGGTTGAGGGTGAGTGAGGGTGAATGAGTGAGGGTGAGGGGTTGAGGGTGAGTGAGGGTGAGGGTGAGTGAGGGTGAGGGTGAGTGAGGGTGAGGGGTTGAGGGTGAGTGAGGGTGAGGGTGAGGCTGAGGGGTTGAGGGTGAGTGAGAGTGAGTGTTGTGAGAGAGGGGTGATGAGGCCTGGTTGTTGTGAGAGAGGGGTGATGAGTCCTGGTTGTTTTGAGGTACAGCTGATGAGGCCTGGTTGTTGTGCGCTCTGTGTATTTTCACATGGCGTTCTACATTCTTAATGGAGTGCCTGTAACTGTATATTCCACTCAGTTATCTCCAGTTGCATCTGGAGATCAACCTGGGCGGACGCCTTAGCTGTGCTGCAATAAACCTGCTTGTCTTCTTATCGTGGATTTGGCATCATTGTAATAAAGTCGTTCACTAAAAGAATTACATGAAATTACATTGGGAGATGAGGGTTGGAGGCGAGCTAGTGAGAGAAAGAAGAGGGCCGGCTTTCTGTGTGGAAATGAACACAGAACTGCAGCGGCTCCACTGTGGCGTCTGATAACAAATATTAAACATTATTTATCAGCATTGGGAGCCATTGAGAATGTAACCAGTGATTAGTGCTTATCTACTTCCATCGGATTTCCATTGTCTGCTGCGCAGCGCTCCTAGAGCAATGTTTTGTGCAGCAGGCGCTTAACAACCCCCTTCCCCATGTGTAAATGCACACGCACTATAACTCACTGCAAAGCGTTAAATGTCGCTTCGCCCAACAAATATTCATGACTTGCTGATTGTAGCGAATAAAGCAGATATAAGGCTGGAGACATTGTAGGCGGTGTGAAAAAGCTATGCTGCTTTCTGCCACGCCTATTCCTAATGCTGACATGACATTTTTCGATTACGGCCCCAGGAACGTTTTGGAACTTTGTTTCCTGTGACCGCAAAAACGCAACAGGCTGTTGAACAGCGGCCACCACTGACAGCTTCTGAATGACAGCAAAGTAAATAAAGAGATGGGCGAGCCGCGCAGAACAAAAGAAAGGCATGCTACCGCCATTATTAAAGATGAATAAAGGCACGCGCCGCCATTGTTAATGATGAAGCTACCCAACAAAAAAAAAAATGCAGTAAAACTTTCATTGAATAATTAAAATGTATCAACACATAAAAATGATCATCACTCCCCTAATTGTGCTACTAGATTGCATTAACCAGTTTCGCTGTCGGTGCCCCTCAGCTGAGATTTCAGGGAGAGTGTGTACCCACTGAAAGAACCTCCAGTAACCTCTTTCTTGTTCGTTCTCTGAGGTTCACGGCACAGGAGGACGTTAGTTACGAAGAAGCTGTGGCATGCAGTTACTGTGATTGGAACCTCTGTGCGGAGGAGCATGCGTGGGCTGCTAAAGGGGGCTGGTGGTGTGAAGGTGGCTTAATAGTCTGAAGCAGTAAGGTTAGGAACACGGATGTAAAGGGTACAGCTACAGGAACGTGAAAGCCAGCAGCATGCTTGCCTGAGCCAGAGAAACACTCACAAAGGGAGGAGAGCAAGCATCTGTATACATTAAAGTAAGGCACCCATGAATTGGGTGCCGCTCTAAGCCAGGGAAACGCTCATTCAAATAAACAAGCGAAAGGATCGGAGACACGGCGGGTAAAATAAACAAAAAAAAAAACGAAGCCGGAGGGAAGAGAGGGGAGGGGGGAGGAGAAATGCGACACGGTGGGAAGGGGAGGGGGCGGAGCGGGTCAAATCAACAAACAAGCCGAAGGGAAGAGAGGGGAGGGGGGAGGAGAAATGCGATACTAGATTGCATTAACCAGTTTCGCTGTCGGTGCCCCTCAGCTGAGATTTCAGGGAGAGTGTGTACCCACTGAAAGAACCTCCAGTAACCTCTTTCTTGTTCGTTCTCTGAGGTTCACGGCACAGGAGGACGTTAGTTACGAAGAAGCTGTGGCATGCAGTTACTGTGATTGGAACCTCTGTGCGGAGGAGCATGCGTGGGCTGCTAAAGGGGGCTGGTGGTGTGAAGGTGGCTTAATAGTCTGAAGCAGTAAGGTTAGGAACACGGATGTAAAGGGTACAGCTACAGGAACGTGAAAGCCAGCAGCATGCTTGCCTGAGCCAGAGAAACACTCACAAAGGGAGGAGAGCAAGCATCTGTATACATTAAAGTAAGGCACCCATGAATTGGGTGCCGCTCTAAGCCAGGGAAACGCTCATTCAAATAAACAAGCGAAAGGATCGGAGACACGGCGGGTAAAATAAACAAAAAAAAAAACGAAGCCGGAGGGAAGAGAGGGGAGGGGGGAGGAGAAATGCGACACGGTGGGAAGGGGAGGGGGCGGAGCGGGTCAAATCAACAAACAAGCCGAAGGGAAGAGAGGGGAGGGGGAGGAGAAATGCGATACTAGATTGCATTAACCAGTTTCGCTGTCGGTGCCCCTCAGCTGAGATTTCAGGGAGAGTGTGTACCCACTGAAAGAACCTCCAGTAACCTCTTTCTTGTTCGTTCTCTGAGGTTCACGGCACAGGAGGACGTTAGTTACGAAGAAGCTGTGGCATGCAGTTACTGTGATTGGAACCTCTGTGCGGAGGAGCATGCGTGGGCTGCTAAAGGGGGCTGGTGGTGTGAAGGTGGCTTAATAGTCTGAAGCAGTAAGGTTAGGAACACGGATGTAAAGGGTACAGCTACAGGAACGTGAAAGCCAGCAGCATGCTTGCCTGAGCCAGAGAAACACTCACAAAGGGAGGAGAGCAAGCATCTGTATACATTAAAGTAAGGCACCCATGAATTGGGTGCCGCTCTAAGCCAGGGAAACGCTCATTCAAATAAACAAGCGAAAGGATCGGAGACACGGCAGGTAAAATAAACAACAAAAAAAACGAAGCCGGAGGGAAGAGAGGGGCGGGGGGAGGAGAAATGCGACACGGTGGGAAGGGGAGGGGGCGGAGCGGGTCAAATCAACAAACAAGCCGAAGGGAAGAGAGGGGAGGGGGGAGGAGAAATGCGACACGGTAAACAAAGACGGACATGCACGCGCCCGTGACTTTTAAGGTCAATGCGCATGCGCATAAGCTTAATGCGCATGCGCATTGACCTTAAAAGTCACGGGCACTGCAAGGAATCGCCACGATTCCTTGCAGTGTGGATAAAGAGTGGATAACTCGCAATACTCTCGCCTTGCTCGATGCGCATGCGCATCGACAGGCGAGACCTAAAAAGCCTTGTGATTCATTTTGACTCACATATCGGATCGCATATAATAAAATAAACCAGAGAAGGCATTAATTACAGATATAATTCAAATGCTTAACTGGTGTAGAGGAAATATTTCATAGTGATAACATGATGACGATTTGTAGGGGAAAGGTTCGCAACCACCCATTTCACATGCATACTGCATGAGGTGTTATCAATGGGTAATAAACTGCCCATCCTTAATTTGAATTAAAAACATACATTTTTCCTCCATCTCCACTGCTAAAAGCAGTGGGGCGACGCTCCTCCGCCTCAGCGCAAGATCCACCACTGCCCAGTTACAAGATGTCCATGGTCAACCAGGACAGGACTTGGACCCTTAGGGCTGACTTATCTCTCCCCACATTGCAGGCCACAGGTGAAGTCCTGAGCCCACATTCGGAGCAAAATCAAACATTTAAATCTATATCGGACATGGTATGCCGATGGTGTTGCCAAACCCAGCTCATTCCACACACTCCTTGAAAACAAAAGAAATGCGACCAACTGAATCTAGACAAAGGAGTTAAAACAAGGCTGAAGGATACTGCTAATCCTGGGCAGGCAGGGGCAGAAGGGCTGGGCGACCCAGGAGGCTGGATAGTTGCAGGTCCAATGAAAGAGAATGACGTTTCTGCAGGGTAATATACCCCTTGGCCAAATCTGCCCCATCCCACAATGCATCAGCCAGGCAGCCCTACTCCTGACGTAAACCCCTCCTCGTGGAACCAAACAAAGGCCATTGCAATAGCAGCACCATAGCACTACCATCACCCTGCCCAGTGCCAAGGGGCGCCCTTCTCCATTTTACCTCTATCTGCCCTAACCGACATCTGAGAAGCACACACATACCACGGATCATTTACTACGTCACAGGTCTGTAGTAGGCAAAGGGAAAGACAAAGTACCACAAGAAATGTTGTACCTTATTGTGTGAAAATATTGCACATTACTCTATAAATGTTGCATCCTACGTTACTAATGTTTAGAAAATGGAATAGCTGAATTACTTTTCTGTCTACATTGTTTGCTTTCCACAACCAAAAATAGCTTTTCATATTTGTCCTTCAAAAGAATACGGAGTAGTGAGTGGCAAGACAGAAATGCTCGGATTAAAAGTAAATCATAAGAAACTAGATTCTCACAAAAGGACAGGAGTTCAAGAGTGAGGGGGTTGTAGCATATCAACATAGCAGGCTGTTTGAAACATGGGGATATCTGTCCACAGGAGCCTTTCAAAGACAGCAGGTTCTGGGAAACTGTGTATGTGCTGCAAAAACTGCAAACAGGTATTCAACCCGTGGGCAACCTGAGAGAGAGGGCAGCCCAGAAGCCTCGTCAAATCGAGCTTGGGAACTCAGCAAATATCACAGGACGCCAATATGGAGTAAACATCTGCTGGAAACCCATCTGCTAGCACTTTCAAACGTCTGCCTCCAAAATGGAAACAAGCATTTGCAATGCCATAGGACTCACATTTACGGGAGACCTATTGCATTGCAAATGGAAGTGCGGGCGGGTGAAAAGGCACAAACAACGGGAGGGGGGAGAGATGGCACGGACTGCGGGAAAAGAGTGCTCCTACAACACTCAAAGTAAAGGGGCCAGTAGCCATGGAAGGATACAAATGACGACATAGCCGTCATAAGGAGGGGCTAACAGCCTACAAACCAATCGGAAGTCAGCATTTTGAAAGGACAAAGACTCAAGCCAATTAAAAAGTGGGCGGGGAGTGGGCATGGCTTCTCCCCCCTACTCTACTACCACAGATCAATCTCAGAGCAGCGCTTGCGCGCTGGCTCAGGGCTTGACCTAAAAATAAGTACATATAATTATATGTCAATTTATATGGCGCAAAAGAGGCTGCGGCACAAACACTGAGTGGAGGCCTTCTGTCGCATCTGAGGTCGGCATTACATTATGGCCTTTGTAGGCAGCTGCCTCCTAGCACCACCACAAATGGCCTTAAGAGGGTGCTAGCCTGCAACAAAAGACCTACAAAAAGGATCCTGTTAAATGACTCTGAAAATCCTTGCACCTGAGTGAACTCCAGTTTGAATGACGTACCACTCGCTTTTGCATCTTTTCCACCCACATAGCTTACAAGAACCTTTTCAATGTAGTCAATCAGGTGGCGTGCCAGAAAGGAACCGCCGTCCTCACATATCTCGGTTAGCTTACGAGTGTTCAATCAAGATCTCAGGCTCATAGCGTCAAATAAATATGTTCCTCTACAGTTACATAATGTGTACACTTCTCCATGGTATCACATCGTAAAACATTTCCCGCCTGAGGGCATGTATGTTCTAACTGTGGAACTGGGGACTCTCCTGCTGCTGTGGGCTGACATCCTTTGGGTAGGCTATGTGTTTGACAGCTTGGATGAATGAATCTGTTGTGTTACTACATCTGACAGTTCGGTCATAATTTCAACATAATTTAACAATATATTATCAATAAAGAAGCTCTTAGGCGTGGCTCTGGGGAAACCTGCAGGGCGCTCTTTGGTCCAGTTCTTGTATCAGAAAGGTCAGCATACTGCAACCGCATTCATTTGGAGGGACCAATGTATATCAACAGGAAAGCGGGCTCGAGATATTATTCCCAAGGGGTCACCATGGCAGCCAAAAGATTGCTTGAGTTCCAAACTCTCTCTCTCCCTCTCAAGAAACCTATAAACTTCAGTTATGGAAAAAATGTAAACAACTTAAACATCTTCTGTGTTTACTTTGCCAGTAATAGTCTACACTGCCCATAATATGTCAACTTTTGAAAATACACACATACATACACACACACACACACACACATTTATACACACACACACAGACATACACACACACACACGCGCGCGTGCCATGGCAGTGAAAATAAATATGGCAAACAAGTTATATAAATCAATTATACAAATAAACACACATCACTACAGCCAATTAGCAACATTTACTTTATTACCACAGTGCAGCATATGTGTGGTGAGGAAAACACGTCTTACTACCTCACAGATTATATGTAACAATAAATTTAGCATGGAAACAGCTCTCCTAATAATCAGTTCTCTCTTGAGGTTTTTTGCTGTGCAGAAACATATTTAACCCATTGCACTCTGGTTTTGATTAAACACATTTGTTAGAAAACCGAATTAATGCAACAGCATAAACCAAGTATACAGATGAGCAGAGTATAATAGCAGATTACACTATATGCAACGGAGTATATGCTATACATTTAGCCTGGAGCTGCAGTTTTAACCCTTTCCATGCTGATGACGGAACCGCTCCGTCATCAGCTGCGGTTGGGCTGTGCTGATGACGGAGCGGTTCCGTCATGGCCCCGCCGCCGCACCTGCGCGGCGCTGATTTCGCGCCTGCGCGGCGCGTTCTATTGAGCGGGCGGGCAATGACGGAACCGCTCCGTCACGAGCACAGCTCAACCGCGGCTGGTGACGGAGCGGTTCCGTCACCAGCATGCGGCCGCCCCGCCCACTTAGCGCTGCGGCGGAATCGCCGCCGCAGCGATGCTGTTAAACATTAATGGAACAGTGGTAATAAATGTGCAGTGAGGTGTACAAATCTGTCTGGCAGGGTCGTCGACCCCAGATGCCATTCCTAGAACAGGAGGGCCCCTGTCTTTTGGTGTCACTCTCACCCATCTAACGATGAGGTCACAAGACTGCGAGAGGGTACCCTACTTAGATAAAACCAGTGAAAGTATATTTCTTCACAGCCTGGGACTGGTGCAAGAGTAGCAATCGTAGGAGTGCGAATTTGCTCTACATTCCACTTAGAGTGTACTGTGAGCAGCTGTAAGATTTATTACCAGTGGAAAGGAAAATGCTTTTAACTTTGTAGCTAAAAAAAAATAAAATTTTGTATTAAGAGCACAGAGGACATTTTCCTATAAGTCATTTAAAATCTATTCAATGAACATTTATTCTGTTGCCAAACAGTCTAGCCTGGAAATATTATTGCGCATTAGTATACCCCGTGGGTGCGATTCTGGTCAGAAGCAGCCCTCTTCATTGTGCTACACTTACATGCAGGATGTTTTCGGGCACCGCCTCTTCCGCTCGAGTCATGGCGGCTGCTGACTCATCCCGGTAGTCCATTCCAAACAAAGGCCGCAGAGACGATGCTAAACCAAGCGATCTCGGGCGGCGGCATAGAATGCGTCAAGTGTCAGTGACAGCAGCAGTGCTGACAGGGATGCTACCTGTAGCCACTGAAAACCAGGGCAGGGTACCCGGAGCCCAGGGTCGGGCTGGGCTGCAGGGCAATCAGGCAGTGCCCGGAGGGCTGGTCTGAAGGGTCAGTGCGTGGGAATTATTTTTGAGGGCTTTTGTTTTATGGCCTGTTTTTACCGTGAATTTCCCTATTAAAACAAACATTGCCTGTAGCAATCACATATGCATGCCGGCTTCCATCCCTTGCAAAATGCATATACAGCTCGTCTTTACAAGTTCAAAACTGCTCCAATTTTCAAATAATGGGCCACTTTTTAAACTATCGAATTCGCTAATATGGGCCACTTATGTTTTGGTGTATAGGCCGATATCCTGTCGCAGTCCAAATCTGCCATAGCCACCATGAGATGCCTGTGCACCAGCAAAACGCGAATAAGAGAGTTCGACAGGTGTAACATGCTCTCGATACCATAACATGGCGCCTGTAAACACCAAGAGACTGTTGAACTAGTAGTAGGATGGCATATTATTGTATTGTGGAACCTGCCAATATTAGGAGACGGACACTGTGCGTAAAATACGAAGACTGTCGCCACCAGAACACCACATTTCACCTGTCTAATCATTAGGCATCGATGTTATGTTAAAAAAAATTGCAGAACGAACGCAACGTATATCCGAGGGTGTCTTGGCGCTGGTCTGAGTGTTGAGCAGATGTGAGAAAGGAGGAATTACTGCTTAAAGAGCCAGGTTTTAAGGAGCTTTTCTTTTTTTTGTTAAAAAATATAAGTTCATAAGGAAAACACGTAGTAAAAAACCAATGCCGTGATGAACAATAAATAAAACAATAGAAAAACGAAAAAGAAAGAGTTAGCATAGAACCTCATGGAAACAGGACTAGGTTGGAATGACAAATCAGAAAATAACAAAATAATTTATAAAATAGTGCATATCACCTATTGTATAGCAACAATATAATAGTAACACAAGAAAAATATAACATTGAGATATTATTAGCAATAAAATATGGAATATCATGGAGGTCGAGCAACTTCTTGTTGAATAGGAGTTAGGGAGAGAGGGCGTTTAGCACTAGAGTCAATAAACATTGTAACAGGTAACCATAGATTCAAACGTTTTACGGCTAAATGAATGGGACGAAAAAATGCAGTATCTAATCTGTGATTGTAGTATACTGCATACCACCATGCTTGAAATGATAAGTTTGTAGAATCTTTCCAATTTTTTGTAATTTGTTGAAAAGCAACTGCCAATAAAAGATCGACAATCCGAATGTTGGAGATGTAATCATCCCAAATGGGTAAAAGACAGCCCAAACATAAATGTGTAACAGAAAAAGGGAAGTTGGAGTTGAAAATCGAGTTAAATTTGAGGCCACACCATTTTCCAGAATGCATGTACATGTGGGCACGTAAAAAGTAGATGTTTCAAATCAGCAAGTGGGGAAGAGCAGGACCAACAGGCATCAGGTATTTCATTATGTCTTTTATGTATTACAGCTGGGTGCACCAAAAGCCTGTTGCAAGTAAAAAAGAATGTTTGTGTAGTCTTAGCTGCCCTAGAGGTTTTTCCAAATATTGGACCATATTTTATTCCATAAAGAAGGTGACCAATCCACTTCAAGATCATCTTCACAACAGAGTTCAACCTTAGTCTTCGCTCTCTGAATGTGAGTAGCGGATATGAGTGTAAATAGAGGAAGACCGAGGGTAGGAAAGTAGGAAAGCATGTAGACTGTTAACCGGGAAAGGTTCAAGATGAGATAAAACTTGGGTATATGCACTGAAAAGGGCTTGTTTAATCAAATTGTACTTGGAATGGAAGGAAGGAGGTAGGTCAACAAGTGAAATAGGCCTGTAATTATTACAATATTTCAAGTCCTTCCCTTCCTTGGGTATTAAACAAATTAGAGCTTCTAAAAAGGACCCAGAAGATTCTCCTGAATGTGTGAAAAGGTGTAAAAGAGTGAGTAACTAGGGGAGAAGAATTGGAGTGAAGTGTGTAAAAAACTCAACAGTGAAACCATCCGAGCCCGGGGCATTGTCCGTTTTGAGTATTTGCAAGGCATTAAGAAGTTCCTGTTGTGAGATGTTACATTCTAAGGAGGTTAAATCAAGGTGGGAGTCAGAGGGTTTGTGAAAGCCTGAAATGAATTGCGAGATATCTGAGTCTGTAGGTGTAACTTCAGGTGTGTAAAGTGTTTTATAGGAAAGAAGAAATTCATTTAATATCTCTGCGTCTTTAGTTCGCAACGTATTATGTTCATACATAATGGATTCAATTTCAAACTTATTTGTCTAATTTTTAAGTAGTTTGCCAAAAGCTTGCCAGCCTTATTCTGACCCCATAACACTTTGCACTAGACTTCAACAGGTAAAGTGAAGCATTTATCAGTAGATTCCTTATTAAATTGAAAATTTGCCTTGAGTTGTGAGACAAGATTTGGATTTCTTAGAATAATAGGAGTGTTTCAATTGCTTTATATCAGACAGAAGAGATTCCACTGCTTGGTTGCTCCAGCCAGGAAACTGCTTCCACCCCATTTAGATTTTTTTGTATCTGAAGGTGTTTATTTTGAAGGTTCCCACTGATCTAAGATTTCTATTGGGAGATCACTTACTGAAGTAGAGCCTGAAAACACAGTCTTTCAGTTTTCACAGGCCCATGATCAAGTAGCTCTGCCAGGTTTATTCTTTACATTCAGGGAGTAGTAGTCCAAGGTTCTAAAACAGTCTAAACACGATTACAGATCACAGAAAGCACTGGGAAAACATGCGCTGAATAAGCTACACAGCATGGACCTGAGAAAGCCAAGAGCTCTGTGGAAACCAACCTGCTGAGCCACAAATCACAATCAGTAAAGAGTTTTAGGCCTATAGTCTGCTACGGAAAAATAACATGGTCAAAATACATATCTAAATTCATCAAGTGACCCACTGCCATGGATAACACCTCCAGCCTGTTCTGGCTTTTATGTGTATATTATCACAAGGACAACCCCTTCTCTGCCAACGTGGACCAGGGTCAATACTATTTACATGCAAACAGCACCCCCGCGAGACTCTTTTCAGAACAACCATCAGCCCACCGTTTGGGGAAGCCACCATTAAAATGTATTTATTCTTAAACACCAAGTGGTACCTACACACTTTGGTAGTCTTTCATACAAAAGCAAGTGTAAAAAATACACTTAATGGTCACTTCCCCAAACGGTGGGTAGAGGGTTGATGATTTTTCTAAAAAGAGTCCCACAGTGGACGCTGTTTGCAGGTAAATGTTCTGGCTTTTAGACATCAGCACTTAACAGCCTGGAATTTCTAAGTGTGCCTTTAATGGTAAAAGTGAAACCATAAGACCCATAATGAAAAGAGGCAACGCCTAAAAAGTTAGACGTGGTAGGCAATGACTCACAGGGTATGGGACCCCTGGGCTAAGCAATCCTTAAGCAACAGAAGAGTACACAATTACAATTACTTGGGGGGGGGGGTGAAAAGTGACAAATGCTCTTCACCCCTGTGTTCCAAATTCAATAGGCTAGGTATATTAATGTATTTATTTATATGTATAATAATATTTTGTTTTTATTTTACAGACTCTGCACTTTGTCAATGCTTCTAAGCGGTCTTGTGTATATGATTTGTGTGTGTGTAGTTCTTTTATATACATTTGTTTTCTTGCTTATAATTAAGGCTTCCAGCTTTCTGTTCTTTCAGATTTTAGCAGATAAATACTGACAGAAAACGATCTATTTTATTATCTACATTTATTTTTCAATGTGGCACATCATTCCATATGCGCAATTAACTTGTATCCTGGCACCGCATCCTACTAAGTAGTGTTAACTGCTTTTAATAGTCAAAACTGTATCGCACCTACTGAAGGGATAACTATACTCACATTCGTGAAACTACTATTCCCATAAAACCTTGAGCTAATCTGCATCAGCTAAGTACACTGGGGCAACAATGGAAATAAAAGACGCCCCAATTCAAAGAATGTGAGCCTGTGATGCCGTTTTGTTTCAGCAGAGCCCCGGAAGAAGAAGCACAATGCCTCGAAACGCGTTGGCGACAAATGCTGGTGGAGCCAAGTGCAGGCTGCATGGAGAGGCTGTAAGCAGGAATGATGTCGAGTGCCTTTCAATGCTCATGGGCATCTTTGTTTGACACATTTATTTTTCAATATGGATAAAAATGGAAATTCTAAATGCTGATAGTCATGAGTTCCAGGCCAATAGCTGTGCAGATTGATAGGTAAAAAAGTCAAAAAAGACTCCAAGAACCTTATAGTCGACAACTTTCCAATGTACTTAGCTTGTTTTTCACACAGAAATATTTTTGTCAGTAAATACTCGAGGTTTCTGGAGCTCTATAATAACAGAACACATTTTTCAGCCACTGTTAAGGCTACTTGAGTCCCACTTCAACACCGATCTCTGTCTTTTTTACTCCCAGAATCAACTTTAACATGTTGCAAGTCGTTGTACTGGCATTCTACTATTTGGGGCAGAGGTCTTCAAACTGGGGGGCCAGCCCCCCTAGGAGGCCTCGAGTGATCTCAGGGGGGGCGCCAGGCTCTGTCCAAAAGAAACATTATGCTTTGTTTTCAGCCTACAAAAATGAGCTGCAGTAAGCACGTCTGTAATGGGCCATCATTCACATTCTTTGTCATTTAAATCCTGGCTGGGAGAAGGTGTCAAAAATGAAGGGACTTCACATTTTCTCCAAGACCCACACTGCCATTTTGAATAACCACACTGGATCCTTTGCACATTAGTAAGGCCTGCCTCACCGGAATAGTATGTTTGGAAATCATGTATTTGTTTGCACTTCTAAAACAGTGACAGAACTTAGCTGCAATGTTTAAATAAGTCTAGACATATTTAAACATTGCCAGTTAAATAAAATAATAGTGAAATATTTTGAGGGGGGCCCGGCGAATTGTTTTTCTACACTGGGGGGGGGGCGCGGAATAAAAAAGTTTGAAGACCACTGATTTAGGGCATCAATTCGCCGTTCACAACCTGAACGTTCCTTAATCTGAGTGGCCCCTGTGCCGGCAGATCTCAGAGGCATCGGAACCTCAAAAGTAGAGGTATGAAAAATTCTTGTAAATTGCTTTTGAGTAATTGGCAAACTTTGGGGCAAATTATCAAAATTACATTTAACTACGTGATCTGCAAATCCGTTATTGTATGCATGTCACAAATTTACATTTACATTTACAAATTGAGGCAATAACACATTTTGCAATATGAAAAGCATGAAAAATACAATGGATTAAGCAACCACTACTTGTGTTCTGGCTATTCGCATTCTTCCTGCCTGCTCGCTGTGAAATTGTCCCATGAATGGCATGTGATTACACAATGAGGCGAAATGGAGTAAATTCGTGAATTTTGTACAACAAGCATAACCCAAAATAATGCGAACAACACTGATATAATTTACATTTCGCCCGGGTCTACTCATAACAAGTTTATTCCAATACAAAAAAATACCGCAAATCACAGTTCTAGGGTATCGTGGCACCAGTGGCGGCTCCTTCGCTATGGCGGAGGAGCATCGCCTCGCTGCCAGGAAGCAGCAAAAGAAAATAAAAAAGAAAATGATAATAACTAATGTTATTATCCTTTTACTTCATCCTCCTGCTGCGGCAGCATGCGTGAGGGGGCGGGCTGCAGAGTAGGGGAGGTGTGGTAGAAGACTCCTGTGTGCAATGACTGTTTGGTCAGCCCTCTCGGGGTCGCCCAAAACAGTCATGCGCACTTCCCTGTTCTCCATGCAGGCGCATTACAGCCTGCATGGAAAACATGCCCACCCCTCCAGCCCCTGGCTGAGTGCCGTGTTATGACGCTCAGACCAATAATAACGCTGCAATGCTGGCTGCGAGGAACCCTGGTGCTTCCTGTTTCTAACAGGAAGCCAGGAAGAGGAAGGGAAGGGACATAGGACAGGCAGCAGCAGCCAGCCGACCAGTAACCGATAAATTTTTTCCGTTTACCCCATTCAATCCCCACCCGCCCCACTGCTGCTTCTACGCAGCAGCTGCGACTGCGTGGCATGCGGTGCTGACCACAGGTCCACATCGCTAGAAATGCTTGTGTTGACTTTTTGTTAATGACAATCAGTTAAGGAGGTGGTGATTGTTGAATATAGAATATGGGGAAAATTAACTAAATGAACTTGTCACGTTATTCACATTAAAGTAAAGCCCTTGTGTACTCGGATAATCGGATTCTGCTGTTGCGGCGATCCTATATTCTGCCTGTTCCCTCATGTTCTTTTCAAATGTACAAGAGCGAGCAGCAGAGTCTGTGATGATGTGTAGGCTCACACAATTGCACTTTGTATGCATGGAGTAGAACTTTCCCCTTTCTCACTCACTATTCTGAAGGGCCTTCAAGTCCCTCATGCCGAGGATTGTTGCTTAAAAGACCGGGAATAGGATCACACACACTTGACATGGGGCCTCTTGGCAGCTACGTGACTCCCCAGGCCCAGGAAGGCACCTACCCACTCATGTGGAGGGTGAAAGCCGCCTCAAGTGGGGAAAGTGCCAGCCAATGGGACCTCAGAGCAGGCTTGGTGCCAAGGTTTGCCTGAGGTTAATGGGTTCCCATCGCCTTTCTTGCATGGTGCAAAAAACACTTAGCCCATTAGTAAGAGACATGCCAGGGCCGCACACCACCCAAAGCCGTGCCTGTCCGTCTAGCCTTTGACAGGGCGTACAGTGAGAACGCTGGGACCCTTTAATCCAGTGTACTGCAAGATCACGCCACAGAATGTTGTGTTTTGTACAACGGCCAAGCAATGGCAGACAGCATGCAATCCGTTCAGTGGCGTAACAAAACTTGAGGGACACCCCTGCAAGGTACATGGAGGGGTCCCCACTCTTGATTTAATCAGGAGCTCTCGTGCCAGAGTACTGTGCTGAGGGGGCCCTCTGAAGCTCGAGGGGCCCCCGCACCACAGGGGCTGCGGGGGCCTGTGTTACGCTACTGTATCCATTGGCTCAGTGGCGTCTTAACACATGGGCACGCTGGGCAGTTACCTGGGGGCCCATGCGCATAGGGGCCCAAAGCAGACCAGAATTTAACACTCATTTTCCATTAAACATTTTTATTCCTGTGAGTGGGTGTATAGGCAGGGCCCAGTGGTGTAATGAAACTTGAGGGGGCCCCCCTGAAAGGTACGTGGAGGGGTCACACCGGACTCAATCAGGAGCTCTCCAGCCAGATTATTGTACTGAGGGAGCTCCCTGGAGCTTAGGGCCCCCGTACTGCAGGGGCTGCGGGGGCCTGTGTTAAGCCACTGGCAGGGCCTGGTGCACTGCTAAGCACGTAGGCCTATAATGCTGTTAAGACGGCCCGCGTTGGCTCCCTAAACCAAAATGTATAGTCAATAATCATCTCCCTCCCCTATAAGAAGAAGCCATCAGTAACTTAAAACAAAAGATCAGGAGAGCTGGCTTCTATAGAAGCAGAGGGCACAAACATTTCCATTTTTCACATAAAAAGCCAACCGGATCAGAAACTGAATTTAGGTCATTCTATTACAGAATAACAACACAGCAAAGCTAATCGGTTTAAAGTTTGATTTGCGTACTATTTGCCATGACAGTGCTTGTATGTGTAGTGGGGAGCAGGTGCAGACAAAAGCATCTGAAAAACGAATGCTAAAGAAACAAAGAAACATTCATTGGCAAAGCCAATAGGCCTCGCCTTTGGGACCTATTGGCTTTGTTAATGGCTTTTAGCGATGATGTACAACATCCCCAATGTTAGCCAGTACGGCTAAACAACAGTGAACAAAAACAAAAGACGCTGTGAGGTGTCCAACCACGTCATTCTGTAGATACATGCAACACATGTGTGCACCTAGTAAATGACCCACGCACTTTCCTTCTTTTAATTTACCAATCCAGGTTGGACAGGAAGAAAACAAGCATTTACAATGCAATGGTTTCGCCTTTGGAAAAGTTAGAGTTATTGGCATTGTAAATGACAACATTTTTATTTATGTGTTTGTTTTGAAAACAGATAAATAAATGGCATTGTCATTTACATTGCCATTAGCTTAATCTCTGCAGTCACTCTGCACTCTCTAGCACTCCCTACTCACTCTGCACTCTCTAGCACTCCCTAGAACTCCCTACTCACTCTGCACTCTCTAGCACTCCCTACTCTCTAGCACTCCCTACTCACTCTGCACTCTCTAGCACTCCCTACTCACTCTGCACTCCCTATGCACTCTGCACTCTGCACTCCCTATGCACTCTGCGCTCCCTATGCACTCTGCGCTCCCTATGCACTCTGCGCTCCCTATGCACTCTGCGCTCCCTATGCACTCTGCGCTCCCTATGCACTCTGCGCTCCCTATGCACTCTGCACTCCCTATGCACTCTGCACTCCCTATGCACTCTGCACTCCCTATGCACTCTGCACTCCCTATGCACTCTGCACTCCCTATGCACGCTGCACTATGCACTCCCTATGGACTCTGCACTATGCACTCCCTATGCACTCTGCACTCCCTATGCACTCTGCACTCCCTATGCACTCTGCACTCCCTATGCACTCTGCACTCCCTATGCACTCTGTTCCCTATGCACTATGCACTCCCTATGCACTCTGCACTCCCTATGCACTCTGCACTCCCTATGCACTCTGCACTCCCTATGCACTCCGCGCTCCCTATGCACTCTGCGCTCCCTATGCACTGTGCGCTCCCTATGCACTCTGCACTCCCTATGCACTCTGCACTCCCTATGCACTGTGCACTCCCTATGCACTGTGCACTCTTCACTCCCTATGCGCTCTGCACTCTTCACTCCCTATGCACTCTGCACTCCCTATGCACTCTGCACTATGCACTCCCTATGCACTCTGAACTATGCACTCCCTATGCACTCTGCACTCCCTATGCACTCTGCACTCCCTATGCACTCTGCACTCCCTATGCACTCTGTCCCCTATGCACTCTGTTCCCTATGCACTCTGTTCCCTATGCACTCTGCACTCCCTATGCACTCTGCACTCCCTATGCACTCTGCACTCCCTATGCACTCTGCACTCCCTCTGCACTCTGCACTCCCTCTGCACTCTGCGCTCCCTATGCACTCTGCACTCCCTATGCACTCTGCACTCCCTATGCACTCTGCACTCCCTATGCACTCTGCACTATGCACTCCCTATGAAACCTAAAAAGGGGTGGTCTACAAAAGTCAACTCGGGTCACAGCAAGCCAAACAAACGGTAGCTCACCAATACTCTCTACAGAGTCACAACATCAGCAAAGAGTCATCATATGATCTTAAGGTCAGGAATACAGGGAAAAGAAGGGTGCCGGGCTTCTTTTGAAAATCTAACTTTAGCAATGTCCAAATTGTGCAGGGGAAAGCAGAAATAAGCAAATTTCAGATAAAAGGCACGCTTACATAAAATCATAGGTCACAATATGAGAGTCGATTCAAAATTAACATTAGGGTAGTGGATTGTGTATTAAAAGTCTCCCACAATAAATGTGAAAAAATAGAGAATTGGAAACAAAAACAAGGTAAATATAGTAGACTATCTGAGGGTAAAATGAGAGCAAAACATATTCCATATTTAAAAGCATGTAGGAAATATGGTGACAACATGGGCACGGATGTCTTGCTGCTGCTAAATCACTTTAAGAGGGAGGTCAGACTTCTGCCCATCTTCCACGATCTCTCGACCCAACTTGACAGCTTTGTGTGCCAACTCTGGATCGTGCCATTCTACAATAGTTCTTTGAATTTAATCAGTGACATTTGTTGAATACCATTTTAAGGGACTATCAAAAGTAGATATATGGCCCAGAGTCATGAACACTAACATAAAGGAAGAAATGTACTCCCATGGATTTGTTGACTTCTAGCTTAGAGTAGATTTGTGAGATCAAGGATCCCCGGCGTAATCCTAAAAATATGCAATAGTTGTATATTTCCAGGGTTAGTCAAATACCCAAAGTGTACATTTAGCTTGAACACGCTTGAGCAGAATTCCTACCAGTACCATGAGTGCAATCATTACAAACAGTGGGAAGAAATTAGTCCAGTTTGTAGAATATGGGTAACACTGTTCACAATTTTGCACTGAACAGCCACCTCGTAGTACACTTTCAATGTGGGTATAGTCAGTGCTTAATTGGAGCCCATGGTTTAAGGTGCTCAGCACCAGCACTCAATTGACAACATCGGCTCTTATGAGAGTCTGCCGCATGGTTGTGCTGTATAGCTAATTTAGAGATTAGTACAACAACAGTTGTTTATTAATTCAATATTAATCAAACATGGCTAACATGTCACCAAGCATTTCTTATAGCTTTGGGGACTAGAAAAGTCTGCATTGTCACATTTGTAGGAGTGCGATGGTTGGTAGTTGTGTTGGTACGGTCATTAGCAGCGCTGGAAGGGGCAGCGGGTGGTGGTAGCTGATGTGGTGACCTGGTGAGGGCCCTGGCACTTGGTTATTTACAAATTAAGCACTGGGTATAGTGACCCATTTTTAATCTACCTCAGGGCACAAGTCCTAAAAAAAGAAGTGGGGGGACACTGACGTCACGACAGGAAGTGAAGTCACAAAAGGTGGCTTGCACCATCAGACTCACTGCCTCCCCTCGCTCACCCCTTAGATGTGATTTTATTCTAATTCCTTTAGAGTAAGAAACAGGTGTTTACTCCTGCTTTACATGCTGTGCATTTTAAAAGTAGTGCCATTTTTCTGTTTTGCTCCAGTTATTGAGCTCCCGGTAAAATAAGTGGGGGGACGCCGTCCACGAGCGTGGTACCCCGACCCGAGCCCTGATCTACCTGCAAGAACGATCATGTGTTTGCAGTATCCTGATGTATTACGTTTTCCTGTAGTTGACAAAAATGACATTAATTGATGGCATTGCCTTATCCATGCAGCAATGGAAATTAGAAGAACAGCTATGCAAGCACTGGTCAAGCAGTGGAGCGAATGTGTCGTCCCAAGGCGCTCACAGACACAAAGATAAGTTACTGAGTAGGTAGGCTTGTAATGCTGCACACTGAGCTGCCTGTAGGATCGTCCTGCCTGGACAGATGTTTTTTTTTCAGGTCTGGGTTTTGACGGTGCAATTGATAAAATAGACCTATTGCTAACAATATGCATAAAGTGTTAGCTAGATACGTCCCTTCAACCAATGCCTTTTAACCATACTCTTTCTGCCATTGATCCGAGACTTAGTCAACTGTCTCTGGACGCAGTCCAGATAAGTATTCTTTCTCGCCCTAAGATATTGGATATATCAGTCTGCCTCCTCTCAAGTGCTTGCACTGAACGAGTGTAAACTTAACTCTGTAGACCCGAGTCTGCTCCTGCTGGCTCCATCCCGTGTCTCAAGCTGCAATGCATGTTAGAATAATAAACCAAGACCTGACTGCCATCTAAAAATTGTATTGTGAGCAAAGAAACATAATATATTTGACCTACTGCCAGTGCTCATTTCATACAGAAAATACTTATGTTCGACGTGTTGTTAAGTGCTATTTCGGAAGGGAAAACGGCGGCAGTTGCTTTCTACTTTTGTCAAGTGGAGACAGTAGTCGACAACTTTTCCAGACACATTACTGCACATACGTGATACCAAGAGAGACATGGAAAATCGTATCGCAAGGAAATATCCACACCCAGACGTAGAAAACAGTCTGGAAACAAATACCACCGGTAATGAAACTATCGCTTATATGAAAGAAAGACTTTCCTTATTCAACCAGGAAATAACGACAGGGTTTATGCAGCGCACCGTACAGTTATAACTCGGTTATTAGAACAGGAAGATGCTCATGATCACATGTGATGTAAGCGGGAACATGAACTTCCCAGCTTCAACCCCACCATATGCACCATTCTTACTTCCCTAAAAAAAGGCATCTGTCCGTAAAAAGAATCCGAGATTATTTTTCATGTAGGATATTGCCAAAATGCTAAACTCGGCTGTGAAACCAGGAATTGTAGAGGTACAACCCATGCTTTCAAATCGATTAACATTCTGTCTGTAAAAAGAATCCGAGATTATTTTTCATGTAGGATATTGCCAAAATGCTAAACTCGGCTGTGAAACCAGGAATTGTAGAGGTACAACCCATGCTTTCAAATCGATTAACATTCTCACAACATTTAGCTGTGCTTAGTATGAGTTAGGTTTAAACAAATATATGAACATCTAGATTAGTAATGTTCTGATGTTCAGCGGTAAATTTAGTAAACAAGTCAGGTCCCGGGCCGGCAGCCAATCACAGCGCGGCCCGGGAATGACGTCATGGGGGGTGTCCTGGGCCGGCAGCCAATGACAGCGCGGCCCAGGACAAAGGGGTGGGACTTAAAAAAACACCGAGAAACGCCCCCGAATCGCGTTTTCACGAGAAAACGTGATTGACAGCCTCTGTCTCCCAATGGCTAGCCTCCATTTATGGAGCTAGCCAATGGGAGACGGAGGCGGAACCAAAGCCAAATGTAGGAACATGAGATTTCGCCGTGGGCGGAGCAAGTGCTACGCAGTTGCAACGCCAGGCGAAACCTAAAAATGTTGCAAAAGTAGTGTGAAAGCCTTTTTGTCTAGAGGGAAGCAACATGGAGCGCGTAGGTGGGAAGAGAAGCAATGCAGGGCCAGAATCAACGCAGAGGGGGTAGAAGCAACATGGAGGGTGCACGTAGGGGAAGCAATAGGTAGGGTGTGGAGAAGCAACATTGGCCGGAGAGGATTATAGAGCATGGGGAAGAGAAGCACACAGGCTAGGGAAAGAGAGATGCAGTTGTTCAGTGGAAGCACACAGGCTAGAAAGCAAAGAGATGGGAGAAGCACATGAGGGCAAGCAAAACAGAGGCGGTGGGGAAGAAACATGCAGGCGTGAGAGAGCAACACATAGCGGGGCAGAAGGGGAAGGAGGAGTACATGAGGAAGACAGCTGGAAAACACAGGCACTCTTGTGGAGCGCTTAACGAACAAGAAAAATACAGGACTTCAAAAGTGAGCAGTGGAAGGACACAGGTAATGCACTCAGGTTTCAGAGGGTGGGACAAAGACAAGAAGAGGAAGTAAAGCCCACACAAGCTGACAAATAAAAACCTAACAAATGAGAGTGACAATAAAGCCAAATAATGGTATGCAATGGGTGAGCTGTAAGAACACTGTAAGCTGACAATAAGCCTTTTCGCCACATACACTTCATAGTGGAGACCTAAAAAGGTTGCTTTCTTCTTCGAGCAACCATTTTTCACTCCTGCGTGCTACTGGCCGCTCGAAGACTAATACCATCCCACATGCGGTACAATGGGGGTGAAGGACATACCAAACAGCCAATAACAAATATTTGACACCAAAGTACTCTTCTTAGTTATCAAAAATATAATTGATTATGTCACAAGCCAATAGCTGGATGTTCCATGGCAGAGGAGGCTGGCCCACAGCCCTTTCAATAAGTCAGTAGGCATAGCAAAGAATATGTTTCCCATGAATGCTGCAAGTGTCAGACAAAAACATAACAAGCATTTGCAATGCAATAGGTCTTGCATTTGCGAGAGTTTAAGCTATTGGCATCATAAATGACAATACCTTTTATTTATCTGTTTTGATAATTAACACATAAATAAAAGGCAGTGTCATTTATAATGCCAATAGCTCACACTATTGTAAATACTAGACCTCGTCCGCCATTGTGCCTTGCTGCTTGGAAAGTGAAAGCGTGCATGGTATGCTGAAAGTTGTAGGAAAGTATATTATGCCTGCAGTAGTAGAAACGCATTAACGAAAATAGTGCTATCACACATACCGTGTAACTACTGAAGTAAAAGGGCCAGTCTTCATGGACGTTTACAAATGAAGACAAGGCGGTACTAAGGAGGGACTAACAAGCCTATTAACAAATCAGAAGTCAGCATTTACAAAGGACAATGACACAAGCCAATGAAAAATATGGGCAGAGAGTGAGCAGAGCTTCAAGTCCATACTCGAATACAGCATGCCTCGCAGAGCAGCACATGCGCTGCCCAGGCTCGACCTAAAAAATATATGGATTTTACAGTTATTGAATTGTCTTGTCTGCAAGCATTAGGTTTTACAGTCGTATCTATTTACACGATTATTTATAAAAAGCTGCAATTTGGGCAGAAAGTACATGCTCCTAAAAAAAACATATTTCTTAGAGAGCCAGGTTTTAATACCGTTGAGTTAATTAAGATGTTCTTGTGCAGTATTAAGTGTAGTTGGGAAGGTGCTCCACAGGTTTCGCTCTTAGATTCATTATTTCACCAACATTACAATACTTACACTTTTGAATCCTTAGGAAAATGTTTTAAGTGTGAATGCAGGACTGATCCTGAGAATGTGTGCCAGTCATTTGTGATGTGAGAATGGAGGGCTTGCTTAATATTCATACAAGAGTGCTGATGATGCTGATGGCATTTGTAGAATTGGGTGCCCCTCTTAGTGTAAGGGCCAGTGTCAGTGGATGGGCAATAAATGCAGAATCCTAAGGGCTGAATTTTATTTTTAACTGTCCTTTGCCTAGTTATCATTCACCAGAGGGTCTCACTATACTACTCCAACAGCTATCTCTCTGTACCTGGGACAATGTTTAATAGCACACCCAATGCAGGAGTTACCCATACTTCCCAGTTTGGGGAACCTTTCCAAGCCACAATCTAGAACACTTCATCTTACCATCACTAGTAGGTTCCTGTTTCCATCCATTCGATCATTAAATGGCTCCACCAGCAGTTCTGTGCCAGGTGAGAATAAGGCAACCTCGGGCAGTGGAAATTGAAAGTCAAAACACCAGGCATGTTAACCAGCCAGTTGACTGATTTAGCATGAAACTCCCTCGTTTAATGAAAGTATACCTCTTAGGTTTGCTCTGCAAGTGCCTAAAAAATGAAAGTGTGTCCTCATGTATCGTAACTGGTGCTATGTAAAGCGCTCTGATAACTGATTCGGTTCGGTTCTAGTTCGCGCTATATAAAACTCCGAAGAGAAAAGTAGGCGACCACACCCCCAACGTTCAGTAGAGCTTCTCTACATAAGCATTCGAGCACTCACTCAGTTCTGAGGGCTCGCTCGGCACACCAAGCAGTAGCCCTCATAGAACGTGCTGCGCAATGAGGAGCAGTCCATCGGGTCATTGACCTATTGAAGACATCCCCCTCTTGATATCAATGATTGCTGGCTCATAATCTCCTGATCTAATCAAGCGAAACCAGCAGGGGACATCTGAAAATGCTATGTGTTTCTTCGCAAGGCAGCACCATCTTGAGCCAGTGTCACCAAAGGTCTCAGGCTTCTGGAAGACGCAGATGGAAGGTTGGTGGAAGAACATGGTCAGGTTCTTTCAGGACCATGAGGCATGGAGGGGGCCACGGCGAATGAGAACTGAAAGGAGAAGAAAGCTTAAAACAGCTTTCTGCCTTCCTTCTCTCAAAAGATCAGAGTGGAGGCACCAAGAGGAGGTCTTTGGAACAAATTTCTTGCTCAAACGAAAGCAAAGCAGGCCCTTGCTGTAAATAGCTTGTGCTGATAAGACCGATTGTATTCTATGAAAGTGACCATCTTGCGCCGTTGCAACTAATGTACATAATTCAGATTTGCCATGTTTGGAGCCATTTTCACATGATGCAGCCGAGCAGGGGTGAGGGGCGAGGAGTTCCTTGGAGGGGATTCAGAGCACTTAACTCCATGACCAGTCATTCAAGCCCCTCATCGGCACAATCAAGGCAATGGGGGGCTATTGCTTGAGAAGGCTGTACAGCCATCAGGCCCGACATACTGGCGGGAAACTTACTGTGTAACAGCATCCAGTTCACCATGTGATCCAGTCTCCTCACCATATGCTGATATGACGCATGCCTGACAAGGAGCGGCGCCGTGTGAGATCGGGGGGTCCGAGAATTTTTTCTAGCACCTGAGGGCAAAAGCGTATTGGTATCTGTCTGATGCCCGATGGAGCTACCTGGTTTAGCTATAGGGGAGATGAGCCATGGATTCCCTCCTTTGGTCGTCACCTACCCAGTCGGGCTTTAGACAGACTTCCTTTTGTCTCTCCTTGTTGTCTCTTCCCTTATCCTCCCTCTCTCACCTCCCTTTATTTATGTCTCTCCTTCTCTTTTCTCTCAATGTATAGAGACTGAACTATTCTGTCTGATGCCCGATGGAGCTCCTGGTTTAGCTATAGGGGAGATGGGCCGTGGATTCTCTCCTTGGCCGTCACCTACCCAGTTGGGCTTTAGACAGACTGCCTTTCATCTCTCCTTGTTGTCTCTTCCCTTATCCTCCCTCTCTCACCTCCCCTGCCCCCTCCACCACTTTTATCTCTCCTTTCCCACCTCTCCTAATTGTATTGCCTATTTTTTGATGTATTGTGTAATTGCTGATCTTTTTCTGTTACATTGTTGATTCTCATGTAAAGCGCGCTGATACCTTCGGGTCTAGCCAGCGCTATATAAAACTCTTTAAATAAATAAATAAATGGCGGGAAATGTGACACAGGGTCCTCGCTGCAGCTTTCCCTGTGGCAGTGGTGTAAACACAGGCGTTGGCACTGCTCCCATGCCGTTCCCGTACTGCTGCCCTGCCCTGTCTGGCTCCCACTCCTGGAGTACTTACGTCAGGAGGGGATGGGCCCCACCTAGTCTATTGCAGTATAAACAGGCGGAAGGTGAAAGGGTATTTCGCAGATCTGAGGTCCTCGCCCAGCCATCAACAAGCTGGAGATGCAAGTGAATCTTCGCCTTCGGCATCTGCAGTGATGTGAGGGTCAGGGTCTGAATACTGCCAGGTAGAGCCAGCTTTTGGTCCTTCCCATATAGGAACACTTAGTACTGCTAGATTGTGTGACAGTTATATCTCTAGCTAACAGTGAATAGAAACGGCAGAAGTGAGGTATAAGGCGCTACTTAAAATTTATGGATGCACCAGTAACCACTCTGTGGAATGTTGTGCCTGCAGCACCTCCCTGTGAGCACGGTGAAGGTCAATATTTGAGGAAGGTTATTGTTTAGCCCAGCACTGAGTGTATGCTGCCTACGACCTGGCATAGGGCCATTGGCACGGACATGATCATAATGCACAATGCTAGCGAGATCCTGGCGCGCTGCAGCAAGCGCAGGATATTTCTGTCACAATGCATGGCTTGAGGTTATTATTACAACAAGAAGAAATGCCAGTGACATTTTATTGGCACAATGCTTTTGGGACATTTCATTTTTCTGTGCCGGCTGTGCCTTCCTGCCATTTTTAGCTTTTTACCGAACCTTTCCCTGCATGGACGAGCCACCCAGAAACAGCCTGAGGCCCTGCAAGATAGAAAATAGCACTATATAAATACCAATACAATCCAATAATAGTTGTCACTAATCAAGGCAAATCTGCAGCCGACCATAGAGAGCTGCAGATTATAAGCGGGACCGCAAAAGGGTCCCCCCTAAAAATTGATCTACAATAGCCGAGCATGCCACCCGAAATCTTTACTGAGAGGATACTGGCATACTCCTGTGCCTCACCGAATGAGTATTTGTTATGGAGGGGACCAGCCTGAACCCTTTTTTGTCACCCGGGCATGTATCTTGGCTCCATAGGACATTGTGTGAGCACAGCCACCAACACGTCTGTTATAATCAAAGGCGTTTGAGGGTAAGAAACTGTTCGGCACCTGTCAGCTAATCAATCATCAATATATAAAAATCATTTTGATATACGGTGATAACATTGAATTCCTCTGTTAGACCATTTGAGCAGTCCAATACTCTGAATACTATATCTTTTTTTCAACAATTCCAGACCGATTTTGAGTACTATCTCCCTGTAGGTCGAGTGAACATTGATGGGCGCTGCATTTCCTGCAATGGGCTTTTGAGGGATGAGACTTGTGCCTGGTTGGCAGGAGTCCTCAAGCAGCAGGACCCCTGGCCCTGACCCTCCAGAGCTGCTCACAGGCCCAGCACTCAACCAGCCCCTACAGCCAAAGAGCGCTCACTGCTATCCACGAGGGCCTTTGTGGGACTGGATTTACTGATATTATCCAAGGCTGGTTCATCTTTTATCTGGGATTACTTAACTACAATAGCTAGTAGGAGTTGTAAATTCGCACAGAGAGGCTCAGTAGTGAGTACCTCAGGTCCATATACTACTTTACCCATCATTTCACCCCATCGAAACCCCTTGGGCTTCAAGTTCAAAGACTTTCAGAGTCGGTGGACGTCCAAACAGCCGGCAATGGTGCTAAACCTCTGGTGGACATTAGCCCATTGTTTCCTATGAGAAGTGAAGCAACAGAACAGGATATTCAAATCAGAGCAGGGACCAAGGCCTCAATTATGACCTTCTATTGAGCCGTTAGGGGCAAAGACTTGAATCTACCACCATTCCTTCTCAATTTGTGTGCATGATAATTTTAGGAACTTTGAAGTAATAATGGTGTGTGTGTGCGAGTTAACTGTAGCCGTCACATCAGTTTCCAATGGCGTAGGCCTTGACTGCCCACCCAACCTATTATGGAGAGTTGAGAAGTCTTTGGAGGCCTAACTCTATGCCTCAGATGGACGCTGGTATCCTGATCAGTACGAAACGCACACAACCTAATTTCATTTAAAAATTTAAAAATTTAAAAAAACACAATTTGATTCAAGAGTCTCCACCTCAAGTAAAAATGCACCAAGCCAAAATATCTACAAAGAATAATTGCCCAATATATGCAACTTATGCTCACAAGAAGAGAGCTATTTGATCTCCCCACAACTAGATACACACACATGGTGGGGACGGATGCTTATGGTGTCATAGGTTAACGTCTGGAAAACCTATCCAGGGAAATCTGACTTGTCCAAGCATTTCAGAACAAAACATAAGACCTCTGTTTTACCACCCTGAATCCATCCACCATTAGTCAACTACCTTTGCTGCGTAATATTCCTCACTAACACCTACTGGACTCAGTCAGTGTACCCACCAGCCCTTAATAGCCCCATGAACCCATGCACCACGTATGCAGCCTAAGTATGCTGTTCAACATACCTTGTTAAGCCAACTGGATTTGGCCATTGTAACCACGACTGGCAAACCCATGGTTCCAAACAGGCCGAGTTCTGGCCACTGCAATGACAATATGTCCAACAACCATGCATGCTTCATCGGAGAGGACTGGAGGCGATATCTGTAACCAAAGCCGAACTGTCTGGACCTAATCAAATATAACCTTTTTTTATTTGCATATCGAACCCATGCACCTTTGCAGTAGCGGCTGGCATCTAGAGGGAGAGGGGGTGTGTGCCCGCATGCAAAAAACAAATTAAATTAACAAAACTTACCAGGCAAACGTCATGTTCCGGAACTGGAACCTGGTACTCCCTTGACTTATCAGGGCGCTGCTCTCATGCTGTGAGAGCAGCGCCCTGATTGGCGCTCCACAGCACCCTGGTGGCCTGCACGGACTCTAACCCAGCTGTCTCAAGACAGCTGGGTTAGAGATGTTTAAAGTGTGTATGTGTGGCTGACCGTCTCAAGATGACCAGCCAAAAAGACATGCACACTTTAAACATAAGTGAATAGACAACCCACCCTCCTCCCTGCTGCTGTCACTCAGCAGCGACCCCGCCCCAGCCCTGAGGCTTGGCTAGGGATGGGGAGGAAAAACAAAACGGTAATAAATTACAATTTTATTTTTCATGGCGTTTTGTGGGGATTTTAATGGGGGAGCCGCCCCTGCCTTTGCCTTAGAAGTCATTGGGTTTTGCTGTGGGCGTGAAACAAGCAAAATAAAGAGAATACTTTTAGGTGGTCCCTGCAGCTTCATGATCTGGGAAAAAGAGGGCAGGCAAAACAAAATGGTGCCAGGGGACATTATCATACTGGAGAGGTGTACAAGGACATGACTGGTATGAGGTAGGGTGCTGGAGAGTTCACATCAGCATCTACAAGCCGACTACGGGGATATTACTGTCTAAGCCGCGTACACAATGAACATATTGCATGCCCAAAGCAGGATGGACAGTGAGAAGGAAACCAACCTATGCGGGAACTGAAACAACGAAAAGGGGGACCTAGCACACCTCATCTTCTACCGCCCAAAAATTAAAGGGTTCTGGGAGAAAATATTCACTTTCATAAAAAAAGCGCTGGGGTGCACACTAAAACCAGAGTTCTCTACCCTTGCCACCGCATTTATGACCGCAGAGCTAGATTCACAGCACGACAGGGGCCTGTTAGATCTCCTTCTGACCTCGGCAGTGAAAATGGTACTTTCCAAATGGAAGGATACAGGTAAGGCGGCATTCAAAGGATGGCTTAACTGGGTGACGTACCTCCGAGGCGCAGACAGTACCGCCCTGCGGAACTCACCTACGATTGAAGTAATCTTCTTGTATACTATCTCCTCCTTTCTCTCTTTTACTCTCTTCCTTTCCCCTTCCATCCACTCTTATTCTTCTAACAAGACAGTGGAAAGGGGGACAGCCAAACATATATACAACTTACCTGTATCCTTGACAAGGACAGCCAGTTTGGGCTGTTACCCTGTAATGGTAAAGCGATGATAACTGTATGTATAAAATTTAATAAAATAATTTGAAATAAAAATAAAATTAAAAAAAGAGCTATCATCATCATCTGATGAGATGCCAGGTGACTCCGAGGTCACAGTGCTCCAGTCTTGCGCTTTTATTTAAATACCGAGATCGTGGCAGGTTCTTTATTCCAATCAATTAATCCGACAAGAATAAACAACCATCTTGTAGGGTTTTAATTGGAAAGTCCTGGGCTGGAGCTGTGCGTCATGGGATCATCTGAAACCTTAATATTTCAGGCGCAATAAATGATGTTTCTGGGTATTCTTTCTGCAAGGTGGGATGAGGTCAAGCGCTTCAGGCCTCGCAGGGGTAGGGAGAGCGCTATAAACATAACCGTAACCTAAGACGCGGGAACATTTCTGCCACAAAACAAACCTATGTTGGGAAATTGGCACAATGAAGGGCGCTGAAACACAATGGTGAAAGGAAAGCGGGCTGAACCTCTTGAGAAGAACGCCGAGCTCCGTGCAGTGCCTGCAGGGGTGCGTATTCCACAGGGAGCAGCTCGGCGGAGAAGTACGGTCTCAGCGCTTCCGGCTTTCTATTTTAGAACCAGGAGCCGTGCCAGCACCATGATCGCATACATTACCAAAGCACTGAGCTTCATAGGATGTTAACAGTATCCTAGGGCGGCACTCTTTTTCGGGGCGGTGGAGGTGAGCAAGTCACCCTGTCGACTACCACCACCCCCGCTCCCTAGAACAATTACTCCATCGACCAGGGCCGGACTGGCCATAACGGGCACCGGGCAATCCCCCGGTGCGCCGCACGGGTGGGGACCGGTTTTGGGCCCCTGCTGGCCGTTTTTGCAGCATAGGTGCAAAATCGTCCCTGTACCAAAAGTGGCCGAAAACCGACCCCGGCAGAGAGCTTGGCGGCACCTCCAATACCCCCCGCCCCTCCCCCCCAAACACCCTCCCCGGGAGGCCGGCCGAGTACTTTGCCAGGGCCGGTTGTGGTTCCCAGTCCTGCCCTGCCATCGACCAACACCAACCCCCTCCCCTTACCTGCACCGGCGGCAAACTTAAGGGTCGCCCTGTGGCAGTAGGTCTCACTACGCCACAGGATAGGATAGGGTCTGGTTGACAAGACCCTCTCACACAGTACACTGAAGACAGGCAGGGACTCTCCGGAAGCCATTATCCAAGCAGCCACAAGAATACCGAGGCAGCCCCAGGGATCAATTAACTGCTAAACAGGAAGGGAAGGGCTGATACCCTATCGATCAGTTTAATTACACCGAGACCAGCTACCCCACAGCATGGGAGAGGCAATGGGCCTCCTGCTCATCAAAACACCAGCTGGAAAGAGACACTGCTACTGCAATTAGAATTGCATTTATATAGCGCTTGCCATCCACGACGAGGCGTCAAAGCGCTTTACAGCAAGTAGCATGCTACTCCAGAACCTAAAGAGGATTAATGGTGAATTAGTATAGAAAGATATGTAATTAATTTGAGGGGTGGAAGCATACTGCCCTAGAACGTTCGCACACACACACACACACAGTCACTCCATAGCTTTACACAAGAGTGACCTGTAGGCCACACTGTTAGTGACGCACATAAAAAGGTATGGTCACTATACCCAGCTGAGGAAGTGGTATGCTTCTGCTACCGCTTTCGCCCAGGGCCCACTTAAAATGCGATCTGGACTACAGAGTTCCAGATAAAGGCCTAACCAGGGCAATTTATGTATTCTAAGGTCCGCAAAGCTAGAACGGGGGTCGATCTTCCTCCGTGTGGGCGACCAGCCTGTGGAATTCCATGCCACAGCTTGCAATGGAATCTGCTTTTAAATCTGGCCTGAAGACCTTCCTCTTTAGAGAGATGTGGTCTCTATGTTAGTGCCTCACTTTGCTTAGCGCCAAGAAGTTTTCTTTGGGAGCAGCTGTTTGCATTTTGCGAATGACTCTTCATTCATTCATAAGTGTGGCCTTGTCTTCAGAGTTCTGAAAAGAGGACCAAGTTTGCCCTGGACCAAGAAGGCGAAAAGACCAACGCCCGATTAAATAAAATTTCACCAGGATCTAACACAGCACTATTGTGTTGCGAGTGGTCGGTAAGTGACACACAAATCATGGCGCTGTTGGGTATTCTAGATCACTCTCGGGGAGCATCCCAGGAAGTCCATTATACAATCTTGAGGCGGCCGTGGGGCTACAAAAGTTACCTTTTAAGGAAAGGCGATGGCCAGAGGGTCACTTCTGACTAGCAGTCTTTGTGGCTTAAGTACAAATTGCCCCTCCGGTTTATTCTATTCTGCACCACTGTACTCGACCTCACTGCACTCCATGCCAATGTAGTCTATGCCACTCTGCTATATACCACAGCACTCTACGGCACTTCACTTTACTCTGCAAAACTCTACTCTACGGCACTACACTCTGCATTACTCCACTCTTTTCTGCATCACAGCACTTAATGCCACTGCACTCTACTCTGCACCACTCTACTCCAGTCTACTGCACTCTACACCAATGCACTGTATGCCACTACACTCTACACCGCTTAACTGAGCATCACTCCACTATACCCCAATCCACTAAGACATTCTAACCTACTCTGCACCACTGCACTCTATTCTACGCCACTCTATTCTACTCTATGCCACTCCACTCTATGGCACTGCAATCTACCCTGCGCCACTCCACGGCACTGCAATCTACCCTGAGTCACTCCACTCTACCCCACTCTATTCTACATTGCTGCACTCTACACCACTTTACCCAAAACCAATACACTCCATGCCAATCTACTCTGCACCGCTGCAATCTATGCCACTTTACTAAACTCTCTAACACTATACACCACTGCAATCTATGCTACTGTACACCATTGCACTCTGCCACTCTACTCTGCACCACTGCACTCTACTCTATGCCAGTGCACTCTGCGCCACTCTAATCTACTATGCACCACTGCACTCTAAGACACTGCATTCAACACCACTTCACCCTACGCCTCTCTACTCTACACCACTCTACTCTATGGCAATGCACTCTACCACACGCTACTATGCACCACTCCAGTCTAGGCCACTCTAGTCTACTCTGCGCCACTCTACTCTATGCCACGCCACTCTGCCACTGTACTCTACACCACTCTACGCCTCTGTGCTCTACGTCGCTACTCTATGCCACTTCACTCTACCCTGCAGCACTCCATGCCACTTTGCTCTACTCTGAAACAGCCTACTCTACAACACTGAAGTCTACTCCACTCTGTGCGACTCCACTCTACACCATTGCACTCTATGCTACTCTAATCTATGCCAAGTACTCTGCGCCGCTGCACTATGCCACTACATGCTACGCCACTCTACCCCATTGTGCTCTGTCACTGCACTCTACGCCACTCTATTCTACTCTGCACCACTGTACTCTACGCCACTGCTCTCTGCACCACTACTCTGCACCAAAGCACTCTATGCCACTCCACAGTATGCCACTCAAATGCACACTATGGCAATGCACTCTACACCACTAAACTCTATGCCACTACACTCTACGGCACTACACTCTATACCACTACGTTCCACTCTAATTTTTTCTGCACCACTGCACTCCACTTCACTCTTCACCACTGCAGTCTACTCTACATCTCTGCACTCCACCCTGCACCACTCCACTCTACTCTACTCTGAAACAATCTACTCTATCTCACTGCACTCTGTTGTAAGTCATTGCACTCTATACCAAAGCAATCTGCACCACTTTACTAAAAAACCAATGCACTCTAAGCCAATCTACTCTGCACCACTGTACTTTATGCCACTTCACTCTAGGCCACTCTACTCTACTCTACATTACACTCAATAATACTCCACTCTATGCTGCTCTACTCCATTAAACTCTACTCCACATAATGCCACTCCACTCTACGCAGCTCCCTCTATGCAGCTCCATGCCACTTTACTCCACTCTATTCTATGAGACACTACTCCACTGTACTCTTCCTCTCCAATCAACGCTATGCCACTTCACAACATTGTATTCTACTCTATGCCATTCCAATCTCCGACACTACTTCCCTCTATAACAATCTACTCTGCTCTACAACAGACTACTCTGAGCAACACCCTCTATGCCACTCCACCACACTCTATGCCACTAGACTCTACAACACTCTACTCCACTCTGCCACTCTATTCCACTGTACGCCACTCAACTCTACTCCACTCTATGCCCTTTCACTTCCTCCATGACACTCCACAACACTTTACACCACTCCATGCACAGCGGCAGCGGCAGCTCCTCCACTAAGGTGGAGGAGCGTCACCCCACGGGAAAAATAAAATGGTAACATCAACTCAATTTCAGTTGGATATAAAGAGTTGAAGTTCAGTTCTTTGCCTTCAAGATGGATAACCACAAATTCTATCTCCGGGTGAAAGTACTGGCATTGGGTGTGGTGTCAGGCACTGAGTGGAGCGGGTGGAGTCAGGTGGGACTAGTGTTCCTGTCTGTGACTGTTCTGGCCCCCCTGTGTACCACCACCTGTAACTCTTTCATTCACTTGAGATAATTTGCTTTTCCCAGGATGCTGTGTTTTTGTTGTTTTTTCATGCAAAATTTTACTTACTGAACAATAAAATCTAATACATGGGATTTTGCAATTCCTGTATAAACATCAATCTCTAACTTCTTTATAATCGGGGACTTGTGACACACCCAGTTGTGATTATAAAGAAAACATCAGAACTCAACTATTCATAAGTTATTGCAGTTGAGTTCTGATGTTGCAGTGCCTGCTGCCAGAACCATCAGCCAAAGATAAAGGGCAGGTCTGGTCACTGGGATTTGAAGCAGCTATTTAAAGCAACTAAAACGTAGCTTTTCTTTTTTCTACTATATTTTAATGGCAAGCAGAGAGAATATGTTTATTTTTTGCACTCCACAGAGAAAAGCTAGAATCTTTCTGTAGATTTCTACACATTCAGCATCATTACAGCTTTCTTTTAAAAAAAAATGTTTTAATCCTGACTTGTAGTGAACTGTTTAGTGTATCTGTTTGTAACAAATATCTAACAGGTTTATGATGTGTTTAATTTTGATTATTTTTACTCTTCATGTTTGCAAACATGCTCGCTCTTTCATGTGAAAGAGGTACGCAACAATCTTTTAAGTGGCTTTCAGGAAAGGCAATGGTGTGACCATGTATTATATGGGACAAAGTACCCCCTGGCGTACTTGATAAGGATATTTCAAGTCACTTCGGAGTTCCATAACCTTATAAAGAAACTCTGCCTTCTGCCTTGCTCCTCTCTATGGTAATGGAACTCCACAGTGACCTGCAATTTCCTTATAATGTACAGCTGTTTTTTTGTGTATCCTTATATAGGGCATACTGTGAAAAGAGTGACCTCTGTATCAGTGGGAGGTTAGGTTGTGGGTGTTATATAGGGCTATGACTGAGAGCTCTGGAGCTCAGCCCAAAGGCAGTGTGAATCTCACAGTGCCTATCAGTGGGTTAGAAAGGGGTTGAGAAACAACTTCCAGGGCCGGACTGGGAACCCAAAGCGGCCCTGGCAATTTTCTCGGACCAGCCCGAGAGAAATCATTGCCTGGCCCCAAGAGGCTGGAAGCGCTTGCTTGCTGCTTTTCTTACTGGGGGCTGATATTGCAGCACTACTGCAAACTGGCCCCCAGTAACAAAACCAGCCCTCACTGCTGCAAAACCGGCCCCACCCTTCCAGCCTCCCGGAGAAACGATAGATGCCAGGTACGGACAGTCCGGCCCGACACCTTCACCCAATCCTTTTGCCTCTCTGCAGGGAGCACAGTGCACTGGTCAGGTGTGCCAATTGTGAGTATATGTAATAAAACGTGTGAAAGAGGTACACAGCTGTCAAAATACTGACAGAGTGAAAGTTAAAGAAAATGCAGGGCTTACAGGTGATTGAGTGGGTGCATTGTGTGTGTCTCTGAAGGGTGGCTCTTTGAAGGAGAAGCAAGGATGTATATGAAAACAAGAGTGCTTAACAGGAAAGAGGAGTGAGAAATGCAGATGGGGCCTTTCAGAACGATAGGAGAAAAACAGAGACAGCAAAAGAAAGTGGTGTGGTGAGGTGAAGGGGAGTGAAAGACACTCCGAAGATTACTACTCCTACCGCAAACAATAGTAATGTTTCCTTTATAGTCTGCATATTTGCCCATTGTTGGTGGCCCCAGCGGTTTTATCTGCAGCCCCGTATCCGCCCTCCTGAAAATCACTTGTAGATACAATCCTGAGTGAAAGGCTCCAAGCTTTCCTACCAGTATGCAAGTCACTCTGTTTCTGGCTGGACATTCATCCATCCATCCATCCATCCATCCGGGGCCAGATGTTGCTGCTGTACATGCATTTTGGTCTGCTTCCATTTTGTACAAGATTCGATTTCCAACCCTGATTTTAGAGCAGTTTGTATAGAACCAGACCAGACGACTCATTTGGACTAAATTCACAGCAGTTTGAAATAGGATGTAAAGCTTTTAGAAGGCCTTCGGTCTATTTGAGAGAAGGGAAATATTTTGGAGCCATATCTACTGTATTTTGGGGCACAGAAACAACATTTGTATGCAATACTTTTGGAAAAATACAGCTCCAGAGGGCTGTGGAACAGCACATATAATAACCTGCAAGATGGCTCAATGAGTTAACAAGTTCAAATCCTCGCAGGGCCAACTCAGCCTCTCATCTTTCTAAGGTCTGTAAAATTAGTATGGTTAATCTGGTAATGGCAACAGAAGTGCGGTATGACTCCACATAAAACCCATTATTAAAGTTGCACCTGTTAATGATAAAACCGTAGAGAAATATAGAGTAATACTACAGTTGAATTCAATTAATATGAGATTCAAATTTGGGCGGCATTAAGGCATTACTTTTGTTTGGGGGGGGGGGGGGGTATTTTATATAGCGCGAACTAGACCCGAAGGTATCAGAGCGCTTTACATGAACACCAGTTGCGTTGCAGACGGACACATACGTTTTGTTAGGCACGGGGAGGTTAAGTGATTTGCCCAGAATCACAGAATGTTGAGCGTCCCTGACCTAACTCCAACGCGGTTCCGCAGCTTCTAGGTCGGCCGCTCTAGCCGTTAGGCCACATCCTCTCCATTCTCTGTAGAAAATATATTAGACAGGCGTGACTACGAATGAGGGTGGTGAGGTGGGGCACTGAGCAGCCCATGCATCCAGAGTATGACCCCAGGAAGCGGAAGCTAGTGCTAATCCTGTCCACACCCTTCCATTTCCTTCCATTTGTGAGTAGCAGACAACTAGCCACGAGCGGGCAACGAGAGCTCGTGGAGCTGACTGCTAAGTAAGGAAAACGGATCCATGCCAGGCGGCTGGACAGTACAAGGCATGTACAACTGTGGTGCACGGCCTCCTTCTGACCCCTGTGCTAGAGATCGCTGGGCTCCATTATCGACCCCTTTGCAAACTTCACTATAAATTTATGTAGGAATTTCGTTTACCTGTAATGTCTCACTTTTCATCAGGAGTCAATAAAAATAAGACGAATTTCTTGAGGTGACAAAAATGGAGTATAACATCCAGTGAGTAGAGGAATTTGCAGTTATAATTATCCCTCATCCGTAAATACTAGTCTACCAGGCGGAACTTGAAATGGGTGAGATATCTCAGCGAGATGAGATACTGCAGCACAGATGGCAGAATCTGCCAGAAAGGGCATGTCAGCCTTTTATCTTTCCTAGGTTGATACGGTTAGCTTCAGTAAGTTGGGCGACAGCTGAGACGGGAATTTCGGAGTCTGATGTGCAGTCCATACATAGCTAATAGATAGAACTGTTTTGTCCAGTTCCTGAGAGCTATAGAAATTATTTTTCAGTTGAACTGTTGAGGGGCCAATGGCTAACAAAATAAAAGTAGAATCGTTCATTATACAAACATATTTAAATTACAAATACCTTAATCTCCAGAAAGCTTTCCACACACACAAATACCCCCCCTCTCTACCCCCCCCCCCCCATATCTATCTCTGCATAGTATACTACTGAGGAATATGGAGGTATACTGGAATAATGTGGCAGGGCTGGCTAAATTATGCGGCAATTAAAGGTACATTTTGTGGTGTCATGCGGTACATTTTGTGGCATTATTACTTCTTTTTTTTTTTTTTTACACGTCTGGACAAAGGTTCCACTACATTGATGACATTATAACACTCGAACACAGCAATAGGCAATTGAAAGTTGATCAGTCAACTTTTGCAAAGGGGTTTCCACGGCCCTGCAACACGGGGCTCCATGTTTGTAGTAATTTTTTGATCAGTTTCCACATGAAATAACTATTTTGGGTAAAAACTGCAAATTAAGCAGAAGGTGATGGATCCTGTGGCAAAGACGGCAAATCCATCATTATGCAGCAAACTCCGCATCCACAGAAATCGCATAATTTAATTGACCCTGGTAAATGCAATTGAAACATAGAACTTACCTTCACTCTAGCCGCCCTTTAATGACCCGGTATCAGGCTATTTTAGAGGGGCAAAGGTGGGCTTGGCGTAAGTTTACAGATGAGGAGTCCCAGTTCAAGCCGCAACAGATGCTCTCGAGATGCAACTGCCCCTGAATAGGCCTTCCGCAAAGTCCAAGCTGTGAAATAAGATGGGGTCCTGCAGAATTGGATGAGGGGCCCGTGTCTCACATATTTCACATACATCCACTGGCCCTCGGCTGAATGGGAGGGCCCTCTGAAGGCTAAGTGCCCCCCTTGAAGGGTTTGGGGGCCCTCCTGCACCGCTGGGGCCCTGTCCAAGCCTCCTGCGCCCTCACTCGTATTGGCTGCGCCTCCTGCGTCACACTAGGCCCAAAAAGGGGGGAGCCGGAAGTTGCAGCCCTAGCCACTTAATCTTGCCAAGTAGATTAAAAAAAACATTCTTTATTAAATCATTGCAGCAAATAAGTGAACAGCGGGAGTCTGATATCCAGCAAATTGAATTAACGTCCACTGGAAAGGAGCAAGTGCGCCACAGGCCGCAGCCTCGAGGCGGCCGGTTAGTGGTGACTCGCGACTTATTCCAGAGGAGGCAGGGTCTTAAAGTGGCCATTGCCCTCCCTCCCCAACAACGAGCCAATTACTGAGCCGACACAATCTAACTAGGCCCACAGACGTAAAGGAGAATGAATGTACATGTTTCTAAAATTAAAGCCTACACTTCGTAGTCTAGTACCGGCGAAAATTCCATTGCTCATTACGAAGGAACAAGACTTCACTCACGCAGGCTGGAAATGCGCACCCTCATCCGTGTGTCGTGTGTGATTGAATTAGCCTCTCCAAGTCAGGTACCCTTCGCATTCAAGAGATAATGGCATAAGAACCAATTCATTATTCCGGTCATGCCTGCGTTGATCATGTCCTGCACTGCAACAGCACAGCAACACTTCCCTTTAACCTTCTTATGTCCAATGCACAGTGCCCAGTCTTTTCAGAGGCAGTTTTCGCGGTCTCCTCAGCCTCCGGTAGTACAAAGCGAATGTATAGATATAAATATATGCGCTTTGGATCAGCTCTCTTCACTTTGAGGTATGGCATTTGACCTGATCACGAGTGCACATCAACGTAAAAAAAAGTCACTTAAGTGCCAGGGCTGACAGTACATTAGTTTACTTTGCAAATACTATTGTCTTTCTATTCTTTATCATTTTTAATATTCTTTTAGTCATTTTTGTGTGTTTCAACTATGTATTAACATTATATTAATTCAAATCAGTAATACCTTTTTTTGCATGAATAAGAATCATTTTCCTGTGATGTGCATTAAATCTAAAAAGCATTTTCATTCCTGTACTAGACACGCTTGGGTGCTAGAAAGCATCTGCACTAGCCTATTAAAATCAAATGGCATAGTGTTTTTATTTTTTTTATTTTAAGCATATGGCCACAATGTTTTGGTGACGTGTTTTCTTCCTTTTATGTGTGTGGTAATTGCTTCCAAGTTCAGACCTATTCATCAATGTTTGTTTGACTTGCTCCTGCTTCGGTACCATCTGAATCTGCAGTGTACTAACACCATAGTAGTACATTTCAGATTTTTTTAGGGTTTGCCCTACCCTAGCACCTTCATACCAACCCTAGAGACTAATGTTGTTAAACTGGCAGAAAAAAACTACCCCCGTGTGTAGTCAAATGAGCGAAGAATAGGGCCCTTAACAATAATAGGGACCAACTCTTGACCACGTATGAAAAAGAGGATAACAAAAGGCTGATTTGTGTGACAACGTATAGTCCATTGTCCAATGTTTTCCAGAATGTAATTAACAAACATTGGAGAATTTTACAGTCCAGGGCCTGGCCCTTGAAAAACCAATGCACGCTTTTAGGAGAGCCAGGAACATCAAAGGTATGATAGTACGGACCCGTCCAAAACACACTACAATACAGGGTAGTCAAAGGACACTATGGGACCTACCACCTCCAGTGGGTCCCTCTCCATGTAGGAATTGCATTGTATGTCCACTCACTAAAAAAGGCAAAGGAAATTGACCTTGGCATGAAAGTACCATGGTAATTAAAATCCTTGCCAAACTGTAATTCGAGTAAAGTGGTATACATGATCAGGTGTCCCTGTGGCCTCATGTATATTGGCAAGACCACCAAGAACGTACATATTCGCATCACTGAACATCGCAGCACCATCAGATGCAAACGAGACACAACCCAATTGACTCAACACTTTTTAGAGAAGGGCCATAGTGACAACAACTTAGAGTGGTACGTCGTAGAAAAATTAAAAAAGACTCAAACAGATATGACGGCACCCCTACTCTGCTTCGAACAAAGATGGATATACAGACTATCCACTGACCGCCAGGGGCTCAATGATGAAATACCCTGGGGGAGCTTATCGCCGTAATACAACCCCGCTAGTCTTTGGGGTTAACAATGGAAGCATAGCAATTGTGGATATACTGTCAATAACGATGATATACTCTGTATATGTACCATGGCTATGGTGACTGTTTTACACTGAGCTTTTTCAATAAAAAATAAATAAAATAAAAAATAAAAAATATATATATATATTAAAACAGTGGAAGCATTATTAATGTCTGATTGAAAGAGCATCTCCTTACTGTATGCACTAAACGTGACCGTGACATAGACCTCAGCAATACTATTAGATTTATATGCGATGCCCACATAGAGGTCCTTTCCTCGGGTATGCTTCCTGGCAGGTAAAGGTAATTCCAACAGACAATATAACGAGGGTGCTTTCATTGCCCCACTTAATATCCTCCTGTGAGGTAACACAAGAGAGTTGCTTGTTCCCTATTTAGTTGTAAACTCTACCGGCTAAGATGTGGTATAGAGCCCCGTGATTTTTACGTAGGTACCCACATTACCACTGCGGACGGCACTTAGGTAGAAGCAGTGCTTGAAATGGAAAAAGAGAAGTGCAGGTACTCTGTAGCAGAGTACCTGCTTGTTTCTGAGAAGTGCTGGTATTCTCCAATTAAAAGTATTGCATTTCTCTTGAGAAGTGCCGGTACTCTCCCTCTCTAAATAAAGAAGTGCTGGTACTCCGTACCGGACAGTACTGGCCCATTTAAAGCACTGGGTAGATTAAGATTTACATGTCCCAGGGTGAACAGAGCCAAGGCTCCAACTCCCATCTGCCCCGGGAACATTTCCGACCGGGACACGGAGGCAACGCCCCTTCCGATTCTGCAGCTGAGCGGCAGAGAAGCCTGCGATGGCGAGCATTTGTACTAGAAAAGCACTCCGCTACCACTTACCTGAGTATTTCCAGCTCTCCTTCCTACAAAGAATCCAATAGTCCGCCCTGGAGGTATCACCCTTCCAGGGTGGGGCGAGGTTGCGGATGATGAAGCATGACACGTTTTGTGTGTGAGGCTTCCTCTTCCATAAAGATGGACCTTCCTTCTCCCCTTTGACCTCCCCGCCCCCCACTTCCAGCCTATAGGCGCTATTGAGGCTTACCGGGTATGACAATACAAGCTGCTAGGCTGGAACACTAAATAAGTGACCTACTATCAATCAATCAATCAATCAATCAGGCATTTATAAAGCGTGCTACATACCTGTGAGGGTCTCAAGGCGTTGGGGTGGGGGCTGCTACTGATCGAAGAGCCAGGTCTTGAGAAGTCTTCTGAAGGCCAGCAGGTCCTGGGTCTGTCGTAGGCTGGCAGGGAGATCGTTCCAGGTCTTGGCGGCGAGGTAGGAGAAGGATCTGCCGCCGGCGGTGGTTTTCCGGATACGGGGAACTGTGGCGAGGGCGAGTGTGGCAGAGCGGTGGTTGCGGGTGGGGGTGTGGAAGCTGAGTCGGTTGTTGAGGTATGATGGTCCGGTGCTGTGCAGCACTTTGTGTGCATGGATGAGGAGTTTGAAGGTGATCCTCTTGTTGACTGGGAGCCAGTGCAGGCCTCTCAGGTGGGGTGCGATGTGGCTGCGCCGGGGGACGTCGAGGGTCAGTCGTGCTGAGGCGTTCTGGATTCATTGTAGTCGTCTCAGGAGCTTGGCTGTTGTTCCTGAGTAGAGGGCATTTCTGTAGTCGAGTCTGTTGGTGATGAGGGCCTGGGTGACGGTTTTTCTCGTGTCGGGTGGGATCTACTTGAAAATCATGCGGAGCATTCGGCATATCAGTACTGCCTTACCTTGTGTGTTTACACTAATGTGGTAGTGCCTGTTCCACACAATCTTGGTGGTCTAGGCACTTCTGCCCAGAAGTGCAGTTATATCACTATGCTTGGTGGTGTACAGTGCCAGGCTGATACTTAATCCATCATGTTTTCATAGTATTAACTCTTTTAATATATGTGGTTCTGGGGTTACCTGCAAGAGGAAAAAGGCAATTGATGGATCTACCACAAAGCCGGCGATGGGCTTGCAACCAGGAGTGCCTCACAAGTGCCTTTTGCGGTTTTCCGAACAGGGTTGAGCACCAGCTAAGTTCTGTGGCCGTTGTGATCAACACACTGTCTGCACCACCCCTCCCTGTATCACTTACGACACATAATATCTCAGTCCAAGTGCCACCTACCTGGCTCTTCAGCTTTTTCTCAAGAACTTTTTTTCCCTTGAAATTTTGAAATTGTTTGAGGACAAGGGAAGATGTATGGGAGTGTATTTATTACATTGTTAGAGTCCCTAACAAGAAAGCAGGACTCTATCAGCATGTTACCAAGCACTCTGAACAGCAGCTGCTTTTCAAAGTGGCATATTAAATTAAATGATATATGTTTCAACAAATTAGAAGCTGGATTAAACGTGATAATAAATAATTTTGGATTGCGTGATTAGACCTTTGTGATAAGTCAGAAGCAGAGACATGGCAGCTGGATGTGTGTGCCATGCAGCTTAAGGGAGGTGGACACATGTTTAAAAGCAGGTACTGTACATGAAGACTAGAGATATGCTCAGAACATGGTGCCAAACGTGAAGCTAAGCGATTAGGTTCAGTCACAACCTATTAGGATTTCGTGGGCGTTGTGGCATGCTACAAAACAGGACTGGGCTTAGAGCTACGGACACGCTCCGAATGGCCTGCAGTTATGAATCAATCAAACTTGCGAATACTGATATTTTGATGGCCCGGCTGAGGGCTAGATAGCCACGAAAATGTCTAAAGCAATCCTGAATGATTTGCTGTTTGTTCAGAAAAATTCAAGCTTCTACGTCAAAACAGGTTAAAATTTGGTGTTTCTCTCCGCTGGGCCTTTGATTGAATGCGATGTCTTTGCAGGTTGATTCTTGGTCATCTCTGAATTGAGACAAATCAAACTCCATGTAGGGTGTGGTGGGCAATTTGGAGGGTCTTGAAAGGGATTCTTGTGGTTTAAAGAAGCCAGTCATGTATTGTTGGGGTGTTGGGTCCTTAGAATGAAAATAGAAAAGTCGTACCAAATCCTTGATGTGGAGTTTATGCAAAATATATTTAGGTGTAGGAAGGCAGACTCTGTTGGCTAAGTCAAGATAGGAGAGTAGTACTAAGGATAGAGGCACATACAAGGTGCGGAGAAGAAAAAAACGTACGTAAGTTTAAGATGAAGGAATAAATACTTGACAACCTTACTGATCAGGTCAAAAGACAATGTCTGCATTTACTGGGATTCAATTACCTTTTATTGAGCATGCTGGAGTGGGTGTGGGGCGCGGCTAACTAGGCCACCTAGGTGAGGGCATCTCACAAAAGGAAAATCCACAGCTCAGAATTTCAGTTCTGCAAACACAGAGCTTCAGATGACCTCTTGGTCATCCAGCCATGGATAGTGATGAGACCAGATCCAAGTGTTTTGCACTCAAGATCCAATTGAGGCTCGAGCTACAGAAGGATTATTGTGTATGTGACAGTAGCAGGGGAGACTGCAGCATTCAATAAGGTACAACAGGGGTCTGGGATAGACGCTAAATAAGACAGGACCAATGCCCTGTAGGACAGAAATAAGAGACCAAGCAGTGAAGAGGTGTGGACATGATCTGTAGACGGTTCAAGAGGAAGGACGATATCCAGTCCAAGGCCTTATCTTGAACCTCCATATCACACCAACTTAGGAGGAGAGTAGGATATACATAACATCAAATGCAGCCAAGAGTTCAATTAGTATGAAAGCAGAGGTTCCAATCCCAGCCACCAGAGCTCCAAGATCATCCTAGGCAGTGATAATTAATGACTGTCCCACGTCATGGAGGGATGTGGACACGTCCATCGGACACAAGGCTGCGAGATGGGATGCATCTACCGAGCTACGAGAAGGCCAGGCTTTCAATCAGCTTACCCGTGGCAGGCCCGTCTGCACTCACACTATAGTTTACCAACTTTGTAGGATTAATGAATGGTTCCTTTCGAATCACTTATGTGTGAACAAGCCTGGAGCCTCCCTGAAACTGCAGTGGGTTCAAACCTCCTCCAAACCTTCATTACCTTCCAAAAAATCTTCCTCGTTCACTTGGAAGCAGTCACTTTCAAAATACCTAATTTCACCTGCCTTTAAGATCCAAATGGACTGAAGTATTGTTCTACCACGTGTACCGTAGTAGCTCACCAGATTTTACATCTAGCATTTTGCCACCAGAGGCACATTTGTTCAGTTTTTTGTTTTTCTAAATTAGTGTCTTTCTGGATTAAGAGACTTATAATCTTGCTTTTACCACTACGAGCACTGGCCTACAATACCCATTGTATAATGTTATGTTTAATAAAGAAAACAAAAAACACAGAGACAAGCAGGACCCTCTGTAGAAGCGGGTGATGACATGGAACAGGTTGACAATCCTGTTGCACGTCATGCTTTCAATTCATTTATGTACCAGGACACAAATATACGTTTTAAACCATCTGCCTTTGCACTGGGGAAGCTGTTCCCACTTCTCGTCAGATGAACAGGGGGTAATTTACATATATTAGAATAGAAACATACTACATCCTCTGGCTAAATAATTGTCCACCGCGTCTCCTTCTGATGATTTCATGCTGCGCGACAGACTGTGGTTGTGAAAGCACTTGCAGGAATATGTTACAGGGGCGTGCTTTATGGAAATCGGATGTAGCAAACAATGAGGTCCCTGTGGCCACATATTACAGAGACAGAAGGCTTAATTTTTGACACTGTACAAAGAAAATATTAGTTTACAGTAAAGTACTCTGCACTAAAAAAATATGAGAACCAAGGAACAACTTTACACAAGCATCAAACGAAGCAACCGCTCCCTCCCCACATGAGACAGACCCATGTCAATCAATCAATCAGGGAATTTTAAGCGCACTACTCCCCCGTGAGGGTCTCAAGGTGCTGGTGGGGTGAGGGGGGTAGCAGCTCTGTTCAGTCGAACACCCAGGTTTTGATTGTCTTCCTGAAGATGTTCAGGGAGGGAGCGCTCCTGGTGTTGATTGGGAGCTCGTTTCCGGTCGTGGCCGCCATGTAGGAGAAGTCTCCTCCTCCTGTTCTGGCTCTGCAGATGCACGGTGTTTCGGCGAGGGTGAGGTTGGCGGATCCACGGTTTCTTTTGGGTACGTGGAAGGAGATTCTTTTGTTGCGGTACTGGGGTCCAGTGTTGTGGAGACATTTGTACACGTGGGTGAGTATCTTGAACGGGACTCCTTCTCGACGGGGAGCCAGTGGAGGTTTTGTAGGTGTCGGGTGATGTGTTTGTGTCGGGGAATGCCGAGGACGAGTCTGGCTGCAGTGTTCTGTACTGTCTGGAGCTTGCGGAGTAGGGTCTTGTTGATCCCAGCATAGAGGGCATTTCCGAAGTACAGTCTGCTGGTTATGACTGCATGCATGAATGTCTTCCTTGACTCAGGGGTGGGGGATCCATTTGAAGGTCTTTTTTGAGGATGCAGAGGTTGTTGAAGCAGCTGGAGGCAACGGTGTTGACCTGTCTGTTCATGGAGAGAGGAGTCGAGTACTCAAGATATTCACATGGATGGAATTTACATAGAGTGACTCAACACTAAACATTACCATAGGCAGCGGTTAGTACAAAATGTTGGCAAAGTCTGGTGCACATCATGTACAGCAAAGTTGGACATGTCTGCCTTAGAGCGAACGGACAATCTTAGTTAGATTGGAATACAATACGGAGTAGAACAACCCTTTGACATGTGCCTTTTTGGCAACCAAGCAGAAAGCCTTCCCCTTAGAAGCGACTCAGGCGATCAACTTATATCATAAAATCTAACGAATGGAGCATCTTCGCACTTCGAAGGGGCAGAAGCTGTATGAAAAAAACATCTGAAAAAATACACATCTGAGTGAAAACCAGCCTTGTGCTTAACTCTACCATAGCCGTTTCCCGTTCAGAGGTACTGGCATGCTGGGAATCCTGCTAAGCAGGCTACACGCAAACCCATCAACACAGCTGCCAAGTTTCCCAGGTCCATGAGCAACTAGCTGATCTAGGCATTTTTTTTTCTTGTAACTCTAGGACTAGTAGTCCTGGTTGTGTACGGGGTTTAAAAAGACAACAGGTCCCAGAACTATAAGAGGCAAATGGAGCAGGCCTAACTAGAATACACAATATAATGACACCATCAGTTACTTCAGTGAGGAGATCTGTGATTACTAGATACGCTATCCCCAACAACGTCGCTGATGAAATCACTTGTTACTATGGAATGTGAATTTTACTTACTAATCCCCGTCTACATATAAGAACTGTGCTTTAAATTCAAGTCAAAGTCCAACTGTTAGGCTCCTAAATCAAAAGTATCCAGGCGCCAGACAATCCCAGCCTCGCCAAACTATGAGAGATGGGGGGTGGGTGGGGTCAAGGAATCCGTAGACCTATGTGTAGGGTGACCAGGCATCCTGGATTTGCCGGGGCAGTCCCTGTTATTCAACAGCTGTTCCAGCAGATTTTGCAAATTTGGGTCATGTCCTGGTTTTTACAGAGGCCAACTCAAAACAGTGAGAGACACTTTTTTTTAGGTGTTCCAAATCAGTGCTAGTTAGCTGTTATAAGTAAGCTATTTTGTTATTCGGTATAAGGCCGGTTTTGAAAATTACATTGTATTTATTTTCTTATTTCTGTGTGTCTGTGTTGATGAGGGTAGCCATTATTTGCCCTTCCTTGATGTAAAACGGTAGTCCTTCCTCTATTTTTGTGAAATGTCCCGGTTCTTGAGTCGCATGGTCTGTTCGTAGTCGTAGATGAGTCGTAGTAGGCCGCACCTGCTCCACCCTGTTGGGGCGAACAAGCCGCCCATTCAAGGCCTCCGAGGGAATGCCAGGAATGCGGCACATCCAGCTAGAAACCTCAAAGCGCAGAGGAAACGGCTGGTGTCTGAGAGAAGGGCGCGCGGGGGAGGCGGCTGCTGTGCAACACACACACACAGGCCCAACAACAGACATCCTCTCACAATGGTGCTGCGCAACACCGACTGAAAGCTGAGAGCGGGCATGCCACTGGCATCCCGGGGCGTGGGTTTGGCCAAGCTTTTCGGCTGCGGAGCTGTGGCATTTCTAAAGAGGCAGTCTTCACATCACTTGTTCAACCTCTGTGATCCCCGGCAGATCTGTACTCCCTTAAGGTTCCCTGTCAGCCACACGGGGCGAGGCGCGCGCCAGGCACAGGTGCTACTAATTTAGGCGTCTGGCTGGCTCTCTTCAGCAGATCCCTGCCTTCAATAAGGACAGTTAGGGCGCTGTCCTGAAGAAAACACGACTCCGCTTTTTTACTGCAGGAAAATAACAAACAGTGGAAGGGAACACCAGTGGTGCAACACTAAAAGGCAATCTCGATGGTTTTTATAAGAAGGGGGGAAAAACCTCAAACTCTGTCCTCCAGCGATATGTTACAAAGGAAAGAATGACCCCACCTGTTCAGCATTTTCCCTACGGACTCCGAGAGGCTTCAATTTGTTCCGGTGGAGGGGGGGAGGCGTTACTGTTCTGTGCCTCTCCAGACATGGAGAGACCAAACGCTTGCCAGTTAGGGAACATGCGCCACCCAGATCCCTGGCAGCAGGGCTCGAGTCGGGGTACCAAGTGGGTGTATGCCCCCCCCCCCACTTATTTTACCGGGAGCTCGATAACTGGAGCAAATGGAGCCACACACTCACTCTTTGGCCTCTCTGGGGCGAGATCGCAGCTCATTCAGAACGCTGCTCAAGCGCTGGCTTCTCTGATGCAATCGTATCTAAGTGGTGAGCGAGGGGAGGCAATGAGTCTGATGGTGCAAGCCACCTTTCGTGACGGCACTTCCTGTCGTGACGTCAGCGTCCCCCCACTTCTTTTTTAGGTCGAGCCTCAGGCATTGCTTTAGCAATGCTTGTTTAGGACTTGTGCCCTGCAGGCTGGCAGCCTTGTTGGACCTCATTAGTGAGGTGATGCTGCACTCCTCTAGCACAGAGAACTACAGGGCCCACCTCTGAACACCTCCAGTGGACTTGGCATCACTTGGATAAACAACAATGGATTAGTGAATGGCGGTTCTGCTGAATTGTTCTTATTGGGTCAAGGATGACTTGCATATAGCTGGGTCTGAACTGAGGTGGCGAAGTGAGCTAAAGAATGATGATGGATTCGACCCAGATCTGTGACAGGGGGTGAGTGTCTGAAAAGTTTCAGCGCTCTGTCCATCATCTCCTTGAGTTTGCCTTATTGAAGCAGGACCAGAACTGATCTGCATCTGCTGGCCACTGCTGGGAGTGGCATTGTGAGCAAAAAAACTAAGGGCGTGGAATGTAGCCACAGGAAATTATCAATGGCTGCAATCAATTAAAGAATTTCACACTTCACTTTTTTGTTTTTCGCAACAACAAAGCAACGACATCCTCAGATTTCATACTTTGTTAGTACATATACTTCCAACCTTTGACAGAGTGGCGTGGACACTAGGATGGGGATGCAAGGCCAAGCAGACTGAGACATGGATACAAGGCCTCAGAGAAAGGAGATGCAAAGAAAAGACTAGAACGAGGAATAAACACAAAACTACAGAACACAACGTAGCGAACATATTCATGTCAAAGCTGGCAAAGTTTGAAGGTGAAACAATACCTCCACTCCTGCCTCATATGACATACGCCCCCACCCCAGAGGAAACTCAGACTGCACACAATGCATACACTAAGTCATCAAACAGCACCAGGGGACTTTGTCAATGGCAAATGCTCTTCCAATAAAACAAATTTTTAAAAATCAGCTGAGCTGGGTAATATGAAACAACAATTTAGGCACCAACATACAATTCAGTCCACAGTGCACACTAGACAAATAGTTAATACTGTATATCAATACTTTCATAAATAAAAAGATGTGCAACACCGAATTTAGAGAATACAGCCAGTCGCAGAATACATTCCTTGTACTAAGGGTGTCAAAAGACTGCAGATGTGTGCATCATGGTGTGTTCATATGGATTCACACATGCGGTACAATACCAAAAGGCTCATAACACCTGATCATAATCGACAAGGTGATCAGGTACACTCCACGCAAGCGACTGCCGTAAGGTCTATGGGTCCTGCACCACGCTGTCATAATCCTCTGTCAGTGATGTCATCAACAGTTGCCTTGGAAACAGCTATGTAGTTTCCCGGCAGGGGATTATTGCAGGGGATATGGATCAACAGGCGGGCGAATGAATCTAGGAGAAAGAAATCTTGTTTTCTGCCCATGAGCCTTTCAGAGAAAGGGCAAGGAGGTTAAAGGCAGCGAAAAATAAGAAAAATAAAGTCACATCTGTTAAAGGAATAGGATCAGAGAACTTGTGGGGGAAACATAGCACAGGCCTCCAATAACAATTAAAGTAAGGGGCAGAGTCAGATCTTCGGCCATGTTGTTTTAGATTCATAGGGGCTTCGTAATCTAAAACAACACGGCTCTCGCTGTCTCCCAAGAGTATGCCCTGCTGCTACTACATCCAAATCTGGGACTCATTGGGGCGTAATCTTAGTGCAGATGAAAACTGGTGCCATTCCTTTAAAGACAGCAGGCAGCTGGGTGACCACCTCAACCATAACTCCTCAGGCAAAGCCAGAATTCTATTAATCTTTATCTTATTCAAAATGTTAACAAGAGTATATAAGTGCCCCGCTTTTGGAATGAATTAATTAAAAAACAGAAAACCAAAGGTGCAGAGGGACTTCCGACTTCGTCACAGTCTCCCCTTTTTGGGTCTTTCTTCCAGCAGCAATATGAATGGATTATTTCTAACTGTTCAGCACTGAAACAACCAGACACTACGGCTAAGAGACCAACACTTCCACACTCTCAGCAGAAACCAGAAAACCGACAAACAGGATACTGCTTCACAGGACCATTGACATCAAGCGAAGTATCAGGATCCTATCTGCTCGACGTGTTGACGAGGACAAACAGCCTAATCCTTTTCCCATCAAATCTGATACCTAATTGCAACAAATCCTGGGCCAAAAAGTCCTGCCTCAACTCCCATCGCCAAGGGGTTCGACTATTTCTACCTCCAAAGACAGTGGTCAAGGCCACACATCACCAGCCTTGACAACCTGCTGATCCCCGCTGTGTTTTAGTCACAATAAGCAATCAATATAAAGAGAGTTTGTGATGGGTGCTTGATAGTGCATGGACTGGGATCTCCAGTACTCAACCATCAAAGTGTTACTGCATCTGCACCTCATCCCAGAAGTCCTGGACAGGCAGATTCTGCTTCTGATCAGCCCAGCCTTTGAAATGGTAACATAAAAAGATTCTGCCAGTGCCAGTAGGTCTGGCCTGCATTTTGAGTCCAGTCTAAAACATTTCAAAAACCTGCGTTAGTGAAAAAAAAATATACGGTGCATCAAAGAATTCAATGTCTGATTATTTGATGCACTTTTAAGATATAAAATAAACCCCTCATGCATTAAAAGGCACGCACTCCATAAGAGGTGCAATGATACACCAAATAGCCAAGAGCATGACGTGAGCGAGAAATACTTATCTGGGTGGAGCCAAGCCCACTCTTCATATATTTTAAAGCATTGGTACCAGCAGATCCTGCTGACAGCTGTGCTGCCATGCCAGACCTAAAAATATAATGCTTTTTTGGAGCAAACATTGTTTTAAAAGTGGTGAACAAAGTTTGGAATACACAGCAGGAGAGACGCGTAAGAGAGCGAGGAAGTACTGGACGCATCGAGATCCTTGCGCCATACCAACCATCACCTTGAGAAGCCTGAGGGAGGATGGCGACGTTCCCAAAGTTGAAAAACGGGCCGCTGTGAAATACGAAGCCACGAGCCTACGCCCCAGCCAACAAGCATAAGGATCGTACAACCAGATCCCACCTGGCCCCCAACAAAGTATCACGGTACACAAGTCCTGTTTTTTGAACACCCACCTTCCCTGACGAAGACCTTCACAAAAAGAAGTGCCACACAGAAGATCGAAACGCGTTGGCCCCACTTGAGAGAGGTTCCAGGCTGAACCGAGCTTAAATTAGGTCCCAAAATTGGACTAAACCAGCCCCTAACTCAGGGTCTATTCTAGAGTTCCAAGAAATATCTCTGATCTCTCCCTTGGCAAGAAAAGCAGAAAAGCTTGAGGACAGGATAATGTAGCAATCTGCCCTTGCCTTTGTCTATAAGCGACAGAAGTTAATTGGACTTTTCCTTGCATTGGATGTAAAGTTCAGTAGTGTATATGTACCTTTGAAGAATTAGCATTTGTTTGATGCACGTTTTATTGTATAAAGCACTGTATGTTTAATTTTTGCACTGTATATAATTGTTGGACACATTGTTTTTTGGAAACAAAATGTTTTCACTGTCTAGTTGTACATATTAAGAAGACGAGAAAGCGTTGGTCGAGCTTGCCTAGTGACGAGTATGATTGTTTTGCAAATTAAACAAGGAAAATGAGATGAATATAAATGGATATATCCCAACGTTAATTAAAAAATGGTATGGGAAGAAACACGTTTGTTTAATTTATGGTGTCAGAGGCAACTTGTTTTTGTACACTCACAAACAGTCGCTATCGAGATGCAATATTTCAACATTAAGTTTTTGAGTTTTTTTAAGGACAGCGATGGGGCGATGTCATAACATTATTAATCCCGGGCGGTGAACTCCGCTCCGTTCACGGAGTTTTTCGCACTCCACGGAGCACGCAGAGTTCCAAAAACTCCACTGCGCATAGCGGAGCAGAGTTTTTTCCTCGCTTGCGCTCAACGAGAAGTTGGAGAGCATGAGCAGCAAAATCCACCTCCCGGCGTGATTTTTGCTCGCTTCCACGTAACAGACCTCCGCCCAGCCTTAAACATTATGCACGTGGCATTCTTCAAGCAGGATACCTGGAAAAACCACCATGTCTTTACTAGATGGCTTGTGCATCAAAGACATATTTCCCTCCTCGAGCACTCATTTAACAACCTAATGCGTCCTGGAAGCTGTGGACCTACTTCAACTCGGTGAATAGGTCAGCCGACATTTCGGAACGACAATGGTTTCTAAAGGGGAAGACTTAACTGGGAAATGTGTTCATGATGACCTGGGGTTCTTAGGTAGCCTTGCTGGATCATCAATGTTTTGTAATAAAAAAACACCGGACCCAATTAAACTATGCACTAGACAAGAGTAACATGCTGCCTGAAAAACATAATAGAGCATCCTTGAAAAAGTACACACGTATAGGGAATAGAAGATTAAGTAAAGCTTGTGATATATAAGCAGCAACAACATGCATTACCGTAAGGTTTTTTACACCCATTGTTCAGCAATAGATCAGTATTTTTGCATGAAAAGTTAAAGACATGAATACAGGGCTCGAAAGGGAACCCAATGCCGCCTTAAATTATTACCGGGTCTGAGACCCGTAGGGACCAGGCCCATGTAAAGCCCTGGTACTTATTTCTCCCAACTAGAATGGTAAATGTAAGGATGCAAAGAACAGACCTGGAATGAATAAGCTACCAAGGCATCACCCTTGGAAACTTGACAACTGTTCGAATACATGAAGAGGCTTGACTGAAGAGTCTGCGGCCGGCAAGTCACCTCACGGAGGTCTTCCCACGAACCCTTCACTAAGCGTTATGAACAGGACCACTGGAATTATGCAGCAAGGGAGGACCAAATTTATGTGGCAGTGTTTACTAAATTATGCGGCAAGAACATGCAAACTATGCTGCATAATGCGGCACATTTTGTGATAATATCAGTTTATCATTTTTATACATTTTAACACTTCTGGACAAAGGCTTCACCTCATCAGTACTAGTAAAACCAAAATACACCAATATGCAACTGAAAGGTGAACACTGCACCTTTGTGGAGTGCATTCCACTGCGCAGCAACACATATGTTGCCGCAATGTTTTATTCATTTGAGCCGGGTCTGGTAGCTTAGTGGACTAATGCATCCATTGTAAGCCTGTGTTCGACCTCATTGTCACAGGTTTGAATACCGGCAGGTCCACTCAGCCTTTCATCCTTCTGAGGTCGATAAAATGAGTACCATTGCGTTGGTCAACAATAAACTTCGGTTATTCAGTGCCAAGATACCCTTGGGTGAGCATGTGCTTTACAAATAAACGTTATGTTATGAGCTAGAAACAATTCTCTGATAAAATCTGAAGATTATGAGGCAAATCCATAATTGTGCGAAAAATGCTAAGGCTGCAGAATCACATAATTCCAGTGGCTCTGGTTATAAATGAGTTGGTCATTGCTATTTCAAGAGTTGCTCCACAAACGTATAGCTGGTTTCCTAAACTCCTCTCTGCAAAGAAAGGCCCTGTTTAAAGAGTCAGCTCATTTCAGGGACTCTGCTGAACCAGAACTTGTGCGCAAATGCAGGTGTGAGGTGCCCCCTGAATGGGCTGTCAGCACAAATCAGACTTCAAGCAGCTGGGCTGCACTTTTTCCAAGCCCGAGGAGACTGCAGTAAAATATCCAATTTCCCAAAGAAATTCCAGCGCTCGCACCAGAGCTCAAAACGTAAGCCTTGCGGCCAAACAAAGCAATCCGGCAGCCATTAGCGCCGTGGGAATGGCGGGGCAGAGGAACGCGACGAACCCGTCCCCACCCAGTCTGCGAACTTCAGTCAGTTCGGTGAAAGAAATAGACAGTAAGGTTGAAGGGTGGACTGATACAAATACGAAACAAAATAACGAGAGGAATTCAAGAATTCGAGGTAAAAAGAAATCGGAGGTAAAAGAGACTTTGCGGAAAGGGATAAAAGAAAGAAAGGAGGATATGAAAAGAAAAATGAACAGAAAGGCAGACAAATCAAGCTAAGTATGGAAAATGTAAAAAACAAGAAAGAAATGAAATGTGGAGGGGAAGTGTAGAAGTAGAAATAAAAAAATCAAGGAAAAGCCAAACGATCTGGCCTAGGCAAGGTGGTGTAACGGTTAATAGTTGTTTGACTATTTTTTTTTACTACAACCATGTGCCTTAAAAATGAAAAAAACTGGAACGAAACATGGTGTCTACATTGGTTGGCCATATTTTTGCACTACAAATCATATATATTTATTAAATAGTACAGGTGCTTCATAGCAGGGAGGTGTACTGTACCTTAAGAGGAATAGAAACCTTTTCTCTGGTCTAATCCAAATCACAGAAACATAGGATTCTTTTTGGCACAGTAAAATAACAGCTCACTAGTCGCTTATTTTTGCCAGAATGTGCACATGCTCAGTAAGAATGCTGCCTTTAGAGCAGGAAACCAATGGCTGAAGTGGGCAGACCCATTGATGCACTGAGTTTGCCGTGGTGGGTGGCAGCAAAATGTGGACGATAAATAGGTAAGTGGGTGAGTGGATGTGACTGTGTCTACACAAAAGGACACAGGCTTTTTTTTTTTATTTTGCGAATTGACAAGGATTGGTAAATAATTAAAAATAGAAAAAAATGTGAGAAGTCATGCAAATATCTTTTTTTTTTAATGGATGAGATGGTTCGGAGAGGTGCAAGCAACATGGTAGGCAGGGAAGAAGCAACCCGGCAGGGAAGAGCCAACATGAAGCACAGTGGCAAAGAGAGAAGCACACCAATGAGAGAGAACACCACAAGCACAGGTGGGGGTAGAGAAGCATATGCACAAGAGAGAGCAACATGGACAGGGAGAGAAAAGATTATGAGGGAGACAGTTGGAAAACACATGTACTCTCGTGCAGTACTTAAATAAATACAAAAATCGTAGTTCCAAAAAAGCAAGCGGAGGAAGCATAGAAGCCAGCCAACCACGGAGATGTAAAGAGGCCAAGCTCTATGGGAGGGACAAATGCAACACAGGCTGAAACAAGCATAGCCATCCTTGGGGAAGAGGTGCGACTGTGGGTCTGCGTACAGGAAATAGAACAATGCAAATTATGCCTGGCATGTCAACAAATAAGACAAAAACAGACCACTGGCCAGGAAACGGCCTGACAAAGCAAGGCCAAGCACTGCCATTTCTACAGAGCTTTAACTAGCCATATTATAAGGCAATGTGGTTCAGAGCAGACGGTATATGGCGCCAACGGACACACAAAATGACACTCGCCTATGCAAGCGTTTTAACAGATCGAATAATATTTAAAGCCGCAATGTTCATAAACTGTCAAAATAAGAAATAAAAAGAAGACACTTTAGGTAGATAGATATATATATTAATAAAAAAAGAATGGGCGCTTCCAAGTGAAAATTTGCATCCCGATAGTTTCAGCAAGAACGTGTGTGTGTGTGTGTGTGTGGGGGGGGGGGGTGTATGTGTATTGTATTGAACTTTAATGCATTTATCATTTTCTTAAATGGAAATAAGCCGAGATATGTGCAGTTTGCAGAGTTTTTCTCCTGCAGAATTGTCCAATACTCTGTTTTTACTTTCACCACACCGGTTGGTCTGGTTCTTTCACCAAGGCACTGTGTTTATTTGCTTGCCCTGGTCGATGAGGAGGGCTCCTCCATCTTGGGTGGTCCCCGTTTTTCCCTCGCACCAGCTCCTCCTCCTTTTCCTACCTCCTTCCAACACTTCATGCTGCGCGACCAGATCTCAGAAGCCCTTAATTAGCCAGACTCAATAGCAACCGCGATAAAGGCTCGCCCTAAAAAACGCACGGGGGCACCTCCAGGACGGGCTTTCTGCTGAAAGACCCGACGAATCCGAGTGTGAGAGGTCCCCGCCCCTCAATAGCCCCCCAGACCACTCATTTCAGCAGAGCCGGCGCAGAATCACAGGGCGTCGTCTGTGGCTCAGCCTTTTCACTGGCAGCCAAACACGTTTGACAAATCCTAAAGCATTTCCTCAGATAATAAATCGCATTGGAATAAGAGGTGTGTATGTTTATTAATTTATGGGCACAGCGCCGGCTTTTAAAGTGCTCCACAGAACTTTATTAGCGACAAGTTAGTTATGAAATGGCCGCGCTCACAGGAAGTGTTAGTCTGCTGCAGACAGAGGCCCCCTTTATACAATAAAACCAGTGACCCGCCTCCCACCGAGAGGTGTTTGGGTGGATATTTAGATCAGCTTATAGAAACTTGTAAACTGTGCATAAGCAATCATTTTACGGCACATGATGCCACAGTCAATACAGCAGAGGCCATTTAGGAGTAAAACTAGAGCAAGGGCGTTAAATTTGTGCAGTGAGGAAATCTCCATGCACAAATGTACAGTAGTTAGCTAAAAATACCCTGTGGGCCTTATTTCGAGTTTGGCGGTCCTCCTGTGGGCCTGCCTCCGCCGAGCCGTCAGGAGGACCACCAAGCCCGCAGTGCACCCACCTGCTTAATTACGAGTGCAAACCATGGCAGACCGACGGTGCTGCGGTGGGTTGTTAGGCTCATAAAACAGCATAACATGCAGCCCGCCACCAAGACAGCGCCTGCAGCGCGTTTCTGCACGGTGTGGGACGAGGGTGCAATTACAGGGTGGCACAAAGGTAGCCCCCTGCCTCAGGCCCAGGTCTGGCAGGGGGCCCTACTTGCCTCTCTGTCACCATTTTCATGTGGGCTCACCGCCCTGAAAAGGGGAGTGAAAAGGTAACTCATAATATGCTCAGCGGGGGAAACATCCTTTACAACGAAACTTTTACAACGAGATACCTTTACAACGCAACTTTTACAAAGCAAACTATTACAACGCATTGCTCTGGGGGGCGCTCTAGAATAGGGAATAGGTTAATTTACTATCCAATAACCTTCCCTAGTGTCCACGGGGACTGGAGTTGGAATAGTAAATTAAACTATTCACTATCCAGCGCCCAAAAGCATTATGCGTTGTAATGGTATGCGTTGTAAAACTTGCGATGTAAAGGTAGGCGTTGTAAAAGTATGCGTTGTAACGTCATACATCCGCTCAGCGGTGCCAGCTGCCGCACCAGCAGCATATTCAGGCCAGTTTCAGACCGCCGGCCCAGCGGGATCCTTGAACCTGGGGAGCCAGCGGTCTCATGGTTGTTTGACTGCCACATTCAGAATACTGTGGGTGGATCCGCAGTGTGGTGGTGGTGGGACTCCTAATTCGGCCCTTTGTCTGCAATGGTGTTTCGGGAAGTCCAAATGTGAGAGGCCTTGATGGTGCAAATGAATGACAATGTGGGTTAAAATGAGCAGTATCATTGGTGCAAATGAGTGACAATGGCGGTGCAAATCAGTGCTTTGCTCAAGTATTTACTGCAAACCATGGGCCAGCGGACATTTTAAAAAGGCCAAACAAAACCAATAATTAAAAGTGAAGGTTTTTATATCTGATGTCAAATGTGTTAGTCATTCTAGACCAGCAAAACTCAAAGTACAGCCAGGGCCGGACTGGGAACCACAACCGGCCCTGGCAAAGTGCTCGGCGCCTTCTCCCCCCCCGCGCTCCCCCCGCCCCACTCGGGGGGCTTGGAGGTGCCACCGAGCTCTTTGCCGGGCTGGTTTTCGGCCGATTTTGGTACAGGGCCGTTTTTGCAGCATAACAAAAACGGCCCTCAGGGACCCAAAACCGGCCCCCACCCGTGCGGCGCACCGGAGGATTGCTCGGTGCCCGCTATGGCCAGTCCAGCCCTGAGTACAGCCCAGAGGCCACTTGCAGCCCTCCTGACCTTCACATCTGGTCCCCAGGTGAACAACAGCATTGGGCTGCTGTTTACTTGAGAGGGCACTAACGGTAATTTTGCATTCAGAAATCTGTAAAATAAATAGGCATTCATTTACACGCTAACTGAAGTAAAAGAAACAAATCAAAAACGGTGTCATGCACCACTTAACTTTAGGAACACATTCATTTTTAAAGGCATTTTGCAACAAATTTGTAACATTTTGAAAAATGTCTCTTCAAAAAAATGTCTTTTTCATTAACAAGCAGAAGTGTTTCACCTTAGTACACCAGATTATATCATTGCATTGAGGAATATTTTTTTAAGGTGCTAGCTGTCAGAAATGAACGTAGAAACATGCATGCCTCCTCCCACCAGGACAACAATGCCAATAGTGAACTAAGAGGCAAGTAAGTTGTCCTGTGGACCCTTCTGGGTGGCCTCACCTGTTATTACCGATGGCCAACATAATAATTTATTAAATCAACAACAAGAGGTTTTGTAGAGCACACATCCCAAACTCATGTATTTCAGGGTGCTCTTATGTTTGGTAATGAAGAAAGAGGAAGCAAAGTGAAATAGAAGGATCACACAATTTGGTTAAATGAGGAAGCAGGGAAAGATCATAGGTGTTCTAGATTCAGATCGTGCAATTCGATTTCATTTCAATTCAATAAACCTGTTACTTCCTTTCTTACACTTGACTCTCCCAAGGTAGCAATAGCAAGCAGAGAAGGCTAAAGTACAGTTAAGGGATGGCGATTCAGATATCGCATAACATACTATTTTCAAATCTATGACTCTTCTAGAGACTAAGGGCTTCATTTAGACAGCAATATGGCAAGAAACCCTCAAAAAACCTCCATGACTCATTGTCCACACCGTGTATGTACTTTGCTTCCCCTACACTGACCTTACGGCCACATCCCCACCAAAGCCTCACCCTGCTGGCATCTGTGTGGCCCTCGGGCACATCACATACCACACTATTATGTTCTATCTAGACGAATACACAACTCTGCAAAAGGAATTTCTCCAGTCCAGAGCAATTATAATCAGGGCCGGACTGGCTACCGGGCAGTTGTGTGTGCTGCCGAGCTAGGGGCTAATTTCTCTGTGGTGGGGGCTTATTTCGTTGATGGGGACCTGCGTGCGATTTGAAATAAAAAAAGCAAAACGAATTTCGTTTTGCACACGCAGGTCCCCATCAACGAAATTAGCCCCCAGCTCGGCAGCACACACAACTGCCCGGTAGCCAGTCCGGCCCTGATTATAATGACATTTTGAGATACCCCAATGTAAGGGCAATTCTGGTGGACTCAGAATGAATGGCTCCATTTCAAAGATATTAAACAGGCTGTTTCAGGGGCTGTAACTCAAGGTTCTTCCTACAAACATACAACACATCATTCCACAAGGCATCTGAGCGCTCACTTAAAACAGCATCAATGTCACCGTCGCCTTCCTCCTTAACATCCGACCCTCAGCAGCTGCCAGGATCGGGCAGTGCCAATGCCCAGAGTACTGTGAGGGAAGCGGAACAGTAAAGAAGGTCATCATTTTAAGAGAATATGGTTCACGAGGTGGGTACTGGTGTCCTATAATTAATATTTACCTTAGATTTTACGAGGCTGATGTTCCCATTGTTTAGAGAAACTACTCCTTAACAGTATATACATTTTATCATTTGGATTTACTGCATTTGGCACATACATTTCCACCTCCTTTGCAGATTCCACACAAAATGTTGGTGAACGAACCACGTAATTTGTGTTTTATGCCACATAATTCGGATAAATCTGAAGCATAATTTGGTCCCTCGTGTAGCATAAACCTAGTGTCCCCGACAATGGTAAAGCTCTGGAGAGTGATTTGGGGGCTGTTATTATGATGGTGGAATCCACATTGCACGAGAACTGTGACGTGGTTCCTGTCAAAAGCCATAAAAATGATAATATTCGTAGGTGAAAGAAATTCACAATCTTAACCTCACTGTCCTCTGTGAAAACGTCACACGCTTCTTTCTGCTCATTCAATTTGAATTTGAATTTTTAGGGATTTATAAAGCGCACGTTCACTATACAGTTTCTTGGCGCTGGGGGGAATGCAGGGCAGGAAAGGCACAGGACTAGGAACAAAAGGCCTGCTGGAATAAGAAAGTTTTGAGGGCCTTACGGAATTCCATGTAGGAAGAGGAGTGTCTGACTGAGGACGGGAGGGTATTCCAAAAGGTGGGTGCCAAGACTGAGAATTTCTGGCCTCCCGACCTTAATTTCTTAAAACGGGGGATAACTAATAAAGATTTGGAGGATGAACGAAGGTCTCTGGATGGGCAATAGTTGGTAATTGCCGAATTGATAAAGGCAGGAGCAGTGCCCACCCTAGCCTGAAAAGTGAGGCATCCAAGTTTGAAGAGGGCCCGTTGTTTGATGGGGAGCCAGTGAAGAGAAAAAAGGAGCGGAGAGGAGTGATGGAATTTGGGTAGGCCATATACCAATCGGGCTGCCTGGTTCTGCACCAGTTGAAGGCGTTGGAGTGCATAGGCAGGAGCACCGTTGTAGATGATATTACCATAATCGATCTTGGATATGACCATAGCCATTAGAATCAATTTAAGTGCAGGAAGGGAGAAAAAAAAGAGAAATTTTCCTAATAATACGCAAAGTAAAAAAACAGGAAGAGACAACAGAACTAATGTGGGAGTGAAGGGTGAGATGGTGGTTAAGTGTGATTCCGAGAGTCTTGACAGAGTCCGCAGGGGTGGGGGGAGACCAAGGCCTTCTCACGCTCATTCAATGACCTTCTAACTGAGATCATGAAGCAACAAGAGGGCAGAAAAAGCCAGAATGTGTATACTTTTTGACTGCCTTTATGTGTCCAAGTCTATCCCTTAATGCTGTACTGACAGAAGAGGGGACAGAGAGACATCTGGAGTGACTGCTTTCTGTGATCAATGTTTGTGGGATAGAGCGGGTGAGGTGGGGAGGTACAGAAGGGATATCCACAGGTCACTAGTGATGGAGGGACAATTCCACCCAGGACGGAAAGAGCTCGAGCCCTCTGCAATCTACGAATAGAAATAGTCTCTTTATCAAACTTCTCAAAGAAGAGAACTTTTATGCTCTCAAGTCCTCAAAGAAGACATCTTTTTACCCCAAAGCCCTCACCGAAGTGAGCTCTAAAGAGGCCAAAAATAAGAGAGCTCTCACCTCCTAATGTTTAAGAGAAGGGGTCTCTTTAATCCCCAATCCTCACAGAAGAGAACCTTTTACTCCAGAGACAAAAAAAACACGGAGGCTAGCTCTTCCCTACAGAATCTTAAGAGGCTCTTAGCTGCCAAGTCATAAGCAGAGGAAATAGCTTTTCTGCAAGCCCACGGGAGGGAAAGGACCTCTTTACGGGTACATTTCGTGAGCAAGAAGCAGTGACCGAGAGCCCAGGTGCTGATAGCTAATTAGCTCTGCTTACAACCCAGGCGACCATATTAAATGTCAACAGGCACAGATTTTGCCTCTCCTCAGCAACTGTTGCCACCAAAATACGACCACGTTCCAGCCGCGTCCATTGCACCTGAACTGGCTGTCCGCGAATTCCCCTGCGCCACAAGGCTATTTATAAGTACGCCATTTCCGGTTTCTTTGCTGGGTCGAGCTCTGGAAGATAAAAGCAACGCATTGCTTGGTGGCTGGACTCCAAGGTTCCATAATGCCCTGGAGTTAATTAGGTGGTCACAGAGGATTCACCGACTGTCTATGTTTCTGCATAAACAGGGGTTAAGGATTGGCTGAAAGGACCATGTATCATAGCGCCTTATAAACATCAGAAGTCATGCATCCGGGCCTGCATTCATCTACAAACCTGACCAGGATAAATAAAATTGCGACTGACTGCACCGTTTTCCACATAAATATGGAAAACCTACCCTTACTACACGATCCACCAACAGCGGCATAATGTACAGATTCCGACAAAAACAAAGTTGGCTCCAGCTCAAGTGGATCAACAGTTACAAAAAAAGGTGTCATAGCTGGTCACACGCACTGGCAGATTCTTTACAAAAGAGTAACTGGTCAGTTCGGTATTACTTTAAACAAGTATTAATGTGTTCAAATAATAAAATAATTCTGCCACACAATGTGATGTTTGAAATCAAATCATTTTCCTCTTCTGCAAGCTTAATTAATTTAACTCTGCCGCATAGTTGGTCCTCCATTGCAGCTTAATTCCAGTTTTCCTGACTGAAATTCACTATTTAGGTAACATACACTAAACACGAAATGGTAGCTAATAATAGATACAGTTGCCAAACTCATTTTTATTCATTTTATGGACCTCTACATGATAACATTTCAACAGGCCCAGCTATGCTTTCAACCAGCAAGTAAACAAAACATATCTAGTCGGCCTGTGCCCTGTCCACTGAGCTATCTTAAATAGAGCATGCAGTAGACTGAATACAGCTGTTACTGGTCATGTGTGTCTTGTGTTGACGTCAGACACCCGATGACCTTTGGCAATGTTGAGTTGTATCTCATTACTTCCAGTGGTTCTACCTGATTTCCAGTAGTCCAGCCCCTGAGATGAGCAACCCCCTTGCTGATAAAGAAATAAAAACATGCACTTATTCCCTCTTACTTAGGAAGAGCCCCTTCTTTCACTAGGAGCGTGTCATTTCTTGTGAAACCTACAAAGGTGTGATCAGGTAAAAATCCGCTGCCTTAATTGGGCGGTGGATCACAAGGACTGCATGGGAAAGACCTACCTGGGGCAACAAAGTTACTAATACGCAACCAGGTTTTGTCCTATTGCCCGATCTCAGTTTTCATTCTTGTCGACATACCCATGCCAACTTCACTAAAATAAAGCCAAGGCTCCACAGCACCACAAGACACTGATAAAGGCACCAACTTCACAAGATGCTACTATCATGTCATTTGTACGGATAACAAAATAATTTTGCCTAATCCCACTGCCCTTGAATCCCCAGCGTTAAACTTGTAATGTGAGATAAAGGTAGAATGACATGACTAAGTGGGCCTCTGAAGATGTCCATCACAGAAGCCCGCTGATTCTCTGCTCAGAAGACAGACCTGTAGATTACTAAGGTAATCCAGGGTGCCAAGTACGCCTGTAGATGACCCATGACTCCTTTGGCTACTTAAACATTTCTTCGATGTGCACTGTGGCCAGTGGCGGCTGCCACACATCTAAAGTGGTGAGGTAGAGGGGGGCTGTTAGGGGAATAATATATATATATTTTTAAACATACCTGTTGTTGCCGCTGACACTGCTGGATGCCTCAGCACTCCTCTCCTTCTGGCAGTCACTGGGGCACAAAGCACAGGCTCCCCATCAAATCCGGATGCTGGTCTCATGCTACACCAAGCATGAGAGAAGCTCCAAGATTGGCCTGAGCAGGCTGGCTAATACTTGCTCAGGCACAGGGAGCCTGTGCCATTTCTCCACTCAGCTGTACAACACAGCAAGGTTGGAGAAATGTAACTGCGCATGTTGGTCTGGCCATCCTAAGACAGCCGGCCAAACCGACATGCGCACTTACAGTGCCCATCACTCCTCCTCCCTGCTATGGCCCGGCCCCGCCCCAGATTCCATGGCTCAGTCAGTCAGTGGAAAATAAAATGATAATATTATTTTATTATCATTTTGTTTTTCGCTGACTGAGCAGTAGGTCATTGCTCAACCCGCCATTACGTAGGAGATGCCCCTGACTGGATACAAATGTCTGCTATCCAGTCCAAGTGCTTGGCACGAGTCAGGCCCACAGTATCTCACTGACAGAATTGGACCTTATCGTCAGGGGAGAGCGCTTTGTCCTTTTGAGTCTCTTCTGACTGTGGTTCCTCGATTAGCCACTCTAGGAGAGGCGGTTCCTCATTTTCCGTTTAGACTCTCGGGCCTGGAATAACCTCCCTTCTGTGCTATGGGATATTTAAAATGAATTCCTCTTCTAGAAAGCCCTGGAAACTCTTCTGTTCACTTCACTGTGAGACACTCTGACCAGACGTGCACTCTACGAACCTGATAATTCATTCCTTCATTCATTCAAGTACAAAACAAGACCCTTGAGCAAATTCACCGAATGAAGCAGATTCTCCTCCTGAGACAGAAGCAAAGAATTCTACAAAACGCTCATATAGAGGGGGCTTGCAGGTTCCTGGGTGCTCATGCAAAAACATGCCTTTGTCACGTAATTCTCCTCTAGTTAACACGAGGCAAGCATATGGTTGCATGACATGGACAAGAAAATCTGGTATCGTACACAACTGTGAAATGAGTAAACACAAAAAAGTCGATACGGCAAAACGAATAGCTAAAGCATGTTTGCACAAGCAGGATTCCTGGTCTCCAAATAAGTGGAGGCAAAGGTAAGTACAAAAGTGCCCTAAGCTAAATTCAAACCTACCTCCAAGCCCTCAAGTACTCTGACTGAGCACAAGTGTTGGGGCACATTGGTGATCACAGTTGACGGTCCTGCAGTATAGTCTCACTGAGATAAGCGGTGGATCCAAGGTTGAGACCTTTCAGGGCATTTGTAATGACAAAGTCAGTCAAAGGCCTTTATACAATCATTCTACACCGTCCCTGCCCCCACATTACTGAACAATGCTTTCTTTGCTGGACTTCACACACGACTGCTCTTCTCACACCTCACCTGGTGTGAGAAGAGTAGTGTGGTCTACAGCCCAGTAAAGAAAGCCCTGCCCAGTAATGTGGAGCGGGCATATAGACTGGCTGTAATAGTTAGGCAACGCAACCCCCAATTAATGAATAAGGAATATTCAATATGTGGGCCTGACGACGCACCAGTGGTGAGGAATTTAAGAGAGGAGGTAGAAGCAAGAGGATGCTTCTAATAGTATTCCAGTAGTAAAGAGTGTGCAGGGCTGGTTGCTCTCCATAAATGGTCAAATTATTCCATCAAGTCAAAGGCTTGGGACTGGGAATCCGCTTGTAAATCTAAATGGTGGAACGATCTTCCCCTGGATCTAAGGTCCCTACCCTCCCTGCAGACTTTCCGTGGTGCCTTAAAAACTAGCCTTTTTCTGAAAGCCTATGTGTAATGATGATTGATTCAGACTTTCGATATTATTGTTAGGCGCCTTGATACCTGCGGGTTATTGTTTTTTTGCGCAATATAAATTTTTATCAATCAATCAAATCTCTGATACACCGTTTGAATGTCTCCGAGGAACCTCAATCAGGAGGTGACCAAACCACTGGGCTGAGGTGTTTATCCTCCTGCGTACTTCCTGGTGGGAGGTGCAAAAGCAGATCTGTGTTGCCAGGTAGTTCTCAGAAGCAGATCTCCACGGCTGCGATGTGCTGTTTCAGTTCAGGTGGTAGGCACACAATACAGTGTAGAGTCAGTGGTCACTTGGTTCCCATTACTAAAGGGCACAGATGCACCCTAGGGCAATTGCGGCCTCTGTATATGGTGTGGTCTTTCCAGGCCTAGCCGCAGCCTTAAATGGGTTGTAACTCCAGGTTCACCAGCAGGAGAGAAAAAAACCTTAGCAGCAGTGAGCTCAAATGACTTTCTCTACCTCAGGGATGACTGCCACAGGAAAAGTAGGCTTTACAATGCCTTCATCGGTACAGCTGGCAAACACCTCAGCTCCTATCAGCCATGCCTTAACTGCTGAGAAACGAAATCCAGTCTATTTTTGAGACACCTCATCCAGTGCATCGCCAGCCAGCTCAAAGACAGAGACAAGATGGAAGTCAAGTCTGTGGGTAGAACCTCATAAGTTATCATCCTTTAACTCATTCTTGTGAAACTCAAAAGAGTATTAGGAACATAGGCTGGTCTATGTCTGAGAACACCTGCAAATAATGGGATCTGGTAACCACAGATTTTAACTGTACTACGTGCCTAGCCCTTGTAACGTTGAAATAAAAACTTTGAAGGGGAAAAGCCTCAAGGATGCTTCAGACTTCTATTCGTGTGGTCTGGACTGGAAGGATAGATCACATTGCTTAATAAGATATTCACCAATGGGGAGTACAAAATGTGAATGGCCAATAAAAAATTGACAGACCAACTCAGAAGTTGAACGGAAGAGTACAGAACTATGGAAAGTAGAGGACAAGACACAACCACACACACTCATGCAACTGGAGACAGTAGAGATGGCAGCATCACATAATTCCAGAATAAAAGAGCAGCGAAGTCTATATTGGATCACAGATCTTAGCTCCCAGTCATGCAAGAGTATGCATATGCAAGCCCAACCCTTAATTTGTGTTTTTCACACACTATGTACCACAGAAATAGTACAACAGGGGACCCTAGTGCTAGAGGAAGTTCATTATGTGAAGTACGTTATTCAATTCCTTCACTCTAACCCCCAAACATATCACAAGCTGAGGCAGAGCCAGTGTGAATTAGATAGAGAATGAGGTGGGATTAATTTTTCGAAAGTTAGTAGATGCACCCTTGTCGAGATACGAGAGACTCTGATTTAGAAAACATAATGTCCAGCAACCCTGGTACAAAGTAGTATTTACTGACATGGATGCATCTCATCAGGGAGGAGCCTGATGAAACGTCGCCACACTTAAATTACCACCAAAGCCCCAGATATGAAAAATGAAATAGTAATTCATTAGCATTTTATTTTTCATCCTCCATCCAAACAGAGCGCCAGGAAGGGGCAGGGCCTGCTGAGTGACATCAGCAGGAAGGAGAGTGGTCTGTTATTAACGGTTCAAAGTATGCATGCCTTTTTGGCTGGCCGTCTTGCTATGGACTGTCACCCATGCACACTTTAAACATCTCCAACCCAGCTGTTCTTAAGACAGCCAGGTTAGAGCAAGTGTAGGCCTCCAAGGCACTGTGCAGTGCCAAGTGCGGCCGCTCCCTCCAATCAGGGCGCTGCTCTCATGCTGAATTAGAGCAGCACCAGGATTGGTGAAGGGAGTTTCCTGGTGGCCGGGCTGCAGTCAAAGAAAGAAGACGTTCTGAGCGGAGTACGTCGTCTTCGGGTAAGTGTATTTTTTTATATATTATTTTTGCGGAAGCCCACCCCCCTAGATGTCGGCCGCAACTGCTTGCCATTGCGTATAAACTGCAGAATTTAAAATTCCTTGAATTTCAGGAACCACCAATTGACAACATTCACTGTTGCCTGTTCATTAACCAGGTGGGGCTTAACAGTAAACAATATGAATCAATGTTGTTGCTACAGACTAAATCAAAGAGCAGGAAGACTGGTTACAAAATGATTAGAATAGTGGGTTTTATGTCCATCATGAAATCTGTTGATCGAATAGTGAGGTTACTAATAAGGTGCAACCAATGCCCAATCAGTCGTAACAAGAGTATAAAAGACAAAATAATGAAGTAATAGCATTACAAAATCTGCCAAGTTAAACCACATATTTTGCTTTTTCCTGACGCATCATTTACTCAACACTGCTGCATAAATTGGGCCTCCCCTGCTGCATCATTTCGGTGGCCCTCCTATAATCTCATGGCTCAAATAACACCACAGATTTTACTTTGCCATCATTTATTAAACAAATAAAAAATCATCCAACATAGAAGCTCGAGTGAAAATTAAATGCTCCTTTAGTGCTCTGTCAATTAAGAAGGTAATTCAAACAAGAACACGTTCTCAATAACGCGTCAGAAAGTCCTACCACTGGTATAAGAAATTAGAACATGTACAATTCAGTTTGGAGCATTTAGGTTTTGGGAAAAAGTTGATGACTAGGTTAAAGGATATCTGTAAAAGTGTCTGAAAATAATTATGTTTGATCCTTACTTTGGGAAGGGTATAAACTTATTTCCAAACAATATAAAGTTCATCATTCCACAGTGAGAAAGCTTATTTACAAATTAAGGAATTTCAAAATGTCACACAGGGCCCCAAAAGTACATTAAGTGATCAACTGGGTTCAGGTTCTACCATTAGAAAAAAACACCTGAACAAGGGCGGCTTTCATGGGAGGGTAGCAAAGAGAACTCCCCTCTCTCCAAAAAGATCATGGTTACATGGCTTAGATTTGCAAACACCTAAATGAATACATGACTTCTAGAACAAGGTCCTCTGGACAGATGAGATCAAAGTGGAGTTTATCTCGCTGAAACGCACAAAGAAGTGTTAAGTCAAAATCTAACACTTTAACCCCCAAGAACCATACACCTTCCATCAACCACGGTAGTGACGATACAGTGATTTGGGCCTGTTTTGCAGCTATAAGACTTGAACCCCCCCCCCCCCAACTACCAAGGTGTCCAACATGAATTCCCCCATACACAAGTCCATTTAAGGTGAAACGGTGACATTATCTGGCTAATTGATAAAGCTTAGCCGAGAGTGGATCATCCCACAGGACAATGATCCAAAACACATTTGAAAAGGCAGAGTGTGGTACGTCAAATCTGTAACCCCCAAATCGTGCAATCCACTTGCTTGCTTACCAATTACTTCTATATTTTCAAAGACCTCTCGGAGATACGGTCCCAAGAAACAACACTGTATCTACAAATATACAGACAACACTGAATTCTACCTCTGGGCGACTCCCTTTGAGGAGTAGTTCTCTCTCAAAGTTCTATGCATGATCAATTTCCTGTTCATTTGTGTTACTCAGAACTACACACATGAATATCCCTTCCACCTTTATTCTTCGAAACAAAGGTTTTTGGTCTGCTGTTTGATGTAAGGAGTCAGCATGCAGAGTATATTAATACTGGGTGTGACTAAAATAAATGGCACTCTTACTTATATACAAAGGAGCAATCTTAACAAGCTTCCTGCTAAAGTTGGCCAAGTTTGAATCTTTCAGGAAGAAATTACAGAGGTGGCAGGTCTTGTGGTAATTATGATTGTCTTACACAGTGACTACCTGTGTAACATTTAAGTATACATTGCATTATTTTCTCCTATGGTATATCTCATCCCTCGAAACACTCCCGGGTGATTAGTTGTGCTTTACAAATCCTTTGATTGATTCATTGATCCCACGGCCAGCAGTTTAAAGAGGCATTTTCCCTCATACTACCACCAACCAATCTACTTTGTATTACTGGAGAAAATAGTATTCTTTCAGTTTGCCAGTTTCTTACAACATCTTGCTCAGAAGCCACAGACCTGTTCCAAATGAACTGTTTAAATGTATTCTCTGCTTGTCAATTTGCATTAGCAGATTGTTTTGTTCACATTTAACATCCACGAAGACATTGATAATCGAAATTAATATGTAACCACCTTAAGCATTCATTCCTGGCCTAACAACTTCTCTGCAGGCTGGATGACAGAATTTGTAGTTTGCAAGCAACGTCTTTAAGTTTCACTCTGAAGTCTAATCTTTCTCTGCCACCTCATGTGATTAAAAACATCAAATACGACTTTCATTAGCAGTCGCTTCAGGAGAAAAAACTAAGCCACCTACTACTAAAAACACCCAGGAAACACTGTGCAATTGGTGGCCCACTCTCATAGTGACAAAGGAAGTACTTACTGGAAACTCTCCCAAGATCGACCCTGGCTCTTGTCAATGCCACCCTCCATTCAGCAGCTATACAGACCAAAACCCACCGCCTCCCATTTGAAGCAGCACATTCTGAAAGTGATTCAAGCTTCATTGTCACGCCAACCGCTTTACAGCCGCCCCATATTGGGAAGATAAATGTAATGTTGCTGGGGCTCAAGGCTAGATTGCAGCAAATATTGTTCCACCTTTGAAAACCCCAAAGCTAAGAAATTAAAAACACTGAAACAAAGCCCCATGTACTTTGCCCGAAGAATAGCACACAATCCAACCTCCCTTTTTTATAACCCAATTTTCTTCTGCCTCTTTATCAAATCGCTTCACCCTGCAGACCTCCTGTTTCATGGAGCTTCATGGTTCTGCATCTCAGAAAATATTCCCTGTATATCATCTGTTCTACTCTTATGCTACTTTCTACGGATACAAAACTTTTTTTCAGCTGTCTATTATTCGTAAAGTCCTTTATTGTCCTTGTAGAGAGTTCAGAGTGATACAAATTTATTAAATATATACAAATTTAAATTGTGTGATTCATAGTGCACACAGTAAAAACAGCCTGTATGTGGACATGACTCAAAAGTGAAGACCTCCTGCCATGTGAGTGGGCAGTCTCAGGGCAGACTGGATGTCCTTGAGTGCCCTTTGAACTTTGCTGAGGATACTCTTAAACTTCAACTACAGGAGTTTGATTAACCATCATCAACTTAAGGAGTTTGATTAATCATCACACCTAACTTCTAAAGTTCCATCTGGACGGCCGTCAGAGGATACCACAACATCACTTTATTGACTAAATAACACTTCATCGTTCCAGCTCTGACCGAGCAAACATCTTTTGGGAGAGACAACCACCTCATCCCTGAATTGGTCGATCACACACAAGCCCAAGGGCGAGACCGAATTTCCCGTTATGGCCTACTGGAGAACCTGACATCCTACCTTGCCCCTGTCAGCCACCGTTTGGCAGAGTATCTTCCGGCGAACATTCTAACAATTGTCTAACTGACCACAAAGTGTGTACAATAGGACAAACCAAGGCTGGATAGCTCATCTCTCCAATGAGATGTTCATGGACAACAAGGCTAGAAGTGTCAATGCCAAAAGGGTAAAGATTCAAAATTCTCAAATAGTCTCAACGCTATCTCAGAAGCACTTTCTGGAGCAGGACAGGAACACAAAATAAAGAAGTACAACAAGGAAAAAAATCATATTCGGTACTGTAAAATTTGTTACTCTAAAAGATAATTATTTTCCTCTCAATATCTTGGAGCACCCACAGAGTTACCTAAACCCTAGTTCTTTGAAAAGGCCAGGTCGTGCACCTGGACAGAGCAAGCTTGGCTCATAGATCCCAATATAACAAGCAAGACCCATGTTCTCTTCCATCCACAAAAAGCAAGCACGGCCCATGCCTCTCCCCATAACATTGATGGAGCAGTAAGAATCCAGGTTGCACTCACAGTGACAGCCGCAGCAGTGGGGCCCAGAACAAATGGTCATCCAATCCAGGGATTAGGGGTCCAGGCCACGACGTCCAGCACAGCTCCGTGGCAAGGCGGCTCGTGGGGGAGGAGTCCTCCTGTACACCAAGAAAGCGCTGTCCTGTTGAGAAGAAAAATAAATCTTTCACATCGTTTAATTTATTACATTTCATATTAACAAATTCCAGCACATCACACAAAAACACTTTTAAGAGTGCAAACATGTCATATCAGGCATCAAAGAAAGTAAAGAGCCTAAGGCCCATTCAGACCCTGACCTTTTTATTCAAATTGTGACCATTAAGAACAATTTTTGTCGCATGTGATGAAAGCCTGAAGGTAACCAGAATGGGCTGGTGACACAGTGCTGCCCCTCACCGTGTGGTCAGTTTTGGGGGCTTTGGTGGTCTTGTAGCTTGGTGAACACTGAACGACAGTCAGAGAACTATTCTGGTTTTGGTGATGCCAGTGAATCAAAGGAGTGATGAAGTGGCCATTTCCCATCCTCTCTTTAGCAGTAAAACCACCAAACACCTCTGAGCTATCAAATTCCCAAATATACCAATACATCCCAAGTAGCGGCAGTGAACCTGCGGGTACTCAAGTCCTCACAGAATGGGTCCATATGATGGTCTTCAAAATGCAAATGACGTAAAGAGTGTCGGCCTGGGGCGCATACTTGCGTTCGATATCACAAAACTGGAAATGTGACATTTGGTTTGGTAAGTGACAGTAACGTTTGTGTGTTTGACAGCACAAACTTCCACCTGGTTAGACTTCAGTAACCAGCATGTTTAGGAACCCCTTGGAGGTTATCAGCAAGCAGGCAACAGACTAGACAGCTGTGCAGTGGGTCACTCCGCAGTACACAGGGGCACCACATCCCCACCATTCGAACCCGTGAACTGGACTCCCCCAGAGTACTAACTTTGATCATTATAACCGAAAGCCCCCCCTAGAGAGGATTCTCCAGTTTGTACCCCTCTTCCTGCTGCATCTCTAGCATTCTCCTTATGATTCTCAATTGGGTGGCTGAAGGCTCACTCATGAATTAGTGCCTAGAGCTTTCTCTCCTTGAGACTCACCGCTTCTAATGCAACTTCCAGGTCGGCAAATGTATGCATGCATTGATATCTATGTAGTGCAAACCTAGCTACGAAGCAAAGGAGTGCTATAGATTACGTTGGGACTTGGTAGACGATCTACTAGATCATGTACATCAAGTGGGGATTACATTAATACATTCCACACATTAGATTCCGCTTTTTTTAGGGGGGGAAATTTGATTATTTCCCCATTTGCCCAGAATCACATGATGTTAACTAAAGCACCAGGGCTAGGGTTGAAATCTGGCCCCCAGGTGTGCAGCTCTAGCCACCGGGCCTCATCAAGAAGGAGATCTTAGGTGGCGTCATTGCGTGTGCTTACCAGTTTTCCTCCTTGCAGCCCTTGGTCAGTCCAGTTTCGCCCCAAGCCCCTTATGATTACTTTACGTACTTTCAACCCATCTCCTGGTTTTGTCGCTCATGTTTTAAGGACTCTTGCTATCTTTCTCCCCGCTGCTATCCTGTGGTCATTTGCTGCCTGCCCCTCTGCCCGTGGTGGGAGAGCACAGGACTCTCCATCCATTCTGGAATAGTCCATCCGACCACCATAGACTCAGTATACGATGCATGCTATTGCAGAGGCCAGAGCAGTGCTTAATTTCGATTAAGAAAAAAATATTAATTGTGCCAGGGCTCTCGTCTGGAGGCCACTGCAGATTCACAACACATTGCCGCTGCTATGCTGCCAATGACCGTAACAACACAACTGCTATCCATCACGCTTCTACCAGTGTGATCATTTAGATTATTTCAAGGCCCCAAAACTATAAGACTGCCCTGGGCGGCAGGTAATAGCAATTTTTTATGTATATTGAATTAACAATCAACTGTTGTTGTGGTAATACTTAAATGAGCCAGACAGTGCCACCTTGTGGCAGACTGTCACAAGCGCCGGTATTGACAATTAAGTGCTGGTGCCGAACACCGAAAATCTCCAACTCAAATTAAGCATTGGGCCAGAGGCTTTTTGGCACAGCTGAGAAGGAACACATACTCGCCTTTTCTGCAGTTTCCATATGTGAAATTGGTGGTAGCATATTAACTAAATATACAATTGAAATCTTAGTAGTAGCTTTATCACAACTAACTGATTCAGTATGTTTGATACTGAATAAATCCCTTACATATCACATCGAACCGTGCGCATAAACGCTTATAGTCTAGTAAGTCATAGCTCCCAGCAGTACTAATCCCAAAGAAACAATATACAGATACACTTAACAGACCATAGAGGACGAAACATCTTTCATGCGCCTAAAAGAAACTAAGTAGGCCATACATTCTTCCAACATGTGGGCCCTCAATAGTACTTTTTCAAAAACATCTCACACACTAGATACTTTGATTGCATAGACACAGTCCAGGCATGCCAACACAGTGCTCAACACCACTGGAGACCACAAAATGACCCCCACGCTTTTCCATCTGATGGGCAATATGCATGGCCACCGACCAAGCAGGCTGATAAGCAACTGGTAAAGCCCTCTGGGATCAACCCTAAAACACCACAGCCAGACAATTCAATGAATAAGACACAGCCACCTGACCAAGAAAGAGCCCAGAACACAAAATCTGTATCACTTCATAACAAGCCGAGTCCGAACCCATTCTACAATGGAACCTCAAAAGCACACTGCATGCTATATAAATGGTGCTATAAGATGGGAGAAAAATCTGCAATACACCTTTCTTCTGTCGGTCCTAGTAATTCCTCAGTTAATGGAAAAAATCCTTAAATTGTTCTGCAGTATAAAAAAAATACAACAAGAGTAACCTGGAATTCTATTATAGAATAACATAGTACATTATCATCCCTATTATATCACATATAATTTTTAAAAAATGGAAGCTTGTAAACTGCACACATCTGTCCCCTATGTTTTTTTTATTAGAGCCTCCTTGTGACATAACTAGTCACGTGTAATGGTGAAATAATATAGTGTGTAAGGCAGCTGGCAAACTAGAGTACCATGTTTCACGCATTCAGAACTACAGTACTTTTCAAAATAACATCATTATCGTTAATCTGCACTTGTAGAGCCCACAATTTGACATGGTTATAGCATAGAAGCCCATTTATGTAGTGGAGTATGGTTTTCCAAATGTTTAAATTACAGACCAAAGTCTGAATGTTTATTGGGATGTGCGGTTAGTTGTCTTAGTTTTAATGAGTTGTAGATTTTTTGGTGGGCGAGACCAGAGTGCTAAACCAAATTGCTTTCATAGTTGATCAATTGGAACAGAACCAGCAAATTTAAGTGTGTGGTAAGCAGCCAACAGCAATCGCGTAAATTATATTTTTCACCCATTTCAAGATGCATAGTGGCATTTTTATTTTATAGGACTACCACATACATGTATTCTAGATATCTGCAGCTACAGTATCCCTTTCATACGGAGAAGCAAGAGGTTAAGGGTCTCATTCCAAAAGTTGGTGGATCCTTTGTCCGCGAACCTCACGGTTCCCAAGTTCCGTTTACAGTTGAGGAAAGTCGGAATGTTTCCACCGGTGGAACTTCAGCTGGCTTTGCACCAGAAACCCTTGGTCTGGCAGCCCATATGCTGCTAAGGCGCCAGTGACCACAGCACCACCCTATTTAGGTTCTCCATGTCCAGTCTGCCATTTTGTCCTGAACAGGGAAAATAGCCACAACATGCAGGGAGAAAGCTCTGTGTGCATCAAGGCCATTTATTTTTAGGTTTCGCTTGCACAGTGCTTGTGATATATATTATTTTTAATAAAAACTTTAAAAGGGCTTACATTCTGCCCCTCTCTTTCCTGGCTTTTCATTGGTTCCTGTGCTTGCCACTTACTTTTCCTCCATTTTTATTAGCTGTTGCAAACATACCTGCATTAACCAATGCTTGTTCCTCGTCTGCTTCTCTTATCAGTTTCCTGTAGCCGAAATACTGTTAACATCTTCTTCGGTGCAACTAATTTTTCATAAAGTTTTGCCTCTTTCTGCTTTTTCTTGCAGCAGATTTATATATCGTTACTTATCACTCAAGAGATTAAGTGATTTGCCCAGGATCACAGGATGTTGCACCACTGAGACTCGAATCGAGTTCCCAACCTCAGCAAGTCTGGCTGCTGGGCCACATCCTCTCTACTACTTTACTACTTGTCAGGGAGCTCGTTCCTTGGTCCCGGAAAGTGATTGGTAAAAATATCTTATTATTCATCATCACGTAGGTGAAACCGATGCATTACCAATGCTTGTTTAAACAAGCTATCGCTTACTCAGAAAACTGCTCTACCGTCAGTGTACCCGCCGCACCACAGAAGCCACAGAGATCTCCACCAGGTAGACGATGATCTCCCAATTATGGCAGGTGGTCCTCCACCAGGGAAGCTGAGGCCAAAGTCTCCACCGAGCTGATGGGCCACCCGCCACAGCTTCAATGGGTCCCCAAGGACTCTTGGACCTCCATGGCCTTGTTCCTCTAATTGTCTATGTAACTTCATGGCTAATGGCAAAGTATGTGCGATACAATATATAGCCGAAACGTGTCATGCCATTTTGCAAAATCTTGTTGTAATAAAGTTTGGAGATTAAAAGCGATCCTGAGCAGTGTCGGTGCCTGTCCTTTGAAGTGGAGCAGGAGTGGAAATTATATATACACACACACGCACTTCACGAAAAGACAGTGAGGTGTTGAGTTTAGAAATGCAGACTGTCAAAATACAATTTAGAAGTTTTCATTCAACAGCAACTATACATTAAGTTGTTCTGGCGTGTTACAAAATCTAATAGAAGCTTTATAACACCGTGCTCAGCAGGCCTCACTGGTATCATTTTGTGTGAACAGAAACTGCACTCTGCATGACGTGGCCAGAACTTTCAGTCTCCCATACATAGACAGGAGACATTTAACTATCACAGAGGCACTCTCTATAGTCCATGTTTGAGTCCACTTTAAGCAAACTCGCCTTATTTCTTCGCACTTGCCATGTGCTAATTGTTGTTCGTTGGCGCACAGCGCCTCTTCACACCCCTCAATCTAGTTTTCCCTCAGGAAAGTAGATCTGATCAGACTTGTTTTTGTTCTTTTTTCAACATAAGATGTGACATGTTAATGTATAAAGCACTTGGAACAAAATTCCTTTCTTATTTTTCTTCTCTTGGCTGTCATCAGTAGATTTGAGGAGAGCTATAAATTAGGCTGCAGGTGTGCATTTTAGTGAGACTGTAGGTCGATATTTCCTGTGTAGGAAGAGAGGCCAATGCTTAAATTTGGACCCCAGAATCGATGTATATGTGTATTATCGGGTCATACGGGCAGGATCAGCCCAGGCACCCTCTTCCAAAAGAATTAGTCAGATTCCTGTCCAAATCCCCCCTCCTCCCTCCCCACACTAGACGATGTGCTTTAAAATTGAGCAGGGATCGGTACACTTCAATTAAGCTTGCACGGTGTCTCAGTGAGTTAACCAAGGAGAAATAAGCAAGGTGGTTCTTACTCACCCTTAGCTAGAGAGAGCTAAGAAGACTACGACAGGTCATTGGGATGGTGAGGCCATTTAAAATCCCAAAGAAGAGGTCTGGGAAAATGTGAACAATATAATGGAGGCTTTGTAGAGTGCCAGAAATCCAGAAGAGCTGTGAGCAAGACCATGGGAGCACAGGGGGGCATGATTGATGGAACTGGGGAAAGAATATTCCATACAAATGTCAAAACAACCCCTCTCATCATAAATGGGAGAGTTGTGCTTTTTCCAGTGGTGACCGGCACAAATCTGGGGTGGCGGGGCAAGGGGGTAAGTGGGTGTAAAAAAAGAAAAATACACTTTCCTCCTTTCAGCTCTGTCCCACGTCATCTCTCCTCCGTCGGAGAACCAGGAAGCACCCAGGCTCCCCTAAGCCAATCACAACTCTGTAATGCGGGGTTGTGAATGGTCTTAGCACCGTTGTTCGGTGCTCAGACAAGGACTGGGGACCTGGGCATATTCTCCATCCAGGATGTAATGCAGCCCGTGTGGAGAACATACTAAGTGCGCATGACTGTTTGGTCGGCCGGAAACGGACAGCCAAAGCATCATGAGTACTTCAATGTGCCCACCACTGCTCCCCTGCCCTGCGAGCAGAGCAGCCCGTTCCCATGCTGCCTCAGCAGGAACAAATCAAATGATAATAACATCAAGTTATTATCATATTTCTCCTTTCCTTCGCCGCTGCAACGCAGTGGGGTGAAGCTCCACCGCCTTAGCGGAGGGGCCGCCACTAGCTATTCAGCGGTGGGGTTTAGGAAATGAAATTGTACAAGTGATTAGAGACAATGCCAGGCATGGCGGTATGACGCTGAAGATATCAATTTTTAGTAAAGTTGAAATTATTTTTTGTGGTCAGCAAAAGAGATTATTAGCCCAGAGCAGCTTGTACATATAGTATCCAGTTCTGGGCTTCTTATGGGGTTCACCAACACATAAGAAGACATGTGGTGTGCGGCAATACATCTGTTTGATGATAACACAAATTCTTTATGGGTTCTGGAGTGGCGTGCTACTCGCCAGAAAAGCGCTTCAACACCCATCAGGGGTAACAAGTGCTATATGAATGCTAATCTTTCTTCCCCTTTTATCCCTCCGCTATCCTTCTCACTCCAAGTAACAGACTAATATCCACCACTGAAATTACCTCATATTTCACCAAATTAATTCACCACTAATCCTTTATAGGCTTCCGGAATAGCGTGCGTCAACAAGCGATAAATAAATACAAACCTTTGTCCTCTTCTATCCTTCTGCTATTATTTCATATCCAAATAACTGACTAACCTATCCACCACATAAAATGTACTAGCATGTTTCACGATACTAATTCAACACTAATCCTCTATGGGTCCCGGAGTAGCGTGCTCCCCGCCGAAAAAGCGCTTTGACGCCTCGTCAGGGGTAGTAAGCACTATATAAATGCAATTACAATACAATACAATACAATGCGCGCTGCATGCAAAACAGGCCTGGCTGCATATAAACATGGCTACATTTACCATTGAGAAATGTGCGCAATAGGCTTAGAGCCTAGAAAAGTGGACTAATCATTTGAACAGTCATTTTAGCAGCGTGTACTAAATGGACTTGGTCAAGAAATTCCATGTTTTTAACACCATTCAAAATAACAGTAGATAGAAGGAAAACCTTTCTTCTCTCTGGAGTGCGTGTACTAACCGCGGCTACAAGGGAAGATGACCGTGTCGAGATCATCTTGGAAGGAAGGAAGGAGAAATTGCTTCCTTATATTTCTGAAAAGTAGTATTCTTTGCATATTTTTGTAGCAAAGCAGCAACAAGCACGGGTGATTCCCTCCCTCGCACCATTATTTATAAAGGTACTGGTGATGGGGGCGGAGGGGAGGGTTTAGACACACGGAACAGATGCTAAGGAGCAGAACTTAACCGCATGCGCGCTAGCGGTTTTTGAAAAAGCCGCGTTATATGACGAGCTGAACTCGTCATGAGCGTGCGAGCGGCGCAACTCATGACGAGCTCAGCTCGTCATGAGCGCGGAAGGGGTTAATTTGTAAAAAATGAAAATAAAATAAGTGCCAGGGACCTCGTCAGGAGGCCACTGCAGCTTGCAACACACATTGCCATTGAAAATAACAACACAGCTATTAACCGTCACACTCATCATTCGTGTGTGACAGTTCAGCCTATTCTAGGCCCCCCAAAGCTATAAGAATGGCTTGGGCGGCAGTCAATAGTCATTTTTAACAGCGCAACCATGTGGCAAACTGGTACAAGCCCTGTGTTGACACTTAAGTGCCAGTGCTGAGCACCGGAAACCACCGGCTCAAATTAAGCACTGCTAACAAGAGAAGCTGAAGGGCTGAACTCCAATAAGGTACACAGGAGAACTATACATTGCTTGACATAGTTTGGGGTTGGTAAACCAATGCAGCCGTCCATCTTCGCTGGCTGATCATTGTTAAATGGGATACACTAGTAGGTTAGGGATGTGCAAATAAAATGTGATCAGGATTTACCAAACATTTACCCAAATTTGCATATTATCTGCTTAGTGGTTTATCATTAGTATTGATATTCTGATACATGTGATGTGTAGGTTAATGCTGCATAATAATGTATCATATATTTGGTCTGTACTGATCTGAGGATTGAAGAATGGGGCTTTACTTTATCATCACCTGCGAATAGGAGAGTCTCTGAGAGGTTTGTGACTCCTAACACCCCCTGTCTAACAGAGCATAACTTTCTAGAGAGGAAGTGAGACACCTGTGAGCTATTCTTTTCTCATTTATGTACTGGGTGCGACCCCTATAATATTGGGGTGAACACAACAATATAATGCATAAAAATGCGAAACCCCGCGCATCCACAGAGTCAGAGCAGGCGGAAGATCCTGCTCTCACATTGCAGCCAAGACTTGGAACGAGCTACCGGCAGAAATCAGACGCGCCCCCTCCCTGAACACCTTCAGGACCTGGCTCTGTGGCTAAACAGGTCTGCAGACCACCCCCATAGCGCCTTGAGACCCTCACAGGTGAGTAGCGTGCTTACAATTCCCTGATTGATTGATACAAATTCACTCAGTTCTGCCTCGTTTTCCATTCTTGGATATTTGCCTATTTAAGGCAGATACAGCAAGTACAGGTCTACATGGGTCCAACATGCAATGGGCTGTAGCAAAAAACGTGGACTTCTATCACTTAGCACATGGGTCATTTGTAGTACTTAATTTGTTAAAAAAAATAAAAAAAATTTGTGCCAGGGCTCTTTTCGGGACGCCACTGCAGCTTGTACCACACATTGCCTCAGCCAGAGCTGCCAATGAAAGTAACACCACAACTACCAAGCATCACACTCCTGCAAGTGTGGCAATTCGGGCTATTACAGGCCCCCAAAGCTATAAGATTGGCTTGGGCGGCAGGAAATAGTCATTTTTAATGTATATTGAATTAAAAATTAACTGCTATAGTGGTAATTTCTATATTAACCAGACTGCGCAAGCTTGGGACAGACTGTCACAAGAGCTTGTGTTGACAATTAAATCCTGGTGCTGAGAACCAGAAACCACTGTCTCAAATTAAGCAGTGGTCATTTGGCAACCATATCTGTAGGTGCATCTAAAGGGATGCATCAAAGTTGACCAAGAAGTTGACTGGGGGCAGTCGTGCGACTTCACCAGAACACATATTTCTAGTCCCTTTAGCAGTGTGATCACTGCATTCGGAGAACTTGGAGACTGGCCCACAGAGTTGGTCTTGGGTGGTAATGTTATTAATGTAATACACTTTACGTGTGAGCGTGCAGATTCGGGTAGTATAGTTTGTCAGCGGTAAAATCGTGTTAGCAATTGATGACATTGGCTAGCAGGTATCCTTGGCATAGGAGCAGCCCCTAAGGGATATTTGAATACTTCATTTGATTACAGAATCTGGTCAGAAATTGCCCAGCCAGTCAAGCCATAAACTGTCCTTTAACAGCCTGTACTTCCATTGGTCTAACCGTTGGATGTTTATGCGGGAGCCCACCATGAGGACCACCGTCTGCTGTGTGGTTCTTTGGCAGGCCACCTCCAGCGGACAAGTCCCACTCCACTTGCTCTCCGCCAGGTACAGAACGCGTTGCGACCCATCCAACAAAGCACAGGTGGGATATCCATCATTGAGCCTACGACAGGCATAGGGCATTGGTTTACACCCAAATATGCCATTATCGCTTGTCGTGCCACATCTGTTTGACCGGTTAGCTATGCAGCGCAATGAGGGCAGCACTGGAGTTTTGACAACCAAAGCACAAGGGGCCATGGGTAAACTGTACCCTTTTCCCCCAGTTCCTCGGGTGTTTGACAGGCACAGAAATTCGGTGTCTGGAGAGGTAGGAATGTAATGGACTTATTTTCAGGCAGACACTGGTGCCTATCAATTAGAGAGCAGGCAAGTGGAACACTATGTTTAAACAACCTGTCCCCAGAGACATGTTACAGATCACACAAAGGTTTATACAGTGAGAGGTAATGTCCTCCAAGTATAAATTATAATTCTAAAAAACAATATTTAGGTTACTTTACACCCCACTTGAACTACTTAAAGTCATGGTTTGAGAGCCTGATAAATTCACTAGGTATGGGTAATCTTAAAAGAACAAACGGCATGTCTGCTCACTGCAAAATCTATGAGATCTGAGTGATGAAAGTGTGTGCAGCCTGATCCCGAGACTGAATGTCTTTGTTTTTGTGCCCTCTGGATTTTGTTAGTCACTTTGAACTCTTGCACTTCATGTGCTTGCTTGCTTGCTCCCTGTCCACCCAAATGCTAACTTCCTCTAGAAAAAGTTCAAACTGGGCACCCATTCAGACCATGGCCTCTAAGCTGAGACAGGGTGTAAAGGAGTATCAGCAGCAGTTCCTAATGGCAGATGATTTGATCCAATGAAGTCTGAGAAGATTAAAAGGTTAGAAGCCCTGAACCGGTAATAAAGTCAGGTCCATCTTATGCCCCAAAATCAATTGAATAATCAAACATGAAATTGAGAGTAAAAATGCACAACTAAAACAAGAGTGCCAAGTAGACATCGGCCTGCTCCACACAAGGTGATCCACCTAAGTCAGGGACTCGTGGCAATATGGTGATCGGATAGTGTTGCAGCTTGATCTGAAAAAACGTTTTTGATCAAAAATACATTATCAATTCAATTTGGTTCTAGCTACAAAAAAGTAAGCATTACATCAAAATTGCACCGTTTTAGAATTTTACAATGCATGCTACTTATCTTTAAAAAAAACTCCCGTTGAAATAGGTATTTTTTTAATCTTAAAAATGTTGTACCCAAATCCGAAAAGCAGGGGGTCAAAAAGACTTTCAATGTACCATCGTGTCCAGATATCAGATGCTCAAGGCGTAAAGCTTTTGAATCCAAACACAGCTGCCACGCAAGCACTTTTTTATACGGAACTCCTCTCCAATCACACAAGACCATATTTATGTTTTTTGCTGGTCCCAGAGTCACACTTGTAGAACGAGACTGTCCCCTCTGAATGGATGTAACCCCGGGGGCTCATGTTTTTTCGCATTAGAGACCACCCAGCAGCAGCACACTAGGTCGCGCCACTGACAGCGCTCCGAAGCAGCCGAAAGCGCTATACAGACATCCTTGATAAACACAAAAGTACGAGTGTCCCTTCCATCTGGACTCAGTCCTCGCGCCTCATTGCTTCCAACGCGGCAGAATGCTCCCAAACGGCGCTGGTTCCGCATGAATATATTTATTTTGACGGCCTCGCTCCCAAGCAGGCCCAGGGGTGGAGAGCGGTGGCTGGCCGCGCCGTATGCGGCCAATGAGCGTGCGAGCCCGGGCCCCGGGAGCCAGCTGAACTCCTGACCGTCTGGAGAGAGGGCTCGGCGCTCCCTACAGACAGCTCCCCGCCTGTCTGTGTGAGTTACCGACACGCACTTGTTAACCCCACGGCCGCCTCCGACCTCTTTTCGCCTCATTTATAGGCGCCCTCTTCTCTAGCGGTGCTGCAGCAGGGCGAGCTCGGCTTCTTCCTGGAGTCTGCCCGGGCAGTGGTGGCAGAGTGGCATGTAATGGTTATGGTGCTATTAAGTACGGACCTGATGGTTTGCTGGCTCTCACTTGCTAACCTCATGCCATGCGACGTCAGCCCTTTTATTCACTGTTTTACGTGACTACGCACGACCAAACCATTCAGTGCATTGGGAGGGGGTTGATAAGTATATACAAACTATGGGGTTATGACCTAACCATACCTCTACAAAAATACTCAGGGGCATATTATCAAGACAGGCGATACAATTATCGCCGCTTTGGCGGCAGAAAACTGCCGCTAAAACGGCGATAATGGGCTTGATAATATGCTCTATGGAATTCCAATTGAATTCCAATTGAAGCCCATGTTAGATGTGAAGGACATCTAACCTGAGCTTCAATTGGAATACCATAGAGCATATTATCAAGACCATTATCGTCGTTTTAGCTAATAATTTTATCGCCTGTCTTGATAATATGCCCCTCACTCTCCGTGAGCATACCAATACTCACTCTCCTTGTGCACCCCTATCGAGCACATCCCTCCTTAACATTGGAATGAAAACAAAAGTAACAGAATAATAAATAGTTCCAGAAATGTGAACCCCACTTGTGCGACATTCAAAATATCAGTCAAACATGTGGCACTTCTTGGAGATGGAGTCTTTTATTTCAAAATATCTGTGACCCCTGTGCCCTCGCAGGCGGTCGCCCCCTTCACGCTGTTCTGCCGCTCGTCTGCCTGCTGCCCTAGCTGCTGCCTGGCCGCTACCTGCTCGCTGCTGACCTCCGCTCACCTCCTCCGCTGCCCTCCGCATCAGGCTCACCTTCTGCCCGCAGCCTGCCGCCTCTGCCCCCGCTCCTCTCCGGACCCGCTGCCCCGGTCACCTCCGTGATTCCCGCCGCCGCTGACCAGTAGCTCCGCCTCCCCTCCACTCCCATTGGTCCTCCCGCCTCCCGCCTCCCCGCTGACCCTCCCTCCCGGCTCCTACTTATGACGCCCCCTCAGCGACCGCGCAGCGGACGCGCGCAGCGGGAGCGTCGATTGAGCGCCGAAGGTGCGCCAAAGGTAAGCCCGTCTACGCCCGTCCGCGCCCAGTGCCAGGACCCCTGGCCCACGCCGCCACCAGCCCACCCGCCGGACCTACGACGCCACCGAACTCAACGCCCTCAACGCCGGCCGACTCCCGGGCTGTTACCGAGCCAACCCGAGACGCACCCACGGACCCTTCAGCTGCAACGCCTGCAAGTTCACCTGCATCCGGACCTGCACCACTCCAGCAGTGCTCAAGACCTCGACGAGCAACAGCAGCAACCACCTGAAGTGCATCCTGCTCAACACCCGCTCCGTCCACAGACACGCCGTCGAGCTCTGGAACCTGCTCGACACAACATCACCAGACGTCGCCTTCCTCACGGAAACCTGGATGAACGCCTCTTCAGCGCCCGACATAGCCATCGCCATCCCAGACGGCTACAAGATCATCAGGAGGGACCGCATCAACCACACCGGAGGAGGCATCGCCATCGTCCACAGGAACACCATCCGCATCACGACCAACACCGACGACACCCTCGCAACAGCCGAGCACCTGCACTTTCAGGTCCACATCAACCCCAAGACCACCCTCAGAGGCACCCTCATCTACAGACCCCCGGGACAACACGCACAATTCAGCGAAGACATCGCCGACTTCATCAGCCCGCACGCCCTCTGCTCCACTGACTACATCCTCCTCGGGGACCTCAACTTCCACATGGAGAACAACAACGACCGCAACACCACCACCCTGCTGGACAACCTCGCCAACCTGGGACTCAAGCAACTGGTGACCACACCCACCCACTACGCCGGACACACACTCAACCCCGTCTTCTCATCCAGCAAGGACATCGCCTTCAGCCACGCCACCGGACTCCACTGGACGGACCACAGCTGCATCCACTTCAACTTCGCAAGGACCACGATACACCACCACCAGCAACAGGCTGCACGCAGGAGCTGGAACAAGATCACAGCCGACCAGCTCGCGTCCTCCCTGAGCATGAACCCTCCCACCAGCACAACGAACCCTAGCCAGGCGGCCACCAACCTCACGAAGTGGATCAGCGACTGCGCAGACGAGCTCGCCCCCCTGAGGACCCCGCCCAGCAGACCCGGTAGCAAGAAAGCCCCATGGTTCACCAACGAACTCAAGAGCTCCAAGAAGAACTGCCGAGCCCTCGAGAGAACCTGGCGCAGAGACCCAACACTGGACAACATGACTGCCCTCAAGCTCGCCACCCGAAAACACCACCAACTCATCCGCGCCACCAAGAAAACTGCATTCAAGGAACGACTGGACAACAACGCACACAACAGCAAAGAACTCTTCAACATCGTCAAAGAGCTCTCCAACCCCAACGCCGGAAACAACGACATCACCCCTTCGCAAGACCTCTGCAACTCCCTCACCTCCTACTTCCACAACAAGATCGCGGACATACACAACAGCTTCAGCACTCAACCGACGAACACCACGACCGAACCACCGCCCCCCACCACCACCCTCCGCGCCTGGTCTCCGATCAGCACCGAAGACACCGTCCGCACGATGAACTCCATCCACTCCGGATCTCCGACCGACCCCTGCCCTCATCACGTCTTCAACAAGGCCGACGCTGTCATCGCACCCCACCTGCGGGACATTATCAACACATCCTTCGACACCGCTTCCTTCCCAGAGAGCTGGAAGCACGCCGAACTCAGCGCTCTACTCAAGAAGCCATCGGCTGACCCCACCGACCTCAAAAACTACCGCCCCATCTCGCTGCTCCCGTTTCCTGCAAAAGTCATCGAGAAGACCGTCAACAAGCAGCTGGCCGCCTTCCTCGAGACGAACGGATCCCTCAACCCCTCGCAGTCTGGCTTCCGGGCCAACCACAGCACCGAGACCGCCCTGATCGCAGTCACCGATGACATCCGAGCGCTGCTCGACAACGGGGAAACAGCGGCCCTCATCCTCCTCGACCTCTCCGCGGCCTTCGACACTGTCTGCCATCGTACCCTAGTACAACGCCTCAGCAACGTCGGAGTCCAGGAGAAGGCACTGGAGTGGATCATCTCCTTCCTCGCCGGAAGGACACAGAGAGTCCGCCTCCCTCCGTTCAGATCTGAAGCCACCGAAGTCATCTGCGGCGTCCCTCAAGGCTCCTCGCTCAGTCCAACCCTCTTCAACATCTACAGGAGCCCCCTCGCAGACATCGCACGCCAGCACAACCTCAACATCATCTCCTACGCCGACGACACCCAGCTGATCCTCTCCCTTACCAACGACCCCGCCACCGCCAGAGCCAACCTTCACGAAGGGATGAAAGAGGTAGCCAAATAGATGAAGAACAGCCGCCTGAAACTGAACTCAGATAAGACCGAAGTCCTCATCTTGGGATCCTCACCCGCCGCTTGGGACGACTCCTAGTGGCCCCCCGCCCTAGGCAGCGCACCCAAACCAACACACCACGCACGCAACCTGGGCTTCATCCTGGACTCCTCCCTCTCCATGACCAGACAAGTCAACGCCGTCTCCTCGTCATGCTTCAACATCCTGCGCATGCTACGTAAGATCTTCCGGTGGATCCCCACCGAGACCAGGAAGACGGTCACCCAGGCCCTCGTCACCAGCCGTCTGGACTACGGCAACACCCTCTACGCCGGAACCACCGCTAAACTCCAGAAGAGACTCCAGCAGATCCAGAACGCCTCAGCACGACTCATCCTGGACATCCCCCGCCGCAGCCACATCTCCGGACACCTGAGAGACCTGCACTGGCTCCCGGTCAACAAGAGAATCACCTTCCGTCTCCTCACCCACGCACACAAAGCCCTACACAGCCAAGGCCCAGGATACCTCAACAGCCGCCTCAACTTCTACGCTCCCAAACGCCAGCTTCGATCGACCAGCCACGCCCTCGCCGCCGTCCCCCGCATCCGTAGAGCCACCACAGGGGGACGGTCCTTCTCCTACCTCGCCGCCAAGACATGGAACTCCCTCCCCACCCACCTCCGCCTGACCCAGGACCACCTCGCCTTCAGGAAGCAACTCAAGACCTGGTTGTTCGAGCAGTAGCAGATCCCCCTCCCCCAGCGCCTTGAGACCCTCTGGGTAAGTAGTGCGCTATATAAATGCGATGATTGATTATTGATTTTAAGGTTTGCAGCGTCTCAGAGGCAGCACAGTAAAGATTAATTAAGGTTCCAAACAGCCACCGCCCACTGAACATTTACAAGGAAACAATAAGGAGGCCCTCATCCACACTCACCCCAAGTAGTCACAGTAGGGCGATTGCATAACATCTGCATAGAACAAAAAAAATCACAATTATGGTTACAATGACGCTCGAAAATCTTTCATAATGTCAAAGTCAATTGAAGGAGGGCCCTGTATCTGGCAAAAGAGGAATATCATAGTATTTCAACCATCCACCCCATACCTTGTAAAATGTGCGTGCACACCCCCTAAGTTTGTATACAACCTTCTCGGCCATGTACAAATCCATCCCCCTTTTCCACTCTGACCCACGACCCCCAGTATCATGCAACATCACGCTTGGCCACCACCAGCCCCAAGTTGCATAACAAAAGTTGGGCCTTAGGAATATTTACATCCCCCGGTATTCCCAGCAGGACATACCTGGGGTCAAGGGGGATGGTCTCACCCAGCACCCGTCTCAATTCCCTCAAAACTCGCTCCAGTACACTTGGAAGACCAGGTGGCTCCAGAGTGTATGGAAATAGGAGCCCCTCTCCTCCCCACATCGGAGGCAGTCAGGGGATGAGGCTCATTCCAAGCGACGCAGCCATACCCTATCATAATACACCTGGTGGAGGATTTTCAATTGTATTAGGCGAAGGAGGGATTTTATCGTCACCTCTCTCAGGAGCATCAGAGCCACTGATTAATTAACATCTTCTAAGGCCCCCACCTCCAAACCTCACCTCTCTCTCAGTCTGGGGCAATCTATCCAGGAGTGCTATAGCTAGACCTACTGCCACCCGGCTGGTCCTGGAGTTTGCCACCCGGTGCAGGTAAGAGCAGGGGGGGTGGGCGGGCGGCCAAGGGACAACTTGTTATCAGGGGTGTTGTAGTCAACAGATATGACTTGCTCACCTCTGCCGCCCCCAAAATGTGTGGATGCCCCCCCACCCCAACTAGCTAGGCCACTGCTTTCTGGCAAATTGTTGTTGAGAATTTTATACGTAGTAGATGTGTCTTTGGAGGACAACTCCTCTGGTAGGAGGCTGAAGAAATGCCAAAGATCCTTCTGGATGTTTTTGGGAATGAAACATGTCGACCATCTCCACCCTACACATATCACTCTGAGCTGCAGTAAGTATAATTTTCCTCGGTAGCCACGACTTGTACAGTCGGTTGTTTTTATTTGTAGCAGAGAAAACCAGTGAATAAAATTGTTTTTGGTATCCTATAGCTATTTTGAATTCACACGTGTTGCTTCCCACTTCTACTCACTACACATACGCCCCCCACACTACCTCTCCTTAGCCTCACGTCAGCAACCAGAGAAGACCTCCAGCAAAGAGCCCCCCTGTGGGGCGAGTTGGGCATTGCAGCGTCGGCCCAACGAGGAGCTGCCCTATGATGAAGCATGACAGCCCTTGGGGTGTGTGAGGCCCTTGCTCCTAATTGGTGCTACTCCATTTACAGTTCTCCTTCGACATTCGGAACACCCACTCCCTGTTTCCTTCCCTCTTCCCTCCAACGCCCTACTTAGGAACTGCATAGCTCTGTTCTGGGCATATCTACTAGGGGCATGTATGCAGGACCTATCAAGCCCCTGTCCCTCTTTCTGGCTCTTTATCTGCTGTCCAGGTGGGGCGTGGCCCGCTGTGAATGGGCGTGTGTCGTGCGTGACTGCTTGAGGCCTCCCAGCAGTGGTGATGCAAAGAGCCAATTGGGGCGGGACAGCAGTAATCCCCTGGCACATGGCAGAATGATGCGCTGCAGTCTGCCACAAACAGGGATGGTGTCACAGGGGTGGAAGAGGTGAAACTCGCCTTGGGGCACCTTTGGGCAAACGAAGTGGCCCAAGAGCCAACCGCCGGCCGGGGAGACGGTAACCGCAATGCAGGGGGTGGTGCTGCAAGCAGGCTGCCTTGGCAGCAGTGGTTCGCGAACAGGTGAGGCCTCAGTGGAGCCAATAGCCAAATGGTTGACTCCTTAGTCGCCAATGTGCTTAGCAGGGTGAGCTGATGGCACTCACCCCTACTGGAAAAGGTGCCTAAAAGCAAAAATATGTTTTGTCTCATTGCCTGCCATAGTAGCCCTTGGCAATGAAGAGAACTACTTTGTGTGCGGATATTCTCATTGTGAAAGAGCAGAACCCAGCCACTCACAGTGAAGTTAGCTAATTGTTGAAGTGGGCTGTCTCAGTGCCCCATGATGTATGCTGTAGTGGATGGAAGGAAAATGTGAATGTCAACAACCGAACTGTGGATGAAGAAGCATGGCTGAAAGCCCTTATAAGTCTGTATATTGTATACATAATTTGAGCAAAATTATACAGGTCTTGGCTTTCGCCAGGATTAGAGAAAAAAAATGCACAGGTGGTCAGTCAATCCACCTTACTGCCTGCCAAGCCCAATGACCTGCTTGATGGTTTGGACAGAATATATAGAACAGTGCATTAAATACATATCTTCGCTATAACTATGTTAAAAGTTATTTCAGAGGATTGTGGGGAATAATTCCGACATGTGACCAATGAAAGAACCACTGGTGGAGAAATCTATGCCATAGTGGATACATTCGACAAACGACCGAGTGAATATTATACATTCCAACTTTGGGGCATTACACATTGGCAAAACAACGTGCATCTTACACTGTCTTGTTAGAACGATTGGACTATTCATAACCATGTACTATCAACATGGGGAATATTTAAAATAGAAGAACAAATATGAAACGAAGTGACAGCAGAGTGAATAAATGCAATGCATAGAGCACTAAAAACATATTTACTTGGATGTGTCTGGGTACTAATACAATATAACACGCTGAGAACGATTTTGTTAGTATTGTCAGAACAGTCCAATAAACAAACGGATGGCATCCATCTTGCACAGGGTTCTCCAAAGTGGTTCCTGGAGGAGGGCCAGATCCATGCCAGATTTTTAGCATATTCACATTTAGATAAATGTAGTTAGCTTAAAAATCTGGCATGGATTCGGCCCTCCACGACCGATTTTGGAGAACTCCGATTCATGCATAACACAGGGAGAATGAAGTGAGCAGATCGCCCCCCCCCCCCAACCTGATTTTTTTTTAAAAAAAGGCTGCTTACAAATAAATATATTTATTAGAAAATACCGATTTCATAGAGGTTTTGGTCACAGAGGGTAACATCTGTAGCCTAGCCACATAAATCTTAGCTATCAGTGACAGCCAGCCAGGGCAACTTGCAGGGCACACACGGGCTGAGAGCCCAGGGGAGGGAGCGCGAGCAGAACTCTGAAAGATGACACAGTAACTTTCTGGCCACGAGAGCAGCTGCCTGTTGCCCAGCAGCAGCGTTTCCACTGCAACTGTAACCGAGAAACCGGTCACGTGGATAAAACTTCCTCTTTAGGTCTAGCTGAAAGATGCTTCAATGAAGTAATTGTAGACGCGCTTCTAACACCAGAAAGGAGTACAGGACTAGCTATAACTGCCCCAGGATAAGAACGAAGATACTAATGTTTGTGCAATTTGCTAATTAACAACAATTTTAGAATTGGAGTAGCTTTTAGGGGTTCTCCCTGCTTCTGAGGAGCGCTGGTGCGGTGCTATCACTTTATAAATGCTGTGATTTAGCTCTGGGATCTATTATCATTGACATTAAAATGACTTTGGCGTAGCTATTAAACTAGACCCATGGTTCTGTACCTACAGTCTTCAAAAAGCATCTGATACAGTCAAAAAAGTACACAAAAAATATATCTTTGTGTTCAGTAAACAAAGTGTTTTACTTTAAATGGGAAGCTTGTACTATAGGTTTTGTCCAAGCTTGTTTATAGGCTGCACTAAAGAGGATTTTCTAAATGAGAAACAAGTTTACCAAAAATGTATAAGGAAACAACGTGCAACCTCATTGGTCAGTCCACACCTTGGTGACCGTGCATCGTTATTAAGGCTCCCAGATTTCCATTTTTACTGATTTTTACAGATAAATACAGACAGAAAACAATTTGTTTTCGGTCTGTATTTATTTTTAAAAGCGGAAAAATGCTGGAAATTGTTTTTTTAATGACTGACCTTCCATGCAGTCAGCTGTGAATTTCAAGACAATAGATATGAACAATGAGACAGCATGGGGAGTTAACAAAAGAGTTAAGATATATTTAAATACAGGCAAATGTTAAAATATATTTGTAGGAAATTGTGAATATTTACCTGTGGTTGTAGTGTTTTGCTATATTTTCCTGCTGAATTTGCTAAAACGCGACAGCCAGCACAGTAGTAGTACATGTTTATTAGTTAAATGTGGAAATGCACCATTTTTTACTACATTTATTCACAAACAACAAAATAAATATGGATAAATACTAATAAGATGGTCAAAAAAGAAATATGGATAAATACAGACGGAAATGTTAAAAAAATAAATACCATACAACCTGGAGCCCTAATCATAAACCTTCAGTGCACTGTACATCAACTCAGTACACATTCCTAAGACACAGTCTGTAGTGACGTCACAAATACATTTATAAATAGTACCTCACCCACAAAGGGTACAATGGCGGACAGTGATGACATCATCGAATATTGCCTTTATTGGTGTTGCTCTGGTAGATAGGGACAAGTGATGTCATCTGCAGCTAGGTGGTTGATACTATATTGCATGACTAGATATGCGTGAAAACTGGGAATAGCCCGCAGACTATTTACGTAGATGTCACAAGGGCCAGTAGAACCTTTAATAAAATCAGACATGATGCACTGGGATAGGTGATAGAGGTATCAGCTAGTACTGAGTGGCAAGAAATAATTCAATGTGTGATGAGCGCTACATAAATAACCAACTGGGGAATGCCTGAATTTAGCGTCTACCTTAGCAATTCCCTGGCTGTCATATGTAAAGTCCACTTTGGAGGATTTGGGGTTGCCTGGACTATTTAAACTTCTACAACTGTTTTGACAGTATGTAAGGTGAGACTGAAGGAGGCATTTTTAGGTCGAGCCTAGCGCAGCGCGCATGCGCTGTTCTATGGGAGGCTTCTTGTGAGCACTCCACACTGTTCCTAAACCTCTCCTTGGGAGTTAGTTAACTCCCACGGAGTCCTATTTCTATGTTCAATACACCTACATGTGTAATGGCTAAGTGGTCAGCGTCTGTTTGTCCTGAGCTCTCTGAAGACGTCACAAAGGCGTGTCGCAAACCGTGACGTACGGCTTTGTTGTGGTTTTGTCCTTGGCCTGCTGTTGCATCTCTCCCTGAGGATGGCCATGTTCTGTAGCTTTGGGTCCGGGAACCGGCATCAGTCCCATCCTGCATCCGAGAGCCTGGAGGCTCTATACAGCTGTCCTATATGTCTCGAAGTCTACCAGCGATCAGTGTGCATCAACGGCTATGCCCACACGTGAGAACCCATTGGGGCTGGGAAGGGGAGGGCATGGAGTGGCAAAATAGGCGAGGCGTTGAGGACAGCAGGGCCTGGAATATGTTTGGGCAAATGTTATGGGACCCTGCAAAATCTGGCGGACTGTAATTATTATTAATTTAGCAGATGGGGTGGCATCAGGGCATAGTTTGTGAGGGACCCACTGCATCTCAATTATGGCTGTCATTTACTAACCTAGAGGGGGCAAATTGACACATTACCTTGCTCGTATTGTGAACTACGATACCCTTGCTAAACCACTGAATGAACGTGAAGTTGAAGGAACAATTTGATAGAAAGGGCTTTAGGAAGTATGTCTGTCTTCTAGTTCTGTCAAAAGGTGTAGTCAGTTAGAAAGTGGGGCAGTGGAGAGGTGTGAATACGTGGGGTAACTGACCAGTGGAGGGTTTTTCATTTTTCTTTGTCCAGATCTTTTACTTCTGTGTTTTGGCACCAACTTAGTCTAATCCCCCCCCCCCCCCCCTTCCCAGTCCAGTCTTTAAAAAAACTTGATATACATCTGATCGAGAACCTGACCCTAACCATCAGCCCCTTGTACAGAGCACTGGCCAATCTTCCTTCTTGTATCGAGCAGGCCAGTCCCCCATACAGTGCGTTTGGTCTTTTTGCCCCACCCTAACTATACAGCATAACTCTAGTCATGATGTCCCTTCTCCCAGACTTTTTCAATAGCCAAAACACTTTCCTGACCATTCTGTCCGTCTTCTGTACCCCACAAGCAGCCCTGGTCAGGGTGACCCAAATGTGAGACCTATTGGCTATGCCAAGGCTTGTTAGCTGAAGCTGCTCTTAAAAGATGGGAAGATAAAATATGCGTTTACCCATTATGACACACTTCCCTCTTGCCTTGGTTTGCAGACATTATTATTTGATGTTAATCCAGAATTTGCAGCATCATTTCACACTTAATAGATTCCGTATGAATTCTCTCCTGTTAATGATGGGCTTTCCTCTAGCTTGTTATTCACTTAAGGAGCTCGGCTTGTGCCCGTGTTTTGGTGTGTCAACTCAGTCCACCCTGTATTTTATGTTTTTCTGCACTCTTTATCGATTTCCGAGGGACAAGTTTATTGTTCCACTTATGTGTAGGTATAATTTTAGGCAGTACATGCCAGCTTTGTGCTTCATCCAGAAGCTGGATGGTCCATTGGTGTGTTGAGCGGTTGCACTTTATCTCTGGCAATGACTAAAAATTAGACGGAGATGACACAATGAAAGGATGAATTGTATGATTTTATTAAGTAAGGTTTTTCATTCCTTTATTGAACCGTACGTTTTTAGGTACACATTGGTTGTCTATATTCCTATTTAATAGGATCTTTAAAAAGTTGTAATATCTAGTAATTGTTTTTATTCCCGATTGTTTTAACTATCTATTTATGACTGTTTTATATGTGTTTTTTTATGTTTCAGAAACGAAGCGAAGTAAAGATATTTGACTGTCCAACTGAGTGCCACGAGATAATTCAATTTGTGATGAGCTCTACATAAATTACCCGCTGATAAAATTGTGAACTGTGGATCATTCATGCACTCGTACTTACACACACCCTGGCGTTTGGAATCAGAGTTTGTTTATTGATGCTACTAAGAATGGCATACTTTCTGATAGAAATCTGTTATTATCAAGCAGCCTTTCAATATTTTCAGGAACCTAGAGCTGATAAAATCAGGACTTGGTTCTGCATGATCAAGCAGGTCATGGCCGTGAATGGTGGCAGATTTAAATAGGAAAGGTACAAGAATACCGATTTAAGTGGGTTCCAATGATCTGAGATGACCAGCTAATAGAGCCAAAGGTTAATCGAGATCATATATGCATTGAAGCCAGCATTTCAGGTAAATTCGCCAAGTAAAATGTGCAAATCAAGGCTGAAATGCAATGTGGTTTGTTTGTGCACGGAGGAGAGTGAAAATTTCTGACATCGTTTGTGAAAAGTTTCTTTTAAATACAGTTGTTGCACATGTTGTGTATGGCTGTAGATTATATGTATGAAGCAGAAAAAAGCTAGAGAAGTTCAAAATGTCAAAACAGAAACGAATCCTGTAATTATATCTGCATTATACATCCACTGATATTTTCATGAGGCAACAGGAACCAACTGGAATTGTTTTCATGCCCGCTCATTATAGTCAAAAAGCCATATGCTACCAACTGGATTCATAACTGGTTAACTGGACTATTCACTTGTGAATACCCACCCAAAGGGAACTGAGCTGTATGTAATCACTGAAACATTGTTGTGTCTTTCAAAGAGCAAACTGCAGGGGGCAACTGCTTTTCACCACTACTTGCCTCAGGAAGTTACATATTGGTTATTAAAGTTCTTGTGAAAACGGCACCAAACCCACCTAGGCAGAGACGCCTCTCAAAGCAGAGAACCAGGTCTATCCCTGAATATTAAAAACGATGTGTATGTCATGACCAGTGAAATTAAGTGGAGGAGGAACTAATTGTATGGCCCCGATGATTGAATTATGTGGCAAGAAAATGCATATTATGTGACGTAATGGAGCGCATACCTTCATTATTTTATCATTTTTACATATGGTAACACTGGGCAAAAATGTTACATCATTAGCACAATTCAACAACCAAATATTGCAATAAGCAAGTGAAAAATGACCAGTTAAGCTAGAATTGTTTTTTGTTCAACTCTGCAAATTATGCAGCAGATGATGGCATGTGTGCCAATTGCGAACAAACCATAATTATGCGGGAAACGCCACAGCAGTGCATAATTCCTGTGGTCTTAGTGCATATAAAGCCTGCTTTTAAGAATGCATATATAAAGCCTGCTTTTAAGAATGCATAAAATCTGATTTTCACTAACTTTAGAGCAGCAGAGGTGTTTTGGGACATGGGAGCTGGGGGGGGGGGGGAGGAGGGGCTTGGGGCAAGGAGAATGAACAAGAACTATCTCTAGTGACAATCAACTCAACTGGACTGCAAGCTCAGACAAATTCACTTTGCAAAATGTAGGGCAAAAGTGCCTTTATCTCAAGTGCCTGCTTGATAGTAAACAAAGTGCCCTAGCTGCCGAGTGGCCCCAGTCCCATGAGGGGAACTCACGGCTTGTCCTGTTTCTTGCAGCCAGCAGTACCACGAGCCTTGGAATTGCACATTTCTAATTTTGTTGTACAGTTCTGCAAGTTTCATCATGTGTGCGCCTGCCGGCTGAAAAAGCAGCACTTGCTGAACCCCACCCTTATAAACAGCAGGCCGGAAGCCATTGCTTCAATGCAACACACTTCCAGCATTCACTGGTAAGAGGCTGGGGACGGGGTGGGGAGGTCAGGGGTTTTAATTCCTGTCATTTCGCCCTCTGCCCTTTGTAATTTGCTCCGGTGCCGTCCTCATTCTAGGATGTAGGCCCATGTCTCTTTTTGTCTTCATTCATGGCCCCTTATTTCATTCTGTCTGTCCCTGTGCTCAGAGCTCTGCCCCTTTCAGCACCCTCTACAGCACTGAATGGTCATACAGTGGCGTAGCAAGGGGGTGCAGGGGCTGGGCGGTCCGCCCTGGGCGCACGCCCTGCTCTTACCTGCGGCCACTGCTTAATTTGTGCTGGTGCTTTCCGGTGCTCAGCACCAGCACTTAATTGCCAGCACCGGGGCTTATGACTGTCTGCCACATGGTAGTGGGGTCTGCCAATTTAGGTACGTGCACAACAACTTCTGTTTATTATTGCCATTTCAATTTACAATTATTAGTATTTGCCTCGAAAGCCATTGTTATATAGCTTTGGGGACCTGTAATAGTATGAATGGGCACACTTTTAAGAGTGTGATGATTAGTAGTCTGTTAGTGCTGCCAGGTGCAACGGATGGTGCAAGCTCTAGTGTCCTCCTTTCGAGAGCCCTGGCACTAGGTTTTTTACAAATTAAGCACTGCCTGCGGCCGTCGTGGGGCGTCAAACGCAGGGACCCCCACAGACGGCCAAAGGTCTAGCCACGCCACTGTGGTCATAAAGGATACAGGACAAGCTCCACGGTGTGCTGCCGGCACAAAGGCCAGTTTTCACAGGCCCTACACGTCTTAGATGTCTCTGACACGGAGACAGAAGCGGCCAGGCCAGGCTGTCTCTAATAAACTAGTGCATCAGACACTGGAAGGCATCTGGAATGCAAGTGCAGGGGCACGTCCACTGTATCATTTAGTTGTGCAGCCGAGTACTGGCCCATCAACCCCATTGCTTCTGCACCCATTAAAACAAACATGCAGTTGATGCGAAGGTGTGCAAGGATCTTTCTGCCAGTTCCTAAGGACTTTGTCTTTCTCTCAACTGAAAATAAATGCTCTGCTCGGACCCTGGGTCCTTTCGACATTAGAATGCAGCAGCTGATTAAGAGCTGGGCTGGTGGAGGGATGGTAAGAGCAATTCTATGGTGTGTGAGAGAAGAACGCATACTAGTAAGATAGCACAGCCTGTGGGTGCACCTGCGGTATCATCTTGTGCTATGCATTGCTTAAGTGCAGGTCGAAGTACCTGGCACACCCCGTCCCTTATCCTTCAAGATGCAGAACAGAGCACCTATAGAAATGGGAATTCAGGGTGCAAGAGTGAGAAAAATAGCTCAGTGAGTTCACACACCTGCTGCCACCGTAAGTGCAATTGCTTAGTTCACCCACACTCTAGCATGGTGCGCCAACATTCCTAATGTCTTCTTTCTCTGCCTTTTCCCGGAAATAAGAGACGTGATCTGGTTGCAGTAGCACTCAGGCTAAAGGCTCACTCTCAGAGTGGGCCTAGCAGCTATTAAGACCTAACTGGTTCCTAAATTGCTGTGGATCTATATTTTAGCAACCTACCCCCTAAACCGCGTCTGGCTGAAGATGTACCCTGTATGAAGAAACAGTAGCACATTTAGTGCAAGGTGTGCATTTCTATTTTATTTGTCTGAAGTGGTGGGGAGGTTCATGTTGAGAGGAGTTGTAGATTTTCCTTAATTGCTAAAGTATCAAATACACTATAAACGATGGGGTCTTGTGTATTTGAAGAGCTTTACACTTCTTACGGCTAGGAGGCAGATGCAGGGAGAGATGGGCTTGTGACATGTTGGCATTTGTGCAGTGTGTAGGTCCGTGCTCTACTTATGGTTTTGGTGCACTTCCTGCTTCCTTGCTCCTACAGCCCTTTCTGGTCCTTCATGGAAACATCAGACGTGAGGCTACAGAAGGAGTTAGGTGATGGTCACAGACCGCAATGACAGAGAGAAAATGAAAACGAGTAGTGGCACTTTTGGATGTTTGTTCAGCTGAACAGCTAATATTGGATTTATAGGACCCGGATCCCCCAGCATGCTCCCCGCTGCCTCCTGATAACCTGACAACCCACATTAGAATCATCGACAGAGATTTGTGTGGGTGTAAAACGGCCATGTTTAATATTTGACATTTCATAAACATGACAAGGCATTTCAAATACATTATTTACAGTTATCAACACAATTTTATTATTGACTTGCCAGATCTTCTTCAGCAAGATTAAGATTCTAATCCTCCAGCACTAAGGGGCCTTCCAGCTCACATCTTCCATGCTGAGCATCCACGCAAGGTGCATCCTGGTAGCTGAAGCATAAATAAACGTAGTTCGTCAGACAGCCTCCGACTATCCATCAGGCCAGGAAAGTGTTTCCAGGTCTACTGTGACTGAGCCCCGGTGTCCTTGCTGGGTGCGACATGGACTGCAGAGTCTTTCCAGGGACTCGATACCCCTCCATCTCAATGATCCTGATCCCTCTGCTTCTAGATGGTCTGTTTCTTCAACTTTGCTCTTTTTCCTTTTGCTGTGAGATTCAATTAAGTTTTATTTGCTGCCGTGAGTGTGCTAAATGTACTACACATCTTTTATTCTGAGTGAGACAAACTTGCACATCTACTGGAGTTGCATCTCTTTATGTCAGTGAAGCTTACGCTGCTGCTGCTGCCAATGCTACACCTGTACTGTGCAAGAGAAGCTTGTACTGATACTGCCAGTTTTGTATACGATCCTTGTGCGGGAGAAAAATGTGCAGAGGTTGCCTTGCATACACTATACTCTAACCACACCACACCTGCCCAGGAGTGTAAAAGGGGAAATTGATTTACCTTCCCTATTAAAAGTATAGAAACCCTAGCAAGAATTGTGGATACGGTCTCCGAGAACCACAGTACCCCGAGAACCACAGTACCCCCGCTACGTGATTTTGCTGCCCCATGAAGTGTTGATAAGCTTGGCCAAGAAGTGCGGTTATTCCCATCCACGCGTGTTTAGCAGTACATCTCATGAGTTTTTTTGAAGCTGGAGATGGCCCTAAGAAGATGAAAACTCTTCTGTCCTGCAGGTTGATATTCCGACAGTCTGCCCCAACGACACAGCAAGAAATGTAATCAATTACCCGTCTGCATGCTGCTTTTAGGCACTATTTATCTGCATTATAAAATCTGTCACAGGCAAACTGGCTGACAAGTGGGTGCAGTGCACAATAACACATCTTCACATATGCTGTACAATTAAGCAGTACAACATTTGCAAATAACGGAGCATCACCATTCACTGGAAAATTATACTGGCATTTCAAATATTTCGCACGGTATGTTGCACTGATTGCAGTGCAGGCTTTCTCTGTGCAGACCTATCTTGGTGATTTATGGAGTAGGTAGATTTCTGTATAATGTTGTCCCTTGGCCAAGTAGATTTTTTTTAATTCCACAATCCCTGGCGTCACTATCCTGATCAACAATGTACTCTTCGCCATTCTCCTCCTTTGTTCCCCCCACTGTCAATGCCGCACTCCAGCTGAAATGGAGGACTTTGGGCTGTGGACCGTAATTCTCAGGCAGGGAATAGATAAAAGTTATACTCCTCCACCCAAGTAGTCAAAAATGGAGCTCAGTGGTCATTGTTTTCACACTTTGTCACCTTGGAGCGTGGTCTACACTGGGCATATAGGTGCAGTGTGGTAACCAACCAAACTCCGACCCTTAGGCATCTGGTTGGTTTGTTTCAGTTAACTTTTCTTACTTAGTAGTGGAGAAGTTTCACAAGAGCAACAAACATGCTGACCATAATCAATGCGGTGGCCAAACACTGGCTATTTTTAATGCTGGCTAACTGGAGGAGACTGCGGTAGACTGAAGTGAGAATATTGATATCAAGGACAGGATATTTTTTAAACCACTCCACTTTTTCTATGAGAAGCCTCAAAAAAGAATAACAGACAAACCATTTTCTGAGCTGGAGGCGACACACTATAAACCGCCGTGACATGTATATATGATCACTCGATCCCACATTGAAGCATTTTTGTTACAGGATGGAGAAAGAGAAAATGGTGGAAAAACACTCACTAAAAGAATGTATAGAAATTAATTGTGAAAAAATGTATCTGAAATCATTGGATTTCCCTAAAGGTCCACTTTTTTCGGATGGAACGGACTGATGGAAACGTAGGCTTGCCCGAGAATTCAACAAAGCCCTGAAGGGTTCCCGAGTCAACCATAACCACAGCCGCTGTTTTTCGTATAAAGATGATGTGTCATGGACAGCGGCTTCACGGGTGCAGTTGCCACAACTGTGAGGCACGTCCATTCCTATTATTCAACAAACACTGACAAAACCAAAATGTCTGGCGATGACTCCCAAGCCTTTTGGGTTTGCCAATACATGTCTTGTTTTATCATGGCTTTTGTAAAACTGTGTTGTTGGGTGAGCTGACTGGTTTTCATCAATATAAAAAAATTGCCCAAAAGCAAATATATATTTTTTGTTTTAAAATGCAAACATTCCCATAATAGCCTCTGGCATTTAAAGGGCTACTATGTGTGCAGACGTACTCCTTTTAAAAGAGCAGAATGGATTCATCACACCGAGGCGAGCAAGCGGTTGGAGTGAGCTGGCCCATTGCCCATGCAGTATGATGTAGTGGGCTGAAGAAAAATGTGAATGACACAATAATAGACCAATGGATAAAGAGGACTGCCTGAAAGCTCCTATAACTATTATATTACTTCTATATAGGTATAGTAAAAATCAAAAGGCTTGTGCTAACACCAGTCTTAAGAATTGACAATGCTTTGTAAATTCTAGTGCTTAGCAGTACGCCACACTGTACGGCCTAAGCATTTTAGAAAAGTGGTACTGTTCGTGACAACGAAAAATAAAAACTCTATATCTCTCAAAAGTGCTCTAAAGTGCACTCTTTTCTGGATACAAGTTTCAATGCCACTGTTGCTTGAAGGTGGACGTATAGCCCATCCAGCAGCAGTACTACTAAGAGGAGTCATTTTGAAGTCAATTCAGTTATTTTCAAAGGATTCCCATGGCGTGCAGGTCAAAGGGAACAGCATTTCCATTTAGGATTCCAAATTGGGATTCTCGGAACTAAGGTCTGCTGGCAATGCCTCATTGCTTTGCATGTGCGGAAATGGCATTGTTCAACCTTACATCCGCAAAAAGTAGGGTTAGAGACAGTGACATCATACACCATTTGACTTTTTCAAGATGACACTTGTAGGGGTAGCAAGTGAACGCTGGCTACGTTGGCACTACAAGAAATTAAATCCAGCAGCATTTGAAGCTGGTGCAGCTACAGGATGGTGACAAAACGACCCATTTCCAAGTGAGAAACTAATATCCAATTTCAAAATGGCACAGTAGCAGACTTAAGGTGTACGTACCAGTTGTAAGCTACGGCACAGGGTTCACAACTGGCAACATGGTGGAAAAGCATGTGTCTGGTCTATGCTGAAGAACGCTCTGGACCAGTTTCTTCTGGTCATTTGCGTGCTCTACCACAATATCAAGTTTTACATAGAATCCGTCCAAAACATCATCACCAGAATATCAACGACCACAATATTGTGATGTTCAGTACACATCGGTAAATCAAGATTTGCTGTTCTTAACTCAACATCTATGTACCTTGATGACCTGTATAGAGACTTGCCGTGTTTGGGCCTCTTTAATGGCCTGCTGGGGAGGTTTTTACTATTAATTGCCCAATATTAAAACAAGCATTGTTGGTATCAAGCTCAAATCCTTACAGTCTTCCATACCTTGGACAACATTTGTACAGTGTGTTTTTACAAGTTCAAAACGACCTCACTTTGTAAACCACTGTGGGCCACTTTTTTCCGATATCTAATTCACTAATGGGGACACTTTATTTTGTGTTCCAGTCCAACCCGGTTGCTGCAAACAACTAAATGAAGCCCACAAAACCCCAAGGAAGGTTTTTAGCAAAGCCTTTTGCTGTAAGCGCATACGCAAGCCCATTCTACACTTGAACTGTTTCCATTATTGATGCCTTTTTAGCCGAAATGGGACGGGCTTCCTTCCTCGCCGGTGCAGAGTCATAATTTGGCACCTCCTCTCACGAAGATTAGAGGATTATGTCCAACCCAAGTGATGTCACACCGAAAGGGCAGTTTAAGCTCTTTTCTCTTACCATGTACCTAAGGAAAGCCAACTGGCTGCGTGCCACTTGATTGTTGGCAAGGATTGACGCTGGGACAACAACTGCCCCCACTCCTTAAGAGAGGGGCGACCTACTTGACATAGCACTCTTCACATCCCTGTCCCTGGAAAATCTTACACAAGGAAGCTGTGGGGTTGGGCCCTATGCCCAGACTGCTTGTAATAACCAAGTGCAGATGTTGGCTGACTTGGCTCTGTCTGTTGTAAACAAAAGTGCAGGACACACCAAGGAATGAGAAGGAACTCTTGCTGCTGACTGTTGGCAGTCTTCCGGGAGACGGCAAGGAATGTGACAACCATCCGAGGAAACGCGGTTTGTGTATTAAGACAGCGATTTTCCAGAAGATGTTCCCACCAGTTCAACAAAGTATGAATGACACGCTGTTAGGTCCTGCGGAACAGTTTGGTCTTTGGCCTGAAACAGCTGGAATTCCTGGCAGCTGTGACTTGGCATGTGTTTGCACCCCACCCTGGAACCTCCAAAGACAACAAAAAGTCCATAAGCCACTGCCACAGAAGGAGCACAGACCAGGCGCAGTTATTACTTTTGCTGGGCAGGTACCATCCATTTATTAGCATTAATAGAGAATTCCAAAGATGGCTTCCAGGACAGGCACACGCCGATACAGTTTTGTACAAGGGACTCCTAGTACGTTAAGAATTAAATGTCACACATAAAATGACACAAGGACCATGTGCTATCAACTTGATCCTGAATCATGGCCAGAAAACCAGATGCGGCTAAAGAGAGTCTACTGGAACTCAAAAGCCTTACAATTCTACTTTTCATGTCTGCCCCTTTTGAGTCTAGGTTGGGCTGTTCCAACAATGGAGAGTGCTAAGGGATTGCAAATTGCAAGTCTATTGTTCCTGGAGCCTTATGTACATGATTGCCCCAGAATAAACTCTACCAAAGGGGCGGGTGGAGGGAAAGGGGGTCTTCTATGCCTAGGTTCGCTTTCACCAGATTACTACAATGCAATATAATACCTGTATCTGGCACTAAGGTAAGGGAATCAACAGAAAAATAGGCATCAAAATTACATGTAACCTACATCCCAAAAAAATCGCTGCACTGACTCGCGTTCTTGCCTACACCTGCCTCATATTTGGCCTCAAAATCTGGAAGTCATTGACTGAAGACGTTAAAGATCAACGCATCTTCATAACGACCAAAACGGCTCCCCTCAAAAGCCTTCTGTTCAACCAAACCCTCACTGGGCATTTAAATACTCTCTTATGTAGAGACAACAGTTTTTTTAGGAAATGCCGTAGAAAGTAAATAAAATAAATACATAAATAGAACCTCAATTCAGTTTCCTTTTCATTCTTAGACGTATCCACTGCACAGCTGCCAAGGTTTCACATTGCTTATGTGTGAGTGGCATTTCAATGACTATGAGTGACACTTTTGCTGTATGCAAAATCAAGCAAAGAAGACGAGGGAAGCATATAATTATAGTAAATTGCACCAATTTGAGCAACTAGAAACTAAGAAGATCTTAAAACTGCTGCAATTGACCTATGGCTTTGCTGTTACTCAATATTTGTGACTGCTGTCATTTGCACTGTAATGCTCTTTGTCTAGCCTTTACGGCACAACATCATTGTGTAGTATCATTTATATGCCTTATATCACCTACTAGCAGCCCGTCCCGACGTTGTCCGGGCATGAAAGCAGAATGTCTTCAATGGTTCGGGTAGGTAATAATACTGTATTTCAAAACCTTAACACGCTTTAGCCGCGAACGTGTTTTTATTTTAAAACCTTAACACGCTCCAGCCGAATATGTACCTTAACACGCTCCAGCCGCGACCGAGTTTGTTCGCTGTAGCCGACGCCACTGCAATATGCGAACTGTGTCCGCTCCAGCCGCGAACGTTTTTTTCCGCTCCAGCCGACGCGTGTGTGTTCGCTTCATCCCCGAACGTGTTTGTCCGCTCCAGCCTACGCCACTTAGACGCACAACATCGCGTCAACGTCCAACACCCACAACAATGCTGAAGGACACGCCCACTCGTATTGGAATGCTAGTCCCACACTGAACGCTTCTCGCAAGCGGTATAATCCCGCAGACTTTTGCCGACAGCATAACGCACACGCCCACAACGGACTACTTTGCACAAAACATTCTTTTCCCCTTCTAATGCATATTTTGGGCTGCTGTATAGCCTATGTCCATCTGCTGATACTGTCCTTTGCAATGCCGTATTGGGTGTTCCGATTGGCGCTGTGGTTCCGGAGTTTACCCGCCTCAAAGGTTTGGGCTCTCTCTTTATTATATTAGTATAGATTTAATTTGTAAAGCACTGTAAGATCTTTCGGTCCCTCTCTCACAAGCAGTTCATTTGTTTTATAGTGCTGCTCATACCAGTGTAGGGTGTCAGAGCTCTTTACATCAGACACACATTATACCAACACAATTACTCCTTCGTGGGTATTCAAATCTAGCAAATGTTTTTCGTAGCACATCCCCCTAACATATGAAGTGTTTTCATAGGTAGTTCATCCATCCAGCAATAGTCAGGGATGAAACGGAAGTGCTTTGAGGTGTTCCCAAGCATTCTGCCTAGAGCACTGCAAGAAATCGAGCACAAATATGAAATTAGCAACTGGGGGCCGAGGCCTGTAGGATATTTCAAATAGAAAATATCCTGCAGTGTCACCTTAGTACTAACACAGGCAGGCACGGACTTCAGGCTGCAGCTGCCTGACTGTGCGCTGCCATTCATTGTGTAAATCACAGAGGCTGGTGGCACTTACTTGGGCAGTGGTGGCAGAGTCCAGAGGAGTGTAGCGGTGGCGCTCCAATAATTAGGTGACACACCGCCTCTCTGCAAGGCACTGGCTGCAGGCTCACTTAGGCCACGAGTCACCTCGCGCCGCGGTAATTCAGGTTAACCACCTCAGTTAAGAGTCACCCTCAAGGCTGGCAAGCCAGTGAGTCCCAGGCGGGGCCGTCCAATGACACGCAGACTCTGTCCTGGCAGCCACTGCAACCCGGGTGACTTACTCCTCTCAGATTCCCTTGGGTCTAGCAATACTGACTTGGGGGAGGGAGGGGGGAGTTAAGCAAAACGGCTGATAGCGCATTGCTGGGCGTGTACAAGCTGCGTGCAGCAGGCAGCGCAATTCTGCAAGCGCCATATCTGAATAATTTTGTAGAGCTGCGTACAGAACACTAGCCAGCTGCCGCTCTCCTTCACAAACTTCCCGGACCTGCTCCAACAGCAGGATGTGACATCCCTCACGGTGCCGGCCCGAAGCATACAACCTGATTGGCCGGCCGCTCTGCGGGGATTCAAGGCGATACATTGTGGCAGTGTGAGTGTGAGCCTTCACTCTGCTAGCTGCCTTAATTAATAGCTCAACTGCAAGCCTGTGAGAGCAGTGGAAGAACGACGCGCTGTCACACTTAACAGTTTTAACAACCAGCCAGCACTTCAGTGGCAGCTTTGAGACACTATGCATTATGTGTGACAACGCATTTCAGTGCAGTAATGCAGAGTACCGCACTGAAATGTGTTAGTCTAAAGCCTGATGCGTGGTACTTGGCAGAACTGCCACTGAACAGTCACAAAGAGCAGAGTGAGGAGCAGGGAGTATGCGGATGACCCTCTGAATCACTCCGGGTGACCTCAGAGAGACACCGAATAATACTGTCCTATATGTGAACTAAAAGTCTGAAACAAAAGACATATTAAAATGAGGGAAAGTTTCGGTACAAGGGTGCACAGAATGAAATGCCCTCACCTGGGTTCTAGTTAAAAGAGGGCCTCAGCACGACCCATAAGGGGCTACATCATCTTTTTTGAGCCCTGGCCTTACAACGGCCCCATCATGGCTGACGGGATATAGGGCTGCTAGCGGCAGTCAAGGCGGAGTCAGTGACTGACAGAAGGTGTGAGATCCATATGTGTGTGGGGGAGGTGGTATGCAAAATGTACTGGATACAAAATAAGCTGGTAGAAGATAAGGAAAGAAGACCCACTTTTATTTCCATAAAACAGGACTTTGGGATGAAGGCTAGTACGTGAAGCAAGATCAAAAGGCACAAGCAAAGCCATTGGGTCTTGCCTTTGGACCTACTGACTTTGCCAATGCAGCATGTCTAAAAGATAAAAAGAAAAACATGGCGTAAGGACGCAGGTGCCTTCTTTTTTGGTTACTGGTCCGAGATTAATCAGTAAGTAAAAAAACAAACAAAAAAAACTAAAATGAAGTAGCAGAATAGAAAAGAGAAGGGGCGCAACAAGATATGAAGTTGGGGAGGGGGGGGCAGAACAACCAATAAAGGGACTAGCACTTAAAACAATGGGGCGGTACTATCCTTAACGCCAACATAAGAAAACAAAGTGATAAATAGTGTTATGAATTTCTTTCACATCAACTTTTAATACTGTGCTATTCCAGAAACTCTTCTTTTTAGGTCGAGCCTGGAATTCGCATCCAGAGGATGCGTCAAGGTGGAGACTTATAGCTAGCTGACTCGGGGGAATGAAGGACAAGAAACTGCCACGCGCTTCTCTTCGGCTGGATTACACTGCGTGCACGCGCACCCACATGCACGCATGCGCACATCACAGCCACACGCATACACAGCCACACGCATACACAGGCACACACACACACACCCCCGTCGCCGCCGCACCTGCACACACTAGCGCACCTACACGCACACACAGAGACCCCCCACACACACACCAGCGCACCTACACACACGCACGCACACATACAAAGACCCCCCGCCGCCGCCATCGCACACATAGACACACACACACCAGCACCGGACCCCACTCACCGGCTACGCAGGATTTCTCTTCTCTGGGGTGGCCCCGGGGCTCTCCCTAGCTCACGGGAGCCCCGGGCCGCGGGAGGACTCGGCTTCTTTGCTCCATCCCGGCGGGCAGCCAATCATAGGCCAGCAGCAGGCGGGACTTCCTTCTTTCTTCTGGCCCGGCCCACGTCTTCTCTCCCGTTGCCTGGCTTCCTGCCTCAGGGGTCCGCCAATGGCAGCGCGGGCCCGAGCAGGGAGGCGGGCACAGCGTTTCCTCGGGAATCCCGGGCCCGTCGGTGGTGATAATTTATTTGGGGACACAAATAATTTAGGACGAGGCGCTGCGTGACAAAGCATTTTTGAGCCGGTCAGGTGAGGGACTCTCTCTGGTGGCGGGCCGTCCGATTCAAAATATACATTATATGAAATCACTCAAGAACCGGATTCCCGAGTGGAATCACTGCAGTAATAATAACCAAACTCTTGTGCTTTTTTAAGCACCCTGATGCCTTAAAGGCAGCACAGCGCCGTAAAAGTGGCATTAAATGTTATAAGAATCTCAAAACCCTTTGCAAATGGAAAAGGAGGAAGGCGCGAGCTGTACAAATGTTTTCACATTTGACGACAGAGATACAGTAATTAGAGGGAGCTTTACCCTCGGGGATTCATGACGAGCCCAAAAAGATTCCATGGCCGCCTCGTGGCGCTGGACGGCAGCCAGTCTCCAGGCAGGATCACAGGGAGTGGCGCGGAGGCCTGCAGACTGCAGACATTTAAAGGCATAGTTTTATTTTGATAAACTACGGCTCTACTTTTGAAATATCAGATGGAAATGTTGAGCTGTGTGGTTCATAATTTGAATATATTACTGATGGCCATTGTTCAACATGTGTTGCAACACTGCAGCCCACTTGTTTCACATTTGGACATATTTTGCCCCAATCAATTTTACTCCGAGGAAGAAGCTAGGATTGTGGAGGGAGTCAACTGTGGCTGACAGAGTCCCCTGGGGGCCCGGCGCACCCTGTAGGAAGTCGGTGGTCACTTCTCCGAAGACGCACCTTGCTAACCTCTTGGGGGTGTGTGGGGGGGAGGAGTCAGGGGTGCCCTGACCCTCTTGTGTCCGATAGCTACTGCTTACCTCCTCTTCAGTCCCCAAAACATGTCAGAGTTCGGGTATTGTTTTGATGTTATTAAATATATTGATTTGTTTACCCTTGTGATGTAATCGTTGTTGGAGTGGTAATGTGCTTTGAGAGAGGACGGTGTGCGCTGTATATATGTACGTGTTTGTGCACGGTTTATAGTATGCACTGCCCCCTGCTGGCGAATGCGAAGTCTACACTCATTGATGCTTGATTTGTATTTTGGTATTTACTGTTGACCTAAAGTTGGCTTGTTTTGGTTAGATCCTGTGTTTGTCTAGCTGTGCTTCGGAGCCCTCGAGGCGCTGTAAACAGGATCCCAAACCTATAGGAGAATGCCGAAAACGCGCTAAGTCTCAGTAATGGGGGTGTCGGCCGGGGCTGGGGCTGCTGCACCCCATTCACCTCAATTTTAAAAGACTGACAGAACGCAGTAAAGAGATAAAACATTTCGTATTCGTGACCAGCCAGCAGGGGGGCGTGGCTTCAGAGTTGTAGGAGCAGGCACGTATGTTGACAGAATCTAAAGTCACTTTACCTGCCTCATAGGGGATGTCTGCCCCCCCTCCCAGCTCCCAACCCGCTCCCCATCCCCCCATCGTCCAGCTGCGCCTCGGCAGCTGTGGAGTAAACCCGGCTTAGCACTCCTCACGATGACTGACAGCCTTTTAAAGCGAAGCTCGGGGTGTTATTGTGGCACCGGTGCTCGCATCGCAGCCTATCGCCCAGCACGCTCAGGCTGATTCTAGGCGCTACCCCAGTCTGGGACCCTCAGTAATTGACTGTTTTTGCAGAGAAGCTGGAGACCCCGCTCGGAGCTCTGTATTACCAGCAGGGCCGGCGCTACACTGAGGCGCGCTCCAGGCACCGGGTATGCGCGTTCACGAGTCCCGGCGCAGGCCCAGGGGTGAAGTGATGCTGGAACTGGCCCTGTTCGCACTCACTTCTCGCCGCAATAAACTGGTGGCACCTATGTGCGGTCTGTGTGCGAGGATTTATGTCCTGGAGGCTGGCGACTCATGCACGTGGCTTCACTCGAGAGACTCCGGCTCACACTCAGCAGGTGTGAGGACATACTTCACACCGCACTAAAGGCCATCTCCAGTGTTAGCAGGACTTCCGTTTATGTTTCTGTGCTCATCTAAGCTTTAGGCAACTGTTAATGCTGGATGAGGCCTGTTTGTAAGCGCTCCCGCGATAGGAAGATGTTCGAAGAGAAGCACAAAGTTGAACGGAGGTGTCCACGATCACACAGTTTGTAGAAGTGGAATTGGACGGATTACAACGCTGGTTGCTGAGCTGATGGACCATGTCTGCCCTTCCCTTGTCCTTGTGGTTAGTCTGTGATGCACCAGCGCCACTGACACTGCCGCCTGCACCGTACCACCCCAGACACTGCCAACTAGGCGCAAGTGCCTCGAAGTACACAGCGCTGCCCCAAGCGTTGCAGCCCAGTATAAGTAAGTGTTCGCCGACATAAAGACTTGGAAAGATGTGCAGAACTAAAGACACTGCCCGCCTCAAAATAGGTGCAGTTGCACAGTAGCTGCCTAAACTGTATCTCCCCCGTGCATGCTGGTAAATGCAGTCATTTGTCCTGCCCCTCAGGGTAAATGTTGTGTTTTGAAAATAGTCATTCATTCCCCAACCACACACTCCAAGCTTCGCTGTGAGGCATAGCACGTATATTAAGAGCACAGAACAGCCAATGCACAAACAGCAGCAGTGCAATTTAAACTAGCACCGAACAGGTGCAACCAGACTCCGACCCACGGGCTAAGATCGTCCTGCAGACAGAACGGGAAGAACCCTTCTGTAAGAGTGCACATCTCATACGCACTGCACGCACATATGTTTTGATATTCTCCATTCTGTGCAACAGTTCAACAACAACTGGTTCAAATATGTTCTCTCAATGTTTCAAGCTTTATTTCAAATGTGACAAAAAGATGTTACTATTTCACTTCTGTTCTTGGATTTACGTCACAATGAAATACACTGAACATAATCTTCACAAAAGTTATTTATAAAAGTTTATGCTATTGCCATTATAAATTACAATAACTTTCATTTAAGTATTAATTATTACAAAAAATAAAAGCCATTGTTATTTGTAATATCAATACATCTAAGTCACGTAAATACAACACATATTGCATTACAAATGCTATAGGTGTCACATTTGCGAAAGGTGTAACTATTGACACTGTAAATGAAAAAGCTATTAATTTCACTATTTTCAAACCTAACACATAAATAAAAAAATTGTCATTTACAATACCAATAGCTCAAACTTTCCTAATGCGAGACCTATTGCATTGCAAATGCTTGTTTTGTAATATTAATAGTCACTTCAGCAGTGGTTTGAAGGTTTGAATAGTTCCATTGTTTTTGTAGAGGTTATGCAACTGTGTTCCCTATATAGACAATAAAACCGTGAAGAAGAAAGGTATAACTTCTTTAAACGAGGCATGTAAACTCTTGTGCTGGACAGATGCATGGAGTGTATCCAGACCCCCCTCGTCCATGGAATGCCAGGTCAACCCTGACCAAAGGTGGCCGGGGAGGACCTCTGCAGTCCTTACCATGTAGGACCCAGTGACACTGACACGGCAGGGCTTTGTTTGCCTTCTAGGGGAAATAGACTGCTGCAGTCTTTGTGAGAGCGAGTGAGATCAGAGAGGAGCCATTGCATCTCACGCACCCACCAACACAGGCAGACATAGCACGGTGCTATTGTACAACGAGATATTGGCTCAGAGGCTGACAAGGCCTGCCCATCTGGCATCCGAGCTCGCAAACACAAACAGGGGAAAGAGAAAGTAAAGTCACAAAAGTCCCTAGGAGGGGATGATCCTTAATTTTACCGAGCCTTCTTTTTAGTTCACTGTCACAAAAGGGAGCACCTTAAAATATGTGACTGCATGATGTCAGCTGTACAAACACCAAGCTTGTTTTTTGACCGTATAGCGTACAATTTAAGCAGGACTTCCCGTGCCACTGACGCGGTCCCAGCCCTTCCAGTATATCCAACGCAGTAACATGGAATTTTTTGCTTTTGTTAAAACGCACCATAGCTTTCGCCTTTCACAGTGGCAGTGAGTTGTACATCAAACAGGGTTAGCAGTTTCACTAACACTGCCCCAGCTCTTCCAGTCTTTCCAACACACAATCCCACGCTACATAATTCCAGTACACTCAAAACCACACAAATACTATCCACATAATTTCACTGCACACCATGCCACATAATTCCACTCCACACATTTCCATGCCACACAATTCCATAACTAACAATTCTAATCCAAACCACATAATTCTACTCCACACCACATACATCCACTTCACTCTATAACACATGGGTAAATTGCATTGGCATTTACAACGCCAATAGCTCTAACTCTCCCAAATGCAAAACCTATTAGCATTGAAATTCAGTTTTGCAACATGCCGCATAATTCCACACCATATAATACTACTTCACAAATACCACATTATACTACTCTAAACCATCCCACATAATTTCACACACCACACAATTGAATGCCACTCAATTCTGCACCACACAACATAATTACACTCCACATATTACCACGCAGCACCACATAATTACACTCCACATAACTACATTCTACTCCATGCGACCTAATACACCCTGCATAAATGCACTCTATGCCACATACCATCAACACACATAAATGCCCTCCACACCATGACACATAATTCCAATAGCATAATTACACATAATGCCACACAGGTCCAGGCCACGCAAATCAAATCCACACATTTCCAATACACTCCACAAAATTCCACAGCACACCGTACCACATTTCCACTACACAACTCCACACTACACAATTCCATAACAACTCATCTCTCCCTCACAGTTCCACCAGCCCTATCATCTCTCCCTAACACTGCACTGCCACTTCTCAATTTACAATCCCACTGCCACTCTCATTCCTGCCTCACACTCCCGGTCTCCTCTCTTAATACTGCCAGCTCACACATGCTACCTTCCTTTACCTCCCCGCACTGTGCAGTGGACCACCTCTAGGGGACCCTCTCGCTTCTCCCTCTCGTACTCGCTCACCCCTCTCTCTCACACATTCTTCTCGCCACTCTTACGTGGTTCACTTCAAGACTTTGAGCACAGTTTCTTTCTCCGTGCCGTTTCAACGTTTCTGTCCCTCAGAGCCACGCTCTCCTCCTCTTCTTAGGGTGTCTCCTGCGTACACAGACACTCCCTCTTTATGCGTCTGTGGCCTGCTATCCCCTTCTTTCTCTTTCTCATACACTCTTTCTGCTTCTATGTATGGAGTTCATTTAACATTTGTGCACAAACTACCTATCCTTCTCTATCTTCCTTATTATCCTGTGCAGCTCCCCCATCTATTCACCATACCACATATTTCCACTACACACCACACAATTCCACCCCACACAATTCCACAGCTAACAATCCCAAGCCAACCCACATAATTCCACACAACACCACATACATCCACTCCAAACCAAAACACATGGGTAAAAGCCATTGTCATTTACTACGCCAATACCTCGAACTCTCACAAATGCGAGACCTATTGCATTGCAAATGCTTGTCAAATAGGCTGCCTAACTTTTACATCTCTCATTTTCAATGATCATTCAAGGAGGCAATTAATTCTAACTTTGCTTCACATGTTTAGGGAAAAGTTAGAATGGAGTATACATGAATACAACTAAGGGGAATGCGTCATTGTACATTCAACTATGCTTCCTGTTATATGCACACACATTTATAGACGGCAAAAAATGCATATTACGCCACAAAATACCTGGATATATCACACCATGAAGTAATTGCTACTTCTACAAACATATAGAAGCATATATAGAAGGGACTATGCCTGCTATGAACATTTTATGAAATGTCAAGAAAAAATTTGCATACTTCACCACAAGATAAATGTGCACATCATACCATGTAAATATTGCTGCTTCTATGCACATATGGATATTTATATGGAGGGATTTTCTCCAGCCAATAAAACTTTAGCATATATGCATGTATAAGTTAATTTCATCTTTTACTATTAAAAAATCCTCCTTTTATCCTTTGTCCCATCCCTGCTCTCTCTGACTGATACCAAATCTTTCAGAGTACTAATAACTCCCAAACATCCTTCTCAAACTCCCCCCTCCTTTGTTTCTCATGTCACCCCTTCTAACAGACACACAATAAATTCTTATAAAAACAACTTTATAATTCCCTCTTTCAAATCAATTCCCACCATTCTATCCCTACAATACACTCTACTAAACACACAAGAAATGAAGAGCACAAACCTAATGCAACTAAAGCACAAGAAAAAAGACACCTATTTCTAATCTACCATAACCTCTAATCTTGGGTTCTGGAGTGGCGTGCTTCTCGCCGAAAAGTGCTTCAACGCCTCATCAGGGGTAGTAAGCACTATACAATTCGCAATTATAGGTACAATGGCAGGGCGAGAGTGACTGTGCAGTTCCAAACTTCGCAAGTACCTTCGGTGCAAGGCAGCTGGGCTTAGATCCTAGGGATGGGGGTGGGGTTCTTACAGGCAGTTGTCAGGCTATTTTGCAAAGCAGCTGTGCCAAGTGTTTTTTTCCCTATCTTCTGATACACCAACTGTTTTGCTTGACTGCTGGGTTCCCTCCCTTCCCAAATTTAGCTCCGCCGGTGTTAGGACTCCATTTCGGAGAGCTGTGCATCACAGGGGCGCAGCAGCACGCCAACCTCTTCAAAGGGGGGAGAGAGAGGCTCCTTGGTCAGGGCGCTGGCAGGCAGCTGGAGGCCTCCGCCCAGAGTGAAAGATTTAATCTGTTTGCAAGAAAGCTCCCGAATCCGGCCAAATTACCATCACAAAACAACGGGTTTATGGGCCCAAAGTACACACGCTTTTCAGAGCCGCCTGGTGGACGCCTTTACGAGCTTGTTAGAGCTCTGTCAGATTTTATAAAAAAAAAAAAAGAAAAAAGAAAATGGGAACCATGACAAAGTTTGGTTACGTGTCTTAAAAACACAGGCTGCGTCTAGTTGGGCAAAGTTCCCTGAGGGAGCGTGCTACACACGCAGTACAAAAAAACACACCTGCTACAAAAAAAAAAACACCGTGGGCTATTTATACTGGTTAATTCTGTCCATTTACAAAGCTCGGAAACTCAAAAACAATCACTCCAGTTCAATAAAGAGGCAGTTTCCAATCCTGGGCATTTGTGTGAATACTAAAGCTTATCTATCACCTTTTAACTATAAACGTGCATAAAATCAAGGTGACGGTTTTTGGCGAAGTAAAGTGCTGGGATTCTGGCCAGCAGGACAGTCTGCAGTTTGAGACTGAAAAACAATGGCGACACTCAGGATGGCTACTTACTAATACCCTGGGTTTGAGAGAACAGTAGGAGATGGTGCTCCCCCTACCTGAATGGTTTGTGCCAATTTCGCTCAATATTTGTGGGTAATTTAATACCACCCTTACCAAAGTTCTATAATCAACAAGCATTTGCAATGCAATAGGTCTCGCATTTGCAAGAGTTTAACACCTTGACTGCGGCAGGAATTCCAGCCCGGTGCTGGACATTCCAATTGCGGGCGTGGTCGTGACGGAACCATGCCGTCATGAGCACAGCCCAAACGTGACTCATGAAGGCATGGTTCCGTCACGAGCATCGAAGGGGTTAAGCTATTGGAATTGTAAATAACAATGCTTTTTATTTATCTGTTTTGCTAATTAGCACATAAATAAAAGGCATTGTCATTTACAATGCCAATAGCTCAAACTCTTGTAAATTCAAAACTTATTTAAAGGATGTGGCCACCCTTTCCCGGGCTGCTCCGTAAGTGAAAGCGTGCATTGCACGCTGAATGTTGCAGGAGAGCATGTTGTGCCTGCAGTAGGAGCAACTAATTAAAGAAAATAGTGCTTACAGACTAAAAAAGACGTACCATGTAAAAACTGAAGTAAAAGAGCCAGTCCTTATGGGAGGTACAAATGAAGACAAGGTGGTACTAAGGAGGGACTAAAAAGCCTATTAATTAATCAGAAGCCTGCATTTACGAAGGACAATGACACAAGCCAATGACAAATATGGGCAGAGAGTGGGCAGAACTTCTTTTCCATACTCTAATACAGCATGCCGCAGAGCAGAGCAGAGCATGCGCTGCCCAGGCTCGACCTAAAAATCAGTTGCAGGTGTGGTCATTAGAGAACTGCTACTAAGAAAAACCACCTGGGTCGAAAATAAACAGCATTTTCTTACTGCATTACAAATTAAGTATGGTTTCCTTTTACTAAACCACTTGCAACAGGTTCCTTTGTTGAGGTGGAGAGAAAGCAATGTGTAAAATTACTTTAGGGGTTAATTATTTTAATTGTGGCATACAGTGTAGTTCTATTTGGCGTATTTTGCAATCTGGTAGCTTAGGTAATTGTACTTGTTCTCCACATCTAATGCCCAAAATACGACATCATTTACTTATGGCATGGTTAGGTCTGCTAATTTTCTAAATTAAGTATTCGTGATGTAGAACATGTTCCACTCGCAAAGATTTTATGAGGAATCAAAAGCATTATTTCATGATCTAATGAAGTAACCAAAATATATATTGGAAGGAAAGTGTTTTAGAATCCTTGTTTAAGACAAATATGGGCTTAGGTCGGATAATGAAAGTATATTTTTTCCTTTTAAAAGTACTATTGCTGGCTATTTGGACTGCTGCAGGATTGTTTTTAATGACAATGTATAAAATAATCTAAGTAATGAACTGTCAATGGTCGCATATGACAAGTTATTAAATGTTGTAGGTTTGATTTGGTTCCATTAAACTAGCATACCTTATAACGATGAGTTGTAGGTGAAAAGTTCAGGACTGGAGACATAGACATGAATGACTGGGAGTTAGGTACTTAACTAGGCAAAGTGGTTTACAAAATAGGTGTGGATGGTGGTATTCTCTTAAGCCTGGTAGCTTGGCTGGGTTGCACAGTTATTTGATGAGTCTGCTCCAGGTGACTAAGACCAAGAGCCAGAAGGGGTATTCTCCAGAGAAGGATTTGGATAAGTGAAGCACTGTTCATGGACATGTCAAACACACCTGCTACAGTGGCCATCCAGTGCCCTACGCAAAAAACATCACATCCGCGATTTATGGGAATTTAATGAGCAAAAGATTGAACTTATCCAGTCCTATCTGTGGCCAGAGAAAGGTGTTTCTAACGAATTTGTTTTTATACAGTGTTTGGACTGTTATGTCAGGTAACCCCACAGCACAAACAAGATGGTTGGGCATATCAGATCAATTTACAACCATCTGCTTTTGTCAGTTCCAGCTTTTGTGGAAGCCAGGTGTAATTCACTGTGGTTTTCAACTTTGTCTTTAGAACTAGCCTGCAACATCTAGAACCTGCTCCACCATTTCCAACACCCAGCTGGGACCAATGGCCACAAGCCAGAGGAGTTATACTTGCAGGCATGGTGCAGGTTGCATTGGAATATCTGTCAATGAAATGCTGCTGTGCAACACATCTATATTTGCCTATAGGACAGGATTGTGAGTCAGTGGCCCATCCACAAATAACATCCAAATGGGAAATCAGACAATTTTAATACAAATGTTTATAGCAAGTAGAGTTTTATACCAGGTATTGGCGATGGTGACCCAAGAAGCGTGTTCTCCATTGATAACTGCACAAGATCACAGTTTATCCACTCAACCCAAATGCCAACATCGAGATTTGAGACAAAGAAAGAGCTAAGAGAACAAAACCAACAAAATATCAAAACAGGCTGTTCTTTTGGCCCTCGTTGGCCCCTGATAGAAAATGTCTTGCCTAGAGGAAAATTAATCCAATCTAATGTATTTAGGGATCCATAAGTAACATGTAATAAAACAGCACAGCACAAAGTTATGTTTTCTCCTTCTCTCTCCAGCTTACCTTTCCGGTTCCTTCCTTCCACCCTTTTACTTTTTATTCCATCACTGCTGCCAACAATATCCATGAAGTCGCTTTTTGTGCTCTTTAAAAAGCTAACACTAGTTGGATGAGAAGCAGCACAAAGGCAACATGATACCCATACATCATTTGTATTGTGACTACCAAAATTAGAGCAGCACTGAAAAATATCCCATAACCTCTCTAGCATGCACCAAAAACCTTAAGTGGTAGGGAAAACATGTTACCCTACTAGTCACTAAGCTGGCAGACAGTTCTTTAGATAGCACAGCAGAACTTTTACATTTCCAATGACAATGTGTGGGTAGCTCATCCAAGCTTGTTTTTTTTCCTTTGTATACTGGGAATCATAGTTCTATCTGTATAATGTGATAAATCGGGACTTGTCCCATAAAGCATAGCAAAAAACGTGAAGTGAATGACCAACTCATGCCTGAACCTGGAAAACTTGAGAGCTCTGTGGCAGGTGAGGGTAGGGGGAGGAAGGTGCTGCTTTAAGAAAGTGGCTTCACTTGTGTACTCGCTGGTAAGTGATGAACTGCACTTTGAAATGGTTTTACAGCAGTATACGCACATTAACAACAACTGTTAGAGTGCTCAAACAAACGCACTGTGAAAGAACACACCCAGACATACACATTTTGGAACCTGGTTACATCAAACGGAGTGTCCACAATGCCCTCAACGTAAATCAGTGCCATTTAAAGCCGTTTCTCGCTGCGATGGCGAATTCCAGGTGTGAACGAGACTCCTGTCAAGAAGCTCAAAAGAAAAAGGTCCAAGTTTTGGGGCTTGCAGACAGAATGTGAGACTTGTGGTGTGATGTAGTACAAAAAAAGCACACAAAAACATACACTTCCCGTTTCACTTGGTAAAGACCGTTTTTAAAGTCCTGAAAGATTCGGGCGGAGGTAAGGGAGATTATGGCTCGGAGGCCACAGATGGCGAACGTGCCTCGTTTTCACTGTGCCCTGAATTAATTAATAGAAATGACCCGACCCCTTTGTGCAGGGGGTAACCTAAGCGTGTGTCGGAAACAATGGGTCCATCAAAGGCCCCTTTCTTCCATGTGCGGCTGAAAGGGCAGACACGAGCGACTTGTGACAGGCCCCACAATAGCGGCAGACGCCCAACATCGGGGGCCCCCTGCGCCTCCTCCCCTAAACCGGCGTCTAATTTACTCCAGCCCCAGGCTTGCCTCGCGCGCCTAGGCCTCGCGGCAGATTGGAAGTGTTTAGCCAGGCCGAGGGCGTGACCGACACCGCCCATTGTCGGGGCAGCCCCAAAGGGGGGGCCTCGATTTAATCAACCCGAAGAAAAGTCAAACTTTGTAACAGCTGCGAGGAGTCGCCGAGGACAAAAGGGAAGACGCGGGCCCGGTAACCCTGGCAGGCCCGCCGCCTGACAGGCCTCATTGAGGCGGCAGCTGGCCAGGACACACGGGCCGGACCAGCTGTGGGCTCCTTGCCACCCCCACCAGCTGGAAGCGGGGCAGTAAGGTGGTGCTGGCACAGGGACGTAAGGCAGAGGAGGAATCTGGGTGCAAACTGTTAAGCTCCAGAGGCTTGTAAGAGGGGGCTGCTCTGTACCACAATTTTTCATTTTTTCTATAAAGCGGTACATATCTCGGAGTAAGTCAGCAATCACAGCCGGGGAGCGGCGACCGGTGACAGACACACAGGTGACAGACACCTTGCTCAGGTGTAAGCGAGCCAGTGGTTTAATTTTAGTCTCCGTTTTCATTCATCTCCTTTTTAACCGTTCACTCTCTGTTCACTTCTATGTCTCTTCAGTACATTTGATAATATTAATAATATAATAAAAACGAATAATAGCATTACATTTTTGCGCTAGAACATTCTGTCAGCGTCTTTGCACCTGTGTACATGTGTAACGGTTGTTACTGTTACCTAATTAAAGGGCGCTCTTGTTATACGTGTTATCGTTATTTATGGTATCTAAGACGCTTCAACGATATGCCATCACAAAACTCCAATAAACTATCAGCTGGGAAGGATGTAGCCTAACGGCTAGGGCGGCCGATCTCTAATCTGGGGAGCAGGGTTCGAGTCTCGGCAATGTGTGATCAAATCACTTAATCCCCCGTGCCTAACAAAAACGAATGTGTCCTTGTGTAACGCAACTGGTGCTCATCTAAAGCGATCTGATGCCTTCGGGTCAAGTTTAAGTTATATATAACTCCGGAAGAATATTTTTAAAGCAAAGTGGTTCTTTAGTTTGTTCTTTTATTTATTTAGCAGCCTCCTAAACAATGAAAGACAGAGCTATAGAGACCCCAAATCTCTCCGAGCTCCCTGCATCCATGGCAGCCTCCACACTTGCTCCAAAGCAAAAAATTTGCACGGTGGCAGGCGTCACAAAGAAAACCCCTTAGTGACCCAGGACATGAAAGGCAGAGAAAAGCAGCAAGAATTCACTGGATGCCAGTCCTGCTGTGAGCATTCCAGGGCATTTCTTGGTAGACTGGGCAGTCATTCACCAGTGTGTTGGCTGGTGGAATATATCCATTTGCCCGTTTGCAAGTGCGCTCAGGTGCCAGTGGCCGGGATGGCGAGCATTAGTTACCCTTTGAAAACAATCTGGCATGCAGATAGCTAGCTGCAGGACCAATCCAACAGGCTATTTACGGACTGCCCTTAACATACGCTCAGTGCATGACCTGCAGCTGTACACCTTTCTTATGAATTCATTACATATACGGTTATGAAAATATATAGTTAGTCCTAAAATTGCCAACACCTCCCCAGCAGTGGTACAGCAAGGATGCTGTGAACCCAAAAGCAAGAAAGGAAACTGGGTACACTGGTTGGGAAGTAAAAGCCATTATTAGGGTGCAGTGGGCCCTGGAACCCCTAGCTTCCCGTCACACTGGACCTCCTGAACTTATTATACTAGCCACCATGATCTGAAGTCTCAAATATAGAACACTAGTTTGGACAATACATTTTGCTGGAGGCGGGTGCACTGATTCCCTGTTGAAGCCTGCATCGCCCACATTTAGACGTGTACATGTCTTTTCACAGGGCTCCTGATTTAAACTATTCACTGATTTAATTGCTCCTTGCCTCTACTTTTGCAGGAAATTTGGATTTTTCTTTGATATCTGGTTGCCAATGTTGTCTTCTTGTCAACCTCAGTAAGACAATGGTCTAGAGATATATGTGTAGTGACCAAGGCGGTTCTTCCGTTGAAACGCGTCTAGGCCTTTGTTGGTATAAACTTTTCTTTGCCAAGTCCTCACAGAGTCATCGCCTGTCATTTGTTGCTGCCAGGACTGGGAGAATATATATATATATATATATATATATATATATATATATATATATATATATATATATATATATATATATATATAATGGATTCTTACAGGCTACTTACTGTGCGAGAACTTTCGGGAAGTCACTTTGTGCCTTGTCACTCTATGGTTGTATATAGGCACCAATCACTCTTCAAAGGTTGATTTCGTGTTGTCATGTGTAATATTTTTTTGGTTTTGTATTTGTTAAGCTGTTCTGTCTGCATGGTCACATGAACCATGTGTTGGCAGGGGTGGCCCCAGATGCTCCTCGCGCCTCCTTCCATAGTGCTGAGTCAAGACTGATATCTCCTTTCAAGGCCCGAGGACAAAAGGGAGGGACGGCGTGTGCAGCAGCAGCTGGAAAAGCTTCACTACACCCATCCCATCCCCCCCAGACTCCCGAGGGAGGCCTCAAGTCCTCCCAGACCCCACCCCTCACGACAAAGAACTCTTACTTGTCAAATACCAAGGGCGAGGCTAGACGAGCCCGCCTTTAGGGCCCGGCCCCCCGGCCCACACCGCGCCGCCATTGGTTCATAGGCCCAGGAGGCTGCCCTATGGGCAGCCATCCTGGGAAGTACTTCCGGGTCAGGGGGCGCGTGACGCACGTCCGGTGGGGGCGTGGGGCAGAGGCCATGACCTATTTAGGTCTGGGTCACGGTCAACTCGGCCTCTTTCCCCGCCTGCGCCGGACCTGATCGCCACTCCCTGTCCGTTAGTCAGCTAGTTTTAATCTTTTTAAACTTTAAGTTAAACTTAGGTGGCCCAGTAGCTTCCCCGCCCCATAGTCTGACCCCCGAGGACATTGACGGAGTGCCGACGAACCTCGACGTGCAGCGGAGGAGAGAGCGCCGACGCCGGGGTTAGCTGAGGCTGGGGGCGGGCGCGGGTCCGGGGCTTGTTTGACGCCTCCTCCTGCTGCAGCCCGGTGAGGTGTTGGGAGCGGAGAGCGTGGTGCGGGCCCGCGTTCGCCTGCAGCGGCCTTAGGAAAGGGCAGCAGAGCTCCGGCGCCGTCGCCTGGCGGCAGGGTGGGTGTGGGGCGAGGGAGAAGGGTAGCGGGACTCAGAGTAGTAGGTAGCGGTGCAAAGAAGGTACCATGGCACCCAGGGGGCAGAGCCATAAGCGCAAGGGCAAAGACCCGGAGATTGCGCAGTTACTGGCCTTGCTCCTCCAGAAGTTTAACGGGGACGACGAGTGCAGTGAAGTAGAGTCTGAGGGGCCCCATTCCGATCCGGAGGGAGAGACCCCGAGCATTGCGGAGCGCCCACGCAGGCGTGGTGTTCCGCCCAAAGCGGCGTTCCCTCCCCTGCCCAAGAAACCGAGGGCACAGAATCCTAGGGGCTCACGTGGGCAGAAGAAGAAAGGGAGCGGTGGGGGAGCGGGGCTGCCCCCCCCTCCGAGGGTTCCTTCGCCGAGTGCCCCCCCATTGGCGCCGCCTGCACCCGTAGCTCCTCTTCCTGCGCCCCAGGCGCCAGTACTCCCGTGGGCGGCGCCTCTAGCTCCAGTAATTCCGGCTTCTGCGCCACAAGCGCCTGTAATTCCTGTTTCTGCGCCACAAGCGCCTGTAATTCCTTCACCCGTAGCGCCTCTTCCTGTGCCCCAGGCGCCAGTAATCCCACTGGCGGCGCCTCTAGCTCCAGTAATTCCTGTTCCTGCGCCACAAGCGCCTGTAATTCCTTCGCCTACACCACTAGCGCCAGGGGCCCCTCTACCCGCGCCTCAAGCGCCTGTTATTCCCCCAGCGGCACCAGGTGCTCCGGCGCTACCCCCGGCCCCTGTGCCTACGGGTGACATCTTGAAGGAAATCTTGGGGGCCATAGCGGCGCTGGGATCTCCCCCAGTGCTTCCTGAGAAGGTCGCAGTGTCCCCACCAGTGGTAGTAAGCCCACCCGCCCAGCCCCAACTCGAGGGCGCTGGGACTGGGGGCGCTTTGGGGGAAATCTTAAATGCCCTGAAGGCGCTCACTCGAGCTCCGGGCGCAGCACCCCCTCTTCCTCCGATAGCCGTGGCACCGACTTTGGTCCCGGCAGTCACGCCTTGGGTCCCGGGGAATAAGGATGAGGGCCCACTAGGCGAGATCAAGGAGCAATTGGCGCTGTTAGCCAGGACGCAGGCTCTGAATGCCCCGGTGGCCCCATCGGCGGTGGCGGCCCCCGCTTGTGCCCCCAGTACTCCAGGAGGTAAGCCTGAGATGAAGGGCCCGGAGCCCGGGGCAGGAGCGATGGTGGGGGGTGGCCAGGGTTATGTCTTGTCTAAACCAGGCCGCCTGGCTACACACGTATCTCCCGATATGAAGGAAAAAATTTGGAAGGGGGAATTCGTAGATATATTTGCTTTGATTAGGCCCAAGAGAATGGAGGTGGAGAGTAAGGACAAGGAGGGCAAGGATAACTCCTCCAAGGATAGGAGACCGAGGGTGGAAGAATCTATCACGAACTGGCTATTTGGTTTCCAGGTGTTCATCACAGTAGTTATTGAGAAGAAGCCAGAGTTGGCGGGGCCATTGGTGTACTATATGCACAGGATTTTGAAAGCGCACACGACGCATGGAGGGACAGCCTGGCTGGACTATGATAGGGATTTCAGATGGGAGAAGGTGCAGGACCCAGACATGGGTTGGGACCAGGTGGAGGTCAATGTGTGGTTGGAAAGTGTGAATGCCAAAGCATGTGGGTCGCTAAACAATAGACAGCCCTTTCGGACATCCCAGGGGGGACCTGGGGATAAGCGGGGGACATGTTGGCAATTTAACAGGAAGGTGTGCACCTGGCCGCCGGACAAGTGCAAGTTCAGGCACGCATGCTCCTTTTGCGGGCACCCCTCACATCCCGAATTCAAGTGCATTAAAAAATCCAAGGAACGGGGAGGGGGGGGCAGAGAGGTTAAGCCCTCCCAGCCATAAGCTGCCCACCCCGGTGGACATTGGGAAACTGGTTTTTTGGCTGAATCAGTATCCAGACCGGTCAGCAGCCAAAATCTTGTACGCAGGGTTCTCAGAGGGGTTTCGCATTCCAGCTCTTGGGGTCCCCCCGGTTAGGTTTTGCAATAATCTTTTATCTGCGAGGGCGATGCCTGCGGTGGTTGAGTTGAAGGTGCAGAAGGAGCTTAGTGCGGGGCGTGTAGCTGGCCCGTTCGGGGCCCCCCCGCTCCCAGGCTTTGTCTGCTCACCCCTAGGGGTAGTACCGAAGAAGGAACCGGGGCAATTCAGGATGATCCATAACTTATCTGCCCCCAAGGGAGAGTCTGTGAACGATGCTATCGACCCAACTCTGTGTTCAGTATCTTACTCGTCCTTTGACGTAGCTTTGAATAAAGTGAGGTCACTAGGGCCTGGCGCCATCATGGCCAAGACGGACATAGAATCCGCTTTCCGCCTGTTGCCTGTTCACCCGGAGGATTATCACCTGTTGGGATTCCAACTGAACCAGCAGTTTTACTATGATAAGTGTATGCCCATGGGGTGTGCTGTCTCCTGTAGGTATTTTGAGACCTTTAGTTGCATGCTACAATGGTTGTTCTCTCATAAGACAGGCTGCAGGGAGGTTGTGCATTATTTAGATGACTTCATGGTTATGGGGCCGGCCGCCTCCACAGCTTGTAATCAGGCGTTGGACCAATTGGTGGCCTTATTCAGGGAATTTAATATTCCGCTGGCCCCGGGCAAGACAGTGGGTCCCGATACATGCATGACATTTCTGGGGATTGAAATTGACACGGTGGCGGGGGAATGCAGGTTACCACAAGACAAAGTGAAGTCTTTTTCCCACGCCATTGACGCGGTCTTGGCTTGTACGAAGGTGACTTTACACCAGCTTCAGGTTGTGGTGGGACAGCTAAACTTCGCCCTCAGGATCATCCCCATGGGACGCCCCTTTTCTAGATCTATTGCCAGGGCGATGGTGGGCCTAACACAGAAGCACCACAGAGTGCGCCTACGGGCCGAAGTAAAGGGTGATTTGAGAGTGTGGCGAGATTTCTTAGCGAATTTCAATGGCACGGTTGTCTGGCCGTCCGCCCCGGTGTCCAACTCTGAGTTGGGATTATTTACGGATGCGGCAGGCAGCGTTGGCTTTGGGGCTATCCTCGGGCCTAAGTGGTGCGGGGCGGAGTGGCCGGAAGAGTGGCACAAAACAGGTTTGACAAGAAATGTAGCCTTTTTGGAGTTGTTCCCCATACTGGTGGCGGTGTCTGTTTGGGCAGAGCACTTCAGGAACAGATCAGTGATATTCTGGTCAGACAACATGTCTGTGGTTGAAGCCATTAACCGGCAGGGGGCCACGTGTAAGAATGTGCTGAGATTGTTGAAACGGTTGGTGTTGGCATGTTTGAGGTTGAATTTAACGTTTAAGGCAGCACACATTCCAGGGGTCGACAATCATGCTGCTGATGCTTTGTCTCGTTCCAAGCTGCAGGAGTTTCGGAGGTTCCATCCGGCAGCGGAGGATCAGAGGACGGTGTTCCCACCATCACTGTGGAGGATTGGAGCCCCGCTTTAGCGGGGCTGGTAGGTGCCTCATTGAGTGACCGCACTCGGAAAACGTATCAGCAGTGTTTTTTGTATTACAGGACATTAGTGCAAGAGGCGGGTTTCTCATGTTGGCATTCTGATCAAGCTATGTTTAACTTTCTTCAGCACATCTATGACCATGGCAAGTCGCTCTCTTATGCCAGGACGCACGTCACTTCTGTGGGTTTCTTTGCTAGATTAGCGGGCTTGTATGATCCAGGGATGTCTTATGTAGTCAAGAGAGCTCTGACTGGGTGGGCCAGGAGGGAAGGCCCTAAGCGGGACAGTAGGAGGCCCCTGGACGTGGGGACTCTGAGGAGGATGCTAGACGCCCTCCCTAGACGGTGCACTTCGGCCTTTGAGAGCACGTTATTCTCTGCAGTCTTCTCGTTAGCCTTTTATGGGGCATTTCGTCTGGGGGAGATAGTGGGGTCCTCTCGCATTGATCATAATGGGGGGCTGCAGTTTGGGGACCTCAATCTTACAGCAGGGACCATGGAGGTATGCCTCAGAAAGTCTAAGACCGACCAGCTGGGTAAAGGTGCCTGGATCCAGTTGGGCTCTGCGCCTGATGCGCCTGTGTGCCCGGTAGCCTGTATGCGGGCATACCTGGCCATCCGCCCTGGGGAGAAGAGTCAGGCCTTGTTCATTCATGAGGGGGGTGAGTGTGTCTCGCAATACCAATTCAAGGCTGTACTACGGGAGGCTCTGGGTGACCTGGGCCTTGGGGATTCGGGCTATTCATCCCATTCATTCAGGATAGGCGCTGCCACATTGGCGGCAGGGGCAGGGTTTTCTTCCAAGGCGGTGAAGAAGGTGGGCCGTTGGTCGTCCGACTGCTTTAAAAGATATGTAAGGCCCGAATTGTTATGACGTCGTGTATTGCCATGCCCATGCCTGACTTTTCTATTTCCTCTCCGATTACTAGTATGCCAGGGAAGGTGGTGTGGGTATTGGGACACTCGTTCGTTCGACGGGCAGCGGTGCGACTGCGGCAACGGCGAGTGCGGAAGCCACCCGGGCTGGCAGGGACGGAGTTTTTGTGGCATGGTGTGGGAGGAATGCGGATTCGGCACCTGCGACGGTTGGTGGAAGACATCAAGGGGCGCGAGAGGCAGTCTCCCGCATTGGTCATCTTACACTTGGGCGGCAACGACATGGTCGACAGGGGCCGCCTCGCAGTCAAAGAGGCACTACTTACGGAAATTGCTTGGCTGGGGCGAACCTTCCCCCAGGCCAGGATAGCATGGTCATGCATGATCCCACGACGATGGTGGGGCAATGGGATCCGGCCGTACCCGGTGAACGTGTCTGTGAGGCGTCTCAACGGAGAATTGGCAAAGATGTGCTCAGGAAAGGGCCGCTTGCTACATCTCCCGCACAGGATGATCTCGGGATCTGAAATGTTTCACCAGGACGGGGTGCATCTGTCGGACATTGGTATGGATGCTTGGATTCAAGGCATTTGGTCATTTGTGCTGAACTTGGCGGCAGGGGGGAAGGGCGACGGACCTGAGGGCCCTAGTCTCCCTTGTGGCGGAAAAGAGACATTTGAACACTGATAGACTGGAAAAATGGAGTGGAGTCCGCCTTGCGCACTCCCTACGCCAGCACTGAGGGGAGAGAGGGTAAGCTCTCCGCAGGGGGATGGAGACCACCGGCTGGGGAGGCAAGGGCGTCAGGTACGAGCCTCATAGCAGCGTGGTGGATGAGAGGTGGGGCCCTGGAAATGGCGGACAAGGACCCGAGGGCTGGGGCCCATCGCTCGTGGGGCGCAGGTGGGTGGCACCTGGCGCGGGCATCGTACTTGGGGGATGCGAACCTAAGGGCCCCTTGGTGCTGGGGGAAGCAAGAAGTTATGAGCAAATAAATACAAGTTGAAACGTATAATAAAGTTGATGAAGAAGAGTTGATAATAAAGGAAGGAGGTTGCTCATAATTTGAGAAAGGTATAAACGATTTACTTGTCATGTTTATGAAGTGTAATTAAACATGGCCTTTTAAACCCACCTGTTCCCAAGTGCTTGTTTTGGTGGGTAGGCGGGTGTGGAGCATGCTGGGGGATCCGGGGCCTATACCAAGGGCGAGGCTAGACGAGCCCGCCTTTAGGGCCCGGCCCCCCGGCCCACACCGCGCCGCCATTGGTTCATAGGCCCAGGAGGCTGCCCTATGGGCAGCCATCCTGGGAAGTACTTCCGGGTCAGGGGGCGCGTGACGCACGTCCGGTGGGGGCGTGGGGCAGAGGCCATGACCTATTTAGGTCTGGGTCACGGTCAACTCGGCCTCTTTCCCCGCCTGCGCCGGACCTGATCGCCACTCCCTGTCCGTTAGTCAGCTAGTTTTAATCTCCCACCCACCCGTCCCTTGAGGCAGTGATTTGAAGGGTGCGTTGCGGAAAAGAGACATTTGAACACTGATAGACTGGAAAAATGGAGTGGAGTCCGCCTTGCGCACTCCCTACGCCAGCACTGAGGGGAGAGAGGGTAAGCTCTCCGCAGGGGGATGGAGACCACCGGCTGGGGAGGCAAGGGCGTCAGGTACGAGCCTCATAGCAGCGTGGTGGATGAGAGGTGGGGCCCTGGAAATGGCGGACAAGGACCCGAGGGCTGGGGCCCATCGCTCGTGGGGCGCAGGTGGGTGGCACCTGGCGCGGGCATCGTACTTGGGGGATGCGAACCTAAGGGCCCCTTGGTGCTGGGGGAAGCAAGAAGTTATGAGCAAATAAATACAAGTTGAAACGTATAATAAAGTTGATGAAGAAGAGTTGATAATAAAGGAAGGAGGTTGCTCATAATTTGAGAAAGGTATAAACGATTTACTTGTCATGTTTATGAAGTGTAATTAAACATGGCCTTTTAAACCCACCTGTTCCCAAGTGCTTGTTTTGGTGGGTAGGCGGGTGTGGAGCATGCTGGGGGATCCGGGGCCTAAGGGCCTGCATGCGGAGGCAGCGGAGCAGTGACATCATAGGGACGATACCAAGCGAGAACGTTCATTCACAGCAAACACTCTAACGTCTCTCTCCAAGCCTTCAATATTGCGCTCTGATTTATGAAGCGCTTTTCACAGCTCAGGCGAGGCTAAAGGCGCTTACTTTTAGAATATAGCCATATTCACTTGAGATGGCAGCTGCCTCTCACGCCAGTCCATGTCCCTTTTGTAAGTGCCTCTGATTGGAGAAAAAAATTGCCCACAACAATACATGGCAGGGTACGGAAATCCGAAATCAACGCTTTTGTAGAAATGCTACTACGGAGTAAACCACGCCTAGTTCTGAAGAAAGACAACTTCTCGCGAAAAATGTTTGAAATTCTTTTTTTTTGTGATCAGAGCGCTTTACATGAGGCACCAGCTGCACTACAGACGGACACACTCGTTTTTTTCCGGCACAGGCAGATTCATTGATTTGCCAAGAATGACAGGATATTGAGCCTACACCAGTCTCCAACCCTGTTAGCCAACTTCAAAGTCGGCAGCTCTAGCCGTTAAGTCACATCCTCGCGATTGGTAAGTTCTAAATATTTAACAACAGGCTTCAGCACTGACAGGTTTCACCTACCTCAGCCGCTTACCCCTTTGACACAACTTCTCACACCCATAGGGGTGTTACAGCCCCGAGTCAAGCCCTTCTTTCATACGTTTCAGAAAAAGGAGAATGCCTAGATATTTAAAAAAAAAATCCTGAAAAGGAAAAACGTTTGCATCTTGTTACAATGTGAAGGTAGGATTTTGCAGATGAGTTGGCTGCTGATGGCTTGATTTCGGCTGCTCGACACTATTTGCATCACTCTGAGGGAGGCCTTGGGATAACTCCTAGCTTCTAAACAGACACCACGTGGCAAGTGGTGATTTTACTTACAAGAGAAACCTAGAACTATAAAACCCAGAATACGAAGCGTGGTTCGGTCAAATCGAACAGATGCTCAACAATGTAACCATCCTTCCTTTATTGTAAAGCGGTCTGGCACCTTTGGGAAATGTCCGCTCTATATACAATTGCACAAAAAATACATAAATAAATACATGCAGGGCATTTCACAGTCAACACAAGGCTACGTGGTTGGCAGGTGCGCACACTTTTTAGGGGAGAAAAACCCAAGTTGGTAAAACAAACGCCTTCCAGGAAAAGAAAGACATTACATTGCGAGTGATTAAAAAACAAAAAGACGTGAAAACCACCCACTATAACGTGAAGAAAGTTGTTTTGTAGCACAGGAAGGGCGTGAAACACGAGCCGTTTGACCTTTTGCACTCTACGGGACTGATGAAGGAAGCTATAATTCAGAAGGCGCATCCTGCTGATAAATCCTCGCCTGCTGTCTCCTGCCAAGGGCTATCAGCGACTTAGAGGGTTGTAATTCATCGGCCCGTTTTCATCTCGTGTGCTCTCAGGACCATCCATTCATTCCTTCAGGGCCTTCCTCGTCTCCTATAGCCGAGGTATAACTCCCAACACTTACCGTGATCAGATCATGCGTGCATGCTGGTAGAGGCCTCAAGTTTCCAGTGCTGGGCTTTCAGTTAACACAATGCATTCTGGGAGTTGTAGTCTTAGTTTAATTCCATCGACTATCTGGCACTAGAGCACCAGGCGACGACAGAGTGCGCAATGAAAGCCATGGACAGAAACCCGGTGGTAATGCAGTGACGTGATCACCTGCCAATCACAAAACAGACCAGTTCCACCCCCCCAAATGTGCCAGTAAACTCAAAGCCGAATAATTCCCATCTCATCGTAAGTGCCATCTGGTTATCAATTTCTACTAGTGAAAAAAATGTACACGTTTTGTGATCTTGGGCTTTCTTCACCCTAATGCTTTCTTATGAAAAACTTCAAATAACGGTTTTTACAACAGGAGCATAGTTTTGTGGCACTCAGGTCATATTTAAAACTCATCCACACGCCTTGCCAAAAAGAAAAACAAACAAAACACGTGCAAACGTCCTTCCACCCCTTCCTTCTCCCTCTCCAAAATAAGTTTTCATTGAGGAAAGTCATGATTATATACTCATATCGACAACTAATCAATGGCGTAAGATAAAAAAAAACACTTTAAAATTCCCTGAAGAAAACTTCGACTGAGTGGGGTTGTGGTTCTGACCCAAAATATAAAAACAAACATTCCCCAGTTATAATTAGCTAATTAATAATTACATTGCCTAAATATACTCATTATCGTACGCAAAACAACAAACTGCCCCATCAATGTATCACCGTTGACATCATATAGGACAAAAACCGCAGTCAGCGATTAGATGTCCACAGAGACTTCTACCGAGGAAAGTCAGCAAGTGCCCGAACAAGATGGCCTCCAGCAGATTAAAGATGGAGGGCGACAAAGACAAGGGTCCTGTTGAGTTCACACAGTAAAGAAAAGCTGCCGCAGTTCACTCCCAATTAACAGAGATGTTAAAATATTAAATCAGATGTAAGGCTGCGGTAAAACGGCCAGCAAACTAGTATTACCCTCAGAGACCAGGGAGAGGTGCGCATAAGGAGAGATGCAGAAAAGGAAAAAAATGAAGAGAAGGACGCTCTTTTATACTCAAGTACAAGCATGTCCTCAAACTTTAAACCAGGACGTAAGGCTACAATCCAACAGACAGCAAGGTGGGAGTCCTCGTTGAGGTTACATTGTTAATATAGGTTGCTACAGTGTATGGCGAAAAGAAATACAGATTCTAACACAATGGTTGTATTTGATAGGTATCTACAGTATCTCTGTCAACATCTAGAAACTGTAATATGTAGGAACTGATCACATTCAAGATTTATAATCTGCTGTAAAAGTTTTTTTTTAAAATCAACATTTTGTTTTTTTTAATAATATACCCTAATGCCCAGAAGTAGCATGAACTAGTTCCGGCACACAGTGGGCACAGCCTGCAGTCACGCCCAGCAGGCATTGCACATATATTGGGTCACACATTACCATAGTCTGATCCCGTTGGGCCTTGGATGGTGGCTGCAACCATGTATCATGGGTTCTGAATGCATGGTGCAGTCATAGGCCACGCCTTGGGTCATCTTTCCATGCTTACTAGTTCCAGAGTGTCAAGCCATGCTTACTAGTTCCAGAGTGTCAAGCTTTCAGCTTTCTTCCTTTACTACTTCCTTTCTTCCTTTACTATCCACAGATGTGAATTCTGATGCAATACGACTGAATCACTGGATTGGTAGCACAGTAGATTCTATTGCTCCACCCAAAATAGCCACTTCTCGAAGAGATTCTCCGTCTGCGCCTTGGTTCTCTGCAGAACTGATAGCGGAAAAAAGCAAATGCAAAAGACTAGAACGTCAGTGGCGGGCTAGCTATTCCGTACCTGCTAAAAGTTGCTATAAAAAAGCCCTACATAGCCTTCATCGCTCTATAAAGAAAGCAAAAAAACTATTCTTCACATCTTCTATTGAACAAGCGGAACAACCCAGTAAAGAGATTTTTAAAATAGTTCAGTCCTTCTTCAAACCCAAGGCCATCGATACCGAAATTATTCCCTCCAGTAAGCTGTGTCAGGATATCTCGGATTTCTTTGACCATAAAATCCTGAAGGTCTACAATTCCTTCACCCCCTCTGAGCCAACAAATATGGCAGATCATGATATCTCTGAGATGTCTACCCCTCCTTTAACTCAGTTTCTCCCAATCACCTACGAGGATGCACTGAAAGAACTCCTCAAATGCAAATCAGGTGCTCCTGATGATCCTTGTCCTCCCAAACTATGGAAAAGAATGTCGGATGTTACGGTGGAGCCACTTTTACATATCTGGAATTTGTCCATCGAGACTGGCACGTTCCCCGACTGTTGGAAACATGCTACTCTTCTCCCTTTGAAAAAAAAAACCAATGGCGCCCCCGATGATTTGAGCAATCTCCGCCCCATCTCCCTACTAGCAGCCCCGGGTAAAATGCTCGAAAAACTCATCCAGCGCCAACTTAATAGTTTCATCGAGAGAAGAGGCATATTACACGAAACACAGTCCGGTTTCAGGGCTGGCTACAGCACTGAAACTGCCCTTATTGAGGTTGCTGAGTCCATCAGGTGGTCGCTGGATTCAGGAGCATCGGCTATGCTGGTGCTCCTGGATCTATCTGCCGCCTTCGATACTGTGGACCACGGTGGATTGCTGCTTAGATTGAAGGACATTGGCTTAGAGGACATGGCACTGAGCTGGCTGAAATCCTACCTGACGAATCGTTCTCAGAAAGTTGCTCTGGGTGCTTTTTCCTCTGAACCTAAACAACTGTGGTGTGGCGTCCCGCAAGGGTCCGCCCTTAGCCCGCTGCTTTTTAATGTTTATCTGGCCCCACTTTTTACCTTGATCTCTAAATGGGGGGTCAAGGCGATCTCGTATGCGGATGACACGCAACTAGTCTTCCCATACGTTGAGATGTCAGAAACAGCGTTCGGTAAAATGAAAGGCTGTCTTCGTGACGTTGCCAGATGGATGAACACCAACAAGTTAAAATTGAATGCTAGCAAAACCGAGGTACTATTCTTTGGGAAAAGTACCCCTCCCCCCCCTGACCTTTGGTGGCCTACCGAAATGGGTCCTGCCCCCACCCCTGGTTCCAAGGCAAAAAATCTGGGTGTCTGGTGGGACGAGACGCTCTCTTTCTCCTCCCACATACAACATATTACCTCTAGCTGCCACTTTAAACTCCGCAATCTCAGGAAATTCCTCTCTCTTCTACCTACTGACTGTCGCAAATCGGTGGTCCATGCGACGGTCACATCCACACTGGACTATTCAAACGGCCTCTATCTGGGCCTCCCGAAATATCTGACACAACGCCTGCAGAGCGTGCAGAATGCGGCTGCGAGATTGATAAAACATGTGCCTTTCAAACATCATATCTCTCCGCATCTTCACGCATTGCATTGGCTCCCAGTGGCTAGCAGAGTTAAATTCAAAGTTCTCACTCTAGCGTACAGAGCACAAAATGGGAACTGTCCTAAGTATCTCAAACTCCGACTCCCCCGCTACCATCAAGAGAGACACCTGCGCTCGAACTCGCAGACCCTACTGGCCGTACCCCGAGTGTGTAGGGCGAGACTCGGAGGCAGATCTTTCTCGGTAGGCACTGCGAAGCTCTGGAACTCCCTCCCCTCTTTCATCCAATCTGCCTCGTCAGAATCCATCTTTAGGAAACTCCTAAAGACCTGGCTCTTTGCACAGATAGTCTAGCATCTTTTTCCTGCCTTCCCCTCTGTGGCTGCGGTTTCTTTTTAGCGCCGGGACACCTCCATGTGAGGTAGCTGTTCGCGCTTTTATAAATGCCAGTATTATTATTATTATTATTATGTCCTGCCCTGGGCAGTGCTTACTTCAGAGCACTCGTGGACTTCACCGGACACTGGTCATGTGGCAATCCCCCTTTGACCAGCACCCTGCCCACCACCAAGCACAGGGTATGATCTTTGACTGAACTGTGTGCCAGTGTCCCTCCTCCACAATAACCACTTGGCATGGACTTCAGTCAGAAGTTTTTGTCTCCGAAGGGAATTGAAATCCAAAATGGATGTTTTTGGCTTACTCTCTTCTAAAAACCTCCCCACCTTGAAGTAGCCGCCATTGCAAGTTTAAACATGGGTGAATATGTTTGATTTTTGTGCATTTTTACACAGCTTAGTCTTATGTGCCCATGTTATATGCAGGCTACCATGTTATATGCTGGCTAAGTAAGAGAGGGCACGTCCCTTGGAGAAGCTGAGCAAATAGTGTATAAAGGTATTACTTCAATTAGGGGTATTGGGGAAAATCAAAATTAGTGTAAGCTCAACTTAAGCCTTACAGAGAAGGAAACAAATGTGAAACATGTTTCCAGCTCCTTAAACTAAGCTTGAGTATCCTGTTGCCGAATACACCCCTGCTCCCCTCTCCTGTCCTTGGAAAGATAGCATCTTCCACACTCCTCAGAATTGTTGTAGTACTGCAAGGCAGGTGATGTGTGTCCCATGCAGCCCACCACTCAACAAAAACGTCTCTTCACAATGAGGAAAGAAAGAGCCAATTGTAGTTCGCAAATCTCAAAATAGCAGCTGAAGCCAAGGTGATCAGCCCACAGGATTTTTATCCTCTAAGGAACTCAAAATATCTACTGGAGCAAAAGCCATACATATGTTTTTATTTTCTATAAACTTACTGTAAATCTGTAAATATCTGTGCACAGTGTGTTATTCAAATCTGACAAAAAAACACTCACAGAATTTACAACTAAACAGTCGAAAAGGCCAAGCAGGAGTAGGCAAGTTTTTTGGTCCAAGGTTCCTTTAAATCCATCCAGTGTTTTCTTCTGCGGTGATGAGAAAAAATTCTTATGGTAATTTATATGAGATCTACGACTTTTCTTTCAAAGCAATTTATTAGCATGTCAAATAAAACATGCACATTCCAGAAGGGTGTTCCGCTGGTGAGCACACGCTGGCCATGTTGAGACAAGATCAGGCGAGGTAGAGGCAGGTAAAGTAAAGCTTAAGAATAGGCCAGCAAAAAGGCCTTGGTTACACTGTCTCTTATCTTCCAGCCCCACCCCCCCACTCTTCCCCCCCACCCCGTCTCCTGCCTCCCCAACTGCTGGAGCTCAAACCATACACTAAATGTCCACTAGTAGCTAGAAATATATTATTAGGTAGCCTGACCCCTCCCTCTCGTTGTATGTCCCTTGTCGTCTCTACTTTAGCGTGTTGTCAGCTCGCTGTCTCGCCGCACCCATTTACTGAAAGAGGCCTATGGTCTTATCGCAGGGGAAGGGTAGTATGAGCGATCCCTCCCTCTAGCTGCAATACCAGCGTTTTCCATTTGCCCTCTAAGAACAGGTGGGTCCCTTGCATGTTGCTCACCAGCCTGTTCCATGCCCAAAAGTGCCCATAGTCTATGATACTACTGTGTGAGAGCTGGGCATTCAGTCGATTTCCAGTTTTGTGTAATCGTCAAATTTGCGCCTCCCAGACATTAGAGGTACAGATACCATTCGTTCCTTCTCATTTGCGCTAAATTAAGGAGTAGAAGGTCTAGGAGCATCTCCTCTGGTGTTTGTGGAATCAGGAAAGTTATTACCCTCTGAAAGAGCTTGACCACGTCCCTCCAGAAGGAGCAGATCTTGTGACACTCCCACCATATGTGTAGTGGTTTTACCAGGGCCCGCATCCCCTCCAGCACCATGGGGAGGCAGTGTGATACATGCAATGTAATTTTTGGGGAATGTAATGCCAGCAGTATCAAACATTGCAGTGTATCTCCCACCCCAAGTTTGAGGTGGAGAATTTGTGTTTGTCTTTCTGCTGTTTATCCCATCATTTAGGCTCAATGTGAATTTCTTGAGCCCTCTCCCACTCCCCATTGTGCCTCCATGTCCACAGAGTCTCATGTGCCATTAGGGGTCTGTATAGTATTGAGATGATGCCCAGGGTCCCAACGAGTTTGGGAAATTGGAGCTGGAAGGGTTTTTTAGCCCAAGTGGCACCCACTTGCATAGTGGAGTGAATGATCCAGTGTCAAATCTGTGCAAACTGAAGTTTCTCAGAGTCGGCAAGAGCACAAGCTTCTTTGCATTTCTGAAAGGTTTTGGGGGTCATAACATCACATATCGGAGAACATTTGGCAGCTCCCTCTCTCCATCCACGAAATGACGGGCCCTCTAGGGTGGGGAAGAACGCTGGGTTACACTGAATGGGGGCATAGTGGCCCGGGTAGGACACCAAACAATATACGTCTACATAGCTGTCCCATGTTTTGCGAGTTGTGGCTACTGGTGTGCTGACGTGACCAATAAGGGGTATATGGCATTTCTCCAGCCACTAAATTAAATAACCTACGAGAAGAAGGGTCTGAGGGAAATTTTTAAGACCTGCCCAGAATGAAGTCCCCCTAACTATAAACTTAATAACAAAAAACAAACTGGGGGTCTAAAAGGGAGCTGTTGGTGCTCCAAAATTACACAAACTTCCTACAACAGTGAGTTAGTGCTTAAGGTATTAGAAAAATCTTACTACCATTCAATGTGTAAGGAAACAAACTTCGCTGATTGGACCCACTGTGATTGTTGATAAGACCCGTACAGAGAAAATTGGATTCCCATCAAAAGTAGATGTAGATCAAATGTTCTCATTTGGTAATCCGAATAGGGATGGTATGCCTCTTGATCATCGAGACTGATCCATTCCCTATGCTCTGCTGGGTCGCACCCTCAATCATTGTGGTGACCATGAGACTAAGATCAAGATGGGATCTAGTGCAGTGCAAAAACTAAAAAGTGTAGTGAGTTAAAAAAGGGTAGAGGATCAATGAAAGAAACTTTATTAGAAATTGTCCTTTCCCTCGATAAAAACAAGAAGAACAGTGCAAGAGAAGCAGTCTAACCATATAACTGCCTATATAGGGCCAACATGTTTCAGCCAAGCAGGAGTATATCCCAAGGCTTTCGTCAGGGCCACAGTTCTTATAGTCTGCTACTGCATTTAGAAAGTGAAAAAATAAATCAATTAAAGGATATCAGTGTATCAATCAAATGTCGATTTCCTCTGTATCAACTGGTGTCTCATTACATCCGAGGCCTCCCCCTGAGCTCAGTATCCAGCAACGAGGTCGCGACGGACAGAGCGGGGCCTCCTCCATTCCTGAGCAAGGTTCCAGGAGATGTGAGGTATACTCCCTGTACAATTCGGATGTAATGAGACACCAGTTGATACAGAGGAAATCGACATTTGATTAATACACTGATATCCTTTAATTGATTTATTTTTTCCCTTTCTAAATGCAGTAGCAGACTATAAGAACTGTGGCCCTGACGAAAGCCTTGGGATATACTCCTGCTTGGCTGAAACATGTTGGCCCTATATAGGCAGTTATATGGTTAGACTGCTTCTCTTGCACTGTTCTTCTTGTTTTTATCGAGGGAAAGGACAATTTCTAATAAAGTTTCTTTCATTGATCCTCTACCCTTTTTTAACTCACTACACTTTTTAGTTTTTGCACTGCACTAGATCCCATCTTGATCTTAGTCTCATGGTCACCACAATGATTGAGGGTGCGACCCAGCAGAGCATAGGGAATGGATCAGTCTCGATGATCAAGAGGCATACCATCCCTATTCGGATGACCAAATGAGAACATTTGATCTACATCTACTTTTGATGGGAATCCAATTTTCTCTGTACGGGTCTTATCAACAATCACAGTGGGTCCAATCAGCGAAGTTTGTTTCCTTACACATTGAATAGTAGAAAGATTTTTCTAATACCATAAGCACTAACTCACTGTTGTAGGAAGTTTGTGTATTTTTGGAGCAGCAACAGCTCCCTTATAGACCCCCAGTTTGTTTTTTGTTATTAAATTTCTCCAGCCACCCCAGGTTCCCACAGGGGCCTGCGGACTATGGCATGTTCCATTAGTTTTCAGTTTTTATTGTCAAGGCCATCATGGACCATTCTACAACTGCCCTCAGTTGAACTGCTGCATAGTAGTGGGGAATGCTAGGGACAGAAAGACCACCCACCTCCCTCGACTGGTTCAATCATTTGGGAAGTCTTGGGGCTTTCCACTGCCATCCAAACTCCAGCAATTTCTTTAGGATGTAGATAGGACAGCTCCAACCATATGGGGAAGGCTTGGAATAAACAGAGAAGTCGCAGGGGGATGTTCATCTTGATGGCATTAATTCTGCCTTATTAAGAGTGCATTAAGTCCCCTTCCCTCCCATATGAAGTTCCTTGGTAATAGCTGTAAGCAGAGTGGGGTAGCTAGCCGTAAAAAGTTCTGGTAAAGGTAGCTGGACTCCCAGATAAGTAATAGAGGATTGGCCCAACGAAAAGGGAGGTTGGTCACTAGCTTATCGGCCTCTTATTTCACCACCATGAGGTTGAGAATTTCGGATTTGTGGTAGTTCACTTTATAGACGGGAGCAGTATCAAAGGTTTGGAGCAGAGTAATCACAGCTGGGGGCGTGGCACCTGGTCATCCAAAGATAAGAGTTTATCATCTTCATATTGAGAATTTTTTAATTATCTGGGTCCAAATGTAATGTAATTCTTGTCACCATTTCTGCTAGACAAATCCAGCAAGCTAGGAGTTCTATGAAAAATACAAATAATAGTGGCAACAAGGGACATCCCTATCTCGTGCCTCTTGTGAGTTGAAATTAGCCCAACAGGAGTCAATTTAGCACAACTCTGGCTGTCTTATGGACACAGATTGAAAAAGAAAAAAATAATTGTCATGAACTTGGGTCCAAACCCCATCTTCTGGAGTGTCTGGCACAGAAAGCGTCAATCCACCCTGTGAAAGGCCTTTTCTGCATCCAATGAGAGGAGAACAGTGGGAAGTTTCATAAGAGAGGCCTTTTCTATGAGATGTATGGCAGTTTGTTTATTGTCACTGGTTTGGCATCCAGGGATAGATCCAATCTGGTCTGGGTGTACCACAGTGTGGAGCATATCATTACGGTGAGTGGCCACATTTTTTGTGTTAGCATCAATGTTCAATAAGGCTATGGGTCAGTAAGAGACGCATCGACTTGCATCCTTGTTGGGTTTGGGAAGAACAGTAACCATAGCTTCGCTCATGATTGGGGAAATCCTCCGCTTTGCGTGCAGTGATTGAACAGGGATGTCAGTTTTGGCAGGAGATGGGGTGTATGTTTTATAAAATTGGGCTATAAGGCCGTCAGGGCCTGAAGCTTTGTTCAGCGTCAGTATTTTAATAGCTAGTCTTACCTCCTGTAGGAGGATCGGGTGCTTTAGACATACAAATTGTGGGACACACCTTATAACTTACTTTCCAGGATCAAACTTAGGGTCAAATATTCATTTCTTCAAACTTCTGTGCCCAACTGATAAATAGAGACACACTCATAGTCCACTATACTTAAAGAAGAAAACTCGCCAACTTTGTGATCTATATTATGAAATATACATTATAGCTGATGACATTTTCTTGATTCTTCTGTTAAGCCTATTGCTAAACCCTCTCAAGTTTTGACAGCTCTGGGATGAGAGGCTACAGGAAGATTTGCTTGCATGGAGGGTGATGTGTGCTTCGGGGTCGCCCGCCAGTGATTCGGATGGCACGAGTGCTGAACTGTTTACCCCGAGGAATCGGGATCCGAAGGAGAGGGTGGTGGGAGCGTGGAGGGGGGGAATGACCTGGAGTAGTGCCCTGTCGGCTACGCACGTATATTTTCTATTGTAGATATGACTTGATTTGCTCGCAAGAGTTTTTGCCTAGCACTGTGATATCTGTACCCGTGAGGGCCATAATGAGGTGGGCGAACTGTATACACGTTTTTTACTAAGCGATGCCAATTGTGGGGGGAACTGTTTTGTTGTTACATGCAAAAAATTTTGACAGCTCTGCAAATCTAGGCCTAGGGGGATGAGCGAATAAATCATGATAACAAAATTTGGTCAAGTAGTAATATTTGCATAGGAAATTGGGTTTCTGCCACCACAGCCAAAACATGTTTAACCTCAAGGCCACCAGTCCTCTAGAAAGCAACAGAACCTCACTGTGGTCTTTATGACTAATCCCATGACTTTGTCCACTTTTTAGGTCGAGCCTGGGCAGCACATACGCCGCTCTGCGTGGCATGCTGTATTCAGGTAGGGACTTGAAGCTTCGCCCACTCTCCACCCATATTTTTCATTGGATTGTGTCATTGTCTACTATAAACTGTGGCTGTTCATTGGTCAAAAGGCTTAGTAGTCCCTCCTTAGTACCGTCTTGTCTCATTTTGTAGCCTCCCATGAGGACACCCCCTATTAAATGTGTTGTTACTCTGTAGTATTTAATTACAGCATCTGAGCACAACTTTCTCAAATAGCTTTGTCCTGCCTCCTATTGCAGGCAGGACAAGCTCTCTCCTAACGATTAAAAAAAATGTATATCGAACGGGCGCTGGCATTAGCAATGCAATAGGTCTTGCATTTGCAAGATTTCAAGCTATTGGCATTGTAAATGGCAATGCCTTTTATTTATCTGGTATAAAAACAACACATAAATAAAAGGCATTGCTATTTACAATGCTAATAGCTCAAACTCTCCTAAATGCGAGACCTACTGCATTGCAAATGCTTGTTGAACTAAGACTTCAGGGCAAGGTCTCTCCGTTAACCATCATGGAGAGACTTTCCCTCCAAGCCTGCTGCAGTACTACAAACTTTCCAGGGAAAAGAACCTGTACTGCAGAGAAGAAAGAACTTGAAATCGAGTACACCCCACCGCGATCCACAATCATGTACATCTGATAGACTCTAACCCAGCCCAACTGGCCTTTCACAGGGATTAGCCGATTGGAAAATGTTCCCATATGCTAGTCCGGCTCTGTTGAAAACCAAAAAACTGCGAAAATTACATTATGTTTTCACACAAGGGTTGGTAATCAGCAATGTGCTGCTCCAGTGGTTGTGAAGGTACGGTATTCTCCAAGATACAATAGCTTTCAGAGATCAAAGCAAGCATTTTAAGGCCCAGAGGCAGATTTGGCTCAACATCACAGAGCACGAGAGATGGAAATTTAATTAAGCAGTAGAGGGGTGCTGCAAAAAACACCATTCCATCTTTGGGAAAAACGATTTCAAGTCGGAGTGCCACTCTGGCCTACAGGCCATAACTCACGGGACCCAGAATGCACCTGGGTATGCATTCTGTTTAAACGCTTGGATTTAATAAAACAATGGACAAACAGGGAGATTCTTGTATAGTAAGTGAAGCTTCAACAGAACATTAATATACACTGGGATTACCGTATAAAAATCTAGCAAGAAATATAAAATGAAAACATTGTAACACAAAATGGAGGTGTAGTATTAAAGCCTCAAATCATCGAGAGGATGGCCCGTGCAAGAGAAGAATCCATTTGAAGTGCCTTCTATGCTTCAGACAGGAGCAGTGCCTAGTACGGGTCACCATCTCTAAAAGTCTGTGTAGAACAGTTGGATAAATGTATGTAAGTTGTCATAAACTAGTTTCCTGAAAACCCACTATGGATCTAGCTAACTTGTTTTTATGATGGACCCTTACCCTCACTCACCATCCGCCATCAGGCCATAGTATAAAAGAATGCCAGCACTACATTTGGTTCAATTCCTCATGTGGCATCACCAACAACAGTGAGTGCTGTCTGAGGCCTGTATTCTCGGCTGATAACAGGCAGAGTGAGGAAGAGCATCATGTTAAAGAGAAACAGGTCACAAGCGGGTCCCTTTAATACCCACCCCTGCCACTCAAAGCTCTCTTAAGAAGGGCAGATTTATGGAAGACATTTAGTAGGGAGGATTCTCAAGACTCACGCCTAAGGCACAAAATTCTCAGTGAAAGACGCAACAGCCGGCCTACAAAGGCACACAAGACTTACCTGTCTGGTTCTTCAATCCACATGGCGATTCAACCACTACACTTCTTATCGAGACTATGCAGGTACTAACTGGCGCTGAGATAGATTGCTTTTTAGGTCGAGTAAGGCAAGCTGTATGGGGACAAACATCTACGGTTAGCCTACCAAGATCTTACAGTGGGCTTAAAGCCCACCAGTTACTTATCGTTGGTTGGCTTTAGTGTCATTTTCATTTTCTTGTTTCCTATTCCATGGCTTGCCAACTTGTGTTTATCCCTCACCTGGAGCACAGCCTCCAAGGCAAAGGTGCCCGCATCATTCGAATGACACGTGCATGCGTTCTAATGCATGTGCGCTTCACCCAAATGATGCAACCGCCATTGTGCCTTTCTTTTTTGTTTATTTTGACGATGCCGCCAACATCAGCAAAAGAGATTGGCAAAGCAAGAAGGTCTCAAAGCAGAGGCATACAGGCTCTGACAATGCTTGTTTCCGTAAGGGAGTCCCTGTCTGTGTAAAGGGGTACAACTACTCTCAGTTCACATGACGGGGTCCTAAGGAACACTGCCAGAAATCAATCACTGGTCACCTTGGAGTGTGGCGTGCCAGCAGTTATTGTACCCACTGCTCGAGTGACTGAAGAGAAAGATTAATACACAAATGGTTTATCGCAGATGTGGTCGACAGGATGGTACAAGGAAGTAGCCAAACACACCTCCTGCTCAGATAACTCACAGGTGATTGATTCAGCCCTTCATCCTTCCTAGGTTAATACATTGGGTACTATTTTCTAGGTAAATGGCAAATGCATGGTATTTACAATTCTAGGTAGCCGTAAGTCTCTGCAGCAAGCACTTTAGAAAATGTATTACTGGTCTTCTAAGCACTTGAGCAGGTGTGATCACCGAAATCAATGGTACCCAACAAACTGAGCACAGGCCGTAATTATGAGGTAGCAAATTCTCACTTGAAGATCGAAGTTTGGTCCTAACGAAAGCTGATTGACCAGTCAGGCAGAGACTTTGGCAGAAGCATTTAGACCTGGGGGTGGTGGAGTTAATCAATGACTTATGTAGCACTGCCTTTTGTTTTTATTCTTGACAGGGAATCCTGGAATAAAACTTCTAGATAGATTTTAGACACCTTTAGGCAATTTTACATATAGAACCCTCTCCAAAAACAGAAGTGCTCCCTTGACTATCAAGGTGGAGCTTGCCCAGATACAGGAAGTATCTGGACGAGGACTTGATGAAGCATGCCACTAGGAACCCTAGTGGGTGAGGGTCATTTTAAAAACAAGAAGGGATGCCCCTCTATGAGAGGTGTAGAGACAGTCAACATTAGTCAAAGTGCAGTACCTCTTATTTGATTAAAAAATTGAGAGTGGAATGAACCAACTAAAAAACTCCTAGCTCCCCATCTTGATTAAGGGTGGTAAATTCTGTGGCATGCGGTAAGTAATGCACACCTGCAATTTTCTCCTTGTCAAACCTTCTAAAAAATGATCATGGGAAAATGTGTGTAAATTCTCATACATGTGGAATTTGGAGCAGAAAACTTCAATTACTCATGTAATTTCTGATTTTTCAGACGAAAAGGCCAGAATAATTGTTTTTTACCACACACGGAGTATCTATATTTACAGGGTGGCGTATACTCTTCACACTTTACCACTTCTCCCCTCCACCTCAGTAATGGGGCCTTATAAATGTGAAATTCTGTGTGGCTCTGGCTTGAATTCTAACCTCCACTTTTCAAATATGTGTCTCTGACATTAAACAGCCGATCCATCACAAAGGAAGTGTCACAGCTGACTGCACGAGGGACAAACGCAAAGGGAATGTTTCTCCTAGGTCAAACTGTCATGGCCGCCGCGACTCATCCCCTGGCAGTTCTGAGTTGGTCACATGTACATAACAGAAGCATCACAGACCAAAAAGCGGGTTTCAGCAAAGAAAAGGTACACATAGACAAACCACATCTGCTGTAGATGTTCCAGATGTGAAGAACAATTCCCCTGCCAACATCTGTTCCACAGATAGTAGCACGAAACATGTGCTTGTCAGTGGCATAGGAACACTCAATGTGTGCATGGCAATCCTTGCTTGCGAGAAGCCTAAAGTGAATGTCTAAATTCTGCATTTCGTAGCACACTACTTACTAGCTAGGTTGTGCCACAGTTCTTCTTAGGCTGATATGTGTGAATGACAGTGGCAGCTGCCACTAACAAAGGGTGGTGAGCAGGTAGAGGGACCGCGTGCGGGGGGCGCTGTTAATAAGAATATGGCTGGAGAAACCTAGATGCGCATGTGTGTTTTGGTCAGCCTGAAACAGCCGTCGAAACACATATGCGTACTTAGGGAGGGGGTGTACAAGCACTCCTCCCCCCATACCCCACCACCCGTGCATAAGCAGGCTCAGAGCGGGCAAACGAGAAATAAAAGGATGCTACAGCATCGTTTTATTTTTTGTTTGCTAGCTCTGCGTCAGGCAGTGGTGCGACGCTCCTCTGCCATTGCGGAAGAGCTGCCATTGGCAAGTGGTAAGAACAGTAACCAATGCCTAAGTCACATGGGTCCGGGCAGTGCTTCATTTGTAAAAAATATAGTGCCTGGGCTCTCGTTAGGAGGACACTAGAGCTTGCACCATCCTTTGCCCCTGGCAGCACTGACAATGACAGCACCAACACACTACTAATCATCACACTCTTAAAAGTCTGACCATTCATACTATTACAGGCCCCCAAAGTTATAATAATAATGGCTTTGGAGGCAAATACTAATAACTGGAAATTGAAATAATAAATAGATGTTGTTGTGCTAGTACCTAAATTGGCAGACACCACTACCATGTGGCAGACAGTCATAAGCCCTGGTGCTGGCAATTAAGTGAGGGTGCTGAGCACCGGAAAGCACCGGCACAAATTAAGCACTGGGTCCGGGCAAGCACTGCAGTACCTAGGCCAAGTCAAGCTCAGGAACCATACTTTTATCGCTCGTGGGAGTAAGAATGAGGGAGGAACAAGGGACACATCCTTGTCAAATTTCTAGGAGACACAATTACTATGTAAATGATGTTCATTGAGTTCGATTCTGCGTAAACATATCTTATGTGGCTATATGGAAAATCTACTATGGACCCAGCCTTAAGAGCACACACTCGTTCAGGTGGGTTGATGTGAGTGAGTTATTAAGGCTCACTGTTCTTGGCAGCAACAGAAAATGACAGTTCTGCCCTTCCCCGCTGAGGAAAGCCATTAGACACGCTCACCAATCTTGGTCTGCCTTACAAAATGGATGCCTGTAAACTGATGATGCTGGGGCATGGAATAACAAAGGGGTGGGGTGAGGGGAGACAGTGAAAATGCTAACATTTCATTCTCCACGCATGGATGCTGCAGACTATCAGTGTTCATAACAAGGGCTGGTCTGCCTACCTCCACTAGCATGATGATGTAACTAATTACATTTTAATCGCAGTGCACAGGTTTTGACTCCTTGAGCCCAGCTCACTTAAACAGCTCTGTTGATCATTTATAAAGCTCACCCCAGCCTGGGGTGGATACTGGTCGATGTATAAGCTAATCAATCCCACCATTTAATCAATTTATGTCCGATAAAAAGCTGTCATAGCCCTGTCTTTATTGGAACCCAGGAACCCCTCAAGGATCAACAAGCGCTCGCTCACACAAGATTCAGGTTTTTCAGGATAGGTTCCACAAGGCTCATTTCTTCAAGATTTCATACTTGTTCCCCACAACCTGACCCATCTTTAAAAGCTCATGTACACTTCGTCCCAGCAACTTACAGTCACTTTGTGGTAGCTTATAGGGCTGTATGTCAAAATATCGAATACAGAAAGGTCGACCTGCAAGAATATGGACAGCAGGAAGGCGACTTGCACCGTGCCATCAAGATACGCACACACTGGGAAGTATAGATTGATTATTCTAACTCCACATCTACTGACATGGAAGGTATTGAGCAAGTGATTATACTGCGGCCAGGATTGTTGCAGGTTGATATTTAAAAGTCGATATTGTGGTAATGCACTGCGGTATGTGCTCAATAACTTGTCATTACATCATAACAAAAAGGGTCCGGTGGTCACAGCCTGCCCAGCTCCTATTCTTCTCTGCCACTGCACCAGTGAATTTGTTGACCCATTCAGCAGAAAGACCCACAGATTGAACACGAGAGCCCCCAAAGGCAGGGGCGCTTTAATGGCCAACAAGCAGAGGCACTATATGCTAAATCGTCACCTGGACTCCTCTGCCTCGTAGGTTACAGCATAGCTTCCGGGGGTTAGGGGGGAGTTTACGGATGCAGACACTGAGGAGAGGGCAAAGGAAATCTCCCACCTCAGAGGGCCCCATCTGGCCTTGACAAAAATTGCAACATGATTACTTACTCTTTTGTGTCAATAGTTTCCCTTACTTTCACCCCTAAATACCCTCATGTTCTTCCTACTACCTCCAGCTGCTCCCCAATCCATATTTCTTCTTACTTCAAAAAGTTTAGGCGCCAGATGTCAGCTACCCACCATGAACTATTACCCGATCCAATCACAAACCAGAGTTTCAACAAGACTGGTTTCGTAATCGTTATTACCTTGCCCACTCCATCCCCCTCTCCTTTCCTAATCACCCGGCAAATCAGTGATATAAGTCACTTATGGGGTGTTAAGCACCACCCCCAGATACATCCCACCACAGGGCTCCTTTCTGACCACCCAGTTGATACCAGATTGTTTCCCTAAACCTGCACATAAATTATTGCAAGCCAGTAGGTGCTAAGCCTTTGGGGACATCACAAAACCTTGACTAAAAAAAACACAACAATGAAGAAAGCAAGCTGGTCATAAAACTAACAATTAATATTGTCTGCGAGGCCAAACCACAGGCACTGAACAGGGAGGACATCTTGGCAGAGTTGCTAACATCAATGCTAGAGGCCAGGGCTGGGAAACACTGAGGTCATGACCCTGCAATAGGTGGATTCGTGGTTTTGATTTGCAAGGGCTGCCAGGGTGTAATTAGCCAAGAGGAGGGGCTCGGAAACCACAGCATTTTTTGGTTTTATACAAAGGACAGACAGGTAACCATAACATAAAATTGTTCAATTGTCTACATGCGTAAGAGACTAATAACACCAAAGTGTAAGCCAACGAGGGACAAATACTATCCACATTTTCAAGATACAAACTGAATATAAAATTGCACTTTTAGAGCTTATAAAATATCATACACAAAAAGAACAATTGATGGACAGAATGTTGAACAATGTCAAACATTCACCCCAGTACAGAGATCTGGGCCTAAATCCATCGTTTTTTGCTCTCCATGCCATTCCAATTTGAACCCAGCCCTTTGCAGATCATACTAGCCTGAACTCCCAGGCCAGGTCCTCTCTGAACCAGAAACAAGCATCCTATGTACGGTTTCGGGGTATCACACCTCATCAGCCAGGCTAGCTTGAATCTAGTGGCAAAGTCAGAAAGGGACTCACGTCTGGGCATACCCGGGCCACTTAGGGTGAACTGCCAGGCCATGCCACTAGATTCCAGCTAGTGGCATGATGCACTGGGCCAGGGACAGACTAATTTGCATATAGCCAGGTTCTGAGCTGGGATGGGGCAGTGAGATAAATAACGGTGATGGATCAAGCCCTGATCTTTGGACTGGGTAAGAGTGGTCTGCTTAATTCAGACACTCTGTTCATCACCACCCCCTTTTCTGAATCGTTTTTGGCCACTATAGGTGTGGCAGGGTATACTCAGACATGAGTCCCTTTCTCACTGCTCCATCAGGATTCAAGCAAGCCGGGCCGAAGAGGCTGAAATGCCAGAAACCGGTCCCCGGTAGCTTGTCTCCTTTCTGGTGAAGAATTGGCTTGGTAGTTTGGTCTGCCCTGTTCCCATGATGCACTGGGCCAGGGACAGACTAATTTGCATATAGCCAGGTTCTGAGCTGGGATGGGGCAGTGAGATAAATAACGGTGATGGATCAAGCCCTGATCTTTGGACTGGGTAAGAGTGGTCTGCTTAATTCAGACACTCTGTTCATCACCACCCCCTTTTCTGAATCGTTTTTGGCCACTATAGGTGTGGCAGGGTATACTCAGACATGAGTCCCTTTCTCACTGCTCCATCAGGATTCAAGCAAGCCGGGCCGAAGAGGCTGAAATGCCAGAAACCGGTCCCCGGTAGCTTGTCTCCTTTCTGGTGAAGAATTGGCTTGGTAGTTTGGTCTGCCCTGTTCCCATGATGCACTGGGCCAGGGACAGACTAATTTGCATATAGCCAGGTTCTGAGCTGGGATGGGGCAGTGAGATAAATAACGGTGATGGATCAAGCCCTGATCTTTGGACTGGGTAAGAGTGGTCTGCTTAATTCAGACACTCTGTTCATCACCACCCCCTTTTCTGAATCGTTTTTGGCCACTATAGGTGTGGCAGGGTATACTCAGACATGAGTCCCTTTCTCACTGCTCCATCAGGATTCAAGCAAGCCGGGCCGAAGAGGCTGAAATGCCAGAAACCGGTCCCCGGTAGCTTGTCTCCTTTCTGGTGAAGAATTGGCTTGGTAGTTTGGTCTGCCCTGTTCCCATGATGCACTGGGCCAGGGACAGACTAATTTGCATATAGCCAGGTTCTGAGCTGGGATGGGGCAGTGAGATAAATAACGGTGATGGATCAAGCCCTGATCTTTGGACTGGGTAAGAGTGGTCTGCTTAATTCAGACACTCTGTTCATCACCACCCCCTTTTCTGAATCGTTTCTGGCCACTATAGGTGTGGCAGGGTATACTCAGACATGAGTCCCTTTCTCACTGCTCCATCAGGATTCAAGCAAGCCGGGCCGAAGAGGCTGAAATGCCAGAAACCGGTCCCCGGTAGCTTGTCTCCTTTCTGGTGAAGAATTGGCTTGGTAGTTTGGTCTGCCCTGTTCCCATGATGCACTGGGCCAGGGACAGACTAATTTGCATATAGCCAGGTTCTGAGCTGGGATGGGGCAGTGAGATAAATAACGGTGATGGATCAAGCCCTGATCTTTGGACTGGGTAAGAGTGGTCTGCTTAATTCAGACACTCTGTTCATCACCACCCCCTTTTTCGAATCGTTTTTGGCCACTATAGGTGTGGCAGGGTATACTCAGACATGAGTCCCTTTCTCACTGCTCCATCAGGATTCAAGCAAGCCGGGCCGAAGAGGCTGAAATGCCAGAAACCGGTCCCCGGTAGCTTGTCTCCTTTCTGGTGAAGAATTGGCTTGGTAGTTTGGTCTGCCCTGTTCCCATGATGCACTGGGCCAGGGACAGACTAATTTGCATATAGCCAGGTTCTGAGCTGGGATGGGGCAGTGAGATAAATAACGGTGATGGATCAAGCCCTGATCTTTGGACTGGGTAAGAGTGGTCTGCTTAATTCAGACACTCTGTTCATCACCACCCCCTTTTCTGAATCGTTTTTGGCCACTATAGGTGTGGCAGGGTATACTCAGACATGAGTCCCTTTCTCACTGCTCCATCAGGATTCAAGCAAGCCGGACCGAAGAGGCTGAAATGCCAGAAACCGGTCCCCGGTAGCTTGTCTCCTTTCTGGTGAAGAATTGGCTTGGTAGTTTGGTCTGCCCTGTTCCCATGATGCACTGGGCCAGGGACAGACTAATTTGCATATAGCCAGGTTCTGAGCTGGGATGGGGCAGTGAGATAAATAACGGTGATGGATCAAGCCCTGATCTTTGGACTGGGTAAGAGTGGTCTGCTTAATTCAGACACTCTGTTCATCACCACCCCCTTTTCTGAATCGTTTTTGGCCACTATAGGTGTGGCAGGGTATACTCAGACATGAGTCCCTTTCTCACTGCTCCATCAGGATTCAAGCAAGCCGGGCCGAAGAGGCTGAAATGCCAGAAACCGGTCCCCGGTAGCTTGTCTCCTTTCTGGTGAAGAATTGGCTTGGTAGTTTGGTCTGCCCTGTTCCCATGATGCACTGGGCCAGGGACAGACTAATTTGCATATAGCCAGGTTCTGAGCTGGGATGGGGCAGTGAGATAAATAACGGTGATGGATCAAGCCCTGATCTTTGGACTGGGTAAGAGTGGTCTGCTTAATTCAGACACTCTGTTCATCACCACCCCCTTTTCTGAATCGTTTTTGGCCACTATAGGTGTGGCAGGGTATACTCAGACATGAGTCCCTTTCTCACTACTCCATCAGGATTCAAGCAAGCTGGGCCGAAGAGGCTGAAATGCCAGAAACCGGTCCCCGGTAGCTTGTCTCCTTTCTGGTGAAGAATTGGCTTGGTAGTTTGGTCTGCCCTGTTCCCATGATGCACTGGGCCAGGGACAGACTAATTTGCATATAGCCAGGTTCTGAGCTGGGATGGGGCAGTGAGATAAATAACGGTGATGGATCAAGCCCTGATCTTTGGACTGGGTAAGAGTGGTCTGCTTAATTCAGACACTCTGTTCATCACCACCCCCTTTTCTGAATCGTTTTTGGCCACTATAGGTGTGGCAGGGTATACTCAGACATGAGTCCCTTTCTCACTGCTCCATCAGGATTCAAGCAAGCCGGGCCGAAGAGGCTGAAATGCCAGAAACCGGTCCCCGGTAGCTTGTCTCCTTTCTGGTGAAGAATTGGCTTGGTAGTTTGGTCTGCCCTGTTCCCATGATGCACTGGGCCAGGAACAGACTAATTTGCATATAGCCAGGTTCTGAGCTGGGATGGGGCAGTGAGATAAATAACGGTGATGGATCAAGCCCTGATCTTTGGACTGGGTAAGAGTGGTCTGCTTAATTCAGACACTCTGTTCATCACCACCCCCTTTTCTGAATCGTTTTTGGCCACTATAGGTGTGGCAGGGTATACTCAGACATGAGTCCCTTTCTCACTGCTCCATCAGGATTCAAGCAAGCCGGGCCGAAGAGGCTGAAATGCCAGAAACCGGTCCCCGGTAGCTTGTCTCCTTTCTGGTGAAGAATTGGCTTGGTAGTTTGGTCTGCCCTGTTCCCATGATGCACTGGGCCAGGGACAGACTAATTTGCATATAGCCAGGTTCTGAGCTGGGATGGGGCAGTGAGATAAATAACGGTGATGGATCAAGCCCTGATCTTTGGACTGGGTAAGAGTGGTCTGCTTAATTCAGACACTCTGTTCATCACCACCCCCTTTTCTGAATCGTTTTTGGCCACTATAGGTGTGGCAGGGTATACTCAGACATGAGTCCCTTTCTCACTGCTCCATCAGGATTCAAGCAAGCCGGGCCGAAGAGGCTGAAATGCCAGAAACCGGTCCCCGGTAGCTTGTCTCCTTTCTGGTGAAGAATTGGCTTGGTAGTTTGGTCTGCCCTGTTCCCATGATGCACTGGGCCAGGGACAGACTAATTTGCATATAGCCAGGTTCTGAGCTGGGATGGGGCAGTGAGATAAATAACGGTGATGGATCAAGCCCTGATCTTTGGACTGGGTAAGAGTGGTCTGCTTAATTCAGACACTCTGTTCATCACCACCCCCTTTTCTGAATCGTTTTGGCCACTATAGGTGTGGCAGGGTATACTCAGACATGAGTCCCTTTCTCACTGCTCCATCAGGATTCAAGCAAGCCGGGCCGAAGAGGCTGAAATGCCAGAAACCGGTCCCCGGTAGCTTGTCTCCTTTCTGGTGAAGAATTGGCTTGGTAGTTTGGTCTGCCCTGTTCCCATGATGCACTGGGCCAGGGACAGACTAATTTGCATATAGCCAGGTTCTGAGCTGGGATGGGGCAGTGAGATAAATAACGGTGATGGATCAAGCCCTGATCTTTGGACTGGGTAAGAGTGGTCTGCTTAATTCAGACACTCTGTTCATCACCACCCCCTTTTCTGAATCGTTTTTGGCCACTATAGGTGTGGCAGGGTATACTCAGACATGAGTCCCTTTCTCACTGCTCCATCAGGATTCAAGCAAGCCGGGCCGAAGAGGCTGAAATGCCAGAAACCGGTCCCCGGTAGCTTGTCTCCTTTCTGGTGAAGAATTGGCTTGGTAGTTTGGTCTGCCCTGTTCCCATGATGCACTGGGCCAGGGACAGACTAATTTGCATATAGCCAGGTTCTGAGCTGGGATGGGGCAGTGAGATAAATAACGGTGATGGATCAAGCCCTGATCTTTGGACTGGGTAAGAGTGGTCTGCTTAATTCAGACACTCTGTTCATCACCACCCCCTTTTCTGAATCGTTTTTGGCCACTATAGGTGTGGCAGGGTATACTCAGACATGAGTCCCTTTCTCACTGCTCCATCAGGATTCAAGCAAGCCGGGCCGAAGAGGCTGAAATGCCAGAAACCGGTCCCCGGTAGCTTGTCTCCTTTCTGGTGAAGAATTGGCTTGGTAGTTTGGTCTGCCCTGTTCCCATGATGCACTGGGCCAGGGACAGACTAATTTGCATATAGCCAGGTTCTGAGCTGGGATGGGGCAGTGAGATAAATAACGGTGATGGATCAAGCCCTGATCTTTGGACTGGGTAAGAGTGGTCTGCTTAATTCAGACACTCTTTTCATCACCACCCCCTTTTCTGAATCGTTTTTGGCCACTATAGGTGTGGCAGGGTATACTCAGACATGAGTCCCTTTCTCACTGCTCCATCAGGATTCAAGCAAGCCGGGCCGAAGAGGCTGAAATGCCAGAAACCGGTCCCCGGTAGCTTGTCTCCTTTCTGGTGAAGAATTGGCTTGGTAGTTTGGTCTGCCCTGTTCCCATGATGCACTGGGCCAGGGACAGACTAATTTGCATATAGCCAGGTTCTGAGCTGGGATGGGGCAGTGAGATAAATAACAGTGATGGATCAAGCCCTGATCTTTGGACTGGGTAAGAGTGGTCTGCTTAATTCAGACACTCTGTTCATCACCACCCCCTTTTCTGAATCGTTTTTGGCCACTATAGGTGTGGCAGGGTATACTCAGACATGAGTCCCTTTCTCACTGCTCCATCAGGATTCAAGCAAGCCGGGCCGAAGAGGCTGAAATGCCAGAAACCGGTCCCCGGTAGCTTGTCTCCTTTCTGGTGAAGAATTGGCTTGGTAGTTTGGTCTGCCCTGTTCCCATGATGCACTGGGCCAGGGACAGACTAATTTGCATATAGCCAGGTTCTGAGCTGGGATGGGGCAGTGAGATAAATAACTGTGATGGATCAAGCCCTGATCTTTGGACTGGGTAAGAGTGGTCTGCTTAATTCAGACACTCTGTTCATCACCACCCCCTTTTCTGAATCGTTTTTGGCCACTATAGGTGTGGCAGGGTATACTCAGACATGAGTCCCTTTCTCACTGCTCCATCAGGATTCAAGCAAGCCGGGCCGAAGAGGCTGAAATGCCAGAAACCGGTCCCCGGTAGCTTGTCTCCTTTCTGGTGAAGAATTGGCTTGGTAGTTTGGTCTGCCCTGTTCCCATGATGCACTGGGCCAGGGACAGACTAATTTGCATATAGCCAGGTTCTGAGCTGGGATGGGGCAGTGAGATAAATAACGGTGATGGATCAAGCCCTGATCTTTGGACTGGGTAAGAGTGGTCTGCTTAATTCAGACACTCTGTTCATCACCACCCCCTTTTCTGAATCGACTAGATTCCAGCTGGCCTGGCTAATGGGGGGTGGAGCCCCGAAACCAAACCCAGGATGCTTGTTTCCGGTCCAGGGAGGACATGGCCTGGCAGTTCGGGCTGGACTATTCCCATGAGGAACAGAGTCAAGACTGATTTGCATATGGCTGGATCCAAACTGGGGTGTCTTAGTGAGCAGAAGAATGAGATGTCGGAAAAGTTTCAGCACTCCGTCCATCATCTTATTGTGTTGTCATACATCATATGTGATTGGCTTATGGAGGCCTGCTTTTATCCCTAAGAAGTTGGGTAATGTAGCCCTGCAATTACAATAAAAATACAGAAATCCTAGCAAAACGGAGGCAAGATAATATGATGCAATAACACCACTATGCAGGGTGCATCTTCCAAAATATGATAAGATGTACTAGGGCGGAAAGAAAGAGTCCACGATATCAAACACTGTAATACGGCAGTCTTCAGAAATGTTAAGCATTGCATACTTGACTATGTACCTATGTGTGCTATATTTGATTTCTTTATTAATATAAATATTTTTTTAAAGCAGAAAATCCCCCCACAAGTTCAGGAATCCAAAGAAAAAGAAAAATAGATCAAATACTAAAATCAGACTCAAACATATGAGATCGCCATTTTCACACATTTTTGTCTTTCTCTGCAGCTGTACGATTCAGCTAGGCAGGTAAGTCCAAAACTTGACCATAGTTTATATTTACCACTTACGAAGGTACTCTCACTGGGAAAATCCTATAACATGGCATATGGAGAGGCCTCAGAGTGTCAGGTTCAGAGGTGGCAATTTATCATGGTGCCTTTCAGGGTTCAGTGCTCAGCACGAAAAACAATCCCTGGGTCCAGGGCTAACAGCCCAAGTGTTGTGGTTGTGTGGTGAGTTTGCGGCTGTTAGGGCGAAGTTCCCTTGCCAAAGAGGGTTCCCCGTCCTGGACACACACTGACAAGGTGACAAACAGCGAAGGTCAGTAATCTGCTGCAAGGGAGGCTCTCAGATGTAGAAACTAGAGCTGCCAATTTGCTCTCTGTTCTCTAAACACTACGGGGCATATTATCAAGTAAGGGCGTTACATTATCGCCGCTTTTATCGGCAGGAAACTGCCGATAAAGCGGCGATAATGGGCTTGATAATATGCTCTATGAATTCCAATCGAAGCCCATGTTAGATGTGAAGACATCTAACATGGGTTTCGTTTGAAATTCATAGAGCATATTATCAAGCCCATTATCGCCGCTTTATTGGCAGTTTCCTGCCGATAAAAGCGGCAATAATGTAACGCCCTTACTTGATAATATGCCCCTACATTTCCAGTCTGGGACTTTTATTTAACAAATCAGTGCACTCAGGGATTTGTAGTGCATAAAACTGGTGTAAACCAAAACATCTGGAAACGCCTAAGAAGCTGCAAGACTGAAGCAAAACGTGTACATAAAAGTCAAATTCTCACATGTGTAAGCAAAAAGTGGGAAGAGATAATGAAGGACAAAAAGGTTGAGAAGAGTGAATCAGCAAAAAAGTAGTACCGCAGGCGGGAGAGACAACAGAACAAAGTGGAACATTTTTAGCAGGTATTTTTCTAAATAACTTTACTCGACAGGGTTTAGTCCTTAAGGGAAGAAAAGTGTCTTCCTTTCATTGCAGTACCCAAGACAGGCCTGGTGAGCAGACATCCTCCCCACGACCATGAAACTACTGGACTACTGACGACAGATACTGCTGGAAAAAGGCATTTCCCTCCTTTCCTTCCCCACTGATCAACAATCCAGAATTGCCGCCTGGGGTGAAAGACCAGGGGTTCCGGGCAAGAAATCAATGAAACCCGCCCCTCCTGAAATACTTCATCCAGGAGGGGGACCTCCAATCGAGGGATGTCCTATGTAGAAAATGTTAACTGATCAAAGGAGATGCTTACAGATTACAATAAACATTGCATTGATTGGGGAGCAGATGCGTCCAAGACAACCTCTGCAGGAAGGAGACTCACATTGAATCTCTCTTTAGTAACAACAAGAGGCACAGATAATATCTTGTCTCCATAGGTACCTTACAGAACCCCGTCCCCACAGGCATCACCACTAGATCACCAAATAAGAGAGAGGCTTGGCCACTGAAATACCCTAAGAAACCGGGGGAAACGATTTGGCAAAGTGCGGCGAAATCCTCCATTTGTATAAATCACAAACAGGCCGCCTATAAAATAATACATGCTGGTACCTCACCCCTACAAGGCTGCATAAGATGTTTGACAGCTTAAGCATGTGCTGGAAAAGATATGACAAACGGGGAACAATGATACATACATGGTGGTCGTTTTCTTACATACAAGGGTTCTGGCTGGATATCCCAGCACTCATCCACACCATGATGAACACCATTCTTCCCCACGAGCCACTGGTGATATTACTAGGTCATTCAGGTGCCCAGTGACCACTCCACTAGGGAAACTGATCACCCACCTGTTGATAGCAGCCTGTCTTAGAATTATAGTCCAGATGTGGAAGGCACCAAGTTCCCCTTCTCTCCATATGTGGTGGAAAAAAAGTATGGTCCTTATATGCAATGGAAAAATGATTGCCATTGATCCATGATCCGATGCACAAATTCGAATCGATAGGACGCCCTTTTGTAACAAATGTGAGACGGGAGATTCGGGTGGGGGCACTGCAATGGGCATGTCTCATGTGTTACGAAGTTCTGGAATCTGCGAGCTAACCGACCCAGACCCGGCCTCTCAAGATGATGATGCAGCGCGTTGGCTAAGGACGGTGCCCTTCATAAATATATGCAAGTTCTTTCGCAATATAATGGCAGGTTGTGATTGCATGTTTAGCACTGTCTATGTCTTGAGGATATTACTCTGACGAACAGATGTGGAAAACGCTCAAATTCTATGTACACTATTCGAACCCCTGTTAACCCCGAAAAATAAAGGTGTCAAATAACAACAGTATTACAAATTACCTAGATGGTTTGTGCCCCAAAAAAGGGGGATCCACTTCTTCAATCTCACTTAATGTATGTATCGCATACAGTATTTTCTAAAGCTATAGCAACGGAAAAGCATTTTATTAATTGGAATATTGTAACGGTTTTTATTAACTATACAATAAAGAATGTATTAATTATAGCTATCAGATTACCAAAACTGCAACTATTAAAACGGTAAGAGTAATAAAGAATGAGATTAAAACCAAAACAATTTCTAATTCCTTGGATGAAATTGGAGGTGGCCTGGAATTTTAACCACGGCGCCCAAGACTTCCCAGTCGAGCTCACTGGCCCCAATTTACGACATAACATCAGATTTATCAATTTAAGAAGAAAAAAAATATCTGTATCTGGAAACTAAATGTCTAGGCCATTGCCGGGCCTGGAAAAACTCACTGGCGCTACCCGTCTCCGTGAAGGTAATTCACTTTGAATGAATACAGGATGCGTATAAAGAGAGACAGAGAAACAATTACAGGACACCAGCCCTAGAAAAAAAACAATTCTGCCAGGCGCCCCAGGGACTGAATCTCAGTGCAGTGAAAATATTGATACTTGTGTATGTAAAAACTGGGTCGCCACAGAGAAGCATACCACTGTAACGAGATGGTTAAACCAATCCGGAGCGGGGGGGGGGGGGGCATCCTGCAGCTTGCTGGGGGCATTTCGAATATCGTTACGCCACTTGTCAAGAGTGGACTGTGATATGGATGGAGGGGCACCCTTATTTCCCAGACAAAGTTGTAGATACCAATATGGATGGAAAATATAGGAAAGTTTATATCTTGGGGGGGGGGGGGGGGACAGAATTTTATAATAGGCGTGGATACGGTCTTCACATCCAAAATTGTCCTAGAAATCTGGTTAAATTACCTTCTGTGGAGTTGGGAGCTATGCGCTGGAATCTCTTCCAGATGTGACAAAATTCGACGCCCTTGCTTAGCAAATTATATTCTCCAACTTGCCTCCTTTCAGTTATCTAGCCAATATCGAGAGCTCTTAAAATCGAAAACCAATGCTAGGCGCATGTAAGAACTGGCATACACACACATGCCAGCTGTCACTGGGAAAGCCTTCCCATTTGCCTGAGGGGGGGGGGGGTGTTCGTGGTGGATGAGACCGACGAGGTTTGAGGTAAGACTACTGCAGCGAGGGAACATCTCCGCGCGCCTCAGAGGACGTCGTCTGAGAAGGGAAGGCGGGGCGAGCGCGTGGCAGGTGGGAGACCGCGTGGCAGGTCTGCGTGCGTCCGCACGATATGAAAGACACGCATTCCCCTCCACCTTGCAGTGTGACTCAGGAGAGGTGCTGGGGTGGGGTACCTCCGCCGGCAGGTGTTTTAGGAGAAGGCCGGCGCCAGCTGCTAGCGAGCTGGTATTTTTAGCCGCCCGCCCCCTGGGGCCAGGCCATCAGGGCCGGATAGGCACCTGTGTCCGCTAGCCAGCAGGCCCCTCCACCCCTCACAGCACTCGGGCGCGCCCAGGCACCAGTCAACAAGGCGCGAGCCCAGCTGCATTTGCAGAGAGCTAGTTTGGCACGCGGGGCTTTCTATATCACAGTGAGTGAGCAGGGCCAATGCTTTGCATGGGGTACCATGGGCCCTGGTGCAGGCTTAGGGAATTGGGCCACCTGAGCTTCTTTTGGATAGTGAAATCCAAAAATAACTGAGGCGCAGCAAACCACGGTGCTACTGCACCTGCTGCACTATAATGGCTACTCCACTAGCTCAGGAACATTCTAAAGCGTATAAGTGGGAGAGCCCATAAATTAACAGGCAGAGGCGAGTCAAAGCAGCCAAGGGTCTGGCTAGGCTCTTCGAGCCCGTGCACGAGCTGGGCCCTGAAAATGTTTACAATGAAAATCACAACAGACATCACGTAAAATATACCATCTCTTCGAAATACAAAACAAGCATTTGCAATGCAATAGGTCTCGCATTAGGAAAGTTTGAGCTATTGGTCTTGTAAATGACACATTTTTTATTTATGTGTTTGTTTTGAAAATAGCGAAATTAATAGCTTTGTCATGTTCAATGCCAATACTTTTATCTTTTGTAATTGTGACACCTATAGGCATTTGTAATGCAACATGTTTTGTATTTACGTGACTTAGATGTATTGATATTACAAATAACAATGGCTTTTAATTTTTTTAAATAATTAATACTTAAATAAAAGTTATTGTAACTTATAATGGCAATATCTTAAACTTTTGTAAATAACTTTTGTGAAGAATATGTTCAGTGTATTTTATTGTGATGAAAATCCAAGAACAGAAGTGAAATATTACCAACTTTTTGTGACATTTGTAATAAAGCTTGAAACATTGAGAGAACATATCTGAACCAGTTGTTGTTGAATGGTTGCACAGATTGATACTGTGGTGGCGCTGAGTGATGGTGTGGCGTTTAGTGATGTTATGGTGCCCCTGAGTGATGCTGTGGTGCCCCTGAGTGATGCTGTGGTGCCCCTGAGTGATGCTGTGGTGCCCCTGAGTGATGCTGTGGTGGTGCCATAGATTGAGTGAGGGCGATAGATAGGGTCAGGGCGATAGATAGGGTCAGGGCGATAGATAGGGTCAGGGCGATAGATAGGGTCAGGGCGATAGATAGGGTCAGGGCGATAGATAGATGTGTGCGGTTGTGTGTGTGCGGTTGTATGTGTGCGGTTGTATGTGTGTGGTTGTATGTGTGTGGTTGTATGTGTGTGGTTGTATGTGTGTGGTTGGGCGTGGTTGTGTGCGTGGTTGTGTGCGTGGTTGTGTGCGTGGTTGTGTGCGTGGTTGTGTGCGTGGTTGTGTGCGTGGTTGTGTGCGTGGTTGTGTGTGTGTGCGTGGTTGTATGTGTGTGAGGGTGTGAGTGAGGGTGTGTGATGGTGAGGTGTGAGGGTGGGTGAGGATGAGGCTGTGAGGGTGTGTGATGGTGAGGTGTGAGGGTGAGTGAGGATGAGGGTGTGAGGGGGTGTAAAGGTGAGTGTGTGTGGGGGTGTGATGGTGTGAGTGAGGGTGTGAGGATGTGAGGGTGTGTGATGGTGAGGAGGTGTGATGGTGAGGAGGTGTGATGGTGAGGAGGTGTGATGGTGAGGAGGTGTGATGGTGAGGAGGTGTGAGGGTGAGGAGGTGTGAGGGTGAGGAGGTGTGAGGGTGAGGAGGTGTGAGGGTGAGGAGGTGTGAGGGTGAGGAGGTGTGAGGGTGAGGAGGTGTGAGGGTGAGGAGGTGTGAGGGTGAGGAGGTGCGAGGGTGAGGAGGGGTGAGGGTGAGGAGGGGTGAGGAGGTGTGAGGGTGAGTGAGGTGTGAGGGTGAGTGAGGATGAGGGTTTGAGGGTGAGTGAGGATGAGGGGGTGAAGGTGAGTGAGGATGAGGGGGTGAAGGTGAGTGAGGGTGGGTGAGGGTGCGAGGGTGGGTGAGGGTGCGAGGGTGGGTGAGGATGTGAAGGTGTGATGGTGAGGAGGTGTGAGGGTGAGTGTGTGTGAGGGTGTGAAGGTGAGTGAGGGTGTGAGGGTGGGTGAGGGGTGTGAGGGTGGGTGAGGATGAGGGGTTGAGGGGTGTGAGGGTGGGTGAGGGTGTGAGTGAGGGCGTGAGGATGTGAGGGTGTGTGAAGGTGAGGAGGTGTGATGTGAGTGAGGGTGGGTGAATGAGGGTGTGAGGGTGACGAGGGTGAGTGATGGTGTGTGAGGCGGAGGGTGTGAGGGTGAGGGTGAGTGAGGGTGAGTGAGGGTGTGTGAGGGGTGAAGGTGAGAGGGTGTGAGGGTGAGTGAGGGTGGGAGGGTGAGTGCGGGTGTGTGAGGGTGAGTGCGGGTGTGTGAGGGTGAGTGCGGGTGTAGGAGGATGAGGGGGTGAGGGGTGAAGGTGAGGGGGTGTGAAGGTGAGTGGGGGTGTGAGGGTGATGGGGTGTGAGGGTGAGTGATGGGGGGGTGAGGCTGAGGGTGTGAGGGAGAGTGAGGGGGGGTGAGGGTGAGTGAGGGTGTGTGAGGGTGTAAGGGTGAGTGAGGGGGTGAGGGTGTGAGGGTGAGGGATGGTGTATGAGGATGAGGGGGTGAGGGGGTGAGGGTGTGTGAGGGTGAGGGGGTGTGAGGGTGTGAAGGTGAGTGAGGGGTGAGGGTGAGTGCGGGTGTGAGGGTTGTGAGGGTGAGGGGTGTGTGAGGATGAGGGGGTGAGGGGTTGTGAAGGTGAGTGATGGTGTGTGAGGGTTGGTGAGGGTGCGAGGATGTGAGGGTATGCGATGGTGAGGAGGTGTGAGGGTGAGTGAGGATGAGGGGGTGAGGGTGTGAGGGTGGGGGGTGTCAAAGTGAGTGAGGGTGTGTGAGGGTGAATGAGGGTGTGTGAGGGTGGGTGAGGGGGTGAGGGGGTGTGATGGTGAGGAGGTGTGAGGGTGAATGAGGATGAGGGGATGAGGGGATGAGGGGGTGAGGGGGTGTTAGGGTGTGAGTGAGGGTAAGGGTGTGTTGGTGAGGGTGTGTTGGTGGGTGAGGATGTGAGGGTGTGTGATGGTAAGGAGGTGTGAGGGTGAGTGAGGATGAGGGTGTGTGAGGGTATGAAGGTGGGTGAGGGTGTGAGTGAGGGTGGGTGAGGGGCGAAGGCGAGTGAGGGGGTGAGGGTGAGTGAGGGTGTGTGAGGATAAGGGTGAGGGGGGTGAGGGGGTGTGACGGTCTGAAGGTGTCTGAAGGTGTGTGAGGGTGTGCGAGGGTGTGTGAGTGAGGATGAGTGAGGATGAGTGAGGGTAGGGTGAGGCGGTGTGAGGGTGAGGAGGTGTGAGGGTGAGGAGGTGTGAGGGTGAGGAGGTGTGAGGGTGAGTGAGGGTGTGAGGCCTGCAGTTTTGGCCTGCAGGTGGCGATAGGCGACCACGTCCCGAAAGAAGGTTCACATCACAGGAGGGGGATAAAAGTTTGCGGCATTTAAAAACTATTGGCTTACATAATGTCATCGACTTTCACTTAAAATAGTCACTCTCAGTGAGAGACGGGTAGATTCCATGTGCGGCAAGAGGGCCTGTAAGCCGACATCACAGGGTGTGGATAGAGGGGAGGGTGTAAGTAGGGAGGGAGAGCGAGAGCAGGGAGATGAGAGAAGAATTGAAGAGAAAGGCAGAGGGGAAAAGAAATTGTATTGAGGCGGTTGATATAAAGCAGAGAAGAGAGAAACAAAGGGGCAATATGTAGGAAAAAAGGCTTCATTTGTGTAGCTTTCGTGAGTGTCTGCCACCAGGACAATTAAATTCACTCAGTGAAGGCACTGTTTAACAGTGGGCTATACAAAACTAATCTATCAGGTTTTTTTTGCTTAAAGTCCAAAATCATTGTGTTGTTTGAAAGTTTTTTTGTTCAGGCAGTCCTGTATTTTTAGTCATCGCCACTTGTATGTTGGACCGGGGAAACCCATGCTTGAATGGGAACAAAGCTAAGTGCCTACTGTAACGCACAAAGGAATCTATTTCTTATATTCATTTTATTACAACGACATAACTGCCGCCTTCTACTCGCAGTGAAGTGCCTCTCAAAAAGTTTCATACGTTATCAAAATGTCACTCATATAGTGAGATGCGTGATGAGAGATAGCATATGCGGGTATGGGATAAGAGAATCAGTGCATAGGCTAGTAATAGTGTTTATAAAAAAAAAATTTAAAAAGACATTTACCGTAAACCTCTTGTGCTCGTCTGATGGCTCTGATCGTCCAGCGGCTGTTCCAGCGAAAGCAGGCCGGGCTGGGCGGAAGTCAGGCAGCCCTCCTTGAGACAGAGGCGGGGCCTGACCAGAAGCAGGAAGTCGACCGCGACCGGAGCTTCCCAGGAGGCAGGCTGCAATGGCTGGCGCAAGGCTCCGGAGCAGAGAGAGGAGAGCCCTGCGTGCAGCCGGCGTCCGCCCGGGAAGCCAAGGAGCGGAGTGCCAGTGTCCCTGTGCCCGTTGACGCCGGAGGGAGCAGCCCGGAGCGGGACGAGTAGAAGTCCGGGTGAGTGGGGCTCCGTGCTTGCGTGTCTGTGTGTATGCAGGGGGTGCAGGGCGGCAGTGTGTATGTGTGTGTGTGTGTGTGCGCCTGTGTGTGCGTGCGTGCATGCAGAGGGGTGGGGGCCACTCATTTAAATTTAAAAGTAAATATGACGCCAAAATAATAAATAAATAAACCAGCAGCTTGACCCATTTATTCACTGTGATGCTTCCGATAATTAAAAATGTGCCTTTACAAAGAAGTGTTTTAAAAAGAATACCAGCGTGCATGTTCATTACAAGACGGCTAGAAATAATTACTCATGATGTTCAAAGCAAGCCTGTTCATTTCAAGCTACCCTCAGCCAGCCTCGGAAAAAACGAAAGTAATACAAAAGCGAAACTGACACTGCCACTGCAGACAATGCTGCGCGCTCCCGAGGTGAAATCCGGCACTGAAAACGCTCGTAACACTTTGGTGTCCACTCTCCTAAAAACGGATCACATTAGTTGTCGAGCTGACAGCATTCATGCTTCGCATGAATGCTAACGTCAGCTCGACCTAAAAATGAGTATTTATTTAACAAATGAAAGCTTTGACAAATACGGCATATTGTGGCATTGCACTGAGAAGTGCTTTTTTAAAGTTAATGTAAACCCTGTGTGACCCGGATTATTATAGAGCAACGTTTTAGTCTAATATATCAAGCAATAGTGTTTGTACAACTGGTAATCTGAACTTGGATATTTGAAAGGGCTTCCGTACCCGATAACGAAGAAAAAGGAGGTGTGGTGAAGTAAAAAGTGTACATACAATTAAAAGTATCCTACAGTGTAAGATGTAGCGTGCTGTGGAATGCTAGTCCTTACTATGACACTGCGTTTCTAAATGCGGGGAAGGAAAGACTTCCTTTTTCTTTAAATAACCCTCACACACTCTAGTATTGTCATGCTTCATCGGGTTCACCCAGACTCCTAAAGATCAGGGTGGGCTCAATCGTCTCCCAGGAAGCCTTGACAAGGTAAGTCTTGTTGTTGGACTGTCTGGTCATGCTGATTTTAGCCATGTTTGACATTTCACCTAGAGAAGCCTTACTCGCCTTAATCTTTTGTTTCACAAAACCACTGTAAAACCAAAGAGTGTGACTACAGGGTGGCCCTGTCCCTCCCGCTCCTGAGAAACAAGGAACCCAGCACTAGTGGGTGAGCGCATGAATGTTTGAGTCACTTTCAATATCCTTTGAGTGATGCCTAAGAGTATGAAGTAAGACGGTACCTGATAGCGGGGATGGTGTGGCGCCGCGGCCAGGACGACTGACGCTGGAATCTGGGGATCACGGTTCGATCCCCGGCGGCAGATTAGCCCAGCACCATGTGACTCTGGGCAATAGCTTGCTTAATCTCCCCGACAGCCCCCAGCGTCTGGAGACCCTTACGGGTGATTGTTCGCGCTTTACAAATGTGGATTAATAATAGCAGTAGCGACCGGCACAGATCGGGGATGGAGGGCCAGGGGGCGAGGATGGGAAGGGGTATTACTACAAAAAGGGAAAAAAACTACCTTACCGCTGCGTCTGTCAGTCGTCTCTCCTCAGGAATGGAACAGAAAGCAGGCAGCTCGGCTACCCTTACCAATCACAACACTGCAATGCAACGTTGTGATTGGGCTGAGCACCGTGGTTCGGCGCTCAGGCCGGGACTACGACCTGGGCATGTTGTCCACGCAGGCTGTAATGCAGCCTACATGGAGAACATGCGAAGTGCACATGACTGTTTCGCCGGCCCGAGATGGTCGGACAAGCAGACATTGCGCACTTAGGAGGGTGCTACCACTCCTCCCCTGCTCTGTGAGCAGAGCAGCCCGTCATGCAATGCGGCCACAGAGGCCAAAATAAAATGATATTAACGCGAGTTATCATTTTATTTTTCCTTTCTTTAACTACTTCAAAGCATAGGGGCGACGCTCCTCCGCCTTAACGGAGGAGCCGCCAATGCCGGATGATGGTCTATGTGCCTAAAAAAATAACATAAGAAAAATGGATATATAGCTCTGTCTTGATATAGAAGGGTGCTAGCACTAAATGAGCACAAATAAACTATTAAGGGTATTAAGAATAAACTAATGCAAAAAAAAGGCATGATACACAAATTTCGCTTCCTAAATTGACGGAAACAGTATTGCGTATGATAAAGAGGGAGACTTGAGAATAATTGCTCGCACACAAGTACTCATTGACTGTATGGTGGGTGGTGAACATAAAAGTTTCAGTTTCACAACCAAAGTAGCGTCCACTGGGTGATGCATGCCACGAGTGAGAACCTTCACGATGGGATTGGAAATTACTCACGGGATGTCATAAAAAGAAACATTATGGCGGCCGTAAATTATATGGCCACTTCAAATTACAGGTTGGATTTCGAAAGAAGAAAAGGGCAAGTATATTTACTTCCCAAGCCTGCAGTTTGCATGCATCACATATATATTTATATATATAGAAAATAGTGTAATGAGCTGAACAAACTGGGGAGGTGAGCAGTGTCACCCTGACGAAAGCCCCCGGACCTACTTAGACCCTCAGAGTAGGGCTTAAACATGTTGGGAAAGGGTCATAGGACCATCAAATCCTAAACACCCTTTGTAATTTTTAGTTTTAACATCCCCAACTGCTCCACTAATAAAAGGATACCTTGGAGCATTCAAGGGAATTTTATACTTTAGTTACACCCCGTTTTTTTTAAAGAGCTCCCTGGAAGGCGGTTGAGCCCACCCTGACCTTTACGAGTCAGGGTGAACCAGATGACGAAGCATGACACAACTAGTGTGTGTGAGGGTTATTTTTTTTAAAAAAAGGAAGTCTTTCCTCCCTCGCATTTAGAAACACAGTGTCATAGTGAGGACTAGCAATTCCTAGCACGCTACAGAGGGCTTTAAGTGGGATGACAAAATGTGGGTGTCTCTCATGGGGGCGTGGCCGCTGTAATTGGGGCGTGGTCACTGTAATTGAGGGCGTGGCTTAATACACTCCAGCTACAAATCTGTGTTTAGCATAGTGTGCTGCTCCACTGGTATTTTGCTGCTTCTGTCCATTCAGATATATAACACAACAAGTAACATTTGACCTACAACAAAACAGGACTATTGCCTTTGTCAATTCTTGCAAGTTGCAGAAGATAAATAAGCAACAACTATCACTTCATGGTATATAATATTAAAGATTCTACTCGTTCTTTTGGGTGAGGTTGTGGCCTAAGGATAGAGCAGTCGACCTTCGAGCTGAGAAAACAGGTTCGAGTCTGACGTCCTGTGGTTCAAAAAATGAATACGTCCTTGTGTAATGTAACTGGTGCTCCTGTAAAGCGCTCCAAGTTTACTCTCTATAAAACGGAAAACAAGTCTCTTTGCATTTATATCAAAGGCAGTGACAGGTTGTGCTATTACTGAGTTAAGGTTTTTTCCCTTCACCACAAGGGTAAAAATTACAACACATAATAGCCCAGCACACTTTTAAGCATAATCTATTACAATCACTAAAGCAAAGAGAGTTCAATTTCACGAGCAAGCCGATGTTTTTCAATTTCAAACGTTCTTTATTGTTCAATCTTTAAAAGCTTTTGACAGCATCACTTTTGGAACCGCCAACGCGTTTCGTCCCGTCCAGGGACTTCTTCAGGGCTTGAACAGATAATATTGTTAATTCTGATTTTCAGATTCTTAAATGTTCTTTGTTGACAGTTTCTTTTTGAATTTTAAAGGACGATAAGGTTTTTTAAAAGGAGAGGTATTCTATTTGGTGACCCTTTGTCAATTCTTCGTCTTGTTAAAGTATATTTAACAGTTGGCAGGTCAATTTATGCAGATTAATAACCCGGATATGGTAGTTCGGGTCCGTAAAGAAGGTCCTCGATCGTCTCTGCTCCCACAGGAATCACCACGATCATGACCCGAACTACCATATCCGGGTTATTAATCTGCATAAATTGACCTGCCAACTGTTAAATATACTTTAACAAGACGAAGAATTGACAAAGGGTCACCAAATAGAATACCTCTCCTTTTAAAAAACCTTATCGTCCTTTAAAATTCAAAAAGAAACTGTCAACAAAGAACATTTAAGAATCTGAAAATCAGAATTAACAATATTATCTGTTCAAACCCTGAAGAAGTCCCTGGACGGGACGAAACGCGTTGGCGGTTCCAAAAGTGATGCTGTCAAAAGCTTTTAAAGATTGAACAATAAAGAACGTTTGAAATTGAAAAACATCGGCTTGCTCGTGAAATTGAACTCTCTTTGCTTTAGTGATTGTAATAGATTATGCTTAAAAGTGTGCTGGGCTATTATGTGTTGTCAATTGTTTGAAGGTTAGGTTCGCTGAATCAGCCTTTAAATTAAGGGAGTATAGGGAATTGTGCTCCCAGCCCTTTGTTTGCACCTTTCTGTTCACCATAACCAATAGGGATCGTTTTAGACTGGTGCTGGCATCCTATGCTTTAATTCCCTTCGTTTGTTTGCGCACAAGGGTAAAAATGGACAGCCCGGCAGGACACGGCCAACTTAAAGCCCTGACACTACATCTGACACTGTAGGTGAGACACTCAGTTGCATGTATGTATAGATAGGGAATATGTATCTCCTTTTTCCATTCCGACAGTGAAAGTGTCTCTCTACCCACCAAATCTGAGGACCCCCTCCCAGATCTTAGTTGTTAATAAGAAGTAAAAAAGTGTGCCTAAGATCACACAATTTAAGTGGAGAAGCCACAAGTTATCTGGGTTTTCTCGTTTGTGTTTATACCAATCAGCTAGTAGATGGGCATATCTTTGCTGTTCCTTATGTTGGCGCTTTGGTTTCACCTCGTTGTGCATTTTGTGTAGTTTTCTATAGCGCGAACTCACATCCATGGTATTGAAGTGCTCGACGTAAGGACCAGTTGCATTCAGTGCACAAGGTCACTTGTTTACAAGCAAGGGAAGATGAAGTGATTTGCCTGACTCGCGGGTGTAGAGCGAAAGTGAGACTCTAACCTCATTTCCACACTCCAAAGACGTCGGGTCTTGTAATGCAACACCTCTGTAGAGGGAGGGTAGCAGGTATAAGACACACGAAAACTAGTCCCGTTATGGGCCCACGGTTCCAACTAGACCTCGAGCTGAGCAGGAGCCAGGTTTCAGGCTCGAGCTTTCAGTATCTCGCCCACCTCTATTAATCCCTTTGCTGCGGCGGCAATTCCGCCGCAGCGCTAGGGGGGAGGGGGGCCGCGCAGCGCTCCCATGCTCGTGACGGAACTGCTCCGTCACGAGCCTCGGGTGTGCTGTGCTTGTGACGGAGCGGTTCCGTCACGGCCCCGCCCGCTCAATAGAATGAGCCGCGCAGGCGCCGCGGCCGGGCTGCGACAGAACCACTTCGTCACCAGCACAGCGCGACCGAGGTTGGTGACGGAGTGGTTCCGTCACCAGCATGGGAGGGGTTAAAGGGGGATCCTTGGCTGTCCCCCATATTGTTCACTCCAGTAACATAACATGTGAGCGCACGTTCACTCGTAGGTATCTTGAAGCTGAATAACAGATGTTTATTGTTACCCAACTCATTTTATTGACCTCAGATGGATGAAAGGCTGAGTCGACCTGCAAGGCTTTGAACCTGTGACCACGAGGTCTAGCACAGGCCCCTGCAGGGACTCATTAGCCCACTGAGCCACCAGACCTGGCAGTATACAGCGCTTGTCGAAAACACCTCCCAATGTCTCTCCATCTGCTGTCTCCAGAGCATCCATCCGTGCGCCGCGCGCACTGCTATTGGGTTTCATCGTGGGGGGTGCCTGTGGGGCGGGGGCGCTCAGGCATGCTTCACACTTGAAGCCACACTTTGGTCATCACACTGGCACACCGCCTGACACTGATTAATTAGGGATTCTTGCAAGCGGTGCCAGAGGGAGGGCGGCTTCCCCATCATTACCTTTCAAAACAAAATTATAGGAGGAGGGGGCGGCCTACGTGATTATTCCGCCGGCAGAGCCCCCATTGTGGCGGCGCACATTTGATGGAGATTAACGGAGATAAGGCCACGGGTGGCGCGCATCCTGCTGACAGCGCCAGGAGAGAGCCGGCCGGGCCCGCGACCAGCTGCGCCCGCCCGCAGGAGCGCGCCCTCCGCCGGCAGGGCCGCAGTAGCGTGGTCTGTCACCGGCACCAGGCCCTCCGAAGCGGGGGAGGGGCCACCCTTCACGACACGGGCTCGCCGCAGGTATGAAGGTTGGTTGGCCCGTCACAGGCCGCAGGCGCGCGCGGAGTGCGGGCAGCAGGCCCTGCGTCCTGGGACGCGGTCGACGGGCAGCTTGCCCTTCACCCATGGGGCCTCGTGGGCTTGCATTTCACAGAAAGAAGCTGGCAGCAGCTCACGGGGTGTAAGCAGTTGTAGGGCATTCCACCAGCAGCCTGTATAAACACAGGTGGGTAACCAGCAGCGCGCGCCTCACCATCCGGTCCTTGTCAACACACTCGTCTCCAGCGCCGTGGACGCATTACGCAGGCCACATTGCCAACCAATCAGCACTGAGCATGTGGCTGACCTAGCTGCCCATCTTCAGCCATTCCACTTGTGCATTTCACGTGCAGCGCAGGGCCAGCTGAGTGGCCACCCACCTTCAACCTTTTCTTCAACAAGTTCTACTTATGCTGATTGAAAATCATACTGTGCTAATAATATAATTAGTGGTGTAATAGTGACCACATCAAGCAAGATTACATTAGATCAATATAACAGTCATAGCTTCAGTGCATCTGGCGCCAAGGTAATAATATTAGTAATGTCCTCTCAACGTTGCTTGATTGGTCACGCAAATATAAGCTTTAAATATTTTTGGGTACTTCAACCATTTTTCTCCTGACACTACCTACTGAGCTCCAAAAATATACCCATTTTCATCCTGAAAACTCTATTTTCAATTCTGGTATGCCTCTATTAATTCAACCAATCAAAAGCTTCTAATTTAGTAGCCTGGGCAGCACTCGGGAGAGCTATTTTCAGGTAGCTGGTGAGCTACCAGTAGCACTCGAGCTACTTGTTGGAGAAGCATGTTCTAAGCTGCACCAGCCAGGGTCCACACGTTTCAAAGAACCTGGTCGTCAGCAGTGGGCAGGTTGGCAGCTGGCCCTGACCAATGAAACCCAGTCACCATCTAGAGGGTAGCTGATATTCTTTTCACACCATGACTTGTGCTCTCCAACCAGTCAATGCCGGTATTGAAATGGCGGTCACTGACCAATCAGCGTTCTCCTCGCTAAGAAGGACTAGTCAGCAATATGCAGACAACGTGCCCTTTACAATCTGCGCGAGCACGTGGGCGAGCTGCATTCCCTTTACCAACCACGCCACCTAAATGGGGCAAGCAGTTACAAAGAGCACTGCATGCTCAGTGCCAACCGGACATGGGCATTAACACCGAAGGAAGGGCCTGGCGGGCAGGCGAACTTTCATCAGGCCACCCCCTCCTCAGAGCATTGTGCACGAGGAAAGCGCAGAGTCCATCAGCAAGCAGGGCTCAGCTTCGGCCCTTTAGGCACATACATAACCAGGGCTTTAAGTGGCCGGGTCATGCCGGGACGCACCACCGGCAATTCTTAAAAACAGATGACGAGACGGGTCCCTAAACCAGTTAATACATACTGGTGCTGTGAGCCCTTCAGCAACCAGACCTCTTCAGAAGGGTGAAGGGTGTGAAGGATATGAGTGGGGGGGCTCCCTCAACCAACCGGCTCTTGTCATCACCAGTGGGTGAATTGTATGCCAGTCGCTACATCTGCAGCCTAAGGGAGAAGCATGCGTTCCAAATCAGCAGTAAGGGCCTTCACATTGTACTTTCCATTAGCACTCAATCTGGAGTTGTTTTTTAATATTTTGAAAAGAACACTTTTCCCACTAATTTGGAGCCCAGAAAGAAAAAAAACATTTCCACCTCCCCATGTTGTTATGAACACGAGGGCCAGGCAGTTCTAAGATGCTATTGGAATTTTCCATTTTGAATATTAAACTTTGGAGAGTTCCGAGAAATAGATGCATTAAAGAGAAAAGGAGGACTGTCATTACGCCTCTCTTCCATTTATTAATAATCAGTTATTGAATTTTTTATGTCTGCTGACTTTAACATAACCCAACTGACTGGAACTCATATATTAGATGCATGGTTGTCGTTATTGCACAAACAGCAGTTCTTTCTACATCTACGGTTCATGGGAATTTGGACACAGCCAAATAGTATTCTTCACAATATGTGGCCATGGCACCATCTAATGTTACAGCTAGTAAAAAGCGAAGAAAAATGTACATGACACGACGGTATTATATAATATGGATTTCAACAATCATTTTCCTGTTTAAAAACCCTGTACTTTGAATAGCATATATTTTATATCACAGTCCTATAATGCGATCTTGGGGTTCTGGTTGTATGCACAACCCACTCAAGCTACAGCCTTATTTCTCACCCAAACACCTCAAATGCACTCCTGAACCACGATATTCAGTTATTTCCTATGTAACCTCTCACTGTTCTTCGTTTAGCATGCACACATACAGGGCCAATACGGATCTACATACCTATGCATTATTACAACAGCCTAATGCGCAGGGTGCACAGAAAGCGAACGTGAGTGAGCTCCTCACTTTTATTACATGGCATGCTTTAAAGACGTGTTATTTTTTCTCCAGGAATGATGGCTCAACTAGGCCTTTCAAGGAGCACAAATTCCATCAGCAGCTAAGACTGGTTAGGAGTTTCATTTATGCAAATTCACTGCCAACCAATGAAAATATATATTTTTAGTAGGAATGGATGTATTCTGCGGCATAATCAACCTCAAGCGACATATCATAGGTCAAAGAGAAAACAACGTCACTATACTGCACACTGGCATGCAAGGGTGAATTCAGCAAAACTGGAAGGGGGAATTTGAGACCTGACACTGAATGACCCAGAGAAGGCTGGAGAAAGAGGAAATTGTACAGAAATACAACCAGAATGCAAATCGGATCCCCCAGGGCAGTCCAGACACTTCATTCCCAAATCCTTCCAGCTGCATCCCAAGCCATCATCAACTTTAACCCTAAATTCTCTGCACTATGTACTCACTGACACCATGTGTCCGTCTAAAGCCCTTTTCAGATACGTTTAGAGTTTTAGCCTTGTTCACGTCTGCCGCTGGGCTGTTCCACGCATTTTCCACTGTTGCTACAGAACATGAGCCCTTTGGCTAGACCCATCCTATGCTCCACTGTCAGTCCAGGACCTTTACTTCCAGTAGACCTTGTTTTTTCAATACACGAGCCCGCTAAAAATGTTTGTACCATGGCAGTGAAACGAAATGTGGCCCAATAACCCACGTTATTTAGAGTAACTAATAATAAACATGCATTACACTCTGCACGTCCGGGATATATATATATATATATATATGTATATATATATATATATATATATATATATATATATATACACACATATATACACACACACTATTTATTCCATGCCAGTGAAAACAAGTGTGGACCAATAGCAAGTTAGTTAGAGCAACTGTATTAATAAAACACTCATTCATTCCCACATTTTGTAACTACAGTGCAAAGGTCATATACAATGCAGCAATACTGACCAGCTTGGATGTTACAAGGACTTTGCACAAGGAACCAGTTCTATTTTGTAGTAGTGGTGTATGTAGTGTCATTTGATCTACCTGCATCAATTAAATCCCTTTGCATTATGGTGTTGGTTAACTATCTTTTTCAAGAAACAAATACGTATGAAAATACTCCATGGCCTAAACCATATACGCAGCCGGGCAGACTGTAATATGTTATGATTGTTGGGGAGAGGGCTGGGGCAGCATGACCCACTGCAGGCTATACCTCTTGTGAGTCCGGGCACATGACAGTGGTAGTCGGGCCACTGGAATTATGCAGCAGGAGAGGCCCAAATTATGTGGCAGAGTTGAGTAAATTATGAGGCAATGAAAGGAAAATGAGGCGGCATAATGCAGCACATTTTGTAATAGTATTGCTTCATGATTTTGTCATTTTTGAACTTGGTCACACAGTCTGGGCATTGGTTGCACCTCATTAGTACCATTTAAATACCCAAATATAGCAATAAGTAACGAAAAGGTGACAAGTGTAGCTTTGCAAAGGGACTTTCAATGTGCGGCAACACGTATTGCTGCCTTTTTAATAACTTTTGATCGGTTTGAGCCAGAAACAACATTTTATTTGGATAAATCTGCAGATTATGCAACAGTTGATGGATTATATGGCAAATGTGGCAAATCTATAATTATGCGAAAATTGCAGCAGCCACACAATTGCACAACTCCAGTGGCCCTGCTGATTGCAAATGGCATACTGCATATATGTAATATTTCTATGGATTTGAAGGTCTCATTCTTAATCCCCCAACCCTTCCCCAGTGGCCCACAATTCCACTCAGAAATGATTTACATGCATAAGGGCAAGGGATGTGAGGAATTGGCCAGGCACCGCTGGGACACGATGCAAATGATATAGGGAACAAGCAGGGCCCGGCAGCTGAGCACGGTGCCCTGGGTGTGGAAATAAGTGATTCTCCTCTGGAGCGTTGGGGGCCGAGATAGGAATAAACAGGAACTTTATGGCACCTGTGGGGAAATAAAGTGCTCAGCCCGCTATTGATGGGGAGAGATTCGATGTAATCTTCTTATTTGTCACTGCAGTAAGAGCAGCCTTCCATATTTCATCTGAATTCGATCGTGCTGGGAGTGAGTATAGATGTCTGGGAGGCAATATGGCTTCCAGCTCGGCCTGAAGCTCTCCTGAGGCAGGCGGAGGCGAGTAACCTGCACGTGAGCAGGGTTCAGAGTCTTTGAATGCTAGCAGAGGAGCCAGGCCTGCTTTTAAACCAGTGCATAAGCAATCTGGGGCTGGTAGGCCCAATATTGTGGTATATCGCTGCTTCCATGAAGATATGTTAGAGCCCCTACAAAAAAATAGACCAATGTGAGAAAATGTATATCTTAGGGCACAGGACTCTTGGCCACACTGCAGGATATTTTGCCTTTTACGAACTTTCAGTTTTGAAAGAAGCACTTTCACTCCCTGTCCAAGTAAACCATTCACTGTCATAGGAAACATTAACATTTTGTTTTTTTACAGAAAATTAACAACCACAGCATGGAAACTGATTTCACTCAACTTTAAGTTCACATGAAACACACTAAGATTTGATTGGCATTTGAAGGGATGATTTTTGTACAAATAATAACATGGCAATGGTGTCCAATATGGGTACAGCACAGCCAGTTCCAAGCTAGATTTTTAAGTTTACCGCATAAGATACACTTACATGCAATAGATCTAGTGGGCACTCCCTTAAATGGCTAGTGGCAGTTCTGAGGATCACGCACTCCTTGCCCATGCTGGTAAGGGCTGGTAGTAGGGGCAGGTAAATGTCTTCAGGGGATGGGTGTAAAGTAGGTACTCGCCCATCAGCTAGCAATTTCCCTTGTCCTGATATCGAGCAAGATCTCGCTGATATGCGTCTCATCAGCAGGGCCACTGCAATGATGTAGCAGTAGAGGCCCAAATTATGCGGCAGAGTTCACTAAATTATGCAGCAAGAAAAGGCAAATTGTGCGGTGTAATGTAGCACATTTTCTGATAGTTTAACTTCATTATTTTGTCATTTTTACGCTTTTTAAGAATGTCTAGATATAGGTTTCATTCATCCCATTAGTACCAGTTTAACACCTAAATATAACAATAAGCAACAGAAAATTAGCCTGGTAACCTTTGCAAAGGGCCATCACTTGTTGCAGCACTTGTAGTAACTTTGGATCCGTTTGAGCTAGAAACAGATTTTTTTTGTTCAAATCTGCACATTATGCAGCAGATGATGGATAATATGGCAAATGCGGAAAAATCATAATCATGCCGACATCACCGCGGCCGGAAAAATCACATAATTACAGTGGCCTTGCTCATTAGTCACAAAACGGTCTAAAGCGTCTATGTATTTCTAGTTAGTGTTCCTCTTCAGAAGCTACAACCTTCCACATCCCCCAGTAAACAAATTCCCTCTAAACGTAGTCATTTCCAAAAACTATCATCCTAATCGCGAGAAAGACTTTTGCCATTGTGATCATCGGAACCACTGACTCATAAGAATAAAGAAAGTCACAATCTGCCTTCTTTCACACCCCAAACTCACCCTTGATCACTTCATAGGGTGCAGGCCCAGGCAACATTTGAATAAAACTCACAAAATTGCCAAATTCCACGCTATGCAAAATTGCAGTTTTGTGATTTGGCCTACTTCTTCAGAGTGGTTTACAAGAAAAATAAGAATCTTTCTTGTTCAAACCAGACTCTTTCAGGTATCTCAAAAGCATTTTTGGTTTTTAACGCAAGCCGCAATGCAATACAGGCAAATCACATTTTGCACCAGTTATGTAATTTTGCATAATTTTGACAGGAAAAACCCTCCAAAGTTTTGCACATCCCTAACTTCTAGATTTATGTAGAGTCCTCAAGCTTCTGAAATCCATGCACATGTAGCTCATCCAGTTCAGGTGTTACTTTACATTTTGGTATTTGTAGTCCTGCATTTATAATCGAATATACAGAACTACAAATCCCAGAATCCAAAGAAAAACCTGGCTTGGATGAGGTACTTGCACATGGAATATGGAAACTTAAGCTAGATCCGTTTGCTCTAACGCTCCCTGCCCCCTTGCCAAGGGTGGAAGCTAGCCACCCATGACAACTGTGCAGAGAACCGAACTATACAGCTAATAAACGTTGTCCGGGCCCACACCGCGCACCGCTGAGCGCTTTGTGCGCCCAGACAAAGGCACAAAAGCCCCGTTTCCAAGCCCAGTGGCTCCGGCCGCCCGAGGGTAATTTGCTGGTCTGAGCAAAGTTTGGCTTTCTAGCCGCTGTCTGGTCAGCCGGACAAAAGGAGTGTATTAAATATTTATCCCCGATTCTTTCTGCTGAGTCATAAATTACCTTTCCCTCGGCCTTTATGCCTCGCGCCAAAGGCCAGCACTTTGCCAGGGAGATTGGCAGGGTAACTCACTCGGAGAGGTCGCTTCTTTTTCCGACCAGAAAGCCCGAGAAGGAACAGGGTCAACAGCAAATAATTCGCTCTCTAAGCCGTTATCTTTTTTTCCAAGTCGTGCTGTTTGTAAGCACTATAAAAGAGTGCCACAGTATTGACACCCACACAATGGTGCTTATTTGACTGACCTTGGAAATGATGAAATGCGGAGTCAACGACGGCTCAGTTGGAACCTCTAGGTCACACAAGAAGTCTACAGTACTACAGTGCTTAACCTGAGCGGGCGGTTGTAGGGGGTACGGGCACCAGCATTCATTTTGGGGAACAAGACTTTATTTACATCATTGGACTTTAACCCAGAGAAAGTGAGACAAAGGCAGACAAGGAAGAAGGAAGGAGTATGAGAAAAAGTGACAAAGGGAGAAAGCAGGGATGAAAAAAAGAACCTGCAAGAGTGAGATAACCAGGTAGGAAACGTAGGGTGTTGGAAGGAGGCATGAGGGGGAAATCAAGGCTAACTATAGGAAGCCTTGGCTTTTGGCCATCCCGGCATTCGTCAGTCAATATGTATATATTTCTCTCTCTCTTTCAACAAAGTGGCACTGAGCACCAGTGGCCCTAGTTCTCCTTTGACACTATTCGATGGTCAGCTACAACCGGTCCTGGATTTTTAATTCAAAGTATTTTCTTGTAGCTGGAAAATTCAACAGAGGAGAAAATGCTGATCAGCTGTTTGGGATGACTGAAGATGGGTAGATTAGTGAACTGAAAATGCTCTGCACAAAAAAAACTGGTAAGGGGAGAAGTTGAACCTCATGTGGGGAAAGGAAACCAAGGAGCTGAAAATCAACTCCTAGATGAGCAGAGCATCAGACACAATCGGGAATAACTTGAGTGTCAGTAAGTGAGAGGGAGCGGGTGGGCTGCAGTGGCGGGCAGCCACAGCATATCTACATCGTTAGACGCTAATGTCTGTAGGGAGGAGGAAGGGGAGCAAATGCCATTCTTATGCTTTTGAGGACCTGTGATAGTCTGAATTGTTGCAGTGTGATGGTTGGTATTCGTGTTGGTACTCTCACTGGCAGCGCTGGCAGGGCAATGGGTGCCATGGGTCTCTTGATGAGACCCATGGCACTTATTGTTTTACAAATGAAGCACTGCAATAAAGTTACCCTGCCTCTGGAGAGGCACAGTATTTGAGATGCAAAAGGGGTATCTGCAAGGTTAGGAGGCAGGATGGTACCTCGAGAGAAAGATGGCTGCCTCGAGAGAAAGATGGCTGCCTTGAGAGAAAGATGGCAGAGCTCCACGGTGCAGGCAAAGAGAAGCAAAACGTTTCCATGTCTTTATAGACAACAACCAATGCAGCCCTCAAATTCAGAAAGCAATCAAACAGCCAGCCTACCACAACGAGCCAATCACATTAGATAATCTCACAGGCCATAACCATGCATGATCCGGGATCTGCTGTACAACCTCTGAAAATCGTGCTTTTAGGAAAACACACAACAATGGAAGGTACCAGCCAAGGACAGGCCTGCAGGCGTTCAGGAAAACATCACACAACACACAGGATAACCACTTCGGCACCACATCTACCTCATTGACGAAGGAGGTTGCCACAGCACCTCAAGAGCCAAAAGAGCAGCGTTGTACAAAGCTGTTGTAATAAAAAGATGTCCATTACTCCAGGTGTGGATTAAGTAAAATAGTTTATTAAGTAGTTAAGATCAAGAGCTATAGTAAAGAGCCCCACCAGGAGCAGCCTTCCTGCTGCTCAGGCCACTCTCCAACTGACTCTCAGAGACATCCAACATTCCACTGCATCACCACGCACTAACATTACACACCACAATCACACTGGCTGAGAGCAGCTAGAACAGAAGCACTCTGTATTATTGGGACACAGTGTTTCCAGTCCGGCTTTCCACTTAAAAAGATCTGATATTTCGGTGAAAATTGATTCAATAAAGAGACTCTAGACTGCTGGTCACAGGACACACAAGGATGCTCAGTGAAAGACTTGGCATGGGAATTTTGAGCAAAATTGACCTGGAGATATCAACTTATTCTCAACACCAACAGCCCACTACACCCTCTGTACATATACACCGGAGATCTGGACTCAAGGGGCAGTTTCGCAGAGATAGTGACTGAAGAGCTGCAATGACATGGTGGAGGCAAATGGGGTCATGGAAAAATAATCCTGCCAGGTGGAGAAAACAGCATTTCAGGCAGCAATACATGAACGCAAGTTAAAAAAAATAAATGAGAAATCATAATAACACTTGTATTAACTAAACGAGCCATCTTGCAGGCACCGATTTAGTACGTTTTTGTTTTTGTTTAAAAAGGTTCATATCTTTTAATCTAGTTACTGTCCTCTGTCCCACACACTCAGTCCAAAGAAAGCCAATGGGGATTCACATTCTTCACCTTCCAGTTGCAAACTCCTTTTATTGAAAGTTTAACGATATATTAAAAATAGCGGTTCGCATATGAGCAGAGGAGTGATTGTCCTCACTTATAAAACGTTAATCAATAACTCTCCTGATCTGCTCCTCCCCTTGCGCCACAGTTGAGAAGCAGACCTAGGTAACCTGACTTAAGAGGACTGGCCCGAGGCACTAGCCTCCCCAAAGAAGTAGCGATCAGAGTACGGTTTTGATTAGTGCAGCTCAAAATACTCCATAGGTCCTATATGTCTCGTAATGCTTTAAGTCAAGACGGGTAAAGTGACTGAGTCAACTTGTCGAAGGAAGTCTGAACCGCAGGGATCCTTTCTTCATATTATCTAGGATTGCCCAGGAATTCAGATCGTCTGGGGTTCTGTCGTGACTTTTATCAATAGTGTACGTGGAAGCGATGTTATGCCTTCGGCCAAGTGGTATCTTCTTAATGTTTGGGATGCAACAGACTTGAATCGGATGGAGCAAACCCGGGTAACCTTGGGTATGATGATTGCTAAACGAAATACGGCTCGTCTTTGGGGTGCGGAATTAGCACCACGTCTCAGAGACTGGAAAAGAGACATGGGATGGTGCATGGTGGCAGAGAAAGTTGTGTATGAAAGCAAGCGGGTGCTACCCTAATACATGGGGGAAGATATGGGCAGATGGAATGTCTACAGGGGGAGCCCGTGTACCGACCCCACTGCACTGTCTTCAAGGGCTATTGGTTGTGCTGCATCTGAACTACACCAACCTGTAACTGGGGTCTGATACCGTTTGGAATACTGTTTGAGAAGAGATAGCGCTGAATGCACTTGTGAACCTCATGTGTAATTCTCGTGGTGTTCATGTCTACTACCATCTTAAAATATGCCTCATAAAAAGATGTTTAAAAAAGAAATAGCGGTTCAGTGTTTACATGTCTTTTCCAAGAACTCGCGTAAATAAAGCTGCCGGCGCCTAAAAGGCCACCTTTGTGACCCGAAAGGGAGCCAAGCAGAGGGGTGCAGCATAGTCCTCCCTTCCGATGGACTTTTAGAGGAAGCCTTGCTTTTAAAATGAACGTGCCCCGCTCGGGGCCTGGCACCGCCGCGCCTTCCTGTCAGCGCGGGAGGCCGCTGGGCGGGAAACGCCATTTCCCTGACCCCGGAGCTTGGCTTCGAGTGCGGAGGAACAATGTGCTCTGTTTCTTGGGAGGAGGAAGCTTCCAAACACTTCCAGAGAATGTCGAGAAGAATCCGAGTGCAGGACTAAATATAGAAATAAGAAAGAGGGCGACTGGAAATGAGAAGCAAAGAGAGCTCAAGGCAGGCAGTTGCCCCAGAAAAGACTCTGCCATGAGACCGACTCGCCTTTCAGAGTCAATGGCACCGAGCACTCTTGGTTTTGGGGGGAGTGCGGGTTGGTGGGAGTAGTCCACATTTCAAAGATAAAAAGAGTGCAATTTTAGTTTTCTGTCATTTACCATTTCTACCGCACTAATGCAAGTTAATGGGAAATGTCATATTCCCCGATTTTCTTCAACGCCTGCCTTTATCTGTTCCCTAATATTACTAGGTGTAATATTATGTACCATGTTTAAGACTTACGCCTCAACTTCCATACCCAAAAGAACTCCATATTGCCCTGGGACGCCCAAACTGGGAGATTAATTGATTTGGAGAGGGAATGTCATCAATAAACAGACGTCTGCAGGTAGAATCACAGGCTTTACTATACCCACTCCGTAATCCCACGCCCACTCATTTCATCAACATGTGATGTGGTATGGACAGTGGCGGCTACCGGTTATAAAATATGGTGTGGCATGATGGCACCAAACTCGCCAGAAATGCCACACTTCTCCCCGGCATGGCACTTCTCCCCCACGTCCACCAGCAGGAATGGCAGCACTTCCTTCCTGCTCAGTGGAACTCAAATCCAACCAATCCTGGAGCTGCTCTCATCAGCGTGAGAGCAGCTCCAGGAATCATGGGAGCAGGTTACCCCAGCACTCATTCTGAGGCTGGTCGTCTGTGCCAGCACTCCCCCAGCTGTTTCACAGCCCTGGAATTGCTGGATCCACAGTGCGCATGTCGGGCTGGCCGCAGGTAGCCAGCCGGCCAACCAGACACGCGCACTGCAAGGGGCAGCAGTAATCCTGCAATTGCAGGATTCAGCCCGACCCCCTGCCTCATGCTTGCGCTGTACACAGTGCAAGCTGGTGGCAAAATAAAATGGCACTATTAAGCCATTTTATTTATGTGTGTTTACCTGCTGCGCTCGCCCGGCAGGCGGGGCGACGCTCCTACGCTCTTGTTGAGGAGCCGCTGCTGGGTGTAGGTTGACGTACATGTAGAAACATTTCTCAACTGGACCAGACTTATGGTATGATGGGGAATACAAAAGACCATGCTCAATGCCAGAACCATTTACTGGGGTGGAAGGTTAAGATGTGTTCACGAAGGATGTAAATTACTCCGAAGGAGGGCAATTGAAAGATATGCCCACTCCTGCCGCATGAGCCCTAAAAGGGTATAATCACTTTTGCATCCATCTTAAAACCATGCATTAAGAATGCAAAACAAATAAAAATATAAAACTGCTCAATACTCCAGTGGAATGATCCAAATGTGACAAACACATGCAGTGATTGTAGCGACTGACCTAAAACCCTTCTTCTTTGTTACCACAAAAATGTGAGACAAGAGTCGGGGCCTAGCCCAGTGAACCTAAGCAATGGAAACAAAGAAAGGACTACATAAAAAAAGAAGGTCTTTTCAAACTCGTCTCTATTTTCCTCACCACTCAAATTCTTGTGGGATGTACGGAGCCTCATAAGCTCCATCTCTATGGTATCTAACATACCACCCACAAAATGTTCTTTAACAAACTCCTTGCTCTTACTGTTTGCATTATTTAGAAAGATTCCACTAAGACAGCTTTTCTTTCCTTTAACCTACCACGTCAGAGGAATGTATACATTTTATTTCTTAACATTCATGCACCCACATTCCAGTGCCAACATGGTGACTGCTGGTAAGTTGTGCATTGTAATATAGTAAGCATAGAAAAATATAGATTTAACAAAAAGGTAAATTTTGTGGAGTTACTGTCACTCAGGTTTTTGGACGCTAACACACAGCAGGTCACTGTTGCTGTGATCATAAGCCCTCAGAAGGCACTTTCATTAAAGCAGCATGAGAATCGGGAGAAGTTCTCAGGAGGAGCGGAGTGCCTAATCAATACTGGGTCTAATACCAGGCTCAGGTATGAATACCAGCCTGGAAGAGGCGCACGTGCTTTGGTACAGCCCTCCGGTCTTACCCAGGAAACACCGAGAACATTCACCCAGCGGCGACTCCTCCGTAAATACGGAGGAGCGTCGCCCCACTGGCTCAGAGCCAGCAGCTGAAAAATAACATTTCAGCGCTGGCTTAGCCAGGCGTATGTAGGGAGGGGAGGGGCCGGGCCATGGGAGGAGGAGTGGAGTGCACTTATAAGTGCGCATGTCAGTTTGTCAGGCCGTCTTAGGCCGGCCAAACAGACATGCACATTTAGGTTTCTCCACCCAGCCGTATTGTACAGCTGAGTGGAGAAATGGCACCGACTAACTGTGCCTGAGCGAGCGTCAGACCAGCCGGCTTAGGCCAATCCCGGTGCTGCTCTCATAGTACAAGAGCAGCACCTGGATTGGATGGGGAGTCCGTTCCAGGGAATGCCGGGAGCAGCAGGAGAATGGAGGAGCGAGGCAGCCAGCAGGATCAGGTGAGTTTATTTTTTATTAATTCAAATGATCCCACTCTACAGAATGTACTACAATCACATCTCAATGTTAAATAAAGTCAGTCCCTTTGCTGTTTTTCCCTGTGCAAACTGGAAAAGTGTATCTGCATTATCTGAGTATTGTAAACAAAAATACATACTGACACATAGTTTATGATGCAATGATGCTAGGGAACAAGGATGAGATTTGAGTGAGGTGACACACTTTGGTGGTGAGATATAATTTTCAATATGAAACAACGTTTGCACACTGACATTGGCGATTGCACGTAAAAAGCTTACAAGAAAAAAAAAAGCCAGAGCCTAAGGGTGGAATGAAATTTCGAGAGTTCCTAGAACAGAAAATTCTTCTGCACGGAGGAACATGTCAGGGCTCTCTACAGGCATACTTAGAAGCCAGTTTTTGTGCAGATTGTGTACTTACATGAATGAGAGAGCTGCAGAAAAATTTGCACTGCCATGTTCCGTTGGCAGAGGGCAAGGTGATGGCCAGGTAGAGGTTGGCAGGTTTGGTGGTGATCTAGATGCAGGTGCCAGCAAGCATCTTTGTGAGACAAGATTCTTGGAGTCCAGTTGCTCTATTTATGCAATGCCCAATATGGCGAGGTAAGCAGTCTCAGGTATGCCATTATCAAGTGAAATCACCAAAACCCAGCAAGATTCAGCAGTGGCTGAAGACCCAGATGCCAGATGGTTGCTTCCTGCAACAGGAAAGATGACAGCACTACTGATGTCTATACTCTTCCCATTTTTTTGTGTGTGGGCAAGGTGCCCCACTCAAAGTACTACCAAAGCTTCACTAATATATGAGATTGCTTTCAAATTCACCAGATCTTGGTCCACGGTTACAACTTAGCCTCTCATCATGCACAGTCTGAATCGTGGACACGTGTCTTCAAGTTAGGATCATCACGTTCAAAATGAAGGACTATCAGCAATTAAGGCGCACAAAACATAAGTCTGCGCCTTTTTCAAGTACTTTATGCTGCTGCGAGGATCATATTTTTTCTGAAGGTGGTTGTAAAGGCGCACAGCGATCAAATAACAGTGGCTACTCGATCACATCTTCCAAGGGCTACATTTACACATGTAAACTAACAGAAGTATTTCTTCCCATTCTTCCATAGGATTGAGATGATCAATTTCACAGTTTTTCAGATATTCAAGCCAGCAGCCCACATCATCTTTCACGTGAGCAGAGGTTATTTTGTGATAACTTTGTTTATAGATACTAAGTAGGCAGTGGGGCGAGTCCAGGGAGCGACAACCAAGGAAGGTGCTTGGCAATAGAAATTTCAGATACCCAAATTACTATGGCAAAAATCAAAGAAAGCACAACCAAAGAAGAAATTAGCTAGTAAAGCCTTAGTGGGACCCATGAGAAATGGGAAAATGAGCAACTTCCATGACTGAAAGAACAAGAGAAGGACACACAACAGTATAGCACCGGACAAAGTTAAATCCAAATTTAGATGCCCCATGACCACTAACTGTTCACAATGACATGTGCTTTCCATCAGAGGTCTCCATTTCTGTTGAATGTCACATTCTTTTTTCGAGTATTGAAGTTGTGTGTCTGGATACATAAGGTCTTGCGGGTCTCGACTCTCTTGATCTACCCAAGACAATATAGAATACAATAAAAACACCCACTCTTGATACAGCATTTTGGTTACACCACTGTCTTGAGTCTGGAGTTTTCTGTATTTCTTCAAGGTAACTTAAAATCATTGCAGAGGCTCCCCCAACTCGGGGAGCCGTGACCCCGATCCAGAGGCATGGCGCGAGCCGCCACCACCGTGGTAGAGGCGCAGAGGGATTGGCTGGTGGGAACGCGACCCCGGAGGAACTCGAGTGGTGTGCTCAGCGGTGGCCAAGGAGTGGGTAGAGTCTAGTTTGGTGACAAATATTTCCTTTCTTGAACTCTTCCCCATTCTCGTGGCCCTTCCGGTCTGGCAGAACCAATTCTAAGACCAGTCTGTGGTATTCTGGTCTGACAACATGACAGTAGTGGAATGCATCAATCAACAGGCAGCCAGGTGCAAAATGATCCTCAGACTCCTGAAAGAGATTGTGTTGCTGTGCTTAAAATGTTATCTAATTTTTAAATCGAAACATGAGCCTGGTGTGCTGAACAATGCAGCAGATGCTTTATCTTGTTTTAAGATGCAGGCCTTCAGGAGAAGTGGAGTTCCCTACACCATTGTGGTGGCCAAGTTTACCAGACCTCATGGCAGCCAGTTTAATGCCCAGGATGACTATGAGTGGCATTCAGCGCATACTACAAGTTTCTAGGAAGCATGAGGGAGAAGAGAAGGATTGGTTTACTCCCTAGTCAGTGATAGCATTTCCTGGGCCCGTGAGACAGGAGGGGCGAGCAGTCTCATATGCTAGGCACCACATTGCTGTGATATCCTTCCTTGGGAAGATGCTGGAGCACTCCTATGTGACAAAGGACTTTCTGGTTCAGGGGGCGTTGCAAGGTCGGTGGCATTTAGAAGGGGTTAAGCCAGACTCTAGGTGCCCCATAGACACAATTTGGCTGGCTGTTCTCATGCATTTGCAGGTCACAGGATGAGGTTTGTCTCTTCAGGGGGGCCTTTGACCTGGCATTTTATGGGGTGGTGAAGGTAGGGGACTTAGTGTCCAAAAACAGGAGGGGCGTGTTGGGGGGTTTGCAGTTTTCTGACATTCAGTGGCCAAATGGCTCCCTAGCAATAACTATCTCCCTCTCAAAGATCAACCAGAGGGTTCGAGGCGAACCTATTCTGCTGCATAGGCACCCAGGTATTGAATGCTGCCCTCTTGGGAATTTGGAGTCATTCTCTGCCGACCGAGCGCAAGGGGTCCATGGGGGCCCCTGTTGGTGCATACAGATGGCACATCCATGAGGAGACACACTTTTCAGTACTGTAGGGTGTTGGGCAGTGCGTGAGGGTGTCAGGTTTGGAGACTACGGAGTATGGCTCGCATTCCTTTAGAATTAGGGCCACCAGTGCTGCAGCAGGGATGGGGCTAGCGGGCCGGCAGTGCAAAGGATTGACAGACGGAGAACAGACTGCTACAGGCACTATGTGAGATTGAACTTCTTGTAGCCACCTATCGCTAATAGCTTTACTCTCATGCCATTCCTGTTCTCCTGTTGATGGAGGTGGACAGATTGAAGATTTGAGTCAGCCACTGGATACCTCGCCGCCTCCTGTGCACACGTGATCGGATGGGGTTACGGAAGTGCTGGTGTTGTGCCACTCATACATGAGGCATGCAAAGGCTTTTTATACTGAGGGTGGCTGCTTGACCAGAGCCAGGGCAGCGGGATATTGGTTGACTTTCTGTGGTCAAGAGAGAATGCGCATGGCTGATCTGAGAATTGCATCAGGCAAACTCTTAGCCCGGGGGTTTTCTGTGCCCAGGGATTATTATTGTGCATCTTGGCGGCAATGACTCAACAGAGATTGGACGAAAAGTCTTGTTTGAGCTGGTTATTTCAGAGATGAGCTGGCTTGCGAAGATGTTCCCGGAAAACTGTGCTAGCATGGTCAAACATTGTTCCCAGGTCGAATTGGAGAGGTGGTAAGTTGGTCAAGGCCCTCAATGACTTGCCCTCTGAAGATAGTTTGGATGTAGCCAGACCTGTGAGTAGTGGGTCATAGTTAATGAAAAATTGGTTGTATTTAGTCAAGAGTGGTTGGGTCACTGTGGAACTCCAGTAAGGAGTTTGATTTAACTGTTGGCAAGAAAGAATGGTGTAGTCTTTTTACCACTCATCTGAAATGGAAAACTACATACGGTTCTGCTGCTGAGAGAGTCTAAAGATCTGTAATTCTATGGACAGATGTAATGACCACTAAAAAGGGTTTTTTTTGCCCTCAGACTGAAATATTTTACATTCATGACTTCGAAGAAGATTCCTGTGATCAGGGTCCATTTTTGTCCCGGACCCCATAGGGGACGAGGTCAAAATAGAAAGGAGAATCAAATATTTCAGAGTCTTTCTTAAGTGTCCTCCTACTGGCTTTGGCCAAGAAACCTTCTCCGGGTTCATTAGATCTGTGGCGTCTCATCATTAAATCTACATGCAAATGTATTTTTCTGTGACGGACGCCAACTTCGTTATCAGTCCTATATCTTCATCCGGAAAATGTCACTCTGCCTTTCAGCTTCTTTTCCTCAAATTGTGTTCCTTTAAATTCTTTTCCCGCTAGATGATGCTATCCATGACACTTTTCTAGAAATTAATTACTTTTATAGTCCTTTGCTTAACGTGGCCAGGTCATGTCACCTTTCCCCACTTGGAAGGATGTTGAGACAGGTCACACTTCCTCTTCCTGGGTCAGCACTGTAGCCATACTTCCTCCTTCTGGAAATGTATAAAGACAGGCCATATGACCCTTTTAATGCATGGCAATATCTACACTTGAATTCAAAAGATCTCTTCCAAACACACGGTAAAGTCACCTCATCAGTAGAGGCTTACAAAGTTAGACTCTACCAATTGTATTACTTTCAAAATAAATATTGTCGATTTCATAAAGTTTATAAGGTTGTAAGAAAATAATTTAAAAAAAAATCCAACTACCATTATGTTTATTGGTGGCAGAAAAAACATCCAAAAATCAATTTTTTTGCAAAAGAAAATATATGCCGCGCACCTATTTAGAAGCTGTTGGCTGCAATTACATTAACCAAAAATAAGCTTGAGAAAAGGGAAGAAAAACAACCACGACGTTAACCTTGTACATCTAGGGGCCGATTTCGATATGGCCTGTAAAGGCTCCGACGAAGGCCGGTCGGAATCCTTCCCGACCGCCTCATTTTGATGGAGACGGTTGGAAAGGAATCCAACTGGTCATTCCGACTGGCTTCTGACAGGCTCAGAGAGCCCGTCCGCCAGTCGGAATGAGGCATGTAACTTCAAGGGCTGCTCTTTCTGCGCTTGAGGTTACAGGCATCCTAATGGGGCGGTCGGGACCCACGACCGGGCGTTGGCCGGTCCCATGACCAAATCTGTGTCAGTCAGAAGGGATTCCCCAGAACATCGCAATGAGCCCTCTAGTGTGACAGTTTTCCCCCTTGTATGTTTGAAGCTTTGAAGTGACGATGCATGCTGGTATTTCACCACCCTCTCAACATCATATTCTGGTTTGAGAAAACTTGGGTAAATACTTTCTGATTTTACTAAAATTATATGTACAATATACTCGTTTATAGTGGCTTTCAGTCAACTTTCTTCATCCATTGGTCGGTCTCTTATTGTTTAATTCACTTTTTTCTTCCGCCAACTGCAGGGCTTTGTCAGCCCACTTCAGTCACTGGCTAATTGATGGCATTCTGCTCTTTCACAAAGAGCACATCTGCACCCAAGCTACTTTTCTTCAGTGCCAGGGGCTACTATGTCAATATTTGCTGTTTCACACCAAAAAATATTCTTGCTTTTAGCCATTTAAGGATCTGGTAGCTTCAGCAACAACTAGGTTTTACAAAGATCAAGAGAACACCAATCAATCTTTATGCTAAAAGGCTGGCAGTCAACATCAGGCGTATTGGTTTTGCTAAATCTTGTTTTAGGTTTGATGTGTTATTATGCCTAACTCCAAACATATTGAATTGTATGCATTCTCTAAAGGGCTTTGGTACAGCCTCCTTCAGCAATTGATTTTTTTGGCCCTGGAACTTTCAGCCAGTGGTGTGAGACATTGTCAATCTGATCAACGATCATCCCACATGAACATTTTAGTCTCACCTTCTTTCCAGGATCTGTTTGGGTGTATCCACTGTAATGCACGAGGGAGTATTTTACACTTTACAAGTAAGCTATATCACCACATGTAATTGTTTAGCCTATCCATGCATTGCATAAGCAAAGCAATTACATTTTTCTGCATGCCTGCAAGCATTTCTGGATTGCTTTCACATTGCCTGAGTATGTGCGTCAAACCCATTGGTTTTGCCAATGCTTGTTTTCACACCAGCCAGCGCCCCCTCCCACCCCACCCAAACTACACGCAGCGCGACGTGGCAGACGAGAAAGGATAGGAAAAATATTGTTTTAAATATAGAATGACTGTGAAAGTAAGTGACTGTGAAATTCCTTACATAACAGAGTTTAAAAATTGAAATGAAGAGAATATATACTCGGAAATCAAAGATTGACAAATCAGAACGCAAACTAATTTAATATAATATAAACTATAATTTAAAATGTATAATCATTAAAAATACACGTACAATATAAAAGATGGCACGCTACAATTTCCATTTACACAATTATCAGTCCTGTCAAGTATCACGCATCAGGTGTGACACCCACGCATTTCAGTGCGGTGCTGCGCATCACCGCACTGAAATGCAATGTCACGCATTTTCAATGCTACTCAGAAAGTCGTGCTGAGTTGTGTTCAGGCTCTGATAGTTAAACAGTTAAATCTGGCTCTCTGGCTTTGAGAGTACGTGAGGTGCTACAAATGTTAAAATCTGCGACTTCCCGGCTTTAGTTCGCTTTCCCGCTGCGCGCCCGTGGCGCGCCTGTCAATCACTGAAGACTTACTGAGTCATTCAGTGTAGATGATCACCCGGGTGGGGGCCTGCCCTCACTCAGCTCAGAAGAGTTTTCTATTGGCTGCTGTGGGGGGGGGGGGGGGGGGGAGTTTATTAATCGGATGTGACCTCTTTACGTCAGGCTGCCAGCACAGGAAGTGAGGTACCTGGTCGTTAGAAGCGGCGGCGGCTTCGAGAGAGAAAAGTGAGTTGACTGCCTGTTGCCTCTCAGCCTGCGCATACATTTAAATGTTATTAACACCCGGGCGCGACCCTCACAGGTGACTGCTGTCACTACAGTCTCAGCAATGGGCCGCGCCTCAGGCATCGTGATCCTCCAGAGATGATTGCGGGAGAGTCTGGAGACCCCGTGTGGCTCACCGCCGGCAGTGTGACGTCTGTGACACAGAGATAGAAGTAAGTAATAAATGGCCAGGCAGCTGCCAATGCCGTACGTGTAGTCATGTGTTGTGAAGTTGCTGAGCACAGAGGAGGACACCAGCCTCTTCACGAAGCTGCTCAGCCTCAGAATCATTGCGGAGTGTTTAGGCCATGATGAGGCAGCCGTGCAAATAATTGCCGCTCGCCTCAAAACAAAGTGAATGCAGCCTGGAGTTTGACCTCTCTAACTCTGCTTGGCCTACACATGTGCTTTCACTGAATGGCGCTAGCGCTGCGCAGGATCACAATACTGGTGCCATCCAACACATTACTGTCAGCGCGGCCACCGTCGCAGTTAAGTATTAATTTGCTCTGTGACAGTCTGTTGATGTAATCTGGGGCTGGGCAGGGCGGGTTGCGGTGCGCTGACCAGGGCAGACACCACTCACGGCTCGCTAATGATTTGATTCGGCTTGAGCAGTGCATTGCTGAAGGCAACTGTATTCAGAAAGTTACAGCGTCCTGATTGCACTAGTGCGCCATACTCACTCTCCTGAAGCTTGCTAATGCCCTTGTTGTCTGCGGCGGCTTGCGAGTCATCTGAGTACTGACTCTTTCATTTATGATCTAATCTGCATTAAAAACAACCTACAAGGAATTAATTTGTGATATTTAGGCAGCTGTCATCAATTAAGTCAGCAGAGAAGATCCGTGTATTAGGGGCCCTCAGTAGCACTAGCGTGCAGTGCCAGCACTGGTACCTGTTCCCCATTAATATGTGGCAAATAGTTGCTTTTAACATTCTGGTACCTGTATCGACAGAATTGTCCCGATGAATTTCTGCTGCCGCCCAGTGCTGGCTGTGTTAAATTCCAGGAAGTTCGACACCTGTGTTCAACTTCCTGCCCTCGACACACAAGTTCAGGCACTCTTTCATTTCTGGTGCTTGCTTTGAGGCAGTTTTAAAATCGTTGGGTTTATAGTTGCTCAAATGTGTGTAATTTATATGTTTCGCTCACCTTCATTGCTTGCTTTTGCTTGTGATAAAGTGTCACTCATATTCGTTGAAATGTCACTCATAATTACATTGAAATTATGAAAATGTCACACATGGCAATCTGAAACCTTGGCAGCTATGAATTATACATTTGAAATTAGTGTAAACCAGTTAGCGATCCGAAAAAAACAGTTGAAATTACAGGTCTAAAACATTTTTTGTGACAGCGTGCCCGTCCAAAGTCGAATATTCTTCCACTTGGAATATGCATGGTCTTAATAGGTCACCCCAATTAACTCTGACACACAGAAGTCATTGTATGTACAAGTGTTCATACTTAAAATGCCTGTTGACGATTCCCTCTCCCTAACAAGCAAAGCTCAAAACAAATTCTCATTTGGGACCAGGCTCGCCGAGGAGGAGGGGAGGTTGACACGGAGTCATGTGGTAAACGAGGTGCGTGGTTTCCAGGGGCTGTGTACATACCACCCACAGTCTCACTGCAGTGAGACAGCCGTTGTATATGTACACTGGTGGGACCCATCAAGAAAACGCTCAAAGCAAACACCAAGTTTCCCTGGCAGGAATCTTACTGTTGGGTGCCGGACGGACCCAAGCCCGCGCCGGGGGTAGAGCCACTCAAAAACAAATATAAAACTTGCTGCCTGCATCATAACAGTGCACCAGTCCAACTTATTACATACATTCTTTTAGAGCAATGTGTAGACACAGGTTGTATATCTGAAGCATGGCCATAATATTCCGGTTAACAATGACGGCCAACTCGGTGCTTAATTTTGCCATGGTCACCTCACTCACTTTTGGGGAGCAGCAGGACTTTCCGTCATCAGACTTTGACCCAAAGCGAGAGAAAGAAGAGGGAAGAGAAAGAGTGGAAAACCGTGACAAAAGAAGAAAGCAGGGATGAAAAATAACCTACAAGAACGAAAAACAGGAAGTGTAGGGTGGTACAAAAACACATACCAGCATAAAATCCAGGAAAGAGGCCGCTCCATGGAACATATCCGTGAGAGAAGAGCTCCGCGCCACAAAAATACAGTAGGTGCTGTACTACTTTGGAAAGTACTGCCCTATAGTGTAAGGATCACTCAACACAACATGTGGCCTCAACGTTCTAAACACAACTGCATTCGGTGTTGTTGTTTTTACTCATTCAGACCAGCAGTTCTTACTAAAAGCGACCGCAGCTGCAGATGGGCTGCTAAACCAGAATTGCACCTCTAGTTTCACAAAACTTGTGAAAGGTTGCTCCTGTCATTTTGAGGACCAGACACAGTGACATACGGAAACAAAAGCCAGGAGTTCCGGTAGAACTAAAGAATAAAATAAGCAAGCATTGGCAACACCAACAGATTTTGCCTTCTGGACCTATTGGCTTTGCCAATGGTTTTTAGCCATGCTCTGCAGAATGGTTAAAGTATTTTTGCACTCTCATGGATTGCTTAACCGAAAAAAAAATTGTGCTTGAAAAACAAGTAGTCGAAGCATAGAAGCAAGCCAATGAAGAGAAATCGTAAAGAGGCAATGCTCCATGGGCGGGACAAACACAAGATTGACAAGCTGACAAACAAGTAAGTAGTAGGTAAATGAGAGGGATAGGAAAGCCAACCAATGGGCAGACTCTATGCCCCTGTATGTTCTGGTTAAACCCACAATATGTCAAGCAACCGACAGTGCACATGCTGACTTGTCTAGTAGGCTCGACCTAAAAAGGAAACAAAACTAACTTTCCCAGTTTAAAAAAATGTAAAAGAGGTAAACAAAAAGACAAATGAGCCCAGGAAAACAAGTAAAAAGAAAATACGCAAAACATTTTGGCTTCCTTTGCAAACGTTGCACAACACAGGCAAAAAGTCTGTGACTTTATGCCATGACACAAAAACAAACAAAATAAGCAGACGCACACTGCCCATCTCAATGTATGTTGATTATTACACATTTTGGTGCAGGGGATACTGGATCTTTGTAGTGTGATGAGACCTGTCGAACCTATGCTCTACACTGCTGCACGTGCTACAATACAGACTACACGTTCTGCTCCCACCACTACATGTATAGAACCAAGTCCTCAACAGGAAACATTTAGTTTGATTACCCTTAGGGTATTTATATGTCTCCGCAACATCTCCCCTCTCCCGCCACTTCCAGAGTTTAAAGATTGCATCCCAGTACTCTATGCCAGTCCACTCCACCCTACGGCATTCCACTATGTACCATTCTATGCCACTTCAAGCCACTGTACAACATGTCTAAAAGACATTGGCAAAGTCAATAGCTTTTGCGTGGCAAAACCTATTGGCTTGTCGATGCTCCATTTTTTAATGATTTTTATGCATCTCTTCAGTGGAAGGGGGATTAAGTCTTGGGTTACAATCAATTTGACTAGCCTTATGGCATTAAGAGGCTTGCACGCAGTAGGCAACCTCTAATAAGTTACTCTCATGTCGTTTCAGTAAGTGGAGCTTTGAGAATGGGGGCCTTTCCCGCAAAACTGTTGCATGCAGCCAGCTGAATTACTAAACTGACTTCTAGTTGCTCTCCCATGTGTGGCTTACATATTAGAAAACACGGGCAAGAGACCAGGTACAAGGTGATTTACTTGTCCATGATCCCAGACTTTAGATCATTTATTACTCGCAACAGAACATTGATAGGGGGCGGATTCTACGTTTGAGTGGAGGAGCGTTCCCCCCCACTGAAATACCCCCACAGATGAAAAATAAAATGGTAATAAAGTTAATTCATTGCCATTTAATTTTTTGTCACTCAGTCCCGAATGGAGCGTCATGAGGGGGGAGGGTGGCAGGCTACTGCTGACTGGCAGCAGCAGAGAGAGCAAGGCATTTTCAGTAGAAAGTGTACATGACTTTTTGCCGGACGTCTTGCGAGCCACACTTGCGCACTTTAAACCTCTGTAACCTAGCTGCTGGGTTAGAGAAAGCAAAAGCCTCCAGTGCTCTTCTGAGCGCTAATAGAGGCCGCTCCCACCAATCCTGGCGCCACTCTCGTGTTGGTGAGAGCAGCGCCAGGACTGGCTTGGGAAAGTGGAGCCTGCCTGTCTGCATCGAGGAGAGACGACCATCGAGGAGGACGTCACGCTCGCAGGTAAGTGCTTTTAATCTATTTTTTTTTAATTTAATGTCCACCTCACCACTCTCAGGACTTGCCAGCTGCCACTAAGTGGGAATTATAACACCAACTAGAACATAAATGTCATCATTAGTTTGAATGACTCCTTTAATCATATCATGCAGTAATAGTTTTCAGCTCATCAATGCCCCGTAAGGCCAGTATGTCAGTAATCCAAAAATGGCTGTTTCTCCGGTGAGCAGGGGCGGCCATAGGCATGTGCAAGCTGTGCACCTGCACAGGGCTGCCAAACCCCAGGGGCCGCAACGCCAATATATATCCTTAATATAATGATCCTCTGAGGATGGATACATATTTGCGTGGCAGCCCCTGGCAGGGATTTGGCGGCCTCCGGCTCTGTTCCACTTCCAAACACCCTGACCCCCCCTCTTCACTGACCCCGCGCCTGCGTTCCTCCTGGTTCCTGATTGGCTTCTTTTTTTCCCTACCCACTACTGGCCATGTTGTGTGTCACAATTCCCTCCTCCTCCTAAATGTTATCGTTCTGAGACGAATTTGGAGGTTAGGAGCAGCCACAGGTACTGGTCATCTAACGCCTTTTCCGGACGTTTTATTAAAACACCTTCCTGAGCTCCGGGGGGGCTCCACCCCGCCCGAACCCCCTCTTCCGTGGCCCCCAACATACGCTCCCTGCCCAGGGCCACCATGAGCCTAGAGCCGCCCCTGCAGTGAGTTTCTGATGGTCTCTGCAAGGTCGCAGGCCCTTTAGGTTTCTAGGAAGGAAGTGGCCTGTTCTATTTTTTTATTTAAGGAAAACGAGGTTCAGTTCTTTTCCCTTGGCTCTCTATTCTTTCTGAAACAATGCTTGTCTTCTAAAGCCATTCTTGGAACTGACCGCTGAGTTCCGGTTTTAAGGCAGGCCTGACTCACTGGATCTACAAAAAGGCCAGACCCTCCCTGCTTTTCAGTTGCACTGTTCTTTTCAGAGTCAAACACTGCCCATTTGCTGTCTGCCCTCCAAAAGAGAAAGAGTGCCTAAAATCAGAAAGAAAAGAAAGAAAGAAAAAATACTTTAGGGTCAATACGGCAGATAAATGGCCCCAAATCATTTTTTTTTTAAACGGGACCCACGCCCTGCCCAGCTACGTCAAGCATAAGACACACAATTGATGGACGGAATGCAGAACGAATCAAAACATTCTCCCCCAGTCAAGAGATCTGGGTTAAATCCATCATTCTTTTGCTCACCATGCCACACCAGTTTAGACCTGGCCATAGCTACGTCAAGCATGGCCACGTCTGTTCTGGTGCCTGGAAGCAGGTGGAGTGGGAACCTCATTTGTTAAGCAGACCAGTTTTGTCAAACCCAATAAACTGCTCCACAGAACTCATATAAAATCACAACTGCCTTTTACAGCCATGAGCCACCCCAAAAAATGATTAATCACTGCCAAACCAGCAGACTATCGACAGAGCTTGAGGGGCGTGCAGGAAAGGATGCCCCCTCAAGAACTCTTTGCAGGGCGTGGTAGGCGATTTGAGGGTCTGTAGTTCGGAAGCGTACTAGCCGTCCGCTCAGGAGCACAAAGGCTCTGCGAGCAGGTCTTTAAGTGGGCCGGCTCCTGCCGGTGCTCAGCACCGTCAGTTCTAAAAAGCAGGTGTCGAGACGGGTCCCTATCGGGCTCTCAATTTTTGCCCTCTTAACCCCTTGAATGCTGCCCACGTTCAACGGACGTCGCGTGCACTACCTCGGTAGTACTGCGCAGGTCCGTTGAATGTCGCGGCCCTGCCCGCGCAATAGAACGTTCTGCACCAGCGCGGAACGTTCAGTGCAGGCAAGGGGTTAAACTCTGCAGCAGTGCCACCCGTCACTGCCTCTGATGTAACTTCAAAGAGGCACGCTATAGTTCTTTCACAGTCTCATTTCAGAACTGAAGCATTTTCAATGTTATATACAACGAAGCCATAGTTGTTGCTTATTTATCTTATAGAACAACCATTGGAAAAGCCAATAGTCCTGGCTTGATGTAGGTGAAATGTTACGTGTTGTATTATATATCTGGATGCAATGACAAACAGCAAAATACCAGTCGGGCGGCACACTATGCTAAGAACAGGTTTTTAGCTTAGGTGTTTTAAGCCACACCCTAAAGTACATAGGCCACACCCCTCTGAGAGACCCCCCCCCCCCAGTTTTTTCCTCCCACTTAAAGCCCTAGCTGCAGGGATAAACAATATAGTTTGGCAACGGCTTTGAACTTTCTGCCATACACCCCCCACCCCATAAAAAAGGGAAGGACTACTATTACCAGGAAAGAGAGAATGAGACACAAAAACATGAGTGAATGCCAGACAGCTTATGATCTATTCTAGAGTTTCACAATAACTCCCACACTGTCTGTAGGGCTCCTACAGAGGGCCAGTTCTATTCACTGTGCTCTACTTTCCATCAAGAGATCTGATGCCAAGTGGCACTGGTCCAGCCTTGCCAGCTCATTATGTATCACTAGTGAGTAACAGACCTTCTCCAGACGTGGTGGCACAATAGTCAAGAAGGGGTTCCTTGTTAGTTTCCCTCTGCAGGTTGGCTGAGGCCCGCAAGGAGTGTAAGCCATATTGCAAAACAAAGCTCAACCCATTTTTCGATTTGAAACCATGGAACAGGAGGAAGGTCCCCTGTGTCTGGTACGAGTTCCTCAAGCAGCCATTTTTTAAGGTCGAGCCCGGGCAGTGCCTGCGCTGCACTGCAAAGCATGCAGTATTTGAGTATAGACTTGAATCCCCACCCGCTATCTGCCCATATTTGTCATTGGCTTGTGTCAATGTCCTTCATAAATGCTGGCTTCTGATTTGTTAATTGGATTATTAGTCCCTCCTTAGTACCGCCAAGTCTTCATTTATAACCTCCCATGAGGACCGGCCCTTTTACTTCTCTTGTTACATGGTATGTCTTATTTAGTTTGTAAGCACTATTTTTGCATGCACGACATGCTTTTCTTGCAACACTTCTAGAAGCCCGGGACAATCGCACTATTTGGTCCTCTGTCTACAGTAGCACAGTGGGTGAAACGCTTAGCTAGAATCCTACGCACGAGAGATTGCCAGTGGTTAGATCACTTCCAAGCACCTGTTACCATTTCAGTCTTTGCCAATCATATGCTTGGGGCCCTGAAATTGGCACAGCTTTCGAATCCAAATAGTAGTAAATTTGCACACAATCGAGGAGTATTTCTATGGGAGAAGGTTTGCTACTTTTGTGGTAAACCAGTCACTAGATACATTTCTGTGACCAAACCAACAAATAAATAAGTTAAAACTGCTTAGTGATATGGGAATGACAGGAAAAACCAACACAGACATATCAGACAGACTCGTGGCCCCAACACACAACTACCAAGCAAAGAATGCATTTATTTGGCGAGGGTCTCACACCATACACCCCCTCCGAAGCCACCCCCCTGCTTAATGCTAAGCATTAGCTAAATATATTGTTTTGGCAACAGGGTGGCTCGATCAGTTGAATGCTCGTCGCTGAAACATGTCTTGATCTGCAGGTCACAAATTCGAAATACTGACATGCCTGACTCAAATTTGCATCATTGTGGGGTCAGTAAAGCGAGCAGCACTAAATCGGGGCGCACTACAATTTCTGGGTAAGAAGGCAGGGTAACACTGCACATGGTACTATGATACCATTATGAGTTTTGGCATCAGAACCGGGAATAACATGCTTAATGCAATATAGACCATATGGATTTCCGCATTTTGGACCAAAATTTTAGACCATGTACCCTACTTATTTCCTCCTGCTTTTTGCAGGTGAATACATGTTTGTAAATACAGTGCCACTTGTAAATAATTTTCACTCGTAAATGGGATTACTGACCAACTTGTGATAGGTCTCCAAAATGGGTAATAATATTAACACCCATTAAGTGAGGTGCTTAGAAACGGCAGGCGTGCTGCATGAAGCAAATGCCCTCCATCACCCCGCTGAGCGACGACACACGATAGGAAACAGCACCACTCTAGTCACTTATGCACGACACCAAAAGCTTTCCCACATAGTCCTCACTGCAAGTACAACATCCTTCCAACCAAGCACCGCCCAACAGCGTAGCTAGCTATCCGCTGGTGAGTGTCGCCTCGCCAACGGGGTATGAAGCGCTATACAAATGCAATTAAAATTAAATTACAAGGTAGTAGCATTTCAATTTTTTAATGGCCATACTACAGTTCAGAATTACTCAACGAGGCGAAGAAGAAACAGTGATCTTCAATGGGGCCAAGAAAAGGTGACCTGTGGTTTACACAGGGCACAAGTCCTATAAAAAGAAGTGTGGGGCTGACAATATGCAAATGACCTCATGACGTCACGTGCTGAACGTGTACTGGTGTCTGAAAATTACGCAGGAACACGTTCAGCATATTTCTGTGGGGCGGAGCTTCTTGGCAGGGGGGACAGCGTCCACCCTGTGAAAAGAGTGGGGGAATGTCGTGTACCTGCGTTTACCCCCGACTCGAGTCTGGGTTTACGTTGATCCTTAATGAAGACTGTACCAACGACAGAAATCCAGGGTTAGCATGCACATACACCCGCCCAGCATCTGTCACTAGTGCAAGAACCGAGATTTCACAACATGTGCACACCAGGAGAAATTGCTGAGACTCCACCTCAGATGTGGACCAGACTAACGTCACAGGTGTGCCAAGGAGGTGTACCTCCATAGCCTAAGGGATGAAGAGACGATGGGACGCTAGTGGGTGGCGCCACTGGTTCCAAAGCACAAAAGTCTTACCAAGTGGAGGCTAGGCCAACTGCAACACAGCCCTCTGAAGTGGCAGGAAGGCGAAATGCCAGCACGCTGCAATACTCTCTAATAAATAAATCATGTGTAAAACGGCAGAGCCACATTAGACACCGAGTGTATTCCACAGGTCAGCCCTTTCAGCTCAGTTTCCCACAATAACCTTTAACCTGTCTCTGCACATGCCTGCAGCTCAGTTGCACGAGACCAGGGCATACAACACTGCATTTCGCAGCGTGGACGTTTAAGAAACTTGATTCATGACGCAACTGAACTCGTTTCATACTAGATATTCCCTTCCCAAGCATAAAAAAAAAAGAAACATGCAATTTAAATTTGTTATAATAGCAATCTCTGTGGTTCTGCGTTCTGTGACCCGGCCCTGTGCAAGCACAAATTAACAACCAGAAACTGCCTCAATAGATGACATGCATGGAAATAAACCAAACTGTCAAAAAACGCCTTCCAACCATTTTCGTTGCCTCTTAAAGGAACGGCAAAACACATTCCGTCCATCATCTTGTGTGTTTTGCTGTTCACCCTATGTGGGAAGGGTATGCCCAGACGTGGGTCCCTTGCTCACTAAGCCACTGGAGTCAAGCTATCCTGGCTGAAGACGGCTGATAGCCAGAAACCGGTCCCAGGATGCTTGATTCCGGTCCAGGAAAGACATGGCTTGGCAGTTCGGGCTGGACTGTTCCCATGAGGCACAGGGTCAAGACTGATTTGCATATAGCCATGTCTGAACTGGGGTGGCTTGGTGAGCAAAATAACGATGGATTAAACCCGGATCTGTGACTGGGGGTGAATGTTTTGCCATTGTGCAACATTCCGTCCATCATCTTGTGTGTTTTGCTCTTAAAGGGACGGGCCACATCCTTCAGAAGACCCCGAAGGAGAGGGCTCTTCCTACAGCGACCACACAGCCCCCTCCACCCCTAAAGTCTATTTGCTTTGTTTAAATGGGGCCCACCAGGAGCTCACTCGCCTCCAAACCCAGCCTTTCCTCCTTGCTTCCTGCTGGGTCCATGTGTGCGTGGGTGTTTTCTTTCCAGAGAATGAGGGTGGGGTGTCATTCGCTGGGCCCCAGGCGCTGACAGATCCGTCGAGATGACACAGAAGGACTGAATCTATTGCACGGTTCTTCGGAATCATAGATTAAACAATAATAATGTACATTAACATACTACCTAGTTAATGAACTGTGTGCCGGTGGTTCAATTACAGCACTGCTAAAAGGCACTTCTATTACTGATCTCCAAAGTGGTGACATGCAGGGTACACAGATCTCCGCTGTAGGCACACAACCTACCACGCTATTTTACCCGTTCCAAAACGGGTCGCTCCCTAGGGTTAAAGTGCCTACAATCTATTGCCTGGCGGCGCGTCCTCGTGCGCCTGAGGCATGGCCAGGAGGGCCTTAGGTGTGCGGCAGTCCCAAGAGTGGCCACATGAAAAATAAGAAGTTAAGCAGCTGCAAAAATGATGCGCCCCACAGCTGCAGAACGACACGGGGGGTGGGATACGGCGTCGGGTGCGTCAAGGACGCCCCGGGTTCCCCTCCACGTCGCATCGGGCTCTGCAGATCACACATCAGAAAAGAGGGGTGATGATGGATGGGGCGGGCGGTGCATGCAGCGCCCACGTAGACATATGCAGCCCGGGTGCTGTTTGCTCTCCGCTGCAGGAATCCATCCAGTGGCAGCGGATTCCATCCGCGCACCAGCTCCTACCCCCCTCCCTCTCACCACTGTGGGGAAAAAAGCACAATGTGCCAGCCCCGTTACAACCGATCTCCCCCCTGCAGCATGTCTGTGCATCTCTGCCACCAGCTATGCTGCAAGTAAATGAACATCACCAGCTGCTCCAACCCACTCCAACCATGCAGAGACGCGAAACATGCGTGCACACGTCCAACGACATGTGTGGGGGCTTGAGGGGCGACCCACACACCCTGAATGAAACAACAACACCCCAGATGAGCTGCACAGGGCGATGCTGGGTGGGTGTGCGAATGATCACCACACTTAAAAGCAACGGCATGATACAGAGGAGGATCATCAAGAGGAGGGGGGTATTTCTCCACCCTCCCCGGTACTCACATAAACAGCCAGGATGAACCCGCAGGCCTTCTGATGCCTCCCTTGTGTGCATAGATCCGTGCAGGAAGAGCTGCAGATGGTCTTTGTCTCCGGGCTCCCACCTCCTCTCGCAGCCCGTCGCAGGCAGTAAACCCCCGGCACGCTCAATCCCGGCAGCCGCACTCCCTGCTATTATTCTGCTGCTGTCCCTGCCTTGAACTGAAGAGGACTATCACCCTGCGCATGCGCACTGATCCTGAGAGCCAGCGCGAAGCCGCGCCCACGGCTCTTTCTCATTGGGCACGGGGTCACAGATATGCAAATTAAACCCCACGGCACCGCCCCATCCAGTCTCGGCCAAGCCACCGGCTGTGAAATTGATTTCGAGGTTCTTATTGTCACAGTCCTCCCTGCAGGGCAGGAAGGGCTCCCTTCCCAACACACAAACATCTTCAAAGGGTATTCAGCCAGGAGCGAACTTTTACAAGCACACCATGAACATGGCAAGATACCAAGTTGCCCCATGTTGGCAGGTGTGAGTAGTTATCTTATTACTATGATTTCCATAACATTAGTTTACTTGTTGCCTTTCATAGGCACTGTAAGAATCGGAAAGCAACAAGCATGGCAAAGTCAATAGTTCTCGCCTTTGGAATGTGTGGTTTTTCAGCTGTACAGCAGGGCTAATTAAGGGGGAAAATGCCTTCGTTTTCTACCGCCCGCCTACAGGGCGGGGATCCCGATATTGGCATTAGGATGCGCCCGCCTGTCGTCCTGTATATTTACCATTGCGGCGGGCGGAGCTGAAGTCTCCACCCGCCGCAATGGTAAAAATGCCCGGTGTGCATTTCAAGGCACAACATGACAGGCACCGTGCGGTGCCTGCCATGTTGCACTTTGAAATGCGTGGGGGGTACCATAGGTACCCCCCATGTGCACCCCCCAAGCCCCGGACTCCCAGGGGGCCCGCAAGGGGCCCCCGCAGGGAGTCTCTGCATGCCTTTCCGTGGCGGCATTGAGCATTTGTAAATGCCCATAGTAATATGTGTCTAACAGACACCGCCACCATGTTACTCATTTTCCGCCCCGGCCGCAAGGCAACCGGGGCGGAAAACAGGCGGGCGGTGTTTGACACCGCCGCGGTCCCCCCCGCCATCCAAATATGGCGGGGGGGGAATTGGGCAGTGGATGTCGGGCGGATTTGCATGCCTTCAAAACGACAGACACTTTTTGGTTACCAATATGAGTTGGATTAGTAAACAAACTAAAGAAGGATATTAGCTTTTTGGGGATAGAAAACAGGCGTGGGGGAAGTAACACAGAGGGCGGAATCACTGAGGGTTGGGAGGCAAATGGAATGTGAAGGAAACAAAGTCAGGGGCAGCTCCTCCGTAAGAGCGGAGGAGTGTCCGCCCACCAACTAAAATGCCTCCAAAAGCATTAGAAATTAAAAATTATATGTAATGGCGGCCCGTGCAGGTCAGCGCGGGGTAGGGGGTAGAAAGTGACAAAAGACGGAATAGGGAAAATAAAATTAAAAAAATAAATAAAACCACTTATCTTGCAAGGTAAGTTGATTTATTTATTTTACTTTCTCTGTCCCGCCATTTGTCACTTTCACCCCCTCGCCCTGCCCCTGCACCACGCTTACCTGCATAGGGCACCACTAATAAATGGTAATAACGTTAATTTGTTACCATGTTATTTTTCATCCACCTGTCCAGAACCGAGCGTCAGGATGGGGTGGGGCTTGCTGAGTGGCAGCAGCAGGGAGGAGGGTGGGCTGCCTGGGCACTTTTCAAAGCACGCATGCCCCTTCGGCCAGCCGTCTTGAGACAGCCAGATGGGTTAGAGCACGTGCAGGCCTCTAGTGCCCTCTGGAGCACTCCCTCCAATCCTGCCGCTTCTCTTATGCTGGTTAACAGCATGAGAGCAGGGATTGGTTAAGGCAGCTGACTAGGGCCAGCGCTGATCACCGGACTGCAGCAGCAGGAGGAGGACATGCCGCGAGGAGGAGGAAGTGTTGAAGGTAAGCGGATTTTTTAAACATTTTTACTCACGACCCATCTGCCTGCCCGACCACTCCCCTTAGATGCCAGCTTCAAATAAACAAAGTGGATTGCACAAGTGTGGAGATACTAACACAGAGGGCACGTGAACGGTAGCAAATGGATCCAGAGCAACATGGAGGGGATGTGGAAGCAAATGAACAAGACGGTGTAACATGGAAAAAAACGTACTGGAGTGATACTCAAAGCTGTTTAAAAGTGAAAGCATGCATAAGAGAGCCTTGAAGACAAAGCTAAGGAAAATTTAATATTTATACATTATGAAAACAAAGGTATAAAATGCAGAGAACAACTCTCATAGAGCGCATGTGCTGTACAGTACAGCACACATGCAAAGTTGGAAAAGGTTAGGGTAAAGCACACTTTTCTCCAACGTTACTCCTGTTTGACGAGGCGTAATTTTCTGACGCATATCCCTCTCTATGTTAGTAAAAAGGGTTTGCGTCAAAATCCATGGGTATTTGCTTGGGAATGACTATGTACCACCAATAAAATGCTCTACTGATGCAAAGTGATGCAAAATAGCAGTCGCGGAAGGTAATTTAGGGGGGAGGGGTGGACAGGACACTCACACATATACACACACACATACACACTCCCAGCCATGCATTCACACACACGTGCACACACACACAAACTCATCAATTCACAACACTCATTACCAAACATTCATACACATATGCAAGCACACACCAACAATCATCACAGAGTGGGATGGGGTCAGTAAGACTGCTGACCCCACCCCACTCTGTGATGAGGTGTCACTGATTGACACTCGACCATGGGTGCTTCAGGGCTTAAAACTGAAGCTTTTAGAAAAAGAAAAAAAGCTTCTGAAAATCAGACACTAGTTGAAGTATAAAAGGAGCCAATAAGAGAGTTGGTAAATCAACTATGTTCCATGGAAGGGGAAGATGGATGGGCTAAACAAATACAACCATCCAATAGAAGCAGGAAAATAAGAGTGAAAAACAGAAAAGTCAATGGAAAGCAATGGGCAGAGTTGCTTTCCAAGTCTACTATCGGCATGTCACTGTGATATCTGGCAGGGTAAGACCTAAAAAAAGGTTTGATTTTACTAGTAGCAAAGTTGCAATCTTCAGACAAAGGATTTCTCTTTTCGAAATCCCACCTTCTTAATCTGATCAAACTGTGTTTCTGGGCAGCTCTATTTATTTCCAAGTTCTTTTACTTTTCTTCAGTTAGGGTTGAAACTTATCTTCACTTAGGAGCATGCTTCGAGGTGAGTACCCGGCGGACACTGAGCACAAAAAATCGCCTTTCATGAGACAAAGTGAGATAGCTGTAGACAAAAATTCTGACTGGGGATTAGCTTCTTTGTAATTTAAATACCAAGAGTCCTAAACAGCGGTAGGAATAGTTTCCTATGTGTGGTAGTTGATTTTGTGCAACAAAAAGCATAAGGCCTGTGCTGGTTTTAGTTGCACCAAATTTGAAGTTACAGAGACTATTTCTGTTATCCTTTGGGTACCACTGTGCAGTGTAAACTCACACAGGAAGTACCCCAATTCTAGACTCTAGGTACCAAATAAAGAGGATTTCAGGACATATCTCATCAAGTTGTAAATCAAAACAACACTCCGGCTTATTCCACCCAAATAAAACAAAAACAAAGTCCTTTTCAATGGGGGGGGGGGGGTGGGGGGGGGGGTCACCATTTTGGAGAAAGTAAAGTCTTTTAATTATTTAGGAATTATTTTTAGGGCCTCTCTTTCTTGGAAAGGACTCCTAAATGTAAAAGAGTAACAACTTGGGAGAAATACTGAGACAAATTTTCGATTTTCCCAAAAGTTAAAGCATAAACCTACCAAAGAGATGATGAACTTATATAAAAAGCAAAAGCATATCAGCGGGGCTATATGGTGCAGGCCTTTGTGAATATTACAATACTGGAACCCTGCAGCGGATAAAAATTGTTTTGCCTGTAGATTATTGGCAGTATCAAAGAAGACTGCAACTTTTATTTCCCACTAGGAATTAAGGCGCCCTTAAACAGAGGATAAAATTGGGTTAGCTCCATTATTACTAAAGATTAAGTGTTGGGTGAAACCTGAGGTTACACTAGTTAGATGCTGATTGGCTGATTGCTTAGCCTTAGACGGTGCAAACCGAATACCTCGGCTTGCATATTTAAAGAACCCCTTTGCGAAACTAGGTATGGTGAAAGCATGTAGTAACTAGCAAACACTCAAACTGACTTGTAAAGAAAACGTTAAAAAATGTTATCTTGAATATTGTAGCGAAGAGAGATTAGTGAGGGCGCAGAAGTTCCAAATAGCCATAAATAATTCGGTGGTTGCGACCACCAGGTTCCTTGAACCATACTTATCCTGGCTGATTGACCCAACTCATCAGGTGCATCTAACTCCAGCTTATTTATAAGATATGTATTACCAACAGGGAAAGGAGGGATACAGAGAAACCCGGGCACACCCTCCCCTCAGTGGCAGCTCCTCGGCTAAGGCGGAAGAGCGTCGCCCCACTGCTATCGGAGCAGCGTAAAAGCAAAAGTAAAATGATAATAACAGAAGTTATTTCTGGTATTACTATTTTATTTTCATGATCAGTCCAGTTGGGCTGGGTGGGGCTGGGCTCCCTGGATGTCCGGGAGGAGGAGGAGTGGTTGCTGCACTCCAAAGTGGGCATAACTGCTTGGCCGGCCATCTCGGGCCTGCCACACAGTTCTGCACACTTTGCATGTTCCCCACCATGCTGCATTACACAGCCTGGTGGGGAATATGCCCAGTCTCTCATTTCCCAGCTGAGCACTGAGCCTCAAATTTGGAACCTATGAAAAAACAACCATGGCCTGCTACAGTTCTAAACGTGAGGTGCAATCTCTGTGGAATACATATCACCCCCTGAACCCTCGGAGGGAATGCTGGATTCAAGTCATAAAACTACTTGTATGATTATTATTATGTGTAGGTTTATATAGTGTGCTTATCACCAGTGAGGGTATCCAGGCGCTGTCCATGGGCATGTGGAGATTTGGGGCCATATGTAGGTAGCCCAATTGCGATCACAAATGCTGAAATTCGCAGAATTTCAGCGTTTGCATTCGCAATTTAGGCAGTGTGCTATGGAGCACACAAAAAGCCACACGCAAAATAAGGAATTGCAAAATTTGCGATTCCTTATTTTGCGATTGCATTTAAGGAATTGCAAATTGCGATTCCTTAAATGCAATGTAGGAAGCACCCAAGTTGTGCGAATTGTGGCTTAAGGAATCACAAAATACCACCAACTTCAGGTTGGTGGTAAATTGCGATTTCTTTGAAGGATGCACTTTTTGGCATTTTTCAAAGTGCCATGTGGGTCACATACATGCCCTTAGGGCATGTATGTGGGCCACATGCGCACACATGTTAATTTCAGGGGTGCAACAGGGTGTCCTATTGACACCCTTGCAACCCTGAAATTGCATTCTCAATTTGTGATTCTCTAATTGAGAATCGCAAATTGAGAATGTCTTCCAATTCATTCCTATGGGCCTTCTAGCCCATAGGAATGAATGAGAAGGTATTCCCTATTTGCGAATCTCAATTTGCGATTCGCAAATAAGGAATAATTGGGATTCGCAAAAAAATGTGCTAATCCTACCTACATTTCGTTTTGCGATTCTCTAATTGCGATTCCCAAAAATCGCAATTTGAGAATCGCAAAACAAAAATTACCTACATATGGCCCTGTGTGATTTGCCCAGGATTTTGCGCCAATAACAAGCCTTGAACCTGGATCCCCAGCTCCCGAGTCAGCAGCTCTGGCTCTGCACCACATCCACTCCCATGGTTTATTTTCGATGTCTAAATATTGCTATAATTAATTGCCCACTTGTGTATTGGGCTAAATATCACACACTACCAGCTGTAATGATGACTGTCTTTTATGCATTAATAAAAATGAACATCAAGAAAAAATCATTGGGGGCTTCCTACTTTTGCAGCTGAATATAGATGCAAAAGAAACTATTGATGGACGGAATGCTGGACAATGCAAACATTCACCCCCAGTCACAAGGATCTGGGTTGAATCCATCATTCTTTTGCTCACCACACCACTCCAGTTTGGACCCAGCCATATGCAAATCAGTTTTGACCCTGTACTGTGTGGCAACCGTCTAGCCCGAACTGCCAAGCCAGGTCCTCCCTGGACCAGAAATAAGCATCCTGGAACTGGTTTTAGGGCATCACCCATCATCAGCCAGGTTAGCTTGAATCCAGTGGCTTAGTGAGTACTGGATCCATGTCTTGGCATACCCTTACCACTAAGGGCGACATATGCAAAAGAAACAATTGATGGACAGAATGATGGACAATGCAAACATTCACCCCAGTCACAAGGGTCTGGGTTGAATCCATCATTCTTTTGCTCACCACACCACCCCAGTGTCCAGATCCTCCCTGGACCGGAAACAAGCATTCTAGGACCCGTTTCAGGGCATCACCCTTCATCAGCCAGGCTAGCTTGAATCTAGTGGTGTAGTGAGCACGGGACCCATGTCTGGTGATACCCTTCTCACTTAGGGCAACATATGCAAAAGAAATAATTGATGGACAGAATGCTGGAAAATGCAAACATTCACCCCTGAATATAGATGGCTAAATATCTGGCCCACTTTTTTTCTCCTACTTCCAACTCTAAGCAGCTGCGTTTGCCCTTGACTCACCACGTGACAAGAACCCAGAAACTTCTGGTATTTTAGTTTTGCCTTTGTACTGACATTTATAGGGCTTCTAATGCTCTGTTTTTACATTTTATACCAGTGGCGGCTGCACAGGATCCGAAGCATTGGGAAGGGGGGGTCGTGGGGGGGGGTTTGGTTACAACCAAATTAAACAAAAAAATAAAGAACTTGCCTGCTGCACTGCTCCTCTCCCGATACAGCTCCGATCTGAACACACTGCGCAGGCTCCCAGATGGCAATTCCTAATGCTGCTCTCATGCTGGGTATGCTAGACCCAGCATGAGAGAAGCGCTGAGTGTCGGGTTTCAGTAATAAGACTGTGCTTGGGAGCCTGTAGCTTTTCTCCGCCCAACTGTACAACACAGCCGTGTGGAGAAATTCTAAGTGTGCATGACGGTTTGGCCAGCCTAAGACATCTGGCCAAACAGTCATGCACACTTAGTAGTGCCCATCACCCTGCCTCCCCAATGAAGTTGTAGAATGCATGCCTCTGCCCTATGATGTGCCGCTGGCAGCCGCAGGTAAGAAGAAAAATAAAGTGATAATAAAATTGGTTTAATATAACTTTATTTTTAAGTGTTTACCTCTGCTGCCACCTAATGGGGCGGCGCTCCTCCGCCATAACGGGGGAGCTGTCCCTGTCCTATACGTTGCTTACATTCTCCTTTACATATCTTTAGGAGCTTGTCCACATTGTGACTGGACAAGGAATGTTATTAAGAATCCTGCATTAAGTACCTGTGATAATTAATACTCCAGTATGTCTGTAATAGGCATTAAGCTTGTTTAACCCAAATAAGCATGCTTTTGAAGTATACAACTTAGCACAGCAACATTATTAGCTTGACCAGCGGGTGATTTATAGGGAGATAGAAGTTATCAGCCTAACCCCTACCTCCCAAGGAAAGGATAAACCAGTCACAACACAAAAGAAATAGTTCCTAGTAGAGAGTGATACCCCAATCTCAAGCTCTTAAGAAAGCATCACCCAAAGGGCGGCTCCGCCCAATGGGAGACCATCTACCGCCCGTTGCCGATCAACATACCATATCTCAGTGCTTCTTACAACAAACACATCAAACAGGGAATTGATAAGTTCTACCAGAATGTAAACTCACAAAAAACGATTTTTGAGGTACCTTCAGTATATGAAATTTCCCTTTTTTCCATATGATTGCGCTAAGTAAGTAACTTCCATTTGCATGAGACCCCCTTCGAAGAGAATATGTTCCTTTAGAACTGTAAAATCAGATGTGTATTTCAGCGCATTGTTGTGGGCTGGCAACCTGAAAATTTTGTATACTGGGAGCAGATGGGGAAAAGTCCCTATTTTCACAGGGACACCCGCCCTTGCATAACATGCATAAACCGGTAGTTCTTGTGTGAATTATGCTTATTATGTGAGGGAACAATATACGATTTTTCAACCTAGTGTCAACATAGCTCCTGAAGGGATGCTTTGCAGTAGAGTTTAACTAGGAACTAAGGGCCAGATGTACGATGCATTTTATTAGTAGGAAACGGCCTAGCCGGCCATTTGAGACAGGTAAAATGCCTTTTCCTGTGTACCAACCCTATTTGGGAGTCGGAAGCCTATTGCCGACTCGCAAAATAGGATTTGCGAGTTGCTATTAGGAAGATGCGTGTAAAGGGCTTCCCTTCCAAATAGCAAGTTGCACTGGTATATATGAATGTTTTGCGACCAGGAATGCAGTCGCAAAACATTCACAGATTACCTTCAACTTCAAATTGGTGGTAAGCCATTCGCAAACAGGAAAGGTTCCTCAAGGGACCCCTTCCCCTTTGTGAATGGTGGCGCCAACATTTTTCAGAGCATGCACTGGTTCCATAGACCACTGACCACTCAAGAAAAATGAAAAGAAAACTTTTCCTTTTCATTTCCGAAATGCATCCCATTTTCCTTTAAGGGAGACGGGATGCACTAAAAAAACTTTATTCAAAAAGCAGTCACAGACAAGGTGGTCTGCTGACCAACCACAACAGGCCAACATTCCTGTGAATACCGGCCATTCCCAATGGGTCGCAAATTGCACCTGCCTCATTAGTATTAATGAATCGCAAACAATGTCTGAGTCACCGTTGTACATCAGGTTTTGGGACTTGCAAATTGCAAGTAGCTAAAAATCTCAATTTGGGAGTCGTAAACCCTGATGGTCGTACATGTGGCCCTAAGATTGTTTTTTTCTGGGATAAACCTTCTTGACAACTGCACATTTCCTATATAACACTTTGCCTTCTCATATACAATAATGGACTCCCAGTCCCAAGCCTCCATCCGCTAGCCCCTCTGACATCCCCTGCCAGGCACTGGCACAGCCGTGATGTAACACCTTGTAACAGAAGGCTAATTAATTGGATGACACAGTGGTTCCAGGCCATCAGAATTTCGCTTCCGTCTGGGCCCCTCTGTGCTCCCTTTTGAAACCTGGGATAAATAATTGTACATCTGTTTCGATCCCACAAACAGGGCGGCTGGTTTTGGGCCTGCGCCAGGCTAGTCTTCCCATTCAGCACCCAGGGCGAGAAAGGCAACGTTGCCTCCTTTTGTGACTAACGAGAGGCAGTCAAAGAAAAATGAAAAAAAGAAGCCCTTTCATCCCAGAAAACCATGAAAACAATCTCGGTCAAAGCATGTCCGCCTACTGCCTGCACACTCTGTGCCTGCTGGTGCAGGGGTACTGCTGCCTCCCACCCCCCACCCCTGCCAGTCTGCTTCAGTGGTGTGGCCTGGTCCTGGCACGCCCTGTCGGATGTTTCATGGTAAAGGCTGCCATACCAATGAGTCAGACAGCAGGTTCTCAGACACATTCCCTGTGCCCTCAACCGGTTCCGTGAACTGATGGGCATACCTCCGCCGTCTGCCAAGATCACACGTGTGGCAGGCATGCCCTCTGAGGAATGAGGACAACGCGTGCCAGTCTCTGTGAGCAGCTGGGCTTTCGCAGCCTTCTCACTTTAAAAACTGAATGTAGGGAGGCAAGGACTGGAATGCCCTGTCTCTGGTGTAAAGTCCAGTTGACGAGGTACACATGGTATCTACGAGATACCAATGTGGGAAATTAAGCCGGAAATTCACCTGCCTAAATACAACTACTAAATGAAAACAACAGACTACACTGCAAAGCTTAAGTTTTATTCAACTAAAATGTTTTTCGTACCAGTTCTGTTGAAGTCCAAAAGCGCCAGGAACCTATTTGGATGTGATGAGCTAATTTACTTCAGGGGTGTGACTTTTGTGCTGGAGTGCATAAAAAGCCGGTGTGAATAAGTGATTTTGTACTGCTCTAGTAGGAGCGAATAACAAGTCTTTAATTCAGGAGAATCATATTTTCTTGTGATATTCTTAGAAAACCCATTGCTGTGACTGTATGGGAATAAAACAGCGCACTAATCTTTCAATAAAACGCTAAGGGAATGGTGCCAGGATTCATGACACTGGGGCAAAGAACCATCTTGAGCTTCTCAAACGGACAAAGTTTTTTGAGAGGTGCCATGAACTTCTCCTCTCCACCCATCTTTAAAATAATAGAGAGGCAGATGGACACTTTCAGGGGTGGGGAGGCGGTGATTCGCGTCGAGAGAGAGAGAGAGAGAGAGAGAGAGAAGGACAACTCACAGCTCTGCAGGAATCTCTGGATCTGGTCTCGCTCAACAATTTAGATCAATGTTGGCCTGGAAGATAATTAATCTTCCTGCAGTTTTTAATGTTATTGTATTGTAATAAACTCTAAGCTTTCTAATACCTGCAGACCTTCCAGAAAATAACTTTCCAAGTCTTTTTTCCCTTACCATAATTCCTCTGAATCACTCACTGAGTTTTTATCTTCACAGTCCAACAAATTTTATTGGACGATAGCGTAATGATCTCTTTACATTACATTACATGCTCCTGGATTGTTGCGCAATTCAGATTGTTCTTTACGACTGTTCCAAAGTCTTCTCTTTAACCCCTTCCATGCTGCCGTTGGCCATTGGCCAACAGCAGCACTACCTCGCTGGTGCTGCCATCGGCCAATGGCCGACGCGGCCCGCCCATTTTTTTAAACGGCCGCACTGCCGCGAAATCGCGGCAGCAGCCAATATGTTAAGAAGACTCCACCAAATCTACAAGAAGTGGCCAGTCCTCACAGACTACTGTTCATAGTTACAATAGATGAGGGATGGCTGAGTGATAATTGCGCTGGGTTGTGTCAATATCTAGGGTATCAGTACGGAAAGCTCCAAGGATAAGGTGATTGCCATCCACCATCAACCAAATGGGTAGTGAAAACACAATACCACATATAATTCAAAATGCAAGAAATATCCTGAGCTAAAGGCAAGAGTCAATAAAGTTCCTCAAATAAATCACAAAGAAGATGGTCTTCGTATCTTCATTTATTACGATGTTGTTCTGCTTAAGACAATCTAGCCGCCAATACGTGTTTCGTCTTTGGTGGTATAGACCACAGACTTCGTCAGGGCTATTTTTAAAAAGTTTTATTTCTGAATCGCGATTGTTTGAGTGAAGAGTCTTCAGACCTTTTTAATCCTGATAATACGCTTTATCATAAGCCGATATTATTTTCCTATCAAACGATAATTGATAAGTCTAGCAATAGCCCTGAAGAAGTCTGTGGTCTGTACCACCAAAGATGAAACACAAGTTGGCGGCTAGATTGTCTTGAGAAGAACATCATCATAATAAATGAAGATACGAAGACCATCTTCTTTGTGATTTATTTGAGGAACTTTATTGACTCTTGCCTTTAGCTCAGGATATTTCTTGTACTCTTCATAGTTAGTTAAATCTCACCACACATCTTCGAAGCAGCTGAGGCTCAAGTCTAGACTGCGAAGCATCGAATTCAAGTTGTCATGACTGGCGCTCTTGTTTCGGAGACAGATGAAATGGAAAGTCGCGGATCAAGAAAAGGTAGGTACTTCTACATGTGACATTGAAAGTCATGTGAAAATGTTCATTTCTCTCGCAAGACAATCGTAGACCTTCAATTTGAGCAATTTGCAATATTGAAAGAAAACTCCCCTTGAACCTCAAATCTGACTTAATCACAACTAATTGAAAATAAATAAGTTAAGGTGCTCAACTCAAAGTCCACCTTCACTACAAGAATAATATATAGAAGCCTACATAATGTTACCCTACATATTCTGTTATTTATCACCCGCTGATATCGTGACAGCTTCGCAATATTTTCACTTCCATTATAGTGCTTAATTTGTGGTGGTGGCTGCAGGGGCTGAGACACCTCACTTATGTTTGTGGGCCTGTGTTCTATCATCACACTTTGACCTAGAGCAAAACAGATATTGGTAGAAAAAAGCTAAAGGAGGAGGAGAAGAGGCGAAAGAGAGGAAAGCCATTTGGAGACTGAAACGATGTAAAAGAACCTGTAAGAGTGAGATGAAGAGACAAAGAGGGTAGTGGAAGAAAGAGAAGTGAGATGTGTGGAATCAAGACTAGGCAGCCTTGGTATTCAGCAATCATGTAATTTGGCAACATCAGTCACAGCCGGCTTTAGCGCTGGTGGTGCCCGATGCTGCAATGTTTGAAGGCGCCCCACAGTGACCACCTCTGCCACAGATTCCCTCACTACCACCCTGTAACAGTGCCCCTCAGGTCTCCATAACCACTCTGTCTCAGATGCATTTAATCAGTTTTATAGCGCCGCTCATACCAGTATAGGGTGTCAGAGCACTTTATATCACACACACATTGCAGAGAGACAATCAATCATAGGTGTGCAAATCGGCGTGAAGGAAATGTTAAGTAAGACAGAGGACTACAAGGTGTAGGAGTCACATGTCATCCATACTCATAGCAGTATAGTTAAAAAGTCCTTGGTCAGGAGAAGAAGAAACTCAGAATTTAAAATGTAACACCATGGTTGGGGGTTCTATTTAATAATAATAATTGATCTCTTCCCAAATGAACCCTTTTTGCAACATTTAGAAAATGAAATACAGGAAAAAATCATAACGCTCTAACTTATACCTTACAGTTTCCATGCAGCTATTTGATGGCAGTCAATAGCTAACTGTTCTATATTAGGATTTTGACGTATAAACTGCAAATAATAAATTGATCTCTGTGACAAAAGCAGTAGCCCACTGACCTATTTAATCATATGCATAGTGTGATCCGCATGGTGCATGTTCTTTGCAGCAGGCATATTAACCCTCTGTGCTATCTTACTTGGATCTCTCTCAAGGAAGAACACTAACCACCAGAGTTATCTTGATATTCGTATTGTTGCCTGAAAATTGCTGGAGTCAAGGGACACAGCAGCAGCAGGTGGTTTTAAAAACATAATATAATTGAAAACACAGGGCCCCACCAAAAATCAGCACCTAGTGCGGTGGCATCAGTCACACCACCCTGGCATCCGCGGCGATATCCTAAGGCAAACTTTTAGCTCCTACGCGTAAAAAAAAAAACGTAAGCACTGCTTGCACAGGCAATTGTGCCATATATTGATCTAAAATTGGTCGGCTTTTGTTGGAATGTTTAGTAGTCTGTTTTGGGACCCACAAGAACTAGTTGGAACAGGTTTGCCAGATGGACCTACTTTTTTCTGATGTACTCTTTACTTAGATATTGAGTTGCTTTATTCCTTGAGCAGTAATTACTACAATCTTGCTTCAGTCTTTATGGCACTACGGGCAAGATGTACGAAGGTATGTGCTTGCAATTACCAAATTGCACATTTTAGCGATTCAATATTTGGTACTTGTAATCAGCAGTGTACAATTGTGTGTTCAACACATTTTGCATTTCCTAGTGGTTCACAAATAGGCCTACCTCATTAATATTCATGAGGTAGGTTTTGGTCGGCGACCCATTGGAAATTGCAAAAATCACAGGGATGATGGCCTGCTGGGGTCAGCAGACCACCATATCTGTGATTTCTTTTCAATAAAGAAATGTTTTTTTTTTAATGCGTCCCTTCTTCCTTAAACAAAACACGATGCATTTCAAAAAGAAAAATGAAATGTTTTCTTTTAATTTTTCAAGAGTAGGTAACGGTCCGTGAAACCACTGCTTGCTCTTAAAAGTTTTTTTTACAAACATTCACCAAAGGGAAAGGGTCCCTTGGGGACCCCTTCCCATTTGCGAATTGGTTATCACCTACTTGAAGTAGGTGGTAAAATGCGAATGTTTTGCAACCGCATTTCGGTTGCAAAACATTAACACATGCCACTGCGATTCAGTATTAGGAAGGGACGCCCTAATACCGAATCACAAACCCAATTTGCCATTCGGTAATAGGTTACCGAATCGCAAATTGGGTCTTTGTACATTGAAAAATGCCTCTTTTCATTCAAAACATGCATGATTCTGCGAATCGGGTCATTTGCAAGTGAAACAAAGATTTGGACATCTGGCCATATATATTTTCAGATGAAATATACAGATTCTACATTTATCTATGAGTTGAAACCACTTCACCTGGTATCTTCACTTATCCCCCCAGCAACAAAATTGACTTCAGACCCCCTTCTGTTCATGGTAACAGATGAGAGGGGACAGAAACCTGCAAGATTGAGATGGTGGGGGAGGAGTGGAAGAAAGAGGCCTGAGGTGGAATCATGCCTAGGTAGCCTTGGTATTCTGCATCCCTGTCATTCGCCAGCACTGGTGGTGGTCTTCTAAGAAAACCATTTGGCCTTTGCAAGTATGGTTTTGACAAACTAAGCACTGGAGACCAACATATGTTTCCCTACTAGATGTGTACAAATAAACTATGCGAAACTAAATATTATGTGTAGGTGAACCCTGTGTTATGGGTAAATGATCCGGGCACGTTATATTAAGGTGCCCTTTTTGTAATTTTGAACTACAGATCATATAGGTAGAAATACTACAATTAGGGCCATGTTTATTTTTTGTTGGTTTTAAATTAACACAGCTCTCAAAGCAATCAGAGACTACTGACTTACTTGAAGTGAGCCATTACTGTGATTTTTCACACACATGTTTACATTTGGACCAATTGTGGCAAGGTTTCACTGCTAAACATCAGCTGTTCCTCATTTGAAAGGGTGTTGGTACAAGACTGCTCCTAAAAAATACTTTTTTGCTATTTTCCTTTCTTTTAAATTTGTCTGGCAGTTGAACATACATATAGTCCCATGGAGCAGCCAGTGAAATTGAGAAAAATGTACTATTACCTCAGGCGCATAACACGGGCCCATGCAGCCCCTGCTGCGCATAGGAGCCCAAAACATTTAGCGGGCCCCAAACCATCAAGAAGCCCACATTAAGACCAAGACCAATTAATATCTGGGAGATTCAGGGCCCCTCATTACATTCTGCAGGGGCGGTTCATCATTTTGTGATACGTCAATGTTACCAGAGGTGTAACACGGGCCCTTGCAGACCCTGCCGCGCTGCGTTGGGGGTCCCCCAACACTTCAGGGGATCCTTAACCAGTCACGGGGCTTCCATTCAGCCCAAGTTCAGTGAGATACGGTAGACTCAGGAGCCCCTCCTCATATTCCCCAGGGGTGCCCCATCACTTTATGTTTACACCGCTGACTGTTGCCTCCGCATATCCCCCACCCATGTTGAATTCCTGACAAAGGGGAGGCTTGTCAACTTGCTTTGAGAGCTTGGAAGCCCATGTTTTCCCTGAAGAAGTCTTTTCTTTCTTTCTTTCCTTTCAGCTCCCTCTTCTGAGTTGGCCCCACCCCCTCTCAATCATTCATCCTATGAATGAGATGCCACAACAATCCGGTGGTCAATGGAGGACAGTCAGTAAATGAACAATAATGTGAAGACTGGGAGTAATAAAGAATACCTCATATAATCCGAATGGTATCTATACATCTCTCTTGTCCTTGTTCCACTCGAGACAAAAGTGAGGATGTACCAAAGAATAAACACACAAGGTTGAGGCATATCGACCAATAAAAATCCGACCAAACAAATTAAGTCTGATGCTTAAACACAGACAGCTTTATTCAACTGAGCAACAAAAATTAACTTAAGACGTGCCAGTCAAAACAGCCTTGCCCTCTGCCACGCCACCCTATCAGCTACCTGAAGGCAATAATCCTGTACAAATGTAGACTCAATGCCACAAATGGCTGCCCGACACACATCCTGTCAGAGAATGGTTGAGTCCAAAACCCAAAAGGAAGTAACACCCTATGTGTAGAGGTTCCCTGAGCTATATAGGATCAAGCACAGTTCGAGTTATATCATACGCAAGGCCACAGGAATTATGCGGCAGGAGAGTGCCAAATTATGCAGCAGGGTTAAGTAAATTATGCGGCAAGAAAAGGCAAATTATGCGGCACAATGGGGCACATTTTGTAATAGTATTACTTCATTGTTTTGTCATTTATCAACTTGGTAACACTGTCTGGGCATTGGTAGCACCTCATTAGTGCCACTTTAATACCCCAATATAGGAATAAGCAAGAAAAAAGTGACAATTCCAGATTTGCAATGGGCTTTTTATTGCACGGCAACACGTCACTGCATTTTTAGTAACTTTTGAACCGTTTGAGCTAGAAACGATTTTTTTTGTTCAAATCTGCAGATTATGCGGCAGATGATGGATTATGTGCCAAGTGCAGCAAATTGATATTTATGCCAAAATTGCCACACAATCGCATTATTCCAGTGGCCCTGATCATACGTCACCTATGGAGGGTAGCTGTAGTGTGCATCAGATATATTTTTTAACCAGGCTAAACTTGAGTAATCGTGTGCGTAGGAACAAGGAAATGCAGACAAAGACAAATCAGAACTGTCTCCTGTAATCGGAGTATTAATTAAGCAGCATGAGTCTTGTCAGTAAATTAGGTGACTTGATTGCTGCCGGTGTGGGTGGCTGTCTCATACCCACACTTATCTGTGCACAACATCCTTAGTGTGCATTTCAGGGACTCACACTGAAAATGAGGGATAGAGGAGCTACTACATCAAGTAGTAGAAGTGGTTTGATTATCTACTAAATACTTGAAACTACTTGCAAAGAACAAATCGCGCTCACATTTTATTCTACAACCAGAATAATAAATCTGGTATCAGTAAAATTAGCCCTACCATCCACCATCTTCGAGGAAAACAGAAAAACAACTTGCAGGGTCCGGCTTTACACTAGATGGCAAGAGCACCACTTGGCCCAACCTTCACCTGAAGTGACTATTAATTCAGACACAGAATATGAGGTGCTCAAACGGTTCAAAAGTTACTAAAAATGCAGTGATGTGTGCTGCCGCGCAATAAAAGGCCCATTGCAAATCTGGAATTGTCTCCTTGATTCTCAAATTATGCTGATCTCTTTGCAGTATTTAATTCACTGTAAAGTTTATAGCCCAGAAGTAGATTCTTTGGAACCAGCTACTCAGATACATGCAAAGTAAATTAATTTCACAATTTCATGAAGCGCAACTCGATAAGGCTTGCCCTGTGGTCTGATCTAAAGCAGAGAGTAGTGTTGAGCAGTAGCGACCACTCATATTGCGAACTGGCGGGGGGAGGGGGAACACAAACAAAAAAAACAGAATTATAAATAAAGAAAATTGCACTTTCCTTGCTCCAACGGCCACTGGCTTGCTCCCCATCCTCGCATCCCATGGAATGTGCTGCACACTGCACGGGCTCCCAGCTCCCAATCTGGGAGCCTGCATTTGAGCAGCACTGGGATAGGTCTGAGTGCCTCGGTTCGGTGCTCAGACATTGACTGAGAGCCTGTGTTGGTTCCTTCGCCCAGCTGTATAACACAGCTCGGGTCGAAAAATTCTAAGTGCGCATGACAGTTTGGCCGGCACCAGAAGGCTGGCCAAACCTTTATGCACACTTGGCAGTGCCCACCCCTCCTCCCTGGTGCTGCAGCTTCAGTGTGGGTGGCCATGCTCCTCCCTCGGCTCGCAGTTGCAGCCTGCAGGACGAAAAAGAAAATGATAAGAATTTTTTTTTATTATCATTTTACTTTTGTCCTTTGCCTCTGCTGGCTTTCAGCAGGAGGGGCGACGCCCCTCCGCTATAACGGAGGTGCCACCCCTGGTGTTAAGATCACTGAAACTTAAATTACGACCCATGAGTGAGTGTACTTGGTGAGTGGGCAAATAGTAGAATTTGGAGAGTAAACATTACTCAGGTATGTTTACTGTATCCTTGGTAATGGAAAAAAGCCCTGTGGATATATTATCATGCTTTTCATTGGTTAGTGCTTGAACAAAAGTGAATATCAATATCAATGTGTAAATAGGCTATGCTTTATCTAAAAACTATTTTTATTGAAGACAATAAACGAGGAGTTGCTTAATAGTGCACAGAAGCACTAATGAATAGTCTGCAGGTATCATGTAAGAAAGGTTTAGTGTGTGTTAAGAAAAGAATACTCAACAAAAACGGTTAATTAATAGCTCATTTACCTTGTAGGCAGTCACTGATGTGACCTCAAAGCCAGAGATTCCTGAGTCAGCTGTGTGTTCTCTTTCTCTCTCCCCCCTCCTCTCTCCCCCTCCCCCATCCACACACAGTCCATCTGCCTCTGAGTTACTTTAGAAGGTGGTTGGTGGCTGGCAAGGAAAAAGAGTCAATTAGACACACAGTTCACGGCTTCTCTACAAATGTAGGAACTCAGACATGAACAAACTGTACCCTATTGCCTTGAGGCAGCTTTTTATGAATATGGAACATGATTTTACAAAACTGGTTACAGGGGATGGATACAGGAGAAGCTACTGTTGATGGTGATTTGTTGCTTGGAAAAGAAACTTAACTAGAAGAGCATTTCATAGCAGGGACATCTTAAGGATTTTGGGAGCCCTGGGCCAAATGTATTTTGGGGGCCCCTGTTTGGATATGGTTTCGATTTATTTCAGCTCTATAGTGCCCTCTCTGGCCAGTTCACAGACAGTGCACAGTCGCACTCCAAATTTTAAATGTATTTACATCTAATATTCAGGGATAGTGATGGGTGTTTTCAATATTGTAACACAGCAGCAGCTCACTAATATTACTGCAGTTAATATCTGTGAAACAAAATCTGTAACTTCCTCCCATTTGTCATATGTGAGGTCCTGTTTTGATCTCAAAGAAACTTGTTTTATGGATGTTGCATGAAACATAAATACAACATTTCTCTGCAAACTGTCTGCAGCAGCCACTCACACATCATCCACTTTAGAAATACATTAAATAAAAAAGGTATTTAAAACAATCTAATAATTCTTAAAGGACGTCAGGGTAAGACTCTCTGTAGAACCGAGCTGGCTCTATCAGGAGGCCCCCGAAAAGCCTGGTGCCCTGTGCCAGGGCCCACTTTGCCCATGCATTAAAATGTCTTTGTTTCATAGACCAAGAAAGAAAATGCAGGGGCTGGCAGTACCCACTGTGGATATTGTAATCCAGAGACAATGCGAGATGAAGAGTGGACGCGCAGTGTCTTGATCAGTAAGCCTGCTGGCCTGCAACGCAGCCCGAGAAGACATAAGGGACTTATTTAGGAGCTATGTTGCACAATGGTGCCCTCCAGTGACCAGTTATGGTGGCAATGTAATGCAGCTGCCTTCAGCAGCCTTAACCCTTTCGCCGTGGCGTGAATTCCGCCACGGCGCAGGGGGTTAGGGGGCGAGAGCAGTGCTTCGGTGCTTATGACGGCACCACGCCGTCATGAGTCATGGGCGGCAAGTGCTCATGACGGCGTGGTGCCGTCATGACTCCGCCCGCTCAATAATTCGCTGTGGGCGGAGCGGCAGAGGCATGACGGCACCACGCCATCATGAGCACACGCCGCCCATGACTCACGACAGCCTGGTGCCGTCATGAGCACTCAAAGGATTAAAGTAGAACCTACCATGCCACTAGAAGAAAAATCACCTGAGTATTTAAACACTTCCTGCACAATTTGGAAGAGTTTTCAGTACCACCCAACTTTAAATCAGACCCATGTTGCTAGCAGACATTCAGGGCCTGATTTAGGTCTTGGCGGACGGGTTACTCTGTCATGGCGGTTGATGGATATCCCCTCCACCGAAATATAAATCCCATACAACATAATGGAATTTATATGTCGGCAACACAATATGACGGAGTAACCTGCTTGCCGAGATCTAACTCTGGCCCTAAAACTGGGAACACACCATAACATATCTTGCATTGTTGCAGGACACAGCTAAGCATGCAGAAGAAGCAAGTGTCAAGGTCTGCAAGAAATGAAGATCACATTTAGTACAGGGTGGAACTGCAGTCTAAGCTGAGACGTTTATGGGAGAGAAACCCTCTGATCATTGAACAAAGACGCGGATTAAACACCTGCCTATGGGGGAGAATGCACAGGCCTCCGCGATTTGAAATGCACAGCATGCTGGAATGGAATGACAATCCCTTGTGATACAAACAAGAACACTTGCTGAGCCGAGCCCGAGGACTTGCAGAGAGATGGACCTTTTGTGCCACATGTTTACTGATTATTTCCTTTGGACATGTGTTTCAAACATTCTAGGCCTGATTCTCATACATTTCATAAATACCTCTCGAGACTGTGACCTCAGAAGTGAGCCCATACTGCCCTCGGGGATTGAAAAACACATTTGAAATGCATTCTCATAACAAGCTTACACAGGCCAATGTGATATTTCTTGCTCAGAAAGGCAAGCATATTATTTAAAATACCTTTAATCGCTCAAACGTTATCATTTATTTAAGCACAATACCGCTTTGTGAATATAAATATAATGTGCTATGCCAGAGTGTCATATTTGATTCAAAATACGCCTTCATGGTGGTCTGAACCTCAAAATGCCCCAGGTGACGCATATTATCTGATTAATGTCACCCTAGCAGACTACGCTGTACATTTATGAGCCCACAGGGTGCCATAAACAAGCAAGTGAAAAATATAACTGCGAAAATGTCTTTCCCAAAAGCGTGGACTCCCAAAACGAATTGCCAACATTTCGACCTTATTTACAGAGTACCCTACAAAAAATTAAATCTGTGTTTTATCCATAATCCCAGCCAAAATCATGGCCCACATATTTTAGGTCAGTTTTAATTATCTACCATATGTTAACTCTAGTTCTAAAGTATTCAAAGGCATGTGCTTGGCAGTGGATTTTGGTACAGGTCGAAGGTTTTATAGTGGAGTTTGTTTTTTCAAAATATTTTTTATAATACATTTTCATACACTAGCCCTTTTCACAGCTGCTATAAATTATTTACTGGTCCAATTTAATCAACTGCAGGACAAAAGAAAAAATCTTCGTCTAAAAAAATCCTAGGGATTAGCAAAATATATTAAAAATATTCATATTTCATGATATAAACCTCATGTTATTCCCCGGCATGATGTTTCCTTAATGTTTTTTTAAAAAGTCCCTTTCTCGCGAAGCAGTGAGTCTTTGTCGTGCTTTCAAATCACGCTTTTGTGGACATTTGTTTTAGACAAAGCTCATTATAACGGCTTAAAAACCGAGAAGAAAATATGTCAGTAAAAGCATCTAAAAAGCCTAAATGTTTGAAACAGACAGGGCAGCTTTTCTGGAAAGAAGGTTGGTAGTGAAGTTTTTGCCTAACTTGCCCTGAGATTAGCATCTCGAACAATGCGCCATTTTGTCAAAGATTGGAGGATAGCAAAATGTAAACAAAAAACACGTTGGCGAGCAGCCGAAAGGCTTTTTTTTTTTTTGGGTTGAGTGAAGGTTTATGGATGAAGCAAGGTTATGGCGCCACCTACCTGTTATGGGCCGAACCGCGTATAGGCAGAATAAAAATGTATTTGCCAATTCGTGGCTAGATCTTGTTGATCTTTTACCAGAAAAAAATCGTGCTGGAACGAAATAATTGTGAGCTTCTTTAAGGCAAATTGCATTTTTTAAATAGGAGATTTCTTTAGAGGTCAACATTTGGAAACAGTAAAGTGTGGGATTTTGAAAAAACATCAGGATAATGGATTTTTCCCATTAACTTACATTGAAGTGGAGGCAATTTTAGCTGTGGCAAAGGTAAAATAAACCTATTTTGATATTAAAAGAAAATGTGTCTCCAGAATAAATTAGTTGGAGTTGGTATACATGCATTAAAAAAAGTTTTGTACTTCTGACTGATGTGATTTTCCCACCTAAAATATTTGAAAGAGCAGTTTTTACTCAACTTTACAAGTTTATGTAGGAAAATGACTTAATGCCAGACCAATAATTCGGATTCAGACCGTTAAGAGGCATCGAGTCATTTGTATATTCATTTAGATGGCCTGAAACGCAGAGTGGTTGAGAACAGGGTGATGTGTTCTGCTGCATCGGGACCTATCAGCTGCATTTTATATTGTTCACTACCACATGCTGCTACAAAGACTCCATCATCTCAAAATGTGTGAAAATAAAATGCTCTAAAATGTATTGCCTCTTACCACAAAGACCGACAAAGCTTGGTATGTCTACCACCTATCACAGCAGTCCCTCTTTCCCATCACCGTGGCATCCATCCAGGGTACTTCATATCTTCTCTACTAGTCAACGTGAACTTAACCCTTACTGGAACTGATTAGATTCTTCAAAAATACCTGTTACCACTATGCAGATGACAAAATTAATTCAGAAGATCGCACAATAATGCATGGACGATGAGTAACAACGTTAAGCTCAACTCTAAAAAGACAGAGATCATGGCCTGTGAACAAGGGCATAGACAGCCGTCGACTTCTATATGGCCCAATGAACTCGAGACCCCTCCAGAGACTTCAAGAGTTGTAAGAAACCAGGGGCCTCATTTATGAGAAATGACGCATCGCTGCATGAAAGCAGCGATGCGTCACTTCTCAGTGCGCACTCCTTGTGACATGATTGATGCGTCATATTTATAATATGCCGCATCATGTCGCAAGGAGTTACAGATTTTCTGACGTATCTGTAGGCGCAAAAGTGACGCATTGCTGGAGTGTGTCACAAAAGTGACTCAACTCCAGCAATGTGTACTTTCACATGGGCAAGTCCCATGTCGTTAGTGCCTGCATCGGTCTTACGCCTGCCATGAAGCAGGCGTAAGATTTTGATGCATTAGCGGCCAAGAAATGGCGCAGTGAAATCTTATAGATTTCACTGCGTCACTTCCATGACCCTTTCTTGCGTCAAAACGCCCCTCTTGCATACATTAGGGCCAGGTATAATGTGGCGCAGGGGTTTACAAAGTGACGCATCTACCTAGATGCGTCACTTTGTAAATATGGCACAACAAGGCGCATTTTTTACGCCACTGGTGCATCACAAAAAGTGACACACCGGTGGCGTAAAAGTGACGCACAGCCTCATAAATGAGGCCCCTAGGGTATAACCATGGATTCAGAGCTATCATTGGCACCACCTGGCAACAAGGTCACAAAGATTAGTTATTTCACAATGAAAACACTGAGAGGCATCTTTCCATACGTTGGATACCTCCTAAAACTACAAGTCACATTCACACTTTTAAATCTCCAAGATTGACTATGTCAGCAGTCTGCACCTTGGCGTGCCCAGTTTTATCATTCACAAATTACAGCTAATCCAGAATGCTGCAGAAAGAATGCTTCTCCATCTCCCCCAAACCCAGGAGAACACAGGGCTCCTGTCCTGCAAATACTCCTTGGCTACCTGTAGCCAGGCAAGCAATGCTCAAGAAACTCTGCATCATCCACAGAGCATCCCAAAGAAAAAAAGCATTACGCCTACAAGTTAAATTGACACAATACAAACAAAATAGGGCACTGTGCTCCTGGATTACACCATGGACCCTTCTACTACCTTCCTATAAGAAATCCATACAAGGCACAGTTTCCTCAGTACAAGCGACCAAGCTCTGGGACTTGTTACCCGCCCAGATTCAAAGCATTCAGGAGCATTTACACTTCAGAAGAGAGGTGAAAGCATAACTATTTCCAAGACAATGACTTAATTCCACAACCCTGAGAGAGGCCAGAAAAATAATTGCTTTTTCAAAACAGTCTACTGTCTACAGTTCACAGATATGTAACTGCCCGCCCACCTCACAATTTTCTACATCAAGATATGTTATGATGGGCATATCTATGCCCAGCCTGGGTATTATAATCTAATGTCAATTCCCGCATAATCCTCCTGGCCCTTAATAACAATACCATAAAGCTCAGCAGTCTGGCAGCTGACTGTAGTTCATAGAGGCTGCATAATTCACTTACACTGCTTGACACCTTACACTCACGTAAGAGAGAACCTTTACAGGTCCTGTCCATCACCCATATCCGTGTCATCCCACACCAATAAACTACTTATCACTCACTGAACAGGCACAGAATAACTGAAGAGCAGCTGCCGTGTACCTTTGGCTCAAACGTAGTCCACCACTGCCTGCCCCAACTAAACACATACTACGACTGCTTCCTTACATCTTAGTATGACTATCATACAAGGAATGATAGTAACAAAGTCCACCCCAACACATCTCCCCATCATCTCTCTCTTCTACCAATTTCTGCTTAGGACAATAAACTTTAAACTAGAAATTTCAGAATGGCCAACCCAGTACGGCAACAACATTAGTGGACTATGATCATAAGAAACCCAATATTTGTCAAACGAATCAACATTCGTTAAGGCCTTTCATACATAGACGAGCGAGAGTTTGTGTGTTTTTGTCAGTTTGGTCATGTAAAAATCCCAGGTAAAATCCGACAGACACTTCCCAGTACCCGACTGAAGACACTTGTACCCAACTATTTACTACAGAATACTTGCTTTAGGGCAGTGTAACCTCCCAAACACCACCCCTGGAGCTACACCTCTGAATACAATACGATACAATACAATACAATGCAACACAGTACAATACAGTACAATGCAGTACATTACAATACAATACAGTACAGTACAATACATTACAATACAATACAATACAGTACAATACAGTACAATACAATACAGTACAACACAGTACAATACAATACTATACAACACAATACAGTACACTACAGTACATACAATACAATACAGTACATTTTAATACATAACAATACAATACAACACAGTACAATACAATGCAATTCAGTACAATACAGTACAATACAATACAACAAAATTCAATACAGTACAATACAATACAATTCAGTACACTACGGTACAATACAATAAAATACAATGTGTTATGTTGTGGACAGCAGTCTTGTACCAGAGTGTGCACATTGACTCTTAGGATGATAAAGAAGCAGATGTGTCCACAGCAAAAACCCACCTCGAGTTTTTACAATCGCCTACTGTCAGAGAAGTTTATCTTCACTGGGACTAGTCTGTGCTGCTCAGCATGAACTGAGCTCCTGGGCATAAGGCTCTTCTCATGCCCGTGCTCCCCTTGTCTGCTGATTTGCTCCAGTGGTAAAGGAAGCTCGACCCCTGCATGTCCTCTTGAGATGTGCTGGAGGCCCACCATCGATGAAAGGCGTAGAGCCAAAGGTAAATAAAATGGAGCTTTCAGAACACAAGCACAAATTCGGTTTCAGATCTGCATTGCAATTAGACATACTTATTTGTGCATTTTGCAGTCCTTGTGGCCCATATAGCGAAACAGTTAGACTGCGGAAACCGTCTATTTAACTGGTGAACAGGCGGTCTTGGAATGAGAAGGGAACATTGGTAGATTGCTTTTCTGTTACTTTTGGACACTCAAATTGACAGCAAAGAAAGGAAATAGAGGCAGGGTGCAAACAGGATCAGTAGACAAGCTGGTGCCATTACCACACCAATGTTGATGACAGCGGGGGGCAACAGCGTCGCATGTGTATCGCTAGTAGTATCGCAGTACAGTAAGTCCCTCAACCAAGTCTTGACTGCTGGGGCCGTGGGGCTGCCCCAATGCATGGAAATTTGTCTCTTTGCGAAAAGTAAGGCAATGGCAGTGAACCGTCGAATTCCAGAACCCAATATTTTGACTTATCCTAACAGTGACAGCAATGGGGAGGGGAATAGTTCAGAATCTATCAGAACCGTCGAATTCCAGTGCCCAATGTTTTGATGGGATGTATGACGGTACAACGCGTACCGTTACAACGCGTCCCTTTACGACGCAGTTTTAACAACGCAAGTCGTTACAACAACTTGCGTTGGGGGGGCGCTGATAGTGAATAGTTTAAATTACTATTCCAACACTAGTCCCCGTGGATAGTAGGGAAGGTGTTGGATAGTAAATTAAACTATCCCCTATCCTAGAGCGCCCTCCAGCGAAAGTCGTTGTAACGACATTCGTTGTTAAAGCTGCATCGTAACGGTACCGCGTTGTACCAGTTACATTGTTAAGGATGTTTCCCGTTTTGATGTATCCCAACAGTGGCAGCAATGGGGAGAAGGGTAGCTTAGAATCTATCATTAGTGCAAGATATCGAAAGACAGTCTCCCAGTATGCCAAGACCGGTGGACAGTTTCAGGCCAAATCTATGAAATCGGCATACTGGGCTGCACATCTAGAGGATCTATGGGACTTAGGTCCATTTTGGCAAGAAGTTTTGGCGTAGTGTAGGCTCTATGCAAGTACTTGAAGCAGGGAAGTTTGTGTTTGTAGTTCTTAGATATAGAACCGGTCTGTTCACAACAATATTTTATCCGATAAGGGTTGGCCTAAATCTCTCGCCCACGCTGCCCATGCTTTCCCCCCCACTGATGGTCGAAGCGTCTTTGCTAATTGGTATGGACGGCAAACCAAATGAGTGCTATTAGCCAACGTAATGACAAGAGAAAGCGAGGGGAAGTCCCTTGGTTCTGCTACCGAGGAACATAGTGTAGTATATGTGGAAACCCGTGTTCTATGTAGAAGGAATCTGTCCATTGAGGTCGCATTATGTCCTTCTGCGAGGTCTGACATGGAACGCAGTTGGGCGCTTGCGATTAGATCCCCTATAGTGTGAAGCCCGCGTCAAGACAGGGTCCGCCTAGTCAATGTTTCGGTGGTCGGAGAGATCCAGGGCTTGTTTAGTAGTGACATGTGTGGGGAGTAAAGGCGTTCATCATATAAATATCGGCATAGTTTCTCGCAAGCCCGGTATGTGGTATGCAGTGTTTGTATCTCTGTGGGTTGTCTCTTGACTCCGAGGGGGAGGTTAGTCGAAAGAGAACAACGGCAGGCCTGTAACCACTCGAGCTTCAGGTACCATAGCCTTGCGTCCGGATGATACCAAAAATATGCATAGTGCACCTGCGCCACTAAATAATATATATAAAAGTTGGGGACCCCAAATTCTCCACACTGCAAAGACATTGTAAGTGTCTGCCAGGTAATACATGCCTGACCGCCGGCCCAGATCAATCTTATAAGCATGCTCCGAAGTGTCACAAAGAATTTGGACGTGAGCGGAATGGGGATATTAAGAAACAGATATAAAAAGCAGGGCAATACAACAATTTTTATAATGGTAATCCTGCCGGCAATTTATACCAGAAGTTTTTTCCACCTATCTATTTGAGTTGACAGCCGATCAATAGCAGGGCCATAATTTAGGCGGACTCCCCCCGATGGGGTACAGTGCAAATAATGCCAAGGTAATGGGAGGGAGAGGGGGGTCGTCACACCAATGTAAGGGAAAGTCCAAAGTAAGGGGAAGCGTGGCATCTGTCAATGGAAATATTTTAGATTTGGAGCAATTTATAACCAAACCGGAAAAGACTCCAAACCGCACCACCTCCCGAAGGAGTGGAGGGAGGTTTGTGTCAGGCTCACAGACAAATAATAACACATCTCTGCATAGAGTGAGGCCAAGAGAGGGCCACAATTAAACCTGGGCCCCGGATGCAGATATCGTTCTTGGAGATGTCACACAAGGGGGTCCATGGCAATGACAAATAGTAGGGGTGAGAGCGGGCAACCCTGCCAGGTACCCCGCGATAAAGTGAATTGATCTGTGAGTTCGCCATTCACTCAAAGCCGGGCCACTGGGCTCGCATACAAGAGGCAGACGAAATCACAAAAACAATGAGGAAACCCCAATTCGCACAGCGTGATGTATAGGCAAAGCCACTCCAGCGAATTAAATGCCTTTAAGGCGTCTAATAGTATCGCAGCAGCTGGGAGGTCTGGTTCAATATGATAGATTACTGTGAACACTGTACGGAAATTAACAGACGTTGATCAGTTCGGGACGAAACCAGTTTAGAAAGGAGACATAATTTGATCTACTAGGAGTGAAATGCGAGCCGCGAGTACCTCAGTCAGGATTTTATAGTCCTGATTAAGCAAAGATAGGGGCGTGTAAAATGCACATCGGTCGGGATTCTTACCCGGCTTAAGAAGTAAGAAAATGACGGCCTTTCGCATCATAGGGGGCAACTCCTCAGACTCAAGTGCTTCTGAATACACTTCAAGAAGATGGGGAGTTAGAATATTTTGCATGTTTTATAAAATCTGCCAGTGAGGCTGTCTGTGCCAGGAGTACGAGATCCACACTGGCGTAACAAAACACGAGGGGGCCTCCCTGCAAGGGACGTGGAGGGCCCCCCTCCGGGCTCAATCAGGAGCTCAGCAGCCTGAGTGCTGTGCTGAGGGGGCCCCCCTGAATCTTGGGGCCCCCCGCAACACGGGGGCTGCGGGGGCCTGTGTTATACCCCTAGAGATCCATTGAGGTTGTCAATGACCTGTGAGAACTCATCCGCGGTTATAGGTGAGGCCAGGAATTGGCGCTGCCCTTCCTCTATCCAGACCATCGCCACCTCAGCCAGATAGTCGGTGAGAGCGGCATCAGTTGCTGGAGAACAAGTGGTATAGAGGCGCAAATAATAGGAGAGAAAGGCAGATGAGATATCAGAGCTCTGGGTAATTGATGCTCCGTCATCCAGTTGCAATTGCGTAACAAAGGAGGATTGGTGTCAGGGGTGAAGTAGTCCGGCCAACGTCCGACCCGGCCTCTCACCTTCCTTGTGGACCCTGGCACATGAATATTTACCCAGGTAATTGGCTTCACTGGCTGCATGCCCTGGAACTCCGCAAGGAGTTTCGCCCTCTGGTGTAGGGAGGGGGGAGGGTATCCCACCAAGACCAGTGCATCAAGCTCTCTTAATGCCCAGCAAGCTCACGGCGAGTGGAACGAAGCACTACAGCCTGCTTGGTCATACAGATGTCATGTATTTACATTTTAAAGGCTACCCATAGAGTGGCGTAACAAGGCACCGAGTCTGGATTGAGCAGGAAATAGTCAGTTATGGCCTCTTTAACTTCACTGCTAAAAACGCTGTCAAGAAAGGCTTCTCTTTGGAAACGCCAGGGCTTATACGGCTGTGCAATGCTGGGAACAGTAAGAGACAACAGCACTGGACAGTGGTCTGATAAGGTACGGGCTAGATAATCCACAGAGAGTGTGTGGGCCAATAGACCAGGGGATAAGTACCAATAGTCTATGCGAGACCACGTACCGGGCAGCGCTGAGTAGAAAGAAAAACCTATCAGTGGAGAGTTGATGACGCCACGCTTTATAAATAAAATAAAATAAAATCTGTCAGTAAATGAGCCTGTAATATGGCCACAAGTGCTTTAGCAGAGTGTGGTTGGTGACGTGACCCAATCCCGTAGTGTCACAGGTGGGTTGCAACGTAAGATTGAAATCGCCCCCCAGAACAATGGAGTTAATGGGAAAACTGGTGATATGTGTGGAGATGTTGGGAAAGAAGTCAGGTGTGTCTATGTTAGGGGCATACACATTGATCAGTAGTATGTGCTTCGCACCAAGGCATCCAGCAACCAGTAAGTATCGTCCCTCAGGGTCTTTTAATCACTTTGTGTACCTGAAACGGAACTGTCTTATGAATCAAGATGCAACCCCCCCTTGAATAATTGCTGTAATTAGCAAAAAAACTATTATCACCCCAGTTATAGGCAAAGCGGTTATCTGAGGCGGAAGCATAGTGGGTCTCTTGTAAAAAAGTTACGTGCACAGCATGTTGGGCGAGGTAACCTAAGACCTGTCTCCAATTAAGGTGGTTGGACAGGCCCCTCACTTCCACAACATACATTTCAACTCCAGCGCCCTGATATTCCAATCTGACCGCGTCATTGCAGCCATACTTGAGTGTATGGGGAAGCACCATTGTGTAGAAGTGCGCAAGGCCGACCATTAATATACCCATCACCCTGCATATAAAAAACATATATTTCAGAATAAAAAAATAACCCCCCACCCACCACCCACATCAGATAACCACCCAACTAGTATCCGGTGAATCCCATTTTCCCCAACCAAACAATAGGAGATCTCCTAGGGGAGAGGCAAGGCTCATAGCAGGCCGCAGTAGGACATTACTGGTTTTTCGGAGACCATGTATTGCCAATAATGGACAAAAAATTAGCAAACAAGAAACTTATTATCGATGTATCTGACAGATAGCAGTGGGACTGAGCCCACGGTTACAGTTCACTGAGCACCCGGCTTCATCAGTTCACAAGCGAGGAAGATTTGAAAGCGGCGATTCATTTCCCAGAAGGAGAGTTCGAGTTCGGTTTATGATGCTTACAAAAATCAGTAGCTTCAGTGGGTGAGTCAAAGATATGAGTCTTTCCGTTGAGCTAAAAACACAGGCACACCGGGTAAAGCATGGCGTATCGGATGTTTGCCCCCGCAGGGCCGGCTTTATATCCTGAAATTTGCGACAGGCTTTTAAACTAGAGGGGTGAAATCGGAGAAAAGTAAAGCGGCATGCCCTGAATATCTCCTTTATTCTGGGCCATGCATAGAGCAGCATCTCGATCCTGGTAATTCAAGAGTCGGGCTATAATCAGTTGTGGCGGAGCGCAATTGCTCTGTGGGCCCGCTCAATTGCAAATGCTGAACAAAAAGTTGCCCTACCAAAGAGTTCCGACAAGAGTCGTTCCACATATGCTACCATAGGGCCCATGTTGGTGGATTCAGCCACCCCAACAATACGAATATTATTTCGGTGTGATCTGGCCTCCAAATCTCCACCTTGGCCGCCGTCATCTTAAGAAGCTGCTCAGTGCTCTCTAGTCACTTGGTCACTGTCCATCCTCCACCTCAGAAATTCGTCGGTATCCATGCAGGCCTCATTTTATTTATTTTATTTTATTTATCGGATTTGTAATGCGCATAGCTGCCCCAGCGACGAGGCGACCCAGCACAACCACAGACTCCTAATCGGGGACCAGAAAAGCTAACAATTACACAGGGAAAAGCCAGGTCTTGATTGCTTTTCGAAAGGCAAGATGGTCCTGAATGACACGGATGGACAACGGTTGCGAGTTTCAGAGTCGCACAGCCAAGCTGCGGAAGGAACGGCCACTTTTTCTGGCTTTCAGAACACGAGAAATGCAGACCAGCGCAGAGTTCGCTGATCTTAAAGGCACATAGAGCTCCAACAAATTGGCCAACCCCGAGGGTGCTTGAGACGTCAGAATCCTGTGTGACACACACATCGACTTGAATTGAATACACTTCTCAAATGGCAGTCAATGTAGCTTGTGGAGCACATGTGAAACTGAGCAGGCTTTCGGGAGAGCCACCAGGATGTGAGGTACTGCGTTCTGTACTCTCTGTAAACCCTTGACACTAGCCTTGTTGGCTCCCAATTATAGGCAATTGCCATAATCCAGTCTGGACAAAATGACAGCCTGGATAATGGTTTGGCGTGCCTTTGGAGGAAATAAACCCAGCAACGGCTTCAGGCCTCGCAGAAGCCCAAAACACGCACCAGCAACTACCTTTGATTGGGGATCGAATGTGAAGCCACTATCAAACCACACGCCCATATTTTCGACTGTCGCCTTGGGAAAGGGGGCAGGTTGCAGGCAGACTGGCCAACAATGCTCGTGCCACAGTCCCTGGTCCTTCCCGAACAATAGGATCTCGGACTTACTAGCGTTCAACTGCAAGCAGTTTAGCGCCATCCAGTCCAGAATCGCTGAGAGATCTCCTTTGAACTTGTCCATGTTAGTGCTGCATTTTTTGGAGAAAGTGATCACCAGGGGGGGGGTCGTCGGCACACGACACCAATGACAGACCCCTTTCTTTGGCTAGCACCGCCAAGGGCTGGACATAGATATTAAACAGTAAAGGGCTCAGCACTGAGCATTGCGACACTCCCTGGTGCAAAACAAACTCATGAGAATGGAAAGGAGGTACCAAAACTTGGAAATACCTCCCCTCCAAAAAGGACCAAAACCATTTCAGCGCTAAATCCCTCAATGCGGCCATACATACCATCCAGTCGGGCCAACAGCGTTTCGAATCGTGTATCGATGGCCTTGAATCTGGCTTGCAGCTCTGCCATAATAACCGCGGCACCATCCGTGGGAGGGGGATCAGCCTCTGAAGGGTCAGTGGGACCCGGAGACTCACCGCAAGGTGGGCCTTCATTTTCTTTACGTCTGGGGGTCTTAGTTACATCAAAGGCAAGCTGCTGCTGCTTAGGGTCCCCACGACCCATAGTGTGCAGTAGGAGGAGAGCGGTGATATTGCCGCTGGTGAGGGAATGAAATTATCTCAGTGCGCATTCAGCGGGGAGGCCACAGATGAGGGCCAATATCGCAATCTCAAGTTTGTTTGCAGTGCAGCGTTCTCCAACAACCACTGGGGTGAGAAGAGACGCATGTGTGCACCATCAAGTTGAGTCCCGGATGTCTACTCCTATCCAGTGCACAGGTCTACCCACAGCACAAATGAAGGTAGGTAGTATTAGCTGCATCCCCTCTCAACCACCCAACGCTTTGCAGGGCTCATCCCCAATCCTGTGAAGCAGTCATTAATGAGGGACTGGGCCAGGGCTGCATTTCATGTGACTTAGCCCGCTGTCCCGAAGCCCCGGGGCCTAGCATCAGTTCCACTCTGTTCGCCTATGTCGGGACGATGCTCGCAGAGTACACCTGAGCCAGGTGGATGTGACAAAGAGGCAGGAATAAGGCGGGGAGAGACTCACCGCTGCAGTTTACTCAAAAATGGTTGGGTGCGGTGGGCAGGGAGCGTAGGTAGGGGGCCCTGGAAGACGGGGTCCGGGCGGAGGCCAGTGAAGAGAGGGGGTCAGGGTGTTTGGAAATGGAACAGAGCCGGAGGCCGCCAAATCCCTGCCATGGGCTGCCCCGCAAATATGTATCCATCCTCAGAGGATTATTATATTAAGGATATATATTGGCGTGGCGGCCATTGGGGTTTGGTGGCCCTGTGCAGATTCACAGCTTGCACATGCCTAAGGTTGCCCCTGAGGTGTTTGCTGTGCCGACCGCACATCAGGGCCTCTCCTGCGTTCCGGCCTCAATTTCTGCATGGCTGCAGCCCCGCCCTCAGGCTCGCCCACAACCCCTGTCGTCATAGGGCCTCCAAGTGCTGCGTCAGGCCTCAGTTGGCGAGGGCCGCGTGCAATCGAGACATCAGCAATTTTCACCGCCGAGAGGCTCGGGCCGCTCCGTAGGGTAATAGGTACCCTTGGGTGTGGCCGGGCATTGATTGGACACTGATGGAGCGGAGCATGGCTGCGATCGCTGAGCGGCAGCTCCGGAGCTTAACGGTCAAGCAGCCATCATGGTGCTCAGCCTGGCCATGCCTCAGAAATGTTAAATTGCCCGTATCAGTTGCGAGCAGCACATCCATTTCTGTTGGGTTTTTTTTTTGTGCTTTGCTTTACAGTCCTTATTCAAAGTGCCGGTCTATACCCACCCTAAGAATGCAAAGACTGGAAGTGCTGTGGCATTGGATAGCATAAGATGTCATGCTGGTATTTGCTGGTACGTTTTTTATACGATATATGGTACAAAACAGCTGATAAAAACGTAAAACCAGGTATTTATTCTTTCAAAAATAGCACCAGAAGAATCAGCTTATTTAATGGTTACCCTAATTATTATACTTCTTTCTTAACTGTATATAATAGTTATGTTCATTATAATATATATGACTTGGAGATTAATAGTATATGATAAATAATCAAATTGTGTGAAAATAGTGTGTGTGCGTGTCTGTGTTTGTATGCATATGTGTGTGCCGATTTTGGGATACGGGTGTGACTGGATATACACCACCCACAGATAAAGGTTGTCTGACTAGTCATACAGTTCCACCCACTAAAGCATATCTCAGTACGGGAGCAGTGAGAAACGTGCACCAGTTTTCCTTTTCTCCAACGAGATCACAGCCATCTTTTAGGGGTTGGAGGATCTACTAGGTGTAGTAACTTTTTCAAAATGTGGAAATGTGGGGCAGGTGCAGATTATGCCTGAAAATACAGGGGTAGTAGACAGTGGCAGTCGACACAATTAAGTGGTGGTGGGGCAAGTGGAAGAGGCACGGGGAGCGCGGGAGGGGGAACGTGTGGGGGGGGTAATAATTTAAAAATAAAAAAAACACCTTAACCTGCCGGCCTCCTCCAGCTTTGCATTGAGCCTCGTTGAACTTCCTTGTCCCAGCAGGCACTGGGGCAGTATCACAGACTCCATGTGCAATCCCCACGCTGCTCTGGGGATCGGCCAAAGCGGGCTGAGAAGATGCTCTGCTCGGTCAGGGAGTCTGTGGGGTTTCCCCACCCCGGCTGCTCAATACAGCCGGGCTGGAAAAACCTATGTGAGCATGTGTTTTTGGCCGGCCTGAGATGGTTGGCCAAACATACATGTGTACTTAGAAGTGCAGATAGCACTCCTCCTCCCCTTTCTCATGCCTCGGCCTCACCCCTCCCTGCATATGCTGGCTCAGAGCTAGCAAGTGAAAAATAAAACAATAGTAAAATATCCTTTTTGTTTTATTTGCTGACTCTGAGCCAGTGGGGCGCTGCTCCTCCGCCATTGCAGAGGAGCCGCCCCTATCGGTAGAGCCATCACCTATAGAAATTTGTAATGGGATTCTAAAGATATGATTTGAAAAGATGTTGAGAGGAAAGGTAGATTCAAATGGATTATTAACCTACAATACTGAAAAAAGAAGATATTTGATTAAAGAAACAGCCAGATGTGCTAATGATGTGCATGATAGACTAGAAGAATTGGCTGATGAATTAGATGTTGACATTAGTAAACTGAAGGCTATAAAATGAAATTACACAATGGGTTTAACACATGATGAAATTAAAGGGATGGGTCTCATTACGTTAAGGGTCCATGTGAAAGATTTGATTGAGAAAACTTGAGATTGGGAAGATTTAACCGCATAGCTGCGGCGGCTATTCCGCCGCAGAGCTAAGGGGGCGGGGCGGCCGCGCGGCGGCTGCATGCTGATGTCGGAACCGCTCCGTCATCAGCCGCGGTTGGGCTGTGCTCATGACGGAGCGGTTCCGTCATGGCCCCGCCCGCTCAATAGAACGCGCCGCGAAGGCGCGAAATCAGCGCCGCGCAGGTGCGGCGGCCGGGCCATGACGGAACCGCTCCGTCATCAGCACAGTGCAACCGCAGCTGATGACGGAGCGGTTCCGTCATCAGCATGGAAAGAGTTAAGAAATAATGAGATAAATGGAAAAAATGGACAGTGAATAAAATAAAATTAAAGGGCAGTGAGGGAAAAGAAATATTGCAAGTAATTCAGAAGCAGAAACAAGTATTGTGGGTGAGTATCCTCTGTGGGAGGTGCATGGAGGGAATTTGTTGCATGTCCCTTGGACAACGGCAGACCTGTATGCTTTCACACATAATTTTCCAATGTTGAGAGAAGATCCATCCAGCAAAATGGTATGTTAAAATTCATAGGTTAACCCACCTGTCTCGGATGATTTACACAATACTAGAACATTGGAATGTTGGGAGCTCCATTGAAAACAATGGAGTGCTCCAGGCTTATAATGGCTGGTATAAGCCTGGAGCTCCAACATTCTAATATTTCTTTGTTCATAGCTCTGGCTGGGAACAAAGACTTCAGGGAGCCTGAGGGGATTCCAATCCCCTCACGCTCCCATAAGGCTTTGTTCTTTTTTGTTAGAACATTCTGCCCTCTAGTGGCAGAATGTTCTAATAGCCTTATAGCCCTTCGTAGCTGGGCTATACCGGCTATTAAAGGCCCTCTCCCTTGTTAAAGGCCCTCGCCTTTGGCTCGGGCCTTTAACGCTGGAGAGGGCCTTTAATAGCCGGTATAGCCCTCTACGGCGAGCTATAAGGCTATAATACATCAACTAAAATGTAGAATAATTTCCCCATCATGTTCCTCAATTTGATAGCAGCCAGTAAGAACTTGTGCACGATCAGATATACTCAGACTGTAATAGCTGAAGATAAAATAAAGCTGATCTACATTTTCTTGTGTTAAGAGACCTAAGCAAAGGTATAAGAAAAATCTTCCTAGGAAGATCATATAAAGGACAAAATACCAGGAAAACATTGATTGATTAGATTGCGAATCACAAGGACATATGTCTAAACCTGAGTCACTATCGGTGCATCTGGGATAGGAGATTAAGAGAGGAGCAATGCCAAATCTAAATCAAATCAAATAAAAACCTTGTCTGTGGTGCGGAAGTGCATATAGGTAAGGCTCCATTCCAACAGTTGTTGCTAAATCATAATGAGCCGCCACACTCTTTATCCTGAGTTCTTGATCGTCCCTTTTTTTTGGCAACAAAGAAAGGAATTCCTCTTTTAGGGATGTCTTGGAGATAGCAGCACCCTGACTGCAATATTACCAAGCGTTCCTTTACCACGCAAGTAGTTACCACTTGCTTTATGGAGCGCGTTGTTGGACTGATGTTGGATTTTCTGTCCAACACCTTCCTTACTGTTGCATAGACTGGAGTTGGAATAGTAAGTTATATATTCCAAAGTCCAGCGTCTCCCTAAGGCAAGTCGCTGTAACAACTTGCATGGTAAAGGAATGCGTGGAAACATTGCAGTCAGGGCAGCGACTGTGTTGAAAAGGCATGCATGGTAAATGCATGCGGGGTTCCATCATACATCCGTTCAGGACTGGAGACATGGGGAAATGGTATTAACATTCCCAAAACTTCGAGAGTAGAGATTCTCCCAACAGAGAGAGAGGGAGTAAAGAGGATGTCAAATTAAGTAGGGAATAACAAACATGAAAGTTTGTTCCACTGCCTCCACCATGACTACTTCACTGATTTGCTGAGGGACACTGCAACCGTAGCACCACACTGCAACGATGCACTCAACTGCTCTACCTGCCTGATCTAACTAGGCCCCTAAAGTTAACAAGCATTGATAAAGCCAATAGGGATCACCTTTGGGATCTATTGGCTTTGGTAATAGTTTTTAGTTATACTGTACAGCATCCCAGATACTGCTCAACATAGCTAAAAACACTCAAAGCAAATAACAAAGGCAGTATGACGTGTCAGTCATGTTATTTTGTCGACGTGAGCACCATACATAAGTGCGAATACAAGATGCCAAAAGCTATTTTTGTTTTTGTTTACCAAGTTGGATTGGTAAATTTTAAAAAAGGAGCTTAAACGATTTTTTAAGAACAGGTGGGAGCAACACAGAGGGTGCATGTAGGAAGGGAGCAACATGGATGGCCGTGGTGGGGGAAATCAACAAGTAGGGCATGAGAGGGGGGTAGCAACATTGGAGTGAATGGAAGTAAGGTGGAGTGCTGCAGTGGGGAGGAAAATCAACTGGCAAGAGAGAAGGAGGGTGTGGGTGGATGATGTAACATGGAGGACAGGGTGGGAATGAGAAGCAACAGGCAAGAGATCAATGTGAGCTGGGTAGGGTAGAAGCACATTGATGAGAAAGCAAAGGGGGAACAGGGAATCTGGGTGGGGATAAGCGCACAGGCAACAGAGAGCAACACAGAGTGCAGGTGGAGAAAAGTCCAAGGGAAGACATCTGTAAAATACATGCTTTCTCATGGAGTGCTTAAGCCAGCAGAACGAAGTAGTGCTTGAAAAGTAAGCAGTAAAAGTGCAGAAGACAGCCATTCAAAAGAGACTGGTAAAGCAGCTATGCTTTATGGGAGGAACAAAAAACAATACAGCTGAACTGAGACATGAATAAGAAGCAGGCAAATGAGAGTGACAGTAAAGCCAACAAGTGGTAAACAATGGGTGGGCTCCAATACCATGTATGATCTTGGAAGCACACAATACGTTTTTCGCAACCATATAGATATGCTGTCTTGTAAGCTGGATCTAGAAAAAGTTTCAGATTTACAAGATATACTAACTACATAGAAAGTAACTGTATCAGTAAAAAAAAACCATGTAAAGTAAAATATGTTTTTGCTTGCATAAAAATACACCTGTCCTAACAATTGATTATATTTTAGCACATCTTTTAAGTACATGAAGCGAAATACTTCCTGTTATCTGAAGCCTCGATGTGCTCCTAATAAAATGTGCACAGCTTCCATTTCAAAACAGTGTGCGACAGGGAAAAGGAACGATTCTGCAGTGGAGGAGGTTCCAACATTACACAAAGAATTTGATCCCAGCAGCATTTCGTTTGCCATATTTGTATGAGCCAGGCTCAAGTAATCCTGCATTTACTAATGTTATAGAAATTTAAAAAAACATATTTCTAGTAAGTTCTCTAGTTGGTATGTTTGTTCTCCATCATAGAAGAGGGCGACACAGGAATGTTTTTTGTTGAACTTATCATCTGAATTAGCAATTTTTGTTAATTACTATCTGCACTTTAAAAATAAATACAGTTAATAACTAAATAGCTCAAAAACAGTTCTCCTTGATCTAGAGAAAGATATGTTTAACTTATTATGGGTGAATTTAGCACACGTAAAACTATCACAAAGTGCAGATTTACACAGGGTTCAGCTCTCTCTTCAATACTCTACTCCATTTCCACTTTAGCCATTCTTTATAGTTGAGTTTCTAAACACACTCCAATAACACTCAACTTTGCCCAAAATGACATGCCCCTGGAATACTGAAGGAGCGATGTCACTAAATATCGTGGACAGAATATTGAAGGACAAAATATTAATAGGTGAGTAAGCAGAGATTTTCTAGAGCTAATTCCACATGGTATACATACTTTTTCGGCTGAAAGACCATAAAAGTGCAATTGCAATAAATACATTATAATAGAGCATTGAAGATAGAAAAAAAAGATAAATAAAAACATTGTGATGAAAGATAATCAATAGGATGGAACTTATAGAGGATCACAGGGAAAGCAATTACCACTATCAATATAAACCTCCATGATAGCCTAGTACAATTCCAAAACGTGGTCCGCCATGTTAGATAGCCCAGCCTCCCCTGTCTAGAAAGAATTGTCCCGTTCATAAAGTCCATCATTAATACATACCTAAATCTACTAATAAAACAGTTAAAAAGAATAACACATAAGAAAGAACAAGATTAAGATCAATTCATAGGAACAGTTTGGCTAATAGTACTATGGTTGTAATTCCACATATGTGTACCTTGACTATATATATATTTTGCAGATGCGCAGATGTGGAGTTAAGAATAATAAATCCATACTTCCTATACATGCTCTTACTTTCATGCTCTTACTGTCCCTCGATATTATGTCTACAATATTACTGTATCTCGATATTCCATTGAACAATCCCTAAAAATGTATGTCAGGGAATCCATGTGCCAACTCTGGAAAAATACCCCCCCCCCACTGTGATATTAAACTCTGCATGGATGTAAGTGGCTGAACATCATCAGCCACCAAAAAAAAAAAAAATCTCAAAGTGCACATTATTTACTCACCATAAATTCTAGACGGCACCACTATTGCCTCTCAACCTAATATCAGAACTTTGAAAGTACCTTTTTGACCAGTTGTAAAAAAGGAAAAAAGCCAACTCATGCAGAGCAGTTACTATGCAAATAAGACATAAAATAAGAAAAAAAACCAATGTTCTTATGCATTTTAATTACTGAGCTCACCTTGGGTTTGGTTAGATTCCCTTTAGACCTAGAGAGATACATACCTCTCACGTCATCTCTGATTGTGTGACTACATGATATACATGAATCCTTCCCTATAGAACTTCTACAGAGGTTCTAATGCTGACACCTTTTGTGCTGCCTTGATTCAATAGGGTTTCCCCTATCCTTAGTTTAGTGTAGGGTTTAGTAGATGTTGTGATTTTTTTCCATGTATGGGGAGAAGGATTGAAACCATTTGTCTAGTCTTTAAATCATATTCCTTATTTTCTGCATTGCTGCCTCAGAAATTCTTATATGCTTCACGCTGTTGAGGACCAATATTGTACGCTGTTTTGGTCTTCCTTTCATGATTTTGTATTTTTATACTATGTTCTTGAGATTGATTTATATTAGTCTGGATTTGAGTTTGTAATTAACCTTCTAACTTCAAGTTACTGACTCGGACTTTTACTGTGTAGTGCTAATGGTCACACTGGACCATAAAATTTAAATTGTTGTTAAACCCTTTTCATCTCAGGCTACTAAAAAGGTCTATTGACCAGAGTCAAATAGGAAGGAATGCACCACAGCATTCTCAATACTCACTCTATAAGTGGAAGCTACCACCCATTTCTCCTTTAGTGAGACTCCATTCCAAGTTAAACACTAAACACAGACTCCAATCCAAGATAATCACCAAACCTCAACACCTTTCCAGTCTTTTCCTTTCTGAGACCTGCCCATTCCTGAACGGTGGTTCCTGTTCAGACACTAGTCCCTTTCTGTCATATCCATCCTGTCCTCACAGTATATAAAGAGCCTCTGATCAAAGCATCAGTTTGTTGCAATTTCTTTGACTTGTTCCTACTGTTGGAGCTCCTACTCTACTCCATCTCTTACTCTGCACCAGGTCGACTTGCTCCCTCTCCCCTCCAGTCCTGTTGTTAAATCTCCCCTCCAGTCCTGTTGTTAAATCTCCCCTCCAGTCCTGTTGTTAATTCAGCTCTGCTGCAGTACCAGGCTTACTTCAGCTCTGCTTCATACGTGCCAGCTCCAGCTCTACTTCAGTCCTTGTCTTGCTCCTTCTCTGCTCCAGTCTTGGTCTTATTCCAGGTCTGCCCCAGGCCTCCAGTTCCATGTTGGCTCCTGTCCTGATCTTAACCCAACTCTGCTCCATGCCTGGACTTACTTGGGCACTGGTATAGCTCTGCACCAGTTCTGGTCTTTTGGCAGATCTGCTTCAGTCCTTACGCAGATCAGAAACTTCTGCCTTGCAAGAACTGACCTACAATTGGGACCAGGCACTTTGAGTTTGTGCCTTTGGCTTTTCTCTACTTTTGCCCTCAGACACTACTTTCCAGAGAGCATTTTCTCTTTAATCTGTGTTACATCTGAGACAGACAGTGTGGCTTCTGTAAGTGGTCACCCTTTCCACGTACTTTTAGGAAAGAGGTCAAGTTCAGCCCTTGACACTGACGGTGTAAAATGCAGTGAGATGTGGTACTGAAAATACCTTGAATTCACATTACAAGCCAATGTGATGACTTACACTTTCTGAAAATGCAATCAGACGAGGCGATGGGGCATAGTGACACAACAAACACCTCTTGCCCTTCCTAGAGGAATAGTGAAGGGACGCTGTCCACCTGCTTCCACCCTTCCACTTACCACACCTACTTTGCTTTACAGTACACTGCTAGCTGTCTAGTTCAAAGTGATTTTACTGGCTGGATTTTCTAGCCATTTAAATTAAATCCGATACTCACCCTCTTGTGAAATCTCAGTGTGAGAACACAATGCCACTGGCAATTAGGCAGAACAGTGTCTCGTACAGCGATGCCACTCCACCCGACTCTTAATCATGCCCCAAGTGAGCATCCATCCCCAGTATCATTATACCTGCATGTTCTCTTACTACCTAGTAAAAATAAGTTGGCCACCCATGAAGAAGCCGGGACAAATTTTACTTAATTGAATGTATGGTACAATTGAAACTGAACCTAAGCAAATGTATAATCACTGTACTGAACAATCAGACAATTGAAAACTTAGTGCCTGATTTAGATCTTGGAGAGACTCCTGTTGTCCCTCCACGGCGGAGTATCCAAGTACTCCATTAAGCTTACGGTATCCCGCCTGCCATATTTAGATGTGGGCTAGCTGAACCGGCACCCATATCGACAGACAGTTTCCCAGCGCGTAAGCGGCGACTTAACAGACGAGACAGAAATCTTAAATACCTATCAGACGATGAAACCTTAATCATATTACGATCATATGAGCCGGAAACTAGCAGCAAAGGAGAGGCAATTGAGTCAGTCCTGATCGATGCCAATAGAAAACCCTGGCTCAAGAATAGGAAACCCAACCATAACAACCTACAACAAGTCCATCTACCCGCCAATTCGAGTGAAATGAACTCTAGTGCAGGGAAACCACTATTATGCCTACTGCTTAACTGTCGATCCGCAGCAAAACATGCCTCGCACATCGCAGCCCTCATCGTTAATCAGGAAATAGACGTAACAATCCTAACAGAAACATGGCTTACGGATCTTCGTCCCCGTTCATGGATCTTCTGGTGCCCCCTCATTATAATATTGTGAGATTAGACAGACAAAAAAAGACAGGAGGCGGTATTGCATGCATACACCGAGCGGATATAGAGATCAACCAAATACAGTCAGACCCTCTTGAATCTTGTGAATACCTAGGCCTCAATGTAAGAACAGGAGGCAACCAAAGATTCAACCTACATGCGCTTTACCACCCACCAGGCAATAATGCTGCTTTCATAGAACAGTTAATGGAGATCATCACAGCTAATCCTAACAACCACACAAATAACATATTCCTAGGCGACTTCAATTTGCACTGGGACGACAAGAATGATAAACAGATCAAGGCACTTAAAGACTTTCTAACAGATCTAAACCACACTCAAACCTGCACACATCCAACCCACTTGAAAGGGGCTACCTTAGATTGGATAATATCAAGGAGTAAAGATGTCACAATCCAATCAATTGTCCCTTATGATTGGTCTGATCACCATGCCATCTCCTTCGTGATAGCCTCAATAAAATAGAGCAAAACAGCGCAGCCAGTCAAACCCAAAAAGAAAATTGACTAGAGACATCAAAGATCCTAATATTGAGATACTTGTAGCAAGATGCGAGAAGGAACTAAATCCGCCTAACAACTTACTGAACGCTAACAAATTCACAGGGCACTACACTAAATCAATGCCGAACATAGTTAACTCCACCATGCCTCTAACACTAAAAAGAGTATCTGAGAAGGATAAAAATCCATGGTTTAATGAAACATTGAATGAAGATAGGCGTAAACTGAGACAAGCAGAAAGGAAATGGAGACAACAACCATCATCCCCACAGTTTAAAACACTCAGAAAGATCAGAAACGAATATAACAAAAAAGTACTTAACTCCAAGAAAGAATTCTTTAGGTCTGAACTAGACAGCGCCAAAAACAGACCGCGGAAACTATTCGAATTATTAAAGCAACAGTCAAATAAGCAGGACAAATCCGCACAAGAAACTGCTAAAACTCAACTGAGCTGCGAATGAATTTTCTACATTCTTCACGGACAAGGCCAGCAAGATAGAAAAAGGGCTCAGGCTAGCAGCTGACAACCTTCATAGTCAATTACCTAAACAAAACAAGGAATCCTTGACAAACGATCATGATAAAATGAAAAACAGTGAACAATGGGCAACTTTCAAGCTATATGACCAGAACACCATTGACAAAACTCTTTCGGATATTAAACCTAACAACCACTACAATGATTCCCTCCCCTCTACATGCCTAAAAAGAATCAATCACATTGTCGTTCCTGTATGGAAGAAAATAATAAATGCCTCACTTTCGCAAGGAATACTACCAGACTGCCTAAAAACAGTTCAAGTCCTCCCCATCATGTAATGTATGTATACTTGTAAAGCGCACTGTTACCTCGTTACATGGCGTCCTGGCGCTGTATACCGCTGGGGAACCCGTCTTGGCTTTCCCTGTGAGAGGGCACCCCAAGGTGAAGCCAGGCATCCCCGGCGTTGCTGGGGCCGTTGTGGAGATTAAGCAAGCTATTGCCCAGAGTTGCAGAGTGGGACCCATGGTTAGCGTAGGCACCTAAGCGAGAATTATCGAGTCCGCGGACATTGACCCAAGACCCTGCCGCGTCGGGAATTGAACCCTGGTCCCGGGCCGACCTCTGCTTCGGGGTCTGCCGCTTCTAACCAGTGAGCCACACTTCTCCATCAAAAAACCTACAGCGGACATGGCAGAGCCAAATAAATTTCACCCAGTAACGAATATTCCTATACTTGCCAAACTAATTGAGAAATGTGCACAAAATCAACTGAGAGACCACATCGCCAATTTCAAGCTGCTGGATGACTGTCAATCCGGATTCAGACCTGGCCATAGTACGGAATCAGCAATCCTACACATAGTAGATGAAGCTCTGCAGGCCCCGGACCACAATCTAACTTGCCTACTAGTACTTCTGGACCTGTCGTCTGCCTTTGACACGTAAACCATGAAAAATTGCTAGCCAGGCTTCGAGACAGGATGGGTCTATTTGGAATTGTTCTGAAATGGTTTGAATCCTTCCTCCAGAACAGAACTCAAAGATTCCTAGTCAACCAGAAGCTCTCACCGTCATGCCCAAACTCAATTGGAGTCCCTCAAAGATCAACACTATCGCCATCACTATTCAATTTATATGCCGAACCCCTCGTAGAAATTCTCTGTGACGCATGCATATCTTTTCATGTGTACGCTGATGACACACAGATTTACATCAAGATATTGTCAGTGGAAGACATAAAGAAAATGATTGTGGCCTTAAAAATATCATTACACTGGCTAACTAGTAATCATCTGAAACCAAACGCACAAAAAATGGAATTCCTATTAATATCACCACCGAATAAACCCACAGAAGTGAAAGAATGGACCAAACTGATCCCAGCACTAAACTGCACCCCGACACTAGTAGAATCCGCAAAATCATTGGGTATCTCACTTGATAAGAACCTAGACATGAAAACACACATCAAATCAATGACATAAAGTGCCCGGTTTCACCTGAATTACATTAGAAAAATGAAACCTCTCATCTCTCAAACTAGCAGTACAGTCCTTAGTTATATCTAGGATTGAATATGGATGTACAACTCTAGCAGGTCTCCCAAAATTCTCAACAGCCCCTCAAAAAGCATGTCTAAATGCGGCAGCAAGACCCATTACTGGTTCCAGAAAATACAACCATATATCCCCTCACCTGAAAGCATTAAACTGGTTACCATACGAAGCCAGAATTCAATTTAAAATGGCATGCACTACACACAAAGCACTCCACCAAAGAACTCCAAGGTACCTTGCTCAGAAAATAGAGCTTTCAGGAGAAGCAGACCAGCCAGGAGCGCCAGAGATATGCTGCTGAAACCACCCATCTTTCGGAAGAAGAAGACATACGACAGAGCTTTCTCCGGAGCAGCCCCCAGAATCTGGAACTCACTCCCTCCAAGCATTAGAAAAATTCCAAACACAGCAACATTCAATAAGGAAGCGAAGAGCTTCCTAATGAGTAAGTTCTTGCCATAGGTCCAGACAAATCTTTAATTAGTTAAGACTAATACACAAACGTCAATCAGGAACCGCTCATGTTGTAGACTCCACAGAAAGCACATCAGAATCATGTGTAAAGAAATAATATTACGTTTACTAAAACGAATAAGAATGTCATACATGGGAATTTTATATATAGTAATGATGCTGTTTTTGTTGAAAATTATAAGAAAATCATGTAATGTACAGGAATTTGTATATAGTAATGCTACTCATTTTATTGAAACTGATAAGAAAAATCATGTACAGGAAGTATATATAGATATTTGCATTGTATCACAAATGGTCCAAATGTAACTGTTAAGCGCTCTGATACCCAAGGGTCATGTCCGCGCTATATAAAACTCTATAAATAAATAAATTTAAAAAATATAATTTAGGCGGCGGACTCCTCTGCTGGCTAACAGTACTCCGTCAGGTCAGCGGGTTTGCGCCGAGACTATTTAGAGGTCCCTGTTGTTCTGGCAGTGTCCTACCAGTGGTTTGCTGATAGAATGAATCCTTTGTGGAGTGGAGACTCGTAAGTACTACTGGTGTATGTTTCAATACACATATATGTTGTGTTTGCTTCTAAAATATAAGTAGGTAATGTGTTATGTCCCTTTTCTTACATATTGCATAGCACAGAAACAACACACACACACACACACATACACACACATACACTATTGAATGCACACCCATGGGCACCACAAGCACAACACCCACAATCAACACAACAACATAAGATTTCTAGTAAGTGTCGATACAGGTGTATTCATTTTACCTTGATAAGTTGTAAAATGTACACTAATGCATTACACATAAAAAAATGCATGGAAGGAAAATGTAAAAATACACAGGACTAAAGCAATTGTTAACTCACTATATAATAGTAAGACAAGTGTAAAAGAAGCTTACCTTAGATCCCAGCGCAAATCTGAGTTAATTAGCATCTTGCTCATGTAGTAGCAGCAAAGGGAGGACTAGGACAATGGTCTCAAGAGGGAAATGGAAGTGGAATACAGAAAAAGGAAAGTTTTGTACCTCATTTCCTTTGATTCCACCACTCAAAGTAGGAGGCATCCCTGCCACATTTTCCTTGACGGAAAGGCACATTGTGATTGGCCCGGATGTAATCTTGGCTAGACTCCCGGGGTCAGCCGCTTCCTCCTATGACGGCATCAACGTGGGTGACAATTCCTGGCAGAGTCTGTGGCACTCAGGCGATTTTTCATCCATGGATCTGCTAAATCCTAACTAGAGCAGGCAGACCGCCAAGTAGTTGGGCAGTAAAACCATCAAAAAAGTGATAGCCGAGCCAGTTCCGCCAAGATCTAAATCAGGCCCGTAGTTTAACAAATGTACATCTGAATCATGGCAGAACCTCTGAAAGTATTGATGCACAAGCATTCCAAAAATGTACATTTAGACCAATAATTGTACATTCACAAAACAAATGTATATTTCTATGGTATCTGCGAAACACTACATCTGCAGTATTCAACGTGCTATGTAATAAGTGTGTCGACCATAAATGACGCAGGCCCAAAATATATATCTCTATATTACATCTGTTAAGGTGCTTTTTTTTAAAAAACACACAATAGTGCAATCTGAAATGATTATTTAATTCTGAATGTTCACAAATATTCCCTATATGATTTTCCCCATAGAACATTCTTTCTTTAACCAAGTGTCAGTGAAGGAAATCAGGGGGAGCTAGCAGCCATTCATGACCCGGACTGGGCCTACCCCGCTGAAATAGCAGCACCTGCACATTGCTTGCTTTCTAGCAGCCTGCAAGGATGACTGGGGTGTCCTGTTTTTACTTTCAGGTGGAGCCCAACACAAATGCCTCACTTAAAGTGCCAAGTGCCATCAGCACTCCTTTTGTTGGAGCCTCACTTTGGCTTGGAGCGTTCTCGAGACTAACCCATAGATGGGAAAGCAATGAAGGGAAACAATGGCTCCCAGCTTAATATCACTTCAGAATTTCTTTACAAAATGATTTAGAGGCAGGTTTTTGACTTTGTGTAAGAGATATGCATGCCCTGTGAGAATGTCAAATGGGTCTGTAAGTATAATTCCCATGTTAAATAAGACTTACTAGTTATTTTTATCGCTAATTTCTTTTATATCGCTACTCATCCTCATGTAGGGTGTCAGACGTTTTAAAATTACACACAATACACATATACAATGACTCAGATAAGTGTGTAAATCATTGTATTCAAAATGCTACATAAGGTATTTTTTGTCAAACTTTCGTTATTGAGTTTTATAGAGTGCCTCATATATTCATAGAGTAATACAAATAAATTACAGAAGTGCTAGTGATGGTGTCAGGTGCTCAAGAGAAGATACAGCATTGCAAGTACATATATCAGATTCAATTGCATCTATGTTCACATTGCAATGTTAAATTGAAAAAAAATATTCTCGCACACAAATAAACCCCCTCGCCCTAACGAAAAGCCATTTAAAAACATTTTTTTTATTAGAGTTTATTTGTTGACATAAACACAGTATTGCAAGAGGTATCCCAAAGAGGGAATCACAAATCTAAGCATAGAGCGTGAAATACCATCAGAAGCATTTCAATGTGTGCATGGTTGTTCCATGCCTGTGCCTAAGAAAGGTATAGGTAAAACAAAATGTGCACACTGTATGCTACTATACGTTACAAGTCAAAGTATAAAACGACAATAACCAATGCAGCTTTAGGAGATTTACTTCTACAACTAGGAGAGGGGAGGCAGGGAAGCAGGCAGGAGCAAGCTATGGTGGGAGGCAGTAGGAAGAGTGGTAAGCAATACTCCTAGGAGAAGAAGAGTAGGGTAGGCAAAGCTGTGAGGTAGGCTCGCAATGCATCTCTGTTATAGGATCAGTCAAGGAGGGGAGGATAGGGACGGCCGAGGAGTGGACACGGGTAAGAGCCGACAGGGGGAAGGATGGCTTCTGAGGGTCCCCGACTCCCCAAGGATGCTACATAAGCCAAAGTGTAGTAGTAGATGTTACAAAGTGTAGTAGTCACATATCATCCAGATTAGTATGCATCATATATGATGTTGACCTTCGGAAAACCTGGATAATTCCTGCCTGCCGTTTATTATCATTTACACGCCCCAGGGAAGCTTTACGTATCTTTAGGTCAGGTACCACAAGGTGGCTAGTATTTGCAATCTAGAGATTTCTGCTCTTTGCCTGGTGGAAGAGGTAAAAAAATTATCAAAATTGTTTCTGAGAATTTGATATGAAAATGTACATCGAAATTGACCTCAGGGACTAGAACTATGAATTGTATTAGTAAATTCATCCAGGTACAGGGTAAAAAAGATAAAAACAAAAGTCTAATCCAATTTACCCTGCAAGAAGTGGACTCATATAAAAATTTTAACATTGCTAGATGCTGTGATAGCTTGTTTTAAAACATATTTTTTATGATGCATTGTAATGTGAATTTCCTCAAGAATTGTTTCTTTTATGGTGTAAATGATCATATTTTTGATTGAATAAATATATATATGTATAATAAGAGTGCTTGGTCTGGAGAAACATCAAGCCTGGATTTAAAAAGTAACACAGTGGTTCAGATTGTCTGTACTAATAAGACTTTATTATACCTCAAATGAACCATTTTTAGAAACCTAAGGATAATGAAAAATTGAAAAAAAACAATAAGGTTGTAAATGTATGCCTTACAGCTTGCATGCTGCTCCTTGGTGAAAGTTTATTGCTCACTGTGCTATATTAAAAGGATTGAAACGGATGAACTGTAAATAACAAAAACATGATCTCTATGGCAAAATCATAAACCCACTGAGCTACTACGGATAAAACACATCTGTTATCTGTATACTACAGGTTGTGCTTTGCAGCAGGCAAACTAACTCTTTATGCTGAGTTAATACTGTGACTAGACAAACACAGATCTCTCCTGAATCAACCACCAGAGTTATGTCACCATTATTATTATTCACAGAAAATTGCTGGGGACACAGATCTCTGTAGCAGGTGTCAATCTTGTGAGATGCTTTACAATATACCTTTTTACCTTTTTTTGTGACCAATTGAAGCAGAACAGATTTACTATAACACCTGGCCTTGTTTTAATATCTGTAATGAAGATTTTTTATACAGTAAATGTATAAACTCTGCTTATCATAACTCCGCCCTTCGTAACTCCATCTTGTTTCTGCTGCCAAACTTTGATCGCCAGTTTATGGTTTCCCGGAATAAATGTTTTCCATTTCCAACACTGGTTGCTGTTAAGATGGAACACTCCCTTTGCTGACTTTAGTTTAATTTATTTTTAGATCTCACCGACCAGACAGTGCAAGCTGTGTGGTTGTGAAAGATCTTTGTGGGATTACCGAAAACGTACAGCGGGTTTAGAGCCCACCCAATGCTTAGCATTGGTTTGCTTTATTGTCACTCTCATTTGCTTGTTCCTTATTCAATGGCTTGGCTTCTTCTTTTTGTGTTTATTCCTCCCCGGGAGCTTTGGCTTTTTACCATTCTTTTGATTGGCTGACTTGTATCCCTCTACTGACTACTTCAAGTTTAGTTATCGTTTGAATAGACTTCATTTTTTCTATGTTTTGATTGCACTCATGCAATATATTGTACAGGATTGACACTAAGTTCCTCTATAGTTGACACACCATTTCGTTTAAATCGTTTATACATCCACTTTTCATCACATAGATTTCTTGATTTTCTGACTTTTGATACCAAGTTATACATTGGATATCACTTTTTTCGATCCTAGAACATAGAACACATGGTAGCATTCTTGTTACTATTTTTTGATTTATTTGAGTCATTTCAAAAAACCTCCCGAACTTCAGTAGCGCCACATTATAAATAGAAACTAATGATGGACCGGATGTTGATGCCGGAAGTGATTAGCGGGTCAGAGTTCGTAGCACGCCGTTGTGAGCGAGGTAGGCGTCTTCAAGCTAGCGTTACAATCTCGTACACTGTGCACGCATTGCAGAGGAAAAACAACTTAATTATTTTTGACCAGTTCTTCATTTACTTTTTAAGTGGGAGCATTTGGAAGAACCTTGAAGAATGATAGCAGCAAGGGAGATATAGTAAGGAACGTACGATATCAGAACGGGGTAAGCATGTGGTAGTGTTGATTCTTTATAGCAATGGTTTTCTATTTCACTACCCGAGCCTCAACTTAACGTTGTATATGTCCTTTACAGACGGGGTTTGTACAAGCCCCGGTAATTAGACACGGTTGATAGCTGGAGTTACAAGGATAGGGTAAGTGTGAGTTAACGATTGTTTGTCACCAAGTGGATTGGGTCACACGTATAGTCAGGTGATACTTGATAAGGGATATAATCTATAGGTAACAACTCTTTACTTTATTTTTTCACAGTTGATGTGTGTTCAGCATCACATTTGGTTTTTGGTGTAATTCAGCGTTTCAGTGATCACATACGACTGGGTTTTGTTGTCTTCTTATACACATCATCCTTTTATACTTCACACAGTCTATAATACTTTCATGGAAAATAGTGTTAATCCTAATTGTTAAATCATGTACATAGAATTATGAATAACGTTAAATCACATTATTTTCTAGTGCCCCACAATGGAACTGAAGTGCTAATTACCAGAAAAATTTCGAATTCTAAGGATTTGATTTGTCATAAAAGTTACACTCCCCTGAAGAAGGGTCGTACATGACCCGAAATGCATTGGGAAATGTCGTCATCTTTTTTCTAAATTGATGATTGTTGGCACATGTACAGAGTACAGTTTATCATATCAAGCCACTTATGTTGAGATTTAATTATGTTTTAAATCGTTTATTGTATTTGAAATGCTTGGAGTGAATTAGTAAACTTAAAGCAGTACTGGATAACAATTGTATCATTGTTTATTAAGTGCAAAAATTGGGACTATAGGCGTGATACATTTGATGAAATGATTTGAAACCCTAGGGACACAGGGAGAGCTCCCAGTGAGACCTAGTTGTTTCTAGGTCTCTACAGGGCTGATTCATAAGATATTGTGGGCACAATTCACAACTGGGATGCTCCCAACACAAGTTTGAACTACCTTACATTTGATGTAATTGGATTCTTACAGGTGTGCAGGCTAGATACTTACATTGCAGTTTTAGCACGGCCCATTCACTAGACCAGCACCCACATAACCATTGAGAATGGCTTCCTTTAAGGAAATATCAAACCTCACGCTTAACCAGGCTGAAAGGAAAGTATATGGTACAGATGAAGTAGCATCCATTTATTCATTGATCGAACAAGTACGCACGTTCAGCACGTCGAAAGGCACCACGACACAAATGTTGAAGCAACTTGTATATACTATGCGCAGAGAGGTTAACCAACGCCTCCACGCAACGACACTGATCGAATACCATAAAGTTAAGAGAATACCCAGAGGACTACGAATCGCGTTAAAACCGATGTTGTTTAAATTTAACAAGGTGTTTATGACAAAGTGGCAAGCAATTTTAAACAAGTGCTCGTTGGACCTCATCCTTTTGATCATTGAGGAACTTTCACAGATATTAAATGATTTAAAAGAAGACATCTACAAACTTCAGCAAGAACTAACCAGGAACATAACAGAAGAGGATTGGACAAAGATATTGGAGGATATCAACACCAGATTGGACGTTCATGCTAAGGAGGTACACGACCGGAAGATCCGAAAATTTCGTAGAGATACGATAGATTATAAGTTGGATGAGGTCTACACATGGGCGGAAGCCTATGCACAAAAAAGATTCACAAGTAAAATTCCTAGGCAAACATCATCAGAGGAAAGTGTAGTGCAGTATGAAGATCTCTCATTACAAAGAGCACCGGCGTCGACTCTCATAACCACTGATTCGTTAGAAACAACAACCGCTGGACCATCCAAAAGCTTGAAACCGTCTTTTTTAGCAGAGGGCCAATCGTCTATCCACCCACCAGGCCCGACACCAGAAATAAGAACAGACGGATCCGCAGGGGACAAGGTCACAAAAAAAGCTCCAGAGAGCGGACGACCACAACGAGTGGTAACAAAAAAAGTAACCTAGTGGTTAACATATCAAACCGGGAGCTAACACATGATGAGGAAAGGGTCTTAAATAAGGGGACCTCATTTGTTCCAACGTATGTTTCGAATGGATTAGAAACAGAAATTGCCCTATTTAAATTTTTACGGAAATTACGACTGAAGTGGTTCTTTTCCACCACAACGATTAATGGGACCAGACGACCAACAGAAAAATGTAAACCTAAAAGCAAATTCATGTCTCCCATTTCACATAAAATATTGGATAATTTTGAAATTCTTGTGAGAAAAGACCTGGAGGCCATCAGGTACGAAACACCTAAAAATCAGAACCTATCTAAAAGAGAAAAGCGAATCCTAAATGACTTGAGACAGGATACCTCTATCACATTCCAAACAGCCGATAAAGGTGGTGCACTTGTCATGATGGACACCTCATTTTACGACCATAAAGTGAACGAGCATGTTCACGATGCTGAAACATACATTCAACTTGATCAAGATCCGACACAGGAATTCAGCAAACTGCTAGATGAAATTATCTCCAAGGCTGAGAGTTCAGGAACCATCAACACCAACACGGGCAAATATCTAAAAACCAACACACCTCAAGTGCCACATATATACATGTTGCCTAAAATACATAAGAGCATAAATGATCCACCATTTAGACCCATCGTGGCAGGATGTGGTTCTATCCATGAACCGATCGTACGTTTCATTGACCACCATCTGCAACCATTGGTACAAGCTTGGGTTACTTATTTGAAAGACACAACTGACTGCTTCATAAAATTAGCAGAAGTGAATGATTCTATCGATGATACCACTTTGCTGTGCACCATTGATGTGGTGGCACTTTACACGTCGATAGCACACATGGAAGACTTAGAAGCCACAGAATGGAGACTTTTACAATCTGATCTTGATCAACAACTAAGTGTTTTTCTACTCGAGCTCCTACATTTTTCACTATTTCACAGTTACTTTATTTGGCAATCTCAGTTCTTTTTGCAGAAAACAGGGACATCCATGGGCTTTTCGGGGGCCCCAGCCTACGCTAATACCTTCATGTCGCATTTTGAACAACAATTCATCCTAACAGACACAAGGTGGACAGATAACTTGGTGTTACTCTTACGATTCATAGATGATATCTTGGTGATTTGGCGTGGCAGCAAACAGGAGTTGGAAGACAGAATCCAAGAACTCAATGAATGTAACCCCAGAATCAAATTCACACACAACATTCAGGATCGAAAAATACAGTTTTTGGACATAGAGATTCGCAAAACGCAAGAAGGAATTTCGACTACTGTTTTCCGAAAATCAACGGATGTCAATAATGCGTTACACTACACGAGTGCACACCCGAGGAACCTGAAGAATCATTTACCTACCTCGCAGTTGATTAGAACTAAAAGGATATCTTCCGATCAAACAGAGTGCGACACTTTATTTAAAGAACAGGTAGAGAGATATACTGAAAGAGGCTACCCAATGAAGATATTGGAAGATTCAGTGCAAAGAGTCTCTACAATGGACAGAAAAAGACTTTTGCAGAAAACAGAGAAATCTCCCAATGAACGGATAGTTTTTGTGATGAAACACTCCACGCAATCACAGAGGATTAAACAAATTCTCAAGAAACGCTGGGAAATGATAGCCAATGAACCAGACTTTGCAAATTTATTCAAGAATGTTCCCATTGTAGCACACACCCGCGCAAAAAACATTTGGGAAATACTCAAGAACCCACGACGAATTCAAGCAACCAACTTCAAAGGGATGAGAAAATGCCACAACTGTGGTCAATGCAACAACGTCATCGTGAGTAAGGTGTTTCCGCACCCTCACACTGGTAAAGACATTAATCTCAAACACAGTGCCAATTGCAATTCCACAGGAGTGATTTATGCGATTCTTTGCCCATGTGGTCTGACTTACGTGGGAAGAACTTCCAGAAAAATAAAGACCCGCATAATCGAACACAAAAGTACAATACAAAACAGATCCTCTACATCCACTTTAGCAACTCATTGGATTAAGTCATCTCACACCATACCACAATTGAGATTTACAGTGCTAGAATTAGTAGAGAAGCACACAGGCACAGACCATAACATTGCATTATCCCGCAGGGAGACCTTCTGGATTAAGAGATTGGGTACCTTGACACCGGGTGGGCTTAATGATCAGTATGAAATGCTATGCTTCCTATAATGATTCAAAAATCATTGCATATGCCTTGTAAATCTCTCAAATCTGCAGTTGACATTATTAACACATGTAAATAACTTGTATGGTATTCGTGTTCAAGTTTAGTTATCGTTTGAATAGACTTCATTTTTTCTATGTTTTGATTGCACTCATGCAATATATTGTACAGGATTGACACTAAGTTCGTCTATAGTTGACACACCATTTCATTTAAATCGTTTATACATCCACTTTTCATCACATAAATTTCTTGATTTTCCGACTTTTGATACCACGTTATACATTGGATATCACTTTTTTCGATCCTAGAACATAGAACACAGGGTAGCACTCTTGTTACTATTTTTTGGTTTATTTGAGTCATTTCAAAAAACCTCCCGAACTTCAGTAGCGCCACATTATAAATAGAAACTAATGATGGACCGGATGTTGATGCCGGAAGTGATTAGCGGGTCAGAGTTCGAAGCACGCCGTTGTGAGCGAGGTAGGCGTCTTCAAGTTAGCGTTACAATCTCGTACACTGTGCACGCATTGCAGAGGAAAAACAACTTAATTATTTTTGACCAGTTCTTCATTTACTTTTTAAGTGGGAGCATTTGGAAGAACCTTGAAGAATGATAGCAGCAAGGGAGATATAGTAAGGAACGTACGATATCAGAACGGGGTAAGCATGTGGTAGTGTTGATTCTTTATAGCAATGGTTTTCTATTTCACTACCCGAGCCTCAACTTAACGTTGTATATATCCTTTACAGACGGGGTTTGTACAAGCCCCGGTAATTAGACACGGTTGATAGCTGGAGTAACAAGGATAGGGTAAGTGTGAGTTAACGATTGTTTGTCACCAAGTGGATTGGGTCACACGTATAGTCAGGTGATACTTGATAAGGGATATAATCTATAGGTAACGACTCTTTACTTTATTTTTTCACAGTTGATGTGTGTTCAGCATCACATTTGGTTTTTGGTGTAATTCAGCGTTTCAGTGATCACATACGACTGGGTTTTGTTGTCTTCTTATACACATCATCCTTTTATACTTCACACAGTCTATAATACTTTCATGGAAAATAGTGTTAATCCTAATTGTTAAATCATGTACATAGAATTATGAATAACGTTAAATCACATTATTTTCTAGTGCCCCACAGCGGAACTGAAGTGCTAATTACCAGAAAAATTTCGAATTCTAAGGATTTGATTTGTCATAAAAGTTACACTCCCCTGAAGAAGGGTTGTACATGACCCGAAATGCATTGGGAAATGTCGTCATCTTTTTTCTAAATTGATGATTGTTGGCACATGTACAGAGTACAGTTTATCATATCAAGCCACTTATGTTGAGATTTAATTATGTTTTGAATCGTTTATTGTATTTGAAATGCTGGGAGTGAATTAGTAAACATAAAGCAGTACTGGATAACAATTGTATCATTGTTTATTAAGTGCAAAAATTGGGACTATAGTTGTGATAAATTTGATGAAATGATTTGAAACCCTAGGGACACAGGGAGAGCTCCCAGTCAGACCTAGTTGTTTCTAGGTCTCTACAGGGCTGATTCATAAGATATTGTGGGCACAATTCACAACTGGGATGCTCCCAACACAAGTTTGAACTACCTTACATTTGATGTAATTGGATTCTTACATTGTACTTTTAGGGCATAACATGTTTTGTTCTGAATAAGCACTCCATGAGAGGTGGCATATGTTTTCCAGCTCTCTCCCTTGTGTGCATCTTCTGTTAAGCACTCCATGAAAGTGCATGTGTTTTCTAGCTCTCTCCCTCATCTGCTTCTCCCACGGTGCTTTATGTAGCTCTCTTTCCCAAGTGCTGCTCTCGCTCTCTCTTGCTTTTGCCGCTGGCAAACCTACCACCATTTCCTGTGTACTGTGTTTATCACTTCCTTGTGTGCTCTCTTCCCCTTTTACCCTATCCTGCTGTATTTTAATTTGATCAGCCAGTCAGCCACTTCCACCAATGTTTTTCCACCAGTCGTCGGCATTTGCATTTAAAAAAAAACTTAAACTTTCATTTGTTTGTGAGCCTGGAAGATTTAATTTGGTGCTGAGTACTCCACTATACAAAAAGCGTTTTTGTGCACCTACAATGACATTTTTTAACATTTACTGATCTAAGTGGCACCCATCATCTTAAATCGGTCAACAAAAAGCTGAAAATGGCACTTGCATTATTCCGCAGCAGCATGCCTGTTTGGTGATGCATGCAGGCGCCTACATCATAACAAGTGCTAATGCCTATAGGATGGTGCGGCTGGCAATGACAGCTGTATCATTGTACTTTTTTTCTCCCAGTGCCACACTGCATAGGCAAAACCATTTAGCTTTTTCTTGATGTGGCAAGCATCAGCTAAAAGAACATGCAATAGGTGTAGAAGGCAAGACATATTGGCTTTGCTAATGCTTGCTCACATAGTGCTACAAATTGGGAATGGCCTCACAGTAGGAAGGAAGAAAATATATTAAAACACTAATACATTTAGAGAAGGGACATTTTCCCTCCACCTGATGTTTGTTTGGACTCCTAAGTAACTTGATATGACCTTGCAGTCCTTTTTAGGTCAAAGCCTACCGGACATCTTGGGCACATTCCTCAAGCTGACCTAGGAATGCATTCTGTTCATTGTTGACCATTGGTTTTTCGACATGTAACTCACATTTTCTGGCTTTCTATTTGCTGGCTTCAGTTCTTTAAGGCTGTCCAGCTTGAGTTTGTTTCTCCTGTTGCCCAAACCTTGTTTAAAGTATTCTTCTATGAACTCAATTTCTGTAAACAGGCCTTTAAATCTTGTTCTTATCTTGTCACATTTGCTGTGCATACAAAGACAGAGGTCAAATGTCAAGCTGTCTTCCAAGAGAGCTTGATGTTTACTTTTCTTTCTCTGACTCCAGAAGTGAGAGAATGTATGGGACAATCCCGCTAAATATCCATCTGAAATTATTGTTGATGTTTAAGAATAAATCAGAATTAGTATAAATGAAGCACATTTTTTTGTAATTTTAAGTATGGTAGAAATAAATATTTATGATCAAAACACATTAATACACTAAGTGATGAGATTTGCACCCAGTATTGTTTATGTAGTGAAACCTTATTTTGGTGCAAATGTAATGGCAATTTCAATTGAAAATGTGTTGTCTGTAATGGCAGTGCACTGTGCATACTCCATACTAGGCTACTCCACTCTACTCTATGCCCTTCCAATCTATGCCACGCCAATCAATGACACTCCACTCCACTCTACGACATGCAACTCCACTCTATACTCCACCACTCTAGGACACTCTACGACATACCACTCGACACCATGCCTCACCAATCTATGCCACTCGCTACACAACACAACAAGCTACTCCACTCTATGCCCCTCCACTCCACACCACACACCCCACTCCACTCAACCCCACTCCAATCTACTCCACTCCACTAAAGTGTACCCCAATCTACCCCACTCCACTTCGCTGCAGTCTACCCAACCTACTCCACTCCAATATACCCCACTACACTCCACCCAATTTACCACACTCCACTCTACCCCACTTCACTCCAATCTACCCCACTCCAATGTACTCTTCTTCAATCTACCTCTTTTCAATATACCCCACTTTACCCCAATCTACCACCAGTCCACTCCACTACGATCCAATCTACCCCACTCCACTCCAATCTACTCCACTCTACCCCAATCTACCCCACTCCACTCCAACCTAACCCTCTCCACTCCACTCCAAACAACCCTAATCAACTCAATCTAACCCAATCAACCACACCCCACTCCAATCTACCCCACTCCACCCCATTCTACACACTCCACTCAAATTTACCCCACTGTGCTCCAATCCACCCAGTCTACCCCGCTCCACTCCAATGTACCCCAATCCACCCCACTTCAATGTACCCCAATACAACACAGTCCACTACAATCTACCCCACTCCACTTTACCTACTCCAGTCTACCCTAGTCCAATTTATCCCACTCAATTCCAATTTACTCCACTCCACTGCAATCTATCCAACTCCTCTCCACTCTAATCTACCCCACTCCACCAAAATCTAACCCACCCCAGTCTATCCCACTCCACTCCACTCTACGACAGTCCACTCCACTCCAATCTACCACACTCCTCACATATACCCCACTCCACTCCAATCTAGCCTATTCCACCCCAATCCACTCCACCCTAATCTACCCTACTCTAATCTACCCCTCACCAATCTACCCCACCCAATCTACCTCACTCCAATCTACCCCTATCGACTCCATCCAAAACTACCTCACTCTACCCCACTCCAACCCACCGCACTGCAATCCATCCCACCCTACACTACCTCACACCAATCCACCCCACTCCACTCCAAACTTCCCCACTCCAATCATCCCTACTCTAATCTACCCCACTCCATTCCAATCTACCCTACTCTAATACACCTAATCTACTCCACTCCACCCTAATCTGCCCAGTAAAGTTAACTCCAATCTAGCAGTCTCCACTCCCATCATCCCCAATCTATCTCACTCAACTTCAATCTCAACTCTACTCCAATCTATCTTACTCCACTCAACTCCAATCTACCCAGCTCCACCCTATCCCAATCTACCCCACTCCAATCTACCTACTCCAATCTACCCCACTCCACTCTATCCCAATCTACCGCACTTCATTCCACTCCACCCATTCTACCCCACTCCAATTCCCTCTAATCTACCACATGCCACTCAAATCTACCCCACGCCAGTCCAATCTAACCCACTCCACCCGACTCCAATCTACCCCACCCCACCCCAAACTACTCCAATCTTCCCCACTCCAAACTACCCCAGTCTACCCCACTCCATTCTACCCTACAAGAATCCACCCAATCTATCCCACTCCAATCTACCCTACTCCACTCTAGCCCACTCCAATCTATCCCACTCCATTCCAATCTACCCCACTCCACTCCTATCCACCCCACTCCACTCTTCTCCAATCTACCAACTCCACTTCAATCTACACCACAATTTACCACTCCACTCTACACCAATCTACCCGTATCCACTTTACCCTAGCTACCCCACTCTAATCTACCCCAATTTACTCCACTCCAGTCTACCCTACTTGACCTCAATCTACCCCAATCTACTCCAATTCAATCCACCACACACCAATCACACACGTTAATGTACCCAACTCTCTCACTCCAATCTACCTCCCTCCAATCTACCAGTCTACCCCACTGCACCCAACTCCACCACAATCTATCCCCATCTAACCCACTCTATTCTACCCCACTGCACCTTCACTGCACTTTACACCAATCTACCCCACTCACTCTACCCCAATCTAACCATTCCACTCTACCCTACTCCAATCTACTCCACCTATTAACTTTTAGCCATGCTGAGCAGCATCCACAATGGTGGAGAACATGGCTAAAACACCTTGCCAAAGCCAATAGCTCTCGCATAGGTGAGGCGTGTTGGCTTTGCCAATGCTTGTTTATTATTACAGTGGAAGTGTCCCAGGACACCCATTGTGTTCATTTGTATATTATGACAGTGCATGACCGACATGTAATCAATAGAGAAGGATCACTTGTCCTGCAAGACTAGGGTATACAGGTTCTGTTCTCACTAGTCCCAATAAAAAACCCTCATGCACGTGTTATCGATGGTAATTGAAGCGGTATATCTTGATTCTCCGCTAACCCTCACACGTGTGTGCATAATCATTGGGTTTAGTTGTTATGCAACCTCCACCCGGAGGTAATACCCTTCGTTGAGAGCAGTAGTGATCAGTGATTGTGACAGTGAATAAGTGTAGTGAAGTTGTTTAAAAGTCTCTCATTCCCAGATGTTTTATTTTTAATGGTTCTGGGTTTGGAGGCAATAAAATCAAGATAGGTGAATGAGAGTGATTATGACTCTCTCACACTAAAGGTGTGATCAAGGTCGACATCTTTCAGCCCTAGGTTGCTGGTAAGTCAATCGGGCTTTCTTCAGGACCTGGGTGCAGGATGTGTAGAGACCACTGGCGTCTCTAAATGTGATAGGACATCTAGGTATTTCCTAGTGTGCTGTTTAGTCAGAGGAGACGTAACATTATACTGCTCCTTCGAGGTCGCTAAGTACCTGTGAAAAGAAAATGACAAACTAGACAAGGGTAAAGGGGGGAGGCGGGTTTACACAAAACTAGTATACTGGTTTAATACCAGGAACATATAGAATGCCCTTTATGGCATAGCAACTAAAAAATGGCAATACTTCACATGACCATCCCCAACTCTCGGTCAGGGTCGACTCTCCCAGTAATGACGCTTTTTTCCATTATTCAACAATGCGTGATTTTCAAATGGCATGGTTACCCTACTCATTAGTCTTGTCAAGTTAGCGATACCGTTATCATTCCTGTTTAGCCTCATTCTTAGCTCTCATTTATCTATGTGCATCTAAATAACCTTGCTTTCATCAGGCGTGTATTCGTATAGTATACTTCCATTCTGTGGAAAAGTTCTAATATCAATGTGCGTTTCGCTATGGTTGCTATAAGCGCTCCGCTTGGGTGGAAAGGCTTTCCTTATTGATTCAACCTCTCATTTGCGTAATGTAATTGTATTTCTCCATTCACATTATGCCTCATAACCATTACGCGAACTTATAAATGCCGCGTTTCACATACCTTCAGTTGTGGTATTGCTATACCTCATCGGGTTCCCAGTGGGTCGAGGAGGCCTTCAACAATGATAACAGGTATTTCAGTATATTTAAGATTAAAGGGTACGTTCCGGTTATGCCGCTGTTTGTCTCTGTGCTACCTGCAGTCGCTCCGCGCAGTGACTTGTTCTGACGCTTCCACTTGGGTCCGGGAACGTGTCTTCAATTCCGGGGTCGCGTCTTGTGTGGAAACTTTGGCGGCAAGTGTGGAAAGATTACAGCTGGCAAATTGAGTCTTTTTTCTATGTGCTTGCAATGGTGAATACATTTAAAGTGTGTGTTTATTTACAAAAAATACGAATTACGATCTTTCTCCACATTAGGAAGGTCGATTCTAGGGTCTTATTATTTTTATGGTTATGTGGTGGAGGAGATATGTTTACACTTTGGAAATAGCTGCTTCTGAATTGAGTTTGGCATTATAGGCGATATGTCTGATACCCTTCACAAATTCAAATTGAGGAAACTTGGTTTTAAGGGATTATTGTTCGTTAGGTCCTTTCTTATTCGGAAATGGACATTACTATGGCACAGTTATGCACATGTTCTTTGGGTTCTCAGGTGTCCATTCAATAGTACATACTCGCTCTTGGTTTGATCCCTTTGCCGAGTTTTCCCATATGTACTTGAGACATAATTTGGTCTCCATTCTCTTGTAATACTTGTGTCTATCGTTCACTTGTATATATTCCCCCACGGAATGTTATCATTGAGTCCATCTGTGCCAGTTTTAAGTCTGTGCACCCACCTTTGCTCATTTTCGAAAAGGATCCTTTCTGCATTATGGTCTTTGTTACCCAATGTCTCCAGGATTACCCAATTGAGGTCATTGATGGTGTGGCCTGCTTCCAGGTAATGGCTTGACATCTTAGTCGTGCTCTTTTTGCATTTTACATTACTATGATGTTCACATAGCCGCTGCTTGATCTTCCTGCAGATCATACCTATATATCGTTTCTCACATGGACATGTGATCATGTAGATCACATGACTAGTGTTGCAATTGGTATGGTTTATTAATTTCCATGTGAAGTCTGGTAGTAGTTGTATTTCTTTTGTAATTTTAGTTAGCGGGCACACTGAGCAGGATCCACATGGGTAATGGCCGACCACTGGTCGGGCATCCCAAAGTAGGTTGTTTCCGATCGAAGGTTTCCTTGGGGGTGGTCTAGTATGGACCAATATGTCCTTCAGGTTCCGAGTTCTCTTATTGGCAAACCTTGGTTTAGGCCACTTTATGTTTGCTGAAGTCAGTATTCCCCAATTCTTGTTAACAATCTTTTTCAGATTATTACTTGCAGGACCATAGGTAGTGACACAAGTCAATGTCAGTTTCTGGTGATCTTTGGGTAGGTTCCAAAAGGCCCTCTCTATTTTGGTTTCTTGCCCTCTTTTTACACTTTTCAATTACTCTTTTTGGGTAATTTCTCTCCTCAGGTTTTCCGCATAGCTCTCTTGCCTGTTCTTTATATTCAGCTGTTTTGCTGCAAATTCTACGCAGCCTTAAGAACTGGCTGTAAGGGATGTTCTCCCTTAACGGTCTGGGATGAAAACTTTGGTAGGAAAGTAAGCTGTTTTTTGACGTGGGCTTGTAATAGGTCTTTGTAGATTTTGGCCTTCCACATATATGGTAATGTCTAAAAAATCAAGTTGTTGTTTATTTGCTGTATATGTGAAGTTCAGCCATTCATCCTGTGTATTTATCCAGGCGTGGAAATTGCCTAGACTCTCCATATCTCCATCCTAGATCAGGATGACATCGTCAATATAACAACGCCAGAATAAAATCTGTTCGTGGTAGGGATTTGTGGGGTTATTGATGTGCTCCTCTTCAAAATGGCTCACATAGAGCCCTGCTACGCTTGGAGCAAACGTACTACCCATAAATGTTCCATGGCATTGGTGGTACATGGTGTCATTGTACTGGAAGTAGTTTTCAGTGAGAGCCATCTTGCAGCATTCAAGGACAAAGTGCCTTGGTGTTTTGTAATCCCAATCATTGTCAAAGATAATGGTTTCCAGGGTTTCAAGAGTCTTTTGTTGTGGAAGACTCGTATAGAGACTTTCCACGTCGAGCCCTACCAAGATCATATTATCTTCTGAGTAGTAGAAATCTTTAAGAAGATTGAGGAGATCCCTAGTATCTTTTAAATAGGTGTTTTTTTTGTATTAATGGCTTTAGGTATTGGTCAGCAAATTGTGATAGAGGTTCGAGTACCGAACCTATGCCAGATACGAGCGGTCTTCCTGGTGGGGGGTTGCGTGCCTTTTGGGTTTTTGGCAGAGAGTAAAAGTAAGGTATCCTGGGGTTGGCAGTTTCAAGGAATTCTGCTTCCTTTTTAGAAATCCAATCGTTGGTCTCTGCTTCTGTTACCATTAACATAATGGTCCTCTGTAGTCTCTGTGTCGGGTCAGTATGGATCACTCTATAGAACTTTTGGTCAGAAAGTAGGTCCAGACATTGTCGGTTGTAGCCTTCTTTTGTGAGGAGAACCACCCCTCCCCCTTTATCCGCTTGCTTTATGATGATTTCGCCATCATTTTTCAGTTTATTCAGTGCCTGTTGTTCAGCTCGGGATACGTTTTGGAACTTTTTTTTGTATTGTCTTTCAATCCATCTATCTCATTCATCACTGCTTGTTCAAACGTGAGTATCTCAATGGGCACCTGTGAATTCAGAGAGCAAAAGGTCGATTTCTTTCCTAGTGTGGTATCTCCGTCTGGTGCATGACCGACTTCATGTCTGTCCCCAGTTCTGAAAGTACTGTAGTTGTTTTCACATTTACACTTACTATTCTAGGGAAGGCAAAAGGTCTTTTTTTCGTGTGATAATTCATGTTTTGAATCCTAACTAAATTGTGATGGAAGCGTAGAGTTTTTTTTTATTACAATGGAAGTGTTGCAGATGGTAAATATGGCTTGGGTGGGCCACATGGTTTACGTTGTTTGGGGGTGGGGGGGCTGTCTTGCCCAGCGTGCCACTCCTCTAGAACCAGGCTTGCTATGGATTACAATTTTGAATAAACTGTGAAATCACGAATCATCCCTGAGAGTGAAAAGTGCTTGAAATTGAGAATTAAAAGTGCAGGTACTCTGTACCAGAGTAGCTGCATATTTCTGAGAAATGCCGGTACTCTCCAATTAAAAGTATTAAATTTTTCTGTAGAAGTGCAGGTACTCTCCTACTCAAAATAAAATATTGCTGGTACTCAGTACCGGACAGTACCAGCCCATTTAAAGCACCGGGTGTGAATAGTCTGTGTTTCGTCAAAAGCCGCCGCAGAAGTCTCACAAGATGGATGCCATCCTCCAGAGGTGCAACTAGAGTCAAATTTCGGGGGGGGGGGGGGGGCTAAGAAAAAATTTCAGGGGGGGGGGCTGAACCTTTAATCAGTAGGCAGAGTGGAGCTGCAGGGGCTCTTATAAGGGGTGAAACAACTGCAAGGCCTAATTAACATTCAAATGGTCTTTTAAAGACCTATTAACGTTCAGGTGCGGCTGTGTGTGTGCCCGGGATCTGTCTCATCCCGGGTTGCCACACACGATGGGGGAGGCTGAAGCCCGGTGAGTCCAATGGGTGTTGCGCGCCTGCCATCCTCCCCATGGCTCGAGCTAAAGGCGACTAAGAATTTCAAACTGACGATATACCTAGCCATAGACCTCACGCTGAGGCTGGTGGAAACACCCGTCGGGTCAAAAAGTGTGCTTCTAGGAACACGAGCCACCGAGGTGGTTACAGACCCCTGCAACGACGTACATGGCCTGCAAAAAAATCAGTAATCAGCCCCAAAGAAATGAGGATCCCATAAATACTGAGGCGGGAGTAGCTTCGCCAATCTCCTATTTATATCCCAGTAGGGCTGGCTAAACTTTCTTCCTTCTGATGTTGGTGAAATGAGAATGTTTAACACCTATTTCCATTAAAGATGGCGACGACGAATGAGTTTGCAGCGTGTGCTCAAAAATAATTTCTTTGACTTAATATTGTGTCCTAAATGTGACCCACTTGTCAGAAATAGTGCCACTACTCATCCCAAGTGTGGTGGGAGCAGTTCGGAGGCTCTGGCAGTAAGTAGGCCTTTTCACAGCACTCTCAGATATTGCGGATTACTCTGGCCCTCCAATCTTGCGCAATCCTATTAAACAAACTCTTCAGCGTGGCAACGACACATGAAAAGGGGGGGCCCTCGGCCCCCCCGCACGCATGGCGGCGCGGCGACCGTCTCACCTCCTCTCCCCTCGGGTCCTTCGACGGTGGGGGCGTGCCCTGGGGGCGCGGCCCACCGCCGATTGGCCGGCGCCCCTCCTGACCCGGATTCAATGGACTGGTTCCGGGTCGGGGGGGGCGGGCGATAGGAGGGGCCACCCGGCCCCTCGGGAATAAGAGGTAGGGAGCGCCCAGGAGACCCCCTTGTCCCTGGACGCTCCCTCGCTGAACGTTGTGCCCCGCGTTCGGGGCTTCTTTGTTTAGTAAATTTTGTCCCTTTATTTTTCAGATTTATCGAGCGGTTCCGGAGGATAACAGCGTGGAACCGCGTTGGGAGATCGTAGTCGGCCGGGGACGCGAGGCGGCTTTTTTTCCCTTTCTTTTTCCCTTTCTTTTACAGGTGAACCCAAGGGTTTACGGAGGAGGGGGAGCCCAGCCGCGTGGAGCCAGCCGCGTCGCGAGATCTGTGCTCGGTGGAGATCATCGTCGGCGAGGGACACAGGGCGGCAACAGCGGAGGAAGGGCCCGGGATACAAGTATCACGAGCTGCGCGCCACCTGGTAGGGTGCACGTCGACCGGACAAGGTATTTGTTGGTACGGGGGGCACGGACGAGCAGCGGGCCGGTTGCTAGATATCGAGTCAGGTCGGAGTGGTGCTCTTGTGCACGGTGAGGGCGCCACACAGTGTGCCGATGAATGATTACGCGCTTTACAAATGTGGATTACTTGAAGAGCGCTGTGCTATAAGGTTGAATTAAGAACGATTTTTGTCCATGCGCACTCGATTTAAACGGCACAATAAGGCCGGGGGGAGCAAATTTATCATAAACCTAGTGAGAGTTGGAGCCAATTTTGCACAATTGTAATTTCGTGTTTATGGCCACAGGGCAGTGTCGTTACAGTGCTAAGGAGTGAGGCAGGGTCGACTGCTGAGAGGAGACTGCTGGTACATGGATGTAATTATTTTTCACTACTGTATAGCACTGTTAATGAAGTAATTGCCAGTTCATATATTGCATAAAAACGAGGGGGAATTTCTTAAAGTGTTTTCTTTACTATATGTGATTAATTAGTAAGTGAATTGATGATCAACATTTTTAGAGTGTTTCTCAATACTGTGGGGTATTAATTAGTATATAACTTTTTGGTTCAAGTAGTGTCTTAAAAGCGCACTAGTAAAGGGAATAAGTGCAAGTCTTTGCGCGGAAGTGTACCGACCTTTTGCATAAGGGTGTGTTTTTTAAAGTCATTGATACAAGGTGTTTTAGTACCGCACAGCAATTGTGAGGTCACAGGGAGGGTTCAACCGTCCCCTGTATTTAAGTTGGGTTTCCTACAACTTGTTCCTGCTTTCTTACACGGTACTAAGACTTGTTTTCAATTTCAGGCAACTTTAACTACATTATTGGCGCATTTCAGCAGACGGGGCACGCAACGTGGTGAGGGCTGTGACCGCAGATCACCATCGCCGGCGAGGATACAGGAGGGGTCGGAAAGAGGGGTACGGGGGGCTGGCATTCATCGCTCCTGGTGGCCGCCGGGTGGGTCTACATTAGGTTTACTCACCCCCTTACATAAGCGGACAAGCCGCTAGTGTTGCGGTCGCCGTTGCATGGTGCTGAAAGCCCCCTGGTGACCCTCCATCTGAAAGGTACACACAGTTGACCTGTTGGGAACTACGTAGGCAGCGGGTAAGCGTCATGCCAGGTCCAAGGGGTGGAAAGAGGGGGTCCAACATGGAGGCTATGATGCGGGCTATGATGCGGGAGATGAGCGACATTAAGCAACAGCTAGGACAAATTAAGGAGCGGGAAGCTCGGTTGGAGGACAGAGAGGGCGAGGCACCGGGCCCGTCCGGGAGACCGATCCGCAAGAGGGTGGCACCAGTGCCAAGAGGGGAATTTGTCACCCCGCAAGGGAAACCTAGGTCCAAAAGACCCAAGGAGGCGGTCCCCACCCCAGGCCCAGTGGATCCGTTACCCGCCGCACCGCCCGCGGTGGTCCCACCCCCGCATGTGCCTACACCCATTGCCCCTGTGGTGCCGGTGCCGGCAGGTCAACCAGTAGACGCTGGGTCTGCTCCCGCTCCGGTGCCCACAATCCCGGGTACAGGCTGGCCACACCCGGCGCCCGCCCTGCCAGCTGTGCCAGGACCACTGGGCATAACCCCAGTGGTACCTGTTGTCCCGGGGGGTAATGTAGATTCAATGCCACCCGAATTGTTATCTCAGTTAACGGCCATGATGCCATGGCTCCAAAAAGGGGGAGCCTTCCCGAATTCTGCAGACCATGCGGCAGAGGCGGCAAGGTTTGTAGAAAAAATCAGATCGGCACCAGTCGCCGACAGTGTTGCATTGCCAATTTCTTCTCCCCTTGCAGGTCCAAGTGTTCCCCAGCTGGACGGAGTACAAGGGCAGCCGCCCCCGGTGCCCGCACTTGGTAAGGAAGTGGCATTGCCGCTCTTGGGGGACGGTGTGATACCTTCCAGGAGTGAAAACCTAGCTCAGCATGTGTCATTAGCTGTGAAAGAAATGATTTGGGCTGATAAATACGTGTACATTTATTCTTTATTGTTGGATAATAGGGAAATGGAGCAGGCAAAAGCACTGAAAGAGTGGATGCTCCCAAGTGAATGGAGGGCGCAGTGTACTAGATTCAGGGTTGAGGAAAATCTCAATAATTGGATGCAAGCATGGGCTGTTTTCACTGCAATTAAGGCTGAGCGTCCTCCAGATCTGCAGGCTGCATTGGCTTGCTACTCGAGCAGGATTGTGGGGTGGAGTCAACAGTATTCTGGGGAAGCATGGAAGGGTTATGATGTCAATTTTAGGAAGGCATTGGAATTCAATAGATCGTTGCCATGGGACTCGGTAGATTCCATGGCTTGGCACAAACAGTTCTCTGACACTGCACCGCCCCCTCAGTTCGGTGCGGTCAAGGTGTTCACTAGACCGCAGCAGCCCTTTCGGCCCCCCCAAACGAGTGAAATACCTGGGAAATTTAGGGCAGGTGGGCCAGAGAAGAAAGGGGTGTGCTGGGATTTTAATAGGCGTACCTGCACAAGGGCCGCGTGTAAGTTTAGGCATGCATGTTCCTCCTGTGGGCACCCCTCTCATCCAGAAACTACCTGTAGGTCCAAGCAAGGTAACACAGGACAGAGGGGTAGGGGAAAGCCACTATAAGTCAGACAGGCTACGCCCCCCCACTCCAGTGGATGTGGTGGCAATGATTCCATTGTTGAACAGATACCCTGACCACAAAGCGGCCACCCTACTCCAGGAAGGTTTTTCTAAAGGTTTTAGGATCCCGGCCGGGGGATACACAGGCAGTGCGCACTGTAGAAATCAATTATCAGTCAAACACAATCCGGCTGTTGTGGCCGCCAAAATTGACAAGGAGCTTTCCTTAGGCAGGATAACTGGCCCTTTTCCCGCAGTGCCAGTACCCAATTTTGTGTGTTCCCCACTGGGAGTTGTCCCCAAGAAAGAGAAGGGACAATTCAGATTGATTCATAACCTGTCAGCGCCAAAGGGGGCGTCACTGAATGATGCCATTGACGAAGGTATCTGTAGTGTTAAGTACGCCTCTTTTGATCAGGCTGTTACCTTATTGCAGGCCACTGGACCCGGGGCGCTGATGGCGAAATCAGACATAGAATCCGCCTTCCGCCTCCTCCCAGTCCACCCGGCGGACCAGCATCTTTTAGGTTTCACCTTTAGGGATAGGTTCTACATAGATAAATGCATGCCTATGGGTTGTTCTATTTCTTGCGCCTACTTTGAGATGTTTAGTTCATTTCTTGAATGGGCCATGAGACAAGTGACGGGCCATCAAAGGGTCATGCATTACTTAGATGATTTCCTCTTCCTCGGTACAGCGGGTTCTCAGGAGTGCGCACTGGCATTGCAGGAATTTTGCGTGCTCATGCGGGCTTTTGGGGTCCCGCTTGCGCCTGGGAAGACGGTGGGCCCGACCACCTGCTTGGAATTTCTGGGCATCGAGATTGACTCAATGGAGAGATGTTTTAGACTACCTGGGGACAAGGTGTGCAAATTCAAGACATCGCTACAGTTATGCCTCCGGAAGGAGAAGGTCACTTTGCAGCAATTACAGGAGGTGGTAGGGCAATTGAATTTTGCACTAAGAATCATCCCAATGGCTCGCCCCTTCTCTCGCTCCATCGCGCACGCGATGAGGGGGCTGAAGGAAAAGCACCACCGCACGCGCCTATCGTCTGAAATTCGCCAGGATATGCTCATTTGGATGGCATTCCTGGAGGATTTTAACGGTAGGGTGGTCTGGCCCGGCCCGCTCACGACATCGGCGGAGTTGGGACTATGGACTGATGCGGCCGGTAGTGTGGGCTTTGGTGCCATCCTAGGGAATAGGTGGGTCGCTCAACAATGGCCAGAAGAATGGAACACATGGGGTTTGCTCAGCAACATTGGCTTCCTGGAACTTTTTCCAATATGGGTGGCACTGATGGTTTGGCCCGAACACCTATGTAACCAATCAGTGGTGTTTTGGTCAGATAACATGACAGTGGTGGAATGTATCAATCAGCAGGGGGCGCGGTGCCCTTTCATACTTCGTCTGATCAAAGAAATTGTTCTGCGGTGCCTTAAACTGAATGCTAATTTTAGAGCCAAACATGTCCCTGGTGTTTTAAACAATGCTGCTGACTCCCTTTCTCGCTTCAAAATGCAGGTTTTCAGGGAACATCTCCCCACAGCAGACCCCTCGCCAGCACACTTCCCAGCAGTACTTTGGCAGATTGGTGCCCCAGATTACAGGACCTCGTGGTCGCTAGCCTAGCCCCCAGGACCAAGACGGCTTACGAAGGGGCGTTTCTGTCTTATTGTTCTTTCTTGGGGCCACAGTGGGAAGTGCTTTGGGCGAAGGAGGATGGGTTTGCAGCTTATTTAGAATGGATGCACAAAGAGGGGCGCTCAGTGGCAGCGGCGACCAGACATAGGGCAGCAGTGTCATTCTTCGCTCAAGCTAGGGGCTTCCGGGATCCCACTAATACCTTTATGATACGCAAGGCTTTAAGGGGATGGCGCCGTATTCAGGGACACCAGAAGGATAAGAGGAAGCCCATGGGGTTGGCCCGGCTAACAGCCTTACTGGGCACGCTGGAGATTGTTTGTAACTCGGAGTGGGAAGTGCTTCTATTTAAGGCGGCATTCTCCCTGGCATTTTATGGGGCGCTGAGAATTAGTGAACTTGTGGCAGGATCCAAGTCTGACATATTAGGTGGCTTGCAGAGGGCTGGGGTGACGATAAGGGGTGACACCATGTGGGTGATTATCCAGAAATCAAAGACCGATCAGGAAGCTAGGGGTCACACCATAGTTCTGCAACGGGCCCCCGCCAACCCGTGCTGCCCGGTGAGGCACATAGAATCACTCATGGGACTGATGGTCGGTTCAGCAGGCAGGGCGTTGCTCTGTCACGCCGACGGGAGCCCCTTGACCAGGTATCAATTCAGGAGAGTGTTCGAAATAGGGGTTACAAAAGCAGGTCTTGATCCTAGAGATTTTGGATCTCATTCCTTCAGGATTGGGGCAGCAACTGAGGCGGTGGCGGGGGGCCTCCCGGTGGAAAGAGTGAAGACAATTGGGAGGTGGTCATCAGACTGCTATAAACGTTATGTTCGGATTGACATGCTATGATTACTTGTCACTCACGCTTGGTCTCTTTCCGCTCTCTTACAGTTTCTCAGACCTGTTACGCAGGGGAGGAATTTGTCGTCGGGCACCGCCAATATTCATCAGCACGGAGCGGCGAACAGGAAACAACAAAGAACAATGTCTGGATTGTCGGTCATTCATATGTGAAGCGAGCGGAATGTGTCTTCCTGTCAGGTGACAAGAAAGAAAGGGCGGCACAACTAGGGTTGAATATCACGTTCTTTGGCAGAGGAGGGTTGTGTCTTCACGAGTTTAGGGGATTCTTCCATGGGCTGTTAGCACGCCAGCGGTCTCCACCGTCAGTGGTGATACTTCACCTTGGGGAGAACGACTTGGCAACACTGGGCAGGCGCATCTTGATTGAAGAGATTATCTCAACAGCGGGTTGGATAGCTAGGACCTGCCCCGGGTGCACGCTAGTATGGTCACAACTCATACCTCGACTTCAGTGGCGGGGGGGTCATTCGGTCAGGGCTTTGAATCACTCGGTAAAGAGGATCAACACACGGTTGGATAGGTTGTTTCGAACCCCCGTGTTACAGTCAATACCTCATGGGTGCATCTGGGGTCACAAGTATTACTTGAAGGACGGGGTTCATTTGACAGAAGAGGGTAATGTCCTATGGTCTGACAATATCTGGGCTTGGCTAGAGGGCTGGGATAGGAGGAGTGTGTCCTTAGGCAGGGGCTAGAGGGGGAGGCCAGATCGTCGGTTAACAATACTGGCCTGTGGCGGTAAGGTCATTATCGGTGAGCACATATTTGAGGTCTGAGGGGGCGGGCATCATCCTATGGAGGTTCCCGCCCGGGGGGAGGGGCCTGTGGGCCACTCCCAGTACTCCAGGGGCAAGGTAATATGCAAAGGAGCGCGGGTAGGAGTAGTTCACGCTTTCCTTAGGCTGGTAGCCACCCCGCGCGCGTGGACTCATGACGCCACCGGCGCAGAGTAAGGGCCCTCCTTTAGTGGGTAAATGGAGTTTGGGGCGTAGACCGGGCAATTCCCGGGGTAACACTGCGCATGCGCACTTCTAGGGGGGAGGCGCAGCTTGTAGGACCTGACACCGGTAGTGACCCTGCCATATGGCCAGAAATGTACAAAAATCAAGGTAGGATGTTTAGTTTAAGCTAGGAACAACTTGTATTAGAGTTTTGTTAAGGTCAGGCTCTCAAACTTGTTGATAACAATTGTATAACTGAATGTCCTGCTGATTTTTGTATTCATTGTTGATTATGCAATTAAAACCTTTTTTAATTTCATACTTTAATAAATACGGCCGGGCGACTAGCGCCCGCCTTCCAAAAAGTAAAACACGTCTCGTGTCCACGTTCCTGGGTGTTGGGTGCCGGATTGGGGGGGAGGCGGCAGCTAGTCGCTGACCATGTGAAAAGGGGGGGCCCTCGGCCCCCCCGCACGCATGGCGGCGCGGCGACCGTCTCACCTCCTCTCCCCTCGGGTCCTTCGACGGTGGGGGCGTGCCCTGGGGGCGCGGCCCACCGCCGATTGGCCGGCGCCCCTCCTGACCCGGATTCAATGGACTGGTTCCGGGTCGGGGGGGGCGGGCGATAGGAGGGGCCACCCGGCCCCTCGGGAATAAGAGGTAGGGAGCGCCCAGGAGACCCCCTTGTCCCTGGACGCTCCCTCGCTGAACGTTGTGCCCCGCGTTCGGGGCTTCTTTGTTTCCCACCCACCATCCCTTGGTACAAAGTTTAAGCAGCGTTATGTCCGGTTTAATGGTAAGTTTCAAAGGTATGGACCGCGGGAGAGAGTAGGCTGTTGTTGTATTTTGTGATCTGTTGTTAGGACTTTTTTCCCCTTTGTAGAGAAGTGATGTGTGAAGTGAACTGTATTTGAAGATATGTGTCTTTAGGCCTTTTTCCCTTTGTAGCTATACGTTGATATTGTAATTTTGAGTAACATGAGTGAACCGAATTGTAATGTTATGCCATGTGTCGTTAGGCCTTTTTTCCCCTTTTAGCTATGCGTGGATACTGTTATTTATTAGCCAGTGTAGTTGTCCTTTAGAATTTTTCCATAGGTCGTCGTATTTATTAGGTATGGGACATGCGGTAAGGTCATTATCGGTGAGCACATATTTGAGGTCTGAGGGGGCGGGCATCATCCTATGGAGGTTCCCGCCCGGGGGGAGGGGCCTGCGGGCCACTCCCAGTACTCCAGGGGCAAGGTAATATGCAAAGGAGCGCGGGTAGGAGTAGTTCACGCTTTCCTTAGGCTGGTAGCCACCCCGCGCGCGTGGACTCATGACGCCACCGGCGCAGAGTAAGGGCCCTCCTTTAGTGGGTAAATGGAGTTTGGGGCGTAGACCGGGCAATTCCCGGGGTAACACTGCGCATGCGCACTTCTAGGGGGGAGGCGCAGCTTGTAGGACCTGACACCGGTAGTGACCCTGCCATATGGCCAGAAATGTACAAAAATCAAGGTAGGATGTTTAGTTTAAGCTAGGAACAACTTGTATTAGAGTTTTGTTAAGGTCAGGCTCTCAAACTTGTTGATAACAATTGTATAACTGAATGTCCTGCTGATTTTTGTATTCATTGTTGATTATGCAATTAAAACCTTTTTTAATTTCATACTTTAATAAATACGGCCGGGCGACTAGCGCCCGCCTTCCAAAAAGTAAAACACGTCTCGTGTCCACGTTCCTGGGTGTTGGGTGCCGGATTGGGGGGGAGGCGGCAGCTAGTCGCTGACCATGTTACTTATCTACACACGCCTCCCTGCGTGAAAAAGAAAGCGTGTTCATTTTCAATTTATCAGCTGAGGAACAAAATCAAACGCAGCCTCTGAGCATCCCATGGACCTGTTTGGAAGCCCAACACAGTATATTCTGCGCCTTTTCTTGACGGTAACTAGAGGCTGCATTTCGGCTAAATTCTTATGTACTAATGTACTAAGGGTCTCATTTATGAGGTTTTGCCATACGTATCTATCAGATCTGGCACGTTCCTGTATTTTTCCCCACTGGCGTAACGAAACCTGAGGGGGCCCCCTGCAAGGTACACGTATGGCCCCCCCACTCTATATTTAATCAGGAGCTCTCGGTCCAAAGTACTGTTCTGAGGGGTCCCCCTGCAGCTCGGGCCCCCCGCACCGCAGGGGCTGCATGGGCCTGTGTTACGCCACTGCTTTTCCCCTGCGCTGGCGCCCAATGGGCTGCCGTGTGCCAACACAAGCACCTTCGCACCATGGTGCAAGGGTGCCTGCGTTGCATGGATGATTATTTTTGGGCAAGAAGGAAATCCTTCCTGCACAAAAACAATCACAAGAGGCTTTTTCCTATTTCTATGTGTGCTGCAGAATGCAGCACACAAAGAAAACGGAAAAACGAGGAGAAATAGAGATATTTCTCCTCGTTGTGCCTTTGTTACGCCTCCCCTATGGAGGCGTACGTTTTTGGTGCTGCTTCAGAGTTACGATTTCTTGTAAATTTGGGGCAGTGTCAAAAAGCCACGGATGTTGCTGGGAACTCCCCCAACAACACCCATTGCATTCCCCTTTAACGTAAAAAACTGCGTTAAAGAGAACAATATTTACGAGGCAGCATTAAGCCAAAAGAATTGGCTTAGTGCAGCCTCGTAAATATGGGGCAGGCTCCTGCACCACAGAACGTCACAAAAAGTGACAGTCCAGTGGATGTTTTTAATTGAGCAACCAAGCCAGGTTCTAAATGGTGGGCCAGGTGGGCCAGGTCCACCCAAGATTGCCCCATGGACCACCCAAGGCCCATTCAAAATCAGAAAAACATCTACTGTTCTTTTTTTAATGAAAGAAATCACACAGGTATGCAAACTTGCAACAAAAGTGTTATTGTGCAAATTTCATCTATAATGCCAAAGCCTTGGGTTACTTTAAGTGCCTGGGGACAGAAGTGAGGTCACAGGGGTGGCTGGTATAACTGTGCCTGTATAACAGAAGGGTACCTGAAACGTTTCCACTATGTTGAGGCTGCAGGCTCAGGTCACACAGTAATTAAGAGTTTATGGTAGAAACAGTGTGAACATACAATTAGGAAATAAATCTTAGTAGTGGTTTATGGCCAGGGCCACTGGAATTATAAGACTAGGAAAAACCAATTTACGCAGCAGAGTTGACTAAATTATGTGGCAAATCACTCAGCGTAATCTGGCACATTTGTGATAGTATTACTTCATTTATTTTTACATCAAATGCTGTCTTGGACAAGTTTTCACCGAAATATTACCACTTTAACACCAAAATACAGCAATAGGCAACTGAAAGGTGACCAGTCAACTTTTACGAAGGGCATTCTACCACTCAACAACAGATGTTGCTGTGTTTTTTGGAAACTTTTGATCTGTTTGAGCTAGAAGTAACGTTTTGTTTTGTTAAAATCTTCAAATTATGCAGCAGATGATGGATTATGTGACAACTGTGGCAAATCCATAATTATGCGGAATAGGCCGCAGATTCGCATAATTGCAGTGATCCTGCTTATGACACAATATTAAGCAAAAAACAATAATAATGGCAACGTTTAGACTCTTCTTTAGTGAAAAGAGTTGCCAAGATTGACTAATACAACACAGATACAGAATGAGAAGGAGCAGTGCATGTGCCTTTTACACAAAGAAAAACATGACAATAATTCCATGGCAGCACTGGCAACATGTGCTTCCACTGTCTTGCCTATTCTCAATCCCCTGAGATGCTCAAAGAAGGTGGAGCTCGCTAATATAATAAGAAGGAACTTAAAAAAGAGACAGCCCACTCAATCCCGTGACATGTTGCTCCACAGTGGAAAACCCTTCAGAACAGTTTACTAGTCCCTTTTCAATTGCTTATTGCTGTAGTTGTGTTTTAAACTGGTACTAATGAGATTAATCTTTGTTCCAGACAGTTTTAACATGCGTAAATAAAATAATTCAATAATTATGCTCACCTGCATAACGCTGCATGATTTGGTCAACCCTTTTGCATAATTTGTTACTCCCAAATTGCATAATTCCAGTGGTTCCACAGTTCACACCCATTATTGGTTAAGACCACTTGAGTCCAGCTCTCCTCCTCTTTTCTTTTCGTTTTTCTGCTTTTCCGTTCTTTTCCTATGGTCCATTCATGATCCTGTACCCATGAAAATGGAGCCGTTTCTCTCCACTTAGCGCCTTCCTTCCAATTCTCGCTCAGTCAGGGGCGGCCTTAGGCATGTGCAAGCTGTGCACCTGCACAGGGCCACCACACCCCAGGGGCCTCCACACCAGTATATATCCTTAATATAATAATCCTCTGAGGATGGATACATATTTGTGTGGTGGCCCCTGGCAGGGATTTGGCGGCCTCCGGCTCTGTTCCACTTCCAAACACCCTGACCGCGGTCCCCCCTTCTTCACTGGCCTCCACGCCTGCGTTCCTCCTGGTTCCTGAGCTCCGGGGGCTCTGCCCCACCCGGACCCCCACTTCCGAGGCCCCCTGCCTACGCTCCCTGCCCAGGGCCGCCATGAGCCTAGAGCCGCCCCTGGCTCAGTAGACTGTTCATATGGGGGTAATCCTTACCCAGGACTATAGGTTCAGGACATTTTGGGATCAAGCCTACCCGCAAAGATACAGTGGCGGAGGGTTGTTGCTGGATGGATACTTCTGCCATGGGGTATGTCTTGTTATCCCTATGGACAAACTGTATTTTAATGACTCAGTTCGTATTGGGATACTCTCTGGGAACAGCTTGGGGTCTCATTACGCTTTGAAAACTGTTCTTGTTGGTCCTGAGAAAATGAAGAAGAGTCAGTTTTAATTGTTTGGTTTCTCTTCCAGCTTTTGCCGTCAGCGTCAGGACGCGAGAGGAGTGTAGACCATCACATCAACTCAGCTGGTAAGTTGGGGTATGGTGTGGGGGTTTGGGTCGTTTTCTTACAACTACATAAAAAGCCAGCTTTTTACAGTGACCAATAACAGGAAACTGGGACTTCCTCATGCAGACACTATCGGAGTGTTTTAGGGGCAACATCAGATCCCCTTGATTGCCTTTCATAAGGTAGAGGTATATGGCTTCACCTGCCTCGATTTCTGGGTCTGTCGCCCACCCTTTAGGGCCTCAAGAATGACCTAACCAGAGTGGTACTCACTCTATTCCTTACCCTATCTTTATATAGAGTACCCAGGGCTCCTAGCTCCTTCTGCCCTCATATGATACTTGCTATATTCATACACTATCGTAACTTTTAGACTTCGCTAAAGTCAAGTTGGTGTGCTTCATGCCGGTTGTATGACATTACAACGCATGGTATTACCACACGTGCCATTACAACGCTGTTTTTACAACGCAAGTCATTACAACGACTTGCGTAGGAGGGCGCTGGATAGTGGAATAGTTTAATTTTGTATTCCAACTCCAGCCCACGTTACAGTAGGGACGGTGTTGGAATAGAAAATTAAACTATTCCTTGTCTAACAGCGCCCTCCAGTGCAAGTCATTGAAACGACTTGCGTTGTAAAAGCAGCGTAGTAATGGCAGCGCGTGGTAATGCCCGCATTGTAAAGGCTGTTCCCCCTTCATGCCTCACCTTACTGTATGGTGCCTTCCACAACAAGCATCAGGACTTCTCTGTGACAGGTGTGAGGGTATTATTTCTCCTTTTTAATTGTTATTTTGTATGCTGTGATTCATAGCCTCTGTTGCTTGAGCTGTGTTCTGTGCACAGCAAGGGTGACCTGGGCCCTAATGCCAGTAAGAAAAAATTGGACCCCATTCGCTTTTTTGTTGTAAGACAGTCATAAATGAGTGAACTGCTGTACTAACTGAGGTGATGGCCAATATTTTGTTTTTTCGGTTAAACGGACCAACTGTATATTGCCCTTGTCCCTTGGCACATCTCTGCAAGGAAACTATCTGTCCATTTGTAAACAAAACAATCAATGGCAAAGGAAATATGTTTCGTCCTTAAGACCTATTGGCTTTGATAATGGTTCTTAGCCGTGCTGCACAGATTCCCTGATACTTTGCAGCATGGTTAAAGAATAAAATAAATGATGCAGCCACCCATGTCATTTAGTAGGTTTTGCCCTGTTAATTTACTAGTCTTAGTTGGACTGGCAACTAAAAAAAAATGATGCAAACGCATTGCTAAAAAAAGAAATGATGCTGGGACGCAACACGGGTTTGGAAGGAACTGGGGGTGGATGTAAAATGGGACGCAGGAGCTGGAAGCAACACGGAGGATGCCGGTGGTGGGAGGAGAAGCAACTGACGAGAGAGCAATACAGAGGTGGTTAGTGGCCGACAAAAAATGTTGGAGCGAGTGGGCGACATAAACACAATAAAAAAAAATACAAATAAACAAAAACATTTAAAAATAAAAGGTTCACTTACCTTAGCATGCAGCACGTCCTCCATGTTACCCAATCCCCAGCTCAGGCTCCTCCAAGTGCGATGTCCCACAGCTCCCACTGGTCCTTATCCAATCCAGATGCTGCTCCCATGCTGTTAAGCAGCATGAGTGAAGTGTCTGGATTGGCTGGAGCAGGCTGCCTCAGCGCTCTCAAAGGCACTGGAGGCTGATGCCTATGCTACAACCCATCTGTCTAAGACAGCAATGTTGGAGAGTTTGAACTGCGCATGTCGGGTTGGCCGTAGCAAGGTAGCTGGGCAAACTGACATGCACACTTCAAACTAAAGGGGCCACTCTTCATTGCTACCAATCAGCTGCAATGTCACACTGGCTCCGCCCTGCCCTCTCCGTTCCACAGAAAGCTGGAAAAATAATTGTATTACCATTTTATTTTTCTAGCTTTCTGCGCAACAGTGTGTGTGTGGGGGGGGGTTGTAGAGGGGGGAGGGGGATGACGCTTCTCTGCTCCTATGGAGGTACTGCCCCTGGAGCAATATGGATTGAGTATAGGAGAAGCAAATGGGTGAGCAATTATAGAGAAGAGGGAAGTAGGGGTGGTGAGGAGAGCAGGGCACAGGTGGGCTGAAACAACTTTTATGGTGCGGTGGAAAGACGCAGCACATGGCAAGAGAGTAACAGAGTGGGGAGGAGAGAAGCACACACGCGATAAAGCAACTAGGGTAGCACAAGAGGGTGCGTGCTACCCTAGCACCTTGATTACACAGAGAAACACAGGGAGTGAAGTACATGAGTGTGACAGCTGTAATACACATGTACCGCAGAGGTTTGCCTAGCCGAAAATAAAACAGTAGTGCTTGAAAAGCAAGCAGTACAAGCATAGAGGCTAGCCAATCAAAGGTGATGTTTAAGAAGCTATGCTCCAGGCAGGGACAAAGCCAAGATTGACAGGCTGAGGCCCAAATAAGAAGCAGTCAAATGAGAGAGACAGGAAAGGGAACCAATAATAAACAATGGACGGACTCAAAGCCACAGCATATCTTGCAACAAATAGAGCATGCGTTGTCTAGGGGGAACATCCATTACGACGCGGTTGTTACACCGCGCTACCATTACAACGCGGGCAATACAACGCAAGTCGTTACCACGACTTGCACTGGAGGGCTAAGGAATAGTAGATTTACTATTCCAACACCTTCCCTACTGTACGTAGGCTGGTGTTGGAATAGTATATCTTACTATTCCTAAATCCAGCACCCTACAGCGCAAGTCGTGGTAACGACTTGCGTTGTAAAACCTGCGTTGTAATGGTAGTGCGGTGTAACAACAGCGTTGTATTGACATACAACCGTTGTCTAGTAGATTAGACCAGGGGTCTCCAACCTTTTGTGTAGTCAGAGCTACTTCTGGCCAGTTAGAATCGTCGTGAGCTACTGAACCCGAAGCAACTCGCGCATTTTCCAAGAGACCCCCCACGCCCAGTTTCATTGACTTTAAGCCTAATTTCATCAGAGCCCATACTGTGGTTTGAACAAATTACCCAAGACAGGCCTAACTTAAGAGTTCCCTAGAACACCAAAAGGCCACTCGTTTTTCCCTTGTTTTTGTGCCCTTTTTGCCTTCTGTTCCACTCATTTTTCCCTAGTTTTTTGTGCCTTTCTGCCCTCTGTTCCACTTGTTTTTTGTGCCTTTCTGCCCTCTATTCCACTCGTTTTTGATTATTTTTTTGTGCCCTTCTGCCCTCTGTTCCACTCGTTTTTTGTACCCTTCTGCCCTCTGTTCCACTCGTTTTTGCTTCATTTTTATGCCCTTATGCACTCTGTTCTACTTGTTTTTGCTTCGTTTTTTTGTGCCCTTCTGCCCTCTGTTCCACTTGTTTTTGTGCCCTTCTGCCCTCTGTTCCACTCATTTTCCCCTTGTTTTTACCGCCCTTCTGCCCTCTGTTCCACTCGTTTTTTGTGCCTTTCTGCCCTCTGTTCCACTCGTTTTTTGTGCCCTTCTGCCCTCTGTTCCACTCGTTTCCCCCCTTTTTTTTGTGCCTTTCTGCCCTCTGTTACACTCATTTTTTGTGCCTTTCTGCCCTCTGTTCCACTCGTTTTTTGTGCCTTCCTGCCCTCTGTTCCACTCGTTTTTGCTTCATTTTTGGTGCCCTTCTGCCCTCTGTTCCACTCGTTTTTTGTACCCTTCTGCCCTCTGTTCACTCATTTTTGCTTTGTTTTTTGTGCCCTTCTGCCCTCTGTTCCACTCATTTTTTGTGCCTTTCTGCCCTCTGTTCCACTCGTTTTTGCTTAGTTTTTTGTGCCCTTCTGCCCTCTGTTCCACTCGTTTTTTGTGCCTTTAAGCCCTCTGTTCAACTTGTTTTTTGTGCCCTTCTGCCCTGTATTCCACTCGTTTTCCCCTTGTTTTTTGTGCCCTTCTACCCCACTCGTTTTTTGTGCCTTTCTGCCCTCTGTTCCACTCGTTTTTAGGTTTCGCCTATTATCATTCGCTTGCGAATGTAATAGGCAAAAATTCAAGGGCTTGATCGACTAGTGAAACCACTGCGGTTTCTTTACAGTGCATGTGAGGTCACGTGACCACAAAAGCGGGTCACGTGACCACACAAGCACGCGCATCTCCCTAATCCGCCTGCCTCCCCTCGCTCGCATTCCCGCCCCCCCACCAGGCTCTCCCGCCCCCATCCGGCTTCCCTCCCACACTTCTCCTCCCCTCGCTCGCATTCCCAGGCTCTCCCGCCCCCATCCGGCTTCCCTCCCACACTTCTCCCCCTTACTTGCTACCTTTACCTTAACGCTATCTCCTGTGATTAGTTAAATAATACCCGCACATATATGCTATGTGTTTGTGCACGGCAAACACTACGCCACCAGACCCAGAGTCAATAGCATAGAAGTGGAAAGCTTTCGCTCCGGTGCGGGACGTCTTGAGCCCCAGCCCAGTGTACTCTGTCAGATTGCCCGCACTGAAAACATTGAAGGGTCTAACTCACCTAGACTCCCGACCCATCACTGCCACCGCAAACGCCTGTCGGACGTCTGCAACTCTTCCCTCAACTGCGGCGTGAAGCAACCAGACTCACGGAAAAGAAGCTGCAAACCCCACAGTGAGAGATGTCGTCATTGCAGCGGCCATCTTGGAGTATGCTTTTAATTCGCCGCTCAAAGAGAACACGTTCCAACAGCATTTCCTATGTTAGCAATATAATATCAATTAGTTTGTATGCACATACCGAAATGTATACAAATCGTTCTCTTCCACCTAAAAGAAATTGAAAATGTGCTTCGCTTTCGTTTGTTTTCTGTTGAAATAGATGGAATCACTTCATGCAATCGCTTTTGTTTTATAGAATCATTTTTATCTTGAGGCTTATTAGTTCTTTATTCCAAAACACTATTGTATCATGGCAGCTAGAATTGCAGGAGACTTTTAGGCGTCATTTTTAGGTTGCGATTTTGTCTTTCTTTTATTTCCATAGGGACTGATTCAGTTCGAAAGATGGTCGCCACGCACCCTGGCGTCAATACGTAATAGAAATTCTTTAGAAAAATATTAAGAGCGTGTCAAACTTGTTTTTCGAGTCTCTTTCTACCGCCTTTCCTTCCTTTATTTCTCCTCCATTCAACAAGTCCTTCTTTCCATTTCTTCCAGTATGCTATCTTCCCATGATTGTTTCCATTCTCCCATCTGCAATTAATTTCTTATTTTCTTCTCTTCATTATGTTGTTCATATTTTTGCTTCCTGACGTTTTTTCCTCTTATGATTTTAACTCAACCTTTTTTATTTGTTTCCTTTCTTTTTTCTTTGCACAATGCCTCCACTCTTTTTACATTATTACCTACTCCTTTAATTTATATATTTTCTTTTGCTTATTACTGTTTCTTTCGCCTGCGCTTGTTTGGGCGATCTTTTAGCGCCTTCCGTGTCCTGTTTTCTCGAGTGTGTTTGAGACAGTTTTCAGTTTTCTCCACCTCTCTAGTGCGGAGATAACCAGTTACCCAGACTTGTTAAAGAGACCGGATTGCCCTTGTGTGCGGCAGCACTGTGCCCTGAGCTGTCTGAAGTTCCAAGACACGTGACGTTGCACCCCTCAGCAGCCCCTGGAGGGAACGGAAGGGTATTTCTATACACGTATCTGTCGATCTGTCCATCACTTCTGCTTCCTGTCTATCCGTTTTATCTGTTACCGTCTCTCTGACGTATGTTTTTCTGACTGACGCTTGCTATATCGTTTTTCAATTTTTCTGCTTCTTTTGTGTCTATCCCTTTAGCACCCTGTTGTTTATCCTGTCTTTCAGTTTGTTCAATCTTTTAACTACCGGTCTTTTCATGTACCTGTCTGTCATTTTTTTGTTTGTTGTTTTTCTTTTTCCTCTCAAGTGTCTGTTTACCTGCCGGGTATCTCACCGTTTGCATGCTTATCTGTACAGGTGTTTACTTGTCTGACTGTTTACTAGGTTATCCGTCTAATTGTTTGCCTGCCCGTCATCCGACTGTCCGTCGGTCTGTCTGTTCCTGTTCCTCTACCCAGTTATGTTTGTCAACCCATGTATACTTGTCTGCCTTTCCAGTGAATTGTACTGTCTACACGTGTAACTGCTTGTCTAACGTACACTAATCAGTGTGACAGTCCGTTTATGTGCATTCACTGGTAACCTAATATTTCTGCATATGAGTCCGATATCGCTTCATCTGCCTGTTCGCTGTGCACGCACCTGTGCCATTTCTCTCATGTAATTTTATTGTGCCCGTATAGCTCTACTGTGTCACCATCTATCTATTTGCAAACATTCAAAATTATAGATAGATAAAATGATAGAGACAAAAAGAAAGCTGTGTTTTATGTATTGACCCTGTACTTATATGTGCATTTGTTTGTGTAATCCATTTCTTCTTGGACTGTGTTGGTGGTATCGGAGTGAATCTTAAACCACCATACACCGAGCGATGTGCCTGTCACTGTTTACTATTTCATTTCGACACGTTGAAGCTCTGTGGTCCTCGGACCTGACCAGCATTCGGTTATCTTCGGCAGGCAGCTCCGTGACAGGGGACGGCTCCACTCCACCGCGTACCTCGTCCTTCCTCAGTTGAAAATGAAAACAAGCACTGGCGTTGCCAATAGGTTTCGCATTTGGAAAGTTGGAGCTATTGGTTTTGTAAATGACATTTTATATTTATATATCGTTATTGGCATTGTCAATAACAATATATAAATATAAAATGTCATTTACAAAACCAATAGCTCCAACTTTCCAAATGCGAAACCTATTGGCAACGCCAGTGCTTGTTGTGCCTTTCTGCCTTAGTTCCACTCGTTTTTGCTTCATTTTTTGTGCCCTTCTGCCCTCTATTCCACTCGTTTTTTGTGCCTTTCTGCCCTCTGTTCCACTCGTTTTTGTGCCTTTCTGCCCTCTGTTCCACTCGTTTCCCCCTTGTTTTTTGTGCCCTTCTGCCCTCTGTTCCACTAGTTTTTTGTGCCTTTCTGCCCTCTGTTCCACCAGCGCTTTCTGATGCCTTGTCAGCCATCCCTCCCACAGGATCCCTAATTCCACCATTGAGCTTACCTGCGGTGGAAGGCACGTCTCCTGGCGTTGCAAGGCACATCTCCTGGCTGCTTCTGGCGGTGGAAGTCACGTCTCATGACGTCACAAGAGTCAGACTCTCACGAGAGGAGTCTGCAGCTCCAGGAGAGGAGCGTCATCCTTTGCGCCCGCCCCCACCCCAGTTTAGCTCCCATCCGAGCGGCTGGTTTGGGTGAGGGCGGGCGAATGGAGCCGGAAAGGCTAATAGCCCAAAATACCACCAAATACTACTGAAGGGCTACACAAGCTACTCCCGGTGTCTCCGCGAGCTACCGGTAACTCGCGATCGACCGGTTGGAGACCCCGGGACTAGACCTACAAATCCGAGCCCCCCACAGCCTGGCCTCTTCGCAGCCATCTCTTTTAAACTATTCTTGGATCTCCCTCTTTTCCTGTTCCTGCTAAGGTTTCAGGGGTTTGAAGGATCAGGGCTCTGTATCTTAATACAACACTGACATCCCCAGACTCACCCATTACAAAAACAACAGTCACTGAACAGTTAATGCTGTGCATGGGTGTCCCAGCCTGCAAGGGGCTCCTGTTCTGTGAAGTCGAGTCAAGGACAGAGAGCTAAAGAACAACCAGACCTTCTCATCATGGTGCCTGATACCTGAAATAAATGTAAATGCATGCAATTGGTCACCCGCCAAATATAAAAGGCTGCTTGAGAGCCAGGATAGGTTTTAATTGATGGATTCACTTGAAGCTTCATGGAGGCAGATGTTTATTCTTTTTGCGGGTTATTGTGAGGGTGTTATCAGCTGAGTTCTGGAGTGCATTTTAAAAGCACTTGCTTTATCTTAAACACTACATCATTTTGCGACCGCCTGTCTAATCGTACTTTCTGTAACATGCTGGCACCTTGTAGCACTATAAATCCGCGATTTGCTATTCCGCACTGCGCCAACCAGGACATAATTCTGTGACTCTCTGGACACTCGCACAGACATTTGCATAACATAAAATAGTACGTTTTACACTGATTAGTTTAAGTTGCATTCTTTTTTTAATTTAAGTAGTATGCACATTATTTTAGAAACAGTTACATGAAGGTGAAAAAACAAAATACATACAGAATATTTTGTTCTTTTTTAGCCATGTCTTTGACCCCACCACCACACTCACTGAACCTGCACATGGCACTCAGGATTACAGTTTTTTTAATCCCACCCTTCCAGGTCATCTTAGTTTACAAGTGCAGACGCATTTGCCCCCCGTGAATACAACCACGGGCCCCAACAGAGGCGCACCCCACAGTTTGTAGATCACTGTACTACACCTTTGCACTATGGTACACAGTTATATGCATGGCACTGGACACTATTAGGCTTGTTTACAAGTCCCTTGTGCTGCCTGTACGTTACTTTTTCCCATGTTAAAAGTGATGCACCGGAGACGCAAAAGGCTTGTGAATATGCTGTATGTTTGTGCACCAGTGCTGGGGAATGGAGCAGCAGTTCCATATCTTAGTAGATATGGCTGTTCTCCCCCTAGTGCAAAGCAGAGTAGTAACTGCACTGCTCAAAGTTTGAGTAAATCAGCCAGTAGATGTGGAGTCAGGGCAAAGGGTACAGAGAACCAATGAATTGCCACTGTGAGAAGGCATATTCACCCATAGGGGAAGGTACAAGGTTGTAGTTCAGCTACAGCCAATCAATAGTGCCACAAACGAAGTGGGTCCGCATTATTTGGTGGGGAGGATCCCCCTAGGACAGGGCCGGACTGGGAACCCAAAGCATCCCCGGCAATTTTGCTGAACCAACCCTTCCAGCCCCCCCACACTCCCGGGGGTGGGAGAGAGGCAAGTGTGAAGCATTGCTGCTTTTGTTAATGGGGGGGTGAGGCGATATTGCTGCACTGCTGCAAAACCATCCCCCACCAGTGCAAAATAGTCTGCCACCCTCCCAGGGAAATGCCCGAGGCCCGTTACGGCCAGTCTGGCCCTCCACTCAGAAGATGAAAGTAGAGCACTTTAAGTGTTCTTCGTGCAGGCGGAATGTAACTTTGATGGTGGTACTTTTAACCTGGCACCTGATAGTCAAAGCAAACCACCCGAGGTGCGCATGTCACAAATGGCAAACTTAAAGACTGAAAGACAAATTGTTGCAGGGGCTCTTGGGGGGTCGTGCTATGCCACTTTGTTCATGACCAGTTGAGTTTTGATTCATGACCAATTTATTGTCGTCTTTAACGGTATCAAGATGCAAACAAAGGGACCGATTCTCAAACTGCACTTCGTAGTACATTTCGTAGTTCCACTAAGTGAACTACAAAATGCAATTTGCAAACTACAGGCGTAGTTTTATAATTCCACACTCCCAATAATTATATGTACAGAGTTCTCACAGTCAGGGTTGAGAAATCCGCACACATAAGTGTATGGAGTGCGGAGTCGTGAAACTCTGCACGTAGTATGTGAATACTGAAAATTAGTAAACCTACTACAAAGTGTAATTTTACCTTTGAGAATCGGGCCCAAACTTGTGTGATTTGCACCTGTTTACTCTTCGCAAATATTTTTCTCTTGTTTGTAAGAATTTGAAGAAAGCATCTTCTGGCTAAAGGCTTTCACCTTGAACCATCATGGGACATTTGGATTTGCTCGTATCTGTTGTGGCAATTTGTTGTGTGTGTGGATCTGCATTTAACTAATTTGAATGTTTACCATTTACCTACAAATCCGCTGTGTTTCTATATGCTTTCGCCAAAACAACTTATCTTAGTCTATGGATGTCCCTGGTGCATGATGCTATATGTGAATTGAAACAACTCCGAAGTACATCGGCGGATTACAGATGACAATTTAGCAAGACATACAAAAAGTAAAGTATAGTTGATTCCAAGGGCTGAATTACAGAAAGTGCCCAGGAGGCACAACAGCCATGTACGCCCTTTGGTGTTACAAAAGGAGCCACAGACAATTGTGTGGTCCCTTTTGAAATATTGAGAGCGCTGGCGCACATGTAGCGCCAGCACTATCTCAAAAGGGCATTCCCTCATTTGAATGGGGGTGTGGCCCCATGGAAATGAGGGAATCTCTATGCCTCTGCACCAGGTGTATTATGGAAATGGGCACAAAGGCAAAGAAGCTATCAGGGGCACTCAGCACACAAAAGTCTAGGTTGGGATAACAAACTAACAAAGGCCATCCCTCTGTGGGACTCGCATCTGTTGGGCACTCTTGGAAATTCTAAAGGACCTTATCGGAATAGCCAAAGTATACGATATATGGAAGGAGGGTAAAGTGGTAGAATTTCCCAGGTTACAACGTGAATATGAGTTCGCAGGATCAATAATATTCAGGTATTATCAGGTGAGGCATGCCCTGAATGCATGTATCCCGTCAGGAGAAACTCTCCCGGAGGCAACGCCACTTGAGGACAGGCTCCTGGATGGCTATATGCCCAATAAATCAATATCTCTTACCCATCGTAAGCTAATCAACCATGTAGCGGATCCCCTTTTGCAGCTTCAAGAGAGGTGGACGGCTGATTTGCTAGAATTGGATGATGAGGACTGGATTGTTGCAATTTCATCCAGGCTCAAACTTGTACAATTAAAATTCTTGCATAGAGTGTACTAATCTAGGGCGGCCCTGGCCGAATGGGTTACGGAAAGGACTCGGATTGTACGAGAATCTGTGGGAAAGGGGGTACGTTCCTACATAGTCTGTGGGAATGTGACAACATTCGTAAATATTGGACGAGTTTGCTTAGATCTATGACGGACGTTGTGGGTCAAGAGCTGGGCCTTGAGGCCAAGACGTCTTTGTTTAATATATGTGGGCCAACCAACTTAAGCAGTACTAATAATAAATAATAATAATAATAATAAATAGGCATTTATTAAGCGCGCAACTACCCCAACGGTGTGTCCCGGCGCTATCACAGACAGTGAGCAGGACAACTGACCAAGCTAGACTAGTCCTGACGACTAAATAGCCAAGTTTTAAGGGATTTGCGAAACAAGGGTTCCGACTGAATGAGCCGTAGGTACATGGGAAGTTTGTTCCAACATTGAGTGGCACCCACCTCAAATGATTTACCTCCAGGTCTGTTTTTTTTAATCTGGGTATAACCAGCAGGAATTGAGTGTTGGACTATAGAGTTCTAGTCTGAGCATATAGACGAAGTCTCCTTCTGAGATAGACCGGCCCTAGCCCTTTACCCGCACGAAATGTTAGTGTCAGAGCCTTGAATTCGATTCGCTTAGCGATAGGAAACCAGTGAAGTTGTCGCAAAAAGGGGGAGATCTGTTGTCTGAGTGGAGCACCACAGACAAGGCGGACCGCAGCGTTTTGTACTGTCTGAAGTCTGCGGATCAATCCAAGGGAAAGGCCCAGGTATAATCCATTCACGTAGTCCAAATGAGAGGTTATTAGTGCATGGACTACCATTTTGCGTGTAAAGTTAGGCAGTTAGTTAATACATTTTCTAATGGTTTCGATTTTTCTAAAACAGGAGGCTGCGACTGTTTGCACCTGCACTCCAAGGGATAGATGTTTGTCCCATCTAACACCCAGATTCCTGACCAATTCTTTGTGAAGTGGGGCCGTGCCCAGTTCCTCAGGCCACCACAGATTGGAGAAGAGAGGGGAGGGTTGATTAAAAAATAAGATCTCTGTCTTACCAGCATTAAGTTTCAAGAAGTTGAGGTCCATCCAGGTTGCAAAGTTCTTAAGACACGCCTTGAGGGGATCAAAAGTGGTGACAGATACCGCCTTAAGGGTATCGTCAGCGTAGGATATAATTTTGATCCTAGTTTTAGAGTTCATCTCCGCCAGTGGGGTTAAGTAAACATTAAAAAGAAGCGGGCTCAGGGCAGAGCCCTGTGGCACGCCCCATTTGAGAGGTTTAACAAGGGACATAAAAGGGTGGGTCCGAACCTGTTGTTTGCGGTCCGAGAGAAAGGACGTTATCCAGGTCAGTACTGAGCCCTGAATTCCTATGGCCTTAAGTCGATTCAGAAGGATAGGGTGTGAGATGGTATCAAATGCTGCAGACAAGTCTAACAGCACTAACACCGCCTTTAAATCTCCATCTACCACCCAGCGTATCGAATCAGCCATTTCAATGAATTCTGATTCTGTACTATAGCCGGCCCGAAAGCTGGATTGAGACTTGTGAAGAAGGTCATTAGACTCAATGAAGCCAGCCAGTTGTTGATAAGCTAGCTTCTCTAAGACCTTCGTGGGGGCTGGCAGTAGAGAGATGGGTTTGTAGTTACCAGGAACTTCGGGATCCGCATTAACTTTTTTTTAGGATTGGCTGGAGAAAGGCATGTTTCCAGGCCATTGGATAGATTCCCGATCTGAGTGATGAATTCCAGATGGGATCCAGGTGCGGGTTGAGGAACCCTGCCAGGGCTTTATATTGTTTTGCTGACCAGGGGTCAATCGGGGAGCCAGATTTGCATTTCTGAAGCTCCAGGAGAGAGGCTTCCTCTGATACTTCTGCAAACTCCGCGAGGACTGAACTGGGGGCCTTCCCTGGGCCCTGATCAACAGAAATCTGGGATTCTTCCCCTGGTTCAGGAAATGAAGCATACATCATGGCAATTGTTTCCTCAAAAAACTCAGAGAGTTTGTTGCATAGACTCTGTGAAAGGGGGTGAGTGTGGGTGAGGGCTAAAGGACCGGTGAAGGGTTTAGTAAGTAAAGAGAGATTATGAGTGACCTTGGGGTACATGATAGTAAAGCGTAACATCGCCAGAATGTGGGGGGCACGGGAAGCCCCTGACTTAACATCTTGGAAGCAAGACATGGACTGGTGCATGTTCAGAGAAAAAACAGTCAATGTTTCTAGAGGGTGTCCAAGGAAATGGTCCGGGGTGTGGTCTAAATGGAATACGTATTGTGAAGACATCTGCACTCCCCCTTCTCTCCCTGCCCCACTTACTCCTGAAGATCAAGAGCTAATGGATTAATAGAACCTGCATGCAATAAGAAATAAGAAACTAATATGCTTTTTAACCTTGCATTCTATACAGTAATGTGTGTACCTGATGTTTTCAATATTATGTACTTCTGAAATCACACTGTTGTTCTTTTGTAAAAAGAGTTATTAAAAAAAAAAAAAAAGCTATCAGGAGGCGCACTGAAAGTACGCCACAAACGTTACTGCACTGTCAGTGCGCCCACTGATGGCACCCCTCTGGAAGGGGAAAGAGGGTCCCATTGATCCCCCAAGACATCCCCCTGCAGGCGAGTGCAGTCAGTTACTGAGAAGGGATCTCTTTCTCCTCTTCAAAGGCATGCTGCCTTCACTGAGAAACACAGAGCGGCTTTGAAGCAGTCACTTTGTATTTTACTTAAATGTGCTTTGCGGCTGCCCTCATGGCAGTTCATTCTCTGTAATAGTGTGCACTTTCCCTGTTTACGCACAGTGCACCTACTTAAAGGTGCACCATGGTGTAAACAGTAAAAGTGTGCCCTATGTGCAATATGGGCCTAGCAGTGCTAAATACCCCCAATGTTTGCCAACAAAAAGGCGGCACGTTTTCCCTTAATTGATTGTCGCTAGTTTACAGCTGAGAGGAATGAAACACTAGAGCGAAGTGAGCCGTTATTCTGTGTCTTTCCCTCAACACTCTGCTAAAAGTGCCTGTAGTACATTTATAGTACATTTATAGGCCCATGATTCATGAACACTTAACCTCTGTGCTGGGATGTCAAGGTACAGGCGCCATCTTTGTCTGTCAAAGCTCTCTTCCCCTTCCACATTGCTCGGTTTAAAAGGGCATTTACAGCTTTGCTATGTGTGATGGGCTTGTTTTGCATTTTAAAGACCTCTCTTTAATTTCTCCAATTAAAGGAGCCATCCCAATTTACCGAGATCACCACTACACCCAAAAAACAAGTGTAATGTTATTTACCACCTGGTCTCATGAATTTGGCAGGTGATTTTAGACGCTTTGAAGACTTTGCTACGCCCGGATGACCAACTGGAAGGATTCTGAGGAGAATCGTGCTGTAGTAGAGCTAATGCATTGCAAATACTTGTTACAATGTTTCCATTGACAGAAGAACAGTTTTAAACATATGACTTGCTTCACTACTTCCCAGTCTGTACTGTTTTACTATCTCGTAATTAATGTTTCAGCGAACGTGACAAATTGTGATTGATAGTGTGACACAGTAAAATGGAATTAATATTAGAAAGCTCTAATATAGGGGAAAATTTGAAAATGTGAAATGTAAGTGCAGAAGCCTCTTACACGTAGTAGAACATGTGATGGTATCTTGAGACTGGGAAATCCATTAAAAGGTGGAGGATGCGGGCGACGCCTCACAGGCTAGCCTCGCCCCCCTGCCTCATGCAGGGGAAACAAAACATTGATGATTGATGTGAAAACTACCAGTGAGACAGGGCCTAAGATTTTTCCTTTTTCTAAAACAAACTCCAGCTTTGGGGGTTTGCTTTGAAAAACAAAGAAGTCTTTGTAAAGCCAATAGGGCTTGCCTTTTAGACATGCTGGTTTTGCCAGTGCTTTTTGCTGATACTGGGCAACAATAGTAAAAAAAAAAAAAAAAAAAAAAGAAAAGAGTGCGAAGGCTTGTACGCACACATTGTTCACTACACATGCGCACCTGTGCGCCAGTGCGCTATGGCAGCCAAGGCTAAGGAGGCAGGTGCCAGGCCTGCATGTGCAAACGCATGAAGCCACCACCATTTTGTTCATCGAAATTGACTGTTCTATGATGGAGCAGTAGGTACAAAAATATATATAAATGCACAAAAAGGAGTAGCCTGGGAGCAAATGCCAGCTGCTAAGTCTTCAAATGTTTAAAAAAAAAGCATTTTATTTTGAAAGGCTGTGTCAGGAGGGGTGGGAGGAAAGTCAAGGCAGAGTGGAGAAACAACAGAGAATGAGTGGGGCGGAGAAGCAACAGGGGTCTTGGGGCAGTGGGAGAAAACAATAAATTAGGAAGCAAAAAAAAGCTAGGGAGGGTTGGGGAAAGCAATGGACAAGCTGGCAGTGGTGGAAAGGGGGCGGGGAAGCAACACAGAGCCAACAGTGGGATGATGGGGGAGTGGTTATTTGTGAAGGAGCAGCATACATGTAGACACATGCACTCCCAATCAAAAAGATGGTAAAGATTACAAACATAAGAATAAGGAAAGCAATTGAATATGAAGAAAACAAATGAAATTGACAAGAAAGTCATGACAGTTGAGCAATTGTCTGGCCCAAAGCCCGCTGTAGGTTTTGGTATTTTCTACAACAGGTCCTTTGACAACAGACAGCTAAAACCTGTTTCTAGGAGAAACTTGAAAAGGACTAAAGGAGCGTGGTGCCTCCTCAGTAATATGTGGTTCAATAGGTTGCACTGAAGGCAGAGAGATCCCTACCAGAGTGACAGAGATCTCATAATATGGGAGAAGGTCCTCTCCTACAGGAGTGCATAAGGGATCATCCTCTGAAATGTCATGTGGCTGGACGCCCACTATTGCTACATATGGATCTCTTGTGTGTGAGAGTGTGTGACTGGTTGTGAGGGTGCAGTGCTCCTGTTATTCTTTCACGGGTGGCATTCTTTCTAGGTCGATTTAGGGAGCGACAATTGTATTACTTAGTCAAAGGGAGGATCTGTGCTGAGCATTCGCAGAGTTTTATATCAGTGACTGCATCTGTAGGCAACTGATTCACGGCTGCCTGTAGGAGAGTGGCTGAGAATATCAGTGGAGAGAGTTTGTGTTTGATTATTGGTTGTCAGGATCCACTAATTCAGATTGTTCTGTGGTGTGGGGAAATGGGAAAAATCCATTACAATGCAGTAATTACAACTCACTACCTTTACAACGCAGCTGTTACAATGCAACTACCTTTACATCACATGCCATTACAATGCAGCCATTATAATGCATGTCACTACAACGCATGCCATTACAACGCATACCATTACAACGCATGCTATTACAAGGTATTATAAGGTTAAGTAATGGAGATTTTTTAAGTTTTAGGGTGGGTGTGGGTTTTGGGGTACATGGGAATAGTAATTTCTACCCCTACATTATCCAACACTTTCCCTACTGTTGCACTCACTGGAGTGGGAATAGTCATTTTTAGCCCTTTGCTATCCAACAGTACCCTACTGTTGCCCTAAAAGTATTATGCGTTGTAATGGTATGTGTTGTAATGGAATGCGTTGTAAATGTAGTTTCAAAAAATGCGTTGTAATGGCATGCGTGGTAAAATAATGCGTTGTAATGGTAGCTGCAATGTAAAAACTGCGTTGTTGTAAATGTTTGCATTGTAATGTCATATAATCTTGGGAAATAGCTCACCTCCCAGAAGAGAGGAATAAGGATGGTTCAGTAAAATAATTTTGCTTGGAAGGGACTCTACAAGTGATGCAACAAGACATTGAGGGGCCCAAAGGTTGGACAAGATAGCACTAGGTTACAAATTCTGCAGAGCATCACTGATTCTGTGGTATCTTTATGCGTCGGCAGGTCACAATATCAAGGTCAATAATATTGGTCTGTACATGCACTCCTCAATATCAACTACCATCATATTGTCAAATTAAGCGTTTACGAGGAGTATAGGTTTAACATCAACAACTCCACATCTACTTACATTGGTGATATATTTGTAATCGCTTTTGTGTAGTCAATATAACTGTAGGTCATTATTAAAGCTTCAACATGTGGTAGAACATCTCTTTGTAGCTACAAATACAGCTGGCGATGAGGAAAACCCACAGATTTCTCAGAGTGCTTGCAAGGCAGGAAGAGGGTGGTGAATGGTGGGTCACTATCAGGTGGTGACCATAACAGATGGTTTAGAATAGGTTATGTTGGTCTCTGCTGCTTTGTCTAGAGACAGGGAGCTGTCTTGGACTTGTCCCTCAGCTAAAAATGTGGCAGAGTTCCTAAACAAGGATCATAGGCTTGTCAAATCCAGATGGACTCCTGAGGGTTATAGGAGGTTCCACCCACCTGCCTCTCTGCTTTGCTTTGCTTTCGCTCTCTATGCAAGTTGACAAACTCTTGGTCATAATTGGGATGCTAAAAGACCTCCAGACCATTACAAAATGAATCCACTCGGATCATCAGTGTTCTCAGGTATGGGGTAATCTGGATCAGGTAAACCTGAGCGAAGCGTGGGGGGATCTCCGATGTGAATGATATATGTCTTGATACCCAGCTCTGCAGACTCCTCTAGTCATATCAAAAGAAACATGTTGCTTGAGATGAACTGTGCTGCACCCTCCTTGTCATGGACATGTTAATAATGAATACCTGTTCATGGGACATAGTAAAGTGTATCAGAGTTTTTATTTTATAGCTATAAAGATTTCAGTTGGAAACAACCAGGGGGAGGCACTAATATAACAATGTCTGTTGTTGAGTTCTTTGGGCCAAGAATTCACAGAGAGCATGGAAACTCCTCCCATACACGGGCTCAGGCATGTGACCCCTCTTCTTCGCTATGAAGGCCAGCCCTGAATCAAAAACACATATGCACGTACACACACGCACACCCAAGTAACATTCCACCTACAGCAAGCCAAGACGATTCGCTTCGTCAATGGCTGGTTGCAAAAGATTTTTTTTTAAAAAGCAGCAACGATGGCTCAGTTGCATATAATATTGAAAAGGCTTCAGTTTTGAAATGATGAGACTGAAAGTACTATAGCGAGCCTCTTTGAAGTTACATCAGAGGCAGTGAACGGTGGTACTGCTGTTAAGTTACGTTTTTTTTTATTTTAACCAGGCCTGAGGGCAAAAATGGAGAGCCTGATTGAGACCCGTTTCAGCACCTGCTTTTTAGAACTGCAGGTGCTGAGCACCAGCAGGACCTGGCCCACTTAAAGCCCAGCAGACAACCTCTGGGCAAAGCTATTTGAGTTACCTGTTAACATTCTTTTACTGCTCCTTGTAACTGAGAAACGTCATAGGAACTCACTGGCCTCCACCAGAATCATGTTTGCAATCTACACCCCTCTCCATTCTGTCTCTTATGAGAGCTGCTCGACTTTAAGCCTCGAACGTTAGGGCCATGGCACCTCGAAGCCGAGGTGCATAAAGGCAGCGCCTTCCTGTTGTACAATAGGATGTGTCGGAAGCCACAGTCCTTGCTGGTAAAAGTCCTTCTCTGAGAGATTCCACTTGTGTTCTTTTTCTCTGCTTTCTACCGGGCCGAAAGCGCCACAGTTTAATTCTTTCCATTTTCTTCCGCTGATGAATTGTTAAAACTTCGCTCAGAGGCAGATCAATTTGGAAAGCGGCCACCGGCACATAATGGGAGAAACCCTCGGCGAGCAGAGTGCATATTGCTCAAGATGGCCGCCTCATTTCTGATAATTCAGAGCTGACCTTCCGGTAAACTCCACTGGCCTTTCCATGTGGCAGATATCAAGTTACAACTTTTTTAAAAAAGCACCAGTTTAAGTGCACAGAAGGAGGGCTCGTGATCCAAATTAAACAGAATCCAAACACGCTGTTTTCTTTAACAGTATTTTTGATTTTTGTCACAGAAATCCCATTTTTGACATGGCTCAACTGTCTAACCAGTGCCTATACATACAGAAAACAACAAGCATTGAAAATGCAATAGGTCTCGCATTAGGAAAGTTTGACTTTTTTTTATTCATGAGTTGGTTTTGAAAATAGCAAAATTAATACCTTTGTCAGGTGGATGTGGTGGTGGATGTGGTGGTGGATGCGATGGTGGTGGATGTGGTGGATGTGGCGGTGGATGTCATGGTGGATGTGATGGTGGATGCGGTGGATGTGGTGGTGGTGGATGCGGTGGTGGTGGTGGATGTGGTGGTGGATGTAGTAGTGGTGGGTGTGGTGGATGTGGTGGCGGTGGATGTGGCGGTGGATGTGGTGGTGGATGTGATGGATGTGGTGGTGGATGTGGTGATGGATGTGGTGGTGGATGTGGTGGTGGATGTGGTGGTGGATGTGGTGGTGGTGGATGTGGTGGATGTGGTGGGTGTGGTGGATGTGTTGGTGGATGTGGTGGTGGATGTGGTGGTGGATGCGGTGGTGGATGCGGTGGATGTGGTGGTGGTGGATGTGGCGGTGGATATGTCGGTGATGGTGGATGTGGTGGTGGATGTGGTGGTGATGGTGGATGTGGTGGTGGATGTGGTGGTGGTGAATGTGGTGGTGGTGGTGGATGCGGTGGTGGTGGTGGATGGTGTGGTGGTGGATGTAGTGGTGGTGGGTGTGATGGATGTGGTGGTGGTGGGTGTGGTGGTGGATGTGGTGGTGGTGGGTGTGGTGGTGGATGTGGTGATGGATGTGGTGGTGGATGTGGTGGTGGATGTGGTGGTGGATGTGGTGGTGGTGGATGCGGTGGATGTGGTGGTGGATGTGGTGGTGGTGGGTGTGGTGGATGTGGTGGTGGATGTGGTGGTGGTGGATGCGGTGGATGTGGTGGTGGATGTGGTGGTGGTGGGTGTGGTGGATGTGGTGGTGGATGTGGTGGTGGATGCGGTGGTGGATGCGGTGGCGGTGGGTGTGGTGGATGTGGTGGTGGATGCGGTGGTGGATGCGGTGGCGGATGCGGTGGTGGATGCGGTGGATGTGGTGGTGGATGCGGTGGATGTGGTGGTGGTGGATGTGGTGGTGGTGGATGTGGCGGTGGATGTGGCGGTGATGGTGGATGTGGTGGTGGATGTGGTGGTGATGGTGGATGTGGTGGTGGATGTGGTGGTGGATGTGGTGGTGGTGGATATGGTGGTGGTGGTGGATGCGGTGGTGGTGGTGGATGGGGTGGTGGTGGTGGATGGGGTGGTGGATGTAGTGGTGGTGGGTGTGATGGATGTGGTGGGTGTGGTGGTGGATGTGGTGATGGATGTGGTGGTGGATGTGGTGGTGGATGTGGTGGTGGATGTGGTGGTGGATGTGGTGGTGGATGTGGTGGTGGATGTGGTGGTGGATGTGGGGGTGGATGTGGTGGTGGATGTGGTGGTGGATGTGGTGGTGGTGGATGCGGTGGATGTGGTGGTGGATGTGGTGGTGGATGTGGTGGTGGTGGGTGTGGTGGATGTGTTGGTGGATGTGGTGGTGGATGTGGTGGTGATGCGGTGGTGGATGCGGTGGTGGATGTGGCGGTGGATGTGGAGGTGATGGTGGATGTGGTGGTGGATGTGGTGGTGGTGGGTGTGGTGGATGTGTTGGTGGATGTGGTGGTGGATGTGGTGGTGGATGCGGTGGTGGATGCGGTGGTGGATGCGGTGGATGTGGTGGTGGTGGATGTGGTGGTGGATGTGGCGGTGGATGTGGCGGTGATGGTGGATGTGGCGGTGGATGTGGCGGTGATGGTGGATGTGGTGGTGGATGTGGTGGTGGGTGTGGTGGTGATGGATGTGGTGGTGGATGTGGTGGATGTGGTGGTGGTGAATGTGGTGGTGGTGGTGGATGCGGTGGTGGTGGTGGATGGGGTGGTGGTGGATGTAGTGGTGGTGGGTGTGATGGATGTGGTGGCGGTGGGTGTGGTGGTGGATGTGGTGATGGATGTGGTGGTGGATGTGGTGGTGGATGCGGTGGATGTGGTGGTGGATGTGGAGGTGGATGTGGTGGTGGTGGGTGTGGTGGATGTGTTGGTGGATGTGGTGGTGGATGTGGTGGTGGATGTGGTGGTGGATGCGGTGGTGGATGCGGTGGTGGTGAATGTGGTGGTGGTGGATGTGGCGGTAGATGTGGTGGTGGATGTGGTGGTGATGGTGGATGATGTGGTGGATGTGGTGGTGGATGCGGTGGTGGTGGTGGATGGGGTGGTGGTGGTGGTGGATGGGGTGGTGGTGGGTGTGGTGGTGGTGGGTGTGGTGGATGTGTTGGTGGATGTGGTGGTGGATGTGGTGGTGGATGTGGTGGTGGATGCGGTGGTGGATGCGGTGGTGGTGAATGTGGTGGTGGTGGATGTGGCGGTAGATGTGGTGGTGGATGTGGTGGTGATGGTGGATGATGTGGTGGATGTGGTGGTGGATGCGGTGGTGGTGGTGGATGGGGTGGTGGTGGTGATGGATGTGGTGGTGGTGGGTGTGGTGGTGGATGTGGTGATGGATGTGGTGGTGGATGTGGTGGTGGATGTGGTGGTGGATGTGGTGGATGTGGTGGTGGATGTGGTGGTGATGGTGGATGATGTGGTGGATGTGGTGGTGGATGCGGTGGTGGTGGTGGATGGGGTGGTGGTGGTGGTGGGTGTGGTGGTGGATGTGGTGATGGATGTGGTGGTGGATGTGGTGGTGGATGTGGTGGTGGATGTGGTGGATGTGGTGGTGGATGTGGTGGTGGTGGATGCGGTGGATGTGGTGGTGGATGTGGTGGTGGATGTGGTGGTGGTGGGTGTGGTGGTGGATGTGGTGGTGATGCGGTGGTGGATGCGGTGGTGGATGTGGCGGTGGATGTGGAGGTGATGGTGGATGTGGTGGTGGATGTGGTGGTGGTGGGTGTGGTGGATGTGTTGGTGGATGTGGTGGTGGATGCGGTGGTGGATGCGGTGGTGGATGCGGTGGTGGATGCGGTGGATGTGGTGGTGGTGGATGTGGTGGTGGTGGATGTGGTGGTGGTGGATGTGGCGGTGGATGTGGCGGTGATGGTGGATGTGGTGGTGGATGTGGTGGATGTGGTAGTGGTGAATGTGGTGGTGGTGGTGGATGCGGTGGTGGTGGTGGTGGATGGGGTGGTGGTGGATGTAGTGGTGGTGGGTGTGATGGATGTGGTGGCGGTGGGTGTGGTGGTGGATGTGGTGATGGATGTGGTGGTGGATGTGGTGGTGGATGCGGTGGATGTGGTGGTGGGTGTGGTGGATGGGGTGGTGGTGGTGGTGGGTGTGGTGGTGGATGTGGTGATGGATGTGGTGGTGGATGTGGTGGTGGATGTGGTGGTGGATGTGGTGGATGTGGTGGTGGATGTGGTGGTGGTGGATGCGGTGGATGTGGTGGTGGATGTGGTGGTGGATGTGGTGGTGGTGGGTGTGGTGGTGGATGTGGTGGTGATGCGGTGGTGGATGCGGTGGTGGATGTGGCGGTGGATGTGGAGGTGATGGTGGATGTGGTGGTGGATGTGGTGGTGGTGGGTGTGGTGGATGTGTTGGTGGATGTGGTGGTGGATGCGGTGGTGGATGCGGTGGTGGATGCGGTGGTGGATGCGGTGGATGTGGTGGTGGTGGATGTGGTGGTGGTGGATGTGGTGGTGGTGGATGTGGCGGTGGATGTGGCGGTGATGGTGGATGTGGTGGTGGATGTGGTGGATGTGGTAGTGGTGAATGTGGTGGTGGTGGTGGATGCGGTGGTGGTGGTGGTGGATGGGGTGGTGGTGGATGTAGTGGTGGTGGGTGTGATGGATGTGGTGGCGGTGGGTGTGGTGGTGGATGTGGTGATGGATGTGGTGGTGGATGTGGTGGTGGATGCGGTGGATGTGGTGGTGGGTGTGGTGGATGTGGTGGTGGATGTGGTGGTGGATGCGGTGGTGGATGCGGTGGATGTGGTGGTGGTGAATGTGGTGGTGGTGAATGTGGTGGTGGTGGATGTGGCGGTGATGGTGGATGTGGCGGTGGATGTGGTGGTGATGGTCGATGTGGTGGTGGATGTGGTGGTGGATGTGATGGTGGATGTGGTGGTGGTGGATGTGGTGGTGGTGGATGTGGTGGTGGTGGATGTGGTGGTGGATGTGGTGGTGGTGGATGTGGTGGTGGTGGTGGATGCGGTGGTGGTGGTGGATGGGGTGGTGGTAGATGGGGTGGTGGTGGTGGATGGGGTGGTGGTGGTGGTGGATGGGGTGGTGGTGGTGGTGGATGTAGTGGTGGTGGGTGTGATGGATGTGGTGGTGGTGGGTGTGGTGGTGGATGTGGTGATGGATGTGGTATTGGATGTGGTGGTGGATGTGGTGGATGTGGTGGTGGTGGATGCAGTGGATGTGGTGGTGGATGTGGTGGTGGTGGGTGTGGTGGATGTGGTGGTGGATGTGGTGGTGGATGTGGTGGTGGATGCGGTGGTGGATGCGGCGGTGGATGCGGCGGTGGATGTGGTGGTGGATGCGGTGGTGGATGTGGTGGTGATGGTGGATGTGGTGGTGGATGTGGTGGATGTGGTGGTGGTGGATGTGGTGGTGGATGTGGTGGTGGTGGATGTGGTGGTGGATGCGGTGGTGGTGGTGGATGGGGTGGTGGTGGTGGATGTAGTGGTGGTGGGTGTGATGGATGTGGTGGTGGTGGGTGTGGTGGTGGATGTGGTGGATGCTGTGGATGTGGTGGTGAATGTGGTGGTGGATGTGGTGGTGGATGTGATGGTGGATGTGGTGGGGGTGGATGCGGTGGATGCGGTGGATGTGGTGGTGGTGGATGTGGTGGTGGATGTGGATGTGGTGGTGGATGTGGTGGTGGATGCGGTGGATGTGGTGGTGGATGCGGTGGATGTGGTGGTGGAAGTGGTGGTGGATGTGGATGTGGTGGATGTGGATATAGCGCATACTTATGGCATGCCTAAAAAAAAAGCAAGCTGGTTCTGAGACGCTGTGGGCTCAACGACAGATGAAATCAGCAGCATTCCTGGATTTCTTAAAGTTTGTCGGAGGGGAGGGGGGCCGTGGGCTTTGCAGCACTCATGAGGAGGTTTTATACATGTTGGTTATCCATTCGTTGTGGGCAAGAGATGGGGAGATTACCAGTGAGCGCATTCAATTAATGAAGAAGAAAAAAAAAGAAAAGGAGACACGGCCGGCCGGTCGTGAAACTGAAAGCACGGCCGGCCGGCCGTTACATGTTGGTTATCCATTCGTTGTGGGCAAGAGATGGGGAGATTACCAGTGAGCGCATTCCAAGGCTGTTTCCATACGCTTCATGTCCCCAACATTAATACTACAAGGCAGGCAAATAGTAGTTACTTAATGCAAGCATTCTAAGCATTCTGATTAGAGGAGTCAAGCTCAGGATGCCAGCAAGATATTGCATCACATTAAAAATGTATCTCTGACATCTTCCATGATCCGCAGGTTATGAGATTGAATCTCAGTAAGACTTATTTAGGCGTTCATGCTTCTGAGGTTGGGAAATTCAGTACAAATAAAATGATAACAGTAGAACCTGTGATTGATAGAACTTAGAAACGGCAAAACTATGATAAGAAGTGTTATAAAGCAAAGCAAGCAGATATCGTTATTATCAACATGCAGCGGATTAAAAAAAAAGAAAAGGAGACACGGCCGGCCGGCCGTGAAACTGAAAGCACGGCCGGCCGGCCGTGAAAAAGCCTTTGATGCAGCAGGGGGTAATTAGGGGAGGAGAATGGCTGGGCTGAGGCAGAGCGCCAAGCCTTTGATGCAGCAGAGGGAGGAGCGGGAAGAGCAGCTGGCGGCACTAAGCTGACGATTTGATGCTGTGCACGCGCATTTTAACTAATTGCGCTTGCGCATTGAGTTAAAAGTGCACATGCACTTCATCAAATCGCCAGTGAATCGCCAGTGTAGGTAAGCTCTGTTTAAGCCTCTATAGTCTCGCTCTGCTCAATGAGCATGCGCATTGACAGGCGAGACCTAAAAATGCACCACATTACACTGGACCCTGATGTGAGTCACTACCCCGCTTCCTTCCTCCAGTAACTCTGTCCTAAGCTTTATATGGGCAAGAGGGTGGCTCCTCCACTATGGCAGAGGAGCGTCGCCCTCCCACTGCTTTTAAGCAGTGCAAAGAAGCATAAAACTGATACTAACTTCAAGTTATTATCATTTTATGCTTCGTGACGTGTTCTGCTGCTTTGCAGAAGGGCGGGTGGGCGGGCCTGCTCTGCTCATGGCTCATGGAGCAGGGGAGGAGTGGTTTGCCCACTCCTAGGTGCGCAATGACTGTTTGGACGCACTTTCCCCATGCAGGCTGCCTTACAACTTGCATGGAGAACAAGCCCAGGCCCCCATTCCCTGGTTGAGCATCCAACCATGAGCTCAAAACCATGTTCATTGGAGCCCGGGTGCCTATCAATCACAAAGCTGCAATGCAAAATGAGTGGGGCCTAGCTGTGTTTCCGTCTGGAGAAGAGCAGCAGCAAAGACGCTGGACCCGGCGCAAGGATACCTTTATTTTATTTTTAATGAAAAATAAAAAAAATATGTGCGACCCAACACACCCCTCGTGGGACCTGCCCGCCCCGCCACCCGCGAGCCATGCCGGCTGCAACTGAGGAAACGTAGTTATTTAGTAAAATAAGCAAGGGATAGATATGCACAGCATAAAAAAAAACTGCTACGCACATCGCTCGCAATGCGCAGATCCTGTATCCGCATTGACGGAGCTCTGTGAGGGCTGTAAATGTACAGTACATGACATGTGCAGACCCATCCCTCAATATCAGGGATTTCAGTCCTCAGGCATGATGATTTTTTCCAGTCCAGGTTTATTTATTTTTTACTCCGTTTATGGGGTACAAGACGTAAAGTGCATCAGCACTCGTACCAAACAAGCATTCTGCTACACAAAGAGGGTCTTCAAGCCAGTGTCATGTCTCATTCCTGTGACTTTTGATTCAATTGCGTCAAACCGAGTTTGAAAATTGTGGCTTGGCAGTGCCCAGAGGTCCAAAAAGAGCCGATTTCTTCTTTACAAAGATCCTACAAGGCAAATTCATGAACTTCTGGGTGCCCAAATCTAAATGTATGTTTGTGGTGTGAGGATCAGCCCTATTGACCCTAAGGACCCTATCAGTAGAGAGCACCACAGGGCCCATCTTGTCTGTCAAGTTTCCTACTTACATTAACAAGCATTTGCAATGCAATAGGTCTCGCATTAGAAAAGTTTGAGCTATTGGTATTGTAAATGACAAATTTTGTATTTATGTGTTGGTTTTGAAAATAGCAACATTAATAGCTTTGTCATTTACAATTCCAATAGTTTTAACTTATGCAAATGTGACACCTATAGCATTTGTAATGCAACATGTGTTGTGTTTACGTGACTTAGATGTATTGATATTACAAATAGCAATGGCTTTTATTTTTTTTAAATATTTAATACTTAAATAAAAGTTATTGTAATTTATAATAGCAATAGCTTAAACTTTTGTAAATAACTTTTGTGAAGATTATGTTCAGTGTATTTTACTGTGACGAAAATCCAAGAACAGAATTGAAATATTAACATCTTTTTGTGACATTTGTAATAAAGCTTGAAACATTGAGAGAACATATTTGAACCAGTTGTTGTTGAACGGTTGCAAAGATTGATGCAGTGGTGGCGCGGAGTGATGTTGTAGTGGCGACGAGTGATGCTGTGGTGTTCAGTGATGCTGTGGTAGCACATAGTGATGTTGTTGTGCCCCTGAGTGATGTTGTGGTGCCCCTGAGTGATGTTGTGGTGCCCCTGTGTGATGTTGTGGCTCCCCTGTGTGATGTTGTGGTGCCCCTGTGTGATGTTGTGGTGACCCTGAGTAATGTTGTGGTGCCCCTGAGTGATGTTGTGGGGCCCCTGAGTGATGCTGTGGTGCCGCTGAGTGATGCTGTGGTGATGCGATTGTGTGAGTGCGATAGATAGATAGAGGGAGTGCGATAGATAGATAGAGGGAGTACGATAGAGTGAGGGAAATAGAGTGAGGGCGATAGAGTGAGGGTGATAGAGTGAAGGCGATGGAGTGAGGGCGATGGAGTGACGGCGATGGAGTGAGGGCGATGGAGTGAGGGCGATGGAGTGTGGGCGATAGATAGATAGAGGTGTAGAGAGAGATGTAGAGAGAGAGGGGTGTAGAGAGAGAGGGGTGTAGAGAGAGGGGGTGTAGAGAGAGGGGGTGTAGAGAGAGGGGGGTGTAGAGAGATGGGGGTGTAGAGAGAGGGGGGTGTAGAGAGAGTGGGGGTGTAGAGAGAGGGGGGTGTAGAGATAGGAGGGTGTAGAGAGAGGGGAGTGTAGAGAGAGAGGAGGGTGTAGAGAGAGAGGGGGTGTAGAGAGAGAGGGGTGTAGAGAGGGGGGTGTAGAGAGGGTGGTGTAGAGAGAGAGGGGTGTAGAGAGAGAGGGGTGTAGAGAGAGGGGTGTAGTAAGAGAGGGGGGTGTAGAGAGAGAAGAGTGTAGAGAGAGAGGGGTGTAGAGAGAGAGGGGTGTAGAGAGGGGGGTGTAGAGAGAGAGGGGTGTAGAGAGAGAGGGGTGTAGAGAGAGTGGTGTAGAGAGAGTGGTGTAGAGAGCGAGGGGGGTGTAGAGAAAGTGGGCTAGAGAGCGAGGGGGGTGTAGAGAGAGATGTGTAGAGAGAGGGGTGTAGAGAGAGGGGTGTAGAGAGAGGGGTGTAGAGAGAGAGGGGTGTAGAGAGAGAGGGGTGTAGAGAAGGAGGTGTAGAGAGAGAGAGGTGTAGAGAGAGGGGTGTAGAGAGAGGGGTGTAGAGAGAGAGGGGTGTTGAATTAGTATGCAGATGTACTTTAACAACAACGGAATATGGGCAGATGAAAAGCCTGGTTGCTACTTATCAGAACTTATGCAGGCAAATTCAAATCAAGAAGAATTTTGAAATGTACCCTCCCTAATATTAAAATATACATCTTTAGAAATGTTATGTTACAATTTGTTTATATATATTGCACATTGTACAGTTATTAAGGCTTTGCGATTTTATTTCTTTCCTTACTTATTAAGAATTCATTGCTGCACATGTGGCAGTGTTTTTGGTCATCTAATGTTTGTATCATGTTGTCCTGGAGAAAATAAAAATACTTGTACTATAGAGCTCAAAGTAGGTTGTAGTAAAATAAGATTGTGTTCTCCAGTGCAAATGGGTGAAACCGGCCCACTTACGAGGCTAATACTGGAAGCATCATCACCAATGGCAAACAAAAAACTAGTTTTGACAGCGCACTATGGTACAGTGACGTACAGATGGGGAAGCACTGCAGGGGGGGTGTTAGTGCTAATCATTTGCACCATGTTCCGGTCGCATGCCCTACATTTCCGTTGGCGGAATGTAGGGATCCTAAAGGGGTCTAACATTTATTTTGTAGCTGTATTTTGGAAACTAAAGAAAGAAAGCTGTATAAAAAATGTAGACTGGCGCTTCGATGCTGTTTCAGCAACGTAATCAGTATTTACCAACTCTCTGTTGCCTGGAAGCTTTGCTACTGTACTGCGAGGCCTGCCTACATTTCCTAGTGGTGTAGATTCTGCTTCCTTGTTCCTATTTCCTCCGCATCTGCTAGATGTACTTTTCATGCCGGGCCAGTCTGCCTCATCAGTAAATTCAACAAGTGCTTGCTAGGGACTGGAGAGACGGTATGATAAGAGAGCAAAATGAGGGAGGGTGCAGGATAGGGACTGCCATCGAATATAGTGCATCAAGAGGAGTCCTCATTAACGTGTAAATAGTGCGGGTGAGAGAAGAACTGAGCCGAGTGAGTGTAGCGAGCTCGCTGTATTGCGCTCCATGGCCTGCTTTTACTTTACCGACGGCTGTGCCCCATTCTTAAGCAGAGCTGCATGTAAAAGGAGCGTGGCCGCCATTAAAATAAAAGTTTGGCATGTGGCACTTTTACAAGAAAAAAAAAAGCATTTGTTTGTAAAAGCACCACATGTGCACTTACACTTAAATGGCGGCCACGCCCCTTTCTTTACATGTAGCTCGGCTAAAGAATGGGGCGCGGTCGCCGGTAAAGTAAAAGCAGGACATGGAGCGCAATAGGGCGAGGTGGCCTATAGATAGGCTCAAGGCGTCCGGAAGGCAGGCTGCAGGCGCCATTGCTCACTGTTTGATTATATTAATGTAAAAGCGGGTGACGTTCTGAACCCTAAAGCGTTACGCCCAGGGGTGGGAGGGGGCGCGGGCGGCAGTGTTGACTGTGCGCTACAGCTGTTAATTTAAAAGGGAGAAAACACAAAGGTCTGCATAAATATATAAGTTTTAGAGCAACACCCATTAAGTGGCGCAGCACTGAGTTGCTAAAAAACACAACAAAGCGGCAAAGAGGTTGCAAGCTGCGCATATACCCTCGGAAGCATCTGATGAGTCAGGGGGCGGGTGAGCGGGAGGCATTCCTTTGTAGTCTGGTAGGGGGGAATGCGAGGCACAAATGGTGTAATGGTTGTGTGATGGGGCAGGGGAGCGAGCGAGTGGGGGGAGCGAGCGAGTGGGAGGGAACGAGGCATTCCATTGAAGTCTGGTGCGAGGCTGATGGGTTTGACGTGCACGCGCATCACATGAACTGCACGTAATCCGCGCTTGTTCAAAGAGTTTGTTTCAACTCCTATAGATCTCGACATCTGCAATGCGCAAGCGCATAGGCAGAAGTCGAGACCTAAAAAAACAGACAGGGCTATCTCAGATCCAAGCCAGCAATCTTCTACACTGCTCAATAAATCAGGGTTTTTTTAAGCGCGCTACTCACCCGTGAGGGTCTCAAGGTGCTGGGGTGGAGTGCCGCTCCTGGTCAGCTGAAAAGCCAGGTCTTGAGGCTCTTCCTGAAGGTGTGCAGGGTAGGGGAGCGTCTGATGGTGGCTGGGAGCTCGTTCTAGGCATTGGCTGCGATGTAGGAGAAGGCTCTTTCTCCAGCCCTGGTCCTGCGGATGCGCAGGTTTGATGGCGGGGGTGGGGGGGTGTTGGCAGAGCGGAGGTTTCTTTTGGGTTTGTGTAAAGAAATTCTTTTGTTGAGGTATTTGGGTCCGATGTTGTGGAGGTATTTGTATGCATGGTGAATAGTTTGAAAGTTACTCTCTTCTCGACAGGCAGCCAGTGGAGGTCTCGCAGGTGTTGGGTCATGTGCTCATGTCATGGGGTGCCGAGGACTAGTTTGGCTGCGGAGTTCTGGATGGTATGGAGTTTGTGTAGCAAGGATTTGTTGATCCCCGCATAGAGGGAGTTTTCGTAGCTCACAAAGTCTTACACAGTGGCAAATAAAGAGAAGACTGCAGACATCTTCCAGGTTCGCTTGTCTCAACAATGTTCTGTGCATTCCCAGATATGACTGGGCACAAACTTTGTGCGAGAGGTAAATGATAGCTTGTTTAATTGAGATGTACTGGGATTCTCTTAATTGGATCCAGCACAAACTTTTTGGAAATGGGCTTTGCCAGTTAGATGTCCTTCTCAACAGTGAGGGATGCTAATGAATGGAAGCAGAAGAGTGGTTTCATACTGCTGCTATCATTAGTGTATCTTGAAATCTGACCTTTTTAGCCCCCGTTCGACAATGTCCATTGGCATGGTCGAGGGACCCTGATTGTTCTGAAGAAGTATTCTTGCAAGCTGTGCAGTGAAAAAAAATTGAAAAGTATGGCAAGTAACCAGAAAAAAAGTGGTTTGGGAAATTAATATTACATTGATTTTGTGTAGCTGACAAGCTTTTTATGTTTGCAATGTTGTGAAGTTTTTTCTGTTTCACAAACCTTTGCCTTTGGGCTTACAGCAAAAACGTATTTCTGGAACAACTCTTCAACCAATAAGTTGAGTTTGCTGGCTTTTTTTCAGCAAAACCTTTTTTTTTAAGATGCCATTTTCTTTTTTATTTAAAACTTTGTAACTTTGTGAGTTTGTAAGCCAGGCATTGCTTGTAAAAATAAAGTAAAAGGACAGGGATCCAAAATCTTTCTTAGGAGTGTGACATTTGTGCTGTTGAATGCCAGGTATTCCCGAATACCAAGGCTACCTAGTCTTGATTCCATCTGATGCCTCGTTTCTCCAACTTCCTCCACTCCTTATCTCTGTATCTCACTCTTGCAGACTCTTTTTCATCACTCCATGTTTTCCTGTCCTTCCCTTTCTCCTTGACTCCCCATTACAGCATTTCTCTCTTTTCCTCTAGGTCAGTGTCTGAAGGTCAAAAATAAGCCCCAGTCTGCAAAAACAAGTGCTGGTGCCTATCACCTTCACCCACTGACAGTGAAGCACCGCAGTCAGGACTGGTGATCACAACCAGTGATTCTATGGAAAGAGAGAAGGAAATGCTTAGCCCTGTGACTTAAAAGGAAAGGCTGTTGGCTCAAGCCATGCAGACTTCAAAAGATGGTAGTTTCTGTATGCAGGATTTATAGATGGTAACTTATGCAGTGGCAGCAATGTATGGAGGGCTCAGTGGCGTAGCAAGGGGGGTCTCCCCTGGGCAGCACGAGTTTTGGGTGCCGCGGCCTCCCCCCACTCTTACCTGCAGCCGTGCTGGACAGCCGTTGTGGGAATCGCCAGCACCCCGCCGCTCTTACATGCGGCTGCCGAGCGGCAAGTGCAGTGACCACCACGGGCAGCACTTCGTCTAGCTACGCCACCGGGAGGTCTGATGAAAGAAGGCACACTGGCATGGACCATCTTGTATAAGTAGGACATAGATGTCGGCAGCCCTAGTTCCCTGAGCTTTCACTCCACTTACGAACATCAAATATATCCTGTGCCAGCTGTGGTGATCATGTGTTTTGCTCTTCAAAATGGTCTATGTGGTTGCATGCCATAGTCTTTGTAGGGCAGTGATTGTGGCTTTTCTGTCAATTGGCTGGCGTGTATGGTTCCTGATCTAGGTTCTAATGGACACAAAGTCAACCTGGTCTCTGGTCAACATCACCAAAGCTCTTCTTGAGGCTGGTCCATCAAACCCATATAAAATGACGGGAGAATTTGGCCAAGCTGACCTTACATGTAGACCTTCCTTACTGCCTCAAGTACAAACTGAAGTACTTCCATGAGGCTACTAACCGACATATACCACTTTATATAAACATCAAAAGAAACAAACAACATTCTATCTTTTGTTTGCATTATGGTAAATGTTAAAAACCTGCATTTTAAACTCAGCTGCTTCATCTTAATTTAGTTGTGCTTTACTTACCTTTAGACTTAATTGTTTTACATTAGAATGTATTCTAAAATCTAAAAGACTGCACTTATAGTAGCAGTGGAAACAAAAGCAGAGCTAGTATTGGTAACAATAGTAGTATGAAATACACCAGAGGCACCTCTGTTAGTACTGGTACATTCAGGCTACCTTTTAGAAGGGGTGTGGATAATTACATCACTACTATCGATAGTGATGGCTCAAAATCAGCCACTCAGAAGCAGGAGCACACATAACAAAACTGAGAATTAAAAAAAACAGTTGACGTTTTGCAAGTGGTAAGAGTATTCTCAGTAGGATTACAAGTACCTGTAGTACTAATTTAAACAATAGATCTGCAGTACTGAAATTATCAACATTAGATACAGTACACGCAGAAGGAGTAGGGTTGGGAATATTCTTCATACTAGCAGTACTAGTAATAGCAGCAATATTAGTAGTACCACACGCAGTGGTACTAGTTGCACTAGCAGCACTGTTTATACCACTTAAAGCAACAGTAATATTAACTTTCATACTTTTTTATCAGTGCTAATTGGACTAGTTCTGGTATTAATATTTCTGCTAGTGGTAGTTCAATTAGTAGTCATAGTTAAAGCATTCCTACTTAGACTATGGTCCACTGGAATTCTCTAGTATGCCTTTACTACTTATGTGATACACCCGCCACATATTCCTTCATCTGCTACATCATTTGCAGATGTTGACAAAAAAAACTGTTCCCAGATCAAACAGATCAAAAATTACAAAAAAAAGGTGCCGCGTGCTGCAGGGCAGTAGAATGCCGTTTGCAAAGATTAACCGGTCACCTTTAGTTGCTGATTGCAGTATTTAGGTATCAAGCATATTCCATTTAGGTGAAACCGTTGTCTAGATAGTTTTAACATGTGCAAAAAGGACAAAATAATGAAGTGATAGTCTCCATAAGTGCGGCATTTTGCCATATAATTGTGACAACACTGCCACATAATTTTATCTTCCCCTACCACTTAATTCCAGTGGCCCTGCTAATAGTACAGGAACTTGTCATAGTAACTGCTGATACAGTATTATTTATTATAAGTAGATACAAAGGGGCTGATTACGATGTAGGGCGGATAGCCACCACCCGCATGGCGGTGGTGATCGGCCCTACATTTCCCCCTGCTTGCCACCCATTTCCCCTGCCATATTACTATCGCGGGACCCCGGCGGTCTGTGAGACACCGCCATCCATATTATGATGAGTGCAGTAATGAGCCTTTCCATGGCGTCTTTGCCGCCATGGAAAGGCTCGCGGTCTTTGCTGTTGGGGGCCCATAGCGGGCCCCCATGGTGTTGGGGGTGGGGGTGCCCCCCATGGCAGGCACCACGTGGTGCCTGCCATGTAGTGCATGGGAATGCAGTGCACATTCCATTTACACTGCGAGTGGGTCTGCAGCTAGCAGATCCACCCGCAATGTAAAGGGGCCAGGATGCGCCCGCCAGTGTGCGGGCGCATCCTAATTTACATGGCAGGACTGCCGCGACTTCATCGGTCGGTCCCTGGCTCCCCTACGGTGTCCGCCCGCCATTGTAATGGGCCCCTAAGTCTCTTTTGAGTTTAACCCCTTCCCATGACTTTGTGGTCACATATTTTCTGAAGGCGGTGACCTGGCTTTCCTCTTTGCATAATTGTTGTAGTTCAGGATTCTCGCAGTCCTCTTCTTTGGTTGTCCTGCTAGTAGTAAATAGTAGCAGTCAAGTTTTACTGTTACAGTTGGGCAGGCAGATGTGGCAGGTGGTACACAGGGTGGGTGTGCTTCCTGGTTTTGCATTTGCATGATTACCCGCAGGTGTATTGTTCCTCTTTTATGTAAAAAGAGGCATGTGCATATGCTTAGAGAGACAAGCTTGCACACCAATCAAAAATGGGGACAAATCCACGAGAAGTTGCAATAAAGAGGGGTTACGTCTCATTCAATATAAGATCCTACATAGGGTTTACTTTGACAGAGCATGACTACACACACCATGAGACGAGCAGAATCCCCAGATTGCTTAAGATGTCAGAACGAGCGAGGCACATTCATACACACATTGTGGGACTGCAGTAAAATAAAACAAGACATGTGTTCAGCTGTTCTTTGTTTTAGCTCCTGTGTGTCAGTGCACAGTGTAAGCGCACAAGCATACCCTGCTCTCTCTGGAACACTCAAACTGCTGAGTCACTCTCACTCTGCAGTCTCTCTCACTCTGCAGTCACTCTCACTCTGCAGTCACTCATGCTGTCACTCTCATTCTGCTGTCACTCATGCTGTCAATCTCACTCTGCTGTCACTCTCACTCTGCTATCACTCATGCTGTCACTCTCACTCTGCTGTCACTCTCATTCTGCTGTCACATGTGCTATCACTCATGCTGTCACTCTCACTCTGCTGTCACTCATGATGTCACTCTCACTCTGCTGTCACTCATGCTGTCACTCTCACTTTGCTGTCACTCATGCTGTCACTTTCACTCTGTTTTCACTACTCTCACTCTGTAGTCACTCATGCTGTCACTCTCACTCTGCTTTCACTCTCACTCTGCAGTCACTCTCACTCTGCTGTCACTCATGCTGTCAATCTCACTCTGCTGTCACTCATGCTGTCACTCTCACTCATGCTGTCACTCTCACTTTGCTGTCACTCATGCTGTCACTCAATCATGCTGTCACTCACTCTGCAGTCACTCTCACTCTGCTGTCACTCATGCTGTCACTCTCACTCTGCTGTCACTCTCACTCTGCTGTCACTCATGCTGTCACTCTCACTCTGCTGTCACTCATGCTGTCACTCATGCTGTCACGCTCACTCTGCTGTCACTCATGCTGTCACTCTCACTCTGCTATCACTCATGCTGTCACTCTCACTTTGCTGTCACTCATGCTGTCACTCACTCTGCAGTCACTCTCACTCTGCAGTCACTCTCACTCTGCAGTCACTCTCACTCTTCTGTCATTCATGCTGTCACTCTCAGTCTGCTGTCACTCTCACTCTGCAGTCACTCTCACTCTGCAGTCATTCTCACTCTGCAGTCACTCTCACTCATGCTGTCACTCTCACTCTGCTGTCACTCATGCTGTCGCTCTCACTCTGCAGTCACTCTCACTCTGCAGTCACTCTCACTGCAGTCACTCATGCTGTCACTCTCACTCTGCTGTCACTCTCACTCTGCTGTCACTAATGCTGTCACTCATGCTGTCACTCTCACTCTGCAGTCACTCATGCTGTCACTCTCACTTTGCTGTCACTCATGCTGTCACTCACGCATGCTGTCACTCACTCTGCAGTCACTCTCACTCTGCTGTCACTCTCACTCTGCTGTCACTCATGCTGTCATTCTCACTCTGCTGTCACTCTCCTGTCACTCATGCTGTCACTCATGCTGTCACTCTCACTCTGCTGTCACTCGTGCTGTCACTCATGCTGTCACTCTCACTCTGCTGTCACTCATGCTGTCACTCTCACTTTGCTGTCACTCATGCTGTCACCCACTCATGCTGTCACTCACTCTGCAGTCACTCTCACTCTGCAGTCACTCTCACTCTGCAGTCACTCACTCTGCAGTCACTCACTCTGCAGTCACTCTCACTCTGCAGTCACTCACTCTGCAGTCACCCTGCTGTCACTCTGCTGTCACTCTCAAATTGAAGCCCATGTTAGTGTCATATAGCTACTGTTTATCTTTATAATGTGTTAAGTTAGCATAGGCTTATTACCTGTTTAAACGCCATTTTTCCTTTTGCTGCTTCTGCACACGACACTTAATTGTTGATTTAGCTTTCAACCTAGTAGCCCGTTGTGGTTTACATGAGAATAATATGTTATTGCTCTGATATCAGCTTTGCTTAATAAACTATGTCTGTACAGAGAGTGCTGAAGCTTCAGGAATAACACGATACAGAATTGTTATGAGGTCTGATCTCCGCACCTGCATAGACATAACATAAGTGCAGCTTCTGCCAACTTTAGGCTTTAGGCGGGTTTTATATTGCTTTGCTTGGAGCACAGATACACACTTGATGCTGTTCGCATGCAGAGAGAGCTGGTGTATGCTGATGGATCTCTTCATTCTAGGATCTTGAGGTATGGGCCCGCCCTGTTAAAACCCAAAGAGACCTTCTTAGCTATTAATATAATATGTGAGTTAGGGAGGGTGAGAAATAAGTGTTGTTAACCCTTATTCATTACAGCATGTTAACATGCTGTCACCGTTTGCTTTCTATGGACTAGTAACTATGCTGATAGCTTTGCTTCTGATAATATGTTTCCTTGTATTATCTAAGATACTGCGTCTGAGAAAACGGCATTAGTAAATAAATATTTCAAATGTGCACGTGTCCTCATTTACTCCATGTTCTGGTTTGAAATGATTGTATAACGAAAGAGTGCTCATGTGTTCCACGTAACCTGAGGTATTATAAGTTCATGTTCTGGTTTGTCTAAACATTGGGAGTTTGTTATGACCAATGAGACACTGTAGCTTGCTCGGTAAGGGGTTTGTTGGGTACTGAGGTGAGTTTTGGGTCACCCTAATTCGCCGAGGTTCCAATCCTCTGTGCACAGTTCTGTGGGAGAACAGAAACCCTGCTACATGGCGCCCATACGTTGGTGGTCTTATATCATGACACTCGAGTAGTATATCGTTCAAACCTTAACCCCTTCACTGTCGTTTCCGGAAAACGGTGGTGTCGGAAAAACCTACCTATTTTTGAAATAGGTCTTTTCAAGCTTGAATCTATCTAAAACGGTTTCTTTGAATTACTACCCAGTTGTGCTACAAAGTTTCCTTTGTTTTTCAGTAGTTCCGGTATAATCATGGCGCAGGCTGTGAACATCCCGCAGCATAGTCGCATTGCGGTGCGCAACCATTTACAGACTTTCCAGGTCCCTGTGGATGGCTTAGCTGTGATTTTAGTGGTGTGTGCAGATCCGGCGTACCCTTACGAACTGTTTTATTCGTGGGTAACGTTTCCGGCAATAGACGCAAATTCTGGTGTGTTCCACACCTACACACCCTCACCTGTACCGACTGAATATACACCGTACAGGGCACTGGAAATACCTATTGATCATTGGCAGCATCACGTTTGGTTTGATGGCGCCCTACCCCACTCTTTGTCCGCTGCGAGGTTGGGTCCTTTGTCCATTCCAGGCACAAATTGGCCTGCATTGGGTGGATTCACCCCGCACCCGAATCACGGCGCTTGTCCCCAAGCGGATATTCGCAGACTACATGTTTCGATTGCCGTGATTCGTGCATTAGTGCAATACATAGGTCGTCATCTCCCGGGTGGTCCCCCGGGGGGTCCGGCTGTTCAGACGGAACATGGCGGTTTAAGGCTCAATCCGGTTATGGTCAATTCGGTTTTTGGTAAGCGCCCCGATGATAAAGATGAGTTCCCTTTCTGGCTTGCCGAGAAATTTGACCAACTGGAAGCTGTGTTTCCGAATTTTACTCCTGCTGATAAACATAGAATGTTGACGATTACTTTGCCTAAGGATTTAACTCCTGAACTCGTTGACTGTGAAAGTTGGGGGGAAACTTTTGCGGCTGTTTATGCGAGGTGTTTCGGCACCCCATCTATGTCCGTACTGCCTACGATCGTTAAACGTGTTCAGGATGATCACGGACTGGAAGCAGCGGTTGAATTGGGTATGCTCCTGTGTGGTTCTTTTGAGATTGTCAGCGATCTCATACTCTCCAATATAAAGGGAGATGCGGTGAACTTTCAGGTGTCGAATGCTTTGGCTGCTATACCCGATGACGAAAAACCCCAACAGTTGGCGAAGATAGTTGTGGCCGCATATAAAACTATAGGTCGCACAAGTAAAGGTCTGAAGTATTTTGCTATCAAGGAGAAGAAACAACCACAAGGGCAGTCTGCTGAGGCAGATGTCCAGCCCAAGTCCAAAAAACAAAATTGGCCTAAAAAACAGAAACAGGGGAAGCAACAACAGCAGACTCAGGATTCTTATCCTGCGCCACAAGTTTCTGCGCCGACAGAGAGAGTTTATGACTTGCGCGATCGCGCGATGATTAAATCACCTGATCGATTTCAGGTTTCTGATCAACGCTCTCCTCGTTCCTTTCAGGACTCATCGGCCCCGAAGACCGGTGGAGGAGGAGGCGGAAGGGGACGTGGTGGCCAACAAGGATGTGGCCAGCCCCGCCAGACAGACGGCGCAGGAAAGCAGGAGGATTCTACGCCAAAAAGACCGCAGTTTGCGAAAAAGAAGGTCGCAGCCTTAACAGTGCATCGATATGCCACAGATAGTGAGAACGCGGCTTCGGAATCTGACGTGGGCTCTGACCTTGCTGGACAGCGCTGTGGGGATTACCATAGTGAGAGAGGCGCTGCGTCCACTACTGAGGGTGACAGCGACTGATGTCTACGTTGTAATAGAAACAGCCGATACAAGACTTGCTCCCCCTGAAAGACTTTATGAAATTGTCCTGTTAATTGAAGGTGACATACCACGTACCATCAAAGGGGTATTTTGGGAAAATCTTTCATCTACGTATGATATTTTGCTTTCGGAGGCTGACTGGCCCCCACCTTTTGTGCTCGCGGCACCGCGAGGGGAGGAGGTAATCCTCCCCAGTTTCGCGAACACTGTCTCGAAAGAGCATGCGCAGCATTTTGCAGAAGAGTGGGCTCGGGCTCTCGTACCGGCTCTGTACCGTAACCAATGTGGTTGGGATAAATTATCCCCTTGCCACGAAATTCCCTTGCGGTCTCAGCCGCAGCCTCAACCTCAATATCCCATTCGGCGTGAAGCCAAGGCTTCCGTCGCGGAAATCCTTGAACAATTGGAATATCAGGGAGTTATTGAAACGTGTGTGTCACCGATGAATAATCCTCTTTTTACTGTGACCAAGCCTGACGGATCATATCGTTTGGTATTGGATTACCGGCATTTGAACTCGCATTGCCGTAACTGTGCAGTACAGAATACTCACGGCTCTGCCCTAGTGGATAGTCTAGTGCGTAAGTGTTTTAAAACAACGCTTGACATATCCAACGGTTTCTATGCCCACAGATTGGATAGCTTTAGCTCCCAATGGACCAGTTTTACATGCGCTGGGGTCCAAAAACAATTCCGGCGTCTCCCAATGGGCTATAAGAATAGTCCTGGTATATTTACCGCCCGCATAGTCTCTCTTTTGGAGAGAATCGACCCAGATGCTTGTTCGTATGTGGATGACATATATCTCACGGACGACGAAATTTGGGAGCATCTATGTCATGTAAATTCGATTATTTGTACCTTTGCAGACATGGGTTACAAATTTAACTTTGCAAAATCGCACATTGCTGAGTACACAGTGTTGTTCCTGGGCTATGAGCTCAACAATGAGGGTAGAGGTTTGGCTCCTCGCTTCTTGGAGAAATGCGCACAGTTGCGCGCTCCTACAACACTGAAAAAATTACAGTCTTTACTGGGCTTTTTAAATTTCGGGAGAACATACATTCCGGAATATGCCCAGCGTATCAAGCCTTTGTATGCTTTGATACAACCAACTTTTTCCAAATCATGCTGGCTGCCTGAGCACTCGGCCATCTTGCAATCTTTGCAGGCTGATCTGCTCGCTTCTAAATTTTTACTGACTCGTGATAACCACACCAACCTGGTAATAAGAATAATTCCTGGGACAGTGGGTTTCACGTACCTCACTTTTAATGAAGGAGACACAGTACCTATTGCTTACAAGTCACACTTGTACACTTCGGCTGAGATGCGGTTTCCCACTGTGGAAAAGGTTTTAACAGCTGTGCAGATGGCGATTCTTAAGGAACCAGCTCTGTCACAGGGGAAACGCATGTTGGTTGTTACACCCTGTCCTCATTTGGAGGCAGTCACAAAAGCCAGTGTACTGAATTCTAAAGCTTTGCACCCTCGGTGGATTCAATGGGCTGCTTCCTTGACGTCCACGGATGTCACGTTTATTTTTGACGCCTCATTGCGGTCGCAAGAGTACTTGCAGTATGAATTTGTTCATCCTGCTCCTCTAGCTATGCGGCCTTTGGAGGACTTCCATTGCATCATTTACACTGATGGTTCGGCGCAGGTTGCGCATGGCTCTAAACACGCCTACGATTCCGCATGTGCCATTGTGGTCGGTGCCATGGTGAACGATGAGTTCCAGTCCAAGGCAGTACACACGCAGCCTCTAGGGGACTGCACCACACAATTGGCAGAGCTTCATGCTCTCTTACTAGCGTTGGAGTAGCAGATCCTAGTGTAACTACTCTTATTGTGAGTGATTCTTACTACTGTGTCCAGTCTTACAACGAAAACTTGTTCTTTTGGATTCAGAATGACTTTCGTGATTCCAAGGGTAGCACAATAAAACACAAGATGATCTGGGTTAGAGTGGCGGAGCTTAAGGCTACGTTGCCGCTCGTTTTTGTAATTCATACTCTCGGCCATCAGCGTGTTGGAGTCCACGCTGTCGGTAACTCGCTTGCTGATGAAGCAGCGAAATCAGCGGTGTCTACATACTTAGTTGCAGCTGTTACTCGGTATAAAAGTAAGATTGATAGTGACATCTTGGCGGCTGTTGCTGCCACTGAGAAGGGAGGTAAACATCCTACGGGGTTCCCTTCGAAGTACACATACCACTTAAGTCCCGAAAAGGTTCCTTTTGTGAAAATTCCTGATGTTGGAGAACGTTTGATTCCCAACTCGGATCGCAGGGCTGACTTGATTACAGCGGCACATGAAGGTGTGGCGTCTGCGCATGCGGACGTCTCGGCCACTGTAACTCAATTACAACATCGTTTCTGGTGGCGGGGACTGTACAAACAGACGTGTGATTATGTCCTTCTTTGTGACATTTGCCAGCAGATTAAACCTTCGACTGCTGCGCGTCCGCCACAGACACAGTTGTACATTTCTAATAAACCACTAGGTTGTGTTTATTTAGATCACTGCGGTCCTTTTTCCTCTGATACTGCGTATAAGTACATCTTAGTAGCAGTTGATTCATGCACACGCTTTGTGTGGGTCTGGCCCCATCACAGCGCTGATTCACGGACTGTCATTAGAGATTTGCGTATCTTTGTAGGGATTTTTGCCTGTGGTACCTTCCATTCGGATCAGGGTCCGGCTTTCGCCTCTAAGGCGTATAAGGATGCCATGAATTCGATGGGGGTCCAAGTCAAGTTTTCGTCTCCCTACAGACCTGAGGGTAATAGTGTAGTGGAGCGAATGAACCGTGATTTAAAGCAGTCTTTGACAGCTCCAGTTATAGGCACTGGCAGAAACTGGCTGGCCCACCTCAATGGCGTGCAGCGTGCTTTTAATAATCTCCCTAGAAGGTCTCTGGTTGGGCGGACCCCATACGAAATGCTCTTTGGCATCAAGATGTACGTCCCTGACCTTGACGGTCTAGACTGCGTGGCTCGCGCCACACCCTTTGACGTAGATGAACATTGCAATGTTTTACAGGATCTACAAAAGACCAGAGACAGTCTTGCAAAGGAACATTTGCCCTCCACATCGGATGTTGCGTTGCAGATACCGGTAGTCGGCTGGCTACCCCAAGTTGGAGAACTGGTTCGAGAGAAGATCGATAACAAGAAAGAATTTGGTCCATCCTATCGAGCTCCGGTTCCAGTGCTTGGAGTGAGGGGCACAAGAACAGTCATTTTACCACCACTTCCTGGTCGTAAGGAAAACAGGTTTATCTCAATTGACAATGTCAAGATACACAGAGTGGCCGATTCTTCTTAGCATGACACCGGCAGTTTCCCGTCCTTCCGTTGTGAGAAATTCAGTTTTGCCCACTGCTTCTAATCATGAAAATGAAGTGGCCATCGAATTACCTGCATTTTCCAGTCCTTTATTAAGTACTTTGCCCGGTACAGACCATGATGAAATAGACTGTACTTACCCCACTGACTTGTCCATGCCTGACCTGCAAGCACGTTTGGCCACAGAATCCAGATTTTCTTTTGACACTGTTTCCAATGCTTCGAAAAGACCCTCACATTTTGCAGTTTATGCCAGCTTATTTAAAAAAAAAAATTTGATTCCCCCTTGGACATATATTAGGCTGGTGCTTTTTTCAATTTACCTTTTTATGTCAATTAGGTTTGTGTTTTATTTTTTCAGGATTATGAATGGACACTATGTCGAGGAAAGAACATGTATTCGACATCTAAATGGAACCTTGGCCCCCCTTTCCTCATCGCATTCTGCACACAGATTGAAAAGAGACTTGACATTTGTTAACATCACTGCTTGGCCTGTCCTTGATGGGATAGTGTGGGATGCCGTTAGGTTTCAAATTCATGGCCCTACCGAGGTTGTTAATGTCCCTAATGTGCTTAGAGTTAACATGGGGGATGTAGTGAAACAAAACATACGTTCTGATGATTGGGATGTTCAGGCCGTAGAGTCTTTGTTTTCTGATTTGAAATACTATGCTGCCTTTGATGCGGAAGATTTGTACTTAGAATCTGCTAATTATGGTGATTTGTTTTGCTTTCAACATTTTGGCAATCACTTCTTGCATAAAACAACATCCAGAAGGAATACTGTAAATTATACACAATGGGAACATTGCCCAGCTCCTAAACAAGGCAGTTCAAGTTCTTTTTTTAAAAAGTACACTTATTTTACTGACTTCAATCAGTCTAATCCCGAGTCCTTATATTTCAAAATGACACAGAAGCCGATGTCCAAGGTTAGACTTACCGATGCCAAATTATTGTACTCGAAGTCCTTTCTTGATCAGCTGGCTGTTGGCGGCTATGAATTATGGAAGGAAACTATTGACTTAAAATCTGTTTGGGGTTCTAAAAGCTGGCAGGTACAAGGCACTGAGGCTTTGCACCGTGCTTGTCTCATCCCGAATCAAATGTTGTTTTTGAATTCCTCTATTTCACAAACAACATGCTTTGGATTGGCTACTTCTAAAAAATTAAATTCTCCAACCATCCCAGAGTTAGAAGAATATTCTGGCTGGAGTAATTCTACTCAGTTTTCGATTAGGGACTTACAGTCCCTATTGCTGAATTCATCCTTTAACATATCCAGTATGGATCCAAAGGGTTGGCTGATGTGGCACAGAAGTGCTGATTCATGCCAGCGCCGTTTTCTGGGTTTGTCTGATGGCTTTACACAGGTCAGACCTGATCCACGTTTTGAATCTGATCATTCTGTTACGACTTACTCAGTGGGAAAATTATGTCAAAATTGGCTGACACATTCAAAATTGTCTGCAGTGAAATTACATCTTGCAAAGCTGAATGATGATGTAGACTTAAATGATTTCATAAAAGGCCCGGCTAGTGGTAGATCAAAAAGATGGATATATGCTGTTTACAATGAAATCTGGAAGACATCACAGATTGAGGCAGCGACACGCCTTAGGGCTATAGATCAAGCCAATCTAGAGAAAGTGCTTGCTGTGGTAGATAATAGTATTAACATGCTTTCTTCCCGCATTTACACTTTAGATAATATTGTGTCTTCTGTAGTGGATATTGTGCATGATGAAGTGTCTGTGTTGTACCATGGTCAGAATCAATTACGTTCTATCATGCAATTTGCATGGACCCTTCAAACGCTTAAATTTGGCAAGGTGCCATGGACCTACATGAATGTTTCTTCTCTCTTTGCCCCCTTTAATTTGACTGACAAGCAGCGCTTGCTTTCCATGCGAGATGCTTCATTTTCTATGTTACATATTGAGAGATTGGAGTCCTTGCCTTTTTCTGTGGCAGAGACCAGCGCTGCAACGTGGCTTATCCATGGTTTGATAACATTACCTTTTGCTTTGTATAAATTTACACATTGTATGAGATATGTTGCCATAGGTCACTATGAGCCCTTAGGTAGTGCATTTCTCCATGAAGTCTGGTCCCTTCCTTTCACTTATAGATGTTTGAAAGACGGACAGGAGGTTTATCTGAATGGGGAGGAGTGTACAGAAACACCAGATCACTCGCTAATGTGTAGGCACATATAATTGCACGGTTCTTGTAACCAGGACCGGCCAAACTTAGCCTGTGTTTTAAAAGGGACTCCAGTTCCTTAAATCACCCCGACTTTTACCTTGCTGGGAAACGGAAGTTATTTACTTTTAAATAATGAAGATTGTTGCGGTTTAATTAGAGGTGTTGCTTATGTGGTAACCGTAACTGAGCGTGTAGTTTGCTGCAGAAATGTTCTGTACCCACCCACACATGAAAATAGGGATGTTTCCATCTGGCCACGCATCCCAACCTTGACAGCAGAGTTCAACGGCATGAGCAGAATAAGGGCTCTATTGTCCCAGAAAGAAGTGGCCTTGAGTTCGGCTCGGGAAACTTTCGTGCTTCACATAGCTAACACCCGGACTGAGGTTCAGGCCCTTTTAAATACTGATTTACCGTTGCATTTCAGCGAGATGGTTCATTCTATCTTTAACGCGTCCTCCACAACTGGGCTGGCGCATTTTTTTAAAACTGTTAGCAGTGGTCTTGTAACTTCATTTGAAAAAATATTTGGAGTCATCCCTGCTTTCTTCCATTCCATTTTTTCCAGTTTGTTTGGTGGATTCCCGGTTTTACTGGCACTAGCGGCAGGCGTTCTAGTGGTTGTTTGCTTCCTTAAATATGGATGCCCCACATGTGGAAGGAGCCGCCCAGCCCCTTCTGGCGCTGTTTCGCAACCGGATGCTTGAAAATTATGGCACGCTGCCGCTTGCGCTTTTAAGCACGGCATATGGATTATCGTTTCGATTTTCCTACTTCACCTGTGTCCAGCCTGTGTTTCATTGCCTAAGCTGTGATTTTGACTGGGCCATTGATTTGTGTCTCTGCGGACCGGTTTCTCCTGACGTCGACTTTAATCAGCTGATGAGTCCCATCGTTACTCACGAGTTGGTTTGTACTGGCGAAAGGATTATGGCCTTAGCAGCGATGCATGGACTAATGGGTCCTTGGAACATTCTTGCAGCAGCGCAAGATTTCTTGGCACTGAGCTTTCTTGAAAACCCACCGAGTTGTCCTCTGATGGTAATAGCGGCTCCGGTACTAGGAGAACACGTATGTTCTTTTCCTCTTTTGAATTGGATGGCTGAACTGTTTTCGGATGAAGACGGTGATTTCATGTTGGAGGCTGTTGCTGCATATTTTCGGTCTTGCCTTGATGACCTTTATTGGTTTATGATGATGTCACCCTCTTCTTTGCATTTTTTCACCTCCCAGTCCTATTGACTTGAGTGCTGTGATTACTAAAATTGACATTTTGAGTTTTGATTTGGTTCATGTAGTTTTTTCCATCACTTATTGTGATTATAACGTTGTTCATAGTTCTTGAACTCTGCTCTCATGAAGTTGCCCTTATCTTATCTTATCTTATCCGTGCTCGGATCATGGGGGGGTGTCATATAGCCACTGTTTATCTTTATAATGTGTTAAGTTAGCATACACTTATTACATGTTTAAACGCCATTTTTCCTTTTGCTGCTTCTGCACACGACACTTAATTGTTGATTTAGCTTTCACCCTAGTAGCCCGTTGTGGTTTACATGAGAATAATATGTTATTGCTCTGATATCAGCTTTGCTTAATAAACTATGTCTATACAGAGAGTGCTGAAGCTTCAGGAATAACACGATACAGAATTGTTATGAGGTCTGATCTCCGCACCTGCATAGACATAACATAAGTGCAGCTTCTGCCAACTTTAGGCTTTAGGCGGGTTTTATATTGCTTTGCTTGGAGCACAGATACACACTTGATGCTGTTCGCATGCAGAGAGAGCTGGTGTATGCTGATGTGATCTCTTCATTCTAGGATCTTGAGGTATGGGCCCGCCCTGTTAAAACCCAAAGAGACCTTCTTAGCTGTTAATATAATATGTGAGTTAGGGAGGGTGAGAAATAAGTGTTGTTAACCCTTATTCATTACAGCATGTTAACATGCTGTCACTGTTTGCATTCAATGGACTAGTAACTATGCTGATAACTTTGCTACTGATAATATGTTTCCTTGTATTATCTAAGATACTGCGTCTGAGAAAACGGCATTAGTAAATAAATATTTCAAATGTGCACGTGTCCTCATTTACTCCATGTTCTGGTTTGAAATGATTGTATAACGAAAGAGTGCTCATGTGTTCCACGTAACCTGAGGTATTATAAGTTCATGTTATGGTTTGTCTAAACATTGGGAGTTTGTTATGACCAATGAGACACTGTACATGAGAAATGCTTAATTTCTTCTAGTTTTTGCATTATCCATGGGCAGCACACATGGAAAATGTGTAATGCCATGGTTTGTTTATGTACAGGAAAGCGTCCCTTCCTGTACATAAAACAAACCTTTTCTTAAAAATGATGTTTTGTAACTTACATGTGTGCTGCAGGAAGCAGCACACATGTAAGTTACAAACTGGTATTTTAGGTTTGTTTATGTGCAGGAAGGGACACCTTCCGGTACATAAACAAACCTCCCTGCTTCCAGACACCCTTGCACTCTGGTGTAAGGGTGCCTGCGCTGGCACTAAGTTGTGAAATTTAGGACCATCGCAGGGGGAAAAGCAAGGCTGCACCATGTCCTTGTGAATATGGTGCAGCCTTGCTTTCCTGAAGTGGCAGAGAGAGGCGCTAAGCCAAGAAGGCTAATTCCTCTCTCCGCCACTTGCTTGTGAATATCCCCCTTTGGTTTTTTGCTGCTTCTTTGTCCTTAGCAGTAAACCAAGCACTAGGTACAGGAACAGGCAAGACGTTTTTTAAAGATACAAACGTAAGTGCTTGGAACCACAGCAGTACTCTTCTCCACTGTCACCTATGCAAGAGTCTTTGGCAAAAATATTTGAAAACATCATATGTTGTGTTTTCAAGGGGTGGGCTCTCAAGAACACCTTAAGGTTTTTGGAGGAACTAGGCCAATGGGCTTTGAGGGGCAGCCAACCGCAGAGTACAGGAGACCATGCGCCTGTTGGCTAGGCAGGCCGCATGGATTTGTTAACACCAGGCGCGCTGGTCTTAGCACGCCCGGCAAGGTGTGCAGCGAGTGGTGTGGCGGCAGCTGTATTGACCTGCTCACCCTCACGCAGAGTTGGAAGTGTGCAGGTGAGTGGGCAGGGCTGCTCGGTGAGCATTAGAGTGGCCCCTATTGTAGCACGGGACTCGCACGCTTGGAATGGTCCTATGCTCTGGCCAATACTCGTTTTTATGGATGGAAAAGGGGACACTGCCAAGGCACAGCCGGATCAGAAAAAGAAGGGTGCATGCTCCTCCGTGGATGCTGTGCCTTCCGAGGCAGCGGGTGCTGCTATAGAAGGGAGAAAGGGAGAGAGGGAGTAGAGATTTTGGATTGCATGGGCAAAGAGGGGTTTCACAGGGGGTGTGAGCTGATTGCCCAAGGACACCAGATGGGTAGAAGTGCGAGGAAGGGGGTTCAGGAGGTGTAGGAGCATGTTGGGGAGCAGGAGATTGTCAGAGGGGAAGCAAATGGGGCAGTGGTTGATGGGGGGTTGTGGAGGTGGACCCAGTGGGACTAGAGGTGAAGGTGTGGTTCGACTTGGCCCCCAGGCCTTTATGAGGGCTATGGAGTGAGGTAGTCGAGTGGGGGAGGGGGTGGCGAATGGCAGGGAAAAATGTGTGGTCGGGAATAGTTGATGTCCAGGGATGAGGCGCAACACTACGCGATGGGCCCAGCCTCGATCTTGTTTGCGGAAGCCTTAGAATGGAGTAATGAGGAGGGCAGGGAGAAAGAAAGTGGGAAGGGGAGGGGGTGTGTGAAGTCCCCAGTGGGGACTTATGCCAGGCACAGCCAATGGAGTGGGGTCTCCGGCACGGAGGGGCGATCACTCAGGATGCGTGTGTAGGAGAAGACAGGGTGCATGAGGTGATGGGTAATGCCAGGAGGTAGAGAAGCAGAGTAGGGAAGAGTATAGGGCACAAGAGGGGAGCTGGAAATAGGTGTCAGAGCAGGGTGCAGGGTCCGGTGTGAGGGAACCTAATGACGGCATGCCAGAGCTTCATTTTGTATTTCAGACTCAGCGTCAAGGCAGACATGCTGACTTGGGAGAGTCTTATGTGACTCACAAACCCAGAGGAGAAGAGATGGGAGGGTCTTGGTCGGCCAGCCTGATGGCTTCATGGGACGACGACAACGCTACAAGAAGGTCTGCAGTGGCCTCGGAAGTGCAATGGCCGGTATGAGTCAATGAGGCCTCTCGGACATCAATGGGGTTAACTGGGTGCACTACTGTGGTTGATAATAGGTGGTATGAGTTGTACGGTGCTCCGGGGTATCACTCTCTGACGGGGAGTGTGAAACGTAATACTGGAGGGTTGCACTCCCACCGATGTGGGATGTGTCCCCCGGGCTCCAGTAGATGTCCTTCTGCTGGGAAGGTTTCTTCAAGGTAGTCAAAAATATAAACACAGTCTTCCTGATGAAACTCTTTGTTTTTAATTCATCTTGTTGTCATCACAAGGGTAATATATTTGTATATTGCGGTTCATCGATGCATTATATTCCAAACATTTTACATTCCCAATGCATTTCGGCAATGTGATTGCCTTCTTCCAAGGGATATCTCTGTAACAAGGAAATTACAATGCACTCAGCATAGTCCCCACGATATTATGCATTTCAAAGGTTAATTAAAAGGTAAATAGTCGTGATCATTATAAGTATAGTGAGCTTACACTGGTGAGCAATTAAATGTGAATATGTGAGAGTAAGTAGTGTCAGGGTTAAACAAATGGTGCTGTTGTAAACGCATGCCGCTGGGTAAAACGTGTGTAACTAAACGTTTCTAATAAATGGCGTGGTGATCGGTGACAGGTACAAGAACGCGTTAACATGCATTATAAATGTGAACCGCGTGTGTTTATGAGGGCGTGTATGATCGAATATTACAGTCGCATCCGTGAATATATACCAAGGTGTAATGCGCCGGGATTCTGTCATTTAAACCAAATAGGTTGGGTCGACAGAATTAAGGACTGTTGATTACGGGCTTACCGTTTGGATCTTCGCTCTCCCGTCTCACTCGTGAACCGGAAGGAGTCTGGAATGACCTAGGATGTTCTTATAACTAAAAAACGGTGCCGGTCGTGTTGCTAGGCGACGTGAAAATAAATGCTAACGAGTGTCATAAGGGCTCGTGAAAAGCCGCTGAAAGATTCTCGGAGGTGAAAAATACTGATAGAAATGGGCGTGCTCAGGTAGTAAATGAGAAATGACGATTCCGCAAGAAACAAATAAAAATAACAGTGACCGGTCGAGTAGTTCCTCAGTGGTATCAATAAAGATACATGAGTAAAAAAACTTGAGTCCTCTCGGACATCAAGCACTGGTGGAAGGTGGAGCAGGTTGGGTGAACAGACAGGAAGGCGTATCTCAGCCCCCTGTCTGCCCTCCAGGTTGGTAAGCAGTTTACAAGTTGGAAGGATGACAAGTTGGAAGGTCGGGATATGGGGCCCTTAGGGCCAGAAGAGCTACAGCATGAGCAAGAGCAACTGGACTATGATGAGGCCACCCTAGAAGAAGGGGAAACTGTGGATGAGACACAGAAAGAAGAGGACAAGTGGTAGGGGAGGGTGCACCGGAGAGTTGCCCTAATGCACTTGTTCATACCTCATTACAGGAGCATCACGATGGACCTGGGACACATCAGACGGAATTGGTGATTGGAGCCCCTTCACAGCTGGTTGGGCGGCTGGATCGACTGAGGAGTCCTACCTTGACGCCAGGTAAGGGTGCTAGTATCACATGGGCCGCTCTACAGCAACACCATATAAAAGCGTTGTTTCATCCTTTGGACAATCAGAATTTTGTAAATATTCATCTCCTTAATTGTGGGGATCATTATGTGTCGTTTAAATGTGAAAATTATGATTTAAAAATAACTGATCACAACTGTTTTGTCATTCATTCATGTATATATCACTATTGTTGTTTGTTTCATTGATTGTCTTTTTTATTGCACTGATTTATTGTGATTATATTTGTACATTATTTCATTTGTGTATTATGCATTAGTGGATATAGCTATAATCAGATTGTTTATAATGATGCTGTCTGTTGAGTAGATTATGTGTTTTTTCTGTTGAACCATTTAACATAAAGAGTAATTAAAATTGAATTTGGCAACATTGATGGCCAAGATAAACGTATTAATTTTCATTTATTCCTTGTATTAGTTACATATTTAAATAATTGGAGATGTAGGTATATATCTAATTGTTTTGCTCTACAGCAACAAGGCATGGTTTCTGTTGGGGCGAAGGCAGGGGGTGATGAGGACAGGGAGGAGGTACGTTTATGTAAAGCTAGATACGTAAAGGACACAGGCATAGCCACAGATGCAAAGGATGGCGAGGTCAAATAAGCAGGGGCTGGTAAGATACCCCTGGAGAGATAAGGCATATAACAGCAGCAGAAGGAACGGAGATGCCGCAGGTGAAAGCAGAAGGGGCAGACACTCAGGTGAAAGTGGGTGGGGGGAGGAAACTAAGACGAAAGAAAGCAAAGAAATAAAGATCCATAGATTGCCATACATGGGAGTGACCAGGCCACTGGGTGCGGATTTGATGCTGGCAATGAAAGAAAAAATATGGAAAGGGGAGTATGTGGAGATGCAGAAGCCATTTCACAGAGAACTGAGGACCAAGGTAGGGTCCAAAGAACAGGAGGTCGAATAGGCTAGAAGGTTTGGGTGCCTATAATGGTATAGAACTGGACTGTGGCCTTCCTTATTTTTGCAAGCATTTATTGCTAGAATATGGTGATATGGGAAAAGGCTTGTACGCCAATTAAGGGTGACCGGATTGAAGCATGATTGACGGGATATCAGAACAGACAGGATGCAACGCTATTGAGCGAAGGTTTCAGGGAGGGATTTTGGCTCGAATACAGGGGTCCCAGACTCACAAGATTGGCTGATAATTTGAAATTGGTGGCTACACATAAACAAGTGGTGAGGAAGAATTTGGCAGAAGAGGTATAGGAGGGTAGAATGGCAGGACCTTTTGGACAATGGCCTATGCCTAACTTGATTGTCTTGCCGATCGGGGTAGTACTAAATAAAGAGCAGGTTCAATTCTGCCTTATGCAACACTTATCATGGCCAGAGGGGAACTCAGTCAATGATTCCATTCCAGGTGAGGGGACCTCAGTGTCATACTCCTCAGTTGGTGTTGCGATGGCCCTGGTGGAATAGAGCGAAAGGGGCACACTGATGGCGAAATGTGATATTAAGTCAGCCTTCCAGCTGTTGTTAGCTCATCCAGAGGAATTTTAGTTGCTAGGCATACAGTTTGAAGGCCAATAGTATGTAGATAAGGCGTTACCCATGGGATGTGCAATATTATATGCAATATTTGAGTGGTTCAGCTCTTTCTTACAGTGGGTTTTACGTCCCACAATGGGAAGACGGCAGTTATGCACTATTTGGATGATTTCTTTTTTGTGGGGATGCCTGGTTCTGCAGACTGTCATTAACAGTTGACACGTTTTGAAGAGCTCATGGGCAACATTGGGGTACTGCTTGCTCCAGAAAAAACTATGGGGCCAGCAATGGTGCTGTCCTTCCTGTGTATTGAACTGGAGACTATAGCTAGGGAAGCACACTCCTCCTGGACAAAAAAGTGCAAATGCAACTGCTATTAGGAGTAATGCTGAATAAACCTAGGTTACGGTCAAAAAGGTGCAAGTCTTGCTTGGTCGTTTGAATTTTGCGTGCAAGGTAGTCAGGATTGGTAGGTATTTCTGTATGCACCTGGCAGGGCTGTCCTTGCCTCATCATCACATGCAGTTATCTGCGGACGCGAGGGAGGATCTGCGCATGTGGCGCACATTCCTGGATGACTTCAATAGAATTCACATGGTTGGTCCGCAGGAATGGGAGTGGGATGTGCAGATATGTGCATATATACTCGGATGCCGCTGGAGTGATCGGATTTTGGCTTTACTGGCAGGGCAGGTGGTGCACTGAAGGATGGCCAGCAGCATGGAAGCAGGGGAGGGGAGTAGTAAATCCTTTTTCGAGTTTTTCCCTTTGGTGGTTGCTGTGACATTGTGGGAACAAGAACTGGCGTACAAAAGGGTACTATTCAGAGTGGGTAACATGTTAGTCGTACATGTAGTGAACAGGCTGTCCTCAAGGGATGAGCAGGTACTTAAGCTGCTGCAAGTCTTTGTGATGTGTTGTTTGAAGCATTATGTCACTTTTAGAGTGAAGGACTTGCCAGGGGTGGAAAATTCCATTGCAGACACTTTGTATCGTTCACTGAAGGAGAGGTTCCATGGGCTGGCCACAGAGGCAGACAAAGACAGAAGGATGATACTGGACAACATGTGGAGCATAGGAGAGAGAGGATGCTGCAGTTGGTGGTAGGGTCTTTGGCCGTATCTACCAGGAAGGCATGTGCTCCGGCTTGGAAGGTGTTTCAAGCAGGGGGAGCTGAGTGGAGGTCAGACGAGTGTGACAAGGAAGAAGATGTAGTACAATACATACTAATGTTGATAGAGAGAGGTCTTTCAAGGGTCAAGATATCTGGGAAATTGGCAGGCATTGCATTATTGGGCAAGCTGTTATGGGGATATACGCCTGCGGCAGGAGAGCTGGGTAAGAATTAATGAATGAATGATGCAACTTAGAAAGCGAATTAATACTCAGAGGCGTCTTTGCACTATATGGGCCAAAAGGAGCAGATGCAAGCTGTAAAATGTGGTATACAGCCTTAACAACAAAACTTTTACAACGAACTACCATTACAACGCAACTTTTACAACGCAAACTATTACAACGCATAGCGCTGGGGGGCGCTCTAGGATAGGGAATAGGTTTAATGTACTATCCAACACCTTCCCTACTATCCACGGGGACTGGAGTTGGAATAGTAAATTAAACTATTCACTATCCAGCGCCCAAAAGCATTATGCGCTGTAATGGTATGCGTTGTAAAACTTGCGATGTAAAGGTAGGCGTTGTAAAAGTATGCGTTGTAACGTCATACATCCGTAAAATGTCAGCAATGATCATTGATCAAATAACCATGTTTTGAGGCTCTTCCAAAAGACAGAGAGTGAAGGTGCTGTTTTCAGTTCGAGTGGCACATGGTTCCAATGAAGAGCCGAAATTCTAAAAAAACTTCTTCCTCCTCAGGTGGCACGTCTGAAGGAAGCAACCCTCAAAAGGCTGGCTGAGCATGAACGCAACATTCTGCCAGGAGTGTACTAGATACAATTGTTCTTGAGGTAGGCTGGACCTTTAACATGGACTTTTTTATATGCTGAGCAAAGAGCCTTGAAGGTGATGCGGTGGCAGACCGGGAGCCAATGCAATTGTCTGATGGAGGCCATAGCTGACCAAAATTTTGGAATTCCTAGAAGAAAACGTGCAGCCGCATTTTGAGTGGTCTGCAACTTCTTGAGTGACCCTTTAGGAAGGCTGATGTAAAGACTGTTACAATAAAAATTAAAGTGATAACAACCATCAAGAGATCAGGCGGAAGAAATTATTTGATTCTTTTTTAAAGATTCTAAGCCAATAAAAGGAAGAGGAAGGGATCAGGTTGACTTGTTCTTTACATTTTACTACCCTATCCAAACACAAATCCCAGGTTTTTTACTTTGGATGTTAGCGTAGAAGCCAAACCCAAATCAGAGGGCCACCGGCTAGATGTCCAGATGGTCGGATTGTTGCCGAACTGAATGACCTCAGTTTTTAAGGATTTCAGCTTCAATTATTGGCAATGCATCTGCTCACTGCACTTATACAGCTGGTAACTGTATTACCAGAGTAACTTATCTATTTTGCCAATGAGACTATTATCTGTGTGTCATTGGCGTAAGATGCCAAGGACAGACTGAAGGATTTTATTAGAGTGGCAAGGGGTGTAACATAAAGGTTAAACAAAGTAGGGGACTGTGATGACCCCTGGTGAACCCTACAACCCTCAGAGTTTAAAATACCTAGGGATACATGTGTTGGCGCCTGAAAGGAAAAATTTAAGTAGCCCCAATGCAGCCCCATCAATCAGTTTTCTGCCGCTAAAGCGGCGATAATTTTAACGCTGTTTCTTGATAATATGCCCCTTAATTTCTCCAGTGCCTAAGAAATTGAATGTGTCCGTCTGTAATGCAACTGGCGATCATGTAAAGCGCTCTGATACCTTCCGGCCGAGTTTGTGCTATATAAAACTGAAAAAAAATTACATATTCAAAAGATTACTTAATTTACCATTCCACCCATGGCTGCTGTCATATTTTAAGGATACCCATGTGAAACAATCTAAATGGAATCAACTGCATGGCCAAGTGTTTATGACGAAAATGTGGCTCTTGACCTGAAGGACCAATGCTTGTTGATCATGTGCTAGCTGCTCTTCATGTCTGACTGCCGATGGCCCAGGACGATGCTCTTCCAGCCCCATGGCACTGGGAAGCAGCCCTGCTTCTGCTCCCACTCCTGGGAGTCTGCGCCTCTTTACTGTGTTTTGCTACAGGTCGTAAATTAGGAGACCGTGTCAGAGGGCAGACCTGGCTCACCAGGAGTAAATTACTCGAGTGAATCACTCCTCGTGACCAATGGGCCGAGAAGAATCGGTTCGCAGCAGCTTGGCAGAGGAGCCGTGACTGGGCCCTTGTTCTTCTCAGCACATCCTGCATTCACTCGTGCAGAGAGGAGCTGTATTTTCCCACCCAGACTCCTCTATTTTCGAACCGGCGTTTAAAGGGCCCGTTTGAAAAAAATGTGTTTTATCCATCTGTGTTCAGGCCAGGATAATCTGGCTAGCATTTGATGTTGCTGTTTTCTGTAGCTTTGTGCACTGGGCCATTAACGACGCAATCTCTTTCTTGTAATTTGGACTCGGACGCAGAATACATGTTTCTGACATAATGACCTAATCACTTTTTTGCCACCTAATGCAAAAAAAAGCCCGCAGGGGCTCAGACTTTCGACCTTTTATTAACAGTATATTCTCATAGCTGGACTAAGCCAACTGTGCCGCAGGTGTGTCCAAAAATGTAAAAAGCTTCCTTCCCTCTGCAAGAACATAGGGGCATATTAGCAAGAACCTCGTTAAAATTAGGCGATAATGGGCTTGCTAATATGCGTTATAGAATTCCAATTGAAGCCCAGGCTAGATGTCCTGCACATCTAACCTGGGCTTCTATTGGAATTCTGTAACGGATGCTATCAAGCCCTATATCGCCGTTTTATCTGCAGTTTCCTGCCGCTAAAACGGCGATAATTTTAAAGAGGTTCTTGCTAATATGCCCCATAGCTACATAGCAGAGCAAGGGCACTACTTCCATCAGAGATGTTGTAGTTGACAAAGCTTTGATAGGGGTAACCCCCCCACACACCTCTATTAACTCTTCACAGCATGACTGCTGATTTCAGTTTCTCCTTCCTTTGCTACTCATATATACATTTCTGACATGTCAACAATCTGATCTTTATGCTCCTTCACGTCGCCGATTCAAAAGCAGTTGATTTGAGTGAAAGGTAGAAATTACATGTGATATGCGAAAATATCATGCCATTGTTAGTGCCTGGTTTCATTTGAAGCTAGAATTCCATGCATTATACTTTGTCATTATACTTTGGTAGATCTTGCTCAGTAAAGAAACGTAGAGGTGTTTGCACTGTTTGCCCCATTATGGCCTTGTTGACTAGATTAGGAGGGGTTTTGTGTACGTCACACAAGTACATTTGGTGCAGTGCTCACATCATTTTCCAGAACAAAAATTATACAAGTAGATTTGAACTGCCATTTGCACCATGAAGCCAGAAGCAACTGGTGTTGTGGAAGAGTGGAGGGGGAGGGAGGTAAGGGGTCACGGGCTGACAAAACAAAATAAACAAGCATTTGCAATGCAATCGGTCTCGCATTTGTGCAAGTTTAAGCTATTGGCATTGTAAATGACAATGCCTTTTATTTATGTTTTTAAAAAGCAAAACAAAACAAAAAAGGCATTGTTGTTTAGAATGCCAATAGCTCAAAATCGCGTAAATTGCGAGACCTATTGCATGGCAAATGCTTGTTTTACTTTCCTAGGCCTGAAGCTACCAGCCGGCCCCCTGCTGTGTCCCCAGGATATTAGCTTGTACTCCAGGCAGAGGACCCGACAAGCTGATGTGCAAAGCCACGGTGCACAAGTGACACAGGTGTGGCTGCCCTGCTGTGTCCAGGCTTTGCTTAACCTGCTACAGTCACACCAGGAGACGTGATCAGCACCATATAATGAGCACTATACATATGTAACCGCTTCTTTTTGTGTAACCCTCTTCACCCCGTGACCCCATGATCTGCCATCTACATACACCGTCATTGTTGCCTGTGTCTGCCCCAAGCTATCTCACCTGCAAGCAGGTCAAATTCAATAGCGTCGTTATCCAGTGACCGTGATCTGGGGCTGTGGTTAATCCAACGAGCTACCATGACACTGCCATCTAGAAACTGTCCTTGTTAACTTCCCCGGGCTGTATTTTTGTGCTGAAATAATAAATGTCTTGCACATGTGCTTGTTGGATAAAAGTACATTCGCATTTTCACAAACATGCTCATTTGTGAAATGGCGGAGCCTGCAGAGGTAATAAACAAAGGTCTGTGTTGGTGAAACCCAAACGGTTCTATAGTTTGAGTACCGGCCTGGAACCCCTGAGCTCGGCTGCTTGTCTTAACCTTTAATAATATCACATGTTTGTACATCCTGAGACGACTCTGATTCAGATAAATTGATCAAGTCCTGCTAACCATCTCTTAAAGAACAAAACTACAAGGTCCAGAATGCAATGCACTGTGTGTTAAACAAAAGCAGCACTAGACTAGGCTGCAGCCGGACGGCACAGGAGGCCCGGAGCAGCAGAGCCTGGGAGCGGGCGGCGGGCACAGGATTACTGTGCAAAGGGCGCCATCTGCTGACCATTAGTTGCATTGGTATATTTATGTATTCGGTCTAATATTTTTTCGGTTATCTCTCGCCGTTCAAAAGGGGATATCATTGAAGTTGCTGGAGTGATTAACAAATATCTGGACTATGCTGTCCCATAGCGAAAGTTTTTGAGAGTCCGATAGTAGTTTAAGCGGAACCGTGGTTCGACAAAGCGTTTTCTAGCACGCATAGATGCTGGGAATTATACAGCAAGGAAACAAACAAGCGCTCGCCATTGCGGGAAAGCAGCTGCTTGTTTATATTTGCATTGTGCTTTCAGTTTCACTTTAAGTGAAAGCGCGATGCAAAAATAAACACGCGTCTGAGTGAAAACAGATGGCCTCCTAAAGATAAGAAATTGTTTCAGGACAGCTGTGAAGCAGACAAGCCAGTCCGGATGGGCTGGAGGAAAAGGGAAAGGGTGGCAAGAAAAAAGGCTCAGTTCAAATTCGAGGCCAGCGTTTTAAATGAACGATGATGCCAGCCAATGAAATTTAGGGGCGGGGCTTAAAGTCCCTTCTGAAAACCCCTCATCTACAATATATGTCACTTGAGCCGGCAGCGCATGCGCGCTGCAACGCTAGGCGAGACCTAAAAAACGTACCTGCAGCCAGCCGCACTCTTCTGCTCCCAGACTCCACTGCGGCTAATCCTGATGGTGAGACTGGGAGTCTGTGCCTGCTGTTTCCAACCCAGCAGTGCAGCTCGAGATGGAGACAGCTTCAGTGTGCATTATCGTTTGTCTGGCCTGAGACATTACCATTTGGCTGGCCTGAGAGTGTCAGCCAATCCGTCATGCGCATGACAACAGTGCCCACCACTCATCCTGCATCCTGTCATCCCCCATGGCCCCCCCCCAGAGACTCGTCAGGAAAGGAAAAATAAAACAATAATAAAACATGTTTATTATCGTTTTATTTTTCCTTTCCTGTAGTTTTGAAGCAGCTAGGCGGTGAGGATGTGGGGGCACCCCTTAATTTCGCACATCTCCTTTCAAATCAAATAAACATGCTCTTGTATGTGTGCCCGTGTGTGAGTGGGGAGATGTAGAATGATTGCAAAATTAATTTCATAATGCACAATGCAACACTCACCCTAGAAAGTGGACAAGCAACTCGCTACTTTCTCAACTTTTAATCATTCTTTTTTGGTTCATATTTATTTTTTATGTTCAGAAATATTTTATGTTTATATAGGTCCACAAGTAGACAGACAAAAAATATTATCAAAAAGCTATAAACATTAATTAGATATTTAGAAGTGGCTTAAGGACATTAGCAATAACCTAAGACTACTTATTATCTAGAAATTCAATAAAATAATAAGTACATTGTAAAGATGTTTAAGGCTACTTATGTAACATCAAGTTCTAAAAATGAATATTTAACCTACATTAACATTTAGCAATATTTTATCATGCGTCCTCAAAAATAAAAAATAAGCTAGTTTACAGTTCTTGCTGAAAGGAACCTCAGTTCCATTCTTCATGAATAAAATCAATTTTCACCAGGTATTATTTTATTCCTCACTGTTGGACTTGGCCCTTTTTGCAGGGTCATCCCTGAACTTTTTTGCCTTCCTCCTATATTTTTTCTGACCTGTTGTTGGCTATTTTATGACTCTGGCCACTTTACCACTGCTGACCAGTGCTAAAGTGCATATGCTCTCCCATTGTAAATGAATATATTAATTGGTGATTCCATGATTGACTATGTGGTTTACTTGTCAGACCCTAGTACAGTGCACTGAGTGTGCCCAAGGCGTGTAATTCCAAATGCTGCTAGTAGGCTTGCAGCAGTGGTTGTGCCACCCACATAAGCGGCCTTGTAAAACGTGTCTAAGGTCTGGCATTGCAGAGCCTGCGTGAAGTCTGGTACTCTCATGTTGACTGGGCAAGTGCACCCACTTGCCAATCCCTAAACCTTCCTGTTTCTTCATATTAGTCACCCCTATGGTACGCCCACGGGCAGGGTGCATTGTTAGTATAAGGTAGGACAAGCTGGTTTTGACTGGGCACAGGCCCCTCTCCCCTCAGAGAACAAAGGATTTTGGGGTATAAGTATTGGGACCCTGTTCCCAAGAAATTAGATCACTTTTGGACTACAAGATGAAACCTCTGCTGAGGAGAGGAACCTGAAGAAACTGAGGAGGGACTATTCCCAAGCTGAAGCGCTGCTTGGGGGATTGGCCTGCAGTGGTTGCCTGACTGCCAAAGAGAGGAGAAAGAACTTCGTGTACTTTACTTTCAACTTGTGAAAAGATCTCCAAGGGCTGGGAAGAGAGCTTGCCCCCTGACCGAAGTATCAGGACCAGTAGACTTCACCAGCCTTTGTGAATTGCTGCTAGAAACACTGTTTCAGTGGCTACAGAGTTAGGGAGCTGTGACCGACTCACACGACCGACCCGGTGTCCTGTGGGCACCGCATCAAGCAACTTCCGCCTCGAACAACGCAAGATCTGAGCTCACCGACTCCATCTTGATGCCGTCACCGAGCCGTTGCCTGCACCGCAACTGGTGGAGACCGTGACGTGCAACGCCTCGCTACACCGACTCGTACTGGTCTGACCGACACGGTCACTGCTGCTGATTTCGAGTCCTGTGAACGCACCGGAGTTGGGCACTGCCTCGCACGCTATGCGACGCACCGCCCGACTCGCACCGCTGTCCGGACTGATCGACGCCAGCTCCTGAACTCTGGCTCTGTCGCCGAACCGTAAGCTGCAAGCACCGCATCGAAGCACCATCTCGCCCTGCAACGCACGCCTTGGAACCACCGACTCTGTCAAGGGGCCGTTGCCTGCACAGCATCGAGGGACAACGCGTCCTGCAACGCATTCTTTTCTGCACCGCGACGAACACCGCAACCGGCTCGCACATCCGTGCCGGCTGCCTCAAGTAAAAGGTACTGTGACTGAGTCTGGCGACATTTGAGTGGGCCCGTGCCGACGCGGTCCGTTGGGTTTGCTAGACTCTGTGTTATTTCAACAACGCTGTAGCCGGACCAGGCTACCAACTCGCACAGAACCTTGATTTAAACCTTTTAACCAGAACTCTTGAAATCTAATAGTACTGTGGGTTATTTTTGTCGTTTATTGGTCTTGTTGTAACTCTATATAAAAAATACTTATTTTTGATATAAAACCTTGTGTGGTGTCTATTTGTAGTGTTATCACTGAGTTACTGTATGTGGTTACAAATGCTTAACTTGCAACGCCTCTGAGATAAAGCCTTGCTGCTTGTGCCAAGCTACCAAGGGGGTGAGCAGGGGTTATTTTAGGAGTGTAATCCCATTATCTTGACTAGAGGAGAGGGTCCCTATTTGTCACAAGTACCTACCTGTGCCAACTAGAGACCCCCAATTCTAACATTGGAGGCAGCGGAAGGATTCTGAATTTGCATTTGTGACTCATGTACAGTGATTGGTGAACACTACTTAGTGGGTGCAGACCATAACGCAACCACATACTTCTGATACTTGTTTTTGCCAGGGATCTCCATTTTTTGAAAAGTCATGCCTGATTCAACCATCATGGAAGAAGCAGCATCCATTGCATCTATTGACTGTGATTGGGAGGAAGAGAAAATAGAAGCTACACCAACAAACAGCTCAGGAGCTTCTGCAAAAAGTTAAACATTTTCGTGACCGGAATCTCCAGAAGGGAGCAGTTCCAAAAGGCGCTGAGGGCCTGGGTCGAGGCAAGGAATGCCCCTGGAAATTAGATTGAATTTGAGGATGCAGAGCAGCAGCTGGAGGGACCACTGGGTCCAGAAAGGAGGGGTGCAACCTCCCCGTTGGGTTGCAGGGTTTCTGCCCGAGGCCTGTCCCCAGAAGAGTTGGCAGACAGGAGAGAAAACAGGATGCATGAAATAGAGATGGCCAAGCTCCAGTTGAGTGTACAACTGGAGTTAGAGAATAGGAAATTGGCCCTGGAGGAAAAGAGAATGCAAATGGAGCATGAGTTTATAATGAGGGAGATTGATTTAGAGCTTGAGGGGCTTGAGGCCAAGAGTGTCTCAGCCCAGTACCAAGAAATGTGTGTAGCTCAGAGATTGAGCTTTGCTGAGTTGGAGGTGGAGTCCAGCTCAGATGGTGGCAGCAAAATTGAATTTTCTAGTTCTGAGGGAGTAGTACACACAACCAGAAATGAGGCACCTGATTTGGACGGGGTTAACATACACCAGGAGGTTCAAGGACGTAAGGTAGCTCCAGTAGTGCGCAGTATCCCTGAGAGAAATAGGGTAACTGGCGCAGGGATTCATGGTCCTAGTGGTGGGAGGGACACTCTACTGACTCTAGATGAGAGGTGCAGGGAAAGGGGTTCCCCTAAAGTTGAAGTCCTGGTATGTGAGTGTGAAGACCGCCCAGAAGAGTGTAGGTTGTGTGACAGAGACAGTCAGATACTGTCTTGCCAATCTCAGGAGAATGGTGTGGAGTACGTGTGTGAGGCACTGGATGGTGAGGTGAAGGATAGTTTGGTTAACCCCTGTGGGGAGCTGTGTGATCCAATTTTGGGAGAGCATATTGTAAGACCCTGTTTTCCAGAGCTATGCAAACACCTGTTGGAGAGTGAGTTCTCTGACCCCAGGGAGCTCACTTTGGAGGCAGACCTTTTGGTGGATTCCAGAGGGTCTGGAGAGGCATTTGGGGGTGATTCTAAGAGGAGTGGCTCAGGTATCTTCCAACCCAGAGTGGTGGAAGTGGTGCAGAGTAGCCCAGCTAGGTCCCATTGTAGTGGGAGGGGTGTAGGGGCTAACGTCCTGTCTCGGAGGAGGAGGAGTGAGTGTGGGTTCTCTCCCAAGGTACCCGACACCCAGTCTCCGGGCCTGGATGGTTTCTTAGGGGAACATCAGGTCGGGGCCTAGGCTGTACTTGTAGGCCATTTGAGGAGGATCTCCCAGTGTCTAGAGAACGTGGAGCCTCTTTAAGCAGAGCTCCAGTAGTTCTGGTGTCTGGCAGTGCCGCTCCAGTTGGGAGGGTGCAGTCCAGATGGAGGGGCGAGAAGGGGAAAGAATCCCCAGTGGAAGAACCAGTTGGTCAGGGGCCAGCCAGAAGGGCTGCGTCACCAGTGAATGCCCATGGTGACACCACTTCTGTCCTGGAGGATCTTCGCGCACTGTCAGATGGACAGGGGACGGGAGATCTGCACCAGGCAGACTATCACACAACACAGGAGTTATGTGTTACCCTCAGGGGGGGCATGCATGCTCCCAAGGAAGACCTGGTGCGCCAGGCAAGTGTTCAACTGCAGGGTTTGGTGCCTGAGTTGGTAAGCCAGGTACAGGGGTTACCTGACCTAGAGGGAGGGAGAACTGTAAACAGTGTCGTGACCGGTTGGTCTTATAGGTGTACCACTCCAGTTGGGAGGGTGCCGTGCTCTGGAAGAAGGTGCAAAGGGAGGGAGTGCTCGCCTCTGACCCCAGTTTGACTAGAGGGTTCAGATCCTAGGTTGGAAGGCCATGTTCAGGGTGTTCCCCCTGACCTGGTTGCCCAGTTGCAGGATAGAACCCCTGAACTGGTGGGCGAATTGTGCAGGACACCTGCCACAGGTGCCCTGACAATTCTGGAATGGGGTACAGCTCCGGGTGGGAGGGTACAGAGCCCCAAGGAGGAGGACCGGGTGTGGGAGAGCCGGGTACAGGCCTGGGGCTGGTGGGTCAGTGTCAGGATGTCATACCTGACCTGACAGGAGGGACAGTGGACAAAGGGTGCCAAGCACCTGGGGCTACTGCCCCTGCTCTCTGATGCCACAGAGGTTTGAGAACCCTGAGAGGCATAAGGCCTGGTTCTCATCCCTGACTACTGTCAGTGGCCACTGTGACTTGTTGTCTGTCTGCTGGGACACACCTGTGAGCAAGTTAAGGTTAGATGCTGCACAGGTGGTGTCCACAGGTGAGGAGAAGGGTCCCCCATGGAGTAGCTTGGTGGGCCCTGAGAGTATGGCCAGAGGCATTGAAATGGGTTCAGATTGGCATAGAACTGGAATGTGTCCCTGCTGTTGCGGGCCAGGTCCATGTTCTATTGCCCAAAGCAGAGAAGTCCATCAAGGTAGTGATTGGTCTACCCTGCGTTTTGGCTGGAAGGGGGTTGTATTGGACTTGGCCCTTTTTGCAGGGTCATCCCTGAACTTTTTGCCTTCCTCCTATATTTTCTCTGACCTGTTGTTGGCTATTTTATGATTCAGGGCACTTTACCACTGCTGACCAGTGCTAAAGTGCATATGCTCTCCCTATTGTAAATGAATAAATTAATTGGTGATTCCATGATTGACTATTTGGTTTACTTGTCAGACCCTAGTACAGTGCACTGAGTGTGCCTAGGGCGTGTAATTCCAAATGCTGCTAGTGGGCTTACAGCACTGGTTGTGGCATCCACAGAAGTGGCCTTGTAAAACGTGCCTAAAGTCTGCCATTGCAGAACCTGCGTGCAGTCTGGTACTGTCATGCTGACTGGGCAAGTGCACCCACTTGCCAGTCTCTAAACCTTCCCTTTTCTTCATATTAGTCACCCCTATGGTAGGCCCAAGTGCAGGGTGCATTGTAAGTATGAGATAGGACAAGCCCTGATGTGTGTGGCATGTCCTAGTTGTGAATTACAGCCATTTTCATTTCTCACTATTGCAAGGCTACCTGTTCTCCATAGGCCAGAATGGGCTGCTAGATTATTACATGTTTATAATCCTAGCAGACTCAGAGAACATGGTATAAATTCGAGTTTAGTATGCCTGGACTGAGAATAATAAAATACATATTTTAGTGAAGTTAATTTTAATATTCTGTGTTTGCAAATACCACTTTTAGAAAGTAGGTATTTGCTTGCCTAACCATTGAATCCTGCCTCTGAGAGGTTGTGTATTCCTTGTCTGGAGTTTGAGTGACAGGGCTGGGGGATTCCAGGAGACAGAATGAGTCAGAGAGATCTGCATCTAGATGGGAGGGAGGAGTTGCACCTGGGACCTGAATAGGACTGTGTCCGCCCCCCACAGTGCTGGCTCCACCCCCTGTGGTGCGTCTGATGTCTCTGCCCTGCACACTGAAAGAAGAGAAGGAAGACTGTCAACAAAGTGCTCCAAGACTGTACTTGCCTTCCACAATGCTGGCTCCACCTCCTGTTGGGCGTCTGATGTGCCTGCCCTGCGCTGTGAAAGGAAAGGCGAATGCTGGTAAACAGAGTGCTTCAGAACTGGTTTTGACTGGGCACAGGCCCCTCTTCCCTCGGAGAACAAAAGATTTTGGGGTACAAGTATTGGGGCCCTGATCCCAAGAAATTAGATCACTTTTGGACTACAAGATGAAACCTCTGCTGAGGACAGGAACCTGAAGAAACTGAGGAGAGACTATTCCCATGCTGAAGTGCTGCTTGGGGGATTGACCTGCAGTGGTTGCCTGACTGCCAAAGAGAGGAGAAAGAACTTTGTGTACTTTACTTTCAACTTGTGAAACAATCTCCAAGGGCTGGGAAGAGAGCTTGCGTCCTGACCAAAGTCTCAGGACCAGTAGACTTCACCAGATTTTGTGAATTGCTGCTGGAAACGCTGTTTCAGTGACTACAGAGGCAGGGAGCTGTGACCGACTCTCACGACTGGCCCGGTGTCCTGTAGGCACCGCATCAAGCAACACCCGCCTCAAACAACGCAAGCTCTCAGCTCACCAACTCCGTCCTGGCGCCGTCACCGAGCCGTTGCCTGCACCGCGACTGGTGGACACCGTGACGTGCAACGCCTCGCTACACTGACTCGTACTGGTCTGACCGACGCGGTCACTGCTGCTGACTTCGAGTACGGTGAACGCACCGGCTCGCACGTTTTGCGACGCACCGCCCGACTCGCACCGCTGTCCGGACTGATAGACGCCAGCTCCCGAACTCCGGCTCTGTCACCGCACCACAAGCTGCAAGCACCGCATCGAAGCACCGTCTCGCCCTGCAACGCACACCTTGGATCCACCGACTCTGTCAATGGGCCGCTGCCTGCACCGCATCGAGGGACAACGCGTCCTGCAACGCTTTCTTTTCTGCACCACGACGAACACCGGAACCGGCTCGCACATCCGTGCCGGCCGCCTCAAGTAAAAGGTACTGTGACTGAGTCTGTCGACATTTGAGTGGGCCCGTGCCGACGCGGTCCGCTGGATTTGCTAGACTCTGTGTTATTTCACCAACGCTGTAGCCGGACCAGGCTAACGACTCGCACAGAACCTTGATTTAAGCCTTTTAACCAGAACTCTTGAAATCTAATAGTACTGTGGGTTATTTTTGTCGATTATTGGTCTTGTTGTAACTCTATACAAAAAATACTTATTTTTGATATAAAACCTTGTGTGGTGTCCATTTGTAGTGTTGTCACTGGGTTACTAGATGTGGTCACAAATGCTTAACTTGCAACGCCTCTGAGATAAAGCCTTGCTGCTCGTGCCAAGCTACCAAGGGGGTGAGCAGGGTTATTTTAGGAGTGTAATCCCCTTATCCTGACTAGATGAGAGGGTCCCTATTTGTCACAAGTACCTACCTGTGCCAACTAAAGACCCCCAATTCTAACACTCACATCAGACAAAAATGTATACGTGAATGGACAGTTAAATAGTATGTGCTTGAATGTATCAGTTTCTTTATTGCTGAATTATCAATTAATGTTGCTATAAACAATTTCAAAGTGAGCAATAGCAGTTAATTAGAATAAATGAATTAGTCTGACATTGGAAGCTGATAGACAACTATAAATATTGCATTACCATACCTTTTCAATTGCTCTATCGTAAAATTGCATAACCATACCTTTCACATTGCCGTATGGTAAAATTGCTTGGTAAAATGGGATTCCAAAATAGACTATTTTTCATTAAAATCACAGAATTGGAGGGGATTATTTTTTGTATGATTTAATCACAAAGTGACCAGCTATTCCTTGAATATTAAGGAACAGGTCTAAATCAGATTACCCATTTTGTATGTGGATTAAAATTGCTACAGTGATTCAATATTGCATTACATATTAGTACATATTTATTGTATTCAGAAGAGGATATATGGAACCTGGTTTGTATATATTGCTTTGACAAATTATGGAATACTCAAGCCCTAGTCCAAATTTCCCAATAAGATATTGGTTTGTTTAATTTAATTATGGGATTATACCACAACCTCTCTCTTTGAAGATGTAATTGTAGTGTAATATCAGGGACTATGATCGCTTTTTTTTTAATCCCCGTAATTAGAAGTGCTGGCAATGGAAAAGGGTTCACAATATTTTTCTCAATTGAAACCCGTTTGGGTAATAAAACTAACTCGGAATCTTGGAACCAAAAAGCACTTTGTGCAATAAAGAAACAGAGTGATATTTTCAGAAATCAAGAATACCAATTCTACCATCCAGTGTAGGAGTGAATAATAGTTTATAACGAATCAGAGAGTATTTAAATAAACTTTGTCTTCATTTTATTTGGGTTGTAGAAAAATGAATGGGAAAAGCTCACTGATAACATTGATAATACATTTAAAACTTGTGGAGACATTATCATTTCAATAAGTTCTATTCTCCCCCACTGCAATAAGTGAAAAGAAGTCCATTCACATACCCTCTCAATAATTCTAGAGATTATTTTCTTTAAAATTCATATGGACTGTACTTTTATTTAAAAAGTTAATACCAGGACGTGTCAAATCAGATGAATACCAAATAATTCTGTTATTATATATTACATCACCAATGCAAAATACATTTAAAGGGAAAAAAATATGTTTTGTTATTATTCAACATATATCCTGACACTGATTCATAATGCTTAATATTTTTAGTCTAATCCGAATGGTGAAAGGTGAGTCACTGACATTTAATAAAATATCACCGACATATGCTGATGCTTTTTAAACAATCTCATTAATGGTGATACCTTTATTGTCTACAGAATTATGAATAAGACACAATAATGGTTCAATGGCTAAATAAAAAATAACAGAGGAGATAAAGGATATCACTGACTAGTCCTTCTAAATAAATTAAAGGAAAGCTAATATATTCATAACAGTTATTTTGTAATTGTGTTTTACCTTTGACATCTGGTGAAGGTATAACTATTTTTCCAATGTGGGTAATTTGGTTCTCCGAGGATTTTAATTTTGAGTTAAATGTTTTATTCACTTGAGAGATGGTAGCTTCACTTAAACATACTGTACACGCATCCCGATAAATAATTTTTAAAAGTAACACCTGAGTGAAGGTGAACCTAGGGGAGGTTAACTAAATCTCTGATGAGAGAACTGTTGGCATTGTGGCATCCACCATTTCGCCCCATTGTAACAACTATTGGGAGTGTCACTGAACCAATCTCCAAATATTTGGACCCAATTTTGCGTCCGTATATAGATAAAATACCCGGATATATTCAGGACACTCGTCATGTTATCAAAGAATTTGAAGGCACACCGTTCAATGTCCACCGCCAATGGATGGTGACACTGGACGTCGAGAGTCTCTATTCAAATATCCCATGTACAGGAGCCATAGATGCCACCAAATGGTTCATAGAATTGTATGAAATAGATTGTAACATGGAATTTATCCTAGAATGTCTCAAGATCATCTTATTTGACAATATCTTTGAATTTCGGGGCAACATGTATAGGCAAACAAAGGGAGTTAGCATGGGCGCATCTTGCGCCCCTACCATCGCTAACATCTATGTAGCACATTTTGAAATGAAGCATATATTCAATGAGGTAGCTCCATTTTTCGAGTCAATATTTTACTGGTCAAGATATATTGCCGACATTGTTTTTATTTGGAATGATGAGGAAAATTTACTACAGGAATTCATGTTATGGTTAAATGTCTGCGACCCTAACTTAAGGTTTACAGAAAAGAAAAGTAAAACAGAAATAGAATTTCTTGACTTGACTATTAAACATGATGAAGGACTTCTTGTTATGGATCTTTTTGTGAAACCAAGTGCTCGTAACACTCTCCTTCATTACAGCAGCTTTCATCCCATGACACAAAAAAACAGCATACCCTTTTGTCAATTTCTTAGACTTAGGAGAAATTGCACACGTCTCACAGACTTTGATGAGAGAGCTGCTGTAATGAAGGACAAGTTTAAAGAATGGGGTTACCCACACAGACTAATTAGGGAGTCATGTAAAAGAGCCAGATATTATGATAGGCAACACTTACTGAATAATACTAAACCTAAGAAGGATGCCAGTCTGGTTTTCGTTACTAGACACTCCCAACTCAATGATCAAGTTCGTCAGATTCTATACTCTAACTGGCATATCCTAAACGTAAATAAAACAAAACAAGAACTGATACCCAAGCCTTTATTTGCATACCGCAAAAATAAGAATCTTAAAGACTTAGTGGTGAGATCACGAATGACGGTAACCAAGGGGAACCTATACAGAAATCCGATCACCGGGGCTCCGGTGATTGGTAATTATAAATGTGGGAATTGCAAGATCTGCCCACAAACTATCGAAACATCAGATTTTCTATACAATGGCATCACAATAAAAAGCAGTTATATGACAAACTGTAAAACAAAAAATATTATTTATCTATTGTTATGCCCCTGCAAAAAGGGATACGTAGGAGAATCTTCCAGATCCATGTACACCAGATTAACCGAACACAAATCGGCGATTAGAGCCAGAAAAATTCATGCACCAATAGTGGCCCATTGTGTAGAAGCCGACCATAAACCGGAAGATATCCAGTGGATTATTCTGGAAAAAATTGTCCCTAAAGCAGGTTTATGTCCAGATAAGATCCGACGTAAACGAGAAGTTTTTGGGATCTTTTCTTTGGAGACTACTAAATCAGGACTGAATTTAGATATCCCATGGGAACAAGCCATCATATAGCCCTGAGACATTAATTATGGAAGGATTTGCGTGACTCAGTGTACATGGACTTAGGCATATACACCACCGCTAGAGCATAATGGATATATTTTATGAATGTAATTCATTCGGATCTATAAATGGCCATGATATTGACAATAATATATTAATATATCTAGCATCTGAAAAAACATATAAGCATCCGAAACAACCACGGGATAATCACATTCTCAGCACTCTGTGTTCGATTTTAGAACACCATAAAAAGAACAGTATGTTTACACTTCAGGTTTTTACCTGAGTCCACTTTCTATTTTCCCGTGGAAGAGTTTCTCGAACATGACGTATTTGGGATTAAACAGGACCGGGTAGAACCTATTGGTCCACTTTTTGTGTTTTGTTTCCAGAATACCATAAAGAGAAAGCCGAATTTCTACTTGTGGCGCCTCTTTTTGGTCCATCATTTATTTTTTCGAAATAACATGTCTCCTTAATATGACGTATTTTTAGAAGCTCCATATGTCTGTTTATTCAGCTGAACCGAGTTCAAACACTTTCAGCTAGTTAGCACCAGTATAAAAAGAACTAAATACGCACTACCGTTCGTTTTACCGCGGAATACATGCGACCAGCCGGCAGAGAACCCTTGATGATCATAAGTCTACAAAGAATACAGGTACGAAATCATCGAATGGCATCATTCGGAATAGATCGCCTTTTTTCACACATCGAGCGTTTCCCATCTTACTATGTGTTTGCGCTGTGATTTCTCTCGCAGACAGAGATGTAAATCATCACTGAACACATGGACGAATAAAGCAAGATAAGAGCTCTTTTTAATCACGGCCGAATTATCATTTCGAGCCCGTTTGGAACAGAACCCCCAAGCCATAGCGGTCTCTATTCTAATTAAGGTAACTAAACTACTTGAGTCATATGACTCATACTGTGTCTTCGATATTTTCATAGAATCATAATGGCTAATCTTGTTTTCGTTTGTAACGTTACTTTCAAGAATACATCAAAAAGAAGCAATGCTGAATATGCTACAAGCTCTTTGAATTTAAGGAATGCATCACAAGTCATAGTCGCCCCCAAATAGAATCCCCACGCTACCGCGGTAAAGAGCTTATCTAAGGTAATTAATTACTAACAGCCGCTACCATGAATTTATTTTAAGTCTTGGCCTCATATTGGTATGTTAATTGTGATTATAAAAATTGTTCATGTTTTAATCTCCAGTTACATCTCAACATACCAATAGACTGAAATGAATAATCTTTAATGATGGTCTAACATAAATATCAGGTATCATTCTATTACCCTAAATGTGGCACCAATCTATCAGTGTAACATCTTACCTCAATCTTTAACTAGCGATAATATGTGCTTGTTGTCCTTGAACCTACAATCTCATCTTTTTACCAATAATGTTGTGCCAATTTATCAGTGTAACATCTTACCTCCATCTTTAACTAGCGACAATATGTGCCTGTTTTCCTTTAATCTACAACCTCATATGGCAACTATAGAGTATAACATGAGCTCCATTCGTATATACCTGGGACAGAGCTAGAATTACGACCACGTTTCAGTCACGCCCTGCCTTATTAATTCAAAGTATCAAGCATATTTCCTGATGGCCCTTTTTTCCTTTCTACAGAATACTAACAAAGCCTCGAGCGCTTCTCCATAGAGACAACAGAGAAGATGCTAAAATAGAAATAATAGCTTGCGATTGATTAATCATTTGAGACGTTTTTTAAGTAAGTGATCATGTTAAACAATAAAATCCCCTCTTGAGGAACTTGTTACCTGTTCTTGGTACAGAAATATGATGAATTACCAAAACTTAACTTTAACCCTCTTGTTTTACCTTTTTATCTTTCTCTTTCCTTTGATATTCTTCTATCCAAAAAAAAACACCCCTTTTTTTGATTTTTGTTGCTTATAAATGAAATCCACATTTATTTAACTATTTCCTTTGCATTTAAGAAAAAGTTAACTATTTGAGTCAATTGGACTGTTTCTGCAATAATTATTAAATAAAATGAAATGTACGAAATGGGAATATCAAACTAAATCAATCATGTTATACTTGAGAGTAAATGAACAATAATGATATAAATGAGGAAAATATACTGAATAAGGGAGAAGGACATCTTTTAATAACTGTATATAGAAACCATGCAAAAAATAGAAATGTATTATTGATAATAGTCCGAAGTTAAGATAATAAATATGTGATGTAATGATCTAGTTGATATTCTCATTTAAGAATGTATTTGATCCTCGCTATTTACATTTACAGATATTTAGACACAGTAATTATTGTTTTAAACTATAGCTATCATATGACTGATATATTCTTTGCCCCCAGAATTTTGCACAATTTTTTGTCTTGTTATTGTTCATGTCATATATGTAGGACGGTCACCTGATGAAGGCCACAGGCCGAAACGCGCGTTGTTCAACAACATATTGCCTACATCTATAAAATCATCGACCAAAATTACGTTTTGTATATGTCTTTCTATATATATATTATTATTTTTTCTGTCTATGTAAAATTTATGTATGCTATTTATACAAAAAAACTTTTATGAAATAAGAAAAGAAAGAAAAAATTAATGGATAAAATAAATAATTTTTCTATAAATATCCTAAAAAAAATAATAAATTGTATACCAAACTCACATTCTATTCATTATGTGCTTTATTTGAATATCATTTGTCATATGTAAACGATATGTGGTTTAGATTAGGGCAGCAGATATCCTAATGTTTGCTAATAAAGTTCTCTACTTACCGGCATTGTGGCACTATGCACATAAATCATGAAGAAGACATGTCAGGGATTTTGGTGTCGCTTAAATTGTTGGCACATGATAATGCTATCTGCAACCCCTCTCTCTTGCCATCCTCATTCCCCAAAGTACCTCTTACACATACTCAAGGGGAGTAACAATTGCAGAAAAGAATTATGATGTCTGTGTTAGAGCTTTCCTAAATCTCAAACTTACCCAAACTATCTTATGCCTGCATTCCTGTCCTTAGCCGCCTACAAGGAGGGATCGGAAGCTCTGACTCAAGCCTCTTCTTAGCAGGTTGGAGTGACTAAAAATGGATATGGAAAATAATCTACTCTGTGTGGATGAGTGCCAAATAATCAAGAGTAACAACACATTGTAGGATAAAGAGACCGGCAGTAACCTGACAACTGACTTTTTAAGTGATGGATTCATAAGACAAAGACAGAATTGTAGGCACTGCCGAGAGGAGGGTGATCTCCAATGTGCAGCCCGGAGAATTTGTTATATCAGGGTCTTGCACTAAAGATGATGAACAATGAAACAAGCAATGTGTCATCTAAAAATGGTTCCAGATCAAGAAATTGCGGGCAGGATTCCTCCAGTGAACAGGATTGAGGGTGCGTGCAAAAAGGATTGTGTTATTTGACCTGGCAGTCTTTAAATCCCCAAGATCATTATTTTCCTACAGATGGCATCAAACATCCCACACTTATGAGCGATGCCACCTTCCAATTACAAAATTTCTCTGCTACATTAAACACAATAGCCAATGGACAGACATGAACACATATAGAGATAAATTAAGCAGAACATAGGGAAGAAGGTAAGTGCCTATCACATAATTAGGACTCCCAGTTTTATGGAATTTATATTTTTGTCATTTCCGTCTGTACTTATCCATATTTATTTTGTGCTAATTTTACCCGTATTTATCCATACCCGTATTTATTTTAGGTTTTGTGAAAAAATTAAGCTGTAATGGGTATATTTCTGCATTTATTTAACCAATTAATGTGCACTTGTGCCTCAACGCCTGACAGGTGACTCCTGGCGTGGTGATTCTTGGCTGCTGACCGCTACAAACCTTCATTTGCTGCCTGCACTATTTGCTGTGGTTCCTGTCCTCCCGCCTCCCGCCGCCCGACCCTTTTTTCATCCCGGGGTGAGGCCGCCGAGTGGAGCGCGGTGGGGATACAAACTACAACCCCCAAGAGCCTTCACGACGCTACTCGCGTCAGTTGCGCGCCAGGAGGCGCATAAATCACCAGTCACCCCGGTCGAGTGGGTGACTCCTGGCGTGGTGATTCTTGGCTGCTGACCGCTACAAACCTTCATTTGCTGCCTGCACTATTTGCTGTGGTTCCTGTCCTCCCGCCTCCCGCCGCCCGACCCTTTTTTCATCCCGGGGTGAGGCCGCCGAGTGGAGCGCGGTGGGGATACAAACTACAACCCCCAAGAGCCTTCACGACGCTACTCGCGTCAGTTGCGCGCCAGGAGGCGCATAAATCACCAGTCACCCCGGTCGAGTGGGTGACTCCTGGCGTGGTGATTCTTGGCTGCTGACCGCTACAAACCTTCATTTGCTGCCTGCACTATTTGCTGTGGTTCCTGTCCTCCCGCCTCCCGCCGCCCGACCCTTTTTTCATCCCGGGGTGAGGCCGCCGAGTGGAGCGCGGTGGGGATACAAACTACAACCCCCAAGAGCCTTCACGACGCTACTCGCGTCAGTTGCGCGCCAGGAGGCGCATAAATCACCAGTCACCCCGGTCGAGTGGGTGACTCCTGGCGTGGTGATTCTTGGCTGCTGACCGCTACAAACCTTCATTTGCTGCCTGCACTATTTGCTGTGGTTCCTGTCCTCCCGCCTCCCGCCGCCCGACCCTTTTTTCATCCCGGGGTGAGGCCGCCGAGTGGAGCGCGGTGGGGATACAAACTACAACCCCCAAGAGCCTTCACGACGCTACTCGCGTCAGTTGCGCGCCAGGAGGCGCATAAATCACCAGTCACCCCCGTCTCGCGGGACGCGAGCGGGACGCCCGGAGCGAAGCCCGGGCAAAGGGCGGGCCCTCTGTGGCCGAGGTAGGCCGGGCTGGGCCCTGGTATTTTTTAATAAAACTTTAGTTTGTTTTCTTTGTTCGCTGCCTGAGTTATTGTACCTTATAGGCATGCAAACATCTTGATAGGACTATAGTCACAGACTACTTTTTTCTGCAAGTTTGTTTCTTGTGTTCACCCCCCTGGGAATATTTTTTATCATTCATATTCTACATTGTGTATTATCTTCAATAGTGGGGAATACAGCTGTAGGACCAGTCTTTCCTGCACTATGGAGGCAAAGAAACTCCGTTCTGGGAAAGTTGTAATGGAGAAACCTGGTACAATACCCGGTCCTATTCATTTGAGGAAAAAATATGTTAATTATGATACTATGAAAGGGCAGATGCAACTGTCTCAAATCTGGGAAAAAAGCCTGAATAAATCCCTAGAAGTTCCTAAGAATTCTGATACTGATTATTTACCTCAGCTGGAACTTTGTCCTAATATGGAGGGAGCTTGCCAGCTTGATCCTATGCTGGAAACAAAAAGGTCACTGAACCAGTCAAGTGAAGTAAACATCTCTACAGGTCCAGCATATGTGACTGGCGCTGATCCCTTGTTAATACCAGCGCAAGCTTTGGGACATAGTATTCTCATGGGAAATGATAATTTGGAAAAAGATAAGGCTGATGTCTCAATAGCCACCAGCATTGATCTGGAACTCTGCGGACGATATGTGGATAAGCCATCTTTGCTTCATCTAGCGGCTAACAAAACCCCTACTGGAGAAACACCATCTGGATTGCTACTTTATAGCAGCACTCCCTCTGTCAAATCCACAGATAACCTTTCTTCGCAGAGTGCTGTACAATCTCCGGAACTTAATTTATCGGGGATCTGTGCTTTTACATCATCCAGCTATCCAAAAAATGATAAACCCATTTCTGAGTCTCTCATAGCCCTTGAGCAAATCTTGTCTTCCATATTACTTTTAATGGGTAAATTTGCTGTAAACTCCGATTGTATTTTGTCTTCGGTTACAGAGATATTGCAGGTGCTGCTGGCACAAAATGTAAAAAAAGCTGAAAATGTGATTAATCCTCTTATTACTTCCAGTAATTCTGTTTCTGTTGTCCAAAAAGTTGTTGATAATACTACTGAGGTGGGGGGAGTTGCCCCCACAGGATTGTCTATAGAGGTGGATATCCATAAGCCCCCTAATCGATCTTCCCCATCTTCCTTGCCACAGATAAAAGATTCTGTGTTGGCTGAGCAGGAAGAAAATGTGGTTGTAGAGATGCAAACGGAGGGTCATGATCTATTTCCTATTTTTATACAAGATAAAAAGGAGCCCGAAGGTCCCTCGGGAACTATTAGTGTTGCTAAAGTAAAATTAAGAGGGAAAAATAGGAAACTAATACGTAAATATAAAAAGAAAAGACCTAGGCAAATTATTTTTCAAAAACATGTAACATCTGAAATGCCTGTTCCTACAGAAAGTGGTCAAAATCCACCTTTAGATATCCCCGAGATGACGGAAGTTCGAAGTAACATAAATGTTGAATGTGGGAGTACCCCGGTTGAAGCTTCTATGAAGGGGGCAGTCCCATGTCCATTAGTAAATGTCTCTGATCCTCTATCGATAAGTCCCGAAGACACTATACATTCGCCAATAGTAACAAGAGTATTTAATCCGTCTGCACCTATATTTTGGCCACAGACGGAACTCAATGCCTCATTCAGCAAAAAGCCCTATTTTAAATGTGGATACTTTATCATTGGATTTTCTCCCATTATTTGATACAGATCTAAAAATGAATAGATCCTGGTTACTCAACTGCTTTAAGGAGATAGAAAGTTTAAAGTTAGTTTTAACAAATGACATTGATTTAGTTCTCCCAATAAAATCTATAAATGGGCAACGAACAAGGGTAAAGTTTTACTCTAAAATATTAGCCAATTTAGTTCTTCATCAAGCGGAAGCCTTTCAATGTAGAGGAATTGACGTGCTACCCTTTGTTAACAATAATTTGTGTTTTCCATTTAGTGAAAGAAACACAAAGTGGTCCTCTGATCAGGATGATTTTTCTATGTGTAATAAAGACCTAAAAATTTGGGTATCCAGAGGAAAACGAATGGTTTCACAGGTGCTTCCATTACCTGTTAATACAGACGTTCCTCTAAATGAAGACAATTTGATGTGGAACTGGTTACCAGGAGTTCTCTCAAATACAACCTCGAGAAACCCACGACCATTTTCGCATCTTTAACACTTGTCTAAAAATTGTCTCTTGGAATGCCGCCGGTTTGTCGAATTGCCCTGAGAAATTTGATTTCCTTTTCTCTTTGAATGCAGATGTGATATGTATCCAGGAAACATGGTGTAAAACTCTCCCATATGGAGGGAAAGATTACTTCGTCCTAGAGGCTCCTGCAACTCCATCAAAAAAAGGCCATGCTAAGGGTGGAATTGCCTGTTTGTTATCAAACGCATTACAATGGCAATTCTCCCATTATAAGGACGAGAGTAATCTATTCCAATCCATAACTATTTCCAATATGGACTCTGTTAGTCAACGGTCCTCACTCATAATACTAAATGCTTATATTCCTCCAGAAGATACTTTCACGATTGTTTTAAAACGTATGTTTTCCCATGTCAAACAACTAATAGAGGTGGATCACCCCCCGTACTTATTGCTGGTGGGGGACTTGAATTGTAAAGTGTCTAACACTTCTTTGGTCATGTTTAGAAATAAAGATAAGGAAGAAGCATATAATATACCTCAAGCAGTCCTGCCTGCCCAAATCAAAACTAATAAAAGAGGCAAGATTCTCCTCGGGGAACTTAGTTCCCTGGAGGGAATTATTATAAATGGCAGGATGCCTTCAGATACTCCTGCAAATTATACACATGTATCTTTTAGGGGTGAATCTATTTTAGATTACGTAATAACGGATTTTGATATGTTCTTCTTTCTTAAAGATTTGGTGATCTCTCACTCCCCTCTCAGTGATCATAAAATAATTACTATAACTGTCTCATTAACACCCCCTGCAACGAGCCTCTGGTCTTTAAAGAATAGAGGTTTCTCGATCAAGTGCAATACAGATAGATGTTATTGGGGAAATATTAATAGTAAGGATGTACAAAATATCCTTAGCCAATTATTATTGGAGTTGGACTACTATCAAGGTAGGGAATTCCTTTTTCTTGAAAATCTTATTAAAAAAGTCACCTCAATGGCTAGGATCAAAGGAAAACCAAAAAAGAAACATTTTTCTCCTAGTCCTCTATTGAGGTTAAATAACGAAATAAATAAACTCGTCAGAAAGCAATACCTCAATAGATCGGGGGAAATTGAGTCTCAGTTAGCTTTATTAAAAAGAAGAAGGGTAAGATTGAGATACAAATTAAAAAAAGAAAAAGAAGATATTTTATGGATCAAGTTAAGAGAGGCCTCGATTTGTAAAAATTCGAGAGATTTCTGGTCCATAATAAGGCAAGGATGTGGGTCTGTAATAACGCCCACTCCTATAGTTATTACGGAAGATGTCTGGACCAAATTTGTGTCCACCCTATATGCGCCCAATGGTACAGGGGCGGACCCTTGGGTGCCAGGGCTAAATAGCGATTGTATAATGGAACTCCCCACTGAGCAATCCATAGCTACCGTAATAAAGAGCATGCGCTCTTCCGGGGCTATGGGGCCTGATGAATTGCCCATGTCTATAGTCAAACAAGACGTTACGACTTGGAGCAGGATTCTTCTTCCAGTATTTCTGGCGTGTTTTAAATCACGAACAGTCCCCGACTCTTGGCGGGGAAGTATCCTAATCCCAATTTTTAAAAAAGGTGATCGGGACAACCCCTCTAATTACCGTCTAATAGCTCTATTAGACTCAATAGGGAAAATTTTTGCTAAACTTTTGCTATTGCAAATAATGGAATGGATAAATGTATATAATATTTTACCTATGGAACAGACAGGATTTCGAAAAGAGCATGGAACTTTAGATAATCTAACATTGCTACAGGTAATTATGGATAAATATGCTCGTGTCCGAGGAGGTGGCGTATACGTAGCATTTATAGATTTCTCCACAGCGTTCGACAAGGTGGATCGTCCTACGCTGTGGAGAAAGTTGGCGGCTATGGGTATGCCGGGACACCTATTAGACCTAGTTAGGTCTTTACATTCGTGCACATGGTGTAAGGTGCTACAAGGCGGTGAGAGGGGTCTTTCTCATTCTATCCCCTCCCTGAACGGCTTAAAACAAGGGTGTATATTGGCACCCATATTGTTTTCCTTGTATACGGCCGATTTACCTACTACAGTTGCAGTTTGTGAGGGATTAGCCCCGAAAATTGGAGGGACAGCTATATCGATTCTAATGTATGCAGACGATATACTTGTCTTAGATCTGACCCCGAAAGGTCTTTCTAATCGTCTTCATGCATTGAACCAATTTGCAGATGCACATTATATGAAAATTAATAGCTCTAAAAGTAAAGTTATGTGCATCTTTGGAAAGAAGAAAAGCAGGTCTAGTAGCTATAATTGGATACTTAGCGGAGAAAAACTTGAGGTGGTTAAAACCTACACGTTTTTAGGCAAAATAATATCTGCTAATCTTAGTGAGAAGCCTCACATCGAACATAATTCCAGAAAAGCGATGACCCATGGTATGGGATTATGTTCTTTATATAAAGCTACTGGGAAGAGACATTTCTCCCTATGCTTGGATGTATTTCAAACTAAAATCCCTTCAACCCTCCTTTATGGAATGGAATTAGTGGAGCTGAAACAATGGGGCTTCATGCAAAAAATGGAAGGAAAGGTACTAAGAAAAATATTATCATTTAATTCTGCCTGCTCTACATCATCATGCAGGCTGGAATTCGGACTTCGAAGTTGTTGGGTCCAGGGGTTGGCAGCCCTTGTAAGATGGGTAGCCTGTTTGGCTAGAGGCAAACCGGGCACCTTACGAGAAATTATAAAAAAAGAACTATTGGGCAACTTTAATGAGTTCTCGCAGCTGGTAAAAAACTTTAGAAAAGCGGTATCGCTGCTTGAACTGGATGAAAGCACATTATTTTTACTTTCTCCATTAGAGTTAAAGTTGAAGCTAAAAAGAATGTCCTGGGAACTTTGCATTAAGTCGGATATACTTGCCCATCCAAAGAAAAAAGAAAGGGAAGTCCTGGCAATGACATATACTCCCAAAGTACCCCAACAATATTTAATTTGGAATATTCCCCATGGCGTCCGTAGATTTTGGTACCTTTTACGTTATAATTTGCTTCCACTGAATTCCCTTTTAGCAAAATGGTATGGGGTTTCTCCCCTATGCAACTTCTGTAATAATGTTGTGCAGGATTTTAATCATGTATTGCTTATTTGCCCGGTATTGTGTCCCATGCGCCAAAAATGGATAAAACCAATTTGTTTACAATTGGGAATTGTGAATGTAAACATGTTCTTCCATGCACTTTATTGCCCCCCTAACGAAATGTTCTGTTCCAGAAGTTTTAATTATTTTAAAGAATTTTTAGATATTTATTAATGAATTTCCGGGAGGTGATGATAATTTTCTTACTTGCAGATAACTTTGTGGCTGTCTTTTCTGTCGTATGATGTTTTTCATGTATTATGCTGTATTATTATGTGTGTATTTCTTATGTGGCCCTCGTTGAGAGCCAAATCATAATAAATTTGACTTTGACTTTGACAGGTTTCAATGATATATGCACACTCAGATGGTAAAATATGCACTTGCAAGAAAATATGTACATTTTAGTATCAAGGTAGTATTAAGGTTGTTCAAATCTACTGCTGTTTAACCGCATGCACGCTAGCAGTTTTCTCGCTGTGCGCTGCGTTTTTCTAAAAGCCGCGTTACATGACGAGCTCAGCTCGTCATCAGCGTACGAGCGCCGTAACTCATGACGAGCTGAGCTCGTCATGAGCATCGAAGGGGTTAAGGCTCTTTACTAAAATCCCTATATTTTTTTAATCCCCTAGTTTGTCAATCTGCACAGCTATTCCCCTGGCAGTCATGATTGACAGCATTTAGAACCACTCGAAAACAACCCATATTGCGTTTAATACACATTTAAAAATAAAAACAGACAGGAAAATAAATGGTTTTCTGTCTGTAAATATCTGTAAAAATCTGTAAAAACGGAAAACTGGGAGCCTTACACATAATACAGTGCATTCTGAAAGATAGTGCACACTCAACCTCATCTCTCAAACATCGTAGACACCCTCCTCTTATTCCACCTTCTGTTTCTCCGAGAGTAACATAATTCCTGCCCACCTTTGCAGCTTTCAATAGTAGCATCATCACAGGCAAGCCTTTAGTAATGATGCTGACATTGTTTTGTGTAATCTTATCACCTACTTCAGGTTTAACATCATGCATACCCCAATTCATTATCATATTTCATATCCTATTTCATACTTATAATGATGCTTGGAATCTGCTGATCAGGGCCAACTGAATTGTGACTTTTATCAAAAGGCTTGCAGGCTCCACTGTATTATTTTCATGGGTACAATAATTGTCAGTAAACTCAAAAATGCCAACATTTCTTGAGATCAACACCACACATTATTTGTCAGTTACAATTTGCTGTCACACCCCTCTCGAGTAAAAAGCATCCCCAAAAACCTCCCAACCACTTTTGTGGTTACAGATTGTTCCAAAGAAACCTTCACCAAATTAGGAGAAAAAGTCAAAAGAGCCCCATGCAAGTCATGCCTCTGTTTCATAATATGGTAAAGAAACAATGTCTAAAGCTAGATTACATCAAGCCATGCCGAGTACTTTTACTGGCTGTATTGAAGGAATTCCAGTATGCTCATATTTCTTTCTTAAACACAGGCATTATAATCTTATCCCATACATTCAACATGCCCAACAAAGGCAGGTTGCCAACATCTTTCCCTGATAGGGCATCCTCTCAAGAATTTTAACTATACTCTCATAGTGGGTTAAAACATAGTTTAACTCTGCAAACCTTGAGGTGGAACTAAACCTCTGTCATTTTGCATATCCCACCAACTGCTAGAATATTTACCCTAAGCAAGTAAAGTTGCTGCACTGAATTACATGAAAGTTAGAGAGCAAATTAGCACCATATCTGCTAAGCTGTGGCAATGTTCAGTTCTCTCTCTTTGCTAATGCACTTTAGGCAGCCATGCATCAAAGGAGACTTCCTTGAGCTTTAGTGCAAAGGTGTCTGTGTTGTCTTAGGCAGAGCATAGGTTTTGTACTGGAAGGCCGTCTTTCCTGTACAAAACCAATGCTTTAAGGCTTATCCCATTTTGTGTGTGTGCTGCACAATGCAGCACCCATGCAAAGTGGGAGAAATGAAAACATTTCTCCTTGTTGTGTTAGCCTGAAGGAGGCGTAGGATTTCGGCAAAAATCCCAGTCTACAATTCTTTGTAGCCAGAGAGTTGCGTTAAAACCCATGTGAACGCCCCAGACCCATGCAATGTCCCCTTGACGCAAAGTCCTACAAGGGAGCACATTCCACAACTTTGTGCTACTTTGGGTACGATCCAACACAAATCACGATTTGCATTGGATAGTAAATTTCACCTGAATACTTTGTGTTGGGTTCACTTTAGAAAATCAACAAACAAACCCAAAGCAAAATATTTGTGAATCTGGACCCAAGTATCTACTTTTTGACATTATTGTGGGTACAAAGACATTCTTGCTTTCTTAAGGAAACCCCAAAGTGATGGGTAGAATTCTTGAATTAATCTCAGACTCTGTTAATTACTCAGGCAGCATTCCAGTCCATAGTTTTTTTGCTCACTATGCTATGCTAGACAGAGAGCAGCCTTCTACACATCAGTCGTGGTCCAACTCCATTTGGGAACAGTCCTGTCCAACTGCCTGAAAAGGTTCCTTCCAGATGTGAACACAAGCAACCCCAGATGGGTTTCAGCCCAATTAGGCTTCATCGTTGAGGTATAACTTGAGTCCTATGACACAGTGTGCATGGGACCATTGTCTGGCCATACCCATCACACTTAGGGTATCACTCTGTGGATAAAAGTGGAGTGGAATGCCTGACTTAATCTCAGTCACTGGTAATTGCAAGAGGCTGCATAGCAGTCCATCATTTTCCCATTATGCCACAATTTGTAAAACTCTGTATTTGTGCTTACACGAACACCATGTCAATTGAAACATCATTTCTACTCATTATTGTCCCATATATTAGCAGAGGGTCCATTTACATCTTTACAACCTGCAAATGGTAGACAGAGCCTGAAGCCCAGAATGGTCACATCAGTCTTGTTATGCCAAAAGATTTGCATTTCTGCTAGTTTCTCCCCAGGGAATGTTCTACTTATTGGTCACACAAACTCATTTATGTCAAGCCCGAGTATTTTCCTTAGGTTCTCAGATCCTCTGGAATTTACTTGGACACATGATACCATCATAAATCATCATTTCTGGTGCCATACGCTGGTTCCGACCTTCACACCACCCCTTCCAGCTGGGGTTGTGTGCATTCTTCCTGTTTCTTGCATTGTCCTTTTTCACTATCATCAAACTACGAGAGCATTGTTATTCCACTCTAGACAGAGACCAGCTATATTCTGGCTATTCCAGGTTAACAATGGGCTTTACTTGCTTTCATGGTGGCACTCTAGTTATTGCTGGCATTGCATTTACCCATAGTTGACCTGTAGTGGGCATTACCAGTGCTTAATTTGTAAAAAACGTAAGTGCCAGGGTTCTCGTCAGAAGGCCACTGCAGCTTGCACCACACATTGCCCCTGCCAGAACTGGCAATGATAGTAACAACACAATGAATACCCGTCACATACTACAAGTGTGACAGTTCAGACTATTTCAGGTCCCCAAAGCTATAAGAATGGCTTGTGCAGCAGATAATAGTAATTTTTAATGTATATGGAATTAATACTTAACTGTTGTTGTGGTAATCTCTAAATTAGCCAGATAGCGCCACCTTGTGACAGACTGTCACAAGTGCCGGTGCACACAATTAAGTGCTGGTGCCGAGCACCGAAAACCACTGGCTCAAATTAAGCACTGCTGACAACATTTTGGTTATTCTTTGTTTGATATTGATTTATCCCTGACATATTGCAGGCATTCTTGCTCATCCTGAGTTTGCATAAGCCTAGCATAATAGTGACCCATTTCTGACCTCTCGTGCATTCTTACTATGCTTGGCATAACAGTGGTCTATCCCTGAGTTATTGTGGCCATTCTTGACATTCTGGATATGGCTGGCATAATAATGGGCTATAATTGACATATAATGAACATTCTTGGAAGCATTATGGTTGCCTATCAAAACAGTGAGCCATGTTTGACATACATTAGCTCTTCCTGGCAACAATCTAGTTCTATCGTGATAGAAGCCTGTACATGTTGCTGGCATTCTTAGAGAAAACCTGAGAAAAACAAAACATGAAGAGTGGAATGCTTAAATTAATCTCATCCAATCATAAATATTGTGGGCTGCATTCCAGTCCATTGTTTTATTGCTCTCTGTACAGCAACAGAGAGTGGCCAGCTTTCTACAAACCAGTTTAATCCCTGCTGGAACAGAAATAGTCTAGCCTGAGATTCGGAACTAAATTCCATCTGAAAGGGATCAAAAGCAACCTCAGGTTTGCTTGCACTCTTTGGGCCTCATCTGCGAGTTGCATATTGAGTTTAACGTCACAGCAAGCTCTAAAACCTATGTCTGGGAACCATTGCATTTAGGCCATCTCACTGAATAAAAGAAAGTGATGATTTTGAGGTTTCTATACCTTTTGATATTTCCACCGTACCCACTCCTAATTGATTCTTAGCCATAGCAAATAACTGATTTAAGGGCAAGATGGAAATATGAAGTCAAGAAATATCCTACATACATTTTGAGCAAACACTGATAAAGTCATTAGATCAGGCTTGCTTGCATTCTAAATCTTGACTAAACATTTAAAAAGCTTTATATAGGGAAAAACTAAAAAAAGGTGCTTACTTTTTAAATTCAATGCCTCTATCAAGAAATAATTTAATGCGCAATGATTCAGTGTATGTTAAAGATGCAGTGTAAACACCATTGCAACACAAAAGCTCAGCAGGAGGAGGAATGATACACCAAGGAGCCAATAGCATGAGGTAACAGAAAAATATTCCAGTGGGTGAAGCCAAAGCCCGCCCTATATACATGTTAAAGAATTTGCACCAATAGGTAGTACAGACCACTCCACTATCAAGCCAGACCTAAAAATGGTAGGCCACGTGACCTTACAAAATCTTTTTTTTATATTTCCTACAATACATATAGCTCTTTATCCAGTTTAATTTTTTTAGGGAAACTGAGCTGAACAATCCAAATCTTTCTAGTTATTGTAAAGTGATTTTTAAAGAAGGGTGAGACTTAATACTCCTGGACAGGGGGTTGATTGCTCAGCTGTGCACAAGACTACTGATATATTTTATCAGTACACCTTTAGTACCTCTGGAGATCTAGCCAAATTAAGGCAAAATTGTGATGTATACTTCATAATCCAGCCCGGCTTCATGCTGTTGTCTGCTCAGTATTTAACCGTCGTGACACCTTAGTCATCCCAAAATCTTTCACGTTGAACCAAAGTCTCAACTAAGTAGATCAGAGTCTGTAAAGAAAAAATGTCCATTGAATACATGTTTGTATTCAACCTTTAAAATACATGCTCAGCTTTAGAAAATGTCTTGATTGACTTTTATTTAATGATTGAATGCTCTTAAAAGTCAGCAGTCAGAGGAAGTGAATAAAAGAACAGAGAGGAGGGTTGTTGAGAGAGGGAGTGGGTGATGGGTTCCAGCTCTTATTGACTGGGCTTGAATAGATCTCAGTGTGGGAGGAAAACCAGTGCCTAAACAGTGCCCACACTTTTAATTGGCAATTACTTGCAACGTTTGCATTCTAGAAAATTATAAAAGACGTGCTTGCAGACTAAATGCTTCTCCCTATTCAAAACAGGAATAGTGCCTCAGCTGACAAGGAATCAGACAAAACCTACAGGAAATTCATAGCCCAAAACAAATTGCTGATCTGAAATATCAATGATCAGACTTAACTCGCATTGATTTCATCTACTACAAATAATCTGCAGTAAATGCATGAGAAAGGTTTCTGTGAGACTACAAGATGAAGGGGTATATTCACAAGAACATGTAATAACGACCGCACGAGTAGCGTAACGCAACTTTCAACATTGCAGCCCATCGCGGGAAAATAACCCTGTGTCAACGTGGAATTCACAACGTGGCAGTAGTATGCGGTAGACACCAGATAACGCGTCAAATGTCCGCGTGAAAACCAACACCACGCCGCAAAAATGCGGAACGCGAATGCAAAAAAAACAGGCTACGAGGCCAACTGCGGTACAAAAAATAGTGGAAAACAGCCACAGCCCTGCAAACCCCATGCATCTGGCGGGACAATGCACCATAAAAACCACAGAAAACAAACAACCAGAAACAAGCCAAAGCACGTAGCAACATGGATGCACCCTGACCCAGCGCTGAGGCCAACTCGAACCCCACAGACTACAAGCAAGGAACAACGGGGCCGGGGAAAGACAAGGAGGAGAGGGAGAGGAAGACGGGGTGCAGACCGCAGGAAAACAAGACCAGCGTCACAGAGGTGACAGAACACTATCAGCAACTGACCCACAAGCAGACCACCTGGAATGCAGTCGGAGTGCCAAGGAGGCCAATCCAGGAGGTCAATAGGCGCCGGCATGACTTGACTACCGAAAACAGGCACCAACCCGCTGCCAACAGGAAGGCAGCAATGGCGACAGGAGGTGACAGTCCAGTGCCACCGGAGGGGCCAGAGGAAACCCAGGCCACAGTCATCAGTGTGGAGACAGTGCAAGGAGTAGGGAGTACGGACACAGCTCGCAAGGACCTGAAACAACATCAACAGGGAGTGCAAGGAACAGGGACTGGGGGGATGTGGAGAGATGGGCACAATGGCAACATTCACAATGAGGTGTAGCACACTGCACACCCACAATCACCCAGGATCATGTCCCAGATCCCCTTGGCACACTGCAGCACACACACAGAGCATGAACAGCACACCCACATTGACGACAACGTCGAACAATGCGCTTAGCTGACACTGCAGAACAGAGGACACAACTGGCTCTGCACATGCACAGAAGCATGCCTACTTTGCCTGACAGAGCTGGAAAGTGTGAAATGGAAATGTACGCCTACGACCTCACATCCATCATGTAGTCTAAATGTACACTGTCCCGCAGAAGAATCCAGCACCACCAAACAGTCACAATGTACATTGCTATACAGTCTGCATGCAAACCAGCACAATGCACAAACATACATGACAACACAAAGTCAACATGCACCTCCCCTTCACATCGCAGAGGGGCACACAACACATTCAGTAGAGCACAGAATACAAGACATCAGTGATGCCGAAGAGGACCCCCACACCGTCGACACAGACGCCCTACAACAGCCCATGGATATCCCACACATCCCCCCACCAGGACCCAGCCAGCCAAGCCACTCAGGGGGAAACACCGAGCCTGCAACAGACCACACAGCAGGAGGCACCCGCAAGCACAGCTGGCACACAACACTTCACCCACCCACACATGGCACCCCAATGCCATGTGTCAGCATGCCAAAAGGAGGTGGCCCAACAGGTGGGGTTGGGGGCCGCACCCATTGAATACGGACCAGGACACATGCGTAGGTGTCTATCATCCTTCAGGGCCCAACCACACCCCACTAAGGAGACCCACTCTGCCATAGAAACACATGCAGATGCGCATTCACAGTACAGAACCATGCCCAGGTGCGCCCAAATAGCAGTCACACACCCATGTTGGCTCTACGTACGACGGCCCTGGCCACTCCCCTTACAAATTGAGTGGGTGACGACAAAACTACATGTCCAAGCTCAAACCCGCTGCCCGCGGTGACATGTCTGCATCGATGTACACAGCACAATGTAATTTTGTAGGGCCCAGGGCCCCCATGCATACAACAAGACCACAGCGACAGACGCAGATATTATGTTGAACTGGCTACGGGCACATTCGCCTGGCCCCTATATTGGCAGGGCTACATGTACAGTGCTGCATGTGCTGGATGTGTGTGGAGTGAGTGTAAGCCAGTCTGCATGGATTGCCTGGTGCTGGCAACCACCTGAACATTGGACACCAGTGCAATGGAAACAGAAAACACATGGATAACAGAGTCAACTGCTGAGCAACATGGAGTGAGCCGGAGAAAGTCCAGAGGACAGCCAACATGCAAACAGAAGTGTTCGTGAGTTGCAGTGCACTGGTGTTGGGACACTAGAGATGAGCGCGCCCAAGTGAAGAAAAAGTCTTGGATTGTGTTCCTTCGACATCTTCATTATGCTGATGCAGTGGGGTGTGTGAGACCTGCATCATCTTCCACATCAAAGTCTGAGGGCCCCCACACTGTTTGAGGTGACAGGGCTGCCCAACCGCTCCACAGCACAAAACACAATCAGCAACGGTCAATGGCCTGCGGTGCACTGAGTGACTGGCACCTGGAGTGCTGAGCAGGGTATCAGGCCGATGATGTCATCCATGACAGGACTGAGCAGCTCCGTAAGTCTGTCAGGACCACCGTTTTGACTGGCAGATGATGCTTGGAGGTGGTCCTTGCGGTGGTGGCATGTGCCTCCTGCGGTGATGCGACGTTCGGGCTGGCCTGGACTCGCTTTGGTGTCTGAGCCCTGGTGGGACGCATTTGGGCCCAGAGGCTGCGTACAGCGCAAGGCCACAGAGAAATGGTGTTGATGATCCCAAGGCCTACACTTCAGGGGCCATCCAATGTCCCCAGAGAATGGGTCCCAGACCAGACCAGCACAGAGTTAGTGACCCCTGATGCACAGCGGCTGGCACAGGCACCCAGCCACAGGATGGTGACTTGTGGTGCAGTCAGATGGGCCATGTGACCTGAGCGGGTCACCATCAATGTCCAAGGTGTATGTTGCGGACGGTTGCAGGGGACAGTGGAAGGTGTCCTCCAGGGCAAGACACTGAAAGGTTTGATTTTATCAGGAAGCAGCAGATGGAGGATTGGAATGCAAAACCCTCATTGCCACCACCAATTCGGTATCAGCTACATGAGGATGAAAACTGCCCCTCAGTCCATAGGCTCATTCGCCACCTAAGTTCGACCAGAGAGTGTCTATGAATGTCGGGGAACAGACTTAGTGGCACCGTGGTCGAGAGGGGATACAGTCTGCGATGATGCCGGTACACTGATATGAACTCAGCCACTGCTACTTCATGACTCTGTGACCTACTGGACCACTGTGTAGGCCGGAGGCAGCGGTCAGCAGTGGCCCACAGCCATTTGTCATTAGCTCACGATGCACAGCGCTAGTGACACCAAGGCAGTTGTCGGTAGTGTACGAGCACCCTAGCCTGACCTATTTTAGTTGGCTACAACTTTGAATCGTATTGGGAAATCGCAGACTTACACCACCTAACATTATCGACTTTACGCCTCTGAGGGAGTTATAGTCACTGTATGCTTGTGTTTAAATTGCTACACATCATTCTAGCATTTTTCTCAGGAATAGGAGGTGGGCTGCAGGCCAATAGCTGACTCGATTTTTGAGCTCCAATTTTAGATATCTGCAGAAAGGGGAAGGAGGCCTGTCTTACTGTGGAGAGGAATGCGCCTGTCGCAGCTATGCCATCCTGTCACGTTTTGCTTTACCGCTTGTAATTCCTTCTCTTGCAGTGTTTTTCACCAGAACATCTTTAATCCAGATATGATCCAAGTGCCACATCTGATTGGCATCCAGGCAGAGATCGGATATGCAGAGGGTGTAACTCAGACCCCTGAAGCGCAAGGAGGCTCTAAAACCCTCAGTGGGATCAAGCTCTTCACAGGGATCCTGTGCAGCCTCAGGCCAATTAATATCTGTAAGATATTGGAGACCCGGGATCTCTCCTCATATTCTGCAGGTGGGCCCCTTCATTTTGGGTAATACCACTGCGAGTATGCATGGTTTAGGAGCACCCAAAGTGTTCTTCCTAACCCCGACCAGAGAGTAATCTTTCTGGGCACTTGGGGTCACTGCCTGGATGGTGACAATGTGAGTTAAGTAATTAGATGAAGCCTTTTTTTTATCCTGTGAGGGGCAAACCTAGTTGTTATCCCATTTGTAAATGCAGTATGGCCATCTATTATTCAGAACTATGGCCCTGACTGCGAGTCTGGCGGTGTGGGAGCTGACTGCCACACCAGCGGCCCACTCCCTCACCACCAAACCTGTGTGCTCACTGCCCACCAGATTGTGAGTTTCCTTGTGTCTGGCTGGCTTTTTTGGTAGTCCCACGGCAGTGGCCCTGAAAACAGCCACCGCAATGGGAACGCCAAAACAGTTCCTTCTGTGCACGAACTGGGGTGCATGCACACAGGGTGGTCTGTGGGGCTCCCTTTGGTTCATGACAGCCAACTTTTTCATTGAGTAAAGACCTCCATGACACCGCTGGCGCTCTTGACACTCGTCATATATTTGGTTGTGCAGCAGCGGAACCACCAGCTTATTGCTGAACCCCTGACAGCCGCTCCACTGCCAGAGAACTGCGGTTCCCAAGTGATTGCGGCAGTTCAATGGCAGTCCAACAGCCAAAGTTGTAATTGAGCGGTCGAACCGCTGGTCCTCGGACCTCCAGAAGCGTAATTAGGCCCGATGTGTGCGTGTGTGTGTTAAATATATCCTCCAAGATGTCTGTATTCTTGTTAGGATAAATGACTCCATTTTATTATCCCAAACTCGCATGTGCCGCTCCAAGAAAACCCCTCCTTTTTGATTATGTCCCTGTGCTGCTCTATTTTTACATTCAAGATATATTCCTCTTGATTGAAATACGTGTATTGTATTGTAATTGCATTTCTATGGCGCCTACTACCACTGACAAAGTGCACGCTACTCCTGATCCTAAGGTTAGTGGTTAAGCTAGTGGTTATACTTTATGCTTATTGTTGATTAAAAGACTTCGGGGCATATTCACAATGAACTATCGCCAAATTAACGGCTCTTTATCGCAGCCAAAATCATGATAAATTTACCACCCCATTCACAAGCTGGTGCTAACAGCCCACAGCACCAGTTTACCCGCGGTAGCAGCCGCAAAAAACATCGCCACAGAGGACCACCACAACTATCCCTAATGAGATGCAGAGTAGGCATTCCCGTGCAAAAAACCGCGAAAACACGACACCTCAACATTCATAACTACCAGCCAGAACTGCAATAATAACACAAAACATGTGATAAGGTGCGTTAGCAGAAGGAAATTAACACCTGCTCTGACTTGGTGTAAAGTCGGACAGCAGCCTGCACCACAAAAGGGAGCCCAGCCCAGGGCGTCATCGGAAGGGCAACAGATGCCATGGAGCCATTCATCATGCAGCCCGGACACCCAAGAGGGCCACAACACCCACCCGCCACCCCCCGGACCACCACAGAGGCAGAGCAGACAAAGACAGCAGCCCCCCAGGAAACGCACCTGCCTCACAGGCCCAACACCTGACAATGTCACTGTCTACTACAGGCTGAAAGGGACAACCATCCTACGCATCCTTCCCATCATCGCCTAACAGTCCTACGGCACCAACACATTGGACAACCAACATCCCACCCCACATCAAGCTGCTGGCTGTGCTGCACATGTTGGCCCCTGGCACACCCCAACCAACACCCGCCAGAGTCGGCGGAGTCTCAAAGCCAGCCACATCCAAGTCACCCACACCTGTCCTGGACATCACCATCACCCTGGCACCCCAGTCCCAATACGTCCAACACAATAATAAATAATAATAATCCACATTTGTAAAGCGCACAATCACCCGTAAGGGTCTCTAGGCGCTGGGGTCGTCGGGAAGATTAAGCGAGCTATTGCCCAGAGTCACATGGTGCTGGGCTAACCTGCCGCCGGAGCCGGGGATCGAACCCTGATCCCCAGATTCCAGCGTCAGTCGCTCTGGCTGCGGCGCCACACCTCTCCCACTTGCGCAGGAACCGCTGGAGACCAGGCAAGGACCATACGCCATAGCCGGATGCACGCATGTGTTGGGGCAATCCACTGCACACATGTCCCACCTGTGCCCCCTGGTGACACAGCACACAATCAGCACAACAGAAAGCACACGTCACACATCAATGTGCAGGTAGCATCAGAACACTGTGGGACCTTCACTAATGTCGCCTGGAAATACACAGGCAATGTCCCTGATCCCTTTACCCTCCGACAGTCCATCAGCAAACAGCATCCCCAGGATGACACCAAGGGAAATGCACAGCCCCTTGGCAAGTGTCAAAATAACACCCCACTCACCTCAACTCCACAACCATGCCATCCACAATTCTGGCAAAGCACACGTCACAAAATCACAACCAACCTGCACAATAACATGCCCACCCACCAGACACGATAGAACAACTTACAATGGTAACCTAGGCAAGCCGTGAACATGACCAATCAACGGCATGGCACCTCAGCCCCACAATAGCCGAATGTGGGGAGAGGTGACTACCAGGCATGTGTGAACGATGCAGTAGAACCATGATTGGGAAAGTACACAATGCCAAGAGCGGCGGCGATGTGCTGGTCAGACAGCAGTATGCAGAACACACCCATATCCACAGTGACATACACCTCTGGTGTATGGAGTGTAGTGGACAGTGGACGCAACCATGTCACCCCAGCCAGTGGGGGTCCTAGTGGAAATGTTGCCTGTTATGAACCCCCTGTAACAGTGAGCAGATTGGGATGGGCCAGCGTACGCCAGGCCAGCGTAGGGGTGTGAATAAAAAGCACATAGCCCTGGGCCTGGTCCTCTTTTGGAAAGCCCAAAGTCTCTGCCAGGGCGGCGCCTCCCACCCCACCATGAGACCAACGCCATCCTCGTTTTCGGAGTTGCCTGTGATCCTGTGTGCCTGCCGTATCCCGGCCCGCTGGACCACGAACCCGTCAGGACCGTCCCTGGGCAGCCCGGCCACAATGATCACCATCCGACACCAGCATGTGTCAAGGAGGGCCCACCACGTGCCTGTGTAAGCTCCAAGCCTGAGGCCGGCGACTCTGCCAGCTTCTCAGACCATTGCTGGCCTCCGACGCTGGTTAACATTACTTCCTCCTCATTTACATATTCCACCCGCATCCTCTGTGGCCCAGCAGGCCCCTTATGTGAAACTGTGTTCTTGCTCCTGAATGGCTGTGACCCCAAATCCGAGCCAGCGGCCACAGCACCAGACCCCCTCCCCGATCAGTGAGGCATAGTTCCATATGGGCTACTTGCGACACGTGGTGCCACAAACCCTGTTCAACGACATCCGGCAACACGTGGTGCCACAAACCCTGTTCAATACCATCCGATGACACATTGTGCCACAAACCCTGCTCAACGCCATCTGGTGACACGTCGTACCACAAACCCTGTTCAAAGCCATCCGGTGACACGTCGTGCCAGAAACCCTGTTCAATGCCAGCCGGCGACACGTGGATGAGGGACCAGGACTACCCTGAGGACCAGTAGGTCTCACATCCAGCAGCTATTTGCGAATCACAAATAGCAGAGTCAACACCAGTGGTCACATGGAGAGGAGTTAGAGGAAGATGCGGCTCAGTCCGGACAAAAGCTGGGTCACAGTCATAGAGGTGACCGAACACGTGGTGCCACTGAATGTTAACTACACAGGCTGGTGGGGCCACCAACCTATGCCGGTGACACTCAGTCTATGGCCCGTGCTGACTGCTCGCTCCGGCCTACACTGCTCAAGGCTTAGTCTGCGCTTGAATAGGTCACAAATTTGGAACTGAACATCAAGTATGCAAAGGCAGATTACACATCATTGCACGCAAGGAGAGGCGTAAGTGTATGCCGCCTTGCATCTTGGCGGAGGGGAAAAGATCATTGTTACGGAGGTGTATTTTATAGACAGTTTTCAAAGAAGAGAACAGCTGACACGTGTTTCGCCCTATGTGGCAAGTTGGGCCAGGGCTTTCTCAAGGCTAATCATTATGTACAAGAGTCATACAATCTGACAATAGTTGAGTACATTCCAAAATGCTTCAAGGTGATATGTAGTTAAGATCCAAAGTCAAGATTCTTTAGGAATATTCGTGAACACAAAATTCTTGGTGAGTGTTCATGAAAGCGATCGATTGCAATAAGCAATGTGGTCTCTGTGGTCCTGATGGCGAAACACGTGTCGACTGTTCTCTTCTTTGAAAACTGTCTATAAAATAAGTCAAAAGAGTGAAATGGATGCACAAAGCAATAAATGAAAATAAAATAACCAGCTTCACTTAAATCAACTTGGTTTACTGTGTTGTGTCTTAAAAGAGGAATCATCCTACTTTTTAAAAAAAGACCACCTTGGGAGAGAGGAACATATGCTTACACCCTTACTCCTACTTGTTAAATACGAGATTGGAAAGGTCCAGAGCCTCAAGCAAAAATTCCTCTAGGATTTTAGGAATTAATATCCAGTACCAGGATCTCTGGACTATTAATTTCCCTTAGAAACACCATAGTATTCGTGCTTATTGCTTCTGAGAAAGTGGGAGTGGACATACACAGTCCAAGAAGTGAGCCATCTCAGAATGAGGTATAATATGCGGTAGGGCTGGTAACCAAAGGGATGGCATGCACATTCTAAAAAGTGAGCCATCTCGGAATGAGGTATAGTAAAAGTGGTAACAAAAGGGTTCACATGAAGGTTCCAAGAAGTGAGCCATCTCTGACTGAGTTATAATATGTGGCAGCACTGAAATAAAGTGGTGACATGCAGACTCTAAGGAGTGAGCCATCTCAGAATTAAGTACAAAATGCAATAGCACTAGCAACAAAGGGGATGGCATTCACGTTCTAAGAAGTGAGCCATCTCAGAATGAGGTATAACATGCGGTAGCATTGAAATAAAGTAGTGACATACAGCTTTCAAGAAGTGGGCCATCTCAGAATGAGGTATAACATGCAGCAGCACTGGTAACAAACGGGGTGACATACACATTCCAAGAAGTGAGATGTCTCAGAATGAGGTATAACATGTTATAGCACTAGTAAGAAATCTAGTGGTATGCACATTCCAAGAAGCGCACTGTCTCAGAATGAGGTATAACATGTTATAGCATTGGTAACAGAGCGGGTGGCATCCACATTCCAAGAAGTGAGCTCTCATAGAATAAGATTTAACATGTGGGAGGACTGATAACAAAAGGTGATATGTACATTTCAAGTGAGCTGTCTCAGAACAAGGTATAACATGAGGTAGTACTGAAAATAAAGGCATAACATGAAGCACTAATCATCCATATTCTAAGGAACTGTGAGTATCTGTGCATTTTGCGCTATGATTCTCACTATAGGGCCGCATAGTGCACAGAAATGAAGACCTCATTTTAAATGCTAAAGCATTGTGTCCCCAAACCTGACCTCCTGCCCCAGGCCTTTCAGGGGCATGGACCTCTGGCACTGTGCCTAGATGGAATCATCATCCCAAGCAGCACACAGAAGTAGACTGAGTGACAGAAAGGGGCCCTCTGCACCGTTATCAAAATTACAAAAACAAAACTCCTTCGGATAGAGCTTACAGCCTATGTTCCCATAGCAATTTCTTAACAAAAAGAGATTACATACATTTGTTGTATGTTAAATCCATAGGGCCTCATTTATGACGGCGTGCGTCACTTTTACGCCACAGGTGCATCACTTTTTGTGACGCACCAGCAGCGTAAAAAATGTGCCTTGTTGCACCATATTTACAAAAGGACGCATCTAGGTAGATGCGTCACTTTGTAAACCCCTGCACTACATTATACCTGCGGCAGGTATAATTTATGCAGGGGGGCGTTCTGACGCAAGAAAATGTCCTAGAAGTGACGCAGTGAAATCTATAAGATTTCACTGCGCCACTTCTAGTATGCAATGCGTCAATTTCTTACGCCTGCCCCACAGCAGGCGTAAGACTGACGCAGGTCCTTTCACATGGGGCTTGCCCCATGTGAAAGGACACATTGCTGGAGTTGCGTCACTTTTGTGACACACTCCAGCAATGCGTCACTTTTGCGCCATACAGATACGTCAGAAATACTGATGTATCTGTAACTCCTTGCGCAATGATGCGTCATACTGTAAATATGACGCATCATTGGTGTTGTAAGGAGGGTGCAATGAAAAGTGACGCATCGCTGTTTTCACGCAGCGATGCGTCACTTTTCATAAATTAGGCCCCTAGTATTTACTGACTTATAAACATGAAAATGTATATAAGTGCTCCAATGAAAACAGCATGATGCAAGTGATTTGTTACAAAAAGTGAAACTCAGGTGGGCAAGAATTATTTTCAATGGATTAACCACTTTTGAAAATTGATACATTTGTACAAGCACAGAACTCATGTACGTGACTTTTACTGTATTGGAGAACAGCCTAATGACACACAACAGTGGAATTTATCGACGTTTCGACCCCTAATTTCAATAACTATGGGGTCTTCATCATGATCTAGAAACAATGGTAGCAACCTTAAAGCTGTGTCCAAAGTAGATTTTGTAATCATCACAGATAGGCAATTGGAAAACAAATGACCCCAAACAAAGCACCCTCCATTGTTAAGAAGAGATTTATAGATTCATGCTGTGCACCATTATGAGAGGCATCAGGACCTGACTGGAACTACCAGGCCATGGCACGACTGGCACTGCCAGGCCATGATCTGACTATAGACATTTCTGGGGGGTGCTCCACCTCATATACCCCTCATCTTGCAACTCCCCTAAACATCCTCCTGCAATGCTGCTACAGCACAGAAATGTTAACTATTTAGGTTTTGATTAACTGTTCCAGGCTTTACCCCTAATCATATTGCCTTTATTAATTAGGAGGTTTTCTATAGAGAGAACTCTACCCAAGAGGTGTCAGAATCGTTTATAAGTAGGTTACAAACTTTCCAGATAAGCTGAAATGACTGCACACAGGCTGAAACAATGCCAAACCAGTGCTCAATTTATAACAAAATCATAAGTGCATGGACCAGAATATTTTTTAGGAGCTGGCCCTGCTGAATATCAGAGTTGCAGAAGAACAATGCTGTCTAGAGCTACTGATACAGATTCAGGCTTGGTTCCAGCTTGTGAAGAGAACACAGTTTGTCATTCAGGAGGTACAACAGTTCTATACAGGCCAATGTGGTAGACATCTTGAAATTCCTGGAGTGACATTCCAGCTGCTATTCATCCTTCATGCCAGTTGGATGTATACCTACTGCAATAAAGCAAGTTGCCAATTGCTTAATCTATAAAAAAAAAAAAATAATGAGTGTTGGATCCACATTTATATTTTAGGTGCCTGCTGCAAGTGCTTTCAAATGCCATGGTTACCAAATATCAAAGTTGCTCAATGTTCATTCATCCTCATGTCTCCTTAATTCAACCAACCTAATGCTGGTCCCTTTACCTCACTCTTGGCTGTTATTTTTAGGTTTGGAAATCCTGCTTGACAGTGCAGTTTACAAAACCAATTGTTATATAGAGTGGCCTTTGGTTCTCCCCGAGAGGACCATTTCACTCTCACTCCCTTCTATTTGCAGTTTGTTGTATCATTCCACCTAATACGTAGTAATGCATGAGGGACTGTTTTAAATCTCAAAATTACATTCTGTCATTACACATTCAATCATTTATCGAGTAAGTGCATTGGGAATAAGAAATCAATACATTTTTGTTTTATTTTTTCTCACTGTGGGAGGTTTTTAGGTCTTGCTTAGGCAGCGCATGTGTGCTGTCTCTTTGAGACATGCAGTATTTTTTAGTATGAGCTTCAAGCACCGCTCATCTTTTCCATTAGCTCCTCTTACTATCCTTTGTAAATGCCAGGTTTTGGTTGGTGAATACCCTTAGTAGTCCCTCCTTTTGGACTTTTGTATCCTCCGATGAGGACTGCCCCTGTTATATGCAACTTTGATCTTCACATTATTTAGGATACTTTGAGAGCACTCTTTTTTTGTTGGCCTGCCTCTACTCATGTTAAGTGTTTGAGTTTTGTTTACTTCATGCTCTGGCTTGTTCCTTTTGTGTTTGAGCACTCATTTTGTTTTGTTGCAGAGTCCACGGGTTGCCCTGGCACAGCACGGTGCCCACTTCATGGACGCCGCGGTTTATCTTTTACAGACACTTGCTCTCCTCCCCTTTATTTACAGGACAGCTACATGACGTGCCTTAAGGAGTGGTGACAAACACAGTTGTTTTTTCTTCCGTCAAGATCCCCTTTGAAATCACACAAAGGCACCACTAAATGGCAGCATTTTGTTGGCTTTCGCCATTGTCTCAGCATTTTATTTCTGGAAGGCACAGCGAGAGATGATGCTGAGACTCGAACCCTGTTCTGAGGGTTCCAAAGCCGGAAGCTCTGATTGTAATGCCACATCCTCTCTCCGAAACAATCTGCATTTTTGGGGGATTTGTCTCCGATTCCTTAAACTGAGTCACCCTCTCTCCATGTAACTTCCCTTAACCCCTTCCTCCCTTTTGCTTCCCTGAGTGCCCCTCGTAAGCACATGGGAAGGGCGTTCCCTTGATTACACAAAAGTGTGCTGTTAGGAGGTGGGCGCTTGCAATGTGGATAGCGCTTTACTCTATTTTAAGGCCCCATAAGTGAGGAGAGCACTGACAACCTGTATTCCTTTATTATGCAACAAGGTCAGACTTGAAGCATCTGCAGGAGTCACCATATTGGCTTTCCGAGGTGCATGGCGCGACGTGGCGTACAGCGGCAGGGAACTTTGAATGTGTGTACTGAATACCAATACCAAGTTTGTGTTATCAGGTGAGACAATTTTGTGAGGCAGCAAAGGAGTGGGACGGTACTGCTGTGTTGACGTAGTATACTATAATGTATACTGGGTCACTCAGGAGCTTGCTTAGTGTAGATCGTTTGCTTCCTTTTCGTAACGGCAACTTTTCTGAATGCGGGCCGTTACTCAATATTAATTATTCACACTTTTAACACTCCTCTCCCATGGCTCCGTAAATCAAGTAATGCTATTACTTAATCCCACAGCTGTTTGGTTTGATTATATGTGGCATTTCCCTATTTGTTAGGCGCGTAAGCAATAGCCACTCTGGATAGTGTACTCCCGGTCTCTTTAGCTATCTGGCCAGACGCCATAAGGCAGGAAGACCGACACCTGAATTTCCTTAGGGTATGAGCTTTCGGAAATCATAGTGCATACTTAAGGCCCCATTAGGACGGCAGGCGGATCGTCCCTGCCGGGCCGGCGGTATTCACCAGCGGCCCGGCGGGGGTGATCCGCCCGCTATCCATGCAGTAAAGACACCCCGCGATATTACAATGGCTGGGGGTCCGCAGCGGACGGAAATATGGTGGCAGTGCCTGTTAGACACCGCCAGCCATATTACAATGGGGGCAGAAACATGCCTTTCCATGGCAGCATTGCCGCCACGGAAAGGCATGCGGAGTTTACTTGCGGGGGCCCATTGCGGGCCCCCAGGGACTCTGGGGGGTGCACATGGGGGGCACCTATGGTACCCCCCTGCATTTCAATGTACAACATAGCAGGCACCGTGTGGTGCCTGTCAAGTTGTGCATTGAAACGCACATCCTGCCTTTGTGGCATTGCGGCGGGTGATGCTTTCAGCACCGCCTGCCGCAATGTTTCAAATGCATGATGCGCCTGCCAGTGTGGCGGGCGCATCCTAATAGACCGGGACCACCGCTAGCATTGCGAGCGGTCCCGATTCCCGGGGGTATGGCGGGCGGACTTTGTCCAAACTAATGACCCCCTTAGTGTGGCCAGATTTCTTGCTTCTCGAGCTCCTAAACATCTTCAACACTTTCAGCACATTTTGATAGGAGAGCGACTCACAGCCTCAGTGACTGCATCGCTGTGCATATTGTTCCCTCTTTAGTAAGACTTAAGCGTCAACACACCCTTTGTTAGCGGCACGCTGTAAAAATGCAAGATGTATTTATTTAGTGGTGATTGTTTCTTTATGCTGCGCAGTCTCAGCTATAAGTTGTGCACAGACACAAGAAATCTAGGGATACTCAGGCACATGCATCAAAGAATGGAATTGTGATTCCTAAATAGCGATTTTTAAGGAATCGCTATTTAGGAATCGCAATTCCTTATGCATGTAGGAATCGCAAAAATAATTGTGATTCCTACAAATTCCTTAATAGCGACTCACAAATTGCGACTCGCTATCAATGAATGCCTTTTTGTTCATTCCTATGGGCCTAGAGGCCTTAAGGAATGAATGGGATTCAGTCGCAATTTGCGAATGCTATTTGAAGGGTGCTGGGGGCAGGCCACCCTACTGCACCCCCAAAATTGACATGTGTGCACATGTGGCGCACACATATGCCCTAAGGGCATTTGTGTGTGCCACATGGTACTTAGAAAATGCAATTTTATGCATTTTTCTAAGAAATTGCAAATTACCATCGGCTTGAAGTTGATGTTAATTTTCAATTCCAAATTACGAAAACGCAATTTGCGAATGCATGATGCATTGCATTTAGGGAATCACAATTTGTGATTCTTTAGCTGCATTCGCAATTAAGGAAACCACAAAAAAATGTGATTTCCTTAATTGCGAATGCCGTTGGGCTTGATGCATCTAAAATAGCATTTTACATCGCTGAGTTGGCGATGCAGCGCGCGCAATGTAAATGTTGCATTTATTTATTCATTTACTTAATTCTGTACCTCCGTATGCCAGAGTTTACTATCCCCCACCCTGCCCCTCCTCCACCCTGCCCCACTGCCCTACAGCACTCCCTCGGCGAGCCGCCACTCTGTGTTCGCATCATATGTATCAAGAAGCAATTGAATTATCTTTTTTACCACCTGTTCAGAGATGTAGTTTGTCTCGGAGTTACATCCTTTATTCTGCCAAGAATAGGTTTACCATAAGACCTTATGTGACTGTGCTAGCTCCTGGTATCATTTATACCACACTCACTGCCCCACTCATCTCTCCCTCACACTCACACTACCCCCTCACCTTGCAATTCCATGCCCCCTCTCATCCCTCCCTTACACTCCCTAGCTCCTCTCAACTTCCTGCTCACGTATGCTACCTTCCTGTACCTCCTTGTGCTGTGCAGTGGCCCACCACTCACTTCTCCCTCTGGGTGCACCTCCCACTTGTCCCTCTCTCTCTTGAACTCCCTCTCACTTGCTCTCTCACGCGCTCTTCCCATCTCTCTCAAATTGGTTCACTTCAGGTCTTTGAGCACAACTTCTTTCCTGTGTCTTTTCAATGTTTCCATCCCTCAAACCCATGCTCTCCTCCTCTTCTTGGGGTGTATTCGGTGTGCACAGTCGCACCCTCTTTATGCGTCTGTGACCTTCTCCTCTTCTTTCCCTCTTTCTCACACAATCTTTATGCTCCTCTGTCTGGAGTTCATTCACCACTTCATGCACAAACTACCTATCCCTCTATTTCTTCCTTTCTATCTATTCTGAGCAACTCTCACCCCTATCTATTCACCATGCCACATATTTCCAATACACAAATACACTCCACACCATACAATTCCCATTCAACCCACAAATTTCCACTCCAAACCACATACATCCGCTTCAATCCAAACCAAAACACATGGGTAAAAGACTTGGGGCCAAATGTAGGTAAATCTGAATTACTGATTTCTTAATAGCGAATTTTGCAGATTCGCTATTAAGATATCGGTAAAGATTCGGTAAAAAATACTGAATCCTTAATATTCTTTATTACCGAATCGGTAATTGAGATTCGGTAATAAGGAATACCTACCCATTCATTTCTATGGGCTTGGAAGCCCCTAGGAATGAATGTGAAGACATTCACTATTAGCGATTCGGTATTACCGATTCGGTAATAAGGAATATTAAGGATTCAGTATTTTTTACCGAATCTTTACCAAGACGTGTTGCTGCGTTTTTAGTAACTTTTGAACTGTTTGAGATAGAAAGCAATTTTGTTGTTAAAATCTGTAGATTATGCAGCAGATGATGGATTATGTGGCAAATGCGTCAAATGCATAACTGTGCAGAAATCGCTGCACAATCGCATTATTCCAGTGGCCCTGCCTAAAATGCAGCATCAAACTGGGAAAGAAAATAGGCCCCAGTACCAAAATAAAAGGGGCCCCCATTAGTGAGTTAGTTAGCTAGAAGAGTGTCTCATGTTTTCAAACTAGGGCAGTTTTAAACTTGTAAAGCCCTGCTGTATAAGTTGTTTGTAAGGTATGGAAGACTGCACTGATTTTAGTTTTCTGCAGGCAATAAAAGCTTTAATATCATGAAAATCAACAGTAAAAACTGGCACACCTGACCATAAAGCAGGTCAACAACTAGCCAAAAAAACGGCCAACATACTGACCTGACAGCAGGGCTTTAAGTGGGATGAAAAAACTAGAGGGGGTCTTTCACAGGGGCATGGCTAATGTAGTTAAGGGAGTGGCTTAAAAACATGTAAGCTATATAAATCTGTACTTAGCATAGTGCGCCGCCCAAGTGGTATTTTGTTGCTTCTGTCATTGCTTGCAGATAAATATTACAACAAGTAGAATTACACCTATAACATGCCAGTACTATTGGCTTTGTCAGTGATTATCAGTTGCATACGATAAATAAGCAACATCTATGGCTTCCTTGTATATAATATCGAAAATGCTCCAGTTCTGACATGATGAGACTGTGAAAGAACTATAACGAGTGTTTTTGAAGTTGCATTAAAGGCAGCAGAGAGTTGTGCTGCTGCAGAGTTAAGATTTGTGTTTTCACTCTGAGGGTGACTGTAAAAATGGAGAGCGGCCCGTCTCATCACCTGCTTTTCTGAACTTTCATTTGTTTTGCAGACACTAGATTAATGTTTTTGCAGGAAAAGTTGAGGCCCCTTTTCAATGTCCATATTAATTTAATACCAGATCTAAGACTCGAGTAACCCAGCAGACGTTAAACTCTGCTCCATCCACTTTTGCATGCTGATACTGCTCCTCTGCATGCACCTCTTGTCTTGTTGCCATACTCACACCTATCTGCTCCACCCCCCCTGTTATTCACTCCCTGCTCCCTTTCCACTTGTCCTAGGTGAGGAGTTTCCATTGTGATGCGCCGCCATTCTTTTGCTCTGCGCCCAGCAGGATATTTTGCCTTTCATTCATACAGGGGCAGGGCGTACTTCCCAGGCAAGGGCACTTTAATTAAATTTCTAATCACTGTCATCGACATGCAGATTCGGCCATTAGGACCACAGAGACAGGACTGCAGGGGAGAGTGATATAAAAAGTAGAAATGTAATCTCTTGGGGGCCCCCTGGGCCTCGGAACTCTGGAGTCATTAAAGGTGCGAGGCCCCAAGGCTGCCAGCAGTCGCGGGGGCCCTGGGCAGCTGCCCATGCTGCCCATGCCTAGCGCAGGCCCTGGTTGCTGCACACTTTTTACAACTGACGCTAGAAGTGTTACACCTCACTTATTTCTTATCATTGATTGGCATTATTGTCACTCTCATGTGTAACTTATTCAATCACTTGCCCCCTACCTCTTTCTGTGTTTGCCCCTCGTCTGCAGCATAGCCTCTTTACCATCCTTTTGATTGGCTGATTTATAGAATTCCACTACTCACCTTTAGGGAAATACTATTTTCTGTACTGGTTAAGCACTCTATGAGCATTTCAGCTGTCTCCCTCGTATGCTTCTCCCACAGGCCAAATACAGCCACCCGCTGTCTGTGTTGCTCTTTCGCCAGTGTTTCTCACTCTTTCTCATGTGCTTCTCCCATGTCCCTATGTTGCTCTCTCGCTCAAGCTGCTTTTCCTCCTCCAAACTGCGTGCTACTTCCCCCACCCGTTCCTCCATTGTCAACCAACCCCCACAATCTTTTTTCTTTTATATGTATATATATATATATATATATATATATATAGTAGAGCAAATTGCGCAAGCGCTTCGGGAGGGCTCACCGCTTCATCCGACCCTCCGGTCTGTATTAGGCTCCTCTGCAATGTTCACAGGTTCCCTTGAATTAAAATTGGGTCCGACGCGTTTCGGGGCCACAAACGCCCCTTCCTCATGGACTGTGCGCGGTTCAACACCAAGTTCTCTTCACGCTGGTCAAACGCGTTTTAGTTTGAACAGCTGGCGTCGTCCTCCCTGAGTGGGTGGAGTCTGGCAACACCGGGACTCTTGGTCAACGTAGTCCTGTGAAGTGAAACAAAATAGTAACCTTAAGTAGGCTGGCGTGTCTGCACTTTCATTACTGTCATTAAAATCCTTAAGTAGGCTGGGAGGGAAGCTGCGGGCATCACGTTTTATTCAAATGGATGTTGCGCTGACAGGCGAGTGTGCTTGATCTCGCCTCAGTCTCTTAGGACAGGATACATGTTCCGCCATCAGAGTGGAGCTCCTTCCGCGACCAAGGCTGGCCGCCTGAATATAGTAGAGCAAATTGCGCAAGCGCTTCGGGAGGGCTCACCGCTTCATCCGACCCTCCGGTCTGTATTAGGCTCCTCTGCAATGTTCACAGGTTCCCTTGAATTAAAATTGGGTCCGACGCGTTGCGGGGCCACAAACGCCCCTTCCTCATGGACTGTGCGCAGTTCAACACCAAGTTCTCTTCATGCTGGTCAAACGCGTTTTAGTTTGAACAGCTGGCGTTGTCCTCCCTGAGTGGGTGGAGTCTGGCAACACCGGGACTCTTGGTCAACGTAGTCCTGAGAAGTGAAACAAAATAGTAACCTTAAGTAGGCTGGCGTGTCTGCACTTTCATTACTGTCATTAAAATCCTTAAGTAGGCTGGGAGGGAAGCTGCGGGCATCACGTTTTATTCAAATGGATGTTGCGCTGACAGGCGAGTGTGCTTGATCTCGCCTCAGTCTCTTAGGACAGGATACATGTTCCGCCATCAGAGTGGAGCTCCTTCCGCGACCAAGGCTGGCCGCCTGAATATAGTAGAGCAAATTGCGCAAGCACTTCGGGAGGGCTCACCGCTTCATCCGACCCTCCGGTCTGTATTAGGCTCCTCTGCAATGTTCACAGGTTCCCTTGAATTAAAATTGGGTCCGACGCGTTTCGGGGCCACAAACGCCCCTTCCTCATGGACTGTGCGCAGTTCAACACCAAGTTCTCTTCACGCTGGTCAAACGCGTTTTAGTTTGAACAGCTGGCGTCGTCCTCCCTGAGTGGGTGGAGTCTGGCAACACCGGGACTCTTGGTCAACGTAGTCCTGTGAAGTGAAACAAAATAGTAACCTTAAGTAGGCTGGCGTGTCTGCACTTTCATTACTGTCATTAAAATCCTTAAGTAGGCTGGGAGGGAAGCTGCGGGCATCACGTTTTATTCAAATGGATGTTGCGCTGACAGGCGAGTGTGCTTGATCTCGCCTCAGTCTCTTAGGACAGGATACATGTTCCGCCATCAGAGTGGAGCTCCTTCCGCGACCAAGGCTGGCCGCCTGAATATAGTAGAGCAAATTGCGCAAGCGCTTCGGGAGGGCTCACCGCTTCATCCGACCCTCCGGTCTGTATTAGGCTCCTCTGCAATGTTCACAGGTTCCCTTGAATTAAAATTGGGTCCGACGCGTTTCGGGGCCACAAACGCCCCTTCCTCATGGACTGTGCGCAGTTCAACACCAAGTTCTCTTCACGCTGGTCAAACGCGTTTTAGTTTGAACAGCTGGCGTCGTCCTCCCTGAGTGGGTGGAGTCTGGCAACACCGGGACTCTTGGTCAACGTAGTCCTGTGAAGTGAAACAAAATAGTAACCTTAAGTAGGCTGGCGTGTCTGCACTTTCATTACTGTCATTAAAATCCTTAAGTAGGCTGGGAGGGAAGCTGCGGGCATCACGTTTTATTCAAATGGATGTTGCGCTGACAGGCGAGTGTGCTTGATTTCGCCTCAGTCTCTTAGGACAGGATACATGTTCCGCCATCAGAGTGGAGCTCCTTCCGCGACCAAGGCTGGCCGCCTGAATATAGTAGAGCAAATTGCGCAAGCGCTTCGGGAGGGCTCACCGCTTCATCCGACCCTCCGGTCTGTATTAGGCTCCTCTGCAATGTTCACAGGTTCCCTTGAATTAAAATTGGGTCCGACGCGTTTCGGGGCCACAAACGCTCCTTCCTCATGGACTGTGCGCAGTTCAACACCAAGTTCTCTTCACGCTGGTCAAACGCGTTTTAGTTTGAACAGCTGGCGTCATCCTCCCTGAGTGGGAGGAGTCTGGAAACACCGGGACTCTTGGTCAACGTAGTCCTGTGAAGTGAAACAAAATAGTAACCTTAAGTAGGCTGGCGTGTCTGCACTTTCATTACTGTCATTAAAATCCTTAAGTAGGCTGGGAGGGAAGCTGCGGGCATCACGTTTTATTCAAATGGATGTTGCGCTGACAGGCGAGTGTGCTTGATCTCGCCTCAGTCTCTTAGGACAGGATACATGTTCCGCCATCAGAGTGGAGCTCCTTCCGCGACCAAGGCTGGCCGCCTGAATATAGTAGAGCAAATTGCGCAAGCGCTTCGGGAGGGCTCACCGCTTCATCCGACCCTCCGGTCTGTATTAGGCTCCTCTGCAATGTTCACAGGTTCCCTTGAATTAAAATTGGGTCCGACGCGTTTCGGGGCCACAAATGCCCCTTCCTCATGGACTGTGCGTAGTTCAACACCAAGTTCTCTTCACGCTGGTCAAACGCGTTTTAGTTTGAACAGCTGGCGTCGTCCTCCCTGAGTGGGTGGAGTCTGGCAACACCGGGACTCTTGGTCAACGTAGTCCTGTGAAGTGAAACAAAATAGTAACCTAAAGTAGGCTGGCGTGTCTGCACTTTCATTACTGTCATTAAAATCCTTAAGTAGGCTGGGAGGGAAGCTGCGGGCATCACGTTTTATTCAAATGGATGTTGCGCTGACAGGCGAGTGTGCTTGATCTCGCCTCAGTCTCTTAGGACAGGATACATGTTCCGCCATCAGAGTGGAGCTCCTTCCGCGACCAAGGCTGGCCGCCTGAATAGAGTAGAGCAAATTGCGCAAGCGCTTCGGGAGGGCTCACCGCTTCATCCGACCCTCCGGTCTGTATTAGGCTCCTCTGCAATGTTCACAGGTTCCCTTGAATTAAAATTGGGTCCGACGCGTTTCGGGGCCACAAACGCCCCTTCCTCATGGACTGTGCGCAGTTCAACACCAAGTTCTCTTCACGCTGGTCAAACGCGTTTTAGTTTGAACAGCTGGCGTCGTCCTCCCTGAGTGGGTGGAGTCTGGCAACACCGGGACTCTTGGTCAACGTAGTCCTGTGAAGTGAAACAAAATAGTAACCTTAAGTAGGCTGGCGTGTCTGCACTTTCATTACTGTCATTAAAATCCTTAAGTAGGCTGGGAGGGAAGCTGCGGGTATCACGTTTTATTCAAATGGATGTTGCGCTGACAGGCGAGTGTGCTTGATTTCGCCTCAGTCTCTTAGGACAGGATACATGTTCCGCCATCAGAGTGGAGCTCCTTCCGCGACCAAAGCTGGCCGCCTGAATATAGTAGAGCAAATTGCGCAAGCGCTTCGGGAGGGCTCACCGCTTCATCCGACCCTCCGGTCTGTATTAGGCTCCTCTGCAATGTTCACAGGTTCCCTTGAATTAAAATTGGGTCCGACGCGTTTCGGGGCCACAAACGCTCCTTCCTCATGGACTGTGCGCAGTTCAACACCAAGTTCTCTTCACGCTGGTCAAACGCGTTTTAGTTTGAACAGCTGGCGTCATCCTCCCTGAGTGGGAGGAGTCTGGAAACACCGGGACTCTTGGTCAACGTAGTCCTGTGAAGTGAAACAAAATAGTAACCTTAAGTAGGCTGGCGTGTCTGCACTTTCATTACTGTCATTAAAATCCTTAAGTAGGCTGGGAGGGAAGCTGCGGGCATCACGTTTTATTCAAATGGATGTTGCGCTGACAGGCGAGTGTGCTTGATCTCGCCTCAGTCTCTTAGGACAGGATACATGTTCCGCCATCAGAGTGGAGCTCCTTCCGCGACCAAGGCTGGCCGCCTGAATATAGTAGAGCAAATTGCGCAAGCGCTTCGGGAGGGCTCACCGCTTCATCCGACCCTCCGGTCTGTATTAGGCTCCTCTGCAATGTTCACAGGTTCCCTTGAATTAAAATTGGGTCCGACGCGTTTCGGGGCCACAAATGCCCCTTCCTCATGGACTGTGCGTAGTTCAACACCAAGTTCTCTTCACGCTGGTCAAACGCGTTTTAGTTTGAACAGCTGGCGTCGTCCTCCCTGAGTGGGTGGAGTCTGGCAACACCGGGACTCTTGGTCAACGTAGTCCTGTGAAGTGAAACAAAATAGTAACCTAAAGTAGGCTGGCGTGTCTGCACTTTCATTACTGTCATTAAAATCCTTAAGTAGGCTGGGAGGGAAGCTGCGGGCATCACGTTTTATTCAAATGGATGTTGCGCTGACAGGCGAGTGTGCTTGATCTCGCCTCAGTCTCTTAGGACAGGATACATGTTCCGCCATCAGAGTGGAGCTCCTTCCGCGACCAAGGCTGGCCGCCTGAATAGAGTAGAGCAAATTGCGCAAGCGCTTCGGGAGGGCTCACCGCTTCATCCGACCCTCCGGTCTGTATTAGGCTCCTCTGCAATGTTCACAGGTTCCCTTGAATTAAAATTGGGTCCGACGCGTTTCGGGGCCACAAACGCCCCTTCCTCATGGACTGTGCGCAGTTCAACACCAAGTTCTCTTCACGCTGGTCAAACGCGTTTTAGTTTGAACAGCTGGCGTCGTCCTCCCTGAGTGGGTGGAGTCTGGCAACACCGGGACTCTTTGTCAACGTAGTCCATGAGGAAGGGGCGTTTGCGCAATTTGCTCTAATATATATATATATATATATATATATATATATATATATATATATATATATTCGCACAATCCACCAGTTTTCGGTCGATTAACGGCAAGCAAACGGATATCCGATTACAAAAGTGTTTATTTCCAAACCCCCTTCACCCTTGACAGACGCGTTTCGCTTTGAGCTTCGTCAGTGTCAGTTTGTGCCTTACAGAAATCGCCATTTTAAACCCCACCTGACATTGCAAATATTCAACAACATAGATGATGGTCAGCTCTAGTAATAATGGTGGCCATTTTGAAGTGTCTTATTTTCCATCTTTTACAATGTTTACAAAGGCGAATATAAAGTGCTTCAGTGCAAATTAAAAACCGTGACAACAACAAACATATCATTATTAATGTGTAAGCTCCATTCTTTGAAATTCATCACATTTTTATATTGTCCCCTTGTTTCAACATAAGGTTCTTTGGTTTTTTTAAACCATTATTTTTCACATCACGGGGTGTATCCCCTTATTTATTCTTGTGAGGTCACATTTCCTCCATATCTAACTGAGGGACCTAATATTGTGCCCTGAATGGGCTAATTTTCAGCTAATGTGTGTGAGAGATTTATCATAAACATTGCACAATGTCACAATTCTAAGGAGTTATGGTCGTACAATCAAAATTAATGCTGTTATTCATATTGCAGTATGGACGAAGGGAGAGCAACTCATCGCTATCTAGAGGTGTACCCACATCTCTTCATCATTGTTAAGACCCCATGGTGTCATGGTTTTGAGGTCGATGATATATCTAGATTCTGCGATACGGAGTGCCTTTTCCCTGTCCCCCCCACGTTCTGAGCGACTAATTTGGTCTATGCAGTAAAAACTGAGAAGATCCCTGTCGCTGCCATGGAATTTCGCGAAATGACGGGCTACCGGATAAGCTTTGTCCTTATTCGCGATAGCCCTCATGTGCTCTAAGAACCTCAGTTTGGTGGGGTTTATGGTACTGCCTATATATCGCTTGTGACAGGGGCACTCTAAGCAATAGATGGTGTATTCAGAGTTGCAATTGAGATGTTTGATGATTTTTCTGTTCTGTTTCTCATCTCCTGTCCTTCCTGGATATTCTTTTACTTTTTTGCTGTACTTGCAGGCTTTGCAGCGCAAGCATGGATAGAACCCCTGTATACTGTTAGTGACCGGGGTTTTCGTCTGTGGGGAGAAATGGCTGTGAATTAAATGATCAGAAAGAGACTGGCACCGACGATATGTAATCATCGGTCTATCTGAAAGGTGTTTCCTTAAGATGTTATCTGTATGTAAGATGTGCCAGTTCTTCTTGAATGAGTGGACCAGTTCACCTGATTTGTTGTTAAATGTGGTGATCATTCTTGCCTGGTCACCTTCTGGTTTCGCCTCCTGCACCACTAGGAGATCCCTCCTATTAATAGCTGATGCCTTCACAGCTGCCTGTTGTAGAATGCCTTTCGAATAGCCCCTAGCTAGGAACCTACTGCATCTTGTTTGGCATTCTGAAAATCTTTCTCTGCTGTGCAATTTCTTTTGAGGCGCAAATATTCACCATAAGGTACGCTGTTTATTAGACTCCTAGGGTGATGGCTTGCCGCGTGCAGCACGGCATTGCCCGCCGTAGGTTTTCTAGACAGTCGGGTCTGGAGACTATTATTCTCTACAAATACCTCTAGGTCTAAATAACATACACTTTTTTCACTAATATTGCTGGTGAATCTCAGGGAATTTTTTATATATATATATATATATATATATATATATTATGAGTTTGTTGAAGTGTCAGGCAGCAAATTTATTGGTGCTCACTCCGCTTAAAAAGTTAATTTGATGCTAGAGAAATGTCATTTTTTGCTTTATTTGCTGATTCATTTGGATTGGCAAATAAAAAATGACACGTGCCTACAACATGACATGGCCAGTAGCAGCATCAGCGAACCTCTTTTTAGGTTCCGCCTAGCGTAGCGCGCATGCGCTGTCTAAGTGAGGCCTCTTGGAATCACTCCAGACATTCAGAAAGCTTTCAGAAAGCTTGTGCGTCTGGTTGTCAAATTCTATTGGCCTGTGCGTGTAGCTTTCAATAAATGAAAGCACGCAATTGGCCAGAGGCGGTGGCATATCCCATCTCTTCTTAAAATGTTCACTCCCATGGCCTAGGGGTCTCGGGAGCGAGCCGGCTGGCAGCTGCAGCTGCATTCCTCCTTTGTCACATGCTTTTGTTATCTGCAATTTATTGCCTTTCAGAACGCGGCCGCCCTTGCTTAACCTAGTATCCTGTTACTAATTGCTTTTTACGCGCCGCCATGCTTTTCTTTCAAATGCTTGTTTTTCGGTACTAGCGCTTATGTTCAAATGATCCCAGATAACACCGAAATGAAACGTGATAAGAGGCCAAAGAATTATGAGCCACTGCCACGCTATTTACACAGATCATGAATGTTCACTCTGTTGTTTGCTGTTAGCTAGAATAATAAAGCTCTGCAATGAGAGTTGAACAGTCTTTAAGAATCAATTACAGATAATTTATGAGTAAAAAAGTATGCGCCTTTTGACAGGTTTAAAAAATCTCTTGTTTGAAGACACACAATAACTGCTGCAGGAAAAACTTGTTTACACTTTACACGTATGTTCTTGCAAATACTTGACTTTCTTAAGAATTTAAATTTAAAGTTATATGGGTTTCCTTCAAATACTAATTGTTTGTTGGTGAGGACGAACCAAGAGGCCAAGTCAGAGGAGTAAGCAACTATGCAAAGCTTTAGTTTACCTAGCCTAGACTGCATGACGCCACCTTTCTCCAGCAGAACACAAACACAGGGAAACGCGGTTACATTAGCATATGTATAGCTACCTGGCAGCATCTTCCATCCCCCAAAGCCCCTCACACCCTCGGAGTCTCGACGCATCTCCGACAGGAAAGCAGACAGTTTAGAAGCAACTAAAAGTTTCTTTGAAATACTTGTTCATGTTACATTCTCACACACTTCTTACTCATGTTCTTTTCAGCCTGGGGCTCACATTTAGTAGATAGATTGCCTCCTAACTAAGGACATTGTGAACAAAGTAGGGTATGGGGTGGTCTGTTGGTAGGTTTTTCTGTTTTTAAGGGTGTCAGGTTTCCAGGGGTTAGTCTTCATTTGTTTTTAAGGCCACAATCCCCTCTGCGGACGTTGTGCTCAGTAAACTGTCTTGAAAGGTGTACTTCAGCCTACTGAACTTCATCGCCCATGTCAATAATTGTAAAGCACATGTTACACTCTTGGCGTCCTTTGGGGCTCTTCAGCGTGTTTCTTGGTTGCCGAATCAAATGGTACTGATTAGTCGACCTTGCAAGGATGAAAGGTAGTGTTGGCCCGTTGGGATTGAACCTGAGGTCGTGCAGGCCGGCACAGATCCAGGATGTATGGCACTGGCGCTGAATGGCCCTGCGTAATTCAGCCATCTGTGCATTACTTCTGTTGCTAACTCAGACCCCGTGGCAGACACAGCAGTATTCGGCCAAAGGGCACATATAGCCTGCCTTGTCAACAGAGGGGAGGAGACACCGGAGCCGCGGCGGAACGACTGGACAGTACTCGTTGGTCTGGACAAGAAGCACAATGTGGACAGGGCAGTCGATGCACTTTCACTGTCCAGTCTGTGGTCAAGTGCTTTACTGACCTGAACGAAGAGCGCCCTCGACCATTGAAAACCGAACCGCTAGTCATCCAAATTGCCTGCTTCTGTTGGCCACTGTTTCTTGAAAAAGGCGAGTAGGTACCATGACGACGCAGTCGATGCTTCCCGGCACTTAGAGTGCGGTACTATAATTAAACCAGAGGCTCCTCTGAATAAGTGTCTAAGTGCCACATAATTACATGCCACATGCAATGTCAATGCAATAAAAATACACTCCACATAATACCACTCAGTACCACATGATTACACACCACGTAATTACACTCTTCTCAATGCAACATAAATGCACTCCACATAATACCATTCAGTACCACATAATCACACGTTACAATTACTCTTTTCAATGCAACATAAATACACTCCACATAATATCAGTCAGTGCCACAGAGTTACACACCACATAATTACACCCTACTCAATGAAATATAGATACACTTCACATAACACCACTCAGTACCACATAATTACACGTTGCATAATTACACTCCACTCAATGCACCATAACTACACCACACATACCACTCAGTACCACATCAATACAAGCCACATAATCACATTCTACTCAATGCAACATGAATACACTCCAAATAATACCACTCAGTGCCACATAATTACACGCCATATAATTACACTCTACTCAATGCAATATAAATAAACTCCACATACCACTCAGTACCACATATTTACACACCACATAATTACACTCTACTCAATGCAACATAAATACACTCCACATACCACTCAATACCACATATTTACACACCACATAATTACACTCTACTCAATGCAACATAAATACACTCCCCATATTACCACTCAGTGCCACATAATTATATGCTACATAATTACACTGCACTCAATGCAACATACACTCCAAATAATACCACTCAGTGTCATATCATTACAAGACTCATAATTACACTCTACTCAATGCAACATAAATACACTCCATATAATACCACACAGTGCCACATAATTACACACCACATAAGTACAGTCTACTCAGTGCAACATAAATACACTCCACATACCACTCAGTACCACATCATTACAAGCCACATAATTACACTCTATTCAATGCAACATAAATACACTCCACATAATACCACTCAGTGCCACATAATTATATGCTACATAATTACACTGCACTCAATGCAACATACGCTCCAAATAATACCACTCAATGCCACATAATTACAGGCCACATAATTACACTCTACTCAATGCAACATAAATACACTCCACAGAATATCACTCAGTGCCACATAATTATATGCTACATAATTACACTGCACTCAATGCAACATACACTCCAAAAAATACCACTCAGTACCACATAATTACACGCCACATAATGACACTATACTCAATGCAACATAAATACTCTCCACATAATACCACACAGTGCCACAACTTACACACCACATAAGTAGTCTACTCAGTGCAACATAAATACACTCCACATACCACTCAGTACCACATCATTACAAGCCACATAATTACACTCTATTCAATGCAACATAAATACACTCCACATAATACCACTCAGTGCCACATAATTATATGCTACAGAATTACACTGCACTCAATGCAACATACGCTCCAAATAATACCACTCAATGCCACATAATTACAGCCCACATAATTACACTCTACTCAATGCAACATAAATACACTCCACAAAATATCACTCAGTGCCACATAATTATATGCTACATAATTACACTGCACTCAATGCAACATACACTCCAAAAAATACCACTCAGTACCACATAATTACACGCCACATAATGACCCTCTACTCAATACAACATAAATACACTGCACATAATACCACTCAGTGCCACATAATTACATGCCATATAACTACATTCTACTCAATGCACCAGAAATACACTCCATATAATACCACTCAGTGCCACATAATTACACACCATTTATTTACACTCTACTCAATGCAACATAAATACACTCAACATAATACCACTCGGTACAACATAATTACACGTCACATAATAACACTCTATTCAATGCAACATAAATACACTCCACATAATAACAATGTGCCACATAATTACACTCTACTCAATGCAACATAATTACACCCCACATACCACTCAGTACCACATAATTACAAGCCATATAATTAAATTTGACGCAATGCAACATAAATACACTCAACATAATACCACTCAGTGCCAGTTAATTATTACCCACCACATAATTACACTCTACTCAAAGCAACATAAATACACTCCATATAATACCACTCAGTGCCACATAATTACACACCACATATTTACACTCTACTAAAAGCAACATAAATACACTCCATATAATACCACTCAGTGCCACATAACCACACGCCATATATTTACACTCTACTCAATGCAACATTAATATACTCAACATAATACCACCCAGTACCACATAATTACACGTCACATCATTACACTCTATTCAATGCAACATACATGCACTCCACATAATACCTCTGTGCCACATGATTACACGCCACATAATTACACTCTACTCAATGCAACATAAATACGCACTCCACAGAATATCACTCATTGCGATGCAACATAAATACACTCCACATACCACTCAGTGCCACATAATTGCATGCCACATATTTACACTCTACTCAATGCAACATAAATACACTCAACGTAATACCACTCAATACCACATAATTACACGTCACACAATTACACTTTATTCAATGCAACATAAATACACTCCACATAATCCCACTGTGCCACTTAATTAAATGCCACATAATTACACTCTACTCAATGCAATATAAATACACTCCACAAAATACCACTCAGTGCAACATAGTTACATGCCACATAATTACACTCTACTCAATGCAGCATAAATACACTTCACATACCACTCAGTATCACATAGTTACATGCCACATGATTACACTCTACTCAATGCAACATAAATACACTCCACATAATACCACTCAGTGCCACATAATTAGAAGGCACATACTTGCACTCTACTCAATGCAACATAAATACACTCCACATAAATTCACTCTTTGCCACATACCACCAATCAACATAAATGCACTCCACACCATGACGCAATTTCACTAAGCATAATTTCACACTACACCGCAGTTCCAGGCCACACAATTCAACTCCACACATTTCCAATACACACCACATAATTACACACAAACAACATATTTCAACACCACAACTCCACAATCCACAACGTACCTCCAATCCACACCATATTGTGGCACCACCTGAGCACCAAACATCATTCACCACCACCATTTTGCATCAGTGCACCATCTAACTCTCACCTAAGCATCACTTAAACATCACCTATGCATCACGTCAGTCTGACCTCAGAATCTGGCATCTGTTAATTCTCCCCTAGTGTCCGCCTTCTGCTCGTGTTCTAATTAAATTACTGTTTTCCAACCTTCACTCCCCCGTTATTTATGTCCCGCTCCCATAACAATTTTTTATAACAAATAAGCATGAGAATAGGCTGGAGGAAGTTGCCAGCAGTGCAAGTACAAAAAAACGAGAAGACATTTTTCATGTTAAAATCTTTTTTTAATCAGATTGTTCAGTTGTATATACTGTCGTCCTGGTTTGTATAAAGGTAACAAAAATGCTTAACACTTTTTATGAAAACTTTTCAACATGATGCGCAGCAGCCACAATGCTCTACAACATAGCCAAAAGTTCTGGCTAAACGAATAAGGTCCTAAAGGCGAGACCTATTGGCTATGCCAATGCTTGTTTAGTGTTTTGGCTGATGCTGCACAGCATTGGCACAGCCACTAAGGAAAGACTGACTGGCCTTGCCAATACATGTTTTAAATGACAACAGATTGCCATCCTGTATCGAAGGAACAGCTACATAGACCCTCCAGTGGAATTCACTGAATGGCAACTTTTATTTATTTTTTTTACATTTTTTTATTAGCATTTGTGCTTCAGAATTATACATTTGTTTAAATGAAACATTGTCAACAACCCATAACAACTTTTATTTTTGAAAATAAACCTTTTAAGGGTCAGACAGAGGCTACTTGAAAAAATAAGACTGTGAGTATTCAGTAAATGTGCATGAAGAGATGTAGGTCTGGTGTCCATCACAAACCTCCATAGCTACATTGCACGATCACAGCCATTTGAAGGCACTTGCGAAAAGGCGGAGATAGACGACTCTGCGAAGGGGGGGCGTGGCTAGCAGCCGATGCAGACGGTCGCAGCCTAACGAGGCTCCCGACCCTTCTGCCCATCATCCGTCGCTTATCCTGTTGTGGACCCGGGATCCCCGTGGGAATCGGGTCGATCCCGCAGACAATACCCAGGTCTGTCCTGGTCGGAGTGGCGTACCGCGGGAACGCCCGCAAAGGACACTGCGGAGCGAAGATCCCCCGAGCCCTCCGAGCGCAAGATGGCGGCTGCCTGACTTGCGGAAACGGGAGGACGCCGCGAGTCCGCTTATGGGCTCTTACTGCCCGTGAAAGGAGAGCAGCGCATCGTCTGACTGCCGAGGGGAGGCTGCAGCTGACCGGTGTACCGGCGGACCCTGAGAGCGGTGTGCGGCTCGGTCGCGAGTGGAGCTTTGGCGAGGCTCCGCCCCTTCTGCGAGGCAAGTAATCCAGACCCCGGCTTTGCGGCCCGCGACTCCGGTGGTTGCTGCCCGATCCCTGTCCTTGGCGGATTGCCCGGAGAAGACCGCTCCTCGGCGGGACTGATCCCTCGGGGACGCCTCAGTGGCTCTGAGCGAGGAGCCGACCCCGGTGCAGCCGGGCCCCGCCCGGGAGGCCTGCTCTGAAACCGGGTCTCGGGGCCGGTGATTCAGGTCCCTGTACCCGTCTGAGCTGTGGCGCTACCTTTGGCAGTGAGCCCAGAAGAGGCTCGGATCCGGCCGCCGCACCAACGCGCTAGACCCGGGCGACACTGGGTCAGAGACCTCCTGTGTGCTGGGGACTACGTTCTTTCCCTTGGGGAAGCCCGCCTGGGACCGCTTGGGGCCGCCGCGCCCCGACCTCGAGCTGTGGGGGAGGCCCACCTGCGACTGCCGGCGCCCCTACTTTGAGAGCTGGGAGAGACCGGCTGAGACCTCCTGAGACCGCTGCGGCCCGGCCTCGAGCTTTGAGCGAGACCCACCTGGGACTACCGACACTCCGACCTTGAGGGCTGGGAGAGACCACTTGAGACCACCTGCCCCACCCCGATGCTCTGGAGAAGCGCCCCCCGCCTGCAGGACGCTGAAAGTTTGGGGGGCTGGTCGGGGCTTGGCTGCTCGTTTCTCTGGGTGGAGGCGGCTCCGACCCGCCACTGCTGCACGGTGCGGACGCCCTGAGGAGGAGCTGAGTGGGGAGAGGGGGCTGGAGCTTGCCGCGCGGACCCAGGAGCGGACCCCTGGCTCTCGGGCAGTGGAGGCGCACTGTGTGACTCCGAAGTGATATCCCCAAGACTGGTGCCCGACCTGATCCCCACGGACCTCTCCTGCGGAGTCGTTACACCACTGGACGTTGGGCCGGTAGCGGAGCCGCCGAGGGGCCGCCGGTCCGCCTGTTGCCGGGGACATCGTCACTGCCCGACCGGCCTTGGGGGCCCGGACCCGTTCTGTGGGTGAAGGATGGGGAAACCTAAAGGACCCAAAGGAGAGGGGGGCCCATCCACGGGAACGCCAGACGACTCATCACGGCCTCCAACGGAGCTCCAACAGATGCAAGACCGGATACTAGACGCCATTGCGGCCACGAAGGAGGCGCTGCACCAGGATATTGGTCAGGTGGCAACGGGGTTGGGGCTTCTGCGGGCGGACCATGCGAAGCTGGCGGACAGGGTCAAGGACACAGAAGATGCCCTAAAAGATGTTGTACCGGCGCACAAATCAATGGAGGGGCGGCTCACAGACGCGATGGAGCGGATACAGGCCCTGGAGAGGAGAGCAGAGGATGCAGAAAACCGCAGTCGGAGGAATAATGTGCGTCTGGTGGGCCTTCCGGAAAAAAAAGAGGGCACGGACATGGTGGGCTACCTGACTGACTGGTTAACAACTGTGGTTGCCCCGGAGGGCCTGTCTCCCTTTTTCACCTTAGAGCGGGCGCACCGCGTGCCTTCCCGACCCCCGCGTGAGGGCCTGCCGCCCCGCCCAGTGATCATCAAATTGCTCCACTACAAGGACAGGGACTGGCTCCTACAGCGGGCCAGGGAAGCAGGCCCATTTCAAGTGGATAACAGCAGAGTTACATTATTCCCGGACTACACGTTTGAGACCCAGAGACAGCGTGCCTCCTTCCTCTCTATCAAAAAGGAACTGCGTACAGAGGGGCTGCAGTATTCGCTGCTGTTCCCGGCCAAACTCCGGGTGATAGTAGACAAGAAGGCGTTGTTTTTTGAAACATCGGCGGAGGCGTGGACTTGGTGGGACACCTACAAAGCCGGAACGGACGGAGCCCGGTTTCGGGCGGAGGAGGAGCGCCAGAACCACTTCGTCAGACGGTCACGTAGACTTCGTAACCGCGGCCGGGGCTCCAGGAGGCCGACGACCTCGCAAACGGAGGAAGAACGGAAGGCGGCACTAAAGGCGGTGCAAGAGGTGTCGGGAACGGCGCCGGCACTCTCGGCAAGGGAATCGGCCTCGGAGGCCCTGGCTACGGGCTCGGACACTGACCTGTCAGGATTGGATGGCGCCAGGGGCCCGAAGGTCACGCCGCAAACTTCTGGGGAGATCATCGAACCCTGACGGCTGTCCATGATCGCGGAGAGCTGTAACTCTGAAGGCGACGCCTCTACGAACACTGGGACAGACCACTGTGAGATGTTTCCTTTATGAGTCGCATTGAGTAATGTGGGGCGGAGGGGTATGGGGACGAGGTTGGCAAGGGTCAGTAGCCAGTTCACGTTCCACAGGGCCCATAAGGCCTCCGTGGTGTTTACTACGATCTCCAAAGTTTAGTGGGCACGTTTGCTCACCGGTTTGGATGGGAGCGACTACTTTGCAGTTGGGTCCTATTCTGGGGGTGGGGGGGCCTGGAGTAGTTGGGGTGACTCGAGGTGGGGTTTGGGGTGGGGGGAAGGGGGGGGGGGCGCTGGGGTTGGGGGGGGCGGGATGGTGTCTGGTGTCCGGATGAGAACTGTTCTTGGACTGCATCGAATGAGTTGGGGCAATGGCTAATATGGGTTCGCTGAAATGTGTGTCCTGGAATGTGCGGGGACTAAATTCAATGACGAGGAGGCACAAGATACATTCCCACCTTGTTCGTAGGGGGGTCAATATTGCCTTTTTGCAAGAGACCCATTTAACTAAAAAAGAGGGGGTCGCATTGCAAAGGCGGTGGAGGGTCACCTGTTTTGCACCACGTACTCGGCATTTGCCAGGGGGACACTAATTTGGATCCGGGCGGGGGTTCCCTTCCAGGTCACTAGACACACTATAGACCCAGACGGGAGATATGTGGTGGTTGAGGGCTTACTCAGGGGTCGCCAGATTGTTCTTTGTAGCGCCTATGCGCCGAACGTGGAGCAGGCTTCATACTTCACCAGGCTATCCAGGCTGTTGGCCTCTTATTTAACTGGGCCGGTGCTGATGGGGGGGGACTTCAACTCAATAGAGGACACCACCTTGGACAGATCGCACCCACCATTGCAAACATCCCCGGTACACAGACTAGCGAAGCACAGATCTACCTGGCAGGGGAGGTGGGACCTGACGGACGCATGGCGCGCACAGCACCCAACTGAGAGGGATTATTCCTTCTACTCGGGCATACACGACCTCCATGTCCGCATAGACGCTTTCCTTTGCTCCCACTCGGTAATGCCATCGGTTGCCCGGACTGAGTACCTGGCACGCACGGTATCGGACCACAACCCCTTGCTCCTCACGCTCGCTTGGATGAACGAAGTCTCACCGATCCCGACGTGGCGGCTTCGCCCAGACACGCTGGACGACCCACCGTTCAGCGGAGCGTTGGAAGAAAGGATCTCCCAATACTTTGCGGAGAATGAGGGAACTGCCTCCTCCAAGGCCGTGGAGTGGGACGCGCTGAAGGTGGTGGTGAGGGGGCACTGTATAGGGAAATTTGCGGGTGCACGGCGGACGCTAGTGGATGACCTGGACAAGGCTGAGCGGGCCCTGCGGGCAGTAGAGAAACAGCGGCCCAACCGCCCCGAATTGCAGGACAGGGTATGCACTGCGCGAGAGGCAGTGGCAGTAGAGGTGGAGCGCCTTCGTAGTTTTGATTATAAAACATACCTGACTAAGGCGCTCGCTGAGGGAGATAAGACTGGGACACTCCTGGCCTGGTTGGCTAACCCCAGCAGGGGCGCCGCTCCGATACTATCACTGATGAGTGCGGATGGCACTTTATCCAACACCCAGCCGGGCGTATTGCGTTGTTTTAGGGCGTATTACGAACAGCTGTATGGGAGGGACGCTGTGGATCGAGCCGAGATGATAGACGCCTTGATATCGGAGATCCAATTGCCACGCCTCGAGCAAGAACAAGCAGAAGCCCTCGGGGGCCCGATTGAATTGGCGGAAATTAGAGGGGCCATAAAAAGGATGGCGCGCAATAAAACACCGGGTGTAGATGGGCTACCAGTTGAATTTTATAGTAAATATATTGATGTCCTGGCACCACGGCTCCAAACCATATACAACGAGGCGAAAGAGACAGGGGAGTTGCCCCGCTCGATGCGCGAGGCGATCATGATTCCCCTACTAAAACCGCGTAGGGACGGCTCTGATCCGGCGTCGTACCGACCGCTGTCGATGCTGACGACAGATTATAAAATACTGAGTACTATACTGGCCGCTAGGTTAGTGGCCCACATGCAGGACCTGATCCACAAGGACCAGTCGGGCTTCATACCCACCAGAAACACGTCACACAACATCCGCAGGTTGCTGAGGCTCGTGGCGGACCCCCCACCGCTCGCCAGAGCCCCTATGGTTATGGCGATCGACATAGAGAAGGCTTTTGACAGCCTGGATTGGTGCTACCTGTACAGGGTGATGCACAGATTTGGTATCGGTGAGGGCTATGTGCGATGGACCACGGTGCTCTATGCGTCGGTTGGAGCTAGGGTACGGATAGGGGCGCTGATATCGGATCCCTATGAAGTGCATAGGGGTACTAGACAGGGGTGTGCGCTCTCTCCCCTGTTATTTGCCCTCGCGATGGAACCATTAGCGGCGCTGGCCAGGAGAGGTGACTATTACCGGGGGCTGGAAGTTGACGGTATCCACCACTACATTTCGTTGTACGCGGACGACCTCCTGTTGTTCTTGGACAACGCCGAGGAAGCAGTGGAGGGGGCGGAGAGCCTTTTAGCACGATTTGGGGAGGTCTCGGGCCTGAGAGTAAATTGGGCAAAGACATGCCTCTTCCCACTCCGGAGGGCGGAGCGGTGCCCATGGGCCCGTCCCAGGCTCCGCTGGGAGCCGGACTGTCTCCCTTATTTAGGGGTACATATCTACCATGAGCCCGCAAACCTGCTGGACGGTAACGTAGGCCGCTGTATCCGTACGTTACAAGGTAACATGACCTTTTGGGCTACTCTTCCGCTATCCATGACGGGCCGGGTATCTCTGCTTAAAATGATTGCCCTACCACGATTATTGTACTTCTTTAGGACTCTCCCAGTGTGGATACCGGGAAGTGTCTTTCGACGCCTGAAGTCCCAGGTAGTGTCCTTTCTATGGGGCACTGGCAGGCGGAGGATAGCTCTGGCGACCCTGACCCGCCCAAAGAATGAGGGCGGACTCGCGGTCCCGGACTTTGAGCTCTATTATTTAGCTGCCCAGCTGCAGTTTTTCACGCAGGAGGTGGCAAGGGTATACCGGGGCCCGGAACAGGAGAGGGACACAGGCACCCCCCGCCACGTACTGGCGTATATTACCTTGCAGCAGAAACTCACACTCAGAGGATTGTCCCAGGAAGAACGGACGCTGAGGCTCTGCTGGAATCGCATGCAGAGGCGGGCGGGTCCTGCCCATCCATATGCGCCTGAAATCCCGCTAGGTATGCTGACAGCGTTTCCGCATGGCGGCGACTGGTCGAACCTCCAAGGTTGGGAGGAGGCTGGCCTGCAGATGGTGGGAGACCTATACACTGATGGGGTGCTCGTGCCATACCAGACCTTGCAGGAGCAATACGGCCTCCCGAGGGGAGACTACCTACTGCATGCGGCCGTGGTACGCGTGATCCAAGCGCACTGGGGGGAAGGGCTGCTTGAACCCCCAACATCGCCGGTATGCCAATACACGATGATGGCTGCAGGGACGTTCAAGGCAGTCACGTGTCTGCACTCCAGGCTACTCGAGGATACTTTGCAGCCTCTAACGCGTCTAAAACCCAATGGGAGACGGACCTGCAGAGGGAAATCCCGGACACAACGTGGGCTCAACTGGTTCGGAGAACCAGGAACAGCACCAGACACGCCCGCTTCCAATTAATACACCTCTATATACTCCATAGGGCCTACCTTACCCCGCATAAAATATTACGATATTTTGGCGCGATGGACGCAGCGTGCCCCAGATGTGCGCTATTAGGCGCGGACTTACTGCACATGTTGAGGGGCTGTCCACACCTGCAGGACTTCTGGAGGGAAGTGGGCGACACCCTGAACGAGGTCACGGACAGGGATCTGCAATATGATAGTGCGACTACACTCTTACACTGGTTTCCACACACACGCAAAAACAAACTGACGGGCAAATTCATAGACATGGGACTACTTATAGCAAAGAGGGAGCTCACCAGGGGATGGAAATCAAAGACGGCGCCGACACACCGGAAATGGCTGACCGAGTTTCGGAAATGGGCAGCGGCGGAGAGCACAATTAGATACCAACTAGCACGACGGGGGTCCAACGAGAAAGCTCAGGAAACGGCACTGGCATGGGAAATCCTAGTCCAAGCACTCAGGGACAGTGCAGTGGAGAGCGAGGAGGAAGGGGAAGCGGCAGACCCAGGGATCCAGGGGGAGGCGGTGCCGTCCCTTGCGCCTACCACGGACACACACACTCAATGATTCACTCCAAATCCGTAGCTCACCAACACACCTCAGTATACTACTACCGGACACAGGCACTGGACACCATAGAACACCGGAGGGGAGGGGGGAGGGTAGGGCGCAGGGGGAGGGAGGGGTAGCGTCCCAATGATGCCAAGAATCGCAATACACATTGATCAGATGCTGGAGGGGGGGACTTGTTGATATAAAGTTAAAAGCAGATGGCGGTTGACCACTAGACGTGCTGACACTTGGTAGTGGAGAGGATGCACTGATTGCGATGAACGCCACCCGGCCTCAGGGATGCGGGTTATAAGGCTGTGTACATACTACCTAGAAGTAATGTGAGAATCTGGGGTCCCGCGCAAACATAATTGCACATATACTGTAATGCTTACATTGGAATCTGCAATAAAAATTGTTTTACAAAAAAAAAAAAAAAATAGACGACTCTGCGAATGGTAGTTTTGCCCCGTAATTGAGTTACACAGCGGTTGTGGGGCACAACTTGGCTTGGGTCCTGAATTAGTTAGGGCCTTATTTATGAAGCCCTGCGTCACATTTACTCCACTATTGCATCACTTTTTGTGAAGCTATGGCGGCATAAATAATGCACCACGTTGTGCCGTATTTACGAAGTGATGCATCTAGGCAGATGCGTCACTTCGTAAACCACTGTGTTACATTATACCTGCTTCAGGTATAATGTATGCAGGGTGGGCGTTCCCCCGCATCCAAACCTTGTAGAAGTTGCGCATTGAAATCTATAACATCTCTTTGCGCCACTTCTAGGACACCATTGCGTCAAAACCTTACGCAGGCGTAATTGTGATGAAGGCCCTTTCACATGGCGCTTTCCCCATGTGAAAGGACACATTGCTGGAATTACGTCTGTTTTCAGACACACCCCTGCAATGCGTCACTTTTGCGCCTACAGATACGTCAGTAATACTGACGTATCTGTAACTGCTTGCAGCATGAAGCACTGTACTGTTAATATGGCGCATTAATGGTGTCGCAAGGAGGGCGCACTCAGAAGTATCGCATTGCTGCTTTGTCACAGCGATGCAGCACTTCTCATAAATAAGGCCCTGGGTGTTAAAAACCACCAACTGATTTCCGACACAACTTTAGAGCATGGAGTCCTATTTCCAAGCTATCTAAAGATGTTATAAAAGCTGTTTGGAAACATGCTTTTAAATTAATTTGTTTTAAATGGCTCATATTGCTGCCACCTCATCTGTTTACGTTTCCTTGCAGTGTGTCAGGAAAGCATCCGTTTAGGGTTTCCAGTGGAGCTCTTACATTTCTCGAATATTCTGCCATGACTTACCGTGCTCCCCAGGCCCATGACGTGTTTTTCTCCCTTACGTGAGGGCGAGATGCCAATTTATAAATAAACGTGTTGATGATGGTGTTGCAAGCTGTGAAGCTCTTGTTTCTAGAGAATCCTTTGGCACGGACCTCAAGAGATGCAGCTGGTGTTTCTGTGCATTGCAACATGGCTACTCAACTGTATTTACCGTAAGAGAGGAAGTGACGTACCTTACTAGGAAAGAGTGGAGAGGGGAGGAATGGGGTCAGACAGAGTTAACACTTTTAACCGAATCAGTCGTTTAATATCCATTTGTGATGTTCCAAAAATGTGTATGGTTACACTGCCAAAGTGTTTTTTTCTCTTTTTCTGTACTGAATACGAGGTCGTAAGATTGTACTGTATCATAAGGACTGACACAAGTGTGACCTTACAGGAACATGAGTTACTCAGCATTACAGGAACTTTGTACAGTTGAATAATTAATACCGCTTGGTTAGGTCAGCAGGCTCTGGAGTGATAGAGGAGTACTTCTACTGTGTCTCATTTATGAGGTCCCCTGCGCCACTGGAATGTCACTTTTTGTGATGCTCCGGTGGCGCAGGAGCCTGCATGATATTTACGAGGCAGCACTAAGCCACTTTTCTTTGGCTTAATGCTGCATGATAACTATCGTTCCCTTTAACCACTTCCATGCATCGGCCGACCCCTGGCCATCCAAGTGGGCGTGTGCATTGGACGGGAACTGCGCATGCGTGAATTTCGCCCGCAACGTGGCGGATTGTGCACCGCAGCGGAGCGGTTAACGCAGTTTTCGGCATTAAAGGGGTGTGCGATGGGTGTTGCTGGAAATGTTCCCAGCAACATCCATGGCTTTTTGACACTGCCTCAGATTTATGAGAAATCTTGAATCTGATGCAGCACCAAAAACGTACTCCTACCCATAGGAGGCGTAACCGAGGCACAAAGAAAAAAAAATATCTTTATTTTGCCTTGTTTTTTCTTTTTGTATGTGTGCTGCTTCTGCAGCAAACATAGAAACAAGAAAAAGCCTCCTGGGATTGTTCTTGTGTGGGAAGGGTTTCCTTCCTGCACAAAAACGATTATCCCCTCAACGCAGGAACCCTTGCACATTGGTGCAAAGGTGCCTGCATTGGCACACGGCAGCCCATTGTGTGCATGTACTGGGGAAAAGGACAGAAGTGCACCCTATCTGATAGATATGGCGGATTCCAGCCCTTTTCTTTTGCCGTAGAGCGGCACAACAGGAAGGCCTTCGGTGCTGCCCTACGGCAAAAACTAACAAGCATTTACAATGCAATGGTCTCTGTATTATTAAAGGTAGAGCTATTGGCATTGCTCATGATTTTTTTTTTTTTAAATCATAAATAAATGGCATTGTCATTTACATTGCCAATAGCGTAATCGTTAAATAAATGGCATTGTCGTTTACAATGCCAATAGCTATATCGCTCGCAAATGCATGACCTATTGCATTTACACCCAGACAGAGCCACACACACAGAGTCATTCACATAGAGCCACCTACACAGAGCCACCCTCACACAGACAGAGCCAACCACACATAGAGCCACCTACAAAAAAAGCTATCCACACAGAGCCACACACACATACAGAGCTACCCACACAGAGCCACCCACACAGAGTCATTCACACAGAGCCACCTACACAGAGCACCCTCACACAGACAGCCCAACAACTAAAGCAAAACAATAGAGTCAGGTGGGCACTAGAACACAGTATGCTATCATTAGAAGTTATTAACCAGTAATATAATATATTATACCTCCTTTGCCACCCCTGCCCATAAATATAATCTTTTTCGAGTCAGGGGCCCTGTGCTGTACGGTGCGTGAGGCCCGTTAATCTTTCATGTAAGCATCTACGCTGTTTGACTTGCTGGACGAGCTACATATAGTTTTATTCATTCAAGGTTGCCCCCAATCTACAGCTGAGACGGGGGTCGATTCTTCGTTAACTTCGCCCTCACTAGGGCACAGGTCATTGGGTCGCACTGGTATGCTTTACATGCATTGTACTGTTATCCGTGATGTGGGGACCATTGATTTTTAAAATTATTTTCAAACGCATAGTCAGTAGAACCCGAACATCCACTCATTTTAAACATAATTATAAACATCCACCCACCCCCTGCCGAAACTATTCAGTGTTTGTTTGTTTTTAGTGTCAGAGGACATTGAATCACACTGAGCGTCAATTAGCATCTGGGATCCTTCCGTGTACTCTCTGCTTCAAATCAGTACCGCATTTCTGAGAAGAACAGGGCAAAATCCCAGCGCGCTCTATAAAGTAACCGGGAATGTAATCCGTTTACAGAGACGTGTTTGGTACCAGGGAGGTTCGTAGTAGAACTCCAGCTGTCCTGTTCAGAAGGCACCTCTCCCTCTACATGTGCCCATGAGGGTAAAGTGTGTGTGTGGGATGTTTTCTTGAGTAGCCATAGGGTAGCAGCATGGGTTAAGCGCATCTCTTACCTTGGGCACGTCCTAAACTCGCCCGGGTGCCTTCGCTCAGTGCTGCTGCAGAGCACGAGGACCGCCTCTGTGTCTGGTTACTGTCGTTGCGGATCCCAGCACCACAGCAGACAGTGTGGTTTGCTCCGCAGTGGCTGGTGCTGCTGCTTCCCCAGTTGAACTTTGCCGCCTCGCCTGTCCCAGTGAGAGCGCCCCTCGATGTCCTGTATCTAAGACTACCTTTTGGCCTTTCCCACTTCTTGCTGTGAATGCCGACTCTCATTGGCCTTTATAGCCCAGGACCCCCCTCAGAGCGGCCAATCGCCGATCAGAATGGGACACTCTTCCAGCACCCCCGCCCTCTGATGCAACCCCCCTGCAAGCGAACTGCTAGCAGTGCTAGGGGATTTCAGAGATTCATAAAGGGGGTGGTGATGGACAGAGTATCTGAATTAAGCAGAACACTCCTACCCAGTCAAAAGATCAGGGCTTGATCCATCACCGTTTTTTAGCTCACTGCACCATCCCAGCTCAGAACCTGGCTACATGCAAATTAGTCTGACCCTGGCCCAGTGCATCATGGGAACAGGGCAGACCAAACTACCAAGCCAATTCTTTACTGGAAAGGAATCAAGCTTCCGGGGACTGGTTTCTGGCATTACAGCAGCGCGAGCTGCAGATCAACAACAATACCAAAAGGGGGGTAGTGGCGCAAGCAGGGGGAGGGGGTGGCTCAGAGGTCTCAAAAGGAAGAGGAACTATTATGGGTCATCACTTCCTAAACGGGGTGTGGAGAGGGGGGGACAAAGGGCCTTCCCGAGTCACCCAGACCGGCTCAAACAGGCTGTGGAGCTCAAGGCGGACCTGGCAGAGAGTAGCTGAACATCCGAGGCATGGCAGTGCCTCCATCCGGACCGGTACGGGGCAACCTGCTGACATGGCACAAGACTGATAGAGCAAGATTTTGCATATTAAGCGACTTGCTTGAGTCATGAACCTCGAATCTGTCATAACCCAGTAATCCAATTTGTATATCTTACTAATTTCCTTTTATTTTTGGATGTGCGTGTATCTTAGAGACGCTTGCTTATGTGTTTTACTAATACAAATAATCCTTGTCCTAATATGGCCGCCGCTTTGGAATTTGCTTCTGCGCATGCGTTAGTCACACTCACGTGACGTGACGTGGTTGCAGTTCTGGTGGGAAAAGGTGCGCATGCGTAATAAGCCTCAAGATGGCTGCTTATGTATTAAACATGGTGAAGCTTGCGCAGATGCTCTTGTGTTATTATCTGTTGCACTAATTGGTAATTGCGTAGTATATTTTTATAGTAAGAAATATAAAGTAGCTATTCATGATATGTAATAAAATCATTTATTTCTATGTTTTAATTTGTTTTCGCTTACTTTTCATGTACCGCGGTAATTGGGGGGTCTAAATGAGACGAGAACCATCTTGAAGGTCCCTTCGGCGCATGTCGCGCAGCCCGGGAGAAGTCAGCCTTGAGCAGTGGACCTCAGCCAGCTGGCAGCCACAGTCAAGATGCTCCTGAGAAAATGACCTGCGACCCAGCAGGATGGAGTTGAATGTACCCATTTTGAAACATTTGTTAATATTTCATTGTCTTCCAAAGATTGTCTCATGAGAACCCCAAATTCACTAGGCGGTCCCTCAGTATGTAAATCTAGGCTTGTAGAAGTTTGTTCTGATTGGTGTGTTAACCTATCCTACTTGGGGACCAATCGAAATTAGGGATTCTGACACTTTGCAACATGGGGGGTGGTACACTGACCCGAAAACAGTATATCCAGCCTAGGTTCAGCTAGAGAAATTGTCAGACTTGTCTGAATAGCTGACCTGTCACTGACCCAACGCTCTCAATAGGTGACTGACACAGAGGTGCTGCGGAGCACTCTGTCCGAATTTGAACATAGACTCAAAGGTTTTACTAAACCTTAAGTGCTGGCGGAGCACTTTGCTGGGGAGTTCGCTAACCCAATCGGGGTTCTGACAGATAGTTGCAGAGAGGGTGGAGCGCAGGCGTTGCTTCCAAACTGCGGGTGCTGGTCGTGCCTTGGTGGTCCTGTCCTGATCCTAATCTGGTTTTCCTGTCCTGTCCTGGGGTGTCCATTCTGCATCTGCTGTCCATTGATGACTGTCCTTCCTTGGGGTTTATCCTGTCCTTAACTGACCCGTGGCCAGGGTTGGTTTTCACACCAGTCTAGGTAATTATTAAGTGCGAAAACTCTATGCTGCACTTTTCTATTTTTCTGTCTTTGCTTTAATAAAGACATACCTTTGCATACATAATTTTCCATGCTTTCCGCACTCTTCTAAATGAAAAGTCTATGCATTTATTTCCATAGCCTGTTCCTATGTTTCCCTACCTTTTAGAGTACATTCATTTCAGCTGTCTATGAACTATAAATGTGGTTTACAATTTTCCCTTGCAAACTGAGTGAAATACCATTGTTAGATTTATAGCATGTTCCTCTTTTCACCCTTCCTATAGAATATAGGATTCATACGTCCCAATAGTGTAATTCTAGTACGAGCATAAATTTGCCCATTTATAGACGTTCATCTTTAAATCTGCTTAGTGTATTTCCCTGTTCTAAATGGTTGCTCTGATTTATTTCCTATACGGTTATGTGCTTTTCGTTATCTTGATTATTGATTGCCTGTTAACTGTAAACTTGATGATTTCCGAATCTGATTCCTAGATAAACTTTTAAAACTTCCCAGTAGTCTGTGATTCTTTTATGAATATAAAGGAAATAAAAGTTGGTGTTGTATTTTCCTGCCTTTTCTTTCACAGCTAGCTCCCTGGTCCATTGTGGATCATAGGTACCCGTAACAGTGGATTGGTAAGTCGGGTACAAGAGAAACAAATAGGAAGGAACCAGGGTTACTGGTAGTAGGGAGTGAAGGTCACCTGATTAATGTATATGGGTTTGATTGGAGAAAAGTACATGGGCCTAGTACGTGTTTGGTGAAATTATTGGTCGGGTGACCCGCGATCTCTATCAGTAATTTTCTGGTAGCAGAGGAAATGGTTAGGGACTAGTTAAAGTTAGGTAGGACTAGTTAAGCTAGATAAGTTGGATGCTGCTAAAAAGTTTTTTGTTTTGTGTTTATGCTGCTACGGAAGTAAAACAATTTGCATGACTTGATCACTCACGTAAAATGTTTGCTTTGAAAAATTATGAAATGTTTTAAATTGTTTTTCTTATTATTGTACTGATATATGTATTAACTCACTCCTTAGTAAAAGTTTTGTGTTGTGGGAAGTCCACGGGGAATTGAATAGCGAGTGGTGAAGAGAATCCACTTGCTTTGAGGTCACTGGCTTTAGGAAAGTTGATGCAGGTTAGGTAGAACTGGAAGCACTAACTAGGGTTTCTGAATGTATGTATGAATAAATGATAGCAACGGGAACGTTGGCAAAAATTCTATTGTGATACAACCTAGTAAGGGTCACATCGGAAGGAGTAGCAGGTTCGTCGGAGCTTGGGTGATAGCAAAGGGGTTCGCGGGTGAAACTTTAGACTTAGAATTTATTCCAGAAAGTGGATGAGTCTAAGGAAGTAACAGGTTCTCCAATGCTTGAGTGAAGGGTAGGCGGAAGAGATCTATCTGTACTGTGTGAAACGTAAATGGAAGAAGTTTACTTGCAGTGAAACAAATCTTTACTGTCTAGACACTTGAGTACAGTGGCGAATGTGTATTCGTTGTTAAATAACCAAGTACTAGCACTTTAGAAAGAAAGTTGCCGTTACCTTGTGAAGGAGGGAGTCAGTTGCGAAGCTGCTCTGATGTCACTCTGTGCCGCGCTGGGATTGGTAGACGCAGCGGGTGTGTAGCGGAGCTGAAATTGTAAAGGAGGGGTGAGTGCCGAAGCGTGAGAACTGTCTCGCGGAAAAGGCCGCGCACCCATTGGTCGAGATTATTTGGATTCGTGCATTTCATTGGTCGCACGGAAAATAAAAAACGCACTTGGATTGGAAGTAATTTGTAAACAAAGTCACTAGTAGAAATTATATGTGGCATTCATATAGACCGCATACTAGACCTGATCCGCGATATTTAGGGTTTGAGAACGATCAGTGGAAAGGGCATAAAACCGACATTATGTACGGAAATAAGAGAAAAATATCCCTTGTAAATAAGGTGAAAAATTATTTAAAAAAAGACAAACCAATTAGAACCAGAGAATGTGTTGTCATTCCGCCACCTAATACTCCGCATCTTTCATGATGTCTGATAAAGGGTACCACTCATGTGTATGGTTGGAAAACTGGGCGGAATACACAAAGGATGACGGAATATTGGCTTTCCCGTTAGAAGGTACATTTAACGGCAGGATTCTATTTAATTTGAGAACCCGAATGAATGATTTACATCCCAGACCTAGATTGACGCAGTATGAAGCACTAGAGGAATGGGAAATCGAGGCTTTTGAAAGGGATAAGCCCCGAATGGATAAAGGGTTAACACAATTTTATCCAAAACTGAAACAAGAGACCCGTGACAAAAAGATGAAACAGTGGAGACAGAATATGATTGTAGAAGGACTGTTTCCAGTGATGCACATAGGGGGTCCTCCTGGGGGGGAGAAGAAAACAGAGAAATGCAAACATTGGGTGCCCATTGGGGAATCGGATGATGAATTATTAGATGACATGTTTACAAGAAGTCCACCACCTTATAATGAAGGACACAGACCTTCTAGTGAAGGGGATAATTCTCAAAAACCTCCTCCCCAGGATGATGTCAGATCTGCAAGTGTAGGAGGGGGTTGTCAAAGACCTCCATATAGCGAGGGTTTGGGATCCATAGGTACGAGAGATATTTATCCAAGAATACCAGTTAGTGGGGAGGCAAGATACTCGCGAGAAAGGGGCTTTTGCTCTAGACTTCCCTATGAAGGTGAGGAAAGTCCATCAAGTTCAGGAATGCCGTTCTTAAACCCTCGGTATGAGGAAGAACAAAGATCCCTAGGCACAGGAACTTCGTACCCAAAACCCAATTATGGTGAAGGACCAAGTGAGACACATCCCACTGCCCCGAGTTATGCTCCAACTTTGACCCCACAGGTATTACATGACAATTCGGTCGAAAGGATATTGGAGGACAGGGAACGAGAGGCTCTAGTCAAACAGAGAGCAGAAATAATTCAGAAAATCTCCCAGTTAAATACAAACCCTGAAGCATTGACAATCCCAGTAACTATTGGACCAGTGGTTCCATTGTATGGGGACCGACAAGGGAGTCCAAAAACTCCAGTTATTACCCCAGTTATAGCACAGCCGAGACCAGAACCCTTAATCGTAGATGATCAGACAAGTGAGTGCGAGTCTGAGGTCTCGCTAATGGATCTGCCCATTAGGGACACTGGGAGAAGGATGCAGAAAAGACATAATCCTTTCAATACGAGGGAAATTCAAATGGAATCAACTTCAGGTACTAAGAGTGTCACTCTAGTGACTCCTGAAGAAATTGAAAGATGGAGTCGAGAATTAGAAAAACAAGTTCCTCAGTCGAAACCTTTAGATCTCTACAAACTGAGAGTAGAAATAGAAGAACTAATGGCAGGAAATGTAGGATTAGACAGACTAAATACCGACTCGGAAGAAGAACTACTGTTTATCTGCAAGAGCCTTACTCGAAATGTTAGAGTACTCCATGAAAAACTGACTGACACTGCAGCTAGTATGGGAATAGATATTTCAAAATCAAAACCTTTGCAAAAACCGTACAGAGCAGATTTCTCGGACAAGGATCTGGAAAACCTGAATGTGTCAGGAAAAAAGGCACAGGTCAAAGAATTATTGACAGTATTGCAGAAATGGGGAGATGTGGAAAGATGGAAAGCCAGATGGGCCAAAAAGAAAGATGAGGCAAATCCAAACAAGCGACTCCTGAATTAGTTTTAAAGGAAGCTGACAAACCAGAGCAGTTATATCCTATGCGTGAAGTGCCAGGTGGAAAATACGTGCATGTTCCATGGTCCAGACAGGATATTGTGTCCTTTACAAATGATTTCCCAAAATTACGAGAGAAACCTGTGGACTGGTACAGGCAAGTGGAAAGGTTTGTAAAGGTACAGAAATGCCTGTGGAAAGACTTGGATGGGTTCTTTGATATAGTGGTCCCTGTAGATTTATGGACTGAGTGTAAGATCGCCATAGGTTGGCCTAGTGAGGAATACCCGAGGCACCCTAACACAGGAGCACCCTCTGATGAAGTAATGAAAAAATATGATCAGGTAATTTTGCACCTGAAGCAAAAGGTGCCTGCAAAGGAAACTGATTCGACTAAGATAGATAGAACCACGCAGGAAAGGGATGAGACTGTGCACTCTTTTTATGAAAGACTGTTGCAGGTGTTCAAAACCTACAGTGGTATAGATAACATCGAGATGAAGGACATGACCCACTTCATTTACAGGTTTGTAAACGGTTTAAGACCCGAAATTTGCCAGTGGATCAAAGATAATAAAATTTGTTGGCAGTCTAAGAAAATGGATGAGGTCCTACGGTATGCAAAGTACTGTGAGGACGAGATGGCAGATAAACGAAAGGCTTTAAAGGAGAAAGTCATGTGGGCACAAGTAAAGTTAGCAGAACAGCAGGAAAAACAATTGAGTAAAATGAATAAGAATACCCAAATTCAAGGCTCTGGGGGTGGAGGGAAGCCCAAGGTAAAAATGAGCAGAGAAGAAGCTAAAAAGAAATTTCCCTGTCACCAGTGCGGAGAAATCGGGCACTGGAGAGACAAGTGTCCATATTTACAGCATGATAATACCCAAACCCCTGATTTAATTCCACAGACGCAGAATGAAAAACCAAGAAAGACCCAGCATCAGGTAAAGGCAAGTCAATTGCCCCGAGCACCAAAACAAAATTATAAGGGGAAATCACCGCAGGGTGACGACATAGAAATCTGGGGAGGAAATGAGAATAGAAATGCAGCAACTTCGCAGTTTCTGTTGAATGACACTTTTCTCTGTGATGACCAGTACTGACGAGGCCTGAGAGGGGAGGACAAGGAGTGTGTACTTGGCGCCTCCTTGCCGGTAGACCAGTCAGGGCCATACATTGAAGGAAAGGTTGATGGAAATGATGTCACCTTCCTATTGGACACTGGTGCTACCCGTTCTACTGTGAGAACAGCGGACATTCCAAACCTATCCCACTCGGGAGAAGCAATCCAAGTAGTGGGTGTATCTAATCAACTGATTAGTACCCCCGTTACCGAGCCCATGGAGATCACAATAGGGAATTTTAAAGAAATGCACAGATTTGTCGTTTGTGATACCAGTCCTGTAAACTTACTGGGACGTGATTTGTTGTGCAAAATGAACTGCACCATCTTTTGCACACCAAAGGGCGTCGAAATTCAAACCCCAGATGAAGATGGCATCTACAAATTAATGTTAATCAGACCTGACTCAGAAATTAAACGAATGACTATACAAGACTTACCCGAAGAACTCCAAAAGACAGTGAAACCAAAAGTATGGGACTTTACTGGAAAGGATGTAGGATTAATGGCAAATGTAGACCCAATACAAATAGCCATGAAGGAAAATGCAGTTTACCCCAATACCAAGCCGTACAAAATGAGTGCAGAAGTGAGAGCAGGAGTTGCTATTGAAATACAAAAATTGTTAGAAGCAAACATCATACAAGATGTAATGAGTAGTCCGTGTAATTCACCCATAATTGGAATCAAGAAACCTAGTGGCAAGTACAGAGTAGTGCAGGACCTGAGAAAGGTAAACAAAATTGTGGTTCCTTGCTGTCCTATTGTCCCGAACCCAGCAGTGATCCTGTATCAGATTCCCTGGGATGCTGAGTGGTTCACTGTGATAGACCTATGTCACGCATTCTTTTCAATCCCCTTGCATCCAGATAGCAAATTTCTTTTCTCATTTGCTTTTGACAGTCACGTGTATGTTTGGAATCGTGTTCCCCAGGGGTACACAGAAAGCCCCTCTATCTTTAATCAGATTCTGAAAAAGTGCCTTGAATCCTTAGTCTTACCTGGAAAGTCTGTTTTGGTGCAATATATCGACGACCTCTTGGTGGCATCTAAAAGTCATAGAGATTGTGTGATTGACACCATTGCCTTGCTGAATCACCTAGGTGAAAAGGGACATAAAGTGGCCCCTGAAAAATTGCAGTTCAGTTCAAAGTCAGTGAAATATCTGGGGCACCAGATAGAAAAATGCATCAGAAAAGTCACTTCAGAGAGAGTCAGAATAATTCAAAAGATGCAGTTACCCCGTACTCAGAAAGAGATCAGAATGTTCCTTGGGGTTGTAGGTTACTGCAGGCAATGGATTGTGGGATTCGCAGTCCTGGCAAAGCCTTTGATAAATATGACAAAGAAAGGAGCAAAGGACCCAGTAGAATGGGATGATGAAAGCTTAACAGCATTCACTAAATTACGAGATTGTCTGTGTACAGCCCCTGCTTTGGGAATGCCTGACTATTCTAAAGAGTTTGCCCTGTTCTGTGACACACGAGACAATTGTGCACTGTCAGTCTTAACTCAGGAGCATGGTTTGACTAGACGTCCAGTGGCATATTTTTCTGCCAATTTGGATCCAGTGGCTGCTGGATTACCCGGATGTCTGAAAGCAGTAGCTGCAACTTGCACAAGTTTAGAACAGAGTGAATCCATTGTACTGGGACATCCTGTAACTGTGTATGTTCCTCATGCAGTTGTAATTCTACTGACCCGAACTAAGACTCAGTATCTCACCCCTAGTCGGCTGACTAAATACGAGAGGATTCTCGTGGGTGCTGCAAATGTAGTCATTACTCGGTGTAATATCCTGAATCCAGCCACCCTACTCCCTGACTCAATGATTGTAGAAGCTAAGGGAGAGAACGAGCATGACTGCATTGACCTGACAGAATTCAGTACTAAACCCCGCCCAGACGTTAAAGAAATACCTTTGCCTGTTAAAGATGAAGAACTGTTTGTGGATGGCTCATGTATGAGACACGAATTAGTAGGCCTAAGTGCCGCTTATGCTGTAGTCACTATAGACAGCATTAAAGAAGCATCCTGTTTATTTGGAGTAAAGTCTGCACAAGTAGCCGAATTGATTGCATTGATAAGAGCCTGTAAAATTGGAAAAAACAAAAGAATAACAGTATATACTGACAGTCAGTACTTTGGCCAATTGTGGCTACAAAGAGAGTTTTTGACTTCTTCAGGTACTCCCATTCGAAATGGAAGGGTGGTACAAGATTTACTGGAGGCAATCCAATTACCAAAAGAATTGGCAGTGTCAAATGTGCTGCTCATAAAAAGGGCCTTGACCCTATAACTTTGGGAAATAATTTTGCTGATGAGGTGGCCAGACATTGTGCCAAAAATCGCATGTCTGTAAATGTTAAACTGGAGGGACCTGGAAACAGCTGCCAACTTATGGTGTTTGAAGAGGTGCCTACCTGGGAGGAGGTGAGAGATTGGCAGCATGCTGTGCCATCGAAAGAGAAAGAAAAGTGGAGGAAACTTGGTTGTCGACCGAGAAGTGAGGATGGTGTCATTGTGGGCCCAAATGGTATGCCTGTGTTGCCTAGACATCTGCTTGCTTCTATGGCCAGACTGATACATGGAGATTCACTCACTGGGAGGGACGCCATGGTTCTGGTTTTCCAACAAACATGGTACAATCCGAAGTTCAGGAAAGTAGCAGAATCACTCTGCCAAAGGTGCTTGACATGTCAGCAGTTCAACGCTGGCAAAAGAACAGTAGTTGAACTGGGAAAAATTGGGAAATCAGGGGGTCCCTTTGTGAGAATACAGATTGACTTTATCACCATGCCTCGTTGTGAGGGAAAAAGATATGTCCTTGTCATCGTCTGCCTGTTTTCAAAATGGGTGGAAGCCTACCCTACCAAACAGAGTGACGCCATAACAGTAGCCAAATTGTTACTACGAGAATTGATACTTAGGTTCGGGGTTCCAGTCACTATTGAATCAGATAGAGGCAAACATTTTCAGAATGAGGTAATCAATCAGCTCTGTAAAGCATTCAAGATCACCCAAAAGCTGCACTGTGCATATCGTGCAGAGGCTTCTGGAGTAGTAGAGCAAATAAATGGCACTATAAAATCGAGATTGGCAAAAATGTGTGATTCTACTGGCATGAATTGGATAAATGCCTTGCCTCTTGTTCTGATGGGACTCAGAAGTATTCCAGACCGAAAAACAGGCCTGAGCCCTCATGAAATCCTGATGGGAAGAGTGATGAGACAAGCATGGGTACCAGGATACAAACTGTTAAACATTTCTGATGATTTGGTACTTGAATACTGCAAGCAACTAGGTGACCAAGTGCGTTCTATCTCTCACCAGATTGGAGAAGACGCCGTCGCCAATCCAACAACTCCAGTCCACAAATTGGTTCCTGGCGACTGGGTGAGAATCAAGAAACATACTCGCTCGAGTTGCCTTGCACCGAGGTGGGGAGAAAAACGCCAAATAATACTGGTGACCACGACAGCGGTGAAGTGTGCAGGCGTTCCCAAGTGGATCCATGCCAGCCATATACAGAAGGTGATTCCAGACGAGAAAAAAGGCGCTGAAGGTTGTCCAGCTGAGGGGTCTGCAGACGTTGGTCCTGAAGTAGCTGATGACGAACAACCGAGCACCAGTCAAGATGATTGGATACTCATAATCAACCTAACTGAAGACCCAATCAGAACAAGAGAGCGAACCTACGAAGATAGAGAGTGGAGTAGAGAGGAGGAGATAGGCACAGGCGAAGAGCCTCAGATTATTGAGATTCACGTCAAGTCTGAGGAAGGAGAAGGTCAGACAGGGACAGAACAGGTGATTGATACACCTCCACAAACTCCTGAAACTGAAAAGGGACAGACTAGAACTAGTTCAAAAGTTCGAGCAGAAGAAAATAAAGAGATCGAAGTGCTTGAACAGGATCAGATAGAAATAGAAGAACGTGTTCAGGACTCAGAAATAGAGACATTCGAAAGCCAAAACAAAAATTCACCTGAACCAGGCCAGCTTAGTAACCAGGCAGAAGAAATAGATACAAGACCTGGAACTAGTCAGACAGGAAGGGAAGAAACAGAAATAGAAGTGCCAAAAACACATGAAAATAAAAGAGCATTAGAAGAAAGCCAAATTACAGTGCCAGCTAAAAGACTCAAGAAAAAGAAAAATATCGAAATAGGATATATTAAAAGACTAAGACTGAGAATAAAAACAGTAGAAGAGAAACTGGCAGAAAGAAGGAAAAGTTCCCGTATTACAGAACAAGCTGGAGAAAGCTCCAAAAGACGAAGTGATCGAATAAAAAGACTGAATGAGAAATACCAGGATCCTGAATGGACATACCTAATTCTGGAAGAGTTTGAGGATCTTGATATAACTGACGAAAGTGACGAAGAACAGATTGCTGATCTGTCTGCTGAAGAAAACGTACTCACTTGAAGTTGCCCAGTGTAAGCTATCTGTGTAAAGTTACAAAGAGGGGTTGAGAAACTTCTTCTGAACAAAAATGTCTGATTCAAATGTGAATGGAAGGCCTAAACGCAATTGTTGCAAAACATGCTGCAAAGTATGTATATGTAGTATAGCTATAGTGATAATAATTTGGATAGGACTAACAGTTTTCATTTTTTTTATGGTGAGCAAAAATACTAATATTGACCCTACACAGACTTTGACTACTGACACTGAAGAACTGAGAACACGAAGTGTAGAAAGACGTGAAAAGGCACTCAGACAAACAAAACTAGACTTAGAAGCATCAGATGAGGAAGGACTACATTATCACGGAGTTAAGAACCAGACTCATTTAAATGTTTTCGCAAACCTGTTAGTGCATTATGTAGAAACTATGGAAATAGAAGACTGCTATGTCTGCATGAAGCTACCTACTTCTGTAGCTGAAGGCGTGACTTATCATCACCTGCCCCTGACTTATGGAATTTCCTGTAGTATTTTAGCAAGCTTATTTTACAAAAGAGGACCGTTACAGTACTACTACACTAACGCTGACGTGATATTTTCGGAACTTCCTATACGTGGAAATCTAAATCCTGTACATACCAAAAGTGACGTTACACGTTATATGGGAGAATACTTTCTGACTATAGGTACCATAGACTTAAATGAAGCACACAGAGACAACTTGACCTGTTCATTACATGAACAAGAGAAAATATTTCTAAACATGGCAGAGAAAAGAAGGGAGAGTTTCCAAAGAAAGGCAAATGACAAAAGACAGAAAACTCCTAAATGGGCTGAAAACATGGAAAGCACCTCAAATGGTGGGGCTGGTCCTGCTTTGTTGCTGGATTTCGAAAGGAAAGGGAAACTCTGTCTTCACCGGGAAAGGACTAGTTATTATAATAACATTTTCATTGGTTCCAGTCAATGTGAACACAATTACAAGGTAATTGGAGGTTGGGGTTTCAAAAATGGGTCAGAACCTGTGTTTCCCGGAATTTATTATATATGTGGAAACAAGGCTTATTTCAAATTGCCGGATCACTGGTATGGAAGCTGCTACTTTGGCATTGTCTTCCCGAGAATATACCACGTGAATGAAATTGCTGGAAGCAATGAAAACACTAATGGCTTAGTGCGTAGTAAAAGAGAAAGCGTAGGTGAAATAATGGGTAGTATTTTTAGTGCACTGATACCTGGAGTGGGAGTGGTTCTGAACACACACAGAATTTGCAAATTATCCACAATAGTGGATGTGCTGTCTACTGACACAGCTCATGGATTTCTGTTGCTCAACACCGAAATGGTTGCGATCAGATCAATGGTTTTGCAGAACAGACTTGCTCTTGATACCTTATTAGCAAAAGAGGGCGGAGTCTGCCGGATGCTGAAAGCGCAACATTGTTGCACTTACATACCGGAAAAAAGTGTACAGATCAAAAAGTATGTGAAAAACATTACTCATTTGGAAAAAGAACTCAAACCACTGGAGGTTGACAGTGCCTGGAAGAGACTCGTTGATGGTCTCTCCAATGTAGGTCATTGGTTTGCTAATTTAGGTAAAGGTTTATTGTTTAAAGTACTGATGCCAATTGGAGTGATAGGTTTCCTCCTTTTCCTCATATTTATCTGCTGCAAATGTCGCAAACACACAAAGAAATACACTATGAATAGAAGAGGTGTGAAACGGAGTGTGGATGAGCTTGAATTGGAAGACATGAATAATAAGATTTACAAAAAGGTGAAAAACTCTCACCCTGATAAAGATATGAAAGAAAAATTGAATCGAATGTTGGAAGAGATGGAAATGTACAAAGTGTGAGAAAAGTTGGCATCTGGTTCCATTAGTTTGTGATGATAGTAAATATCATCAAAGAGGGGATTGATAGAGCAAGATTTCGCATATTACGCGACTTGCTTGAGTCATGAACCTCGAATCTGTCATAACCCAGTAATCCAATTTGTATATCTTACTAATTTCCTTTTATTTTTGGATGTGCGTGTATCTTAGAGACACTTGCTTATGTGTTTTACTAATACAAATAATCCTTGTCCTAATATGGCCGCCGCTTTGGAATTTGCTTCTGCGCATGCGTTAGTCACACTCACGTGACGTGACGTGGTTGCAGTTCTGGTGGGAAAAGGTGAGCATGCGTAATAAGCCTCAAGATGGCTGCTTATGTATTAAACATGGTGAAGCTTGCGCAGATGCTCTCGTGTTATTATCTGTTGCACTAATTTGTAATTGCATAGTATATTTTTATAGTAAGAAATATAAAGTAGCTATTCATGATATGTAATAAAATCATTTATTTCTATGTTTTAATTTGTTTTCGCTTACTTTTCATGTACCGCGGTAATTGGGGGGTCTAAATGAGATGAGAACCATCTTGAAGGTCCCTTCTGCGCATGTCGCGCAGCCCGGGAGAAGTCAGCCTTGAGCAGTGGACCTCAGCCAGCTGGCAGCCACAGTCAAGATGCTCCTGAGAAAATGACCTGCGACCCAGAAGAATGGAGTTGAATGTACCCATTTTGAAACATTTGTTAATATTTCATTGTCTTCCAAAGATTGTCTCATGAGAACCCCAAATTCACTAGGCGGTCCCTGAGTATGTAAATCTAGGCTTGTAGAAGTTTGTTCTGATTGGTGTGTTAACCTATCCTACTTGGGGACCAATCGAAATTAGGGATTCTGACACTTTGCAACATTGGGGGGTGGTACACTGACCCGAAAACAGTATATCTAGCCTAGGTTCAGCTAGAGAAATTGTCCGACTTGTCTGAATAGCTGACCTGTCACTGACCCAACGCTCTCAATAGGTGACTGACACAGAGGTGCTGCGGAGCACTCTGTCCGAATTTGAACATAGACTCAAAGGTTTTACTAAACCTTAAGTGCTGGCGGAGCACTTTGCTGGGGAGTTCGCTAACCCAATCGGGTTCTGACTGATAGCTGCAGAGAGGGTGGAGCGCAGGCGTTGCTTCCAAACTGCGGGTGCTGGTCGTGCCTTGGTGGTCCTGTTCTGATCCTAATCTGGTTTTCCTGTCCTGTCCTGGGGTGTCCATTCTGCATCTGCTGTCCATTGATGACTGTCCTTCCTTGGGGTTTTATCCTGTCCTTAACTGACCCGTGGCCAGGGTTGGTTTTCACACCAGTCTAGGTAATTATTAAGTGCGAAAACTCTATGCTGCACTTTTCTATTTTTCTGTCTTTGCTTTAATAAAGACATACCTTTGCATACATAATTTTCCATGCTTTCCACACTCTTCTAAATGAAAAGTCTATGCATTTATTTCCATAGCCTGTTCCTATGTTTCCCTACCTTTTAGAGTACCTTCATTTCAGCTGTCTATGAACTATAAATGTGGTTTACAATTTTCCCTTGCAAACTGAGTGAAATACCATTGTTAGATTTATAGCATGTTCCTCTTTTCACCCTTCCTATAGAATATAGGATTCATACGTCCCAATAGTGTAATTCTAGTACGAGCATAAATTTGCTCATTTATAGACGTTCATCTTTATATCTGCTTAGTGTATTTCCCTGTTCTAAATGGGTGCTCTGATTTATTTCCTATACGGTTATGTGCTTTTCGTTATCTTGATTATTGATTGCCTGTTAACTGTAAACTTGATGATTTCCGAATCTGATTCCTAGATAAACTTTTAAAACTTCCCAGTAGTCTGTGATTCTTTTATGAATATAAAGGAAATAAAAGTTGGTGTTGTATTTTCCTGCCTTTTCTTTCACAGCTAGCTCCCTGATCCATTGTGGATCATAGGTACCCGTAACAGTGGATTGGTAAGTCGGGTACAAGAGAAACAAATAGGAAGGAACCAGGGTTACTGGTAGTAGGGAGTGAAGGTCACCTGATTAATGTATATGGGTTTGATTGGAGAAAAGTACATGGGCCTAGTACGTGTTTGGTGAAATTATTGGTCGGGTGACCTGCGATCTCTATCAAGACTTAAGAATGTTTTTTTGATAATTAGAGAGAACCTGTAACTATTAACTTTGGCAACGCTTTATAAACCTTGTGGAACATAACTAGGGTCTCGTTCATGCTGCTTTGCTGTTTAAAATGTAAATGAAATAACTCACATGTAACTGCGAGGTTTGTCTGCAGGTGGTCGCGAAGCTCTGAACAGAAACGAGTGTTTACGTCTGCTAGTAGTGTTCTTCCGCTGGCCCGCTAGGTGGCAGTGCCAGCCCACCCTTCACATGCAAGCACCGTCGTTTCTGCCAAGGCTGCTGTTTGGAAACCAACACATAAAGGAAAGCAAAATCGGGTCAAGAGAGAGCAGAGTATATTCAATTAGAAGTCATGAGAGAGAGGAGGAGGATAATGTACTGGCGTCGAGGAATCTGTGCCGCGCGCCCCTGGCGGGAAGTGTTTCTTCCCGCGCGCGCGGCCATGGAGCTCGCGCTGGCAGGTTCAGTGTAGCAGGAGGGGCGCTGAGTGGAATCGCATTCGCAACATGGGGTTTACAAGTTCTTAAAGATGCCGTAATGCAACTAGCAAGACAGTCTAACAACTAAAACACTTAAATAAGCAGCAGTGTTTATATCTAGGTAGCGACAGCACCAGCAGTTCATCAGCAGCAAGGAGCACAAATGTAGCATGCTCCAGGACACAAGTCCTAAACAAGGATGAGTTGTAGGAGGAATTCTAGAGGACCGGAAGAGGATAGGAAGGGAGAAGAAGACAGGAAAGCAACGGCTCACCTTCACTGCGAAAAAAAAAATGGCGGCCGCAAGCTTCCGAAATTTTCAGATTCGGGGGCCTGTTTAGGCGTTCTGAGTGACGGGTGACGTCACAGGGCGAAAGAACGCCAAAAACACGCCCCCGAATCCGAAAGAGACGGGGCTTGTTTGGAGTGACTCCCTTCTCCTCCAATGGCTGGCCTCCGTTTAGAAAGCCAGCCAATAGAGGAGAGGTGAAGGAGAGAGGCGGGTTTAAGCACCCATCTCAAAAACATTAAATCTCTTCCCAGAAGCTGGCAAGCCAGCCTTCCGGACCGAGACCTAAAAATGAGGCCCACTGTTTCTAACCTCAGGCCGCTGTTTTAGTTCCTTCTTCTGTTCTTACTAGGTATGTGCATGTCCAGTGAGTGCATATTGCAAGCGACAATACTACATCCCTGCCAAACTTAAGTCTTCACCTTCAGAGGATGCCAGACAAGTATTACTATCAAGTTCTATTGAAAATGGTGAGTTCCTGGTCCTGTTTCTAAATGATGAATATAGATTCATGGATGTAACTGATTAAGTATGGATGCTGAGTGTGAGTCCGATTTTTGTGGACTATTCAGTTCGGCCTGTACCTGATCTCCTTTCCAAAGATGAATCTTTGTCTCTCCTCCTCTGGTCCATTAGAAATTTCTTCTTCAGTTTCTTTTGGTGATCCTGTTTCAGAACTGCCTTCTTTGTGGCAGGTGAGAACACCTCAGCTTGAGTGAGCGGAGGTTATATTTTTCTTCTGAACAGCAGTCTGGCAGGTATATTCCCTTTAGTGCCGGATGTTTCTGTAATTTCTCAATGCAGGTTTTTTGTGAGTTTGCTGACTTCCCGTGCTTTCTTCAAAGTTGCTCAAAGATGCCTTTACCTTCATGCCATAGTGGAGTGATTTTACCATACATAAATCCTATGTAGCTGGCAGTCTTTGAATTTTTTTCCATTTAACGGTGGTCCATGTCCAGATGTCACTAGATGTTGTTAAGGCCGAATCAATGACATCAGCAGATGTACCAGGGACAGGCATGACTTCAAGAAATCTGAGATTTTCATCTTCTTTCTCTTGCAAGTAGCTGTTTTTTGTGGTCGAGATCCCATGGTTCACTGAAACAATATCAAAAACATAAATATATTCCATTTCAAAAACTTTATTCAGTGAGTAAAAACTGCCAGAATAGTGCATACAATAAAAAAATAATTCAAGCATTATGATTCACAGAACAATAAAATCCTTAAAGATGTCATCACATAACAATCATAGACACTCGTCAGAATCTAACACAATACTTTCCCTTAGGCGAATAGCTTTTAAAATAAAGAGGGCAACACTAAAACATACACATTGATTGTTTACTGCAAGCAGAAATGTCAGTGCATCATTATAGTTTCTTGTATTCTGCATAATAAAAAGAGGTTTCGAATATTGACATCGCAGCTACTATAAAACTTAAAGAATAAAATTAAGAACTGTGTGCTTTACTTTCTCAAAGGAGTTTTGCCAGTGGTACTGCATTCATCTTCGGAAATGCAACCAATTGAAGCACCGTACCACTTCTTAATCTAATTAGGACATACAGGTGTAGGCTGTTTTTAACACACTTCAAATACTCCCTTTCCTCCAAGGACATAGACATAGCAACCATTGTTTTCTTTGACTCTACACATAGTCTAGCTTCAGACCGATACAGACAGAAAGTGGCTTTAATGTGATTCTTAGCAGGGCCGGACTGGGAAACAAAACCGGCCCTGGCAAAGTGCTCGGCCAGCCCCCCTCTCCCCAGGGGGTTGTAGGTGCCGCCAAGCTCTTTGCCGGGGCCGGTTTTCGGCCGATTTTGTTACAGGGCCGATTTTGCAGCTATGCTGCACAAACGGCCCTGTAACAAAAACGGCCCCCAGGGCCCCAATACGGCCCCCCACCCATGCGGCGCACCGGGGGATTGCCCGGTGCCCGCTACGGCCAGTCCGTCCCTGATTCTTAGTTAAGGCTAATACCTGTGCTGGCTCCTCCCCCACTATCAAATGGAACAGGGACTTAAATGTGGAAACTATATAGGCCAGCCATGGAATACAAAAGGCATAATCCTCATACAGGCGTTAGGGTGATGAAGGCCCTTTCACATGGCGCTTGCCCCATGTGAAAGGCCACATTGCTGGAATTACGTCTGTTTTCAGACACACCCCGGCAATGCGTCACTTTTGCGCCTACAGATACGTCAGTAATACTGACGTATCTGTAACTGCTTGCAGCATGAAGCACTGTACTGTTAATATGGCACATTAATGGTGTCGCAAGGAGGGCGCACTGAGAAGTATCGCATTGCTACTTTGTCTCAGCGATGCAGCACTTCTCATAAATAAGGCCCTGAATGTTAAAAACCAGCAACTGATTTCCGACACAACCTTAGAGCATGGAGTCCTATATCCAAGCTATCTAAAGATGTTATAAAAGCTGTTTGGAAACATGCTTTTAAATTAATTTGTTTTAAATGGCTCATATTCCTGCCACCTCATCTGTTTACGTTTCCTTGCAGTGTGTCAGGAAAGCATCCGTTTAGGGTTTCCAGTGAAGCTCTTACATTTCGCGAATGTTCTGCCTTGACTTACCGTGCTCCCCAGGCCCATGACGTGTTTTTCTCCCTTACGTGAGGGCGAGATGCCAATTTATAAATAAACGTGTTGATGATGGTGTTGCAAGCTGTGAAGCCCTTGTTTCTAGAGAATCCTTTGGCACGGACCTCAAGAGATGCAGCTGGTGTTTCTGTGCATTGCAACATGGCTACTCAACTGTATTTACCGTAACAGAGGAAGTGACGTACCTTACTAGGAAAGAGTGGAGAGGGGAGGAATGGGGTCAGACAGAGTTAAAACTTTTAACCGAATCAGTCGTTTAATATCCAATCATCTATATTTCAAAATGATTCCTGATGTTCCAAAAATGTGTATGGTTACACTGCCAAAGTGTTTTTTCTCTTTTTCTGTACTGAATTCGAGGTCGTAAGATTGTACTGTATCATAAGGACTGACACAAGTGTGACCTTACAGGAACATGAGTTACTCAGCATTACAGGAACTTTGTATAGTTGAATAATTAATACCGCTTGGTTAGGTCAGCGGCCCTGGAGTGATAGAGGAGTACTTCTACTGTGACTCATTTATGAGGTCTCCTGCGCCACTGGAATGTCACTTTTTGTGATGCTCCGGTGGCACAGGAGCCTGCATGATATTTACGAGGCAGCACTAAGCCACTTTTTTTTGGCTTAATGCTGCCTGATAACTATTGTTCCCTTTAACCACTTCTATGCGTAGGCCGACCCCTGGCCGTCCAACGTCACGGTGGGCGTGTGCGTCGGACGGCCAGGAGCCGTCCGATCTGCGCATGCTTGAAATTCGCCCGCAACGTGGCGGATTGTGCACCGCAGCGGAGCGGTTAACGCAGTTTTCGGCATTAAAGGGGTGTGCGATGGGTGTTGCTGGAAATGTTCCCAGCACCATCCATGGCTTTTTGACACTGCCTCAGATTCATGAGAAATCGTGAAACTGATGCAGCACCAAAAACGTACTCCTACCCATAGGAGGCGTAACGGAGGCCCAACGAGGAAAAATATCTTTATTTTGCCTTGTTTTTTCTTTTTGTATGCGTGCTGCTTCTGCAGCACACATAGAAACAAGAAAAAGCCTCTTGTGATTGTTCTTGTGTGGGAAGGTTTTCCTTCCTGCACAAAAACAATCATCCCCTCAACGCAGGAACCCTTACACATTGGTGCAAAGGTGCCTGCGTTGGCACACGGCAGCCCATTGTGTGCATGTACTGGCGAAAAGGACAGAAGTGCACCCTATCTGATAGGTATGGCGGATTCCAGCCCTTTTCTTTTGCCGTAGAGCGGCACAACAGGAAGGCCTGCGGTGCTGCCCTACGGCAAAAACAAAAAATGAGGCCCACTGTTTCTAACCTCAGCCCGCTGTTTTAGTTCCTTCTGTTCTTACTAGGTATGTGCATGTCCAGTGAGTGCATATTGCAAGTGACAATACTACATCCCTGCCAAACTTAAGTCTTCACCTTCAGTTGATGCCAGACAAGTATTACTATCAGGTTCTATTGAAAATGGTGAGTTCCTGGTCCTGTTTCTAAATGATGAATATAGATTCATGGATGTCACTGATTAAGTATGAATGCTGAGTGTGAGTCCGATTTTTGTGGACTATTCAGTTCGGCCTGCACCTGATCTCCTTTCCAAAGATGAATCTTTGTCTCTCCTCCTCTGGTCCATTAGAAATTTCTTGTTCAGTTTCTTTTGGTGATCCTGTTTCAGAACTGCCTTCTTTGTGGCAGGTGAGGGCGCCTCAGCTTGAGTGAGCTGAGGTTATATTTTTCTTCTGAACAGCAGTCTGGCAGGTATATTCCCTTTAGTGTCGGATGTGTCTGTAATTTCTCAATGCAGGTTTTTTGTGAGTTTGCTGACTTCCCGTGCTTTCTTAAAAGTTGCTCAAAGATGCCTTTACCTTCATGCCATAGTGGAGTGATTTTACCATACATAAATCCTATGTAACTGTCAGTCTTTAAATTTTCTTCCATTAAACGGTGGCCCATGTCCAGATGTCACTTAGATGTTGTTAAGGCCGAATCAATGACATCAGCAGATGTACCAGGGACAGGCATGACCCTCAAGAAATCTGAGATTTTCATCCTCTTTCTCTTGCAGTAGCTGTTTTTTGTGGTCGAGATCCCATGGTTCACTGAAACAATATCAAAACCATAAATATATTCAATTTCAAAAACTTTATTCAGTGAGTAAAAAGTGCCAGAAAAGTGCATACAAAAAAAAAAACAATTCAAGCATTATAATTCACAGAACAATAAAATCCTTTAAGATGTCATCACATAACAATCATAGACCCTCGACAGAATCTAACACAATATGTTCCCTTAGGCGAATAGCTTTTAAAATAAAGAGGGCAACACTAAAACACACACATTGATTGTTTAGTGCAAGCAGAAATGTCAGTGCATCATTATAGTTTCTTGTATTTTGCATAATAAAAAGAGGTTTCGAATATTGACATCGCAGCTCCTATAAAACTAACAGAATAAAATTAAGTACTGTGTGCTTTGCTTTCTCATTCCATCACAGGGACAAGGAGTTTTGCCAGTGGTATAAGCATTCATCGTCGGAAATGCAACCAATTGAAGCACCGTACCACTTATAAATCTACTTAGGACATACAGGTGTAGGCTGTTTTTAACACACTTCAATTACTCCCTTTCCTCCAAGGACATAGACATAGCAACCATTGTTTTCCTTGACTCTACACATAGGGGCTCATTAGGATCGCAGACGGACTTGAGTCCGTCCGCGACCCCAGAGTAGGAGGGAACGTCCGCATGGGCAGCGGCGTTCCCTCCGTGAAGATTAGGATGCGACCGCCAGGGTGGCGGTCACATCCTCTATCTTTAACATTGCGGCGGGTGCAGCTTCAAGCTGCACCCGCCGCAATGTTAAAAATGCATACATTGCATTTGTATGCAGAAAGTGGCAGGCACCGCGCGGTGCCTGCCAATTTCTGCATACAAATGCAGGGGGGTACCATGGGTACCCCCCATGTGCACCCCCAACCCCCCTCCACCCAGGGGGCCCGCAACGGGCCCCCGAAGTCAAAGTCCGTATGCTTTTCCACGGCGGAAAAGCCGCAGTGGAAAAGCATCTCTTTTACACTTTCCTAATATGGCTGGCGGTGTCTGATAGACACCGCCAGCCATGTTACAGCTTTTCCGCTGCGGTTGTAAGTCAACCGCGGCGGAAAAGCTGCGGACGGAAACCAGGACCCACCAGCCATCCTAATGAGGCGGTGGGTCTTTGGTGGGTCTGCAGAGGATTTTCCGCATCCTCCGGGCCGGTGGTGGCTTCCGCCGGCCCGGAGGATGCGGAAAATCCTCCATCCTAATGAGCCCCTTAGTCTAGCTTCAGACCGATACAGACAGAAAGTAGCTTTAATGTGATTCTTAGTTAAGGCTAATACCTGTGCTGGCTCCTACCCCAATGTCAAATGGAGCAGGGACTTACATGTGGAAACTATATAGGCCAGCCATGGAATACAAAAGGCATAATCCAGTTTTAAACAATCGAGTATAATCAGTTTGGTAAAACTAGTTTCTTCTTTCATTCTGATAGAGAGCCATAGCAACAATGGTTTTGGAAAAGTACCATTACAACGAAAACAAATACAATGCATACCATTACAACGCATATTTAAATTAAAAATATATATATATTTTTTGTAAAATAACTCCTGGCACGGGATGAAGGGAAAATACGGGTTTTGGGTGGGGAAGTGTATTAAAAAATAGTAGAGAACGGAACATATATTAAGAAAATTAGCATGTTTTTTTAAATTAATACTCGAGTATCAAAAAAAGGTACTAAAGTAATTACATAAGTACTCGAGTATAAAACGTATTTTAAATAATATAAACTTTTGTTGAAATTATTTTCAGTAATACACAAAAAATTTTTTATTAATCACCATATCAGGCGAATTATTTAAGAAAACAGCAAAACCAAAACATAGCCGTCATTTTAGAGATAATGCCAAAAATGAGTCCTACAACTCTTTTCATGAAAGAAACAAAGAAGCACTGTAAACAAAATGGAGGTCAAAACGATACTCTGCGCACAAAACACACACTTTTTAAATACAAATTTAAATTACATGTTTTCACAGCAAATAAATACTTGTTTAAAACCCATCCAAAGGAAACTTTTCTCGAAAATAATGATGAGAATAATAAAAACCTATAAATACGAGTAATACTCGATTTTGAATTCAGTAGTAATTCTACTACCAGAGAGAGCAGTCGCGACTTTCTGACCCGCTGACCTCTTGCCACAGGTAAGAAATCCTATGAAAAAGATACAACTCCTATCGTACAAAGAAGTAAGTTTAAACACAAACACAAGTAAAGATCTGTAATTGAAAAATAAATTAATAACATATTATTAAAACGAAAACATTATTGTTTCAGATTTTGTCAAAAATGTGCAATCACTATAAAAAATATTGTCGTCATTTTTACAAAGTGAGAAGAAATGTAAGTACGTTTAGATTTTATAAAAAGATTATTACAATGATTTTTAAACTGTCACATAATAAAATGTTGTCGTTATGTATGTTTTAAATTAAAATGAGATTATAATAAATCTAAAATCAAATGAAATGTGTAACAAACAAAGAAATGAAAAATATTTAGTAAGCTTTACGTTCTTAAATTTGTATTTTTTCAGCTTACTGAATACTTTTATGAGGCCAAAACATCGCCATCCTTCAAAGATTAAAAGAAAATAGAACATATTTTCAAATATCTTCATAAACTAAGGTAACCAATTAAAAATATTCTTAATTAAATGGTTGTTTTAAAAAGTGCTTATGCATCTCTCCAAAAAGTAAAAAAACAATGTTGTGGATGAAATAAATATGTGGAATAAATTTCCTAATTTCTCACACAATTTTTACTAATTAATAAATGTTTAGATTAACTACGACATTTTTCACTCAAAATACTAGGGTTTTTTAAGAACTAAAATAACCTCCATAATCTCTTTCTGACCCTACACAGATAATACGAGTGTTTTATCAAGTTTAGAGGGAAAAAAAGGACCATCATTTACCAACCCTACAAAGAGTCAACACACCAACATCAAAAGGACTACTTGTAATCAGGTAAATTATTTTCAAAAAGCACCATTAACCTGTTTTTTATTAACCGCTTTTTAATCCACAAACAGTTTGCGAACGCTAATACACCACAGAATAGAAAAAAATGCATAAAATATATATTTTTTGCAGTTTGTGAAAACACACCATTTGGAATCCAGTAATATCCAGTAAATTCTGAAAAGTTATCAAGCCACCAAAACTTAACTTCCAAAGGTAAGAAACGTGAAGTAACATATAAAAGCAATGCAAAAAAGAAACTTCTTTTAAAATACTGACATAGCAAAAAAGCAATGCAAAGATGTTTTTTAAATAATAAATGTTTTAAAACTCTTTTGAAAACAACTGCATATTACGTGAACATAAAAGAAAATAAATAGAACATTAAAGTTAAAAAGTCCAATATTTTCTTCGACATCATCAAAGGAATATTTTTAAAAATGCAGTACATTAATTACATTTTGTAAATGACATTGCAGACAGACCATCATTTGAAAAAAGAAGTGCAGCCAATAATAACAACAGATAATACATTTTCCAGCAAAGCATCTACAAATTAATTCCAAAAAGGTAAATGTATCAATTTCAAATGAACATGTGATTAAAATTTCTCTGTAGTTTAGCAAAGTCATTGACTATTGTAACACCAGAAACGTGCAGCAGTAGGGAAGGTGATGGAGATCCAGGAAGGTGCAGCAGTAGGGAAAGTGATGGATAGTGTAGGGGTATAATTTACTATTCTAACTCCAGGAAAGTGCAGCAGTAGGGAAAGTGATGGATAGTGTAGGGGTATGATTTACTATTCTAACTTCTGGAAGGTGCAGCAGTAGGGAAAGTAATGGATAGTGTAGGGGTATGATTTACTATTCTAACTTCAGGAAGGTGCAGCAGTAGGGAAAGTAATGGATAGTGTAGGGGTGTAATTTACTATTCTAACTCCAGGAAGGTGCAGCAGTAAGGAAAGTGATGGATAGTGTAGGGGTGCAATTTACTATTCTAACTCCAGGAAGGTGCAGCAGTCAGGAAAGCAATGGATAGTGTAGGGGTGTAATTTACTATTCTAACTCCAGTAAGGTGCAGCAGTAAGGAAAGTGATGGATAGTGTAGAGGTGTAATTTACTATTCTAACTCCAGGAAGGTGTAGCAGTAGGGAAAGTGATGGATAGTGTAGGGATGTAATTTACTATTCTAACTCCAGGAAGGTGCAGCAATAAGGAAAGTGATGGATAGTGTAGGGGTGTAATTTACTATTCTAACTCCAGGAAGGTGTAGCAGTAGGGAAAGTAATGGATAGTGTAGGGATGTAATTTACTATTCGAACGCCAGGAAGGTGCAGCAGTAGGGAAAGTGATGGATAGTGTAGCGGTATAATTTACTATTCTAACTCCAGGAAGGTGCAGCAGTAAGGAAAGTAATGGATAGTGTAGGGATATGATTTACTATTCTAACTTCAGGAAGGTGCAGCAGTAGGGAAAGTAATGGATAGTGTAGGGATGTAATTTACTATTCTAACTCCAGGAAGGTGCAGCAGTAGGGAAAATAATGGATAGTGTAGGGGTGTAATTTACTATTCTAACTCAAGGAAGGTACAGCAGTAGGGAAAGTGATGGATAGTGTAGGGGTATGATTTACTATTCTAACTTCAGGAAGGTGCAGCAGTAGGGAAAATAATGGATAGTGTAGGGGTGAAATTTACTATTCTAACTGCAGGACGGTTCAGCAGTAAGGAAAGTGATGGATAGTGTAGGGGTGTAATTTACTATTCCTACTCCAGGAAGGTGCAGCAGTAAGGAAAGGAATGGATAGTGTAGGGGTGTAATTTACTATTCTAACTCCAGGAAGGTGCAGCAGTAAGGAAAGTGATGGATAGTGTAGGGGTGTAATTTACTATTCTAACTCCAGGAAGGTGTAGCAGTAGGAAAAGTGATGGATAGTGTAGGGATGTAATTTACTATTCTAACTGCAGGACGGTTCAGCAGTAAGGAAAGTGACGGATAGTGTAGGGGTGTAATTTACTATTCCTACTCCAGGAAGGTGCAGCAGTAAGGAAAGGAATGGATAGTGTAGGGGTGTAATTTACTATTCTAACTCCAGGAAGGTGCAGCAGTAGGGAAAGTGATGGTTAGTGTAGGGGTATAATTTACTATTCTAACTCTAGGAAGGTGTAGCAGTAGGGAAAGTGATGGATAGTGTAGGGGTATGATTTACTATTCTAAATCCAGGAAGGTGCAGCAGTAGGACAAGTGATGGATAGTGTAGGGATGTATTTACTATTCTAACTCCAGGAAGGTGCAACAGTAAGGAAAATAATGGATAGTGTAGGGGTGTAATTTACTATTCTAACTCCAGGAAGGTGCAGCAGTAAGGAAAGTGATGGATAGTGTAGGGGGTGTAATTTACTATTCTAACTCCAGGAAGGCACATCAGTAAGGAAAGTGATGGATAGTGTAGGGGTATGATTTACTATTATAACTCCAGTATGGTGCAGCAGTAGGGAAAGTGATGGATAGTGTAGGGGTATGATTTACTATTCGAACTTCTGGAAGGTGCAGCAGTAGGTAAAGTATTGGATAGTGTAGGGGTGTAATTTACTATTCTAACTCCAGGAAGGTGCAGCAGTAGGGAAAGTGATGGGTAGTGTAGGGGTATGGTTTACTATTATAACTTCAGGAAGGTGCAGCAGTGGGGAAAGTAATGGATAGTGTAGGGGTGTAATTTACTATTCTAACTCCAGGAAGGTGCAGCAGTAAGGAAAGTGATGGATAGCGTAGGGGTGTAATTTACTATTCTAACTCCAGGAAGGTGCAGCTGTAAGGAAATTAATAGATAGTGTAGGGGTGTAATTTACTATTCTAACTCCAGGAAGGTGCAGCAATAAGGAAAGTGATGGATAGTGTAGGGGTGTAATTTACTATTCTAACTCCAGGAAGGTGCAGCAGTAGGGAAAGTGATGGATAGTGTAGGGGTGTAATTTACTATTCTAACTCCAGGAAGGTGCAGCAGTAGGGAAAGTGATGGATAGTGTAGGGGTGTAATTTAATATTCTAACTCAAGGAAGGTGCAGCAGTAGGGAAAGTGATGGATAGTGTAGGGGTATGATTTACTATTCTAACTCCAGGAAGGTGCAGCAGTAGGGAAAGTGATGGATAGTGTAGGGGTGTAGTTTACTATTCTAACACAATGAAGGTACAGCAGTAGGTAAAGTGATGGATAGTGTAGGGGTGTAATTTACTATTCTAACTCCAGGAAGGTGCAGCAGTAGGGAAAGTAATGGATAGTGTAGGGATGTAATTTACTATTCGAAGTCCAGGAAGGTGCAGCAGTAGGGAAAGTGATGGATAGTGTAGCGGTATAATTTACTATTCTAACTCCAGGAAGGTGCAGCAGTAAGGAAAGTAATGGATAGTGTAGGGGTATGATTTACTATTCTAACTTCATGCAGGTTCAGCAGTAGGGAAAGTAATGGATAGTGTAGGGATGTAATTTACTATTCTAACTCCAGGAAGGTGCAGTAGTAGGGAAAATAATGGATAGTGTAGGGGTGTAATTTACTATTCTAACCCCAGGAAGGTACAGCAGTAGGGAAAGTGATGGATAGTGTAGGGGTATGATTTACTATTCTAACTTCAGGAAGGTGCAGCAGTAGGGAACGTAATGGATAGTGTAGGGGTGAAATTTACTATTCTAACTCCAGGAAGGTGCAGCAGTAAGGAAAGTGATGGATAGTGTAGGGGTGTAATTTACTATTCTAACTCCAGAAAGGTGCAGCAGTAAGGAAAGTAATGGATAGTTTAGGGGTGTAATTTACTATTCTAACTCCAGGAAGGTGCAGCAGTAAGGAAAGTGATGGATAGTGTAGGGGTGTAATTTACTATTCTAACCCCAGGAAGGTGTAGCAGTAGGGAAAGTGATGGATAGTGTAGGGATGTAATTTACTATTCTAACTCCAGGAAGGTGCAGCAGTAGGGAAAGTGATGGTTAGTGTAGGGGTGTAATTTACTATTCTAACTCTAGGAAGGTGTAGCAGTAGGGAAAGTGATGGATAGTGTAGGGGTGTGATTTACTATTCTAAATCCAGGAAGGTGCAGCAGTAGGGCAAGTGATGGATAGTGTAGGGATGTAATTTACTATTCTAACTCCAGGAAGGTGCGACAGTAAGGAAAGTAATGGATAGTGTAGGGGTGTAATTTACTATTCTAACTCCAGGAAGGTGCAGCAGTAAGGAAAGTGATGGATAGTGTAGGGGTGTAATTTACTATTCTAACTCCAGGAAGGTACAGCAGTAAGGAAAGTGATGGATAGTGTAGGGGTATGATTTACTATTATAACTCCAGTATGGTGCAGCAGTAGGGAAAGTGATGGATAGTGTAGGGGTATGATTTACTATTCGAACTTCTGGAAGGTGCAGCAGTAGGTAAAGTATTGGATAGTGTAAGGGTGTAATTTGCTATTCTAACTCCAGGAAGGTGCAGCAGTAGGGAAAGTGATGGATAGTGTAGGGGTATGGTTTACTATTCTAACTTCAGGAAGATGCAGCAGTGGGGAAAGTAATGGATAGTGTAGGGGTGTAATTTACTATTCTAACTCCAGGAAGGTGCAGCAGTAAGGAAAGTGATGGATAGCGTAGGGGTGTAATTTACTATTCTAACTCCAGGAAGGTGCAGCAGTAAGGAAAGTAATGGATAGTGTAGGGGTGTAATTTACTATTCTAACTCCAGGAAGGTGCAGCAATAAGGAAAGTGATGGATAGTGTAGGCGTGTAATTTTTTATTCTAACTCCAGGAAGGTGCAGCAGTAAGGAAAGTGATGGATAGTGTAGGGGTGTAATTTACTATTACAAATAAAGAAAGGAGCAGCAGTAAGGAAAGTAATGGATAGTTTAGGGGTGTAATTTACTATTCTAACTCCAGGAAGGTGCAGCAGTAGGGAAAGTGATGGATAGTGTAGGGGTGTAATTTACTATTCTAACTCAAGGAAGGTGCAGCAGTAGGGAAAGTAATGGATAGTGTAGGGATGTAATTTACTATTCTAACTCCAGAAAGGTGCAGCAGTAGGGAAAATAATGGATAGGGTAGGGGTGTAATTTACTATTCTAACTCCAGGAAGGTACAGCAGTAGGGCAAGTGATGGATAGTGTAGGGATGTAATTTACTATTCTAACTCCAAGAAGGTGCAGCAGTAGGGAAAGTGATGGATAGTGTAGGGGTGTAGTTTACTATTCTAACACAATGAAGGTACAGCAGTAGGTAAAGTGATGGATAGTGTAGGGGTGTAATTTACTATACTAACTCCAGGAAGGTGCAGCAGTAGAGAATTTGAAGAATAGTGTAGGGGTGAAAAGTTGAAAATGTGTAACAATTTACAAGTTACATAAACATTATATCACTAAATCTTTTTCTTTCTCATTACAGATATTGTCATCTGACAAAACAGCAAGATACATCAAATCCAATAAAGGAAACAGACTACTGAAACATGCAGGATATTTATATTGTAAGGAGAGAATAAGTGAACCACGAAGGCATTGGAGGTGCGTGCAATATTACTCAAGCCATTGCAAAGGCAGAGCGGTTCCTCTTGATGAAACAATAATAAGTACAACTGAGCACAACCACTCTGCCTCTGCAATGGACATTGAAATTCGAGAAACTATAAATGAAATGAAAGATATTGCAAGCACCTCCAATGGCACTTCGGGTTCTATTTTAAGGGAGGTTGCACAGCATGCCCCCAGTCATATAGCTAGTAGTATGCCTATAATTCCAAATCTGAGGAGAATAATTCAAAGACAAAAGCAGGCAAGTAACACAAATACAACCACTCCGCATACCTTTTCTGATATTAACATTCTACAAGAACTCACTATTTCTTTTTCTAATGAAACTTTCCTCCTGCACGACAACCAAAACCCTCAAAAACGTATACTTATCTTTAGTACACTCCGCAACCTTGTCAAATTAGAGAATAGTGAAATTTGGATGATGGATGGGATGTTAAAAATCACGCCCCATCCATTCACTCAAGTTTACACTATTCATGCAAAAATGTACAACAATGTAATCCCCTTAGTGTACAGTTTGCTACCAGACAAACAATCTACAACCTACACTGAGCTTTTATCAGTGATTAAAAGCAAAACCTCCAACAAAAGTCCTAGGAAAATCATTATTGATTATGAATTTGCAATGATCAATGTGATCACCAAAGCGTACACAGATACCCAAATTCAGGGATGTTTTTTCCATTTTTCCCAGGCATTTTGGCGTAAACTACAAAAAACATCCCTGGTTGTAGATTATTCTAAGGATAGCAAACTACAATTCGAACTTAAAAAACTAACTGCTCTCTGCTTTGTTCCTCCTGACAGTGTAGACGAGTACTACACTGCAATTACAGAATCTGAATTTTTTACTGAAAATGAAGATAAATTGGCACCCTTACTAAATTATTTTGAGGACACATGGATTGGGCATCTAAGCAGGTCGGGTCGCAGGAGGAAGCCACGTTTCCATATGGAGTGGTGGAACTGCTACACAAGCTATTTAGAAGGAGAAGCAAAGACAAACAATGCCATAGAGGGATGGCATAACTCCTTCAACCATACAATTGGAAAACCTCACCCAAACTTCTATCATTTTTTGGAAACTTTGAAGAAGGAGCAAAGTTTCCAAGAAATGAGAAACTCCCAAACATTAACAGGTAGTCTAAATCCATGAATCTCCAAAAAATCTAAATAAATATCTGAGAGACTATTGCCTATTTTACCACAATTTTCGTTGTGTGTTGCTTTAGACTACCTTGATAATGTTGCAAACATACTACATTTCTAACAAAACTTAAAACATTACTTTCCTGCTTTACCCTAAATTTGTTTAACATTTCAATTTAATTGGCATTTTTCTAAAAACATTTTCTAAATATTAATGTCGGGTCACCTTACCTGAAGACGTCTTCTTTCATCTTCTTTTTTTCTTTTTCCCCAATATATATCCATAGAAAAGTGTAATCCAACCAGCAAACCTCTCCAAACTTTCCAAAAGTCTATTTCCCCAAAAAATGCCCATTTTCTGTATTCCTCATTCCATTCTCCATAGTTGAGTCATGCATTCCATGTGTATTAAAAGAAGTCATTCCAAGATAGAATTCCATTTTTTCAATTAAAAAACAAAATCCATAAGGTTTCTGAAGTCTTCTTTCTTCCAAAGCGATCTCCCAATCAGGAAAATAATCCATCTCCAATCCTTCGAAAAACAAATCGATAATCCATCTTCTTTTCCCAAAAATCAGATCCCGATTCGGATTAAAAAAAATGTTTGCTGACATCTTTTTGAAGTCTTCTTTGTTCCAAAACGTTCTCCCAATCCGGAAAATAATCCATCTCCAATCCTTCGAAAGCCAAATCCCAAAACCATCTTCTTTTGCAAAAAAAATCAGATCCCGATTCGGCCCAAAAAATGTTTGCAAACATCTTCTTTTAATTTCGGTTATGCTAAAACCATAATCCTTAAACCATGTCCTTTAAAAATAAGTCAATAAATCCCAAAATCCACGAATTCTATCTTCATCTTGACTTTTTTCTTGTACACATGTTAATGTCTTCGTAAACATTACATTTCAATAAATAAACTATACTTTAAACATTTTTTTACAACAATATTTAACATTATTAACCATTTCATACTCTAGACAGGCGACCCGACAAAGGCATACTCTAGCTAAATGATCGGCGGCATGCTAAAATAGTAAGCATAACATCAAACATTACATTTGCAACCTCCCCTTATTCTCTCCTTACAATATATATACATCTAATAAATAAACAGTTTATAAATAAAGTTTTATATGTTTCCTACATGAGCGCAGATCTGCTTGCTGCTGCATTGTCCAACGACGCTCTTCAAAATGGCCGCATCCATGCACGTTTACGCGTCTACGTCATCTTTTGCAACAAACAGAAAAAAAGGACAATTTGTTATTATTATATATTATTATACATTAAAGTTGAATTAAACATTTATTAAAATATTTAAAAAAATCAAATTTATTTTGCAAATGTACAAATAAAATTATTACAAATGTTTTTCTTCTAAATATATATTTTGCTAATAAATATATTCAAATTTAATTATGTTCTTCGTGTTTTGTTATATTATTAAAGATATGTTCTATTTTTAAAATGCAAATACAACTTCCAAAATTACTATTATATTGATCTTACCTCTTTACTTGATCCATTTGGTCCTGCTCTGTAGCATGTAGCTTCAAATGAACTTAGAAAACTGCTCTCCGGAATACATACAAGCGGCTATAGAAATAAATGAAGAACATTACTTTACATTGAACTCTATGATAAAGCGTGGAAACTTTTTACATTTTAATATATTTGAACATTTTCAAAATTTCAAATAAATTATATTATTTCTTTAAATTTAAACATATAGTCATTTTTTGTGTAATAATTTTTTCTGATTTCATTATTATTATTATTATTATTCTAATTTTAACTTTGTTTAATTTTATTCCTTAATATTCCTTTTAAAATGTAATTAATTTTTATTTTTACTTTTATTTATTTTTACATAAATTTATCACGAGTATTAATACTTTAGTATTTTTTTCCAAAAATTTACTTGATTATATTTCTATTTTTTTTAATTTATTTTATAATTTACTTATCAGATATCTAAATGTATTAAACTAAAGTATTATTACTTTTTTTTATTTTTGCTCTTTTTTTTACATTTTTAAAATAATTATTAATTAATTTCTCTTCTTTTTAAACTGTTTTCTTTTAATTTTTTTCATACTGTAGTATTTTTTTCTTAAAATATTACTTTACCTTATTATTAATTTTTTACTTTTCTATTATTACTAAAATAATACTTAAATACATTTTTGTAATAATATTTTATGCATATTTTCATTTAATACTTTCAATAAAATGTATTAATAATAATATCAGTAACTTTTTTTAAATTACATATATTTATAAATTATTCTTACAATTTTTTTTTAAATACTACTATAAATTCATAATTGTTTTTATGGTTATTTAGTTAAATGTCTCTAAATTATTAATAATTCATCATTTTTTTAAATTACTATATTTAAACAACATTATTACATTAATAAAAGTATTTAACAAAAAAAATAATTAAACAATAATACTTACATTGTAATAACATGCGTTGTAATAGCCGCTGCGTTATAATGGCATGCGTTGTAATGGCATGCGTTTTAAAGGCACTTGCGTTGTAAAGGATGCGTTGTAAAGGTACTGCGTGGTAATAGTTGCGTTGTAAAGGATGTTTCCCTAGAAGGGCCTACATTTATTTGGTTGTTTCCTGAATATCATTGTAAAAGTCTTTGATTTGTTGATTATCATTTATTTAGATGTTATATACTCCCCGAAGGCTGCATCAGTTTCTGCAATCCATTGGGGGTCCTGGATATTAATACGACATCCTTGGTGCATAACAACACTGGAATAGAGCACCCGGTAATAAGGGGTTCATCTGCCTAAATCACCTGCAAGGCTTCATCCACTCCATTAATAAAACAGGAAAACAATAAAGGGACTAATACGCCTCCCTGTCTATAGCCTTTCGTGCACTCAAATCAGGTGGGCATTCCCCCCATGGGCCATAACAGACTTTGCTCAATAGATTCTCATTGAGGCGGGTCAAAAAACAAATAATCGCCATATGAGCACCTAGGCTAGTCAGGGTTGACCATAGAATAGAATAATTGCCTAGATCAAACGAACTGCCAAGATTTACAAAGCAGAGGCAAAGAGACCCCTGCTTAACCCTGGTATATTTCCCTATTAACAGGTCAAGATTTACGCATTATTCTGTTGTTCCCAGGCCCCTCCTGAACCCATATTGGGCTGGGGAAAGAATAGAATTTTCCTGGGCCTATTCCTCCAGCCTATGTAACAAATCCCTGGTCATCAATTTTACAGAAGAGTCCAGGACATGATACAAAAATATCCACCCAAAAATATCATTTTACACAAATGTCGAAAAGTATATACAAAAATATTGTTTTCTACTATATATGTAGTTTACATAAGTAAAGCTTAACTATGTTAACATATAACATTCATATTATGTAAATGAAATATGTTTAAATAATATTAAAAAATATATGTAAATATTTACCACAAACACAAGGAGATGATGGACGGAGCGCTAAAACTTTTCAGACACTCACCCCCAGTCACAGATCTGGGTTGAATCTATCATTGTTCTTTAGCTCACTGCACCACCCCAGTACAGACCTAGCCATATGCAAATCAGTCTTGACCCTGTCTCTATTGGGAACAGTCCAGCCCGAACTGCCAAGCCTGGTCTTTCCTGGACCGGAAACAAGCATCTTGGGACCAGTTTGGGGGTAACACCCCTCATCGGTCAGGCTAGCTTGAATCCAGTGGCAAAGTGAGCAAGGGACCCCAGTTGAGTTTCAGCACTCTGTCCATCATCTCCTTATGTTTGCTTTGTTTGCCCTAAGTTGGCGGGGTATGCCAGACGTGGGTCCCTTGCTCACTTTGCCACTGGATTCAAGCTAACCTGACTGATTTGCAAATGGCTGGGTCTGAACAATGATATCCCTGCATTACAATATTTGTGGATCACGATATAAAAATATGATATTTCTGCATCTCAATATTTTTTGCTCGATATGTTGTCTGCATGCCGACCCCCAATGCCCCTCATGACCCAGTTACACAACCAGTTCTCTCATAAATCTTGGCATGACCAGCTGAGTTTTTCCTAATATTAGGCCTTTTCAATGACACATAAGCTCAGCCTAGACAAATCAGAATACTCTCAGTTATTTTATACTGCATTAGCCTGTGCTTTTTTGATCTGATCTAGCTTACTCCACTACAGCTTGCGGATGAACTTAGACACTGCCTCTAGTCTGGGTTTCTCTAAGGAGGCCTACAAGTGTTCAGCGTTATGTACTATGAAAGGCTTACCTGGTTTGATCACAATTGGTGGATGTTCTTCCACAGTCGAATGCTGTGGTGGTGATTGAGAGTAGAAAGTTTGAGAACAAACAGATATCTGGACAGTGGCAATATATTAAATATTGTTTACACACTATTATCAGCAACTATGCGCCTCTGGGATGTCCCAAGATAGAGTGTTACTTTTATCTCATTGCTCTAGCATATGTTGGTGAGAATTACAGAGTCACACAAAGAACAGCTGAGATTTTTAAGACTTATAAAGCCCTGTTTTCTACCCATTCACTGGTTGATTATTAGGAGGTTCTGGAGATCTGTATCATTCCACCCACCACTGTAGAAGCGATCATCATAGGACTGAAAATAGTGATTAAAAATAAATCACTATGTCAGACTTATGGACCTCTTTCACTTATCAATGTAGAGTCGACAGCACATTTTTATTTCGCGTATGACATGGCTAACAGACTCAATTCATTGATGGAATGGCTGAAGCGCCCAGGCCAGATTGATCCCTTGTAGAGTGAAGTCGCAAAATAAATTGACTCTCTTTACCTGGAATTCAGGTGATCGTAGTCTTTCATAACACAGAAAGATTTTGATTAATTACAGGGGCAATTTTGTGAGACCAGTGCAATGCAGAATAGGGACAAGGAGTGTCCGAGTAAGCTTGTAGATCTGTTATACACTGGTACTGCAGCAAGGGTGGGAATTAATGGCTGCCTCTTAAGGGCTTTTGGCATATACAGCAGTACCACACAAGGGTGTCCTGTTTCCTTTCCCTATTTCTTATCTCAATGGAGAAGCATGCGGGCAGTGACAACACCATGTGCCCCAGTTTATAGCCATCACTACTAGGTGATTGCTAGTGTTCATACATACATATGACATCCTCGCCTCTGTCAAACATCTGTTAATGAACCGCCTTTCATAATTTGAGAAATTGTCAGAATTGCAACTCCAAAGGAAAACGTTCCACAGGCCCCACCATTCTAACATGGCACAAATCCATAGCCTGAACTACAGTGCTTGATTTGGTAATAAATTAGTGCCAGGGCCCTCATCAGGAGGCCACCACGCTGGCGCTACCCATTGTCCCTGCCGGCACTGCCAACAACAGTACCAACACAGCTACGAACCCTCACACTCCTGCGGGTGTGACAATTCAGAAAATGTCATGCTCCCAAAGGTATAAGAATGGCTTGGGTGGCAGGGATTAGTCGTTTGTAATATATATTGAATTAAGAAACAACTCTTGTTTTGCTCATCCCTAAATTACACAAACAGCACCACCAAGTGGCAGACTGTCATAAGTGCCGGTGTTGACAATTAAGTGCAGGTGCTGAGCACCGGAATACACTGGTTCAAATTGAGAAAAGCTGGTCTACCGTCTTGGAGATTCATGCGAGCACACACTGTAGCGCCCTAAGCTTACACTGCTACCAGGCAGGACCAGTGGCCCGGGGATAAGGATGTCTTTGCCAAGGAACCTCAGTAATAAATCAACAGGAGCCCATCCTCCAAGCTCTGGGCTGTGCCCTCTGTTTAGACATAAGAAAGTATTGCAGACATCCCATAAGGCCCTTGCGCTGGGCCATCATGAAGGAAGGTATATATTAGACAGGAAGCTGTCGCAGCTCAGACAGTTACAGGTGAGGTAAAAAAAGTATCAGTGCATCCAGCGATCCACAGATACACATCCGTCTAGGAGCCCCAAGTCTCAACACTCACTTTCTTGTATGGTTGTGAATGAGTGAGAATATTCAAGTTTGTTCTGGTACTAACTTCACATGCATGCAAAAGGGCAGGAATAAAGTGGTGAACTTCGACCCTGTGACCCTTGGGCGGCTGGGAGAGAAAGCAGGTATCAGTTGATCCTGCTGGAGGGTCCTGGCCTGGGATGAGTCATTGTAGGAAAAGGAGCCGTGGCCTGATGGATCAAAGAGCTAGAGATGTGAGAACCTCAACACTAGCAGGAAGGATTTCTGGTGAAACCCTGATCATAATTAGGGCTCTCAGTTTTCCGTTTTTAAAGATTTTTACAGATAAACGCAGACAGAAAATAAAGTGTTTCTTGTCTGTATTTATTTTTAAAAGTTGATGAATACAGAAAATTGTGCTTCTTGAGAGTGAGACTATCCACGCTGTTCTTCTTGAATCAAAGGCCAGCAGGTGAGCAGCTAGACATCATTGGGAGGTAAAAAGCAGGATGAGATTTGCTTAAATTCCAGAATATATTAACATATGTCTGTATTTAATGTTAATATTTACTTGTGGGTGTAGTGTTTTGTTGTATATGGCATCTTAATTTGCTAAAACGCGACAGGCATCAAAAGTATGAGTGCATGTTTATCAGTTAAATAACATGCTTATCAATTAATTAAATGGGAAAATAAACCATTTTACGACTTCATTTATTCTAACAACACAAAATAAATATGGATAAATACAGACGGAAATGTTAAAAAATAAATACCATAAAACTGGGATCCCTAATCATAATCAACCTCTGCAGTTGAGGATAGGACCGAAAGGAGCTGCCTGAAACCCGGATCTACCATCACTTGTCAGGCAGCAAGTGAATGAAGTTGTGGTAAATAAATAAATAATACCCTATTTTTGACTAGACATATATCATAACAGATAGCTCAATAAATAAGAGTCAAGATTCGAGGTAGTAGGAGTTTTTGCAGGTTTAATACAGCACAAGGACAGGAACAGGACAACCTGCATAGGAATAGGATGACAGGGCCCAGCAGCTGCTGGGGCTGGGTCTGGGATGAGCGCGCTAACTTTTAATAACAATACACGAGCATATATACATAGCGCAAACACATAGCATTACATTGCAGTAGGCGTAGCAGTGGGTGGAACAGAAGGCGTGACGCGTAGCAGTCGCGAAAGATAAGAGTAAAAAGAGGTGTAACTGGGCGTATACATAGACATGTGGTGCAGACGTAACAGAATATGTCATGAATGGGCGGAAACATAGGAGGGGGCTACCTAAGGAGCCGGGACCTCTAACCTGATGGTGCGCGCAAACTGGCAATGACGTATTACTAGGAGAAGCTGGGGGCTATGAACTCTGTGCTAGGAGCAGAGACTAAAGTCTGGAGGGTCGGAGCGACATGTACCTAGACCCTATCTAGTATCTGATGTTTAGGGAACATGTTGATATAAACTAGAAGTCATGAGGGGAAAAGCTAATTGACTCTAAGACTGGAGCATGCATTTATTCTACATATAGTGCGTGATGAAGAATATTAAATGACCATTAAATGCAGTATTTCTCTAACGTGGAGCCGCATAGGCTAGACAATGACGGAAACTATTGATGCAGTTCAGTAGCTTAGGAATGCAGAGAAGGAGGACTAAACTGATAGCTGGAATCATAACATAGTCTTGGCAGACTCAGAGGCAGAGCCAAGCTGCACCGGGCACTGCGAGGCAGGAAGTAAGTGAAAGGTCGAGGATACAGGTGGGGGCTGGATCACTCCTTAGCGAGGCTTCAGGAGACAGGAGCTGAATCTGATGTCCGGGCCCTGTTGAGGCCTGGAAACGGGGACTTTATAATGAAATAACGAGCACACTGAGAAACGTGGCAACATAACTTTACATAGGCCTGGTATTCGTAGTATTCACAAGGACTGGAAACTAGCATACTAGAGGTGGACACAACTGTAATTGCGTCATTAATCGGACATGGGGAGTACATATGCATATTTAATCATGCACACATAACATATGATGGATGACACGTAGGGACACAGAACATGACAAAATTTACTTTTCCACATTCCCTCCTTGTCACTACGTTTCCATCAGGAAACATCAATACTCATGATACCATCTATCATTTCATACAGTACCATTTGTTCATCTCGAATTGTCTTGGAACGAGATTTAGAGCGGGGCTTGGGACTAGGAATACAAGAGGTAGCACACATGCCGCAAATCGCAGGGCCACACTGTATACAGAGGCAGCAGCTGAATATGATCGCTACTGCGATACCTAGAAAGGACAGGACTTTCCATCCCCAGGCGGAAATTATATTCCAGAACCAACCGGACCATGTCCAGGTGCCTGGATCTTGGTGTAATAGATGGGCAATTTTATGGAGTCTGGTTATAGCTGAATAAACAGACGGCGCGTTATTTGGAATGAAAATGCAACAACTAGATCCGAGGACTCTACAGGCCCCGCCCCTATCGGCCAGTATGACGTCAAGGACGAGACGATTCTGGAGCACAACAATTCTCATAAAGGATTGCTCTTCGGTTAAGTTACCTAGAGCGGAGGCAGTCTCATCTACTACTGCTTCAAGGGTTCTTGTTAACCTACGAATTAGCTTACTATTTACAACTGTACCTAAATAAGGGAACACACCTTTATCAATATCAATGAATTGCTCTGCAGCAGTTTCAGTATAATCGACAATCGGGAGATTTCTCTTGTGTCTAGTATGTACTAGGAAGGAATTCCTATGGTAGTCAGGTGGGGCTAGAAAAACAGGTGGCAGTAGGAAGGCAATGTAACAGGTTCCCTCCCAATCGAGGGGCAGACGAACATATGCAGTCTGACCACAAACAAAATAAGAATGACGTGAAGCTTTAAAAATAGATTTCCCACTGTCACTATACTGGATAATAGTAGTACAATCACTATGTCCTACGTGTACAGAACCATTATTTCGGACACATAATTCGCCTTTGACTGGTAATACTGAAATAGCAGGTGAGTCTGGAGTAGTATCAGACTGAACATTCAGGACCATGAAATTCGAAGAATAGTTACCTAAATTATACACTTCATTTTCTAGATCTAAACCTGTTCTGTGGGGGAAACCTTGCTTGTCTGGGAAACATGTGCTGTTAAGAAAAGACATGTCTGTTGAGGATGACGTTAACGTGGACCATGCTCCACACGAACCATTATGTGAAAAAGGATAAGGAAAAAGTGGCAGAACTCCCTTCGGTGTCTGGAAAGGGGGGAGTCGACCACACACCCAACAATTAGTGGCATTGCTGGTCTGGTGTGAATAATGTAACATGCGGATAAATGAGTTATTACGCATAGCGAGGCGGTAGGACAGTTCATGAGGGGGCAGATCACTAAACGTGTGCTCTACTGTAACATTAGAAGGCTTATTTACATGAGGAACTGGAAAACACAGGAAAAATGCGTAACTGGTGCAGGAAATCAAAAGGCTGAGAAATGATATGAAACTTAGAAAAACGATACATCGGTTTGAGTTTTGACTAACTCTCTCACTATGGGGGTCTATTTTATACATGTCAGAAACAGTCTAACCGTTTCACCTAGGGGAGGACTTATACAATCAAACTGACTGACTTATTTTACTAGACCGGAGTTTTTGCTTATACTCCTGCTGCGGAGTTTTCTCTAACAGGGGGGGTTTTGAATCAATGTCATTTGCGGGACAGTCCTTAGGAACAATGTTTTGACAAGTCTTGATATCCTGGGAAATGTTTTTAGAGACCGGTTTTAATCCGTAGAATTTCTTGACGTGCGAAAGGTGCACCCAGCCGCGGCGTCCTTCCAATTTCACGGCTGTACGGGTGGTGAGGAGGACCTGACGGGGCTCCTTCCAACGTGGCTCCAGCGGACTTGATCTGTCAAAGTTCCGGACGAGCACCATCGAACCTGGAACGATTTCATGCGGTGCCACCTCGGTATTGTCTGGAAATGCGGCGGCAACCTGTGAACGACATGAGTTGAGGGCAGACATCAAGGAAGCTAGGTAATCTGTCAGCATATTACATGAAACATCAGTAATACTTCGGGGTCTAGGAGTACCCCACATGTTAGGGGGGCGGCCGAAAACGACCTCATACGGGGACAGACCTGATCTGGAATGTGCGACCATGCGCATATAAAACAAAGCAACTGGCAGAGCTACTAGCCAGTCCACACCCTTATCTTTACATATTTTGGCAATTCGAATTTTCAGAGTCTGATTATGTCTCTCGACTAGACCGGCTGCTTCAGGATGGCGTACACAATGAAACTTCCACTGGTACCCTAACAACAGGGAAACGTGCTTCATCAGTTCAGATGAGAATGGCTGACCGTTATCAGAATATACGACTCTAGGGAGTCCATATCGAGGGAAGAACTCACGAACCAACTGCTTGGCAGTGGTCGCGGCTGTATAATCGGGGACTGGATATGCTTCTGTCCACCTGGACAAAGCGCATACAACTACGAGGACATACTTGAAACCTCGACATCGCTCCATCTGAATATAATCCATCTGGAGGACCTCAAAAGGGTGGTCAGGGGGCTGGAAACCACCTTGTTCCACCGGGACACTTTTACCGGGATTAAACTGACAACATATCATACAGGTACGGACTTTCTGCTTGGCTGCAGCTCGTAAATGCTTGTTAAACCAAATGTTCTGGATACTGTCTAACATTGCTTTTTCTCCTAAATGTGCTGGACTATGTGCGGTATTAATGATGACTTGAACCATAGAGTCGGGGAGAAACCATGCGGTCCTACCCTTTGTTAACCATCCTTGATCTGTCTGGACCCCTCCTTGTTCAGACCATTTCTTGATTTCATCGGGAGTAGCATGTAACTGGATATCTATGACATCTTGAGTAGGGTCCTTAACTGTCATACATGTAGTCGGATCTGGAGTATGTGTCTGTGTCGGATTAACTTGAATGTCTGGAGGCTGTGCTGTAAGCTTGGCTGTGCGATCTGCTAGATCATTACCTTGAGAAATAATGTCAGTAACTTTCGTATGTGCTTTGCATTTCATGATAGCAATAGATGTCGGTAAGTGTATGGCATCTAACAGAGCTTGAATAAGGAAACCATGCTGAATTTTGGTTCCATGAGAAGTCATGAAACCTCTCTCCTGCCAGAGCACTCCAAAGTCGTGTACGACTCCAAATGCGTAGCGTGAATCTGTGTAAACATTAACTTTCAGGTTCTTGGCGTGTATGCAGGCTTGTGTCAGAGCAACTAGCTCTGCTGCTTGAGCAGACAGAGTATCAATACGGTGTGTTTCAATAACTTCGGTGTCAGTAGTCACTGCATACGCGGCTACTAGTTCTCCTGTACTAGTTCTCATACATGAACCATCCACATAAAGTGTCAGGTCAGGGTCTGGTAACGGAATATCTGTCAGGTCTTGTCTTGGCTTTGTCGTAATGTTAACTACTTCCACGCAATCATGTGTGGCTGGATTTGAACTAACTGATGGTAACAGTGTAGCAGGATTCAGGACGTTGCAGCGTCTAATTTCTATGTGTGGCTGAAACAGTGTCAATTCATAACCTGTTAAACGTGCAATTGTCAAGTGCTGTGTTTGTGTTCGGTTTAAAAGAACTTCCACGGAGTGTGGGACTTGTACTGTCAAGGAGTGTCCTAAACTATGGAATCACTTTGTCTGATAGCTAGTGCTGTGGCTGCAACTGACTTGAGGCACGCAGGCAACGCCTGGGCGACTGGATCTAGTGTGCTAGAAAAATAAGCACAGGGCTTGTATTGTCCTGCTTGATCTTGTGTAAGAACAGATAATGCTGTACCTTCACGTTCAGTAACGAAAAGTGTAAAAGGCTTACTGTAGTTCGGTGTCGCTAGAACTGGAGCTTGACATAAAGCTTTCTTTAACTCGTTGAAACTAAGTGTATGTTCAGATGTCCAAGGGAGAACAGTCGATACGGCTGCCTCCTGTGTCGTTAACTGTATCAGTGGCTTGGCTAGAAATGCATACTGAGAAATCCATTGTCTGCAATAAGAAGTAAGGCCGATAAAGGCACGTACCTCCTTCTGGGTCTTGGGCTGAGGAAGACTCGCTATCAACTGGATACGGTCTGGTGTCAACTGCCTACCCCTCTTGGACAGTAAGTGTCCTAAGTAGACCACTTGCTGGACACAGAATTGAAGCTTCGAAGGGGACACCTTGTGTCCCATCTCGGCTAGGAAATACAAAACCGTCAGTGACGCTCGCTCGCAGTCACGTTCAGAACGGGCTGTGATCAGTAGATCATCGACATATTGGAGCAGGGCAGTGTCAGTTGGCATATGAATGTTGTCTAGTTGTCTCTTAAGTGCTTGACTGTAAATACTAGGGCTTTCTGTGAAACCTTGAGGAGCGCGTGTGAACATATAGCTCCTTCCATTTAAACAAAATCCGAAAAGAAACTGGCTGTCTGGATGGATGGGAACACTAAAAAATGCGTTCTTAAGGTCTATGACAGTGAAGAACGTGGCTTCGGAATCAATGGCTGTCAATAGGGAAGAGATATCTGGAACAACTGGATACTGAGGGATAATACATTTGTTAAGTTCCCGTAAATCAATCACTAATCGATATACTGGGGGTGCATTTGGATCAGTACGTTTCATGACTGGAATGATCGGAGAGTTACATACATTGGAGTCAGTTTCTACAACTACTCCTTGAGCCATGAGCTCGTCAATAATTTTGGATAAGGCTGCTACAGCCTCAGGTGGCAATCTGTACTGCCTGATTCGTGGTAACACTACACCTGGTTTGAGAGTCACACGATGGGGTGTGATTTGCATGTAACCTACATCAGTTGGACCTTGTGCCCATAAATGCTGCGGAACTTTAGACAGTCTGGGATCAAAATCTCGTAATACATAGTGACCCTTAAAGTCACGTAGGAACAGACGTATTCCCTCTGGGGAACAACATATAACGGCACCTAACTCTTTCAGTGTTTTAATGCCTAATAGATTTTCTGGACATGACTTAGTAAGTAACAGATCAGTAGTACGGGACAATGGACCTACTTCTAGAGTGACTGGCTTTGAAATCTCATTAACGATAGGCTTTCCTGAAAAACCAAGGGAAACATTTCTTGAGCCTGAGAGCGGAGCCCCTGGAACTTCGGCGTGACTAATTGTGGTCCTACTTGCCCCTGTATCAATCAAAAACTTTCTGTTTTTCCCTAATACTTGACTGTGAACATAGGGACCTTCTTGATCTACAGGTATCTCGATGAGAGGCAAGTAAGCATGGGCGTAAAATCCGCTCCGCTCGCGGATTTTTCGGATTTTCGGCAAATCCGCAATCCGCGAACGCTCGCGAATTTGTCGAAAATCCGTGAATCCGCTCGCGGCGGATTTTTTGCTTGGTTGCGGCGCGCGGCGTGGTGCACGGCGTTCACTTTCCGTCATTTTAGCGTTTGCCGAGTTGTTTTTCTTTGCGAGTGACGCGCCATTTTAGATCTTGCTGCGTGTTCCCGCGGGAGTTTGTCGCCCGCGAATACGTACTCGCGGCTTGCCACCTTGCACAGCACACCTCGCGAGAGTTCGCAATTGCGAACATGTAGTTGCGGCGGAAAGGAACAATCTCGCACTTGCGAAATAGAGATTTTGCAATTTCGCACAAGAAAATCACCAGCAAACAGGATAAACCTTCAGAAAATTATGATTTTTATCAGAATCACTCCTCAGGTTGACATTTGCATGGCCTTTTTTTTTGCAAGGAGTCCATTTTGGGGGGGGGGGGAGGAAGGAAGTGCCCCACAGTCTCCAACTTCCTGTTCCTGTCCAGCAGGCTCCTCCCAGTGCTTTGTCCATCTCCTGGTCACTTTCATTTGGATCTGGAGCTGGAAGGATTACTTTTTGTGGGTGCTGCTGGATATTTGGATTTGAGGCCTTTTTGACTGTCTTTGGATCACTTTTGGATTAGAAATCAACTTTCACAAGTAAGTTTGTTTGGGGCATTACAGTTGCTGCAAGTACAATTTTGGAACTTTTTCAGAAAATTAAATAAATTATATTGTGGGTAGCCACAGTATCCAGTAGGACCAGGGTTGGTTATGGGTGCATGATACAACTGTTTTGTTGAATTTAAACACCATTGAGGCCATGGATGGGCTGGGATTGTGCAGATTTTATTGTTTTTTGTCGTTTTTTTGGGCCTGCTGGTGTGGCCCTTTGCCCAGGGGTGGTGAGTGTTGCATGGGCCTAGTCTTTCTGTGGGGTGTCTTCTTGAATTTAAACATAATTGAGGCCATGGATGGGCTGGGATTGTGCTTATTTTATTGTTTTTTGTCGTTTTTGGGGGGCTGCTGGTGTGGCCTTTTGCTTGCCCAGGGGTGGTGGTGGTGCATGGACTGAGTGTGCCTGTGGTGTTGTCTCACTCTCTTTGATGTAAACATCATGGATGGCATTGGATTGTGGTGATTTCTGGCTGTTTTTCTGTTTTTTGGGGGTGTACTGTTGATGTGGTCTGGCCATGTGGGTGGTGGTGGTGGCCATCTTGAGTGCTGGCTGGTACAGGCAACATGTGCTTGGGGTGTAAGGGGGCCATTTTGAGGAGAGGCAGTGTCTGAGGCCTGCACTTATTTTGCCTACTTTTCATCCCTTATGCCCAGGGGTAGTGAGTGTTGCATGGGCCTAGTGTTTCTGTGGGGTGTCTTCTTGAATTTAAACATAATTGAGGCCATGGATGGGCTGGGATTGTGCTTATTTTATTGTTTTTTGTCGTTTTTGGGGGGCTGCTGGTGTGGCCTTTTGCTTGCCCAGGGGTGGTGGTGGTGCATGGACTGAGTGTGCCTGTGGTGTTGTCTCACTCTCTTTGATGTAAACATCATGGATGGCATTGGATTGTGGTGATTTCTGGCTGTTTTTCTGTTTTTTGGGGGTGTACTGTTGATGTGGACTGGCCATGTGGGTGGTGGTGGTGGCCATCTTGAGTGCTGGCTGGTACAGGCAACATGTGCTTGGGGTGTAAGGGGGCCATTTTGAGGAGAGGCAGTGTCTGAGGCCTGCACTTATTTTGCCTACTTTTCATCCCTTATGCCCAGGGGTAGTGAGTGTTGCATGGGCCTAGTGTTTCTGTGGGGTGTCTTCTTGAATTTAAACATAATTGAGGCCATGGATGGGCTGGGATTGTGCTTATTTTATTGTTTTTTGTCGTTTTTGGGGGGCTGCTGGTGTGGCCTTTTGCTTGCCCAGGGGTGGTGGTGGTGCATGGACTGAGTGTGCCTGTGGTGTTGTCTCACTCTCTTTGATGTAAACATCATGGATGGCATTGGATTGTGGTGATTTCTGGCTGTTTTTCTGTTTTTTGGGGGTGTACTGTTGATGTGGACTGGCCATGTGGGTGGTGGTGGTGGCCATCTTGAGTGCTGGCTGGTACAGGCAGCAACATGTGCTTGGGGTGTAAGGGGGCCATTTTGAGGAGAGGCAGTGTCTGAGGCCTGCACTTATTTTGCCTACTTTTCATCCCTTATGCCCAGGGGTAGTGAGTGTTGCATGTGCCTAGTGTTTCTGAGGGGTGTCTTCTTGAATTTAAACACCATTGAGGCCATGGATGGGCTGGGATTGTGCAGATTTTATTGTTTTTTGTCGTTTTTTTGGGCCTGCTGGTGTGGCCCTTTGCCCAGGGGTGGTGAGTGTTGCATGGGCCTAGTCTTTCTGTGGGGTGTCTTCTTGAATTTAAACACCATTGAGGCCATGGATGGGCTGGGATTGTGCAGATTTTATTGTTTTTTGTCGTTTTTTTGGGCCTGCTGGTGTGGCCCTTTGCCCAGGGGTGGTGAGTGTTGCATGGGCCTAGTCTTTCTGTGGGGTGTCTTCTTGAATTTAAACATAATTGAGGCCATGGATGGGCTGGGATTGTGCTTATTTTATTGTTTTTTGTCGTTTTTGGGGGGCTGCTGGTGTGGCCTTTTGCTTGCCCAGGGGTGGTGGTGGTGCATGGACTGAGTGTGCCTGTGGTGTTGTCTCACTCTTTTTGATGTAAACATCATGGATGGCATTGGATTGTGGTGATTTCTGGCTGTTTTTCTGTTTTTTGGGGGTGTACTGTTGATGTGGACTGGCCATGTGGGTGGTGGTGGTGGCCATCTTGAGTGCTGGCTGGTACAGGCAGCAACATGTGCTTGGGGTGTAAGGGGGCCATTTTGAGGAGAGGCAGTGTCTGAGGCCTGCACTTATTTTGCCTACTTTTCATCCCTTATGCCCAGGGGTAGTGAGTGTTGCATGGGCCTAGTGTTTCTGAGGGGTGTCTTCTTGAATTTAAACACCATTGAGGCCATGGATGGGCTGGGATTGTGCAGATTTTATTGTTTTTTGTCGTTTTTTTGGGCCTGCTGGTGTGGCCCTTTGCCCAGGGGTGGTGAGTGTTGCATGGGCCTAGTCTTTCTGTGGGGTGTCTTCTTGAATTTAAACATAATTGAGGCCATGGATGGGCTGGGATTGTGCTTATTTTATTGTTTTTTGTCGTTTTTGGGGGGCTGCTGGTGTGGCCTTTTGCTTGCCCAGGGGTGGTGGTGGTGCATGGACTGAGTGTGCCTGTGGTGTTGTCTCACTCTTTTTGATGTAAACATCATGGATGGCATTGGATTGTGGTGATTTCTGGCTGTTTTTCTGTTTTTTGGGGGTGTACTGTTGATGTGGACTGGCCATGTGGGTGGTGGTGGTGGCCATCTTGAGTGCTGGCTGGTACAGGCAGCAACATGTGCTTGGGGTGTAAGGGGGCCATTTTGAGGAGAGGCAGTGTCTGAGGCCTGCACTTATTTTGCCTACTTTTCATCCCTTATGCCCAGGGGTAGTGAGTGTTGCATACTTGCATGTCCCTAGTCTTTCTGTGGGGTGTCTTCAATGTAAACATCATGGATGGCATGGGATTGTGCTCATTTTTCTGTGTTTTGTCGATTTTTTGGGGTGTATAACTGAACTGATGTTCCTCTGTCTTCCATTGCTTTTAGGTGCACAAGAAGACTCAATAGAACCACCAGTGCCAGGAAGAAGTCCTGCAGCGGTGTGTGCAGCATAACGTCACGCGACGTCACGTCTGGACACAGAACCCTCTGCAACTCGTGCAACTGCTGCCTGCTGACCTGCTCTGAAGAAGATGGCCCCAAAAAAAGTAACCCGTAGCTCCTCTAGCAAGAAAGGTGCCAGTAAGGAGCAGAAGAAGCAAGTTACCAAGGACACTGGTGTGCCGCCCGCCCCTTTTTTTGTGAGTAAAAAAAAAAGTATGCCTGCAGCAGCTGCAGCGGGATCTGCTGGGGACCAAGCTGGCAGCAGCACCCCCGCTCCATTGGGCTCAGTGCCACCACCACCACCACGCCAACTTAAGTCCAAGCCCTTGAGTGCTGCAGAGGCAGCCAGTATACTTCTTCAATCACCATCGACCAGTGATGTTGGCTCATCGCAAGAAAGCAGCAGCAATGTCCCTCAATCAACACAGGTTGTTGTAGCTCATCTGACGAGTGTTGAACAACCACAGCGGCAACAACAATCACATGTGCAAGTACAAGCCCAAGTACATGTGGAAGGAGAGGCAGCGCAAGGAGATGCGCATGCAGAGGTGCATGGAGGGTCACAACAAGTGCCCACAATAGTTGTTCCTCCCGAAGTAGGGGCACATCAGGAAATCGACAATCAAGGCGAGGTATCATTTGAGGAAGCCACTCCTCCTGATGATCCTTCATTGTCTTCCACAACCCTAGCAAGGAAGAGATCAAGGGTGGTGTCTACATCCTCTTCAAGCACACCTCCTTCTGATGATACGGATCAAACTTGGGAACCAGCACCACAGCCGTCTGAGAGTGAGGCACACCATGATCCAACAAAGGTACTTAAGCGTAAAAGGAAGCTCGTCCAAAGTCTCAGACTTATGGAGTGTGATGAGGCTCAACAAGAAGTGGCGGATACTGCTGCTGATGAAGACTCTGCCAACGACGACCCAGTCATCATAAAGGTCACTGCAGCCCCAGCGGGCATGCAGCAAACAGACATTTTGACCCTAGCCCGAAGAGCTGCTGAGCGTGATGATGATGATGATGTTGTCGATGAGGAGGCAGTGGAAACACCACAATCATTGGAGTTAAGTAGTACACCAACTCGTCCCGCTTCCATATTTCTTTCTGGCAAGAAGAGACCTCCGTCAACCTCGACCTTAATTAGTGGCGGTGAAAGTGCAAAACGTACAAAAGTTGGGCAATCCAGATCCTCCACTTCATCTGGCATTAGCTTCATGACCACCACCACCAGTATCGCCGCCTCCTCCATGTCCCACAGACACTTCAAGTCCCCCGTTTGGGACTTCTTTACTGTTTGTCCAAAAAATCCAAAGTTTGCCATTTGTACCATTTGTAAGCAAGCAGTTAGTCGTGGTAAGCCAGGTACCAACTATGGTACCGGAGGCCAGAGAGGTCATCTTAGGAGACAGCACACTGTCAAATGGTTTGCGCACCTAGATGCGATCAAGAAAGGCCAAATTCAAGGAAACGTTGATGTTTCATCTGATGATGACGAGCAGGAAGAAGACGTGTCAAACACTTCCCTTACACCCAGTACCCCTGTCAGCAGCACACCCAATGTGAGGCACACTAAGAGTGTTGGAGCGAGTGAGACACCAACGCACAAAAGTTCACCAGCGAGCAAAATTGGGTCAACGAAGTCATTATCAGCCCGTAAATGCTTGGTCCAGGGCAACATTAGAACAATGCTTACTTCAGACGTGCCATATGAACGCAACCACCCACTGACGCGTCTGTATAACACTAAGCTGGCTAAAATGCTAGCTGTGGACCTTCTACCTTTTTCTTTTGTAGAAGCGGTAGGTTTTCTTGAATTAGTTGCAACGCTCTGCCCTAAATGGAAGGTTCCGAGCCGGTTCTATTTTGCCAGAGTTGCGGTTCCAGCACTACATGAAGATGTGCTGCAGGCGATTGGGGCAGCTTTGCAGAAGAGTGCTGTTCACACAATACATCTGACAACAGACATGTGGACCAGTGGCCCAGGCGATGATTACATGTGCATCACTGCACACTGGGTCTCTTTTTCAGGTGTTATAGCAAAGCTAAACGCAGGTGTTGACCCGGACCAAGTTTTCAAAGCTGCTCGGAAACATGCAACACTAGCCATGTTTGCCTTGGAGAAAAGTCACACAGCAGAAAACCTTTTGGAAGAGTTTGACAAAAAGGTGTTGTCAATGCTATCCCCCCTAAAACGCAAGATTGGTTATGTTTCCACGGATAATGGCGCCAATGTAGTTAAGGCCATGTCACAGGGTCACCATGTTAGAGTGCCGTGTTTGGCGCACTGTATCAACCTGGTAGTTCAAAAATTCTTGAGTGATAAAGAGAGTCCAGCGTTCGAGGTAATGGCCACCTGCCGCAAAATGTGCAACCATTTCAGCCATTCTTTTAAGGCCCGGAAGCATCTGCGGAGACTGCTACTTCAACGTGGAATGCCAGTGAAAGCACTCATCCAGGAGGTGGCAACACGTTGGAACTCAACCTTCTACATGCTTGAGCGTCTGCATGAGCAGTATACGGTACTCGATCACTATTTCTTGACAGAGGCTACATCTCAGAAGGAGGACCTGCGGATGAGTAAGGCGCAATGGGCCATAGTTAAAAGCCTGACAGACATGCTTCGTCCTTTTGAGTTCTTCACGCGTGCAGTCAGCCAGGAGGACTGTAATTTGGGAAAAGCTATCCCATTGTTGTGCATACTGGAGCACCAACTGATGGCGGTTTCTTCTGAGTTTGAAAAAGATGAAAAAAAAAAAAACCATTTCATTTTGTCTGAGAAATTATTACATCGCCTACGTGGTGATGAACGTCTTAAAAACATCAACTCAGATCAGCATTACATTTGTGCTACTATTCTGGATCCACGCTACAAAAAGGCGCTGGCAGACAACGCATTCTTTCCTTTCGCTGATGCAGATGTTCAAAAGTACAAACATTGGTTAGCCTGGTCAGCCAAGAGGTTTGAAAAAGAACGGCAGGTTATTGAAGGAGAAGCCAGTACATCAGCATCAGCATCAGCAGGCCATCCGCAGTCACAAGAATCCACTTCTGCACCTGTGGCTGGGGCACAAGTGACCTCTCAGCCGTTAAAGACACCGGCAACTGGATCATCTGCACCACACACAATGACAACACTAACAGTGGCTGGGGAGGAGGATTGGCTAAGTTTGATGGGGTATGGTTCTCTAAAAAATGTCACAGGCACAGCAAAAAGTAAGCAAAGTGGAGGAACAGTTGATGACCTTGAGTCGATGGTGCAGGACTATCTGAATGACTCAACAGTGGTCTTTCTTAATGAGGAGCCATTGCAGTATTGGCATGGCAAAAAACAATTGTGGCCACAGCTCTACAACCTGGCTATAAACTATTTGTCTTGCCCACTCGCAAGTGTGTCTTCTGAACGTGTTTTCAGTGCTGCTGGTGGCATTGTAACTGCCAAACGGAGCCGCCTATCGCCCAAAAATGTGGAGCGGCTGACAATGATCAAGATGAATCAGCACCTCATACCACCAGATTACAAAGTGCGAGAAAGCACGCCACATGAAGACGATGAGGACAGCAACGTAGATGAGGGGATTTTTTCTCTGTTCGGTGCCACTGACCTCATCCAGCCTGAATTCGCAGAGTATGATGACGAAATCTTGTTCTTATTCCCTGACACCGAGCCCTGAAAATGAGACAATCAATCAAGAACTTTCTTTTTCGTCCTTATTCACTTTTATTCCTGTGTGCTTTGTGTCTCTCTTTCTTTGTTTTGCACAGTTAATTTAATTCAAACTTTAATCACCTAATCCCAAAAAGAAGACCATCATCAGTACTGTCTTCACTTGTTTGCTTATTGATTTGAAGGTGCCGCAGTCTACATTCCTCAGGTTCACAAGTTCTGAAGAACATGCTCCTCTATCCTCCTCCTCCAGACTGCGATTTCCCTCCAAGCAGAGTGCTGGATTACGCACAATGAAGAAAGACTCAGCACTTGTGGGGGTGTTGTACTTCTTTGCGGGTGAGTTGACGGTTTTGGGCCCATTGCTGTGAAGCTCTAATAATGGACAAAAGTGTTTTGGACCAAATATGAGGTGAAAATTTCTTGCCGTTTTTGCTGACTTGCTTGCCTTTGAGGTGCTCTTTGGCGGGGTTCCGGGGGTTTGTGTGTAATTTTTGGTGTCTGTCGAAGCACTGCTGCGACAGTCTAATCTTGATTGCATCTGTGACGTTTTGGGCCAATGGGTGGTGGTGGCATGGCACACAATTACTGCCGCATCCCTGCTACTTTGCAGGGATGCGCCGGTAATTGAAAATATGACCCTTACTGTCTAGCATTACGCAGTTCTTTTCTTTACAGTACACTGATACATAATTTCTCAGGCCAATGAAATGCTTCTGAACACAACATACAAAACAAAGAAGCATAGTAGCAAGCAAGGCTACTGAGAAGGAGAGCAGTGCACCTGAAAATGAAATGCATAGAAGATTTTGAAATATAATTTACCTCAATGTAATCGGCAGCATTATTGCTCTTGGTAAAGAACAAAGATTTGCAAATAACAGAGCCGGATAAAACAGAGTAGTAAATGTACTACTACTACTACTCACCAAGCCCGGGGACCTCTACGCCGAGCGCGTCCAGCAAGTCCCGCTCCCGGTCCATGACATCGGTCCAGCGGTGGGTGGCCTGGTTATACGTGCGCCGGACCCCAGAGATCTTGTACATGGCCCGGCACACCTTCTCCCACCGCTGGCGGCGCTCCCGGATGCCATAGCCGGTCGCGATCTTGCCGCCTCCCAGGATCGTCTTGGGGAGGCGGCGCTGGACATGGAAGATCAGTGCCGCCACTTCCTCCGCGCTAAAGATCTCCCTCGGGACCACTTGCTCCCCCCTTAAACGCCCGCACGGGAGCCGGGCACGGGGTGCGGGACCCTTCCCCTTCTCAGGGTGCTTCCCGGCTCCCTTTACCATGGTCTGGGCAGAAATAAACTTAAATGATAAAGAAGAAATAGAATAGTGAAGAAGAAAATAAAAGAGTTTAAAAAAGTAGTTTAAAAGTAACTAAAAGCTGCAGAAAACACAAAAATATAGAGCTAGAAAAATAGAGGGTTAGATAATAAGTAAAATTAGATCAAAAAAACTTCAAACAAGCAAAGGATGGCAGAGATTGAGAGAGGATAGAGAAAGCATGCCCAGAACCATAGCAATGAATGAGAAACAAGATGGCCGCGCCCGTTCACGACCGCGTGGGTAAGTTCGCGCGAGATTTTCCTTGCGAGTACGCGCGAACTTGTACTCGCGAGCAGCACACTTTGCGAGATTACACATAGCGGGCGGAAACGGAATTACGTCACGCCAACAAGATGGCCGCGCCCGTGTACGACCGATAGGGTAACTTGGCAAACGAATAGCTAGAAGCGCCTCGCGAACACGCGCAAGATCACGCGAACATACACGTCGCAACAAAAACAATTTTGTATTCGCACGTATTCGCGGCTTCCGAAATCGATCTCGCACGGATTCGCGCCCCAAATAACGCGCGAAATTGCAAAAAAAACGATTTTAGCTAAAATGAAAGCAATGAGCAGGTGCAAAAGTTCAAACTTAACATTAGTAACATTCAAGGTAGTGCTTCCTGATGGGCCCCTCCAGAGTTTGCAACAATTCTATGACCCTGCTATGACCCAAACAGCAGGCTCATAGAATAGCACCATAAAGGTCCTGTAAAAAAAAAAAATCACTGCAACAAATAGCAAATTACAGATAAGGAAGGAAGCAGGTGCCAGCCAGACTGGAACTTTCAAAATTACTGACACATTAATGAAACACAAATTAATTGATGGCAGTTGAAGAAGGGCAGGTGTGCTAGCTTTTTTCAACCACCATAATCTACAGTAATAAATAAACCTAATAGGTGCCTGTGAGGATGTACTAGAGGGTGGCATGGGTGTCCCAGAGGGTGGCAGTGGTGAAACAGAGGGTGCTGTGAACCTGTGATGATAAACCAGACGTAGAAACAACATAGTCGCGGCCGTTGCAAGCCGAAAAGTAAGTTCGCAATTGCGAACTTGTCCCAAAATCGGCGCGAACACGCGCCAACACAAAAAACGGAAAAATCCGCAAGTCCGCTAGAGTTCGCGGATCTTCGCGGATTGCGAATCCGTAAATACGCAAGTTCGCGGATTGCCAATCCGCAAAATCCGCCCATGCTTAGAGGCAAGCCTATCTCCCTCTCTAGGCTGTTTCATGAATATGGCTGGTACTCTGGATACTCGGACTGTGCATACTGGTACATCTGCGATGTAACATGCTGTGTTGCAGCGATAGGCTGCGGTGCTGTAACTGTCTGTTGTGCATTCTGTGGCTGAGGAATCTGCGAAACTTGTTCCTGTCTAGGCGGACGTGGTCTTTCTTTAGTCTTACCAGTAGCTATGTTGTGTTTCAGAACTGCACACTCATTTATAAAATGACCTGGCTGTTTACAATAATTGCAGTTCCCTTTAACGGGAGCTGCAGGATGACTGGCTTGATTCAGACCCCTTTTCTGACTGTCTTGAGGAACAGATTGTGCAACTAGTACTTTCATTTTCGTGTCTTTCATACGTTTTCTCTCGTGTTCTTGCTCTTCCCTGATTCTATTCTGGTGGTACTGGAGCATCTGGAGCATCTGGGACGGAGTATTTGCTTGCCAGGTGCTTTCGACTTTCAAAACTCGGTTTTTAACTTGTGGACTTGAATTCTCGACTAATTTAGTAACAAAAAGGTGAGGGTATGACTCACTACTTGTCTTGAGGCCACTGTTGATACTAAAGCACTTTTCAAACCTAGAATAAAAATCACTAATATCTTCATCTTGTTTCTGTTTACAGGCTGAGATTGCATCCCAGTCTTCTTTTCTAGTTGTTAATAATCTGGGTAAAACTTGAATTAATAATTCTGGTAATTCTTTACATTTCTCTCCAAGACCAGTACCTGGTACACGTATCTTATCTTCTGCTTCTAGGACTGCCCAATCGATCTTTTTCTCTCCCACCTCCCATTCTTTTTCCTTTAGCTTTTCATACACCCCTGCGGGTAGCAGAACCTTTAACATTTTAATGATATCTGGGTAAGTGTATTCTCCCATACGGAGCATGTCTTTTAATTCTCTATGGAACCCTGCTGGATCTTTGTCATGACAGGGAATTAATTTCTTCATTTCGAGGAGTTCCATCTTTGTGATCGGAGTGTATACAAACACTCGTTGCATTTCGCCACCCGTTCCTCTGACTGGGTGGACTTCTCGTAACGGATTCTGTCTGTCTATGTAAAATGGTTTACTTTCTGGGGGTGAGACATGAACAAAATGCGGGTTCAAGAATGTTCTATATTTATGACGTTGTTCTAAAATGACACTAATTAAATCGGTACCTAGACCTCTCCATTTATACTGGAGTAATTCATTCAGGATATCGTGTAACGGGCCTGGATCAGAATGTTGACCCTCATACAGTGTAATGAGGTGCTGAATCATATACATACCCACCAGTCGCTGCTCGGCTGGGGGCATTTTCAGAAACATTTGTGCCACTATTTCGTCTGGAAAAGTGGTAGAATCAGTAATCCATCTGACTGCTGATCGGACTAGTTCCTGTTCATGCATAGTACTTAACTCACTGTAACCGATTCGTGATTTCAGAATGTGATCGGTAGCTTGAAATACTTGTTCTAGGGAACCTTGTTCTGGTGCTGGATGATGGAAAGTTGACTTGTGTTCTAGACGTAAATGGCGATCTGGAAATCTAGGTTTTCCTACATACGCTATTCTGGCAGTATTCTCGTCGTCTTCCTCTTCAGGATCAGAGGTACTTTCTTTCTCGCTTACTTGTGTGGCTTTACGCTGTTCGTGTATCTTTATTATCTCTCTACGGATTTTCTTGTACATACTTTCCATGGCACCAATGGTATTGTGCTTTCCTTCGGCTATATTATCACTCCACTTTGTCAGAGTTTTCATTTCTGCCGGATCTTTAGACGGGTAATCTTGTTCTCTTATCAGACAGTTAATTAAGAACTTTAATATCATGCGCTGAATCTCGGCTTTCCTTTGAGACATGGCATCACTAATACTTTGTGGGTCATCCCCTGTACGGATGAAACGATATATCCTGTCTAGATCTTCTTTCATATTCGGCAGGGTGACTAGATACTCGGTCACTCTCCTTACGCGTACGGAATATAAAACCATATTAAACTCGCCTGGAACTGGGTCATAGACACATTCGCCAAGGGTTTGCCTGATTTCTGCAACAGACTTATTACTCTTGGGAGTACGCTGTGATGCTTGAGCATGTAATTCGAGTGCTGATAAACGTTTGTATGGCGGCGGGGTTTGAGGAAGACCTCCTCCTGCGGCCCCTAGACTAGAATCATCAACTGATGCTTTTCGTCCTGGCAGGGTCGGTAATTGTAACGTGGGCTGGACTTGTATGGCGGGCTGACCCGGGGGGGCTGTTAAGGGCACCCCGGTGTCTGGAGGAGCAGGAATTACCTGATTTACAGGGACTGGCGGAGCGCGAACAGGATTTGCATATTCGGGGACTGTGTCGTCCAGATAGGACGAAATAAAAATATCAGCTGCGGTTGGTTTGTGATGTAGCTTGGTCGGAACTAATGGTGGCGGGAAATTACTGGATACCTCCGGGGTCGCTTTTGGCAAGCCCTCGGCAAGAAGAGGATACATACCCTTAATGAGGGCATTCCTTTGTCTGTCTGATTGCTCAGTTCTAACTCGTTCACCTATCTCGATTAATTCTCTTTCTTGGGCTCGTTCTTGGGATTCTCTACTTAGTTCTGACTTTCTGATTTCTTTTTCGGTTCTTTTATGAGCTTCTTTGCGCCATAACTCGATGGCATCTTTCTGTGATTGTCTGGCTTTCTTTTTCCATAATGCTTCTTCTACTCGCATGATGCATTCGGCATCCCATGTACCCGATACGGGCCATCTATACTTTTCTTCTAACTGTTTGGTATACTCTACCCATAAATCTAGATACAATATGGCGCTTATGCCATGCTTCTGATACATAAAGTGACCTGGACTGTCCCTGGGCGGGACGGGAACTGCTGCTTCCAGCAGACCCTTTCTAGTTTTTAACTGACGTAACTTGGAAAATATGGGCATGACTGAGCTGTAATCTAGACACAATACAATACACAATGAACACGATACTTATACTCCATTCATACCACGACATTAAAATACATGAAAAACATTTAAAATAACAGTTCGAACAGAATACTACCTGGAAATACTGAGAACAGAACACATGAATTTTCTCGAGAACAGAAACTGACTAGAACAGAAACTAGATGCACTGCTGAAACAGTACGAAACTTACCGGTCTCTTAAAGAGACACGTCAGGACCCGCATCCACCGAAGTGGACACTTCGTTTGTGGGACTGTGTACCACCAACCCACAGACCAGAGTCAATTAAATTGACCCTGTCTAGATACCACCCCAGTAACGGTACTCACCGGGCAGCAAGAACGGAAGGCCTCGGACTGGACTGGACTGCTACGACGACGAACTTCGGACTTCAGTTACGGGTGGACCTCCGGATACCTCGGACCTTGGACTCTTGGCTTGGGCTCTGGTCGGGACTCGCCGCGTTCCTCCACCGTCTCGTCTGGATGCTGGACCGCCTCCTCCGTCTCCTCCGTGGGCCTGAGGGATATTTGAGCAGAAATATCTGCCACTGCGCAGAAGAGTTCCGTCACGACTGCAGAGGGTCAGGGGGTCGGCGTGGCTTCACCGACGCGTGGGGAAAGGGCAAGTCCCTATTCGGGCGCCATTATGTGGTAAATAAATAAATAATACCCTATTTTTGACTAGACATATATCATAACAGATAGCTCAATAAATAAGAGTCAAGATTCGAGGTAGTAGGAGTTTTTGCAGGTTTAATACAGCACAAGGACAGGAACAGGACAACCTGCATAGGAATAGGATGACAGGGCCCAGCAGCTGCTGGGGCTGGGTCTGGGATGAGCGCGCTAACTTTTAATAACAATACACGAGCATATATACATAGCGCAAACACATAGCATTACATTGCAGTAGGCGTAGCAGTGGGTGGAACAGAAGGCGTGACGCGTAGCAGTCGCGAAAGATAAGAGTAAAAAGAGGTGTAACTGGGCGTATACATAGACATGTGGTGCAGACGTAACAGAATATGTCATGAATGGGCGGAAACATAGGAGGGGGCTACCTAAGGAGCCGGGACCTCTAACCTGATGGTGCGCGCAAACTGGCAATGACGTATTACTAGGAGAAGCTGGGGGCTATGAACTCTGTGCTAGGAGCAGAGACTAAAGTCTGGAGGGTCGGAGCGACATGTACCTAGACCCTATCTAGTATCTGATGTTTAGGGAACATGTTGATATAAACTAGAAGTCATGAGGGGAAAAGCTAATTGACTCTAAGACTGGAGCATGCATTTATTCTACATATAGTGCGTGATGAAGAATATTAAATGACCATTAAATGCAGTATTTCTCTAACGTGGAGCCGCATAGGCTAGACAATGACGGAAACTATTGATGCAGTTCAGTAGCTTAGGAATGCAGAGAAGGAGGACTAAACTGATAGCTGGAATCATAACATAGTCTTGGCAGACTCAGAGGCAGAGCCAAGCTGCACCGGGCACTGCGAGGCAGGAAGTAAGTGAAAGGTCGAGGATACAGGTGGGGGCTGGATCACTCCTTAGCGAGGCTTCAGGAGACAGGAGCTGAATCTGATGTCCGGGCCCTGTTGAGGCCTGGAAACGGGGACTTTATAATGAAATAACGAGCACACTGAGAAACGTGGCAACATAACTTTACATAGGCCTGGTATTCGTAGTATTCACGAGGACTGGAAACTAGCATACTAGAGGTGGACACAACTGTAATTGCGTCATTAATCGGACATGGGGAGTACATATGCATATTTAATCATGCACACATAACATATGATGGATGACACGTAGGGACACAGAACATGACAAAATTTACTTTTCCACAAAGTGCTTCAGGTCACCACTCTAGGGCTTCAAGTTCAGTGGATAAGAAGCATAGGTGAGATCCCACTCCATTTGCTTGGAGCGGGATCTGCCCTAGACCACGCTCACAATGAAATGACGTGACTCTTCATCCAGTCGTTGACTTCAGTTTAGTTTGATCATTCGATATGATATTCCAAGACACAGGAGGATTAGCCTTCGTAATGCATCACATAAAATTCTGCATTGAGGATGGGCCAAAGGAAAAGGGATCGGAGAATGCTGTGCCAGGGAGCCTCTGTGAAGAGAAGAGGGTGGTAGGCAAGAGAAGACATCAGGGTTCCTCAGCATGAGAGCCTGTGTGCCGAGCGGGAATAAAAAAGATAATATTAAAATATTCTTTTTGAACACAGAGACCCCCAAGCACAGTGGAAAGCAACAAGTACAACTAGATCTGAAAATTTGATTAAATTGCCCGACCTAGCCCAGCCTATAAAACCCCATAACAACCCTTTAACCCCTTGCCTGTGGGCTAATTCCCCTGCTGGGCTGGGGGGCAGGGGCGCGCACAGCGCCCCAGTGCTCATGACGAGCTCAGCTCGTCATGAGCCACAGTGGCCGTGTGCTCATGACGAGCTGAGCTCGGCACGGCCACACCCGTTTCTTCAGACCGTTCAGCAGAGCGGGGGAATTAGCCCCGCGTGCGAGCGTTCTGACCGTTATGACGAGCTCAGCTCGTCATGAGCACACGGCCACCGTGGCTCATGACGAGCTGAACTCGTCAGGAGCATGGGAGGGGTTAATGCTGAACCATCCCTAACTCATTTGGTGCGCCCCTGCACTTCTTTTTTCTATTAAACCCACTGGTCTACATAAATCATTGGCTCATTTGTAAAAAATAAGTGCCAGGGCTCTCGTCAGGAGGCAGCTTGCACCAGCCCATTTCTTGTGTTAGCACAGCCTAAAACAGAACCAACTTCTAACCATGAATGTGGGGAAAGCATGTGGCATGATGGCCACAAATGCCGGAGAACCAAGTTTGAATCTTGGCATCGGCTCAACATCCTGTGAATCTGGGCAAATCACTTAATCTCCCCGGGAATGAATGTGTCCTTAACTGGTGCTCATGAAAAGCACAGTGTTGATGATTAAGTGCTGGAAACCACCGGCTCAAATTAGACACTGACATAAATACAAAATAAAGGATGACGATGCGATCCCTTTCTAACCTCGCCTTATACACACTCACCATAGCACAGCATTCCACCGCTCCAACACCACCAGGCTCAAGCTCACCTTATCACTTACAGCCGGGGCTTTAATGGGGATGAAAAAACTGAGGGGCGGTCTCTCAAAGGAGCATGGCCTATGCAATTAAAGGCATGGCTTAAAACACATAAGCTAAAAAGCTGTGTTTAGCATAGTGTGCATCCCGACGAGTATTTTGCTGCTCTGTCATTTCAGCCAGACATATAATAGAACAAGTAACATTACAACTACAACAAGCCAGGACTGTTGGCTTTGTCAATGGTCCTCAGTTGAATAAGATAAATAAGCACCAGCTACGCCTCCGTTGTATACATCTTTGAAAGGGCTTCAGTTCTGACGTGATGAGACTCTAAAAAGAACTAAAGCGAGCCTCTGAAGTTACATCAAAGGCAGTGAAGGATGGTATTCTGCAGTGTTAAAAAAGAAATTCACCCTGAGGGTGAGGGCAAATATGGAGAGCCCGATAGAGACCCATCTCGGCACCTGATTTTTAGGTCGAGCAGACGTACTCTCAATGCGTGAGCATTGAGAGTGTCTGCTTCAGAACTAATGCTGCCCGTATGTCGTTTTGAGGGCAGCAATCTGACACGAGCGTTTCCATCGCAGTTTTCACCGCGGGAGCGCGCGTCAGACCCGCGCATGCGCAGAGTACCCGCGCATGCGCAGAGTAACTCACTCACAGCCCTTGCTCACACAGACGCAGGCAGCCCCCACCCCTCTGCATGCACGCACGCACACACAGGCGAGCGCATGCACACACATACAGGCACACATACAGGCACACGGCACACAGACACTCGCTCACACACACACACCCCCCTCCCCCACAGTCACACACACGCACTCCAAGACACATACACACACGCACGCACGCACGCACACATACACAGCCCGCCCCCCCCGCACTCGCGCGCGCACATGCTCCCCCCCCGCCACCCGCCCCGCTCAGCAACCCGCTCACCGGCTTCCTTCGTGTGGCGGCTCTCAGCTGCAGAGGCCAGCAGCAGGACTCTTCTTCCCTCCTTCGGCACCGGGGCGCAGGGTAGGCTCCTGCCTGCTCCGGTGCTCCAATCGCGGCTCTTCCGTGGGAGGCGGGGTAGGCTCCCGCCCTCCCACTTCCTGTTTCCTGTTGTCGCGCCGGCCTGCCTGACTTCCTGGTCGCAGGCCGGCAGAGTGACGGCGGTGATTAGCGGTATTTATTTATTTAGTTATTTATGCATTTTTATATAGCGCGGACTTTACCCGAAGGCGGTATTTATTTATTTATGTATTTATGCATTTTTATATAGCGCGGACTTTACCCGAAGGCGGTATTTATTTATTCATGTATTTATGCATTTTTCCTTGACAGCCTGCTTACTTGCTCTTTACACACACTTAGCCTTCCTAATACTGTGCTTTCTTCTGTTCACATAACTCCATGTTTCTCACAACCACTTTCACTTTTTCGTTCTCTGTGTTTCACTGGCCAAGGATGGCTGTGTTTTCACACTCTTTATGACCAGTGTAAATGTTAAATAATAATTTTTGAAAGTTAAATATTGGAGAACACAAATGTGTGTTCCAAAATTAGGCACTATTTACTTACTTACTTACTCTGCTATGAGGTTTAAAGAGAACATTCTATCCCGCATTATAATCAAACCAATGCAGTGATGACTTCGAAATGAAACGTTGATATTTACTTGTGAAAAGAAACAAAAATAAGGTTTGAGGTAATCTACAAATCATTGAAGTCTGTTTTGTCGCGTTGGTTTATCTCATATCAAAAAGTAGCCATAACCAGGTGGGTCAATATTATTTGGTGCAGCCTGGTCACCTACGATGTAACTACGTTTTAGTCATGTATCTAGGTGCCAAACTCTTCGAAAAGGTTATGAATGCCCATGCATGAGGCGCTGTACAATCCTAGCCTCCATGCTGGCTCTGAACCAAATTTTGAAGATCCTCGCTGTCTTTCCGTGGCAGCTGGTTGTTGTGCCAAAGGATGGTGGCCCAATCACATATAAAGAGAGCTACTCTGATATGCTGCATGGGTACTATTTTACAGCAGCACACATATTCCGGAGGCCAGCTCAGAAGGCCTCAGGGATGGCAGATCTCATCGAGAAGCAAAAATCAAATACCCAGGTACCATTCTTGCCTTTCCTTCTACTACATGAAACTACACTTCTCAAGCACCCCTCAACATCCTACTCTACAATACTCGTCCTCCCTTCTTCTTCACCCACCCTTACTTGTTCCATATTATATATTTTTTTTAGTTTTCTATAGCACAAACTTGACCAGAATGTATCAAAGCACTTTAAATAAGCACCAATTACATTACAGACGGACACATTCATTTTTGTTAGGCACCGGGAGAGTAAGTGATTTGCCCAGAATCACAGGATGATGACGTTTATTTAAGTATTAAATATTGGAAAAAAATTAAAAGCCATTGTTATTTGTAATATCAATACATGTAAGTCACGTAAATACAACACATATTGCATTACAGATGCTATAGGTGTCACATTTGTGAAAGTTATAACTATTGGCTTTGTAAATGACAAAGCTATTAATTTCGCTATTTTCAAAAACAAAACATAAATAAAAAATGTGTCATTTACAATACCAATAGCTCAAACTCTCCTAATGCGAGACCTATTGCATTGCAAATGCTTGTTAGAATTGCTGGTGCTGAGCACCGGCAGGACCCGGCCCATTTAAAGCCCTGCTTACAGAGAATTAACTCTTGTAAGCAACTTTTAGAAGATCTAGTGACAGAAACAGTGTGTACGTCAACGAACCTTGAGGACGGTGGACACTAAACTGGCAAGGTGGCACAGTCGATTAGTGCATGAAATAAAAAAAGGCACCTGCAAACCTGAGTTGACAGGGTCAAATCCTTATTTAGGCAACTCATCCTTCTAATGTTTACACAGTGCTATTGTGTTGGACCCTGAGAATTGGCATCTTTTATCAGCGCCTAGAAATTGAAACATTTGCTGTTTCTGCTAACAGTCAAGCGCGGTATTTTTATCATTCCTTTTAGAGACAAGGGAAAAGAGTACGAGGATAGGGTAGGGTAGGGTAGGAGGAGGCGGAACAACAAAAGAGATCTGTTAAAATATTGTTCTGGCTGCCACACGCTCGAGTACAGGCAACAATAAAAAATAATAATAATAAAATAAAAGACACACGCATAAGATGTCGAGCGCAGTAAGCAGCCAGAGCTACCAGACGCTCACAGGCAACAATATATTTTTTTCTCTTAAAGACATGCACATAAGCAGTCGAGTGCTGTAAGCAGCCAGAGCTACAAGACTGGCACTCCCGGGAACAATGACGCCAAAACATGGCGCCGCAACACTTGACCCGCGCGCGCCCACACCTGCAGGGCCCGACATGCACCCTCAGAGCAGGGCTGTCTGAAACTAGAGCTTGTAAGCGGAGCTCAGCCGGGGCCGAGGGACACTTCCGGCTGCTCGGCTCGGTTTGCCTCCTCGGGCCTGAACAGCAAAGCTCCTCCGCCGCCACTGTTCCATTAATAATGAATTTTATTTGCTGGTCCAGAGAAATGGAGCTTTATTGATTGACATCTACCCCGCCATTAGCTCGGAGGCACGGCAAGGCCACGTCTTCGTGCCTAGGCACAGCGGCTATTAACCCCCGCGAGACCGGCGCAGGGATTACGAGGGAACCTGAGCGTGTTTTAAGACACAACTGCGCATTTTTCCCCAACTATCTTGTCTGTTAACGTCAGTCAAAAGCGTGTTGTAATGTCATACATGGCAACATTTTAGTAGAGGAAAGTGGGAGATTAAAAAAAGAATCGGGTGAACGTATTTCCGCCTTTGAGTTCTAATTGAAGGAGATGAGATTTAAGACAGGAGACAGGCAAAATTAAGCCATTTTTGCCTCAAAAAATGCTGCCACGTGATTTTGGGTCTATTTGCATATTTGTAATGTAGCTGACACGTTTTCCGATTGCTTAAATGTGATGACAATTCTATGGTTTCAGTGTACATATGAGTGACATTCTATTGCTAAATGTGTGACACTTTTGAGTGACCTCTTTTTACGAGAACACCAAACCAATAACCAGTATTCAGACGCCTCTCAGTGAATTTTCTTTAAATGCATCTAAATGTATCACACTACAATTAACACATCAAAAACAATCCAAACCTGTTGGCGTTGCTAGTGCTTGTTAGCTGTAGCAGCATGTGGTTGTAGCTGCTTGGGGCTTGCAATCCTGCTGGTAGACTCTGTTCTTTCTCTCCAGGTTAGTGAAGTCACTCTTCCTCTGAGGAATCCTGGCAGGTGAGGGCACACTGGCTGGCACTGCCACCCTGCTGCACCAGAATACATGCAGGCCCGGTTCCAGAGGGTGTGCCAGGTGGGCCAGGCCCTCCTATGATAGCCCTGTGGCTCAGCCAAGACAAATTCACAAGCAGTAAACCATCCGTTCTTTTTCTGGATGCAAAAAAATCACACAGGCTCGCAATCAGTGGCGTAACAAAGGTCCACGCAGCCCCCCGCAGTGCTGGGGGCCTGAGCTCCAGGGGCCCCCTTCAGCACAGTATGCTTGCCTGAAAGCTCCTGAGTGAGTCTGGAGTGCCCCCCCCCTCGATGTACTTTGCAGGGGGGCCCCCTCGAGTTTCGTTACGCCACTGCTCGCAATGAAAACATTGTTCAACTTTCATACTGTAACATCAATACCTTGGAGTACTTTAAGTGCATGGGGACAGGTTTGAGGTCATGGGGACTGGCTGCTATTATTGCACATGCATAAACAGAAGGGTACCTGAGAGCACCCCTACCCCCAACTATATTGAGTCCGCAAGCTCCCATCACACAGTAATTAAGTGATAAACCATTTTATGGCAGAAACAGGGTGAGGGAATTTGCCATTGTGAGAAAGGTAAGTGAAATGGGCTTACAATCAGGATATATGTTAGTATTGTATTGTTATATTTTCTTTCTGCTATGAGGTTATCCCTAACTTATGGCTAGTGCCACTCGACTGAATTATGTGGCAAAAAAAGCCAAATTATGCACATTTTGAGATAGTATTACTTTACTATTTTTACACATTAACACTGTCCTGGAAAAGGTTACACCTCTTAAGTGCCACTTTAATATGGAAATACATCAATAGGCAACTGAAAGGTGACTAGTCTACATTTGCGAAGGGCCTTCCACTGTGCAGCATCATATGTTGCTGCGTTTTAGTAACTTTCGATCCATTTCAGCTAGAAACAATATTTTGTTTATGGTAAAATGTGCAAATTATGCAGCAGATAATGGATTATGTGACAAATGTGGCAAATTCATAATTATGCAGAATAGCTGCAGACTCAGAATCATATAATTCCAGTGGCCCTAATTATGGCACATTATAAAGAAACAAACCCACTGATAATTGCAAAGTTTTGAATCTTCGTTAATTAAAAGACTTGTCAAGTTTCACTAATTCAGCACAGATATGGAATGGGAAGGAGCAGTGCAAATGCCTATTGCATAAAGAAAAACAACGGCAAAAATTCAATAGCAGCACTGGCAACATGTGCTACTGATGTCCTGCCTACTCTCTTGGGACCAGTAAGGGAAATATTGAAACTACTATTTTTAATAGGTAGTAGAAATCCAATTTAATTGTGAAGTTTGGTTTTTAATAAGTATTAAGGAAAAAAACCTTTTAGAAAGTTACATTTACCCTGCCTGAACCTCCTGGAGTCTAATTTGCATTAGGTCTCCTGCAGCTGGCCAGACGGTACTTAGCCTTTATTAATGAGTTGAGAAATAACTTTCAAGAGCTGCACAATAGACAACTTCGATAGATAGGTCAATCTGAATAGGCAGTTATCACTCCTCTGAGCACAGCTGGACATTCAGGATGAGAGCTGCTGCTCTTTCTGTTGGGACAAAAGTGTCAAAACCTGCATGAAAGACATGTCAGAGGCACTTTGAATGGGAACAGACAGCAGCAGATCAAAAATCCTAAGTATCCTCTAACTGGTTACTAAAGGAACCAGCTTTGTCTTACTAGACTTCTGTCTCACTTTGTTGTGGGTCCAGGACCTGCTTCAAACTAGACGTTAGTATTAAATATGGAAGGGCAATAGTCATTCCCATAGCACAGTCCCCTACTCACCCTCAGGTGCCAGAGGCCAAGTTTAATGTTGCTGAAGACCTTGGCTGTCATGGAATTGCCCTGGCACCATTTTGGACCGTTTGTAGTAAGACAAACAGGACTTACTGAAAAAAAGTAACCTTTACCCCACTCAGGAGTACACCCACGACTAGCTAGTGTCAACCATAAATGTAGCACCCCCCAGACACCCTACTCAAAACACTGTCTTGGCCTGGGCAAGATCAGAAGAGGACCAGATATGCTGTCTCTGAAGGAGTAGAGATGTCCCTTCTTGTATGCAGGACAAAGAAGTGGACTCCAAGGGTTAATTGGTTGACCTATGTGGCTACTGGGGCGCAACACAAGGCCTTTTCCTGAAGTGCCCAGCTGACCAGTAGTAACTAGACCCGGACTGAACTTTGCAGTTGGTCTCTGCCTGACACCATAAGAGTCTCTCAGTGTCTTCCCCTGAGGTCCTGAGGGTCTTAGAAGAGTATTCCTGTGGTTATTTGGGCACCAGAAGAGTTTATAAACTTGTGAAATGCTTCCTCTAGAGCTTCAGAGGCACCTACCAAGGTAAGTGTCTGACCAGCACTTCCACATTGTTGGAATGAGATCTCAGCACTTCATAATAAGGAACAAACTCCCATTCTGAGTTGGGACGTAGAACATTTTCAGCAAGAAATTTCAAAAGCATTAGACCATCTACACAGCCAACCTGCTTCAGGTATCTGGGATTTGGTTCCATGGCAGCGACTACTGTTTCACCGACACCCACAAGGAGAGGCTTTTTCTTCCAAAACAGTATCAAAGTCTCTTTCTGAAGCAGATCTTAGAAACAATTTTGAAATTTTTGACGTCCAGACTTTCACCAGGACAAAACAACTTCATATATCCAACACAAGCTCCACCGCGGTTGGCCTCAAATTGCACTGAGGTCCCAGTTTAACACAACCATTGATTACTATTTGCGCTGTGTGCATTTGGTGCTATTTTCAACTAAAACTCATATCTTTGTCATAAAGTAGAGAAGGTGAAGAAGGTGGTGTCACAGGGGGATGAAAAGAAAGTAGGATGGATGGATGGAGAAGGGTATACTTGAGCAAAAGGAGTGATACTAGTAGGGGAGTGGCTACGCATGTACTAAGTTGCGAGCAATAAGAAGTGATAAGAGGAAGAGGACTACAGAAAGGTGAAGGTTAAGGATTACGCTTATAAAGGGTGGCGATGATAAAAGAAGGTGGCCAGATAGGAGGGTCAACGACAAATGCTTGTTGGAGGGGGAGGGTCCAGAGAGGAGTGTGACGAGACTGGGGGACAGTGGTAGTAGAAGGACGAGGAGAGATTGATGAACAGGGAGGGTGATGGGTAAAGGAATGAGAGAGACGGAAGAATGGGAAGGAAGAGGAGGCATGATAGTCACCCCTTAGGAGAGGCAGTTCAATTTTAGGGCACTCACATGAGCTTGTCCCCTTTAAGGATCAGTCTTCCCAAAAGACTGACAACAAAATAGTGGTTGACAATAAAGCCAATACAAGTCCAGTCATCAACCTCGGAAGATGCACTCTTGGCACGGCGGAAAGATAGGGGTAGAAACAGGCCCACATTTGATGTCTGGTTTTGATTTGTTGCTAAGGTTGCCATCTTTGATTGCTCATCTAATTGTGTTCCTCGCTTATTTAGCAAAAATATGCAAAACCTCAGGTCCTCGTAGATTTTTTGTGTACTCATGAGTATGTGCTATATAATCCAGCCCTTAGAGATGCCCAGTTTAGAATGTAGAGAGCTACCAGGAAAGACAGAGACACAGACATGCCAGGCCTGATTAATCACACCAATGCACCCACACAAGCAAATGCACAATTCTCATTCCTTTACATCTAAAAACGCACGAGGCTGATAGAAGAGGGTGAGGTGGGGAGTCCAGTGTTAGGTGGAGAGAGAGAAGGGGGAGGTGAAGAGAGGGGGAGGTAACGCAGAGAGACGGAGGGTACTAGGGAGGAGGCTGAGGCAGTAGGAGGATAGAAAAAAGTAGGGTGGTGGAGGGTAGATGGAGAGCAAGTCGGAAACACAAGAGGGAGGGTAAAAGTGACATGATGGCAAGAAACAGAGATAGGGGTGAGGGAGGATAGAGAGAAGAGCGAGAAACAGGGAGAAGCGTGATGCGAAGAGAGAATGATGAGATAGAAATAGGAGGATGAGGTGGAGTGAGAGTAAGGTGACAGAGTATGGCAAGGTCAAGAGAGAGCGAAAGTAGTGTAAGGTAGAAAGAGGAAGGCGAGGTGAGAGAAATATTTTATGCCCGATATTTAAAAAATACAGGATCAGAAATAGGATGCAAGCTGCTAGTCTTATAGTTGAAATGACGAATTTAGATATTGCTTGTGCTGTGGGGAAATTTATGAGCAAAGTCAAGGCGTTCCTTAAGTGTACAGAGTAAATATCGTATCCTGCGCATTTGGGGCAGGATGAGGCTGTGCATGTAAAGGTTAACGATATGGCATGGAACCTCTTGGAAAGGATTAGATGCTGATGGAAAATTACCTGACTTTATTACCCAAAGGGGAACATTTGTATATAGTATGAAGGGAAGTGCTATTCAATGTGATGTACATATGCCACGTTTTTAATATGATCCTGCTTATGTTTTTATAGAATTTTATGTATAGGGTATACTTTTAAGGTTGTAACAAACCAAATAAAGTTTTCTTACTGAACTGAACTGAGAGAAATATGAGGGTGAAGTGGAGAAAGAAGGGCACAGCAGTAAAATAGGTGGATAAGGTGGAGAGAAAGTAGTATGAGATGAAGTTCATGAGATGGGAAGAAGTAGAGGGTGAGGTGGGAAGAAGTAGAGGGTGAGGTGAGCAGGAGAGCTGGATGAAGTGGTAGAAAGGAGGATGAAGTTCGGAAAGAGAAGGGGGAGACAAGAGAGAAAGGAGGGCGAGGTGGAGCGAGAAGAAGAGGTCAAGCCTATAGGTGTGAACCTCTAGAAATACACAATTAAAAATAGTAGACAGAAACCGTTTATGGTATGGATATGGTATGCAGCTTACAGCCACACAAGACCATCCAGCATTCCTGGACCCAGCTCTGACGCCTGGGAAACTCTGGAGAACCCCACTCATCTTTATGGCCCACCATGCTTCTTGATAGCCTTCCCAAATAACAAATCCTGGAGCCATGCCTGACTACAGGGACCCTCTCCCCACACACACGTGACCTGAGGGCACATGGGGATCTGTGACATTCCAGATTTTTCTGTTCCTAGCTGCGTGGAAGGGCTGGCAATGGCAGGGGCCAGGGGGAGGAGTGTTAGGCACACTCTAAGTGCGCATGACTGTTTGGCCGGCTGTCTTAGCCCGATCAAAAAGTCATGTGCACTTTGCATACTCTCCACCACAGGCTGCATTATAGCCTGGGGGCGGAGCATGCAAAGGCTCCCTGTCCCCGTCTGAGCACCGAACCACAGTGCTCAGATCAAGAACAGCGCTGCATTGCAGCATTGTGATTGGCTTAGGGGAGCCCTGCTGCTTGCTGCGACAGAAAGGCAGCGGCTGGCAACGCGACCTGCAGGTAAGTTTTCTTTCTGTCTTTTTTTCTTTCTTTTTTCTTTTCTACCCCCCACCCCCTCGGCTCCCTTTGTCTCCCAGCCACCGTTTCCTACCAGCTGCCACTGGCAATTAGATACATTTCCTACATAACTCATGTTATTTCACACTGTAATCTTTGAATTGCCTTACCAGAGCTGCAACATTCCTGAAGCGCTAATGCTAGGTCTGCAACAAACTTCCCTTTTCTAAATGGATCATAATGAAAACTGAAAACCTTTGTTGCCCCAGCCTAAACAATGTAAATGTAATGACCTTATAAAGGGGAAAGTGAGGTGTGGGTTTAGAGTTTGAGAAAAGACCTACCAGGGATCCATTACATTTCATAATATTAACACCTGTTATATACAGCTCATAGAAACGTTAGAAGCCCAGTATGAATCACTGTATTAAAACAAATTATTATACTGTCACAGCCATTTTCCATATTACAATGTGGTTCAGTTTTTGGCAATACTGCACAATACAACACATTGGTGTGAAGGGAAATTCAAATTTTTAAATGAGATTCTTAAGGGAAGTTCATTTTTAACAGCTGCACAGCACTGGTTGATGACTTGCAGCAGCCACCTGGAAAACACATTTCTGAAGCGACTAAGCTGTCTGATTTAAAGCGCGAGTTAGGATGTCACTTTTATGGTAGGTTGGCTTGCGTCAGCCTACGAGATAGTCTCAATGCAGTCTTGTCGCTTTGGTGGCAGAATTTTCTGCTGGGGCTCTTCACTTTTAAATGAACCTCAGTTTATACTGAAGTCCTGTCAAGTGTAGGCGTGATGCACAAGACATCTGGGCACATAACATCCGTTCATTATCATGACATTGGAAGCATTTATCACCTCGGGCCCAGCGGAATTGTTAATGCGGCAGGGAAACCTGGGCCAGGTGGTGCTGCTGTGAGGTACAACACGTGCTCGGTTTAATTCATCACCTCGTCACGCGCAGCCCCCACACGTGCCACTCGAATGACAATGTCCTGCGCTTGCGCAGATGGGAGAAAATGACGGAACTGCGTTAGTCTGACCTGCGATGGCACATGGCCGGGCTGGCTAAACCTGACGAGGTGTTGAAGAGCTTTATGGAGGTAACACGCTGCTCTGTAATCCTAAATTAGTGGTTAATCCAGTGGTTATTAGTTACTGCTGTATATTGTTGGTTATTGAGGCTAGCCTTGTGCTATCTGGAAATAGAATAACTTCATAATTTCATCCTGTGTCTTGTAATAGGTGAAGTTAGTAAGAGTCAGTTGTAATTGTATTATTGTAATTGGATTTATATAGCGCTTTTTACCCCTGACGAGGCGTCAAAACACTTTTTAGAGAGTAGAACGCTACTCCGGAACCAAAAAAGGATTAGCGGGGAATTAGTATAGGGAAATATGAAATTAATCTGAGCGGTGGACATATGAGTCTGTTATATCGACTAACTGGAAGTAGAGGTTACACAGAAGCAGAGTGTATGATTTGTGATGAGTGAGAATGGGATGAAATGGAGTCTAGAAGAGGTCAGAACACCTTATCCATAACCTGCAGGTCACCGGTTGATACCCTGACATTACTGAGGGTTAGATTCCTTCAAGTTCTATCAAATAAGACCCGTTAAGGCATTTTGAGCCAATGTTGAGTTAGAGTAGCCTCTTATGAAGGGCCCAAAAATGATCAAAATGACAAAAATGCCCTACCTTACTGCGGCATTGATAGACCCCACCTCTCTGCAAGGACTGGACTGTCATTGTACCCCTGGTTTTAGGAAGGCTCAAGGGGATGGTGGTACAGTCCCTACTATGGGCTCTGGATTCCTTCCCCTTTCGTGAAGGCAGGACTCAGAGGAGCTGAGGGGCCTGTCCGGTGTAACAGTAAACATTCATCAATCCATCAATCAATCATATGTAAAGCACACTACATACCCGCGAGGGTCTCAAGGCGCTGGGGAGTGGGGGGGGTGTTACTGATCGAACAGCCAGGTCTTAAGTATCCTCCTGATGGTCAGCAGGTCTTGGGTTTGTCGTAGTCTCAGTGGGAGGGTGTTCCATGTAACAAACCTACGGCCTACCACTGGCCACCAGGGATGAGGCGCAGGTGGTAGCCTGCGGGTGGAGGAGGGCATCGAACTTCCTCAGCAGTGGCAGCTGGGGCAGGGACACGGGGTGCTGTGCGGAGGGGGAGCAACCTACCTGGTGGGGTCAAGGGTCGCTCTCATCCAGCACTCTAGGACTGCTCTGGTCCAGCTCCATAGTGAATGCAGGGTGGCCACCTTTGCTACAGGCAGAATCCAGAGTTTAAGCTCCACCCACATAAAAGTGATGCATCCTTGCAGTATTTTTGTTTTTCAAACCTAGTTGTATACACACACTGTTAATTGTGTTTTACAGACCACTTGTTGGCACAGTCTTGCTGCTTTGCAATTCCGTGAACTAGAGCTATCATTACCCAGCCCACCAGAAGAATGAAAGACTAGGTTAGCTCCAAGAAGCTTCAAACTTATGACTTATTACCATTGGCTAAACGCTGTAGAAACATTCACCACTTAGCTATCATACCAGCTGCATTTCGTGGACCAGTCTATCTGCCCGTAGGGAACTAAGGTACCCGCTGCTGATATCTATGTAAATATGCTTGTTACAGGTCGAAATAATTATAAAATATCAGAGAGTGAGTGACTTCTTCAAAAGAATGCTTTTAACTTGTAGATCAGATGTTCACATCCTAGTACTATAGCACAGTGGTTTTCAGCATTGTTCAGCCTGGAGGTCAAAAGTTCCAAATGCTGATTGGTTAAGCAGTGGGTTACACGCCTGCTGCAAATTTCTACTTCTAACTAGCAAGGCATACATTTAATTTACCTGTTTTTCATGTTTGATCCTAATAACATAGCTGAGCAGCATTAAAATCATTCAAAATTGATTTTTGTGCAACCGGAAGATACACTTTTGAATCCCTGCAAGCCGTCAGTAAAGAAATAATGTATTTTTGGAGATCAGTGACATTAGTACTATTTGGTTGGGAAGTAGTTAACACCACCCTTTTACCATTTCTAAACATTGTTAATACCTGGAGATGCTATTCCCAGGTTTGATGGTACTTAATTTACTGATCTCAAAGGATGCAAGGCTATGTCGGCCTTCCTAGGGGGTCAAACCAGTGACTTATAGATCACTCAGTAGAAAACTTGTGACCACCCTTATCGCCTGCACAAATAAATACATTAAATAAATAAAACCAGTACTTGTATAGCACACAAATCACCCCTGAAGGGGTATCTTGGCGCTGGGGGCCGTTGGGAAGATTAAGCAAGCTATTGCCCAGAGTCGCATGGTGCGGGGCAGACCCCTGCCGCTGGGCCAGGAATCGAACCGTGATCCCCAGCGTCCAGCGTCAGTCGCCCTGGCCGCAGCGCCACACCATTGCCTTGAATGTGCATTAACAAGGAATGTTATCTTTCATATGAATACAGAATGAAGCATACCTTGCTCCACTCTACTAGCTTTTCGTGCTATAAAACCATGCATACTGATGGAAAGCGAATGTCCACTGCATGGTGAACAAAAGTTCACCCTTGCCCAAAGCGCACGACTGCATGTGAAACTGGTAAGCTTACTTCTAGAGTGTGCACCTAGACATTTCTCTGGTAATGCAAGGGCTTGTGAAGCATACCTTCTTGAGGGAAGTGGTCTCCTGTCCAAACCTCAGGTGCATCATAGAAAGCGGTGGTGACAGCGTACCATATTTTGTGAATTGTGGTGTGACCAGCCCTTTTTTCTCGCTGTCAAGAGAGAGTGTGGTTTACTGACCCTTCAGGTGTAAAGTTTCCCTGTTATGTGAAACCTAGAACCGTGAGACTCCTGAGTGCATGCCATGAGCGTGTATGTGCAATGTATGTGATACATGTATAGTAGTAGGACACTGTGCCTTGTGTGAGTCTGGGTACCATTTTGGTTGCCCTGTCTTAGCATGGCACAAGCTGGAGGATAAGGACAGTGAAGCCCCAGACAGTGGACATGTATCATTGGCTGCATTCCTGTGGCTGTATGGTGGAGACCCAGATAATGAAGTGAGGAGGTTGGCGAGAGGCTTTGGAAATTCCATGAAAGCCACTTTAGCAAAATAACTCTGATTAGTTCTTCATGAGCAGTGCCATTGGGTTGATCGTAGAGGTGTCACTGCAGGTTTTGGTGTTCAACGTGAAGATGTTTTTAATCAGAGTTTATCATTTTGTCTGTGTACAGCTTCAGAAGAATTGATACAATAATTGAATGACGGCAATGGTTAACAAGACAGAAGAGTCAGCACCTCTGTTGTAGTTTGCACATGAGTATATAAAAGCGTATTTTAGCGTGCTCAATGTCGACACTGTGCCATCTACAGTGTCACTAAGTGCAGTGAGGGACACTTCCTCAATACACATCAAATTATACAAATGCGAAGACAGAGCACAGCTCCAAAAGCACCAACTGACCAATGAGAGTCAGTAATGTATTTAATTACAAAAGTGCAATATAGATAGAATCCATCCATATCACAAGAGCATCAAGAAGTTAATTAATATCCTGCAGTGTTGGCACGTAGTTGCAGTACATAGACAGCCAGTGGCTGTCTATGTACTGCAACTACTTGTCAACACTGCGGGATATTAATTAACTTCTTATCACAAGAGCATCAAGAAGTTAATTAATATCCCGCAGTGTCTGTCTATGTACTGCAACTACGTGGCAACACTGCGGGATATTAATTAACTTCTTGATGCTCTTGTGATATGGATTGATTCTATCTATGTTGCACTTTTGTAATTAAATACATTACTGACTCTCATTGGTCAGTTGGTACTATTGGTGTTGCGCTCTGTCTTCGCATTTGCATTCAGAAGAATTGATGAAAGCCAGCTGCAGAGAACTCACACTTGATCGTGCCCATGTTTTGAATACTTCTCCTTTGAGCCAGCCCCATTTCCACCTGCTTTGAGAACCACCACTTCACACAAAGGCTGGGTCTAGAAAGAAACCTGCAAATGAAATCTGAAAGAGAACCACCCCAAACTCGTTCTGCAGTCTTAGGCTCTGATGGCTCGTGGTTACCGGCTCAGTTTATCATACTCACCTGGGCCCATAAACATTCACACTTTGAACCGGTAATCCCACTTAACTTCCTGCCTATCAGAGTTTTATTCACTTTAGGACTTATACCTGTACACCATGACTTACCAAATCCTTGTCACTTGTGCTCTAAGTCCTAAATCTGAGGATCAAGGGAGTTAGAATAATAGGTAGAAAATAACATTTACTTTTCATGAAAATGACCACAGACTCGGGAAAGTTTTAAACACTTTATATATGCAACATTTTGTGAGCCAGAATCCATAGCAGTGCAATTAAATACTTTTTCAATTAGAAAAATAACGATCAATGGAAAAATATTTCGAGACTATTCAGAAATTGTTTTAGACATTGGTACCTGGGAAGGGTGAGAAAGGGAAACGGTACAAGGACATACCACACAGATTATATTTACCTAGAATGGTGCGAGGACCAACCCTGGCCACGGGCTGGGACAAGAAAAGGCTCCAGACTAATCAGGTGTGGACAGGACAGGTGCAAGACAGGACAGGTGACCTCTGCTAGTGCAATGCCAGCATCACACCCCTCTCTGCGGCTACTTTCGAAATCCCTTCTGGGTGACAGAGTCTCCTCCCTCAGCAATTTCCCGATTCTTCTTTCAGAGTGCTCGACCTGCCCTCTGAGGTCTGCGGCATCCACAATTCTTCTCCAGCATATGTTGGGTCAGTGACAGGTCTGCGACAGGTCTGTGACATGTCGGGCAATCTAACTGACTAAGCCTACCTTAGTTATACCATTTCAGAGTGTGTACCACCACCCCTATTGTTGCACATTCTATGTGTTCCCTTCATTTGATTGGTCAGAAAGACGAGGAGTGGTCATCAAACCATACCAGTATGAAGTAATTTCCATTCGATGTAATTGATCAATGATCCAGCCCATAATTTACTTTCCCATGAATTTTATTCCATCCAGCACTTTAACATTTTTTTATTATACAATGTTCAACAAGTTTGCAAGTTGTCTTCCTCTCTCCAGGTCATGGGGTGAGGTTCCCAGGCGCGTCGCGGGTAGGATGAGCTTTGGCAGGCTTTCACAGCCAGGGCTTCAAGGTTCTTAGTGTTCAAATACGTAGGTACATAAATTTCAAAATGGAGTTTTCAGACACTCTTCAGGCCCAAAGACGAGCTAATAATAAAGTTAAAGAAAGACACATTAGCATACAAAAATAAATGAATGCACTGTATACCACTTATTTCTACTCTAGCCCCATTACTTTAATTTTAACTATAGCATTAATGGTTAAGCAGAACACACGAGTTTTAGTTCAAGCAAAGCATATGCTTTAGCATGTGAAATTTGAAGTGGCCATCTTTGGCACTACTGGGCAGCTGCAAGAAAATCCCACCAAAAGCAAAAGACGTCATACTACGTAGATGCAGTAGGCGCATGCGCAAAAGGGTTCCCGTGTTTCGGCGGCCATTTTAGGACACTCGGATTACTGGTTAGTAAAACACATATGCAAGCTTCCCCTACATACTAGAAATATCGTGTAGTGCAGTTTTAGTATTCACAAAACATGTTGGTTAATAAGTTACATGTTATTTCGAGAGGAATGAATACATGCAAGTTTCTTTACGTATGAAACCTTGCTCTATCAGTTCTCACTTAGAGTTTGGCGGGTGGAGTATGGTCCACAGTGCGGTGGAGGCAATAATCTCCGCTGCTCTGGCAGAAAATCGCCTGCCATATTTAGAGATCTCTGCTGGCTGGGCAGAGATCTCTGTGCCTTCAGAGGATCTGTTGCCATGGCAGATTGTTGAAGGCAGAGAAAATTTACTGAGTGGACACCATGGGCCTTATTTATGAAAATTGTTGCATCGCTGCGTGAAAACAGCGATGCAACAGTTTTCACTGCGCCCTCCTTGCAACATGATGGATGAGTCATAATTACAGTATGACACATCATGTTGCAAGGAGTTACCGATACGTCAGTATTTCTGACTTATGTGTAGGCACAGTAATGATGCATTGCTAGAGTGTGTCACAAAAGTAACGCAACTTCAGCAATGTGGCCTTTCATATGGGGCATGCCCCATATGAAAGGGCCTGCGTCAGTCTTACGCCTGCTTTGAGGCAGGCCTAAGAGTTTGACACAGTGGCATCCTAAAAGTGGCGCAGTGAAATCTGGTAAATTTCACTGCACCACTTCTATGAGGCTTTTTAGGTGGGAACGCCCACCGTGCATACATTATACCTGACGCAGGTATAATGTAGCCAGGGCTTTACAAAGTGACGTATCTGCTTACATGCAACACTTTGTAAATAGGGTGCAACATGGCGCATTTTTTTGTGCCACCGGTGCGTCACAAAAAGTGATGCAACGGCAGTGCAAAAGTGTCACAAGGCCTCATAAATAAGGCCCCATGTTTCTTGCGGCTGCTCAGCAAACTTTCGCTTTTGAAAAACAAACTTCCATAATTTCCTGGTGGTATTAAACAGGAGCAAGGGTGTTGCTCTATCCACACTAAGTAGAGGAAAGGGTCAGAGTTATTTAGACTAATGGCCTAACAGCCGTTAGGCCATCGGTCTAATGTTTCCACAGGTAGAACAGGGGGTGGGGCACCACCGGTAGAAAAATGAAGGTCCACCCAACCCTAAATAGAATGACCCCATGTCAGTTTGGTGGACAGGGTGCCCTGTCACATTTGCCACATGCCGCCAAACTCTCAATAAGCCTTTTATAAAAGGGATCCACGCCCCTTCTGCAAAAGGGGATTCAAACAACCAAAGTTTATTCTAGTTGCAAGTTCTTCATGACCAAGTTACTCTGCCTGCTTGGATGGAAATTATGTACCTAACGTGAGCAGAGGTAAACTGTTGCTGGTAACGCCAACCTTTGCCAGCACACAGTTGTTGGGCTACAAGACCAATGATCCAACCTACGGTCCAATCTTTGGGGGTTAGCGCTCGTGATCTGTACCTGTGCCTAGTCTATGCTAGTACCCAAACCTTTGCCTTAGTCTCACAAGAGATTAGTCGCAAAAAAGCAGGCACTTCACGAACAGCCATATTTAATTAGATCCCTTAGGCAAGATGAAACCATGTAACTGAACCACCTTTACAATGTGTGGTATTTCGTTATGCTGTACACTGAAAATACTCTCTTTTTAACAAAAGATAAGCACTTGGCGGGACAATGCTGTTGTTTTATTGTGTCTGTTGTTTTAGAGTTGAGTTCTGAGCTCTTGCCCACACTACCTTCATAAGAAGCCTTGCTATGCTTGCCCTCGCTACCCTGAGAGCCAATTTCTCAAACAGCTGTACTCAGAGAGTTTGCAAAGCCCTAATAATACGCAGAACAGGACACCAGAGGCAAACAACTTCCTTCACCATAGTCGGGTCCCAGTAGTCCCTGTCTGCCTGATGGCCCTCCAAATGGGGTCTGACAAAAATCTTCCAGTAAGTAATTGCTGCTGTCTCCACTGGTTCTTCTAGTATTATTACACATGTTTTTGGATATCATGCTAATTGTAAGGTGTGTGCAGGGACATTCTAAGGATTTTGGGGGCTTTGGGCAAAACCTATTTTGGGGGCCCCTGTTCGGAATAGCTTTGAATTTATGATTCTATTTGAGCTCTTTCATGGCCTCTTTGGTCAGGTCACTGACCAAATTCTAAATGTGCGTACATATAATATTCAGGACTAGTGACGTGTGGTTGTAATATTGTAACACAGTAACAGCTCACTAATGTTACAGCAAACAATTTCTATGACACTCTTACATTTCCAGTAGCGGCTGGCAGGGAAATAGGGTGAAGGGGTGGGGAAAAGGGGGTAGCGGGGATGGGGGGCATAACAATAACACTTAGCTCTTACCTCTTCCGATGGCCGTCTCTATTCCCTTCTCCGAGGTCCGGGAACCAGGAAGCACCCAGGCGCCCCATAGCCAATCACAACGCTGCAATGCATGATCTCCCTAGATGCGTCACGTTGTAAATGGGCCGCAACGTGGCGCATTGTTTACGCCGCTGCTACGTCACAAAAAGTGACGAAACGGACCATCAAAAGTGTTTCAAGGGGCTTGTAAATCTGCCCCTAGAGGTGAGCAAGCCATCAATTTAAAAGGTAGAGCCAAGCCAGTCATGAGCCAAGGGTCTGGCTTGGATCTAAGAGCCAGTGCGCGAGCTAAGCTCTGAAAATGTTTGTCTTGTAAATTGTGCAAGAAACATCATGTAAACATATGATAAATGTTATTCTAAAAAGTGCATTTCTGTAAGCGTTTTGCCTTAGTACATCTGATTATATCACTGCATTGAAATAAATTGTATACAAGCGATTGCTATTAGACATATTTAAAAGCTTTTATGCTCCCCCACTTGATGACAATGCTATTAGTGTACTAAAAGGCAAGTGTTTTGTGATGTGCACCCTACCTGTGTCCTTGATTCTTATTATACATAGGGCACCATAGTAGTCTATTAAATTAAACAAAAAATAGATTTTTCTACAACTCACATCCTGAAATTGAGTATTTCAAGGTACACTCATGTGCAATAATGTAGAAAGAGGAGGCTCTGCAAGATAACATATTTGCCTAGGATCACACAACTTGGTCAAACATGGATTGATATCAGGTATTTTCGTTTTTTTAATTGCGCAATTTAGCCACCATATTAGTAACCTGTTCTCCTGTTTCACATCGAAGGTTAAAGCTTTTTTTTTCACTCTCGATGCAGACATTACAGCATGGGTAGAAAGCCATGCCTCAAGAAAGCTCGGCTCCTTTTGGTCTCGAGAGTCCAAGAGGACCTCGAGCTGAGCCAGAGCCGGGCATCTGGATCGAGCCTAGCTCCAGCCTCTGGTGGCTAACCCAGCTCTAGCTCACTGTCTGGTCTACTGCAATGTGGGATTACGTGCTCTAGTTCAGGTTTTTTTAATTGCATTTTGAAAACTGTACTTTTGGTTTTGTGGTGGGATGCACAAGACTACGAGTCTCAGTATACAAATTAAACAAAAACTAGATTTTAGCAACTAGTCATGCATAGTCCTGAGAAACCTGGCAGGGTTGCACTGTTTCACTAACATTTGCCTCCTCATGGGTGGAGACAATCAAAATTGTTTGTTTCATACATGCTTTCTCCTTTTGTCTCTTCATAGACCATTGCTTTGTGGGTTTGTTGCATAGATATTTACGATGCCATGTGCTGTCTTCCCCTTCAAGTGTCTGCTGGCTCTTCTGGTTCATCTCAACATATTTAGGGGGCCTTGTACAAACTCTCTTGGTGGCACTGCTCTTCCTGTTCTTTTCTCTAAGATACAAGATGTGTATACCTTACTGTACCCTATTTATCTTCAAGAGGAAGGTATGGCATTTTCCTGTGTCTCTAGAAACTTCTAACCACCCCACTGTAGCTATGTAAACAAGCAGATATGATTATAGCCTACTGTTAAAGTTTGTAGATTTATATAACGCAGCTTATCACCTGTGAGGGTATCCAGGCGCTGTCCATGGGCTTGGGGAAGATTAAGTGATTTGCCCAGAATCACAGGATGATGCGCCGACCCCGGATCCCCAGCTTTTGAGCTCTGGTCACTTTCCACATCCTGAGTGACTTTTCCCCTGGTCACACAGCATTGTCAGAGTGCTTGAGCCACACTGAGGAACAGAACATTATTGGCGTTCCTAATGATAGGGAATCCTGGCCGACAGTAAGCTATCCGATTTAGGTTTCCTCATCAATGGGTTTCATAATACGCCTAATCCAAAAAGGTTTCTGCAAATCCTCTGGGGTCTGTAGGATTCTCAAAGCTACCAAGATTCCCAAGTGTCTGCGAGGCTACCTGCCGCATCCCAGGGTTTGGGACTTCTTGTTGTGGATTTACAATAGTATAAACGCGACTTCTAACCAGATTTGCTAAAGTTGATGCCCACTACTTTGAGTCAAGGGATCTTAGCGATGCAATAGACAAGTCCCTTTCCCTTGTTTAGCACCATATTTACTAAACTAAGCTGCAGAATGATGTAGCAGCTTAAAAGAAGTGGCGCTGTCTCTGTGCCATGTTAAACTTCAATGTGTTGTGCAACATGTAAAAAGTGACACAAAGATGTGCAGATCATCCAAAATACTCAGCAAATATAGCCAGGACAGAGAGGCGGGACAAATGAGGAAGGTAAAAATCAGGAGGTATACTAGCGGAGCTGGTGGATATTCTGAACACAGGAGGGACAAGACATGAGAAAGATCTCTTTGTCACATCTAGCGTCCCACAGGCGAAGACCCCTACCTTGTGAAAGTACATCCTTGATAAGTTCAATGCGGTGGTCCCAACTCACAGGACCTGTGGGAGAATGTAAAAAGAGAAGGCATGATTCCGATCTGAAGAACACAAGCACATCCCAGGTTAAGCAAATTGGGCAAACACAGGCATGTAATAGGGATAAGAATAACAGATGAGACTGACACACACACGCGCACACACACACACACACACACACACCCACCCACCCACCTTAACATACCTATTATTATGAGGACCGGCCAATGACCGGAATGAAGTGTGTGATTACTATTCTAACTCCACGCGTGCTTCGATAGTAGGGTAGGTTAGAAAGCGGACCGAGGCAAATCTAACAGTAATTTTATTTTTACAATACACTCACTTAAAAGTACATAAATACTCTACAGGGACGGGTCCGCACAACACACCAGTCCGCACAACGATATTGTTTGTCTAGTTCTGACAAGGTTAACCCACGCAATGAGGACCGAGCCGGTCCACACAGCGTGGGTGTCACACACACACACGCACACACACATTGACTGTTGTTATTGTTGAGGTTGCATCTGTTTAGTGTGGGATATTCCCTTTTCAACTGCATATATACTTGTCTGATAGAATGCTAGACTGTGATAGAGTGTCTTTTTGTAGTGTGCAAAAACCCATGTGGCATTGGCAGCTAAGCTCTAAAATGTAATTGATAGATCTTGTTCCTATCATCCAATTTTGTATTAAATGTGAGTATGTTAGCCATAATTACTACTGAAAGTAAGCATTGTCCCTCAGTGTAAGACTCTTACAAACATTGATATGCACTGCAAAAAAACTTCAGATGCCAATGACACTGCCAGCATCGCACATAGGGTGACAAGTTGGCAGTCAACAGCTTAGCACCGCATTCCCCTCCTCTCTTACCTGCTTTAAGCCCCTCAGGGCTTGATGGCGTGGAGTGCTTGCACCTGGAGAGGCAGGCCTACATCCTTCATTGAAGTCACTTGCGGGGCATGCTCCCCTTTATATATCCCATTGCTCCAGGGGTCGCCATTTTGGACAAGCCTGCACAGTGAAACCCACTCTACCTCTTACCCTTATTGCTTTGTTTGTTACTAATGATGTAATGCAAGTGCTGTGATGTTTTATTTTCTCTTGTCCTGCGTAGCAGGTGGAGTTACAGGGCGACCCAAAGGACTTAGGTGTAAAAACCAACTACAAGAAAGAGCCCTATTCCCCAGAAGTCCTTACGGTAGAGCTTTAGGATGAAAGCAATGGCGCACCGTTATTCCCACAGGCAGTTGCAAGCCGGAGGTACTGGGGGCTTGCCTGCTAATGCTGCGCCTCTGGGGATGAGTTATTTTCCTGGACTATGGGGTCAGGACGTTCCCAACCAGATGATGTGTATTCCTGGTCTCATTGGCTAATCAGGTCATAGGTCATAACATCACTGGCTTAGGTCATTACATCACTGGCTGCCCTTGAATCACTCATAAGTTAAGTGATTATCATATCAAATGCACATGCAACATAACTTTCTCCAAACAAACTGGTGTGGTCTCAGTCACTCACTTGTGGACTTTTTTCTTTGCATAATTGTTCTGGGTAACCATTCTGCGCACACACTACCCTGTATTCTCCTTACCGTCCCAGCTTACACACTGCCCACTCTGCATCCGGCCAATTGGCTAATACACTTCCTTGACTGCTTATGTCTCTCAAACTCACACAAAGGTGCAGTAGAACTATGAGCCCTGAGCGGAAATATTCCTGAGGCCCAGCCACCAGGGCAGCAAATAATGCATTGCCTAGTGTGGTGTGGCCATGGTGGAAATGTAGCTGTGCTGTGTATTGCATTGCTCAGCTAAATTTACGATATTATGGACACCATTGACCAGAAATGCCCTTTTATCACCAAGTCAGTGCGTGCTGGGGCAAACATTGTAGCAAAAAGGTAAAATATAACTATCGGCAAGGAAAGGGCTGGACTGACCATGACTATGTCAGTGTGTCCTAGATGAGATGACCCTTGTATTAATCATTCCCTTAGGAATCTGATTCTGGAAGGATGAGTGAGTGACAGGTGCATTCATATTCCTTGCATTGCAAAATTATTAACATATTTGCTACTCTCATCTTCACATCTAACTCCATCCCTCGCCTATCTAGATGTATACTTGTAGTTCAAAATAAAATGACCACATATACTTATATTGTTTAGTGAGGTCTATAAAGTTTTAAAATAGACTACATTCATAGAATAATTGTATGACAACACGTAAATGCAGCATGTTCTGGTTGTATTACCACACATTATGTACAACATTTAAAAGTGAGTTTTAATTTGCAAACTTTTTTTTTTTCACAACAATTTTATTGATAAAGATGAGCAGATGAAATAGAGTGGTACCCCACAGTCAGGATAGTACCACCAACATACCGATACAATCATGAAATAGGACTGGGTGTCCAGTCGAGGAACCAATGTAACACAAGGATACAAAGAGACATTTTCCCCTTCTTTATCATTTCGGTCACTTACCTACCCAACTCCCAGATCCCTCCCCGGAACCCGCCCTAACCCCATGCATGTGTGTACGTACTGTGCCGATGCAAAGTCCTGATGTGGCAATTATGTGAGTGGGAAACGGGGTCACCGGGCCATATGGGGCTAAAGGTCTTCCTCCTGCTCCGCTGGGGGGTCCAGTGTCAAGCCCCTGTAGTCCGCCCACCGCCTCCATACCTTAAAGTGCTTACGGGGGCATCCCCGTGCTTCAAAGATCGGTCTCTCCAGACCCATGCAGAAGTCCATGCCAGCCTTCCATGCGCTCGGGGGGGGGGCCTCACATCTTTCCATGCGCGGGCCAGGTCTCGTTTGGCCACCACTAGCCCCAGTAAGAGCAGGTGTCTCTTATAGACATTACCCCCAACCCCCTCCAGGATGTGCAATAGGCCCAGACGGTGAGTACGGGGGAGGGTCCAGCCCAGCACCTCCGACAAGCAGCCCCACACACCCCTCCAGAAGCCAACCAGTCTGGGGCACGACCATACAGTGTGGATCAACGTACCCATCTCTACCTCGCATCGCAGACACACCGGGGACTCAATCAGTCCGGCCTTCCACAGGCGCTCACGAGTATAGTAGGCCCTATGGAGAATTTTAAATTGTATGAGTCGAAACCTTATTGCAATAGCCGCTCCCCTCGGGGATTCCAAGGCCTCCCGCCAATCGTCTTCATCCAGCTGACCAACATCAGCCTCCCAAGCCGTCTTCAGCGGGAGAAGGGTGGAGGAGCAATGGGTGACCATTGTCTGGTAGATGCGTGAAACTTTTTTGTCCCCAAGGTCACCCATAAAGACCTTCGCTTCAATTGGGCTAAATTCCGGGAGTAAGTCAAGGCCGGCAAGACTGGGCATCAGTGCATGCCGGAATTGTAGATAACGAAAAAATTGGGATTGAGGCATATCGAATTCGGTGCTAAGGGCCTGGAAAGGCTTGAGCGTCGTGCCGGACATCACATGGCCCAGCTGCGAGATTCCGATTGCATCCCAGCCATCGAAACCTGATAGCTTTGACAGTTCGGGCAGCATGCCATTACGCCACAAAGGTGTTTCCGCGGTCAGTCTGCCCCACCAGCCCACGCGACGCAAGGCCTGTCGCCACACTGCAAAGACAAGTCGTGTAACCCTCGGCAGCGAGCGACGCAGTCGGGGTGAGTAGAGGATGGTGTGGAGCGAGTTGTCGCCCATCAAAGCACGTTCCAGGGCATAGGCTGGATCCCCACCGTCACCATACCACCATTCATTCAGGATGAGAAGATGCGCGGCTTGATAATACGACAGTAAATCTGACGTGGCCAAGCCCCCACAGTAGGTGGACAAAAAACACGTACGCAGTGCCACTCTGGCGGCCCCCCCAGCCCAAAGAAAGCGGCCCAGCACCGAGTTGACCTGTCTAAACCATTGAGGCGGGATAGGATACGGATGATTCTGTAGTTGGTATAGGAGGCGCGGCAGCGCCACCATCTTGAAAATAGCGGATCGGCCAAATATCGACAGGGGCATCCGAGACCAAGTCTTGACATCCGTCTGCACCCGCTCCCAGACAGGCATTAGATTACGTTCCCAGGCAGTGTCCGCCGAGTCCGAAAGAAACACTCCAAGGTACTTCAGACCGGTCGTAGCCATTCGCAACCCCGAAGCCCAGGGATCCGTCACCGTGCCTCCTTCTAGTACCCACAGCGTGGATTTATGTAGGTTCAGATATAAGCCTGAAGCCTCCCCAAACAGCTGCATAACCTCCAGAACGCGCGGGCCCGAGCGCTGCAAGTCGGTAAGGAAGAAGAGGACATCGTCCGCGTATAACGCAATCCTATCCGATAGGGTGGCATTCCACTGAAAGCCCCGTATCAGCGCATCCTGGCGCACTCTGGCAGCTAGAGGCTCCATGGCCAGTGCAAATAAATAGGGGGAAAGAGGGCATCCCTGTCTGGTCCCACGGCCAATGGGGAACATCTCCGACACTGCCCCGGCGACCCGCACCGAGGCCGTGATGTCTGTGTAGAGGAGTTTGATGTACGACAGGAAAACTGGGCCCAGGTTAAGACAACGCAGTAATGCAAATAGGTACGACCAGCTAACAGAGTCAAAGGCCCTATTGATGTCGGCCAATAACAACGCCGCCTGGTCTCCTAAAACCCCAACCGCGTCGATCGCCGCCTGTGCGCGTCGGATATTATGGCGCGTTGCCCTGTGAGGCATAAAACCTGGATTTGCAAACTTTTATATTCTGGTTTTACCATCACCCCATTATGAAGTGTATGTGAATACAACAGAGCAATGGAACATGATTGGCAAACTGTCTGCTAACCTATCTTTTGCAGCACCCAATAAGCAAATGAGATACCTGTCATACCCTCAGTCTAGCCTCACATTTGTCATATCGAATTAGCATTTAATATCACATTGTACAATCTAAACAATCTGTGAAACTTAAAAATGACTTTACATACTTGTGAAATTATTTGTGATTTCCGTGTTACAAAGTGTGAGAAATTGGGGTATTAGTTGAGGGGGCTGGGTACTCACCTCTAGTAATAACCACAATCCTTCTCAGGGTAAACCCTTAAAGTCACTAAATTAACATTAGCTCAACCGCCTGGTAGCTATGGCACAAGGCAGAATGGCTTAAATTAGGGGCAAAGCGTAAAGTATTTATGCAGTACTAAATCAGTAATAAAGCAGAGATGCAAAACAATAAAAATCTCAAAATGAATTAAACAAATTAACACCAAATTGACAAAAATCCAGTAAAGGGTACTGGCGATATGAATTTTCAAAGTTTTAAGTAGAAATAGGGCCAAGCAGCACAGGGTACAAATGATAGGCAATGGTTGTCGTAAAACAGGACCTAGGAGAAATTTGATACTGACCACAATGGAGGGCAAGTCAAATACAGTATACAGGTTTGCCCTGGTCAAAAATGTTACCTTCTGACTTTAGTCATTTAAGTCCCAGTCCAACACAGAAGTACATTTATAAAATGCCCTTGCCAGGACCTCAGTGGAGGCACTTAGACATTCACAATGTGTTAGGCAGAGGCTAATAGGAGCATCCAGTCCAGTTGCTATTGGTCAGCTGGGCAGTTGCAGTAAAAGGCCTCTTGTAGCTGGCTGTATTCCGATAGCTTAAACAGGAGGTTAGCCTTATGTGCCCTGGAGTCAACGTATTTACCCTGGATACAAGAGAGAGAGCAGGGCCAGTCGTCCAAGGGATCTTCTCAGCTTGCAAACAGCAGGTTTAGTCCTCTTCTGATCTTCCTCAGGTTCAGGTGTGTTATGAAGTGTGTGTCTGAAGGTGCTATATATGTATCACTGACAGAATGTGTGGCAAACAACATCGCTGACAAAAATATTGTGTCAAAAATATTGTTTACCACATTTTCATGATCCTAGACTTATAATGGTAAGTACAAAAATATGGGGAATAATATTGTTGACACTGAAAAATAGACTAAAATATTGATTTTTAATATGAATAGAGTTTAAAGTAGTAAATACTACTACTGACAATGTCATGGGTGAAGTAATATGTGAGGTCATAAGCAGTGCATTGCTGGGGGTAGGTTATAGTTAGCTCAGGTAACAATAACTGCTGAATTTCTGTGGTTTTGCAAGTTTAAAATCTGAGCCTAACTATAATGTCCCTGTAACCTTTGTTTTTTAAGTGAATTTCAATGATTTATTAATGTTATTTACGAACTATAACATCCCTGTAACCTTTGTTTTTTTGTGATTTTAAAAAGTTTTTAAAATTGTATTTCCTAACTGTAACCTTTGAGAGTTGGAGTGTGAGTGGCTTTATGGGTCTGTGAGTGGTGTGTGAGTGGCTGTATGGGTCGGTGAGTGGGTGTCTGAGGGAGTGTATGGGTCTGTCAGTAGGTCTGAGTGGCTGTATGGGCCTGTGAGTGGGTGTGAGTGGCTTTGTGGGAGTGTCAGTAGCTGTATGGGTCAGTTAGCGGGTGTGTGAGTGGCTGAATGAGTCTGTCAGTAGGTGTGTGAGTGGCTGTATAGGGCTGTTATTGAGTGTGTGAGTGATTTTGTGGGTGTGTGAGTGAGTGGCTGTTTGGGTCAGTGACTGGGCTTGAGTGGCTGTATGGGTCTGTGAGTGGGTGTGTGAGTATCTGTATGTGTGTATGAGGTGTTTTGTGAGCATCAAACCTTTAACTTCATGAGACTGCAGCAATCCTTGGCAATAGATCTGTCAGTGGGGAGTGTCTATCAGCCTAGTGAAATGATTCACATGACAACACTGCACAAAGAGGCATGGCGCTTAACTTAATGATGCGTGGCAATGCCTGACCTGTGCGGTAATGTGGAAATTTGCCTTATGATGCGTGATTCTAACCCCTGATATGTGACACTTGCCAGTGCTGAACACGTCACCAAAATCGGTGGTAAACGCACTCGGGCCTTTTGGGAAGCTGCCCTTCAACGTGGGAAGAGGTGGGAAGAACATTCCATATTACTAAGGAAAATGGGGCAGGCTAAATGGGTGCAGCTTGCAGATGATTTTGTGCATTTGCATACTCAGGGTAATTAAAAGGGAGAACCATGGACTCCAGGAGACGAAAATAACTAAATCACTCCTCACAGTCACTACAGAGCAGATTGCGCTCCAATAGATCAACTATGCTTTCACCTCCCTTAAGGATTTCAGATTGTTTTTTATTTGGAATACGAGAGGAAACACACTTGCTTTGCCTTCACCAAGATCAAGAAGTTAGGATAATTTGCGCTCTTCAGAATTAGAGTTTCAACTGGGGCGCCTGCTATGTTTATATTTCTAAGTGCTTCCCGTTGAGGGTTAGTTTCTGTGAAATGAGCATCAGGGCCATAATGGAAGCACATTTTTTTCCAAGAAGAGTCCACAGTTTCGCCAAATATGTTTAATCAACTGGAGTACTTTCTTCCGGTTAATTAGTATGTACTATCTCGTTGGGCAAATGTCTAGTGCATATTCTACACTACAGCTGAGTAAATGCTGAATGTAAAAGGTGATGTCTCCAGTGACCTCATGTGCATGTAATTTCGGCAATGTGATTGTCTCAAGCATCTTCACCCACAAATCTATCAAGAGAAGACGACACGACTACAAAGAGGAGAATCTCCATCAAATGGGGTACTCACAGCTGGCAAGTTTTCAGAACGCTTTTGTGTGACACTTCCATGGTTTCAGTGTACTTATGAGTGACATTTAACTACCAAATGTGTGACACTTAGATGCATTCCTGTGAGTAAAACCAAGCAACGAAGTGCACCAAAAGGATATATATCACAAAATGAACCCTTTTGAGTAATGAGAATCTCTAAAAAGATCTTGAAACTACTGCAAAACATCTGAAATGGAAGGCCACTAACCCACTACCCCTTCAAGTAATGGTTGGTACACTTATTCACAAGTGTCGACTCCAGACTGTGTCCTCAATGTTGGTGCTCACTGATGATGGTGTAATGCTGTCCAAAGCGCTCCAGGCAGCCCAGAAGACGCTCTCCTTGACCTCGGGGCACTGCTGTCAATTGATCCTCACCTTCCTGTTCCCGATTGTAGAGCTTGACCCAATCTGCCTACTGCACTGCAATCCATTGAGTTAAACAAGTTGGATTGGTTAGGTCAGCCGCAAGCTGGGTTGGTCAAAGCAAGCGCCCACCTTTTAAAGCCAGGCGCTCACCAGGGACAAAAGTCTGTGTGCGCCCACACCCTAACACACGTGGAGGGCAGAGGTGAATATTATTATTATTATTTTTTTTTTTAAAGTTGGAATTTCTTTTATTGTTAATCACTGTGTAACAACGATTCGCTAAAATATTAAACACTGTGAAAGAAAGTGCTGCAAGCACACCGTAAAGTATTAAAATCAAGATGCAAATAAGTGAGTGAACAATACATCTACAGAAACTTTCTGAAACACAAGCGATACAAAATATGTTTGGCAACAGACAACATTTGGCACAAATTAGAGCAATGCCTGAGAACACAATGTGGACACTTGGGGCCCCATATCCAAGCCCAATTTGTGTTTATTTAAGGACAATAAATGCGTGTAACGAGGACTGATCCATTCCAGTTGGTTCTACAGCCGGTAGGATACACTGGCTCACAATCCGTGTCCCCTTCCACTCCCCAGAACACAAACCCTGCCATGTATCCCCTGGGGCCCCCGAAATATGGTGACCAGTGGCCCCTGACAAGAGCCCAGAATGCTAGAGCTGTCAGGGCTTGGGTAGATTCTGTCTGAATGTCTGCAGTGTTACTATGGACCCAGAGTCACACTTGCGCAAGGCTCCAGGCGCTACATCAGGCTCACAATGTAGTATACAAGTCTGACATGAATGTTAAATGAAAAGGACTAAAGTAGAACTTTGAATTCCTAGATGGTGAACACAAACTTTAACAAACGGAAGATGAACTTGAAAAACTAGATGAGCAAACGAGAGGGTGTAGAGAAGAGGCCTGAAGCCTCTGGTAAGACCAGTGTGGAGTCTGGGTCATGGGCACACCAAGGCTACATGCTCACAGAATGTCTCGAGTATCCCTGCCATAGAGCAGTCTCATATCTACCTCCACAGACAGCAGAGACTTATGAGGCATTCTCTTGAGGCTACCCTGCAGAAAGTCTTTCACAAATATTTAATGCAGATTCTGGCGTCAGGGTCAGGAACAGTACACACGCCCTGATGCACTCAGTAGCAAGAATGATTCAAGTACCCGCTGCATACTACATCTCAAGCGATAAAAGCTACCACAAACCAATACTGTATCCCCATCTGAGGAGGAACACAACCAGGTAAAGCAGGCAGACTCTGCCTGTGTGCACTGAGAGCATCTGCCTCTTCTGAAACACCCCCTCTTCTCCATGTGGACCACAGAGAACATCTGTCTCTTCTGAAACACCCCCTCTTCTCCATGTGGACCAGAGAGAACATCTGTATCTTCTGAAACACCCCTTCTTCTCCATGTGGACCAGAGAGAACATATGTCTCTTCTGAAACACCCCCTCTTCTCCATGTGGACCAGAGAGAACATCTGTCTCTTCTGAAACACCCATTCTTGCACATGTGGACAGAGAGAACATCTGTCTCTTCTGAAACAACCCCTCTTCTCCATGTGGACCAGAGAGAACATCCGTCTCTTCTGAAACACCCCCTCTTCTCTATGTTATTATTATTTTTTTATTATGGTTATAGCTCCCACCTGAGCAGTGCAATCTGCCTCTGAGGAGGGGTGTGGGGGCGGAGGAGTTCTCAGGTGGGCGGAGCCTGCTGCTACAGAACTTCCAATACTACCCTGCCTCAGTTCACCAAGTATGTGTTCTCCGTCCCCAAGTGGAGAGCAGGTGAATATGTTCATTGGAGCCTGGGCAGCCAGAGGACTTCAATCTGCCTGGGGATGCTGATGAGGTGGGCTGCTAAGAGCCTGGCATGACATTCCAAAACAGCCTGCCAGATTCACTGTTAGTGACCTCAGATGGTCACACGAGGACACTCAGGCTGCAGTGGGTGGAGCAAAAAAACCAAAAGTGCTGTCTGCCGTCTGTGTGCTCTGTAGGCTAGGCGCCTTGCACAAATTGGGAAAAAATCTGCAGGCATTGTGCCGCCTCTGGATCCACCTGAGTGAGGGGCAAGGGCTCTGTCTCTACAAGTCTGTTTTTTCATCACAAGCTCCTCCACTGACAGAAACCATGTGGTACACTCACTCTGCTGGGCCGGGTGGCTCGGCTTCAACTGCCTTATAAATGGGTGGTCATTATTTTCCCAGCACGCAACACAGTGAATAAATTGATGTGATCCAATAAACATTGATAAAATAAAATTGAGGCAGCAACAGTTGTGAGTACAGAGCATGCAGCTACCCACACAGAATGCTCGCTGCATTAAAAGTATTGCAGCTTCTCCTCGTACAGGACCGCGCCTTGAAGTGGTCTCTGGGGAACTTTAATTGCGTGACTAATGCTTTGTAGTGTAGTGATGTGGACTCCAGCACTAAAACGCTTAGCCTAACCACTGATGCGTTGTACTTGGCAGGGCTGGATAGTTCCTCTTAACTATATGAAGTAAATACTTCTTTGTTTTGTGGAGATATCCTCGTATTCCTCTGAATCAAGAACGCATCACCAAATTCGACAGGACACGCGCTCTGGCCTTTTGGTAAGCTGTCCATCAGCATGGGAAAAGGCGGGAATACCTTTGCATACTACTAATGAAAATGCGGTGGGCCAAACAAGCAGAGCTTGCGCATGATTTATGGCATTTGTATACTCAGGGTAATTAAAAGACATAACCATTGATTCTTCTCTCACCAGGAGACGACAAGAAAGAAACCAACCGCCACAGTCACTACTGATCAGATTATGCTCCAATAGATCAATGATGCATTCACCTCTATAGTAGGATTTTATGGGAAGGGGGCCGCTTGGCCCCTCCCCTCCCTGGACTAATTTATGCCCCAGGTAGCCTATCCCCGGGGCACAGCCTCTTGCTATCTCCTGAGTGACGGAACCTCAGGAGATAGGGAGCTGGCCCTCGGGGGTGGCGGTCCCCATGGCTATTATTGGCTCCAGGAGGGGGCGGCGCATGGCCTCCCCTCCTTTACAAATGCATAGCTTTGCCCCCCTGGTGGTCCAAGGGGCCCTTAAGAGCCACAGGAGGTTGTCCATGTGGCCCCCCTCTAATTTTTCAATGAAGACCCAGGGAGGTGGTGGTCCCAGAGGCTCTAATAAGCCTGAGGAGGGGGGTCTGCGTGTCCCTCCCTCCATTTTCTTAGTAAAGCCATGAGGACGTGGTGGTCCCTAGGTATATAATGAGCCTGAAGAAAGGGGTCCATTCAGCCCCCCTCCATTTTTTAAATAAAGCTCCGGGGAGGTGGTGATCCTCCGGGCTCTTCATAGCCTCAGGTGAGGAGTCACATTCGCCCCTCCCAACTTTTTAACATTTGAAACTGCTGAGACATGACCTATCCAGGGGCTAAACTATAAACAAGCGCAGGAGACTGGGATTTTTTTCTTCATTTTTGCAGTTTATTCGCGTATCCACCTGCGAGTTCGCAGCAAAATTGAACACAAAAAAACGTTTTTGACCCCTGGCTGGGTCACTAGGGGACCTCAGCACCAGGCCTAGGGAGTCAGAGTATATCCTATCCAGTCCTTTTTCTTTTTTTTCCTTTATCTTTGGGACTCAGCTGAGTCTGAGTCCCAAAATGGCTGCCAACACTTCCTGGTTGAAGTGTTGGCAGCCAATCAGATATCAGCACGGGGACTATTGGACTTGCAGAGGATCTGCGTCCCTAGATATCTATATTTATTTTTCCTTTAAAATGGTTGCTTTCTGGACCAAGAGCTACCTGTTTGCCAAACTTGCAGTAATTCCATCCAGTGGTTCGGGCTGTAGTCGTGTTCAAAACCCCTATGGAAATTGAATGGGGAAAAAGCATTTTGGGAACACCCTCTTTCTCTGCCCACGCTTGACGAATCACCCCAAAACTTTCAACACAGCAGCTGAAATGAGTGTCATACTAATTTTGAAACTTTCATGAATATTCATCAAACGGTGCAAAAGTTACTGGGAAAAAACAAAAACAGCTTTTTCTATAGCTACCTATTGGCGACAATATATATATATATATATACACATTTTCAAAACTACTTTGCCACTCACTTCAGCTGCTCTTTGAAAGGTTTTGAGGTGATTTGTCAAGCAAGGGTGAGAAAAAGGGTGGGTCCTAAAAAGCGTCTTCCCCCTTTAATTTCAAATCGAGATTTTGAACACAACCACAGCCCGAACCGCTAAACGGAATTACACCAAATTTTGCAGAATGCTACTTCTTGGCCAAGGAAAATCTCTTGTAATTTTGTGAACATTTGTTTAGTAGTTTTGAAGTTATTAAAGAAATATTATTTATGTATATCTAGAGACCCAGAGCCTCCGCGGATCCGACAGACATCTTGATGAGAGCTGATTAGCTGCCACAACTTGCACCAGGAAGTGGTGGCAGCCATCTTGGGACTTAGAACTCACCCTTGGCAGGGCTGGATACTTCCTCTTAACTATATGAAGTAAATACTCGGTTGTTTTATGGAGATATCCTCGTATTCCTCTGAATGAAGAACGCATCACCAAATTCGACAGGACACGTGATCTGGCCTTTTGGTAAGCTCTCCATCAGTGTGGGAAAAGGCGGGAATACCTTTGTATACTACTAAGGAAAATGGGGCGGGGCCAAACAAGCAGAGCTTACGCATGATTTTTGGCACTTGCATACTCAGGGTAATTAAAAGACAGAACCACTGACTCTGCTCTCACCAGGAGATGACAAGAAAGAAACCAACCATCACAGTCACTACTGAACAGATTACGCTCCACTAGATCAATGATGCATTCACCTCTATTGTAGCATTTTAAGGGAAGGGGGCTGCGTGGCCCCTCTCCTCCCTGGACTAATTTATGCCCCAGGTAGCCTATCCCCGGGGGCACAGCCTCTTGCTATCTCCTGAGGGACGGAACCTCAGGAGATAGGGAGCTGGCCCTTGGGGGGTGGCAGTCCCCAAGGCCATTATTGGCTCCGGGAGGGGGCGGTGCATGGCCTCCCCTCCTTTACAAATGCATGGCTTTGCCCCCCTGGTGGTCCATAGGGCTCTTAAGAGCCACAGGAGGTGGCCCACGTGGCCCCCCTCTAATTTTTCAATGAAGCCCCATGGAGGTGGTGGTACTTTTGGATTTGAGGAGGATCTGCGTCCCTAGATATCTATATTTATTTTTCCTTTAAAATGGTTGCTGATACGATCCTGTGCCGGTGTGGGAGGCGCCCGCTGTGTCGAGCGGACGCGGATGCTGGGTGGAGCAGCAGCGGCGGTGTGAGCAATCGAACGCCGACCACGGTACACAGAGGGACGGCTTACCACATTGAGCGGAGCCACGGAATCACGGAGCAGACGCCAGGAAGACGCTGGCAGAACGTTGTTGCTATTTTTTCAGCGTGGACCCGGGCAGGAACAGCGCAGGAATAGTGCTATGCATCTAACGGCCAACGCTTAAGAACTGAGGAGAAAACACTGCCCTGGGCAAGAACGATATTAGAGCCAAGTAAGATCAATTTCTAATCTTATATAGAGCTAAAATTTGGGGAGAAAAGGCAACTTTCTCCTCTCCTATAAAAAAAAGGATTTTGAAAGGATTTAAAAGGATTTAAGAGACTTTAAAGCCTTAAAACGACTCAATAATAGACTGAACGTACTAATTGAGTGGTGAATATATTTTGTAACATCCTTCTTGGCAATTACTTATACAAACTGCACAATATAAAGAATTTCTGGCAACATGGCCCCTAAAACTGCGCGTGGTGGTAAAACAAGACCCAGCGGCGAAAATCAGATTGGGACTCGAGCTGCTGTAGCGGCAAAATCAAAACAGGATATTAGCAATAACGACCCTGATACTAGTCAAATTGGCACTCCAAAAATCCCACAAATGTTTAACTCCAAAGTAAAAACAACAACAACAATTACCAAGACCCAGAACAATGGAGTCGGGAGTGAAAAAAATATGGTTATTGATGACTTGGGTGGTTTGTATGTGGACAAAGATCAAGATAAGACTCTGGTAGAGGCACTTGAACAGTTAGTAGCCTCTCCGGCAACTGCCTTAACTATTCCACCTACACTTGACTCTCCACTTGAGCCCCTTACACTGCCCAGAACACAAAACACTGTTGCTTTCAATATTAACGACGAGAGGGAGGGTGAAGGTGATGTTGAACTAGACTTATCCCGAGCTGAAGGGTTGGAATGTGATGGTGACACCATCAGCAGCAAAGATAGTGAATTTTACTCACTCTCAGAGCACTCCGAGGGGTCCGACCTGGAAGAGGATTTAGAGGAGGAGCTGATAAATACAAGTAAAGAAACATCTGTCATTGCTACAGCCGATTTGCGGGCAGCTAGAGCCTGGAGCGAGGAAACCTCCAATGGAGACCCAACTATAATAGGTCAAGATCTAGATCAGGATCTAGCAGACTCTATTCAACAAACCAGCTCTAGTCCTGGCCTTCCTAATCAAACACCAATAGATATCATATTGAAGGCCATTACAGAACAAAGATTGGAGGCAAAAGCCGAGCACTTGAAAACTCATAATGCTTGTAAAAAACTTCAGAATACGGTGCGACGCTAAGTAAAATCATGCAATGATTTTACAGATAGAATGGTAGAAGCGGAAGGACGTATATCCTCACTAGAAGACCAAGTAACACACATTAAAACTAGTATCGATGACTTCAAGGGGCAGAAAGAAGATGTGAATGATAAATTGGTTGACTTGGAGAATAGACTCCGCCGTAATAATTTGCGAATTTTGGGTGTCCCAGAAGGAAGCGAGGGTCAAGATGTACGACAATTTGTGGTTGAACTTTTTGAAGAAGCCTTTCCTGATATTAAAGACTGGCAATGGTCTCGTGAAATTCAGAGGGCACACCGCTTTCCTTTTCGCAAGCAAACATCATGGAACACCCAAACTCGGCAATACCCTCGAGCCATTCTGATATCTCTGAATAACTTCTTGGCAAGACAAAACTGTATGATCTTGCAAGGCCTGATAAGAAACGCTCTGGGAAGGGTGTAGAGTTTTTCGTGCGCCCCGACTATTGCCATTCTACTGTAGAAAACCGCTGGCGAATGCGCCAACTGATCGATCCATTTAAAAAAAAGGGCGCTCAAGCTTTTTTGCTTCAACCATCCACACTTAAGATTGTATATAAGGGACAAAATAGATTCTTTACCGCTGAAGCTCTAGCAAAAGCGTACTTGAATACACTAGCATGAGGAGTAAGATATGATTTCTAGATAATAGATATCTTGTGTGGCATAACTCATGCTTCTCTATTGTTTTAGAGTAATGGATACGCCCAAACAACTGTGGTGTTCTCACATACATCACCGGGGCAATAGGCCCCTTTGCCTTAATGTTGGGGGTGGGTCACTGGGGGGGGGATGGGGTGATGGAGGCGGGGTGGGACGGACACGGGGGGTGTGCTGGAGGCAAAAAAAGGGAAAAATTCAGTCAAGGGCATAGAATATTGTGTTGAAATAAATTGTCTTTTCTTTGCTGATGTAATGGTACAATGTAATTTTTGCAATGAATTTACGTAGCTGCCATGGCGAGCTGTAATTTTCGAATGTGCTCAATTAATGTATGAGGCCTTAACAATGTGCATAAACGCAAGCGTGTGATGCATGAAATTCGTCTAATACAACCGCATATATAATATGTATCCAGGAGACGCATATACCGTGGGCAAAAAGACAAGTTTTGAACGACCTTGGGTTTATAGTGTTGGCTGCCTCACAACAATCTACTATGAATCGAGGTGTAGCTATATTGGGACGACAGTCCGTAATAGCAACTGGGAAAACTAAAGTAGACAGCTTGGGACGCTGGGCAATTGCGGAATGTGTTATAGGCAATGTTGTTACTACAATCTGTACAGTATATGGATCCAATATTGATGACACCGCAGTGATAGAATATTTAAATGTAGAATTAGCTCTTTGGAGTACCCCATTATTTTTATTGGGGGACTTCAATATTCATGGGGAATTGAATATTTGGAATCCAAGATTTACTAGATATCAAGGCAGGAAGCCTAAGGTATTCAAAGTATTACGTCAACTCTTATATCAACATGGGTTGATTGATGGGTGGCCTGTGGCGAATTTGAAGGATCCTGGCTTTACCTTTTTTTCTTCGCCGCATAAGAAATTTGTGCGAATAGACTATATTTTTATACCCAGGCATATGGCACAAGGATCTCGGATGTCAGTCAAACCACGTATCACATCTGATCACGCTCCAATTGTGATAGATATACCTATACTTAACACCCAACGAACACAAAGATCCTTTACATTGAATAAGAAACTCTTATCAGATGAAATATATGTGAAACAAGTAACAGATTGGGCTCAGCAATTTCTCGACCTTAATAGAGGCTCTACATCTTATGCAATGGTATGGGACTGCTTCAAGGCAAGATTACGAGGCGAAACCTGCAGTTACAGCTGGAGCTTACAACGGAAAAGGAAAAATATAATGACACAATTAATACAAGATGTAATAAATGCAGAACATGATCTAATGCGTGATATTAGTCTACACCGAGATAGCGAAACTTCACAAGATAAAGTTGCGAAGCATAAAGCCAAGATTAATGGGGTCTGGAGCCAGGATATAGCACAGCAATATAAGACCTTTCGTGCAGAAAGATATGAATATGGGGAAAATGTGGGTAGATGTCTAGCTCAAAGAATGCGGGGGAAACAGACTGCACAGCGTATAACTTCTATAGAAAACAATCCGGGCACTCTAATCGAGTCAACAGAGGGTATTCTGCAGGTCTTTTATGAGTATTATACAAATCTTTACACCCAAGAAGACTTCTCATCTGTTCTACTCGATCAGTATATAGATAAACTGGAACTGTCCCAATTAGATTCGGTACAACAGGAACAATTAGAGCTTCCAATCACAATTGAAGAACTTGAGACCTCCCTGAAAGAACTGGCCCTGGGGAAGGCTTGTGGTCCTGATAAACTTCCGCTAGAAATTTATCAAATCCTATTCCCCATAATCAAGAATGATATGCTTGCAACGTTTTTAGAAGCCCAAAATGGGTGTCCGCCGCCATCATGGGAAGATGCAAGCATAGTTATATTTCGGAAAAAAGATAAACCTTTGCATCTACCTGGGTCATACCGACCTATTTCACTTATAAATGCTGATGCGAAACTATATTCTAAAATCCTTGCCAATCGGTTGAGTCAAATCGTTCCAACTTTAGTCTCTGAACAACAGCATGGCTTTCTCCCAGATCGCGGCACGATTAATCATATACACCGGGTCATTGCAACATTAGATTATGCTACTACAAATCATTTGGACGTTGGATTGGTGTTTTTAGATGAAGAGAAAGCGTTTGATCGCGTTTCATGGGCATTTTTATGGGCGATTTTGGGGAAAATGGGATTTGGACTACGATTCATATCTGCTCTACAAATTATGTATAGACATCCGAGGGCTAAGATATGCATTTCGGGGCAAGAGTCAATGGCAGTTAATATCACGCGGGGCACACGGCAGGGCTGCCCCTGCTCACCTCTTCTATTTGCTATGTATATAGAACCACTGCTAAAGACATTAACGTCATCCCAATATATACAACCCATGGTTTTGCCAGGAGGTAATATACGGGTGTTAGCTTACGCTGACGATATTGCAGTAATAACATCTGATCCGGAATCTGCATTAATTGAAATAGAAAATCTGACTCTTGAATTTGGCAATGTGTCAGGGTACAAACTTAATATTCAGAAAACACAGGTTATATGCTCAGCAGGATTATGCACTAATGATAGTCGGGTCACTCCAGAGGCCAAATATTTAGGCATTAAAATTAGATTGCTACCTCAACAGTTAATTATGGCGAATTGGTCAGATATACTGCTATCAGTTAGAAGTCAACTAGAGGAAATCGAATGTTTACATTTATCATTGGTTGGGAGACGTAATGTCTTAAAAATGACTATTTTACCGAAAGTCTTATATTATTTTCGAGCAATACCATTGGAGATATCCATAGTACAATTGAGGAAATTGCAATCTATAACTGATCGATTTTTATGGGGTGGGAAATCTGCGCGGAGAGCATCTAAATACATGACACTACCAATCTTAAGTGGGGGTTGGGGAGTTCTGAATTTTGCATTATATTATCTGTCATGTCTTATGCAAAATATTAAATATTTTGCAATAGGTGGAACTCCACCCACATTTGAAAGCCCAGATATTTTTTCTCTTTTACTTGGCCCACAATCTCGGCAAATGTTACTTCGTTTTTTAGAACCTAGTTACTATAAAAGAACTAGATTTAAACTTATAATGTCCGCCTTTAAAGGATGGCGATCTATACGGAAGCTTATTTCATTGGGACGTATTAACTTTTATACTCCTTGTAATTCTATAGAATTGCTTCCGTTAATATTCAGGGATCGTACTATGGGTATATGGCGGGAAAAAGGCATAACAACTATCGGTGATATGGTTAAAATGGTACATTTGCTTCATTTCAGGAGCTAAAAGATGAATATAGTATTTTTCAGCATGACTTCTTCAAGTATCTGCAAATACGAAATTTTATTTCCAAACATCCAAATATTGTACCACTCTGTCATAATGAATTTATGGAAATACTTAAAAAACCAACATGTATAGGGATTATATACAACAATCTGTTAAATTTACAGCAGGATGATATGGAACAGCAGGAATCAAAAGGGTGTATGAGACTAGGCACATCTGTAGTACCCTTTCAAGAATCAATATGTATGGCCGATAAAATTATTCTATCTGCCAATTTATATTCACAGCATTATAAAACTTTATTTAATCTTTATCACACACCACTTAAAATGTTAAAATGGAGTAATGCAAACAATGGGAAATGTTATAGGTGTCAATGTGATTTGGCAGATATTATACATATTTTTTCAGACTGCCCTATATTGAAACCTTTTTTTGTTTCCATAGAATTTTTTTTTAGCACATATTACAAAACGTGATGTAAAAATCTCAAGAGAGATGATTATTTTTGGTTTATCAAATGATAACGAATTGTTTTTAGGTTATCAAGAAAATAGATATATTATATTCATGGCTATGGCTGTAGCTCGCCTTTGTATATCATCAATGTGGTTAAAGCCTGAAGCACCTACATATGAAATGTGGCAAGCAAAGTTTTATAATATTTTTCATTTAGAATTTAATTTATATTGCATTAAATCAATTACTAAAAAGTGAAGAGGGTACAAAATATGGCGGACTCTGATAGACTGTTTGGATTACTAGTGACTACTATTCTTGTCTTTAAATGAGATAAGCTGCTGTTTAGATTGTATTTATCTGATGTTAAAATCACTCCTACTGCTTATATGTTTATTTATTCATGTTGAATATGTATATCACAAATTTGATATACTGGCATGTTGATTGTGATATGATATAATCTCTTTATATGTTTATTTTTCTATATATGGCTTTGAACTGAATCAATCAAAAATAAATAAAAACACAAATGGTTGCTTTCTGGACCAAGAGCTACCTTTTTGCCAAACTTGAAGTAATTCCATCCAGTGGTTCGGGCTGTAGTTGTGTTCAAAACCCCTATGGGAAATTGGTAGGGAAAAAAGCATTTTGGAACCCCCTCTTTCTCTGCCCCCGCTCGACGAATCACCCCGAAACTTGCAACACAGCAGCTGAACTGAGTGTCGTATTAATTTTGAAACTTTCATGAAGATTCATCAAACGTATTGGGAAATAAACTAAAACCGCTTTTCCTATGGAAACTAGTTTCTAGCTATAGCTACCTGCTGGCGACAATATATATATATATATTTTCAAAACTACTTTACCACTCACTTCAGCTGCTTTTTGAAAGGTTAAGGTGATTCGTCAATCAAGGGCGAGAAAAATGGTGGGTCATACAAAGCGTCTTCCCCATTCAATTTCCTATTGAGATTTTGAACACAACCACAGCCCAAACCTCTGAACGGAATATCACAAAATTTTGCAAAATGCTAGATCTTGGCCCAGAAAGATCTCTTTTTGTAATTTTGTGAAAATAGTTTTGAAGTTATTAAAGAAACATTATTTATGAATATCTAGGGGCCCAGAGCCTTTGCGGATCCGACAGACATCTTGATGAGAGCTGATTGGCTGCCACAACTTGCACCAATAAATGGAGGCAGCCATCTTGGGACTTAGAACTCACACCAAATTCCAAATAAAATTCCAAAAAAGCAGAAGGGAGCACGGTAGGAATACCCTGACCCCCTTGGCTTTATGGTGGGATTAAAAAAAACAAACACAAGAGTGGGCTCAAACGCTGGTTTCCTTATTCCCCTTCAGTGGGCCAGGCCCCGAGGGGTGGATTCCTAAAAATAATTGGGGAGGGGGGTGCGTGTGGGCACCCTCCCCAGACGGATTTCAGCCCAGCCTAATACAAGAAGGGGGCCTCACGTAACTTAAGAGTTGAAAGAGCCACCCCATCCGTTGATACCGTAGTATCAGAGTTACCTATCCCAGGGAAGCCAGGTGCATAGGTCTGAAGTGGCGTTGGAAACTCTAGTCGTTCTCTATGGAAGGAAGTGAAGAAGTACTGCTGAAGGTGAAAAGGGTCCGGTGGAATCCAAGCCTGGATTCTGAATGGAAGGAACCTGAAAGCAGAGGGGACAGAGTCTGGGTCATTTCAGAGTGACCAGGGGCTTGGTAGACGAATGCCCACTGGTGTCGAGTGCTTCAGGTGCAAAGAAAGGATGCTTGACTCTGCAGCCAACAGGTCCCGGAAGCGTCCCGGATGACCAGCAGCTGGAGGTGAGCTGTCCCACAAAGGATGTCAAGTGCTGAGGGGTCAGTGTCCGGCGGGAGCACCAACAAGCCTTGGCATCAGCAACCCACGCAGGAAGGACAAACAGGTTATGGTGTGGACCAGCAAGGTCCAGGGCACTCACCAATCAATGGGGAATCAGGGCACATCTGGAGCAACCAGGAAAGCCCAAGAACAATGAAGTTGACCCTCAAGGGGACCCACAGGCCGAAGGACCAGGAGTCGCGAGGGTACCCTGAGCAAAATCACAAAGCACCAGCCCACGGAGCACTTGGTGCGAGGAGGCAAGAGTTGTTTGGTGTAAATACTGCTCAGGGTGAGGACTACACGGAATCCAATGCCAACAAGCATATGTACTTGCAAATGGATGCGGTACACAGGGGTTTGGGTTACGCAGCCCCCACGAGGGATACTGGCCTCAAACTTGGTGAGAGAGCAGATCAACCTCAAGGACCTTCAGGAACTCACCTCCTGTGTTGCTAAAATCTTCAGAGTCCACAGGAGTTCAGGAGCAGCTACCGGTCAGTTGCACGTTAGGTGCCTGCGAAGCAGGGGAGTGACTCATTCACTCCCAGGGAGATTCTTCTGTTGTCTTAGGTGCCACACAAGTCCTGCATGGAGTTTGTTTGGGATCAGGGCACCAACTCGGCTTCGGACGGAAAGGGGGACGAAGTCAAGCCCAGTCAAGGTCCAGCGAAGTTCAAGGTGTCCAGGCGGCCGAAGGTCAGTGGTTTCTTCTTGTAGAATCTTGTCCACATAAAATCTAATGTCCTGTAGCCAGGTAACCCATTTCATACCCACGGGAGAGGGTTGGTCAGATTCAGGGGACCCTTAAAGGGAAGGGGCAGGACAGAGGGGTAGCTACATCCATGTCCTTTGTCCAGTTTCATGCCAGAGCAAGAGCAAATGGCTCCCAGAACTGTTTTGAGCTGGACTATGAACAGGGACACCAAATGTGCCCCCAGTGAAGACTTTCAAGCACTCCCAGAGTGCACCCACCCAGCCCCAATACACTAAACCCTGTCTGGGAGGTTGTCACACCTTCCTGTGGCAGGAGGCATATTCTGCTGCCTTCCCCTGCTCAAGCTTTGTTCAGCAGCAGGAGGGCAGAATTGTGTCTCTGGCTGGCAGCATCCATTTTGTGCTGTCTGGGTCGAGAAGGCTGGCACCAGGTAGGCCGGTGACCCCACAAAGCTTGCTTCAGAAGGTTGGAATCATACCTCCCACACCAGTTACTGGTGTGGGGGTATGATTCCAAGGTGTTTGATACCAAACACAATATGTTTCTATGCAACTGTTTTCAAGACAGCATTTACCGTGAGGTTATAATGCACCTCAACCTATATGTCATGCTGAGTCACAGACAACCCGGGAGAATGGTCTCCAAAGTCTGCTGAGGGGCTCTGCTCATGCAGGTGCAACCTCTCACGTAAAACTCAGCACTTGCCTTCAGGATTGATAAGGCCTGCTATAGAGGTGACTTATAAGTTTTAAGTGTAGTGACCATTAGGTATAGTGAACCTATATCTAAAGTAAGTGGTGCAAACACCATATCACACAGGCTGTAGTAGCAGACCTAGAGTTCCATTTTGCATGGCCTCTCATGGGTGGCATAATACATACTTCAGCCCCTGGGAGGCCTCTGGGATACCTATGCCCTGGGTACATGGTGTACCATATACTAGGGACTGATAAGAGTACCCCACTATCCAAACTGGAGTGTGCCAAAGTACATGTATGTCAATTTAAGGGAGAAAGCAGATAAGCTGGGGTTCTGAATAGCAGGACCCCAGCCAGACTAGTCAAAACCAGCACAAGACCAGGCAAAAAGTGGGGGTAACCAAGCAGTCAGATCCTTCCTTCCTACATCGATCATCTGCCACAATGTATGCTTTATCTCGATTCACAAACAAACATTATGCGAATTAATATGTAGTACATATTACATCATTATTTGACACATAGAACATTGATGAGGCAAATGTTCGATGGCAGTATAAAGATGAAATGTTCTACAAAGGATTTTTATAATGCTGCAAAGAGTCAGACAATGACTACGATATATTGTTCATGATTAGGCATTAAATACACCTTACACCTGCTATTTGATTTATAACACATAGGTATTAATGACACACTCTCACAATAAAGAAGGAATGCATATTCTAAACATGCCACATCGTTTTGTTCCATGTGTCTCTGGTTCCACACATGTAACATTACATCTCATATTTTGACCAAAGATGTAGTCAATATATCTGGAGGGCATGAGGGCAATCAAAACAACAATGGGACAATGAAAATGAGGTTTGATGTTGTGGGAAGAAAGGCGCGGTGGTAGACATTATAAGCAAACCTTCAGCAAATCCTCTCACACTTAGAAATTATTAGCCTATTCCATACAAACAACTCTGAGGAAAAATGCTAGAGATGGAATTTAAGAGAAATTCAAGAAATATGCTGTTTTGATGATATTCAACCATACTTTTTCTGCCGTAGGGCTCAGAAGTAATCCTACTAGCTTTACGGATTATCTTAGCATGGTCTATGTTAGTAGCAGCAGTGTGGATCTAAGACTTTAGAACTTGAGAGTCCACTCTAACAAAATATGTCATTCTCCCTTTCTGTACCATCTATCCTCCATAGAAATTTAGAACAAGAATTTTCCTAGCTGTCCTCCTTTCTCACCAACCATACACAGGCGTTCGACATTTCTCTCAACTCTTCTTCTACATCTAATTCAGTCATCTGTGAAGTCCCAGATGGTTTCTAAGAGACACCTTCTTTTGTTAACATGTGTCTCATCCTACCAGAAGACCTTTTAAGATAATTGTTCCTACTCATACATGACTCCAATGACATACGATTCTCATCTCCTACACTGACTAATCAGGTAGTGTGAGGGTCAGTTTTCAAAATTACCTTCTGCCTTTTGTCATCAGGATGAAAGTAAATTAGCATAATATTATTGGCAACATGATAAAGATGTTTATCTTTGGTGAGTCTTCATCTCTATATTGTGTTGACACTCAGGATTGAACTATGCTCTCACTCAATTCAAATCTGCAGACGTTTGCGGGTGTTTCTTAAAAATTAGTATCCTTCCATGTTATCACTAATTACATTTCCTTCTTCCATAATTTCTATTGATGAATGTCTGCAAGGTCCCCCTTACCTCCCACTTGATTCTCTTAGGATAGTGGCCTAGGCAATCATTCTGACTTGTATTGATAATGGGAACTCCCTCTATTCAGGGCTCTACAAATGCCTTATGTGACATATTGAAATCATTCATATACTGTTGGCGTAATATCTCCTAGAACTATCTCTAAGATGTTCCATTAATGAACATCTTATCCGTAGGCTTCATATATATATATATATATATATATATATATATATTCGATAGCAAAAGCCCTTGAGCTTCAAGAAGGCAGCGCAGCGCTGCTCCGCCATCCAGCTTCAGCATTCCTCGAAGAAGAGGCGTTGTAGACCTCGAAACGCGTCGGAAATGTGCAGAGACTCCAAAGGAGAAATGATGAGAGCGCTGTCTCGAGGAATGCTGAAGCTGGATGGCGGAGCAGCGCTGCGCTGCCTTCTTGAAGCTCAAGGGCTTTTGCTATCGAATATATATATATATATATATATATATATATATATATATATATATATATATATATATATATATATATATATATATATATATATATATATATATATATATATATATATATATATATATATATATATATATATACATATATATACATATATATATATATATATAAATGTTGGCTAATTAAAAAAAGAATCAAGCTATACCACCTTTAGTGACTTCTATGTGCTTATTATTCATTGTATGATTTGTGTTTTGACAATATTTCTCATTCTTTACATTTGATGTGGATGGCGTCTCATAAGAGGATTTTTCAAAAGTTTCTGTATCCATTAATACACCCATTGTCTGAAATCCCTCAGTGACCATTTGAAGGATTCTTGTCCTGCAAGATACATTGTGCTGAACAGGGCATCGATGATTCATCTACATGATATGTAAATGGGATATGAAAACGTCTTTAGTACATTTCTATTTTTTAAACTATGGAATATATATATCAATGTGCCATTTTTTACTTTTGCATACATTTAACAGACCTGAAGATGCCAGTAACATTACATTCATAACTGAAATCTTAAAATATCATCACATTAAATGTCATCATGACCCAACTTGAAACCCATGTTTTCAGTAAAGAACAATGAATAAAAGTGAATGGGGATTTATAAACATTTTACACTCTGAAAGTCGAAGTTTAGTTTAGAATGAAAATTGTAAATGTCATCCATTGAGAAGTTTTATATTAAATAAATCTGTACTTTATTAAGATAGACTGAGTACATCAAATAGGGAAATAATTAAAAATTAAATTATAGAAGGTGACTTTCTTTTTTTCACAGGTTTATGTTTGATAACTACAATCATAGTTTTAACAAAAATATTTTTTAAAGAGCCTGCCTGTCATTAATACGCCAAATATTCTAATTTACTAATTTTGTTAAAAGGTATCAGCATTTGCCCTTGGTTACAGTTAATTTCAATTTGCACATGTTTTTAAAGTTCTTCCTGCATTTAAGATTCTAACTGTGCCCCCGGGTTGAGATAATTGGTCCTGGATAAAGTACTTGCAGTGCCACAAGATGTGCAAGTCCGCACATGATATTTTTAAATCTAGCCAAGGAGTCAGAAGCAACATTCTACTGCCAAAGTCAACAAGGTTTATAACATTTGGACACTATATCAGCAGGACGACCATGCACAGAATATGGATATATTAAATTCAGCATTGACCTGAATTACATTGTCAACCCACACAAAAATCAAACAAGCACCTATATAATACATGCCTGAATAAATAAATTGTCCTACCTGGCTGACAAATAACATCTCTACCATTTTTTTAATCAATAGCATATTCCTCATACATCATGATCTAACAAGAATCATACTAAATATTACGTGGGAGATTTTCCACATTAAATGACATCCAAAGCCTATGGTGCTAAAATCGATTTTTCTAAGCATAGGGTCTGATTTACAAACGTAAATCTATCCTTTTGGGTAAGTTTATTCTTTTTTGGTTTCCACAAACTATGATCTAATAGTAACTTTACGACTGCAAAGATTCCGCAGTAGGGGCGAAGAACTCCACACACATAAAGACAAGCCTTTCATTTTATGTGCGGAATTGTCCACAGTCATAATTTACTATTAAGTCACAGTTTGAGAATACTGAAAAAGAGTAAACTTACACAAAAAGTAAGTTTAACTTTGAGGTTCACGCCCAGTTTTCACATTGCTGATGTCTAACAATACTAACTACTTGATGTCCATATCCTATTCACAAGTACCTGTATGAATTAATACAATACTATCATCACTGACACATGCCATACTGTTACAAGGTACATAATCACAACTGAACATGGTATTTTGTAACCAAAATATTATTGAAATGAATTACATTTAAGAATACAGGGATCTGCACAGCTAATCAGTGTCAGTGCAAAACAATGTTCAACCTCTGACTCTGTATCTCACCCCCCATCCATGACACTACTAAACACAATGTCACAACACAACATAAATTCTGATGAATAAGCCACAACAAAAAATATCTTCATGCCTAGGGTCATAAATGAGATAACTTAAAAGACCATTCAAGTACAAGAAGTAATCTATTGTTCAAGAAATAAGCATTGGTACACCACATATAGTTATATAGGCCATTATATGAGTAATAACTTATGCAACGTAGCACAAACCTATGGTCGGGAAACATCCATTACAACGCATGCATTACCACGCAATGCCTGTAGAAAGCAGTCAATACAACGCAGGACCATTACAACGCATACCATCACAACGCATGTCATTACAATACATATCCCTCACTGACCAGCACCTTTCCTGAGGTAAGCACCCAGTGGTGTTAGAAAAGTAATTTTCGTTGTAAGGGAATATCTGTTGTAATGGCTTGCATTGTAATGGAAGCTGCGTTGTATTGACCGTGTTGTAAAGGTATGGATTGTAATCATTTTCGTTGTAATGTCATATATTCCTACGGTCTACTTGTTGAACCTTGAATATGGCTATATGTCTGTGTTCCTGTTTCATTCTTAAATAAACTTAAAATGCTAAATGTTATTCCATATCTATGTATGTATGTATCTATCTATCTATCTATCTATCTATCTATCTATCTATCTATCTATCTATCTATCTATCTATCTATCTATCTATCTGTCTATTCATCTATCTATCTTTCTATCTCTATTTCTCAAAATTTACTGATCTACCCCCCTCTCCTGAACTCCAACTATGTTTGTGAGGTTCACTTTATGATGGTTGGCAAGAAGGCTTGCGCCATACATCCCTTTTTCTATTTTTAACCCTTTCCTGCGCAGAACGTTCAGCGCTAGTGCGCAACGTTCTATTGCGCGGGCGGGGCCGCGATGTCCAGCGGACGTGCGTGCACCCGACGTCCGTTGTTACTCATCAATATTGATATTCACAGGATGTCACACATAACAACAGATGCAAAAAACAAATGATGGATTTACATGTAGTACATGGCCAGTGTAGTCATTGTGGTTCTATTTCATTCTAAAACAATATATTTTGACGTGTTTCTTAGAATTTGGATACAGATGCTGAAACACAAAAAGGTGTTGTCCACCCTTACGTAAATGATATCCATTGGTAATGATGGTACACTTCATCTGAAAAGCTATGCTATTGTAATATTTTTTTGTATTTCTGTATGCATATGTGCCACGTGTTGCATGCCCCTGAGTAATGCAGTGTCATTTAAGGATTTCACATTTTTTAATAATATTTTTTTAATTATATAATATTATTATGGTTGCATTTTGCACATGAGTGTACATTTCCTTTCTGGTCTGACATGACTGAAAGCTGACCGACAGTCAACCTATAACAGCAAAATGTTTGTTGCATTTGCATGTCTAACATGTGTGTTCACATTGACATTAATAAATAGTTAAGGGTAGTACATCTCAGTTAAGAGGCAGGTCCTATTGCAGTTCATTGAAGTAGTTGTAATATATTAAAGTACCCCAGTATTCCAAGCCAACATGGATACTTAAGTATGTCATCCTCTTTTCATATGTTGTACACACGTCATATGTTACAAAATCTAAATATCTTATGATATATTGGCCATTTCCATGCCGTGTAAGGTTGACATATTGATGAATTATATATGTTTTAGAAAGATATATTGATGACAGTAAGGTGATTAGTTATTGCAGTGGCTAAGAATTTCCAGAGTGATTTGTACTGTCACATGGGTGTTCTGACTTTGCATAGCTTTGCGTCATCCTCAACTCCTTTTTCCATGGGCCTAAAAGTGTTTCTATAAATCGCAATGTCGTATACTTGGTGGACACAGATGACAGGGGGGCTCCAAGTTCACAACGTCAATTGTGTTGCTTCAAATATGCAGTTACATTATGGAAAAGGAAAATTGTAATTGCCATGTAAACATTTACTTGACCGGTACATTCATTATTCTAATGTAACATGATGCTAGCTGTTCAGATGTCAAAGTAGAATTTTTCAGAAAATATTTTGTTCACAGTGTCACCTCTCATCCTTTGGGCTTGATTCCAATCTCACTAGGAAAGCCCTCGTACAACTCCGATCCGGAGGGCTTTCCGAGCGAAACCTGCTTCTGGAGTCCGAGCGAGCAAGTACGATGCGTCCGCATACTTCTTCAAACCCCCACTGTAAAAAAGGCGAGACAGGGTGGAAAAGCCCTGTCTTCCAACGGCCCAGCACTATGGAACAAACTACCTATCTCGCTTAGGCAGTGCTTGGACCATCTAACTTTTAGGAAAAGGCTGAAAACATTTTTGTTCCAGTCTCTGCATCTTATCTAGCCTCAGCTCTCCTCTTCCATCTGTTCACTGGCGTTGGGCGCAGAGATAATCCTTCGGAAGTCGATTCTAGCGCGGTACAAACCCACAAATAAAATAAATAAATAAAATAAATGCTTACGGACTCGGTTCATTCGGACTCACATTGAACTCTGTGGGAGCCTGTGTACCGACGCATATACAGGCTCCCATAGCAAAAAGGGGTGAGTCGGGAAAAGTGTACACCCTGTGGCGGGCACCCCATGGTGCCGACCACACTGTGCGTGCATGGATCGGGGGACCCATGGGCCCCCCGTGACAGATTCGGCGGGCTCTGGGTGAAGGGGGGCCTGCTACGGACCCCCAAAGTATGATTCCGACAGCCGTTTCGTCTTGCTGAGACTGAGTCGATGCGGCTGTCCGAATCGTGCATCGTACTTGCTCGGTTGGAATCCGGCTCCATTGCACGGCACGATTTGGCTACAAACGAGTCGGATGGATGAGATTGGGTTGGGAAACGATTCGGTTGGCGAATATGCGATCTTCGCATCGTACTTGGTCGTTCAGACCTGTGTACAATTCGGTCGGAAACAAGGGCTATGAATTGGATCCAGAAAAGTCAAATCCGATTCGTAGGCCTTCCGAACAACATCGGAATCGGGCCCTTTGTGTGTTATAGCCCACATGGGAGGACAACTCACAAGATTCTTCAACAATGTCTTATGCAAATTCTTCATCAAGGGGTATTGCCCTTCTTAGAACAATATTGTGCATTTCTGCACAAACAAGTAACCTTTTCCAGCCAATTTTGAAATGGGTACTAGCTTTTCACAAAAGACATCCAGGCAAGAAAATCAATACTTCGGGATCCCAAAAGATTCTTCAGTGATGCGTCTGGTTATGCAATGTGCAGCATTGTATGACACTTCTGCTGGAGTCTTGAGATCACCAACTCTGTCATGAACCATGGTTAGAGAGCATAACCCTGGTCTCCTATGGTGAAAGGTGAGCTCGGACTAGTTATGTGGCACAGGACTCACTAAATAGTTTTTAACCGGGTTCGAGTCTCGGCAGGGACAATAAACATCCTGTGATTCTGGGCAAACCACTTAACCTCCCCACGCCTAACAAAATGAATTTGTCAGTCTGTAACTCAACTGGTGCTCATGTAAAGCGCTCTGATACCTTCAAGTCGCTTCAGAAAAAACTAAAAAACTAAATCTACATTGATCTTGAATGGATTGTACATGAAACAGATGCTAGTTTTCACTTCCTTAGATGGCACAATACATTCTTAACAGCATTGTTAGATGTTTCAATGAACAACAGCGTTGACAGTAACAAATTATTCAAAATACATCACTTAACACAGGAGCAAAGCCGGTAGACTTTTTGATCATCATGGGTAATATATGATTTTTATATAAGTGTTAGATGCTATTTTCAAAGCATGGGATTACTTTCTCTTGTGATCCATAAAGCCAGAGGATGGTATTTTCTTGTTACCAAGGTAATGTGTTGTGATTCGTAGTTTAGTGAGTGACTGTTATAGTCTTCTGTATCTTCCTATTCTTTCATTTTGAATAATGCAGTTTACACTGGGTATACTTTCTGAAGGCAAGATGCATGTCCTGCATCATTGCATGCGCACTGCAGTTCATAGGACATCAAGGTAAGTTGTTCTACCCATCAGAACAACTATCTTCATATGCAAATATACCCCACAGTGCCTGACAACAGACATATATACATATTTACACAACAACAACAGACATATGGACATACATACTCAACACATATACATATGTGAATGTTTGTGACTTTCACATTGTGTTCCTGGATATACTTCCAGTAAAGCTATTGAAGTGACCCTAAACCCAATGTTGCCTTTTTGTGTTGATTCCTAATTCCTCATGCAAGTATATGTGTTGGAACCAGTACTCTGGGGAATTTTTGGTTGTTGATTTCTATTTATTTTGTTAGTTATGCCGGTGTCATGATAATGTTTGCAATACTTTATACACGGTAATATTGCACCCTATCTGTCAATGCTTCACAGAGGTACATCATGCAATATTTTATATATTATGAGCTATGAAGCTCCTGAGTTCTCTTGACATAACCATTAAGCTGCATCTTGTGGTACGGTGAGCTAATGCATCCAGACTAGGGATCTGTGTTTGTTGTTATGGGTTCAAATCCCAGAAGGTCCACTATCTACTAAGCCTTTCATCCTTCTGAGGTTGATAAAATGAGTACCCTTGAATAACAATAAACAACTGTTATTCAGCTCCAATGGGTGAACATGCAAATATGTTATGTCACCTCACTCACAGACGCAGCACAGGTAACATCTTTCCGTGAGAGTTTTACGTTGCATGTCCACCTACAAACCAAAGTCTGTCTTCATAAACCCCTATCCCAAAATTGTGATTGATGGTTGAGTGCCAGAAGATAGAGAATTTGCTTGCACTCCCAGGGTACTCGGACACTACATTGGTAAGGTGGTACCAATCATTGCATTTGGCCTGCACATTGATGGAGTAGGTGTGCTAACATTTCTGGTAGAAACGAGTGGTGGATGCTAATGGGACCCAGGTCACTGGGGTGCATTCCATTGTACTCAGAAGACTCACTGCGTGACAACACATTAACAGCCTAATAAGTACTACTTTCCCTATCACTCATTGCCTTAATGCTTATCTTTGATACTGTACATTGATCCGCTGCTTTTTTGTCTCGGTTCGTGTTATAGGCATAGCAAATACATACATAAATGGGAAGATGGAGCTATCTGGTAGCTGTGCAGATCCACCTTTTGGTAAATGTCGTTTATTTTCAGGATGACCTCTAGCTCTAATGACAGAAAGGCAGGCAGTGCACCCTGGGAGATGTGGCTCCTTCCACACACATGCTCTGAAATGAACCAGAGCCAAGTGGGTGGCATACCACCAAGAGCTTAAAATGATGAGCATGTGCCCTGGATGTGGTGGGCTCCACAGGATCCTGTTTTGTCTATGCCATGTCCTAAAGCTTGCTGATGAAATCATCTTTCTGGTCAAACAGTGTGACCCTCTGCATGAAGTACCTCTCCTTTCAGTGCTTTTTTGATCTGGCTAGTTTATTTGACCTAGGTGCTGATCGTATGGCAGGGTAGCAATCCCCATGGTTATTTTCCCATTGTGGGGAGTGTTGTCTCCTGCTCCTTTATATAGTACCGGTAAGGTCAGTCCAGATTTTTGCAACTGCTGTGACCTTGCGTTATATTCTTTACAAATAGGCCTTTGCACGAGAATAATAAATCAATGTGCATGCATTTTGAGGTGAGTATGTCGAACACGTCCACCTTGCATACATTAAAAAGTGTTTTACATCTCTTATGGATCGAAAAAATAAAGCATATAGGGGCATATCATCAAGGCCATGTGATAATTATCGCTCAGCGCTCTTAGTACGAAGATAATTATCGCCGGCCAATTCTGAATTTTATCTCGGAGATAGCGTGCTATCAGCACCGTTTATCTCCAAAGCGATACAATTCAGAGAGCAAGCTGCCAATTGTACGATTATCGCTGGAAATACAGCGATAATCGCACAAGGTTTGGCGAAAGCTATGATATCCACCTTACATAGGATATTATGGCTAAGTCAGTTTTGAAGCAGGCGTAAGGAAAGTAGCGATAACAGAGGTTATCGGTACTTTGCTTGTCACTCTGCAGGTTAGCGTGCCCATTGATAATTTGAGAAATGTGGCTTAGCAAAATTTCTCCAGTCATGTCAGGGCAGGAACGCCCACTTTGCATCTCATTAGAGATACAAAGATGGGCGTTGGGGGAAAGGGCGATAATGCAAGGATTCAAACGATAGCGTGACCATGCTGATTAGGCGATAAAATTCTCGCCTGTTTCCGTCCGGAAGCGGACGCTAAAGCGGCGATAATTTTATCTCTGGGGCTTGATGATATGCCCCTATGTTCTTAGTGTCCTGTGGCAAATTTTAATCTACTGAGCTACTGAGTGCGAGGGTGCACGCAAGGGCATAGTAAATCTGGGCTTACAAGTATGCAAAGTTAAAACTGAATTGGAGCAGCAACTTGGAAGGGCTGCCTTCTACTACCAACACAGCAGCAAGATTTTGTCTCACTGTGGTAGCAAATCATTATGTGCAATGCAATTGTAACTGACTTCTCAAGTAGCGGAGGTTCAGGTATGATTATCAGGGCTACAAGTAGAAAATTCCAAAGAAAAGTCCTGGAATGAATGAGTTTCTCGTGTATGGGCCTGGGGAACTTGAAAACTCTGTTGTAAAAGTCATACCTTCTGTTGACACTCCTGCCCCAACTCTCAAAACTGATGATACTTAACAACAGCGTGCAGCTCAGAGCAGTTTAGAAGTAACATCTGCACAGCCTTCACCTGTAGACATGGCCCCTGGAGTTCACAACAAATTAGACTCTATGATCTCACACCGGATAGACATCCCTCTGTTTACTCAAATGTGATAATGGGGCAATACAATAACAAAATATCCACCATTTGTAATAACATTGCTCCAGCCAAACAGAAGTGCAAATATCCAAAAAGCTATCGTACTGGTTCAACAATGGGGTTAATAATCAAACAGTCAAATAAAGGGCCTACATCCCTAAGAGAAGAAATGGAGAAAACACCGATTTCTCTCTAAACTCGCATCCTATGTAAGTATCGAGCAACTTGCATTAAGCTCCTTTTTCCGTCCAATTTCAGATTTTTCAGTCTCAAACTTCTGAATGCAGACATCGGGTTCAGACCAGACATTTACATTTTCTCATAAATGTAGAGATGCATTGAGCCATGAATCCAGCACTTTAAAAAGTTCCTGACTACAATGAGTCTCCTAAACACTTAACACTTTAGAATTCAGAGGTACAGAGATGGCACTGACTGCCTCGCACTCCAACTAGGATCTGAACAAAAAATCCTCTCACCAGAAAAGCACCATCAGCATCATGGCTCTCCTTTGGTCTTGTGTGAGAACTTGACTTAGAAAAAGCTACTGCAAGCACTAAGTCTTCATCCCAGCTTGCTGACCCACAGCCACCTTCCCTTGTCAGGGAACATATTATGTTATCTTAATTTAACTTATATCCCGTACAGATACTCGAAAGTGTCCCGGCGCGGAACATAGTGGGCAACCATCAGAAATGTATGCAAAGAAATATGTTTTCAGATTTTTTTTGAAAATCAACCGATCCTGAATGGTCCGGAGGGCGAAAGGGAGAGCGTTCCAGGCAACAGCAGCTTTCCGAGCTAGAGAGCTGCCTCCAAGCCTCTGACATTTAAAACAGGGAAACTGAGCAAGGCGCTTGGACAGGGAACGCAGACAACGCGCTGGAGTGTAAAAGGCAAAGCGTTTTTGCAGATAGATGGGACCACGCCCATGAAGAACGCGGTGGGCCATGACCAAGGATTTAAATTTGACCCGGCCGGCTACAGGATGCCAGTGCAGGGAACGCAGATGGGGTCTCATGCTAGTGCTAGCCGGAATTTCAAGAACATGCTGGTGCCCTTGTGCCTATATGGCTGGAAATCATAAGTTCCGCTCTTGCGCAATGCACTTTTCCAGATGTACTAAAAGTGGTAATTGTTTGCCCACTATTAAAGACCTAACACTGACCCTGATAAATTTGAAAATTTAAAACCCATTGCAGGGCTTCCCTTCCTGGTTAAACTCAGAGAGAAACGTGTCGCTCTTCAGTTGGATAAATATACATCGGAATACCAGTTAATGGGTATACATCAGCCTGGCTTTGAGCTAGTCATAGCAGAGAAATATCCATGCTCAAGATCATAGATGACTCCTTATGGATCTTTGATGTAGATCCTTGACCTATCTGCAACTTTCAATACCATTCACCACAACATTCTCCTAGATGCTTTATGCAAGAGAATAGGCACTGAAGAAACACACTGTTATGGGTATAAACATACCTGTCTAACAGAACATAATGCATTAAAACACGCAATTCTCTATCGGCTTCCAAAGCTGTTCCATTGGGAGTACCATTTGGATCTATCAAAGCCCCCCCTATTATTCACCTTGCATGTTGAACTGCTAGGCAAGATATTGTCCAAGGCAGATAGTGACTTCCACCAGAATGCAGATGGTATGCAGCTGTACCTCAAGGCTGAAAGCACAAATGATTTTGGCTATCTTGCCCAATTCCTCTTTAAAATATACTCATGAATGCTCCAGATTAAATCTTAAACTGAAGCTTTAAAAACGGAATTCCCTGATTCAGTCTTCATTATATCACCTATAAATGTAGAGTCCCCTCTCCTGGCAATCGCCAAGCTACGGGCCCTACACCTCTTTCAGAAGCTTGTGAAATCAACCACATTGCTAGACATCAGGCTGGATAGTTCCCTCAATCTTGACTTCCATGTCAAAGAAATCACCTAGGGCCTAATTACAATGTCAGTCAGACTTGCCTCCGACCGACACTGTTTCGGGGAAGGAACTGCCCGATCTTAGGTCGGTGGTTTTGACAACCCCATTAAGATGTGACTGCACCAAACTTCAATTTTTCGATGGGAGCTTGTGTGGCGGGCTGAAACTACAGCAGCACAAGCCCCCATTGAAAAATGGAAGTTTGTACACATCCCAGCACCATGTGGCAGGCACCTCACGGAGCCTGCCACGCGGTGGAGGGATGTTGAGGGGGGCAGCCCAAATGCAGAGGGCCAGGGGGGAAAGGGGCCCTGGTGCCCCTAGGCCCAAATGAAGAAGGCCAGGGGGCAAGGGGGCCCTGCTAAGAGCCCCCAAAGTCGGTTTCCAACAGCCAATCCATGTCAGAAAGTCTGACATGGATTGGCTGTCAGAAACCGACATCATAATCCCAACGGCGGAAATGCCGTCCTTAAGGGACTATGGTGCCGTTCTGACTGACTGTCAGAAACGAGTCTGATTCCCCACTAGTTTAAATTCCGACCGCCGTCATCCTAATGCAGTGGTTGGAGTTTAAACCTACCATGTTGGTGGGAAAACCTCCGACCAGTGGTCAGAGATTTTCCGACTGACATCATAATTAGTGTGCTAGATTTCAACTGGAGTTGAAGCATAACAACAGCACTTGGATCCGCAAGCATGAATTCAAAGCTGCAGTATACTCTCTAATAATCAGACTACCTAAATCCTCCTGCATGAACCCTGTCAAAGCCATCCTCTAGTCAGCAGCCTGGCCGGTCACTCACATGAGAAAATGTTACAGAATTACTCCTGTTCTAAAGTTGTTAACATTTGAATCTTACTTCACATACAAAGTGTTAGGCAAGAGAATGGTTTTGATGGGTGTCAGGAAGTTGGGCGCTCCCAGAATGTGAAAGGTCATACGGTAGTTCTAAGTCGGTGCAAGACAGGTCAGGGGAACAAAACCAATTGAAAATAACCCCTGGGTAGACAGAGAGTGAGGATCTCTAGTCAAGCAAAATGCAACAAGTGTCCTGTGCACACGACAGAAAGTACGGGGTTCTCAGTTGAGAACTAGACTGCAATGATACTTTAAGTGGAGCAAAGCAATTCAACGGTGTGAATTTGAAGAAAAGGTTTTAATGGTTCTATGTAGAAAATCAGTACAGACAAGAGCATAAGGCCGACACGTGTTTCGTCACACCATGTACGGGTGGTGACTCATCAGGACCAGCTGTGTGCACGGTCCAGCGAACGGCGATCCTGGGTGGGGTTGAGGGCGAGCCCAAGAAATTGCTGGAGAAGTTAAGGACGGGTAAGTCCAGGGCGTGGTGCTGGGGATCAAGCAGGACACGGGTAGGTGCGGTCAGCACGGTCTTCATCCGGGTAATGGATTTTCTTCAAATTCACACCGTTGAATTGCTTTGATCCACTTAAAGTATCATTGCAGTCTAGTTCTCACCTGAGAACCCCGTACTTTCTGTCGTGTTCACATACAAAGTGTTACACCTCAACCCTCTCCTTTCTCTACCCCCACTCAGCATACAAACTGAAACTGTTCAGGAAACAAATTTAAACTACTTCTCCAAAAACCTGATTTCAAAACACAATCCATCATCAAGCACACTTGGGATCTGGTATGCCTTTCCAACCCCTTTAAAACTTACTTCCTCATTGCCATTTTTTAAAGATAAACTAAATGATCTAATTAACCTGCCCTTCCACCGTTCTCTTTGTTCATGCTTGCTGATGAGCTACACTTCCCACTGTTGGCATACTGTTGGATTGCTGCTGACCTCAAATGTATCAAACCTGTCGGTAGAAGCTCTGCATGACGGGGGCGTGGCTTGGATGCCGCGCAAGATGGCCGGCTAGGTGCTGGGCTCCGCCGCGCCGTTCTACCTCTAAGTCGCTTTCCTGATGTGAAGGGGGCCGTTTCTCCACTTCTTTGCTGAATTCCTACATCGGAACTCGAGGAGAACAAACGGAGGGGCTTTGCGGCTTTCCGAGTGCCGTTTTTCATCTCCTTCTGCGACGTGACGGTCGCTCCTCACGGAACCGCCATCTTTGCCGCCTCTCAGAATACCGGACCTCTGCCTCCACAACCCGCCAGAACACCTTCTTTTAACATGTGTTCTCCGGCGTCAACGGACATGGGGGTGAGCAATTGGAGTATTTTATAACCTGACCTATGCCCTTATTGCGCTGTCTACCCTGGGGAATGACTGCTTAGATTCTGCGTCATGGCGTTGCCTATGTGAGACCCGCCTTTTTCAGACGCTCCGTCCTTTCATCGCTGCAGTTCTTTTTTCCTCAATTGTGCGTCTTCCTACCCACTGAGGGTGCACCAGTGTTAATGGTGTTGGTTTTCTGTTGAACTGCCTGACTATATTATTCCGCCTCAGCTGCTTCAAGGTTTGCTTTCCCCAACTGTCATTTTGGGAGCTCCATCGCGTCAGCACCGACAGCGTATGTGCCATTCACTTCACTGGCGCTTTCAGTCGCTTTCTACTGCACCTCGCAAGTGCTCCCTAAGGGGAATAATTTTTACCGTCTCCACTTCATGCTAAGCTGCGACATGTCCTGAGGACAATGTTCCTTGACTATCCCTGCGTTATTGCTTACTCTGTCATGCGCATGTTCTTTTCTCTGAAGGATTCATGCTTTTTGTGCGATACTTTCTTGGATTTTGTAATTGTGCTTTGACCTAGATTGTCTACAATTACAGCGGGCCAGGCACTCTACCTGTTTCTATGCAGTATCTCATCCTATGTTTCTTTCATTTGGTAACAGTTCCCACACCAAATGGAGGTACCCGCACCTTGGATGCTGTTATAGTATACTGAACGTTATCTTCAATTGACTGGCTGTATGCTCACCCACTTGAGGTTCTGTGTGACTCACTCTGGATGAACATTTCCATGATTTCGTTGTATCAGCGCCTTTGTTTTTGAAATTCAGGTGGATTAACGTCCCTACTGTTCGCTATACGAAGTTTCTAAATACGTTCCTTTGCCAGGTGTGTTTCCTCTTGACTCACTCTCATCTATGGTACGGTGGCGCAAACCCAAGTTCGTGTTTAATCCCTCTGAGAGTATTCCTGTGAGTTCTTCCAACTTGAGTGCCTCCTCACAATCTGTCAAAATGTCGACTTCTGCCACTCAACGCTCTTCTTCAGGCAATCCACCGTCAAATAAGCCTTCACCCCCCACATCGTCAATCAAAAGGCTGAAGCAGAATTCTCCTACACCTGACTCTTCTCCTTCACCTACTATGGACTTGATTTTGGAAGAGATCCGTGCGTTGCGTCCATTCATTGAGGATACCAGCAGGGATATGCAACTTTTGAAGGACAAATGGGAAGTAATGGACACTCGACTTTCATCAATTGAACATCAACTTCCTGAGGTCCACTCTAACACGCAACGTATTGATTCTCTGGAGAAGACTGTCCTCTCTTTGCAGCGACACACAGAGGATTTGGAAAATCGTAATAGGAGGAACAACCTACGCCTTTATGGTTTGCCGGAAACTCTTGAGGGGGATGATCCAGTCACCTTCTTTACCTCCTTCCTTCCGAAGTTATTGGACATGCCACCGTCCACATCCATCAGCATTCAAAGAGCTCACAGGCTTGGAGCACACTCATCCACCTCTACTAAGCCTCGTGGTGTTATCAATCTATTTTTGAAATTTACTGATCTATTATCCATCCTCTCTGCTGCTAGAGCCAAAAGACAATTAGCCTGGCAAGGTCAACGTATCTACATATCTCAAGACGTTTCTAATGCCACTGCATCCAGACGCAAGGAATTCCTGGCTCTTCGACCATCTCTACGTTCTCTAGGGGCCCGTTATGGCTTGTTCCATCCATGTACCTTCAGAGTCACCCATCAGAATAAGTCTTGGTCTTTCCAAGAACCTGGCGAACTCCGTAATTTCCTTCTTTTGCACAACAACGATGGAATGGAATCCTCACCTTCTACTAGTGGCTGATTGATTATCTTATACTCCTAATGTATTTGATGTTATTTACTGTTGTTCTGTTCTTTCACATCATTGACCAGTTTTTTCAATTGACCTCCATTATATTGGATTCCTGCTTGACTTAGGTCTTTCTCATATTGCTTAGAATATATGTACTATGTTCCTGATCTCATTGTTTTTCTCTCTCCTTTCCCATACAGATGTGTCTCAATTTCCCCTTCACTGTGTATTATTATCCTTTGTGTCCCTGTGAGGTTTCGGCGCGGCTGCGTTCCTGGTCCTAGTTTCCCCGTCTTGTTCCGCATCACCGCTTCCCCACCTCCCTTCGTGTACCCTTCCCTTCAGGTATGTCTCCTACAGTCATCCGTATGGATTTGTACTGTCTTCTATGCATTCTCTCTTTTCTTTCCTTTCCACCTTTCACACTGCATATTCCTTTTTCTCCACTATTTCCCCTTCCTCTTTTCCTATTCCTTTTAATTTCTCCCCCCTTTCTCCTATTTTTTCCTTATTCTTTCTTCTACTATTCTGATGGTTACCGTAATTTTATTATGCTATTGCTTGTTTTATTTCTTGTACAGTATGTTCTTGCACCTTTCAGTTTTGAACAGTTTATTATGTTGTGACTTTCAAAGTTATTTCATGGAATGTGAAAGGATTTAACCATCCTATTAAACGGCAGAAAGTACTTTCCCACCTCTCCTCTTACAATCCCGATATTGTTCTCATTCAAGAAACCCATCTTTCAGATGTTGAATCCTTGAAACTTAAAAGATTGTGGGTTGGCAATGTTTTGTTTTCTCCAGCTTCCCATAAGAAGAATGGTGTTGCTATTTTAATTCACAAACGTCACAAATGTAAAGTACTTCTCGAAGAAAAAGATGATGAGGGGCGTTGGATTCTTGTTAAGCTGCTTATTAATAATATCCCACTTACTTTGTTCAATGTTTATGGTCCTACAGGTTTTGATTCCTCTTTTTGGCCCGTAATTACTGCAAAATGTATCCAACATAAAGATGATTCCTTCCTTTTGGGCGGGGATTGTAATCAAATCGTTGACCCCTTTTTAGACCGCAAATCCTCTGTACGATTCACCCCCCACAAACCCCATAAACAGTTTCTCGATACTATCACACAGGTTCACCTTGTAGATTCATGGAGGCTCACACACCCAGACACTATAGATTTTTCTTTTTTCTCCCCACCACATGCCTCTTTTTCCCATTTAGATTATATTTTTCTTTCTTCTTCCTTATCTCAAAATCTTATATCCTCGTCTATTGAACCTATTGTCATTTCTGATCATTCCCCTATCATCACTGATTTTGATCTTTCTCCTTCAACTCCTAAATCTTCTCGTTGGCGTTTTAACTCTTCCCTACTTACAGATCCTCTTTTCTCCTCCTCTTTTCGCTCTTTCACGTCTGAATTTTTCCAGCTTAACTCTACTCCTGATATCTCTCCCCATGTTCTTTGGGACTCTTTCAAAGCCACAGCCCGCGGATTTATTATTGATTTTGTTTCCAAAAAAAAGAAAAAGTTTCTCCAAAAGCGCAAAGTTACTCTTGCACATATCAAATCGCTTGAACACCAATTTTATACCTCCTCTCCAACTCAAATACCTTCTGAACATCTTCAAGCTAAAATTGCATTTAACAAACTTACTACTGATTCGGCCTCCTCCTTTCTCCTCCGAGGTAGTGCACGGTATTACGGGGGGCGCAACAAATCGGGCAAATTGCTTGCTAATTATCTGAAATCACGTAAAGAACGAACTCTCATAGACTCCATCTATTCCCCTTCCAACGTCCTCTTGCACACTGATAAAGACATTTTACAACAGTTCCAGTCTTTTTATGAATCTTTATATTCTCCTGAGAATCCCCCTACCCCAGATCTCCTACAATCCTATTTTGAAGGTTTGCCTACACCAGATGCTGCTACACTTAATTTCTCAGACATGGAGGCGGTTTTTACCCTCTCTGAATTATCCACAGCGCTCTCTTCTCTAACCAAGGGCAAGACCCCGGGGCCTGATGGCTTTCCCGTTGAATTTTACTTACACTTCTCTGATCTCCTCTTACCTAAACTTCTCTTTCTTTTTCAATCTTTTTGCACCGCAGGTTTGGCTCAAGGCTCCTTTCAGGATGCTACCATATGCCTCATCCCTAAAGAAGGCTGTGACCCAAAATACTGCAAGAATTATCGCCCAATATCCCTAGTCAATGTGGACTATAAAATCTATGCAAAACTATTAGCCCTTCGTCTTAATCTTTTTATGCCGCATCTTATTGGGAAGGAACAATGTGGTTTTGTTAAGGGCCGCCTCACCTCAGACAACTCCAGACTCCTCCTTAATGTTCTCAACAAGGCTTCCTCTCTCTCTATCCCCCTTGCGGCTATCTCGGTTGATGCCGAAAAAGCTTTCGATCGAGTTGATTGGTCTTTTCTGATGGCTTCACTGAAATGGCATGGCTTTGGTCCGAAATTTATCTCCTACGTTTCCTTGATATATTCTATGCCCAAAGCGTCGGTCCTTGTTAATGGTCAACTTACCGCCCCCTTTATCCTTCAACGTGGTGTACGTCAGGGCTGTCCTCTTTCCCCTCTTCTTTTTATTTTAGCTCTTGAACCCTTCATTTCTTCTATTCGTAACAACCCTTCCATTTCTGGTTTCCCATATGGTGAGCATCAACTTAAGTTATCGGCTTATGCGGATGACATCCTTTTATTCATTTCAGATCCACAGACTTCTGTCCCAGCTTTAATGCATGAATTTGACAGATTTTCCCAGGCTTCAGGATATAAAATTAACTCGGATAAGACGGAGATTCTTCCTATAACTAAATTTTGTCTTCCACATTTCTTTACTTCCACCGGTTTTGCCTGGAACAGTACGAAAAGAAAATATCTTGGCATCCTCTTCTCTAATTCTATCCTCTCTTCTATCCGACTTAACATGACTGCAGTCATTTCTAGAATTGATTCGCTTCTCTCTTCCTGGAATCCTTTATACCTTTCCTGGTGGGGTCGTCTTGACTCGATTAAAATGATGATTGCTCCGATTTTGATCTATTTACTCTCCATGCTCCATGTACATATTCCAGCCCTCTACTTCCGTCGCATTGACTCTCTTTTATCCAAATTCCTTTGGAAACAGAAGAAAGCTCGTATATCTCTCTCGGCTCTTCGTAAACCTAAATCAAATGGGGGGATTAATTTCCCAAACTTCCGTCTTTATCATAAGTCCTTCTCTCTTCGCCAAGCCTCACGTTGGTTATCGCAAGACGTGACCCCTTTTGCCCCTTTATGGTTATCGGTTGAACGTGATTTACTCCTTCCTTATTCCTTTCAGGATGCACTTCGCTTTACTACCAAGGCTCCTTGTCTAAACCCTCCATTATTCAAACATACCTCCTCTCTTTTGCGACCCTTACTGTCCACAGCCTCTCTTTCCCGTGAATCCTTTTTAACGTCATCCATTTGGTATAACTCATCCATTCTCATACGGAACAGACCTATTGCCTGGACGTCGTGGAGATCAAGAGGTATTATATGGGTTCATCATCTTTTTGACGGTTCGTCTCCTCGTTCCTTCCCCCAATTTCAGGCCCAGCTTCATTGTCCTGCATCGTTTGCAAAGAAATATTGCATTCTCATGGACACCGTTCTTGAGCGATACTATTCTTTATCCTCGGATGAACTATCCACCTCCCTTTCCTCCGTCCTCACCATTCTCTCTACTATTCCTAAGGCTTCTCTTATTTATCGATACTTCTCTGCTCCTGACCCTGATCGTCCCAAGTCCAAGTTGGAACTCTCTTGGGAAAAGGACTTAAACTGCTCGTGGCCGACCTCTCTTTGGAACAAACTTTGGGCAAAATCCTTGAAGACCTCTCGCACTGCATCTCTCACTCAATCCTTATTCTTCTTCTATCACAGACTCTATCTCTCTCCTCTTTCTCTTTCTCGTTTCCTTTCTTCTTCTACAACCAACTGTTGGACCTGTGCTGCTCCCAATGCTGATCTCTATCATCTTTTCTTTCTCTGTCCTTCTGTCCGTCGCTTTTGGTTTCAAGTGTGGTCCCGCATCTCTCAAATCTTTCATCTTTCTATTTCCTTTTCTACCTCTTTGGTTTTTCTAGGTAGCCTTTCAGAAGCTTTAGACCTCCCCCCACATTCATGTGGTCTTTTTGACCTTTTTCTAGCACTTGCACTTCAACATATCGCCTCTAATTGGAAATCCTTGAACAACCTCTCCATAACCTCCTGGTGGAATTTCCTATGTCATTCTCATAGATTGGATGTTGCCTTTGCATCCTCCTGCAAACCCCCTCGAAATGTTGAACTCTACTGGTTACCTCTCACCTTCTTTTCAGATCATTCTGCCAAAAAGACTTATACTTCATTGACCCCTGACAATTTTAAACCCCCTTGAACGTTTGTATTTCTGCTTGTAAGTTTATGCTTCAGTTTTCACTATAGAAGTTTCTTTTTTCCTTTGTTTATTCATATCTTAATAATGTTTTTAACCCGTGCATTTACTGTTCTATTTGCCATCACCTAATTTGCTTCTCTTATATTGTAACCTTCACTGTATTATTCATTGTTCCTTTTTCCCCTCCCCTCCCCTCCTTTCCCTCCCTTAAAAACTCTTAAAATGCTTTGTTCCCTCTTTGTGACATCAGCTGACTTAATTTTATTCGCCTATGATTGCCCTTTCTCATTTTATTCTGCTGTTGTCACCTTATTGTATTGCTAATTATTTATCTCAATAAAGCTTTCAAACATAAAAAAAAAGAAGCTCTGCATGACATATTATGTAAAATTCTTAACCCTGCAGAGAGGTTCAAGCGAGCTCTATGCCACCTTCAATCACCAACTAAATCCTATTCTCACAACCTTTATTAAGCACAAGTGTATATATTTTACATACATGACTATTTATTTATAAAGTTTTATATAGCGCGAACAAGATCCCTAAGGATATCAGAGCGCTTTACAAAAGGATGGAAGGAAGGACATAAATGCAATATCGACATCAAGTACGAAAACAGGAATAATTGATTGCTGTTCTCTACGGTCCCAATTTACAATGGTAATTTTACAGCTATAGATTTACTCACATGTAAATCTAATCATGGACTTGGTGTAAACCTACATTTTTTCCCTATTCACCATTTCCGAGTGTAGAAGTACACCTCTGTGTAGACTTACATCTCAACCCCCTTCAGTTCATGCAGTGGAGACATCTATGACTGAATTTACAAGTGTAAAGTTAATACTAGCAGGTTTTCCACAAGTAGTTGAACATCTACCGCATGGCAGAGATCGCTATATTGTAGCGTAGACGGAAAGTTATTAAAATATTTCAAATATTTTTATTTAAAATATAAGTGTAAAATAAATTCAAATAAACAGTTGTACCATACAGCTTATAAAATAACATTTTAGAAAACATTAACACTTTCCAATAAATGCTAATTGATACCACAAATAATTTAAATATAGATTCATTTATTTTATAAATAATAATTTTTAAACACAATAAAACCACCCTCACTAGTCTTTAGTATTGCTTTGTGACGTTTATGAATGCTGTATTTTTAGAAGTGGAGTTTGTGAATAGCAATGGTCTTACTCAGTTGTGAGTGTGGTATTTAACTAACATGCTCCTCCCTAAACCCCTCCATACCTGTCCCTAAACTCCTACCTAAAGCTCGCTAACCCCTCCCATCTAATAGTAAGTATTTATTTATTTATTTATTTGAGTTTTATAAAGCGCATGGTTACACTAGCAAGTGTGTCCCCGCGCTGCTTGCTACAGTTATTTCCCAGAGTCCAAGGCATGAATTTTTGCAGAGTGCTTAGTCCGGTCTTAATCTTTGGGGAAGAGAACAGTTTTCAGGTGTCTTCGAAAGTTAGACTCAGAGGGTTCCAGACGCAGTTTTTCTGGCAGCTGGTTCCATATCCTAGCGGTCATGGCTCTAAAGGATTTCCCACCCATTCTAGCCGTTTTGACCTTCGGGACCTGAACTTGCCCAGTCCTCATTTTCGGCAACTCCCCCTGCTCCCTCCCACATTTCCTGTAAAACATATACCTAGGTGTGTGGAGATCTCCCCAAAGAAAAACTAGGATCGGCAGAGGTCTTTATTAAAATATTTGTGAACAGCATTTTATAATATGCGAGTAGTACTACTGTAGTACGTCTTTACGTGCTACAAAATGCTGTTTTTAAAAGGCCCCTACTTTCAGTTTGGGTGTGCAACAAATATATATCTCTCTAAAATCTTTCATGTTTATACTGATGCCAACCACAAATGTAGGTAGCTCTCACCAGCCTCTCTTAAGTAGTTCCAATGCCACTTGCAGATGTTGTTTATGTCAGTTCCTTTTCTTCCCTTTGTTGTAAAGGTCTCCACCCTGTCCTGGGGCCAAATAACACTACAACAAAAACTATAAAATAGTAAAAGCCTCTGATTTGCATGTGGGTCACAACACTGCAGCAGGATCAGCTTAAGGGTGTGTCCACTCGACTCCTGAAGTTGTCGTACTAGTCTTTTTAAATAGGTTGTTTGAAGTCTGCAGACATGTCGTGCCTGGTAACTGCAGACTGTGAATGGTCGATCGCTTTGCACTCTTGTCCAGCTCTATGATCAATAAGGCATAATTGTATAAATATCTTCTGTGAGACACCTTAAATATTGTCCCACCTTTTGTGTCAACAGCATAAGGCATCCTGGGAAGTGTAGTTGTGATGTTAGTACTATAAGAATGTGCCCACCTGACAAAGAATGTAAAGCCCTCTTGGGTAAAAAGTGAGAAGGTGGAAGTTTGGTTTGTTCTGCTGTTCTGGTGAGGAGGAAGGAAATGGAAAAATGCAGGGGTTATGCAAGCTGTTAGAAGACTATGGGTATAACAACATAATGCTTTTAGAGGCTTGCTGAACAATAACTGGAAAAAACAAGCATTGACAAAGCCAAACGTCTCGCCTTTGTGAGCTACTGGCGTTGCCAATGGTGTTGAGCCCAGCACCACTGCCTCTGAGATACTTGCTACGCAAACAAATGATGGACAGAACGCTGAATAAATCATACATTCACCCCCAGTCAAGAGATCTGGGTTAAACCCATCGTATTTTTGCTCACCATGCCACCCCAGTTTAGACCCAGCCATATGCAAGTCAGTCTTGACCCTATGCCACATGGGAACAGTCCAGACCGAACTGCCAAGCCAGGTCCTCCCTGGACCAGAAACAAGCATTTTGGGACCGGTTTCTGGGTATTACCCTTCATCAGCCAGGCTAGCTTGAATCCAGTGGCACAGTGAGCAGGGGACCCACGTCTGGGCATATCCATCCGACTTAGGGTGAAATTTTCTACGCAAACAAATGATGGACGGAATGCTGAATAAATTATACATTCACCCCCAGTCAAGATATCTTTGTTAAATCCATTGTTCTTTTGATCACCATGCCACCCCAGTTTAGACCCAGCCATATGCAAGTCAGCCTTGACCCTATGCCTCATGGGAACAGTCCAGACCGAACTGCCAAGCCAGGTCCTCCCTGGACCAGAAGCAAGCATTTTGGGACTGGTTTCTGGGTATTACCCTTCATCAGCCAGGCTAGCTTGAATCCAGTGGCACAGTGAGCAGGGGACACACGTCTGGGCATATCCATCTGACTTAGGGTGAAAAGTTCTACACAAATGATGGACGGAATGCTTAATAAATTATACATTCACCCCCAGTCAAGAGATCTTTGTTAAATCCATTGTTCTTTTGCTCACCATGCCACCCCAGTTTAGACCCAGTGTAGGAAGGTAGATCCCTGACTATGGTTGCCCCCAACTTTTTGCCTGGTGTTTTGCTGGTTTTCTGACTTAGTTGACCTGGGGCCCTGCTATTCAGGGCCCCAGGCCTACTGCTCTCTCTGTAAAATGGATTCCATGTACCTTAGGTACATATCTAAATTGGATACTGAGTCACCTTATCAGTCCCTGTACAGTGTACCTTAGGTACCCAGGGCATAGGTGTACCCAGGGCCTACCAGGGGCTGCAGCATGTATTATGCCACCCCTGGCTGGCCATCCAAATCTGACACAACTGGCTGCTTGACAGCTGGGGCAAGGTGGTGTAATCACCCTTTGCTTTAGATATAGTATACCTATATCTAACCCTAAAATGGACACACAGATCTCCTATCAGTCACTCCTATGGCAGGCCTTAACAATCCTGAAGGCAGAGTGCTTGGAATCGTGTGAGATGGTGCTCTGGCATGAGCTGAGCCTGTCTGCGGCTTTCGGGATCTATCCCTTAGCCGTTTCCATGATATCGCATACCATATACTCTTTTAAGTGCATTATAATCCTCGCAGTTATATGCCAACTCTGGTATCGCTTTATCAAAACATGTCGAGTAAGGTGTCATACGACTTGGAATACTAACCCCTCGCCAATTCTGGCGACGGGGTTAGCATTCCACCCTTCTAGAGGGACACGACATGCATGTAACCCCTAAACCCGGTTAAAGTCAAACAAAGCCTCAGCTCCACAAAATGGATGCTGCCACCGAGACACAAGTCTGACCTCCTGCTGCTGGGAGTCCTCCCAGAGCAGGAGATAAGGACAAAGGGTTTCCTGCCAGGGGCGGTGCCAGCACCGTCCCAGACAGGGTTTTGTGTATTGTAGGTAGGCAGGGCTTCAGAGGAAGGTGACTGCACGTGGCACCCCGGTGCTCACTGTGCATAGGCTGGCTTGAACCAGTTCCAGGGACACTCCAGACCCTGTGCTGGGGAAAAGCCCGCCAAGGAAGTGGGTGTAACCACCCCCCTCCTGGTCCCACCCATAGGGCAGGACTTAGTCGCGTGCCAGCCCCCTTTTCCCAGATAAAGGTAGGGACTGGCCCCCTTCCAAATCAGATCATCTTTGGAATCAAGATACCACTTTCCACGAAAGGACTTCACGATTTCTTCCTCAAGATTCTCCCTTGTGGCTAAGGAGTAGTCACCCTGCATCCGCAGGCACCATCCAAGAACACTGCGGTCTGCTGCACGTCCTTCCTCCGGAATCCGACTGCCCAGCTCGACGAGACCCGGGTCCCCTGGCACCTCTGACCTCTACCCACCTCTACAGCACAGCTGAGAACCGTGGGTGCGACGAGACCTCGAGGGACCGGCCATCGCCAAGACTGCACGACTTCTGCACAGCAAGCCCACCGAGTAATTTCCTGGTGAGTGCTTTGGGGTCCGAGAAGCCCCCACCCTGAGCAGCTCCAGCACCGAAGAGCAGCCCCCCAGCATCTCCACGATCGGCGTGGGGCCCTTCTGCTTTCTGCTGCTCACCGCGTTGTTTGGCTACTAGCCCGCTGGCTTGTGGCCTTCCGAACGACGCCCGACGACAACACTGCTGCTGGTCTGGTTGCTCCAGACTGGCCCTTGCTTCCCTCCATCGGAGAAGTACCCTGGACCCTCCTGGTCCGGCTAAGACGCCATTTTAGGTCCACCGCGTGGGCCTTGCATTTGCCAAGACTTGTTGCCCAATCCTGGGTCCAGCGACGTCGACAGCAAGAACCTTCGTGGGACAGCTCGCACCTCCATCCTGGTCGCCGACAACGCCTCCTGGTCCGAGAGACTGCAGAGCCCAGCAGCGCCCACTCACCTGACTGCGGTGACTTCGCCCGGTGCCATCCTGGTGCCCACTCAATCACTGGCTAGTGATTCAAGAACTTGGTCCCCTCTGCTTTCAGGTTTCCTTCTTCCTTGATCCAGGCTTGGATCCATCGAACTTTTCTTCACTGGTCACCTGCCAGCAACTTCCTTCTTCCAGGCTCCTGGTCCGGCAACGAGATTCCCGACGTCTTTTCAGACCTATGCAGCTGCAGCCCCTGGGCTAGGTAACTTCGGCACTTCGGTGTCCCAGCATAGCCTCACTATCCAAGGGTCAGGATCCACTGTCGTTTTCCTCCTACCAGGTCGGGTTCGCCCGTGAACACTAACTTTGCCTTTACTAGCCTCCATAGACTTTGTCCCGCATCCCGCGTGAGAGTGCACACTCTGCACCCGAGTCCCCTAGGTCTCCTAAGAGTAATCTAACGATTCCCTAGTCAAGTCCTAGCGATTCCAAAGCCTATTAGTACTGTACTTACCTGCTAGTAATTTCGCATTCCACTTTTTAAGTATATGGTTTTTCGTGCCCCTCGGGCATTCGTGTATAACGTGCTAACTTAAGTATTTTCATAAGAGTTTTGTTGTGTGCTTAGCACCCTGTCCTCATAAAGAGTACAGGGTTGTTGTGATTCTAATAAATACATTGTTTATTTTCATAACACTTGTGTGGTGTCCTTTCACTGGGTGTTCAAGGGGTAATGTGATGGTAAAACAGCTGGCTTAACACGCCCTCTAGAGTCTTAGCCTTAGACTGCTCGTATCCATGCTACTAGGATAGCTGGTCTATAAGGTTGACTTACAACCAATCATCAATAAGGGTTGTTTGGACTGATATATAGTGATCACTAGAATAGTGAACACTGCACATCAGGCCAACTTCTCACACCCAGCCATATGCAAGTCAGTCTTGACCCTATGCCTCATGGGAACAGTCCAGACCGAACTGCCAAGCCAGGTCCTCCCTGGACCAGAAACAAGCATCTTGGGACCGGTTTCTGGGTATTACCCTTCATCAGCAAGGATAGCTTGAATCCAGTGGCACAGTGAGCAAGGGACCCACGTCTGGGCTTATCCATCCCACTTAGGGTGAAAAGTGTTACGCAAATAAATGATGGATGGAATGCTGAATAAATCGTACATTCACCCCCAGTCAAGAGCTCACCATGCCACCCCAGTTTAGACCCAGCCATATGCAAATCAGTCTTGACCCTGTGCCTCATGGGAACAGTCCAGACCGAAACGCCAAGCTCTCCATGCCACTGGAGTCAAGCTATCCTGGCTGATGAGGGCTGAAAGCCTGAAACCGATCCTAGGATGCTTGTTTCCAGTCCAGGGAAGACCTGGCCTGGCAGTTCGGGCTGGACTGTTCCCATTGGGCACAGGGTCAAGTCTGATTTTCATATGGCTGGGTCTAAACTGGAATGGCATGGTGAGCAAAAAACAACGGATTTAGGCCCAGATCTGTGTACTGGGTTGAATGTATGACATTGTTCTGCATCCTGTCCATCAATTATTCTTTTTGCATTTGTCCCCCCGAGTGGGAAGGGTATGCCCAGATGTGGGTCCCGTGCTCTAGATGCCACTGGAGACAAACTATCCTGGCTGATGAGGGCTGAAAGCCCGAAACCGGTCCTAGGATGCTTGTTTCCAGTCCAGGAAGGACCTGGCCTGGCAGTTTGGGCTGGACTGTTCCCATTGGGTGCAGGGTCATGACTGATATGCATATGGCTGTGTCCAAACTGGAATGGCATGGTGAGCAAAAAAAGCATGGATTTAGTCCCAGATCTCTGTACTGGGGTGAATGTATGATATTGTTCTGCATTCTGTCCATCAATTATTCTTTTTGCATCTGAGATACTTTGCAGCAAGGCTAAAGAAAAGGAAAAAAAAGCCTTTGACTGGGCCACCTGGGGCATTTTGTAGGTGAACACACCTGGCATGCACACACCTACAAAATGACACAGGTGCTTTTTTTTCTATTAAGTTACCAACCCAAGTTGTATCAGTAACTTAAGAGAAAATAAAACATGCAAAAGGGAAGTGGGCAGGCGAAGAGAGTGGGAGCAAAGTGGGCCATGGTTGGGGGAAATGCGAAGCAATAAGGTGAGGGTGGGGGAGAGCAGTGAAGAGGGTAGCAACAAGGGGGAAACTGGGGGAGCGGAAGCAACATGGGGAGGGTGGGTGGAATGATGGAGAAACACAGGGGAAGGTAGGGGTGATAGCGAACCAACACAGGAGAGGGTAGGGAATGCAGAAACAACAGGGAAGGGGACGTGAAAGCAACAGGTGGGCTAGAGTGGATGTGAAAGCAACTGGTAGGCAAGCATGGGAGCAAAAGCAACACGGGTTGGGATAAAGCAACACGTAGGGCGCAGGTGGGTGGAAGCAATGAGGAGAAGCACATGGGCAAGCACAAAAGGGTGGAGGGTGGGCAGAATCAGTCAGCAACAGAGAGCAACATAGATTGCAGGGAAAGAGTCATACACAAGGGAGATGGCTCAAAAATACATGTAATCAAATGGAGCGCTTCACACTAAAGAAAACAGTAGTGCTTGAAAAGAAAGCAGTGGAAGAAGTGATGCCAGTCAATGAAAGCGATTGTATAGAGGTAGTGTTCGATATGAGGAACAAACACACGACTGATGAGCTGAGACATGAATAAGAAGGCGGCAAATGAGGCTGACAAGGAAAGTCAACAAATGGTAAGCATTGGGCGGGCTCCAAGCCCCTCTATGTTCTTGGTAAGTCACAATATGCCTTGCAGCAGACAGCGCATACGTTGTCTAATAGGCTCGATGTAAGCATATTTCCCCAGGTCAACTCCCAATAAACAGATAGAATCAGGGACCTTACTTTTTCTTAAAAGTATTTTTATTAAAAGAATCAACATTTGCTGTGCTGGATAGCAGTGAATATTCGATCGAAAGAAAGTTGACAAATTATGCCATTTAAAAATAAAAATCCACCAGAAGCAAAAGGAAAGTGTGACTCATTCACTGCGCTTCTGTCGCAGATGTCCTGCCCACGCGCCAAATCCGACCACGGATTCAGGAAATGTCAACTTTCCACCATCTGTTGAGCCTCTCTGAAGAGCATGTCTAATGCAGAGTGAATGTCTTGTGCAGGAGTGCTGATCCAGATTACAAAAAGATTCTGCTTTATAGAACAAGAGGAGGGGTCATTGAGGTGCAGTCTGAGCCCTAATGGGCAGCCATTGATGAAGGGCGTGGTGTCTACAATTGGTCAAGGGCTCTGGTGTGGTCACGCAGCCAGATAGTGAATAGGAGAGGTATGAAAAGGCATTTAAGGCTGGTGGTCACACACTGATCAGGGATATGGCCACCCTCATCATGATAGACTCTAGTCAAATATTGTTCAAGGAGGGGGCAATGAATGTGGTCAGACCTTGATCATTTGGGAATGTGATCAGCTACAGATCAAGAGGTCAAGGGGAATTTGTACTCTGACATGGATGAATGGACGGATGAGCTGGCATTCATCATGGTGGAGCGTTGTCAGACATAACATGGGGATTGTAGTGGTTATCTTGATTCCACCTCATTCCTACCTTTTTCACCACCCTATACTTCTTGTCTCTTTATCTCTCTCTTGCAGTTGGTTTTTCAAAGTCTTCGTTCTCTCCTGGTCACTGTTTTCCTGCAATTATCGTCCTCTGAGGTTCTCCCCTTTATGAATTTGTCGCTTTTACTGATGATAAAATATAAGTCTAAGTTTACAAATATTGAAGGGTCCCACCACCTGCAAACCACTAGCACAAATTAAGCACAAGGTTGTGTGCAGAAAGACATTGATCAAGGATAAGGTCATCAAATGGCTTCCTATCACAAGGGACACCATTTTCCATTGCTGGGCGTTCCTTTACCACCCAAACGTATTGCAGTGTTGGTTTATTTCAAATTAACTGATTGGACCAATCCACTAAAAACAGTGAATTCTAAAAAGAAAATCCAGGACTGAGCATTGTGCATGAGGACATGGCATCATCTGACAAACTGAATCAAGAGGGGGAGAGATGTAGTCAGTAATGGTGAACATATTTATCTTTTCACAATTAAATGTTTTGCTTCAATATCGACAACATGTGCACTCACAAATGTATGTACAGTGTGCAATTTATATTTGAATTACCATAGCAATACAGTCTTAATTGTAGCGTTTGGATGCCATTTCTTCCATGTCTTGTATCTCTCTTTGTCTCAATAGAAGCTGGACCAGTAACATTGAATGTTGTCTATCGGGTGATTTTTTTTGTTGTCAAGTGAAAATGTTTTCTTGATGCAATCCTTGCGGAATGCATTAACAAGATGCTGTGAAGTACCTGCAAAGCACAGTTTAGACCGAATGTATCTCATTATGTGCTGATAATTACATAACATGTATTTGTAAAGTGCGCGTTCACCCAAGGGTACCTTGGTACTGCATAACAGATGTTTAGTGTTAGCCAACTCATTGGTACTCCTTTTATCGACCTAAGAAGGTTGAATGGCTGAGTAGACCAGCTGGGAGTTGAACCTGTGACCATGAGGTCAGACACAGGCCTCCACAGTGGATGCATTAGTCCACTAAGAAACCAGAACTGGTTGAAGGACGTTTAGAAAGACTTTAATGTGCCTTAGGTTAAGCAATTAATGAATTTGCTTCATCTCATTGTACCTTAACCTGACTGGTTACCTTCATGGGAATCATTTGCAGGTGTAACAAGTGCTTGAAAATGTACGATTTATGCTAATGCAAGGTAGATGAGATTTTAGATGCTCTCCTCAATGCTTTAGAAGCTTTTGTTCAGTCTCTTAGGGAGAATTTCCTTTCCCATTGCTTGTGAGCAGATGCTTACGATTGCCTTTCAGAGCCTGTCTGTCAGATTCCCTTTATCTTGACCTCTCAGCTTCCCCAACTTTGTCCTACCTTATCAGTGTAGGATGCTCTCTTTATGGGAGAACTGTTTGGCTCTATTCAATTCGAGACAGCTTTATAACAGCTTGTCTTTGTTCTTATGATTTTAAATTGCTTTGAACATATTGATTATTAATGCAATCATGTATTGGTTATTAAATTACAATTAATGTTGATGACTTGAGTTTGTAATTTTACAAATCTTTTAATAAAGCTTCATGGTTTTGAAACGTAACTACTCTGTTTCCCATGTGAAGCCAAATGTGCATGTTTTGATTTTGATGTCTAGCCAAAACATAGCTCAGCAAGTTAAATAACTTCTTCCAAGCAAAGTGGGAAATGGATGCCATAGTAAAGAGGTCACTATTACTACATTTTGCAACGGAGAAAGTGTTCAAACTCTTTGAGTATCTCCCTTCACCGGGGTGAAGATGTCACTGCGCTCAATGTGCATTTTGACTCACAAATTAACCCAGACTATGAAATAATAATTCTACGCCAAGCAAAAAAGTGAGACCACAGACAGCTTTTAAGTTAGGCTGTGTGGGATGGCCAGCTCATGCACGTATGATAACGAACAGAAAGAAGTCCATGCTCAAATAATTCAGGGGTGCCTGCCGGTCGTTCATGATCACCTTATCCTATGCGAGAATGGTATGAAACGAGAGGATATGCTGCTCCTCCTTCTCTTCCACAAACTATCAAATAGCCAGGCAAAACAGATGGATATAAGGGGCATATTTACAAGCCCCTATCGCCACCACAACACCACTTTTTCTGACATTGTGGTGGCGATAGAGGCTTTGCCTTATTTACAAGGCAGCGTTCAGCCACTTAATGTGGCTTAATGCTACCTTGTAAATAATGCACCCTTTTACGCTATACTTAGGGTGAAATGGGTGGGCAATGAGTGTTGTGGCGGGCTTTCCACCGCAACACCCATTGACTTTGCTGCTGCCCCATATTTACAAGGTTGGCGTAAATATAGGGCATTGCCAAAATTAAGACTAGGGAAAACCTATTCTTACCCTGGCGCAACCTCCTAATTTTTCCTGTTTCCATGTGTGCTGCATTGTGCAGCTCACTTAGAAACATCAAAAGGTCATTGATTGTTTATGTGCAGGGAGATGTCCCTTCCTGCACAAACAATCATTAAAAAAAATGTGTTTTGCAACTTCTAAGTGTGCTGCATTAAGCAGCACGCATAGAAGTTACAAAAACCATTTCAGATTGTTTATGTGCAGGAAGGAAAACCTTCCTGCAATAAACAATCTTCCCCTGCAATACAGGCACCCTTGCACTATGGGGCAAGGGTGTCTGCGTTGGCGCTAGGAGGCTAAATTAGCACCAGTGCACGGGGAAACTCAGGGCAGCACCGTATCCTTGTAAATACGGTGCAGCCCTGAGTTTCAGAAGTGGCAGAGCGTGGAGTTAAGCCAAGGAGGCTAATTCTGCAATTCGCCACTAAGTCTGTCTCGAAAATTGACCTCAGAACTGCCATGAAGAGTCAAACAGGAAACTGTTGATATGGTTCAGAAGACAAGACCTTCACAATAACTTAACAGACCCTTAACAGCTTGACAGTGTGCTCCTGCTTCAACTGTGGACGACACCCACACCCACTACCATATTGCCAGGTTCAAGGAACATCTTGTTGTGGATGCAGCAAACTGAATTACTTTGCAGGTGTGTGCATAAGGGAAAGCCGGGGTAGACTGGAACCCAGAGCAGCAGTGACTAAGTCGCCAATGCAGACCATCACAACCAACACCAGATACCTGGAGACCCCCACCCTGATTGGGTGATGATGTAGAAGAAAAAGGAAGAAGTGGAATATACCTTCCTTATATTGTATGCTGAACATGAGGCAAAATTGAGGAGGCTGCAACTCATCTGTGAAAACAAAATCACAAAGCTACATATCCTAGCACTCATGCATACAAGGGCATCATAAATGTCAAAGACTATTAACAGGTCGAACCCTCCATGTCCGACCCAAGCTCCACCACACCAAGACGAAGATCTCCACCTATGGTGGTCAGGCGCTCTGGCTACTCGCTTGAACGTTTGAAGCGGCAATATGTCTTACAAACAGTAAAAGTGAAATATTATGTAACCACTGGAGAGGGCAGTACCCTGCTCAGCTGCAATACTGAAGAGGTTTTAGAGTGGGTTCGTTTGCATATCATGTCTATCAGTGTCAAGCAGAACTGTTGCCCAGAGACTTTGGACACTTATTTACTAGCTCACCCTGAATTATCAAGTCAATTGAGAAAACGATTAACTCTATCACCCTGCAACATTGGCACATAGTGTTCCGGCAGCGGCTTAAGATAGGGGAAGAACTAGAGAAGCTTGAAATGAATGTGCACACCACCAACTGCTGTTAGACTCCATCAGTCTGTATGCCACCACATTGTCTACACACCTAGGCCTGACACATGGCAAAAGACTCAACTTTGAGGATTTGTCTGCTGCAGAGGTTTTTCCAGAATGCAGTGAGAGAAGCCATGCCTGGATTGCATGGTATCATCAGTATCAGAGATTATATATTGATCTACCCAAAAACAATGGAGGAGCACAGTCAGCATGTGAAGGCCACAGTGCAAAGGGTTTTTGGAGTAGGAACTCATGCTGAACTGAGAAAAGTGTTGATTCTTGGAAACACAAGTGCAGTTCTTTGGGTACATTTTCCCCAGGAGGCATCAGAAACGCTTTGGCTGTCACTTTCCCAACTGAGGTCAGGAATGACTAACTACTGCGGCTGATTTATCCCCAATCTAGCAACACCGACTGGACTATTGAGGGCTCTCCAAAAAGCCCATGCAGGTTAGGGATGGGGTAAACCCCAAGACAGTGCATTTAAGAAAGTCAAAGAAACTTTACTTTACGGAGTCACGATGGCATACTCTGATCCCCAAAAAGACTCAGAGCTCATAGTAGATGCCAGCAAAGTCGGAGTGGGAGAATTGTTAGTACTAGAACAAAGCGGAGACTTTGGGTTCCGGTGGCATTTTGCTAGTAGGGTCTTGACGGAGGTCAAGACTCACTATTTCCAAATAGAGTGGGAGGCCCTAGCAATTAAGGGGCTTATTTATGAGCCCCTTGCGTCGTCAACGTGACGCACCGATGGTGCAACGTGCTGCATGAAATTTACAAGCACACGTAAAGCTTGTAAAGCCACCCTGCGTGGCTTTACATGTGCTTGTAAATATCACCCCATTTCATGCAACATATTGCGTGCTAAGGGCATGACATGGGTGATGTTGTGGGTGTGCCCATGCATCACCCATGTCCACTGATGCTTTTGCAGATTTACGAGCAATCATGAACCTGGAAATGTGTCAAGATACTACGCCACCTCCAGGGGTGGCGTAGCAAGGCGCAGGAGGAGAAATGTTTAATTTCTCCTCGTTTTTTCTTCTTTCAATGTGTGCTGCAGTCTAAAGCACGCATTGGAAGAGGAAACACCTCAAGTGATTGTTTTTGTGCAGGAAGGTGCCCCTTCTTGCACAAAAACATTCTCCCCACAATGCAGGCATCTTTGCACCATGGTGCAAGGGTCCCTGCCCCAGCTCAAGGCAGCATTGTGTGCACCAGCGCAGGGAAAGGCACAGAGATGTGACATGTTGCTGTAAACATGTTGCATCTCTGTGCCTCTAAACTAACGCAGTGTGGCTCAGCAAAGTAACTTACATCATCGCGTTGCGTTAGTTTCCCATAAATAAGCCCCAAAATGGGACTGTGCCCACTTCCAACTCTACCTCTACGGTAGGAGCTTGAATGTTGTCACAGACCACAAACCCCTTGTGAATCTCTTGCAAGCCCCTCACAACACCTGCCATCACAAATTGAAAAGCGGTAGTACAACTGCATCAGTACCAACTGAAGGTCACCTGTAGACCAGGGGCTGAAAAGTCCCTCTGACTTTTTCTCAAAACATCCTTAGGCTCAGCTCAGGATCTTCTGTATGACAGTAATAAGACACAGAAGACAATGGGAAGCTAGTTACGCAAGCAGCCTACTCACAAGCATCGGACCTCCAAGACTTTGTCTGTGAGATGGTATGAGGCAAGTGCCTACAAACAGTGTTGTAAGCTCTCAAACAAAACAAATGGGTGACGTTTCTGATCCAGTTGAAGAAATATGATGAGGAAACAAAGAGACTCAATGAAAAAGATAATGAGGGCCAGGTGAGAACTCAGTGCCACCAGAGATGGTCTTGTCCTGAAAGGGCGATGCTTTGTTGTCCCGCAAGCATAGCAAGACATGGCAATCATACTCGACCATCAAGGGCACCAAGGAAAGTCCTAAATGAAATCCCGTATGCAGGAACAACTGTGGCTTCCGGAGATGGACCAAACATTAAAGGATCTAATCCTAGGGTGCTAAGTGTAAAACTTAAACACCAAACAGAGCGATGTTGACACCCCTGTTTTTGAACACATCAAACCCAAACTTGAAAAATCTTCACAGCTTTTGGATTACCATTGGAAATTAGGACTTGCAACAGCCCACCGTTATAAGAGTACGACCTCCATATATACCTAAGTAAATTCAAAATGTATTATCACTGTATGATGCCTCTATGGCCTTAAGCAAATGGGGATGTGGAGTTGTTTAAGAGAACCATCAATAAATCCCTCTGCATAGTGGTGAACTAGATAGAAGACCCAGAGTAGGCTCTCTATAACTTACTACGAGTGTACTGTCACACCCTGCACTCAGGGGCGGCTCCTCCATTAGGGCGGAGGAGCGTCGCCCCGCTGCTTACTCGCAGTGCCAGAAGCAGAAACATAAAATGGTATTTTAAATACCATTTTATGTTTCTGCTTCTCACACTGCAAGAAAGCAGAAGGGTATGCCTGGTTGGGGGCAGGCGGTGGGTCAGGGAGGAGTGGCTTGTCCAATGCTGTGGGCCTCCACTGTTTGGTCGGCACTCTGGGGCCGACTAAACCAGTCATACGTACTCTAGGTTTTCTCTATGTAGGCTGCATGTAAAATGGCCTCCCCAGAGGCGCCCGGCTGGGCGCCGTCCTCACCAATCACAACGCCATTGCAGCATTCTGATTGGCTGAGGGGAGGGGAGGGAGGCTGCCTTCTTCCTGTTCCTGCCAGAAAACGCTGGACCCGGCCAGGTGCAGAGGTGGTACGGGACCTGGTAACGTACTTTTTTTATTTTTAAATTCTCCCCCCGCAAACTCCACGCAACTCCACCACCCGCGAGTCATGCCGGCCTCGACTGACTGCACTGTGTCACTCAGTGCACGCCTATATCCCTGGCACACAGGACAGAAATAAAGGACATCTCTCCCGTGGTTCAGCAGTGGCATCTCAGAAATATGGATGTGTAAGTCGGCAATTATCAGAGGGACCAAAACAAAGCCGCAATACGCAGATGAGCAGTATCTCACACGCTAGAGAAGTGAGGCATGGTGCTACTCAAACACCGGCACCCAAGGCAGGGGCATAGGAAGGGGGTGCGGGCCACACTGGGTGTCATCACTGAGGGGGGTGATAAAATGGCAAAAATATGTGTTTTAAACAAAAAATGTTTGCTATTTTGTCACCCCCCTCAGTGATGACACTTGTCACCCCCGGCTTGACAAAATGACCAAAATATGTGTTTTAAACATATTTTTGCCATTTTGTCAAGCCGGGGGTGACAAGAAATTTTCCGCACCGGGTACCACCTGACCTTGCTACACCACTTACCCAAGGTGGATGCTTCCCACCACATATGAGAGGGGCCCTTGAACGATAGTGTCAATGAAGGAAACTTGGATCACAGACTAGAAGGAAACAGAGGCAGTGACCAAGAACATCTCATGGTTCAAGAATGCAACTCAGAACGTTGATGTCCTGCATGACTGCATGAAACCCCAGGAGGTAAGAGGAGGAGAGAGCAGGAGGAAGAAAAGGGGCCAGAAGAGTTATTTTGTCACCCACTGCCACCGTGGCATCTCCACTAGAAACATCAACTGTTAATACACCTATCAGAAGCAGTGGTTCACCTTCTCCAGGGGAAACATATAACCCTGCCCATGGAAAGCTATCACACCACTGCCAACATTATAATCTCCAGCCAAATCACTCTCATAGCCAGAAGCTCTCTGACTTACTCTATTATACTGGATTGACTCCAGAAATACATTAAACAATGCTGTAATGTAGAAGCCAAAGTGGGGAGGGATGTAGTGAGCCGCTTAGTATGGATGACAGAGACACCCATGCATACGAGGCCAGACATGGCTGAGGGTTTAAATAAAAGGACGTCCTGCTGCTCAGGGTGGAGTCCACAACATATTCCCTGCATGTGTGTCTCATTCATGTGCTGACCACATTACATCATGTTATTTGTTTTACGACTGAAACACCTCAGTCCTACTGGCTTTGGTTGATTAATGCTTAACTTGATGCAGAAAACACATTGGATGGACAGAATGTAGAACAATGTCATACATTCACCCCAGTACAAGGATCTGGGCCTAAATCCATCGTTTTTTTTTGCACTCCACACCACCCTGGGTTAGACACTGGCTATATGCAAATCAGCTCTGACCCTGTGCCTCATTGGAACAGTCCAGTCCGAACTACCAAGCCATGTCTTTCCCAGACCAGAATCAAGCATCCAAGGACCGGTTTCTGGCTATCAGCCTTCATTCAGCCTGGATAGCTTGACTCCAGTGGTGTGGAGAGCCTGGGACTCACGTCTGAGCATACCCAGCCCACTCGGGGTGAAAATTGCAGAAAACACAGTTGATGGACAGAATGTAGAACAATGTCATACATTCACCCCAGTGCAAGGATCTGGGCCTAAATCCATCGTTTTTTTGCACTCCACACCACCCTGGGTTAGACACTGGCTATATGCAAATCAGCTCTGACCCTGTGCCTCATGGGAACAGTCCAGTCCGAACTACCAAGCCATGTCTTTCCCAGACCGGAATCAAGCATCCAAGGACCGGTTTCTGGCTATCAGCCTTCATTCAGCCTGGATAGCTTGACTCCAGTGGTGTGGAGAGCCTGGGACTCACGTCTGAGCACACCCAGCCCACTCGGGGTGAAAATTGCAGAAAACACAGTTGATGGACAGAATGTAGAACAATGTCATACATTCACCCCAGTACAAGGATCTGGGCCTAAATCCATCGTTTTTTTGCACTCCACACCACCCTAGGTTAGACACTGGGTATATGCAAATCAGCTCTGACCCTGTGCCTCATGGGAACAGTCCAGTCCGAACTACCAAGCCATGTCTTTCCCAGACCGGAATCAAGCATCCAAGGACCGGTTTCTGGCTATCAGCCTTCATTCAGCCTGGATAGCTTGACTCCAGTGGTGTGGAGAGCCTGGGACTCACGTCTGAGCATACCCAGCCCACTCGGGGTGAAAATTGCAGAAAACACAGTTGATGGACAGAATGTAGAACAATGTCATACATTCACCCCAGTACAAGGATCTGGGCCTAAATCCATCGGTTTTTTGCACTCCACACCACCCTGGGTTAGACACTGGCTATATGCAAATCAGCTCTGACCCTGTGCCTCATGGGAACAGTCCAGTCCGAACTACCAAGCCATGTCTTTCCCAGACCGGAATCAAGCATCCAAGGACCGGTTTCTGGCTATCAGCCTTCATTCAGCCTGGATAGCCTGACTCCAGTGGTGTGGAGAGCCTGGGACTCACGTCTGAGCATACCCAGCCCACTCGGGGTGAAACTTGCAGAAAACACAGTTGATGGACAGAATGTAGAACAATGTCATACATTCACCCCAGTACAAGGATCTGGGCCTAGATCCATCGTTTTTTTGCACTCCACACCACCCTGGGTTAGACACTGGCTATATGCAAATCAGCTCTGACCCTGTGCCTCATGGGAACAGTCCAGTCCGAACTACCAAGCCATGTCTTTCCCAGACCGGAATCAAGCATCCAAGGACCGGTTTCTGGCTATCAGCCTTCATTCAGCCTGGATAGCCTGACTCCAGTGGTGTGGAGAGCCTGGGACTCACGTCTGAGCATACCCAGCCCACTCGGGGTGAAACTTGCAGAAAACACAGTTGATGGACAGAATGTAGAACAATGTCATACATTCACCCCAGTACAAGGATCTGGGCCTAGATCCATCGTTTTTTTGCACTCCACACCACCCTGGGTTAGACACTGGCTATATGCAAATCAGCTCTGACCCTGTGCCTCATGGGAACAGTCCAGTCCGAACTACCAAGCCATGTCTTTCCCAGACCGGAATCAAGCATCCAAGGACCGGTTTCTGGCTATCAGCCTTCATTCAGCCTGGATAGCTTGACTCCAGTGGTGTGGAGAGCCTGGGACTCACGTCTGAGCATACCCAGCCCACTCGGGGTGAAAATTGCAGAAAACACAGTTGATGGACAGAATGTAGAACAATGTCATACATTCACCCCAGTACAAGGATCTGGGCCTAAATCCATCGTTTTTTTGCACTCCACACCACCCTGGGTTAGACACTGGCTATATGCAAATCAGCTCTGACCCTGTGCCTCATGGGAACAGTCCCGTCCGAACTACCAAGCCATGTCTTTCCCAGACCGGAATCAAGCATCCAAGGACCGGTTTCTGGCTATCAGCCTTCATTCAGCCTGGATAGCTTGACTCCAGTGGTGTGGAGAGCCTGGGACTCACGTCTGAGCATACCCAGCCCACTCGGGGTGAAAATTGCAGAAAACACAGTTGATGGACAGAATGTAGAACAATGTCATACATTCACCCCAGTACAAGGATCTGGGCCTAAATCCATTGTTTTTTTGCACTCCACACCACCCTGGGTTAGACACTGGCTATATGCAAATCAGCTCTGACCCTGTGCCTCATGGGAACAGTCCAGTCCGAACTACCAAGCCATGTCTTTCCCAGACCGGAATCAAGCATCCAAGGACCGGTTTCTGGCTATCAGCCTTCATTCAGCCGGGATAGCTTGACTCCAGTGGTGTGGAGAGTCTGGGACTCACGTCTGAGCATACCCAGCCCACTCGGGGTGAAAATTGCAGAAAACACAGTTGATGGACAGAATGTAGAATAATGTCATACATTCACCCCAGTACAAGGATCTGGGCCTAAATCCATCGGTTTTTTGCACTCCACACCACCCTGGGTTAGACACTGGCTATATGCAAATCAGCTCTGACCCTGTGCCTTATGGGAACAGTCCAGTCCGAACTAGCAAGCCATGTCTTTCCCAGACCGGAGTAAAGCATCCAAGGACCGGTTTCTGGCTATCAGCCTTCATTCAGCCTGGATAGCTTGACTCCAGTGGTGTGGAGAGCCTGGGACTCACGTCTGAGCATACCCAGCCCACTCGGGGTGAAAATTGCAGAAAACACAGTTGATGGACAGAATGTAGAACAATGTCATACATTCACCCCAGTACAAGGATCTGGGCCTAAATCCATCGTTTTTTTGCACTCCACACCACCCTGGGTTAGACACTGGCTATATGCAAATCAGCTCTGACCCTGTGCCTCATGGGAACAGTCCAGTCCGAACTACCAAGCCATGTCTTTCCCAGACCGGAATCAAGCACGCAAGGACCGGTTTCTGGCTATCAGCCTTCATTCAGCCTGGATAGCTTGACTCCAGTGGTGTGGAGAGCCTGGGACTCACGTCTGAGCATACCCAGCCCACTCGGGGTGAAAATTGCAGAAAACACAGTTGATGGACAGAATGTAGAACAATGTCATACATTCACCCCAGTACAATGATCTGGGCCTAAATCCATCGTTTTTTTGCACTCCACACCACCCTGGGTTAGACACTGGCTATATGCAAATCAGCTCTGACCCTGTGCCTCATGGGAACAGTCCAGTCCGAACTAGCAAGCCATGTCTTTCCCAGACCGGAATCAAGCATCCAAGGACCGGTTTCTGGCTATCAGCCTTCATTCAGCCTGGATAGCTTGACTCCAGTGGTGTGGAGAGCCTGGGACTCACGTCTGAGCATACCCAGCCCACTCGGGGTGAAAATTGCAGAAAACACAGTTGATGGACAGAATGTAGAACAATGTCATACATTCACCCCAGCACAAGGCTCTGGGCCTAAATCCATCGTTTTTTTGCACTCCACACCACCCTGGGTTAGACACTGGCTATATGCAAATCAGCTCTGACCCTGTGCCTCATGGGAACAGTCCAGTCCGAACTACCAAGCCATGTCTTTCCCAGACCGGAATCAAGCATCCAAGGACCGGTTTCTGGCTATCAGCCTTCATTCAGCCTGGATAGCTTGACTCCAGTGGTGTGGAGAGCCTGGGACTCACGTCTGAGCATACCCAGCCCACTCGGGGTGAAAATTGCAGAAAACACAGTTGATGGACAGAATGTAGAACAATGTCATACATTCACCCCAGTACAAGGATCTGGGCCTAAATCCATCGGTTTTTTGCACTCCACACCACCCTGGGTTAGACACTGGCTATATGCAAATCAGCTCTGACCCTGTGCCTTATGGGAAAAGTCCAGTCCGAACTAGCAAGCCATGTCTTTCCCAGACCGGAATAAAGCATCCAAGGACCGGTTTCTGGCTATCAGCCTTCATTCAGCCTGGATAGCTTGACTCCAGTGGTGTGGAGAGCCTGGGACTCACGTCTAAGCATACCCAGCCCGCTCGGGGTGAAAATTGCAGAAAACACAGTTGATGGACAGAATGTAGAACAATGTCATACATTCACCCCAGTACAAGGATCTGGGCCTAGATCCATCGTTTTTTTGCACTCCACACCACCCTGGGTTAGACACTGGCTATATGCAAATCAGCTCTGACCCTGTGCCTCATGGGAACAGTCCAGTCCGAACTACCAAGCCATGTCTTTCCCAGACCGGAATCAAGCATCCAAGGACCGGTTTCTGGCTATCAGCCTTCATTCAGCCTGGATAGCTTGACTCCAGTGGTGTGGAGAGCCTGGGACTCACGTCTGAGCATACCCAGCCCACTCGGGGTGAAAATTGCAGAAAACACAGTTGATGGACAGAATGTAGAACAATGTCATACATTCACCCCAGTACAAGGATCTGGGCCTAAATCCATCGTTTTTTTGCACTCCACACCACCCTGGGTTAGACACTGGCTATATGCAAATCAGCTCTGACCCTGTGCCTCATGGGAACAGTCCCGTCCGAACTACCAAGCCATGTCTTTCCCAGACCGGAATCAAGCATCCAAGGACCGGTTTCTGGCTATCAGCCTTCATTCAGCCTGGATAGCTTGACTCCAGTGGTGTGGAGAGCCTGGGACTCACGTCTGAGCATACCCAGCCCACTCGGGGTGAAAATTGCAGAAAACACAGTTGATGGACAGAATGTAGAACAATGTCATACATTCACCCCAGTACAAGGATCTGGGCCTAAATCCATTGTTTTTTTGCACTCCACACCACCCTGGGTTAGACACTGGCTATATGCAAATCAGCTCTGACCCTGTGCCTCATGGGAACAGTCCAGTCCGAACTACCAAGCCATGTCTTTCCCAGACCGGAATCAAGCATCCAAGGACCGGTTTCTGGCTATCAGCCTTCATTCAGCCGGGATAGCTTGACTCCAGTGGTGTGGAGAGTCTGGGACTCACGTCTGAGCATACCCAGCCCACTCGGGGTGAAAATTGCAGAAAACACAGTTGATGGACAGAATGTAGAATAATGTCATACATTCACCCCAGTACAAGGATCTGGGCCTAAATCCATCGGTTTTTTGCACTCCACACCACCCTGGGTTAGACACTGGCTATATGCAAATCAGCTCTGACCCTGTGCCTTATGGGAACAGTCCAGTCCGAACTAGCAAGCCATGTCTTTCCCAGACCGGAGTAAAGCATCCAAGGACCGGTTTCTGGCTATCAGCCTTCATTCAGCCTGGATAGCTTGACTCCAGTGGTGTGGAGAGCCTGGGACTCACGTCTGAGCATACCCAGCCCACTCGGGGTGAAAATTGCAGAAAACACAGTTGATGGACAGAATGTAGAACAATGTCATACATTCACCCCAGTACAAGGATCTGGGCCTAAATCCATCGTTTTTTTGCACTCCACACCACCCTGGGTTAGACACTGGCTATATGCAAATCAGCTCTGACCCTGTGCCTCATGGGAACAGTCCAGTCCGAACTACCAAGCCATGTCTTTCCCAGACCGGAATCAAGCACGCAAGGACCGGTTTCTGGCTATCAGCCTTCATTCAGCCTGGATAGCTTGACTCCAGTGGTGTGGAGAGCCTGGGACTCACGTCTGAGCATACCCAGCCCACTCGGGGTGAAAATTGCAGAAAACACAGTTGATGGACAGAATGTAGAACAATGTCATACATTCACCCCAGTACAATGATCTGGGCCTAAATCCATCGTTTTTTTGCACTCCACACCACCCTGGGTTAGACACTGGCTATATGCAAATCAGCTCTGACCCTGTGCCTCATGGGAACAGTCCAGTCCGAACTAGCAAGCCATGTCTTTCCCAGACCGGAATCAAGCATCCAAGGACCGGTTTCTGGCTATCAGCCTTCATTCAGCCTGGATAGCTTGACTCCAGTGGTGTGGAGAGCCTGGGACTCACGTCTGAGCATACCCAGCCCACTCGGGGTGAAAATTGCAGAAAACACAGTTGATGGACAGAATGTAGAACAATGTCATACATTCACCCCAGCACAAGGCTCTGGGCCTAAATCCATCGTTTTTTTGCACTCCACACCACCCTGGGTTAGACACTGGCTATATGCAAATCAGCTCTGACCCTGTGCCTCATGGGAACAGTCCAGTCCGAACTACCAAGCCATGTCTTTCCCAGACCGGAATCAAGCATCCAAGGACCGGTTTCTGGCTATCAGCCTTCATTCAGCCTGGATAGCTTGACTCCAGTGGTGTGGAGAGCCTGGGACTCACGTCTGAGCATACCCAGCCCACTCGGGGTGAAAATTGCAGAAAACACAGTTGATGGACAGAATGTAGAACAATGTCATACATTCACCCCAGTACAAGGATCTGGGCCTAAATCCATCGGTTTTTTGCACTCCACACCACCCTGGGTTAGACACTGGCTATATGCAAATCAGCTCTGACCCTGTGCCTTATGGGAAAAGTCCAGTCCGAACTAGCAAGCCATGTCTTTCCCAGACCGGAATAAAGCATCCAAGGACCGGTTTCTGGCTATCAGCCTTCATTCAGCCTGGATAGCTTGACTCCAGTGGTGTGGAGAGCCTGGGACTCACGTCTAAGCATACCCAGCCCGCTCGGGGTGAAAATTGCAGAAAACACAGTTGATGGACAGAATGTAGAACAATGTCATACATTCACCCCAGTACAAGGATCTGGGCCTAAATCCATCGTTTTTTTGCACTCCACACCACCCTGGGTTAGACACTGGCTATATGCAAATCAGCTCTGACCCTGTGCCTCATGGGAACAGTCCAGTCCGAACTAGCAAGCCATGTCTTTCCCAGACCGGAATCAAGCATCCAAGGACCAGTTTCTGGCTATCAGCCTTCATTCAGCCTGGATAGCTTGACTCCAGTGGTGTGGAGAGCCTGGGACTCACGTCTGAGCATACCCAGCCCACTCGGGGTGAAAATTGCAGAAAACACAGTTGATGGACAGAATGTAGAACAATGTCATACATTCACCCCAGTACAAGGATCTGGGCCTAAATCCATCGTTTTTTTGCACTCCACACCACCCTGGGTTAGACACTGGCTATATGCAAATCAGCTCTGACCCTGTGCCTCATGGGAACAGTCCAGTCCGAACTACCAAGCCATGTCTTTCCCAGACCGGAATCAAGCATCCAAGGACCGGTTTCTGGCTATCAGCCTTCATTCAGCCTGGATAGCTTGACTCCAGTGGTGTGGAGAGCCTGGGACTCACGTCTGAGCATACCCAGCCCACTCGGGGTGAAAATTGCAGAAAACACAGTTGATGGACAGAATGTAGAACAATGTCATACATTCACCCCAGTACAAGGATCTGGGCCTAAATCCATCGGTTTTTTGCACTCCACACCACCCTGGGTTAGACACTGGCTATATGCAAATCAGCTCTGACCCTGTGCCTTATGGGAACAGTCCAGTCCGAACTAGCAAGCCATGTCTTTCCCAGACCGGAATAAAGCATCCAAGGACCGGTTTCTGGCTATCAGCCTTCATTCAGCCTGGATAGCTTGACTCCAGTGGTGTGGAGAGCCTGGGACTCACGTCTGAGCATACCCAGCCCACTCGGGGTGAAAATTGCAGAAAACACAGTTGATGGACAGAATGTAGAACAATGTCATACATTCACCCCAGTACAAGGCTCTGGGCCTAAATCCATCGTTTTTTTGCACTCCACACCACCCTGGGTTAGACACTGGCTATATGCAAATCAGCTCTGACCCTGTGCCTCATGGGAACAGTCCAGTCCGAACTACCAAGCCATGTCTTTCCCAGACCGGAATCAAGCATCCAAGGACCGGTTTCTGGCTATCAGCCTTCATTCAGCCTGGATAGCTTGACTCCAGTGGTGTGGAGAGCCTGGGACTCACGTCTGAGCATACCCAGCCCACTCGGGGTGAAAATTGCAGAAAACACAGTTGATGGACAGAATGTAGAACAATGTCATACATTCACCCCAGTACAAGGATCTGGGCCTAAATCCATCGGTTTTTTGCACTCCACACCACCCTGGGTTAGACACTGGCTATATGCAAATCAGCTCTGACCCTGTGCCTTATGGGAACAGTCCAGTCCGAACTAGCAAGCCATGTCTTTCCCAGATCGGAATAAAGCATCCAAGGACCGGTTTCTGGCTATCAGCCTTCATTCAGCCTGGATAGCTTGACTCCAGTGGTGTGGAGAGCCTGGGACTCACGTCTAAGCATACCCAGCCCGCTCGGGGTGAAAATTGCAGAAAACACAGTTGATGGACAGAATGTAGAACAATGTCATACATTCACCCCAGTACAAGGATCTGGGCCTAAATCCATCGTTTTTTTGCACTCCACACCACCCTGGGTTAGACACTGGCTATATGCAAATCAGCTCTGACCCTGTGCCTCATGGGAACAGTCCAGTCCGAACTAGCAAGCCATGTCTTTCCCAGACCGGAATCAAGCATCCAAGGACCAGTTTCTGGCTATCAGCCTTCATTCAGCCTGGATAGCTTGACTCCAGTGGTGTGGAGAGCCTGGGACTCACGTCTGAGCATACCCAGCCCACTCGGGGTGAAAATTGCAGAAAACACAGTTGATGGACAGAATGTAGAACAATGTCATACATTCACCCCAGTACAAGGATCTGGGCCTAAATCCATCGTTTTTTTGCACTCCACACCACCCTGGGTTAGACACTGGCTATATGCAAATCAGCTCTGACCCTGTGCCTCATGGGAACAGTCCAGTCCGAACTACCAAGCCATGTCTTTCCCAGACCGGAATCAAGCATCCAAGGACCGGTTTCTGGCTATCAGCCTTCATTCAGCCTGGATAGCTTGACTCCAGTGGTGTGGAGAGCCTGGGACTCACGTCTGAGCATACCCAGCCCACTCGGGGTGAAAATTGCAGAAAACACAGTTGATGGACAGAATGTAGAACAATGTCATACATTCACCCCAGTACAAGGATCTGGGCCTAAATCCATCGGTTTTTTGCACTCCACACCACCCTGGGTTAGACACTGGCTATATGCAAATCAGCTCTGACCCTGTGCCTTATGGGAACAGTCCAGTCCGAACTAGCAAGCCATGTCTTTCCCAGACCGGAATAAAGCATCCAAGGACCGGTTTCTGGCTATCAGCCTTCATTCAGCCTGGATAGCTTGACTCCAGTGGTGTGGAGAGCCTGGGACTCACGTCTAAGCATACCCAGCCCACTCGGGGTGAAAATTGCAGAAAACACAGTTGATGGACAGAATGTAGAACAATGTCATACATTCACCCCAGTACAAGGATCTGGGCCTAAATCCATCGTTTTTTTGCACTCCACACCACCCTGGGTTAGACACTGGCTATATGCAAATCAGCTCTGACCCTGTGCCTCATGGGAACAGTCCAGTCCGAACTACCAAGCCATGTCTTTCCCAGACCGGAATCAAGCACGCAAGGACCGGTTTCTGGCTATCAGCCTTCATTCAGCCTGGATAGCTTGACTCCAGTGGTGTGGAGAGCCTGGGACTCACGTCTGAGCATACCCAGCCCACTCGGGGTGAAAATTGCAGAAAACACAGTTGTTGGACAGAATGTAGAACAATGTCATACATTCACCCCAGTACAAGGATCTGGGCCTAAATCCATCGTTTTTTTGCACTCCACACCACCCTGGGTTAGACACTGGCTATATGCAAATCAGCTCTGACCCTGTGCCTCATGGGAACAGTCCAGTCCGAACTACCAAGCCATGTCTTTCCCAGACCGTAATCAAGCATCCAAGGACCGGTTTCTGGCTATCAGCCTTCATTCAGCCTGGATAGCTTGACTCCAGTGGTGTGGAGAGCCTGGGACTCACGTCTGAGCATACCCAGCCCACTCGGGGTGAAAATTGCAGAAAACACAGTTGATGGACAGAATGTAGAACAATGTCATACATTCACCCCAGTACAAGGATCTGGGCCTAAATCCATCGTTTTTTTGCACTCCACACCACCCTGGGTTAGACACTGGCTATATGCAAATCAGCTCTGACCCTGTGCCTCATGGGAACAGTCCAGTCCGAACTACCAAGCCATGTCTTTCCCAGACCGTAATCAAGCATCCAAGGACCGGTTTCTGGCTATCAGCCTTCATTCAGCCTGGATAGCTTGACTCCAGTGGTGTGGAGAGCCTGGGACTCACGTCTGAGCATACCCAGCCCACTCGGGGTGAAAATTGCAGAAAACACAGTTGATGGACAGAATGTAGAACAATGTCATACATTCACCCCAGTACAAGGATCTGGGCCTAAATCCATCGTTTTTTTGCACTCCACACCACCCTGGGTTAGACACTGGCTATATGCAAATCAGCTCTGACCCTGTGCCTCATGGGAACAGTCCAGTCCGAACTACCAAGCCATGTCTTTCCCAGACCGGAATCAAGCATCCAAGGACCGGTTTCTGGCTATCAGCCTTCATTCAGCCTGGATAGCTTGACTCCAGTGGTGTGGAGAGCCTGGGACTCACGTCTGAGCATACCCAGCCCACTCGGGGTGAAAATTGCAGAAAACACAGTTGATGGACAGAATGTAGAACAATGTCATACATTCACCCCAGTACAAGGATCTGGGCCTAAATCCATCGGTTTTTTGCACTCCACACCACCCTGGGTTAGACACTGGCTATATGCAAATCAGCTCTGACCCTGTGCCTTATGGGAACAGTCCAGTCCGAACTAGCAAGCCATGTCTTTCCCAGACCGGAATAAAGCATCCAAGGACCGGTTTCTGGCTATCAGCCTTCATTCAGCCTGGATAGCTTGACTCCAGTGGTGTGGAGAGCCTGGGACTCACGTCTGAGCATACCCAGCCCACTCGGGGTGAAAATTGCAGAAAACACAGTTGATGGACAGAATGTAGAACAATGTCATACATTCACCCCAGTACAAGGATCTGGGCCTAAATCCATCGTTTTTTTGCACTCCACACCACCCTGGGTTAGACACTGGCTATATGCAAATCAGCTCTGACCCTGTGCCTCATGGGAACAGTCCAGTCCGAACTACCAAGCCATGTCTTTCCCAGACCGGAATCAAGCACGCAAGGACCGGTTTCTGGCTATCAGCCTTCATTCAGCCTGGATAGCTTGACTCCAGTGGTGTGGAGAGCCTGGGACTCACGTCTGAGTATACCCAGCCCACTCGGGGTGAAAATTGCAGAAAACACAGTTGATGGACAGAATGTAGAACAATGTCATACATTCACCCCAGTACAAGGATCTGGGCCTAAATCCATCGTTTTTTTGCACTCCACACCACCCTGGGTTAGACACTGGCTATATGCAAATCAGCTCTGACCCTGTGCCTCATGGGAACAGTCCAGTCCGAACTAGCAAGCCATGTCTTTCCCAGACCGGAATCAAGCATCCAAGGACCGGTTTCTGGCTATCAGCCTTCATTCAGCCTGGATAGCTTGACTCCAGTGGTGTGGAGAGCCTGGGACTCACGTCTGAGCATACCCAGCCCACTCGGGGTGAAAATTGCAGAAAACACAGTTGATGGACAGAATGTAGAACAATGTCATACATTCACCCCAGTACAAGGATCTGGGCCTAAATCCATCGTTTTTTTGCACTCCACACCACCCTGGGTTAGACACTGGCTATATGCAAATCAGCTCTGACCCTGTGCCTCATGGGAACAGTCCAGTCCGAACTACCAAGCCATGTCTTTCCCAGACCGGAATCAAGCATCCAAGGACCGGTTTCTGGCTATCAGCCTTCATTCAGCCTGGATAGCTTGACTCCAGTGGTGTGGAGAGCCTGGGACTCACGTCTGAGCATACCCAGCCCACTCGGGGTGAAAATTGCAGAAAACACAGTTGATGGACAGAATGTAGAACAATGTCATACATTCACCCCAGTACAAGGATCTGGGCCTAAATCCATCGGTTTTTTGCACTCCACACCACCCTGGGTTAGACACTGGCTATATGCAAATCAGCTCTGACCCTGTGCCTTATGGGAACAGTCCAGTCCGAACTAGCAAGCCATGTCTTTCCCAGACCGGAATAAAGCATCCAAGGACCGGTTTCTGGCTATCAGCCTTCATTCAGCCTGGATAGCTTGACTCCAGTGGTGTGGAGAGCCTGGGACTCACGTCTAAGCATACCCAGCCCACTCGGGGTGAAAATTGCAGAAAACACAGTTGATGGACAGAATGTAGAACAATGTCATACATTCACCCCAGTACAAGGATCTGGGCCTAAATCCATCGTTTTTTTGCACTCCACACCACCCTGGGTTAGACACTGGCTATATGCAAATCAGCTCTGACCCTGTGCCTCATGGGAACAGTCCAGTCCGAACTACCAAGCCATGTCTTTCCCAGACCGGAATCAAGCACGCAAGGACCGGTTTCTGGCTATCAGCCTTCATTCAGCCTGGATAGCTTGACTCCAGTGATGTGGAGAGCCTGGGACTCACGTCTGAGCATACCCAGCCCACTCGGGGTGAAAATTGCAGAAAACACAGTTAATGGACAGAATGTAGAACAATGTCATACATTCACCCCAGTACAAGGATCTGGGCCTAAATCCATCGTTTTTTTGCACTCCACACCACCCTGGGTTAGACACTGGCTATATGCAAATCAGCTCTGACCCTGTGCCTCATGGGAACAGTCCAGTCCGAACTACCAAGCCATGTCTTTCCCAGACCGTAATCAAGCATCCAAGGACCGGTTTCTGGCTATCAGCCTTCATTCAGCCTGGATAGCTTGACTCCAGTGGTGTGGAGAGCCTGGGACTCACGTCTGAGCATACCCAGCCCACTCGGGGTGAAACTTGCAGAAAACACAGTTGATGGACAGAATGTAGAACAATGTCATACATTTACCCCAGTACAAGGATCTGGGCCTAAATCCATCGTTTTTTTGCACTCCACACCACCCTGGGTTAGACACTGGCTATATGCAAATCAGCTCTGACCCTGTGCCTCATGGGAACAGTCCAGTCCGAACTACCAAGCAATGTCTTTCCCAGACCGGAATCAAGCACGCAAGGACCGGTTTCTGGCTATCAGCCTTCATTCAGCCTGGATAGCTTGACTCCAGTGGTGTGGAGAGCCTGGGACTCACGTCTGAGCATACCCAGCCCACTCGGGGTGAAAATTGCAGAAAACACAGTTGATGGACAGAATGTAGAACAATGTCATACATTCACCCCAGTACAAGGATCTGGGCCTAAATCCATCGTTTTTTTGCACTCCACACCACCCTGGGTTAGACACTGGCTATATGCAAATCAGCTCTGACCCTGTGCCTCATGGGAACAGTCCAGTCCAAACTAGCAAGCCATGTCTTTCCCAGACCGGAATCAAGCATCCAAGGACCGGTTTCTGGCTATCAGCCTTCATTCAGCCTGGATAGCTTGACTCCAGTGGTGTGGAGAGCCTGGGACTCACGTCTGAGCATACCCAGCCCACTCGGGGTGAAAATTGCAGAAAACACAGTTGATGGACAGAATGTAGAACAATGTCATACATTCACCCCAGTACAAGGATCTGGGCCTAAATCCATCGTTTTTTTGCACTCCACACCACCCTGGGTTAGACACTGGCTATATGCAAATCAGCTCTGACCCTGTGCCTCATGGGAACAGTCCAGTCCGAACTACCAAGCCATGTCTTTCCCAGACTGGAATCAAGCATCGAAGGACCAGTTTCTGGCTATCAGCCTTCATTCAGCCTGGATAGCTTGACTCCAGTGGTGTGGAGAGCCTGGGACTCACGTCTGAGCATACCCAGCCCACTCGGGGTGAAAATTGCAGAAAACACAGTTGATGGACAGAATGTAGAACAATCTCATACATTCACCCCAGTACAAGGATCTGGGCCTAAATCCATCGTTTTTTTGCACTCCACACCACCCTGGGTTAGACAATGGCTATATGCAAATCAGCTCTGACCCTGTGCCTCATGGGAACAGTCCAGTCCGAACTACCAAGCCATGTCTTTCCCAGACCGGAATCAAGCACGCAAGGACCGGTTTCTGGCTATCAGCCTTCATTCAGCCTGGATAGCTTGACTCCAGTGGTGTGGAGAGCCTGGGACTCACGTCTGAGCATACCCAGCCCACTCGGGGTGAAAATTGCAGAAAACACAGTTGATGGACAGAATGTAGAACAATGTCATACATTCACCCCAGTACAAGGATCTGGGCCTAAATCCATCGTTTTTTTGCACTCCACACCACCCTGGGTTAGACACTGGCTATATGCAAATCAGCTCTGACCCTGTGCCTCATGGGAACAGTCCAGTCCGAACTACCAAGCCATGTCTTTCCCAGACCGTAATCAAGCATCCGAGGACCGGTTTCTGGCTATCAGCCTTCATTCAGCCTGGATAGCTTGACTCCAGTGGTGTGGAGAGCCTGGGACTCACGTCTGAGCATACCCAGCCCACTCGGGGTGAAAATTGCAGAAAACACAGTTGATGGACAGAATGTAGAACAATGTCATACATTCACCCCAGTACAAGGATCTGGGCCTAAATCCATCGTTTTTTTGCACTCCACACCACCCTGGGTTAGACACTGGCTATATGCAAATCAGCTCTGACCCTTAAGCATGAGCGCAAAATCCGCTCCGATCGCGGATTTTGCGGATTTTCGGTGAATCCGCGATCCGCGAACTCTCGCGGATTTACCGAAAATCCGCAATCCGCGATCGGAGCGGATTTTGCGGTCAAAAGTTCAAGCGAGCCTAATTAACGATGGCGCCGGCAAGCTGCCAGCGCCATCCTGCAATAGTTACTTAATTAGCTTCAACAGGAAGCTCTAATAGATAAGATACAGCAGGGGCTCGAGCGCCTGCTTTATTTTAACAGTTGGAGCTTCCTGTTGAAGCTAATTAAGTAACTATTGCAGGATGGCGCTGGCAGCTTGCCGGCGCCATCGTAAATTATTTCAACGGTGGTGTCTTCTTGAATAAATATGAAGGGCAGGGTTCATTCGGGCACGACGGTCCTGGCACAAAAAAATAAACCTCAACAAGAAACACTTGCAGATATCAATAAAGCATGTGCCCTAGTTGAAGCTTAAATTCAGTGACTGTAGGAAGGGGGAGTCTCTGGTTGGCGCAGTGCAACACTGGCGACAAGCAGGGCCTCTCTCTTCCTCGTCAGGGCTGAGGGTTACCTTCAAGACAACCTCTGCTTACCCTCTAGGTAGTGTGGCTTAAGCAGTCTTAGGCTAATCTCTGGGGCATGTAGGGTTAAACATTTGCAATATTACACCATCACCACCAACCCACCACACAATGACACCAGACTGTATTTGTAAAAATATATTCTCTTTATATAAATTTCAAGCAGGCTTGTAAATACAGTCTTGGTTATTTCGAATGCAGGTTCCAGTTACTCTTTAGGTTAAGTTGCCACAGTTCTTTCTCAGTAATAAGCAATCTTCGTTTAGTGTTATTCCCAAATAGGTCTTATTCGGCTTATTTCCCCCAAAACGGGGATTCAAGGCTCCTCACGATACTTTTCTCCTTTCTGATTGTTAACCAGGATTCCCCCAGCTGTCCGTGGCCTCTCTGTGCCCCTTCGTTTCCTCCGCGCTGGAAAAGCGGGCCCGGTCTACCCACCCTCACGCTTCTGGCGGGGCCGGCGGCCGGGGAATCAAAGTCCGCCTCCCTCGGCGCGCTGCACGGCTGTGCGCGGCTGGCGGGGGAGAGAGCGGGGGCCCTGGGAGCGCTCAGCACGCGGCTCCTGGGGCGAGGCGGGGCAGCGGGCGGTGCGAGCGAAGCAAGACAGATGCTCGCACCGCGGGGCAGGACACAGTACCTTTTCTCGTGGAAGCAGCCTGGGCACAGTTCAGCGCGGTGATCCGCGTCGCGGTGTCTTCCTTCCGACGTTGGAGCGAGCGGCGGCTCGGCTCTGGCTCGGGGGTTGGCGTTGCGGCGCGGGCCGGGCTGAGGAAGCGCCTCAAGGTTTCCTGGCACAGGGGGCACACGACAAAGGGGTAGCGATCGGCAAAGCACGCCTCTCTCGATCCAGGCGACGTTCAGGCACCCCACGCAACAGCTGTTTCTCGGACAGCGGCAGCGCGTTCAGGGGCACCAGACACGGCGGGTGCAAGCAGGCAACGGGCACCACCTCCTCTTTGCGTTGCGAGCTGCGGCTCGGGGTCAGTCACGATGTTTGGGTCAGCTGGGCTGACCTTCACGGTGCTTCTGGGCCAGGCAGGCAGCAGTCACGGTGCTTGGAGAGATAGCAACACCCAGAGCGTTGCTGAAGAGCGCGATGGTCACAGCGCGCTCCGCTTTTCCTGGTGAGGCGGGCAGAGGGAAAGCAACTCCCTACAGTGGTTCCTCTGTCAGGGGGTAGCGCTCACTGTTCCTGGAGCGCTGGTCAGGGGGCAAGTTCAACAGCAAGCCCTTGGAGATCTTTCAGCAGAGTTTGGCACAAAGTTCAAAATAAAAGCAAAAGTCTCTTGTAGTCTTTTCTCCTCCTCTCCTTTGGCAGCAAGGCACCAGACACAGGCCAGAGTCAGCACTCCTCCTTGTAGTCCTTCCAGGTCCTTCTCTTCGGGCAGAGTTTCTCTTGTAGCACAAACAGGATCTAATTTACAAGGAGCAGGGCTCCTTCTTTTATACCCCGTTTCTTTTGTTCTAGCAAGCCAGGGGGGCCTCTGCATAACTGCTCCAGTCTCTGAGTACTTGTTGTGGGTACTTATGACTTCTGCATTCAGTGTGAGGGCAGGCACATCAGCCGCTCCCCAGGGGGGCGGAGCCGGCATTGAGAGGGCAGGAGTGGCCTGAGTACTTTGTTGACAAGCTTCGGTCCTTCCTGGGCCAGGTGCAGGCTGAGTCATCAGTCGCTCCCCAGGAGGGCGGAGCCAGCATTGTGGTGGCAGGGGCACAGCCTGATGCATCATTCAGGGGAAACTCCCACCACCCATTAAGGGGTCCTCCTGCTAATCACTACCTGTCAACTCCCAGCCCTGTCACTCACACACACCAGACAGTCAGATCCACATCCAAGCAGAGGCGGGCTGAAATGATTAGGCAAGCAAATGCTAACTTTCTAAAAGTAGCATTTGCAAACACAGGATATTAAAATAAGCTTTACTAAAAGAAGTATTTTATTATTCTGAGTCCAGGCATACTAAACACGAATTCCTACCATGTTCCCTGAGCCTGCTGGGATTATAGAGTGTAATAATTCCAGCAGCCCATCTGGCCTAGAAGGGAACAGGTAGCCTTACAATAGTGAAAAACGAATTTGGCAGTAATTCACTATTAGAACATGCCACGCACATCAGGGCATGTTCTACCTTATACTTACAATGCACCCTGCCCTCAGGCCTACCATAGGGGTGACTAATATGAAGTTTTAAGGGAAGGGTTAGGGGCTGGCAAGTGTGTGCACTTGCCCAGCCAGGGTGACAGTACCAGACTGCACGCAGGTTCTGCAATGGCAGACCCTAGACACATTTTAAGGCTGCTTCTGTGGGTGGCGCAACCAGCGCTGCAGGCCCACTAGCAGTATTGGCATTCACAAGCCCTGGCACTCCTAGTGCACTTTACTAGGGACTAACAGTAAATCCAATGAACCAATCATGGACATCAATCACATGTACACTTTACAGTAGGGAGCACTTGCACTGCGGCACGGGTTGGCCGTGGCGCAGTGCCCTGAGTCGCAGACACCAGCAAAACATTTGAGGCACAACAGCAAAAAGTGGAAGGGAAACCCACGCCAAGGTGCCAGGTCTAACACGTGTCCCCTCCAGCTGAAATGTGGGGAGAACTACCCTTCCCCAGGGAGTTCCTCATCACTAAGGCGGAAAAATCTGGACAGACCATCAGCGTTGGCGTGATCTGTGCCAGGGCGGTGTTCCACCGTGAAGTCCATACCCTGTAGGGAGATGGACCACCTCAACAGTTTTGGGTTCTCACCCCTCATTTGCATTAACCATCTGAGGGGCCTGTGGTCCGTCTGCACCCGGAAGTGAGACCCAAACAAGTAGGGTCTTAGCTTCTTCAGCGCCCAGACCACGGCAAATGCTTCTCGCTCTATTGCACTCCACCTACTTTCCCGTGGAAGTAACCTCCTACTGATGAAGGCTACGGGTTGGTCCCTGCCCTCCTCAGTCATCTGTGAGAGAACAGCCCCTACACCATGCTCTGAAGCGTCTGTTTGCACTATGAATTCCTTGGAGAAATCAGGAGCCAGGAGCACGGGCGCCGTGCACATGGCAGTCTTCAGGGTGTCAAAAGCCTTCTGACAGGTGTCAGTCCAAATCACATTCCTGGGCTGCTTCTTAGAAGTCAGCTCTGTCAAGGGGGTCACAATAGTGCCATAGCCCTTGACAAACCTCCTGTAATACCCAGTGAGCCCCAGGAAGGCTCTCACTGCAGTCTGGGTCTTGGGGGGTTCCCAAGCCAGGATGGTCTCAATTTTGGGTTGCAAGGGTGCCACCTTGCCACTCCCCACTTGGTGTCCCAAGTACACCACGGAGCCCTGCCCAATCTGGCACTTGCTTGCCTTGATTGTGAGGCCTGCCTTGCGCAGCGCCATCAACACTTCCCAGAGGTGCTGCAGGTGTTCTGGCCAGGTGCCACTGAACACTGCGATGTCATCCAGGTAGGCGGCACTGAACTCATCCAGCCCGACCAACACCTGGTTGACCAACCTCTGAAAGGTGGCAGGGGCATTCTTCATCCCAAATGGCATCACCCGGAACTGGAAATGCCCATCTGGTGTGGAGAATGCTGACCTCTCCTTTGCCCCATCGGTTAAGGCGATCTGCCAGTACCCAGACGTTAAATCAAACGTGCTGAGGAACCGGGCAGCCCCTAGCCGATCAATGAGCTCATCAGCTCTGGGGATAGGGTGCGCGTCAGTCTTGGTGACTGAATTGAGTCCTCTGTAGTCCACACAGAACCGGAGTTCAGGTGTGGCTCCCGGCGCAGCAGCCTTTGGGACCAAGACCACGGGGCTGGACCAAGGACTGCTGGAAGACTCAACCACCCTAAGAGCAAGCATCTTGGAGACCTCCTCCTTGATGCAGGCCCGGACCCTGTCAGTTACCCTGTAGGCCTTATGCTTCACAGGTAAGCTGTCTCCTGTGTCCACATCATGGACGCACCAATCGGTGACACTAGGAACCAGGGAGAACAGGTCTGGAAACTGCCCCAGCAACTGGCGGCAGTCTTCCTGTTGCTCAGGGGTCAGGGTGGGTGAGAGGTTAACTCCATCCACTGACCCATCCTTCTCACAGGCCACTAAGAGGTCAGGAAGAGGCTCAGACTCCTCTTCCATTCCATCATCAGTGGCCAACAGCATGCCCACTTCGGACCTTTTCAAGTGGGGCTTGAGGCGGTTGACATGTAAGACCCTTAAAGGATTCCTGGGCGTCTTCATGTCCAACAAGTATGTCACTGAGCTCTTGCGCTCCACAACCTCAAATGGGCCTGTCCACTTATCCTGAAGTGCACAGGGTTCCACTGGGGCCAAGACATACACCTCTTGTCCAGGCTGAAGCTCTACCAGAGTGGCATTCTGGTCGTACCACCGCTTCATCTCCTCCTGGCTAGCTTCCAGATTTGCCTCAGCAAGTTGTCTGAAGCGCCTGGTTTGGTTTCTGAAGGCCAGCATGTAGCTATATACATTCTGGGGAGGTTTCCTGGGAGATTGCTCCCAGCCTTCCTTTACCAAACTCAGTGGTCCTCTCACGGGGTGACCATACAGCAGCTCAAAGGGGCTGAACCCTAGAGACTTCTGTGGCACCTCGCGGTATGCAAAGAGCAGGCATGGTAAGAGGACGTCCCACTTACGCCTCATTGGACCTTCCAGGCCCATGATCATGCCCTTCAGGGTTCGGTTGAATCTTTCAACCAACCCATTTCCTTGGGGATGGTAAGGTGTGGTGAACTTGTAGGTTACACCACACTCTTGCCAAAGGGACTTCATATACTTGGATATGAAGTTGGTCCCTCTGTCGCTCACCACCTCTAGAGGGAACCCCACTCTGGAGAAAATTCCCATTAGTGCACGCCCCACCACGGGGGCCGTCACTGTCCTCAGAGGGATGGCTTCAGGGTACCGGGTGGCATGATCCACCAAGACCAGGATGAACCTGTTGCCCATGGCTGTCTTGGGGTCCAGAGGCCCAACAATGTCAATACCCACTCGTTGGAATGGAGTACTGACCACAGGGAAGGGTTGGAGGGGAGCCTTGTTCTTCCCTCCGCTCTTCCCACTTGCCTGGCAAGTTGGACAGGTCCTACAATGAGCATCTGAGCTCTTGTGCATTTGGGGCCAGTAGAAGTGGGTGACAAGCCTGTCATAGGTCTTGTCCATCCCCAAATGTCCTGCTAAAGGCACATCATGAGCCAGTCCCAGTAGGAAGGCTCTGAACTTCTGGGGTACCACCAGCACACGGGCTGACCCAGGTTCAGCAGCCTTGGGCTCTGAGTACAGGAGGTCATTCTCCCAGTACACATAATGTGTTTTGGCCTGAACACCATTGGCCTGGTCTGCAGCCTGCTGCCGCATACCCACGAGAGAAGGGCATTCTTTCTGCTCCCTGCAGAATTCCTCCCTGGAGGGGCCTCCTTCTTGCTGCCAATGGGTCAGCTCAGGCAGGTCCCCCAGTTCGGCAATCTGTTCCCCAGTAGGCTCCAGGGCATCCCCCTCAAGGTCTGCTTCCTCCTGGACCGTGGGAACTTCAGGGGCCGGTTTCCCGCGCACCCTGCGCCTTCTCCCTAAGGCCGGTTCCTGGGCCTCTCCGTTAGGCCCCAGGACCTCTTGATCACCCCTACTGGCTGCCATTGACCGGGTGGTCACGCACGCCCAGTCAGGTAGACCCACCATCTTCAGGTGAGTCGTTTTCTCCACCTTTTCCCAAGGGGAGTCCTCCAAGTCATTCCCTAGCAAACAGTCAACAGGCATGGCTTTCCTCACACAGACCTGCAGAGTACCAGAGACCCCCCCCCACTCGAAGGGAACTTGAGCCATCGGACACTGACTCTCTGAATTGTCAGCGTTGACAACCCTACAGTAGGCATGGGGTACAACCTGCTCTTGAGACACCAGGTGATGCCTCACTGCAGTCACACTGGCTCCTGTGTCTCTAAGAGCCTCAGCTTTCTTACCATTGATGGTAACCACCTGCCCATATTTTTTAGTGTTAGAGGGCAGGTAGCTTGTAGGGACCATCTCACTGTCTCCTAGTGAGACTAGGGTCATCTGAACAGGATCTCCACCCCCCGGGACCATCACTTCTTCTCCTAAGTGAACACTGGTCACTTGTCGGGGCGGAGCACCAGTGGGTGCTGGTTTTCCAAACAGGCGACACTTGGGGTCACTGGCTATGTGCCCCGGGTCACCACATTTGTAACAATTGAAGGGCCCCTTTGGAACAGGTCGACCTGTCGGGGCCCCATTCTGCTTAGGGGGTGGGGGAGGCTGAGAACCTTTCTGCTGGTCCCCTTGGGGATTACTTTGGGGGCCTTTTTGGAACCCTTTCTGTTTTCCCTTGTCCCCCCCACTCTTCTGCTGGGGACCCTGCCCACCCTTGGCGGAGTCTCCCACTGGACCCTTGTGGACCCTGGTGCTGAGCCAGCGGTCCGCCTCCTCAGCAAGTTTCCTCGGGTTGGACAACTTGCTATCAATCAGGTGCTGGCGTAACTCAGGAAAACATTGATCAGACAAGTGCTCCCATGCAATTAAATCAAAGAGACCTTGAAAATCATTCACTTTGTTACCCTTCACCCAACCATCCAGTGCTCTGCAAAAAAAAGTCACAAACTCCACATACGTATTCCCAGGCCGCTTATTACACCCCCTAAACTTCTGTCTATACATTTCAGGGGTAAGCCCATACCTGGTCATTAAAGCTTCTTTCATAGGGGGATAGGATCTCTGGTCTTCAGTGGGCAAATCTAGCAGGGTGTCCCGCCCTTCGCTAAGGAACCTTCCCCATAACCCCGCTCCCCAATCCCTCTCAGGGACCCGGTGGGAAAGCATGGCTACCTCATATGCCCTAAACCACTGTCCTATGTCATCCCCCTTAAAGAACTCTTTAACTACATCTTTGGGGATGTGCACTCTTGACTCTACCTGCACCGGCGTTGTGCTGCCACCAGAGGGAGGATGATCCAAGGTTTTCTCTTTTAGACTCATCTCCCTCATTTTCACATCATACTCCAACTGGAGTTTTCGCTCTTCCAGGGCCATTCTTTTGCTTTCAAGCTCCATTTGGCCCTTTAAATTCAATTCTGCCATCTTTATCTCATGATCCCTGGTTGCCTGTCTGTCTGCCAGCTCCTCTGGCGACAGGCCTCTGCCAAAGCTAAGAACGCTGTCTGGTTTTTCCAGACTCACAGGATCCACAGGTGCATTCTGATCCTCAGGTGCCTTCCTAGATTCAAGCCAGGCTCTCATGGCCTTGTAGAACTCAGGTTTGTTTCTGCATCCTGCGTGTGGAACCTTGAGTTTCCTGCAAAAATAACTCAACTGCTTCTTTGTGTAGTCATCCAGCTTTGATGCATCCCATTCTAGCCCCTGCGCACTAGAGGCTATGGACTCTCCTCCATCAATGCTGTTTGTGCCAGGCATGTTTGCAACACTAGGGATCTTCTTCTTTAGCAAAATTAAAAAATCAAAAAGTCTGTGGCTAAGTTACTGGACTGTAATCACTATGCAATGGTCAGTAGCTAAGGCAAAACACTGCAAATGTAAATTCGCGAATCCTCACCGCTGCGTCCAATGTAGGAAGGGGGAGTCTCTGGTTGGCGCAGTGCAACACTGGCGACAAGCAGGGCCTCTCTCTTCCTCGTCAGGGCTGAGGGTTACCTTCAAGACAACCTCTGCTTACCCTCTAGGTAGTGTGGCTTAAGCAGTCTTAGGCTAATCTCTGGGGCATGTAGGGTTAAACATTTGCAATATTACACCATCACCACCAACCCACCACACAATGACACCAGACTGTATTTGTAAAAATATATTCTCTTTATATAAATTTCAAGCAGGCTTGTAAATACAGTCTTGGTTATTTCGAATGCAGGTTCCAGTTACTCTTTAGGTTAAGTTGCCACAGTTCTTTCTCAGTAATAAGCAATCTTCGTTTAGTGTTATTCCCAAATAGGTCTTATTCGGCTTATTTCCCCCAAAACGGGGATTCAAGGCTCCTCACGATACTTTTCTCCTTTCTGATTGTTAACCAGGATTCCCCCAGCTGTCCGTGGCCTCTCTGTGCCCCTTCGTTTCCTCCGCGCTGGAAAAGCGGGCCCGGTCTACCCACCCTCACGCTTCTGGCGGGGCCGGCGGCCGGGGAATCAAAGTCCGCCTCCCTCGGCGCGCTGCACGGCTGTGCGCGGCTGGCGGGGGAGAGAGCGGGGGCCCTGGGAGCGCTCAGCACGCGGCTCCTGGGGCGAGGCGGGGCAGCGGGCGGTGCGAGCGAAGCAAGACAGATGCTCGCACCGCGGGGCAGGACACAGTACCTTTTCTCGTGGAAGCAGCCTGGGCACAGTTCAGCGCGGTGATCCGCGTCGCGGTGTCTTCCTTCCGACGTTGGAGCGAGCGGCGGCTCGGCTCTGGCTCGGGGGTTGGCGTTGCGGCGCGGGCCGGGCTGAGGAAGCGCCTCAAGGTTTCCTGGCACAGGGGGCACACGACAAAGGGGTAGCGATCGGCAAAGCACGCCTCTCTCGATCCAGGCGACGTTCAGGCACCCCACGCAACAGCTGTTTCTCGGACAGCGGCAGCGCGTTCAGGGGCACCAGACACGGCGGGTGCAAGCAGGCAACGGGCACCACCTCCTCTTTGCGTTGCGAGCTGCGGCTCGGGGTCAGTCACGATGTTTGGGTCAGCTGGGCTGACCTTCACGGTGCTTCTGGGCCAGGCAGGCAGCAGTCACGGTGCTTGGAGAGATAGCAACACCCAGAGCGTTGCTGAAGAGCGCGATGGTCACAGCGCGCTCCGCTTTTCCTGGTGAGGCGGGCAGAGGGAAAGCAACTCCCTACAGTGGTTCCTCTGTCAGGGGGTAGCGCTCACTGTTCCTGGAGCGCTGGTCAGGGGGCAAGTTCAACAGCAAGCCCTTGGAGATCTTTCAGCAGAGTTTGGCACAAAGTTCAAAATAAAAGCAAAAGTCTCTTGTAGTCTTTTCTCCTCCTCTCCTTTGGCAGCAAGGCACCAGACACAGGCCAGAGTCAGCACTCCTCCTTGTAGTCCTTCCAGGTCCTTCTCTTCGGGCAGAGTTTCTCTTGTAGCACAAACAGGATCTAATTTACAAGGAGCAGGGCTCCTTCTTTTATACCCCGTTTCTTTTGTTCTAGCAAGCCAGGGGGGCCTCTGCATAACTGCTCCAGTCTCTGAGTACTTGTTGTGGGTACTTATGACTTCTGCATTCAGTGTGAGGGCAGGCACATCAGCCGCTCCCCAGGGGGGCGGAGCCGGCATTGAGAGGGCAGGAGTGGCCTGAGTACTTTGTTGACAAGCTTCGGTCCTTCCTGGGCCAGGTGCAGGCTGAGTCATCAGTCGCTCCCCAGGAGGGCGGAGCCAGCATTGTGGTGGCAGGGGCACAGCCTGATGCATCATTCAGGGGAAACTCCCACCACCCATTAAGGGGTCCTCCTGCTAATCACTACCTGTCAACTCCCAGCCCTGTCACTCACACACACCAGACAGTCAGATCCACATCCAAGCAGAGGCGGGCTGAAATGATTAGGCAAGCAAATGCTAACTTTCTAAAAGTAGCATTTGCAAACACAGGATATTAAAATAAACTTTACTAAAAGAAGTATTTTATTATTCTGAGTCCAGGCATACTAAACACGAATTCCTACCATGTTCCCTGAGCCTGCTGGGATTATAGAGTGTAATAATTCCAGCAGCCCATCTGGCCTAGAAGGGAACAGGTAGCCTTACAATAGTGAAAAACGAATTTGGCAGTAATTCACTATTAGAACATGCCACGCACATCAGGGCATGTTCTACCTTATACTTACAATGCACCCTGCCCTCAGGCCTACCATAGGGGTGACTAATATGAAGTTTTAAGGGAAGGTTTAGGGGCTGGCAAGTGTGTGCACTTGCCCAGCCAGGGTGACAGTACCAGACTGCACGCAGGTTCTGCAATGGCAGACCCTAGACACATTTTAAGGCTGCTTCTGTGGGTGGCGCAACCAGCGCTGCAGGCCCACTAGCAGTATTGGCATTCACAAGCCCTGGCACTCCTAGTGCACTTTACTAGGGACTAACAGTAAATCCAATGAACCAATCATGGACATCAATCACATGTACACTTTACAGTAGGGAGCACTTGCACTGCGGCACGGGTTGGCCGTGGCGCAGTGCCCTGAGTCGCAGACACCAGCAAAACATTTGAGGCACAACAGCAAAAAGTGGAAGGGAAACCCACGCCAAGGTGCCAGGTCTAACACTGACTCATTCATCAGCCCAAAAATTAATCTGCTGCTCTGATCGGTCTCTGCCCTTTTATACACACAAGAGGCATGCTCGCATGGACGCCCCGTCTGTTTGGCCCCGCCCACACACTCGAGGTGTGCACCGTCTTCCCGCCATTTACCCACTATGATGGACATTTCACTCAAGGGACCCCTGCGCACTTCGGCGCGATTGCATAGTAACACACACTTGGTCGCTGGAACTAGTTGAAGCGCAAATGCAGTGACTCATTAAAAAAAATCGTGAGCGTTGGGAGGCTGGGCAGATGTGCCTTCTTCCCAAATATATCATCGAAAATCCGCTGTGATGCTGCTCTGATCGGTCTCTGACCTTTTAGACACACAAGAGGCATGTGCGCTCGCGTGGAAGCCCCGTCCGTTTGGCCCCGCCCACACACTCGATGAAGCCCCGCCCCCAAATCCGCAAATCCGCTAAATCCGCGGATTTTGCGGATCCACGATCCGTGGATCCGCTAAATCCGCGAATCGTGGATCCGCAAAATCCGCCCATGCTTACTGACCCTGTGCCTCATGGGAACAGTCCAGTCCGAACTACCAAGCCATGTCTTTCCCAGACCGTAATCAAGCATCCAAGGACCGGTTTCTGGCTATCAGCCTTCATTCAGCCTGGATAGCTTGACTCCAGTGGTGTGGAGAGCCTGGGACTCACGTCTGAGCATACCCAGCCCACTCGGGGTGAAAATTGCAGAAAACACAGTTGATGGACAGAATGTAGAACAATGTCATACATTCACCCCAGTACAAGGATCTGGGCCTAAATCCATCGTTTTTTTGCACTCCACACCACCCTGGGTTAGACACTGGCTATATGCAAATCAGCTCTGACCCTGTGCCTCATGGGAACAGTCCAGTCCGAACTACCAAGCCATGTCTTTCCCAGACCGGAATCAAGCATCCAAGGACCGGTTTCTGGCTATCAGCCTTCATTCAGCCTGGATAGCTTGACTCCAGTGGTGTGGAGAGCCTGGGACTCACGTCTGAGCATACCCAGCCCACTCGGGGTGACAATTGCAGAAAACACAGTTGATGGACAGAATGTAGAACAATGTCATACATTCACCCCAGTACAAGGATCTGGGCCTAAATCCATTGTTTTTTTGCACTCCACACCACCCTGGGTTAGACACTGGCTATATGCAAATCAGCTCTGACCCTGTGCCTCATGGGAACAGTCCAGTCCGAACTACCAAGCCATGTCTTTCCCAGACCGGAATCAAGCATCCAAGGACCGGTTTCTGGCTATCAGCCTTCATTCAGCCTGGATAGCTTGACTCCAGTGGTGTGGAGAGCCTGGGACTCACGTCTGAGCATACCCAGCCCACTGGGGGTGAAAATTGCAGAAAACACAGTTGATGGACAGAATGTAGAACAATGTCATACATTCACCCCAGTACAAGGATCTGGGCCTAAATCCATCGTTTGTTTGCACTCCACACCACCCTGGGTTAGACACTGGCTATATGCAAATCAGCTCTGACCCTGTGCCTCATGGGAACAGTCCAGTCCGAACTACCAAGCCATGTCTTTCCCAGACCGGAATCAAGCATCCAAGGACCGGTTTCTGGCTATCAGCCTTCATTCAGCCTGGATAGCCTGACTCCAGTGGTGTGGAGAGCCTGGGACTCACGTCTGAGCATACCCAGCCCACTCGGGGTGAAACTTGCAGAAAACACAGTTGATGGACAGAATGTAGAACAATGTCATACATTCACCCCAGTACAAGGATCTGGGCCTAGATCCATCGTTTTTTTGCACTCCACACCACCCTGGGTTAGACACTGGCTATATATATGCAAATCAGCTCTGACCCTGTGCCTCATGGGAACAGTCCAGTCCGAACTACCAAGCCATGTCTTTCCCAGACCGGAATCAAGCATCCAAGGACCGGTTTCTGGCTATCAGCCTTCATTCAGCCTGGATAGCTTGACTCCAGTGGTGTGGAGAGCCTGGGACTCACGTCTGAGCATACCCAGCCCACTCGGGGTGAAAATTGCAGAAAACACAGTTGATGGACAGAATGTAGAACAATGTCATACATTCACCCCAGTACAAGGATCTGGGCCTAAATCCATCGTTTTTTTGCACTCCACACCACCCTGGGTTAGACACTGGCTATATGCAAATCAGCTCTGACCCTGTGCCTCATGGGAACAGTCCAGTCCGAACTACCAAGCCATGTCTTTCCCAGACCGGAATCAAGCATCCAAGGACCGGTTTCTGGCTATCAGCCTTCATTCAGCCTGGATAGCTTGACTCCAGTGGTGTGGAGAGCCTGGGACTCACGTCTGAGCATACCCAGCCCACTCTGGGTGAAAATTGCAGAAAACACAGTTGATGGACAGAATGTAGAACAATGTCATACATTCACCCCAGTACAAGGATCTGGGCCTAAATCCATCGTTTTTTTGCACTCCACCCCACCCTGGGTTAGACACTGGCTATATGCAAATCAGCTCTGACCCTGTGCCTTATGGGAACAGTCCAGTCCGAACTAGCAAGCCATGTCTTTCCCAGACCGGAATAAAGCATCCAAGGACCGGTTTCTGGCTATCAGCCTTCATTCAGCCTGGATAGCTTGACTCCAGTGGTGTGGAGAGCCTGGGACTCACGTCTGAGCATACCCAGCCCACTCGGGGTGAAAATTGCAGAAAACACAGTTGATGGACAGAATGTAGAACAATGTCATACATTCACCCCAGTACAAGGATCTGGGCCTAAATCCATCGTTTTTTTGCACTCCACACCACCCTGGGTTAGACACTGGCTATATGCAAATCAGCTCTGACCCTGTGCCTCATGGGAACAGTCCAGTCCGAACTACCAAGCCATGTCTTTCCCAGACCGGAATGAAGCACGCAAGGACCGGTTTCTGGCTATCAGCCTTCATTCAGCCTGGATAGCTTGACTCCAGTGGTGTGGAGAGCCTGGGACTCACGTCTGAGCATACCCAGCCCACTCGGGGTGAAAATTGCAGAAAACACAGTTGATGGACAGAATGTAGAACAATGTCATACATTCACCCCAGTACAAGGATCTGGGCCTAAATCCATCATTTTTTTGCACTCCACACCACCCTGGGTTAGACACTGGCTATATGCAAATCAGCTCTGACCCTGTGCCTCATTAGAACAGTCCAGTCCGAACTACCAAGCCATGTCTTTCCTAGACCGTACTCAAGCATCCAAGGACCGGTTTCTGGCTATCAGCCTTCATTCAGCCTGGATAGCTTGACTCCAGTGGTGTGGAGAGCCTGGGACTCACGTCTGAGCATACCCAGCCCACTCGGGGTGAAAATTGCAGAAAACACAGTTGATGGACAGAATGTAGAACAATGTCATACATTCACCCCAGTACAAGGATCTGGGCCTAAATCCATCGTTTTTTTGCACTCCACACCACCCTGGGTTAGACACTGGCTATATGCAAATCAGCTCTGACCCTGTGCCTCATGGGAACAGTCCAGTCCGAACTACCAAGCCATGTCTTTCCCAGACCGGAATCAAGCATCCAAGGACCGGTTTCTGGCTATCAGCCTTCATTCAGCCTGGATAGCTTGACTCCAGTGGTGTGGAGAGCCTGGGACTCACGTCTGAGCATACCCAGCCCACTTGGGGTGAAAATTGCAGAAAACACAGTTGATGGACAGAATGTAGAACAATGTCATACATTCACCCCAGTACAAGGATCTGGGCCTAAATCCATCGTTTTTTGCACTCCACACCACCCTGGGTTAGACACTGGCTATATGCAAATCAGCTCTGACCCTGTGCCTCATGGGAAAAGTCCAGTCCGAACTACCAAGCCATGTCTTTCCCAGACCGGAATCAAGCATCCAAGGACCGGTTTCTGGCTATCAGCCTTCATTCAGCCTGGATAGCTTGACTCCAGTGGTGTGGAGAGCCTGGGACTCACGTCTGAGCATACCCAGCCCACTCGGGGTGAAAATTGCAGAAAACACAGTTGATGGACAGAATGTAGAACAATGTCATACATTCACCCCAGTACAAGGATCTGGGCCTAAATCCATCTTTTTTTGCACTCCACACCACCCTGGGTTAGACACTGGCTATATGCAAATCAGCTCTGACCCTGTGCCTCATGGGAACAGTCCAGTCCGAACTACCAAGCCATGTCTTTCCCAGACCGGAATCAAGCATCCAAGGACCGGTTTCTGGCTATCAGCCTTCATTCAACCTGGATAGCTTGACTCCAGTGGTGTGGAGAGCCTGGGACTCACGTCTGAGCATACCCAGCCCACTCGGGGTGAAAATTGCAGAAAACACAGTTGATGGACAGAATGTAGAACAATGTCATACATTCACCCCAGTACAAGGATCTGGGCCTAAATCCATCGTTTTTTTGCACTCCACACCACCCTGGGTTAGACACTGGCTATATGCAAATCAGCTCTGACCCTGTGCCTCATGGGAACAGTCCAGTCCGAACTACCAAGCCATGTCTTTCCCAGACCGGAATCAAGCATCCAAGGACCGGTTTCTGGCTATCAGCCTTCATTCAGCCTGGATAGCTTGACTCCAGTGGTGTGGAGAGCCTGGGACTCACGTCTGAGCATACCCAGCCCACTCGGGGTGAAAATTGCAGAAAACACAGTTGATGGACAGAATGTAGAACAATGTCATACATTCACCCCAGTACAAGGATCTGGGCCTAAATCCATCGTTTTTTTGCACTCCACACCACCCTGGGTTAGACACTGGCTATATGCAAATCAGCTCTGACCCTGTGCCTCATGGGAACAGTCCAGTCCGAACTACCAAGCCATGTCTTTCCCAGACCGGAATCAAGCATCCAAGGACCGGTTTCTGGCTATCAGCCTTCATTCAGCCTGGATAGCTTGACTCCAGTGGTGTGGAGAGCCTGGGACTCACGTCTGAGCATACCCAGCCCACTCGGGTTGAAAATTGCAGAAAACACAGTTGATGGACAGAATGTAGAACAATGTCATACATTCACCCCAGTACAAGGATCTGGGCCAAAATCCTTCGTTTTTTTGCACTCCACACCACCCTGGGTTAGACACTGGCTATATGCAAATCAGCTCTGACCCTGTGCCTCATGGGAACAGTCCAGTCCGAACTACCAAGCCATGTCTTTCCCAGACCGGAATCAAGCATCCAAGGACCGGTTTCTGGCTATCAGCCTTCATTCAGCCTGGATAGCTTGACTCCAGTGGTGTGGAGAGCCTGGGACTCACGTCTGAGCATACCCAACCCACTCGGGGTGAAAATTGCAGAAAACACAGTTGATGGACAGAATGTAGAACAATGTCATACATTCACCCCAGTACAAGGATCTGGGCCTAAATCCATCGTTTTTTTGCACTCCACACCACCCTGGGTTAGACACTGGCTATATGCAAATCAGCTCTGACCCTGTGCCTCATGGGAACAGTCCAGTCCGAACTACCAAGCCATGTCTGTCCCAGACCGGAATCAAGCATCCAAGGACCGGTTTCTGGCTATCAGCCTTCATTCAGCCTGGATAGCTTGACTCCAGTGGTGTGGAGAGCCTGGGACTCACGTCTGAGCATACCCAGCCCACTCGGGTTGAAAATTGCAGAAAACACAGTTGATGGACAGAATGTAGAACAATGTCATACATTCACCCCAGTACAGGGATCTGGGCCTAAATCCATAGTTTTTTTGCACTCCACACCACCCTGGGTTAGACACTGGCTATATGCAAATCAGCTCTGACCCTGTGCCTCATGGGAACAGTCCAGTCCGAACTACCAAGCCATGTCTTTCCCAGACCGGAATCAAGCATCCAAGGACCGGTTTCTGGCTATCAGCCTTCATTCAGCCTGGATAGCTTGACTCCAGTGGTGTGGAGAGCCTGGGACTCACGTCTGAGCATACCCAGCCCACTCGGGGTGAAAATTGCAGAAAACACAGTTGATGGACAGAATGTAGAACAATGTCATACATTCACCCCAGTACAAGGATCTGGGCCTAAATCCATCGTTTTTTTGCACTCCACACCACCCTGGGTTAGACACTGGCTATATGCAAATCAGCTCTGACCCTGTGCCTCATGGGAACAGTCCAGTCCGAACTACCAAGCCATGTCTTTCCCAGACCGGAATCAAGCATCCAAGGACCGGTTTCTGGCTATCAGCCTTCATTCAGCCTGGATAGCTTGACTCCAGTGGTGTGGAGAGCCTGGGACTCACGTCTGAGCATACCCAGCCCACTCGGGTTGAAAATTGCAGAAAACACAGTTGATGGACAGAATGTAGAACAATGTCATACATTCACCCCAGTACAAGGATCTGGGCCAAAATCCTTCGTTTTTTTGCACTCCACACCACCCTGGGTTAGACACTGGCTATATGCAAATCAGCTCTGACCCTGTGCCTCATGGGAACAGTCCAGTCCGAACTACCAAGCCATGTCTTTCCCAGACCGGAATCAAGCATCCAAGGACCGGTTTCTGGCTATCAGCCTTCATTCAGCCTGGATAGCTTGACTCCAGTGGTGTGGAGAGCCTGGGACTCACGTCTGAGCATACCCAACCCACTCGGGGTGAAAATTGCAGAAAACACAGTTGATGGACAGAATGTAGAACAATGTCATACATTCACCCCAGTACAAGGATCTGGGCCTAAATCCATCGTTTTTTTGCACTCCACACCACCCTGGGTTAGACACTGGCTATATGCAAATCAGCTCTGACCCTGTGCCTCATGGGAACAGTCCAGTCCGAACTACCAAGCCATGTCTGTCCCAGACCGGAATCAAGCATCCAAGGACCGGTTTCTGGCTATCAGCCTTCATTCAGCCTGGATAGCTTGACTCCAGTGGTGTGGAGAGCCTGGGACTCACGTCTGAGCATACCCAGCCCACTCGGGTTGAAAATTGCAGAAAACACAGTTGATGGACAGAATGTAGAACAATGTCATACATTCACCCCAGTACAGGGATCTGGGCCTAAATCCATCGTTTTTTTGCACTCCACATCACCCTGGGTTAGACACTGGGTATATGCAAATCAGCTCTGACCCTGTGCCTCATGGGAACAGTCCAGTCCGAACTACCAAGCCATGTCTTTCCCAGACCGGAATCAAGCATCCAAGGACCGGTTTCTGGCTATCAGCCTTCATTCAGCCTGGATAGCTTGACTCCAGCGGTGTGGAGAGCCTGGGACTCACGTCTGAGCATACCCAGCCCACTCGGGGTGAAAATTGCAGAAAACACAGTTGATGGACAGAATGTAGAACAATGTCATACATTCACCCCAGTACAAGGATCTGGGCCTAAATCCATCGTTTTTTTGCACTCCACACCACCCTGGGTTAGACACTGGCTATATGCAAATCAGCTCTGACCCTGTGCCTCATGGGAACAGTCCAGTCCGAACTACCAAGCCATGTCTTTCCCAGACCGGAATCAAGCATCCAAGGACCGGTTTCTGGCTATCAGCCTTCATTCCGCCTGGATAGCTTGACTCCAGTGGTGTGGAGAGCCTGGGACTCACGTCTGAGCATACCCAGCCCACTCGGGGTGAAAATTGCAGAAAACACAGTTGATGGACAGAATGTAGAACAATGTCATACATTCACCCCAGTACAAGGATCTGGGCCTAAATCCATCGTTTTTTTGCACTCCACACCACCCTGGGTTAGACACTGGCTATATGCAAATCAGCTCTGCCCCTGTGCCTCATGGGAACAGTCCAGTCCGAACTACCAAGCCATGTCTTTCCCAGACCGGAATCAAGCATCCAAGGACCGGTTTCTGGCTATCAGCCTTCATTCAGCCTGGATAGCTTGACTCCAGTGGTGTGGAGAGCCTGGGACTCACGTCTGAGCATACCCAGCCCACTCGGGTTGAAAATTGCAGAAAACACAGTTGATGGACAGAATGTAGAACAATGTCATACATTCACCCCAGTACAGGGATCTGGGCCTAAATCCATCGTTTTTTTGCACTCCACATCACCCTGGGTTAGACACTGGGTATATGCAAATCAGCTCTGACCCTGTGCCTCATGGGAACAGTCCAGTCCGAACTACCAAGCCATGTCTTTCCCAGACCGGAATCAAGCCTCCAAGGACCGGTTTCTGGCTATCAGCCTTCATTCAGCCTGGATAGCTTGACTCCAGTGGTGTGGAGAGCCTGGGACTCACGTCTGAGCATACCCAGCCCACTCGGGTTGAAAATTGCAGAAAACACAGTTGATGGACAGAATGTAGAATAATGTCATACATTCACCCCAGTACAGGGATCTGGGCCTAAATCCATCGTTTTTTTGCACTCCACATCACCCTGGGTTAGACACTGGGTATATGCAATTCAGCTCTGACCCTGTGCCTCATGGGAACAGTCCAGTCCGAACTACCAAGCCATGTCTTTCCCAGACCGGAATCAAGCCTCCAAGGACCGGTTTCTGGCTATCAGCCTTCATTCAGCCTGGATAGCTTGACTCCAGCGGTGTGGAGAGCCTGGGACTCACGTCTGAGCATACCCAGCCCACTCGGGGTGAAAATTGCAGAAAACACAGTTGATGGACAGAATGTAGAACAATGTCATACATTCACCCCAGTACAAGGATCTGGGCCTAAATCCATCGTTTTTTTGCACTCCACACCACCCTAGGTTAGACACTGGCTATATGCAAATCAGCTCTGACCCTGTGCCTCATGGGAACAGTCCAGTCCGAACTACCAAGCCATGTCTTTCCCAGACCGGAATCAAGCATCCAAGGACCGGTTTCAGGCTATCAGCCTTCATTCAGCCTGGATAGCCTGACTCCAGTGGTGTGGAGAGCCTGGGACTCACGTCTGAGCATACCCAGCCCACTCGGGGTGAAAATTGCAGAAAACACAGTTGATGGACAGAATGTAGAACAATGTCATACATTCACCCCAGTACAAGGATCTGGGCCTAAATCCATCGTTTTTTGCACTCCACACCACCCTGGGTTAGACACTGGCTATATGCAAATCAGCTCTGACCCTGTGCCTCATGGGAACAGTCCAGTCCGAACTACCAAGCCATGTCTTTCCCAGACCGTAATCAAGCATCCAAGGACCGGCTTCTGGCTATAAGCCTTCATTCAGCCTGGATAGCTTGACTCCAGTGGTGTGGAGAGCCTGGGACTCACGTCTGAGCATACCCAGTCCACTTGGGGTGAGAATTGCTGAAAACACAGTTGATGGACAGAATGTAGAACAATGTCATACATTCACCCCAGTACAAGGATCTGGGCCTAAATCCATTGTTTTTTTGCACTCCACACCACCCTGGGTTAGACACTGGCTATATGCAAATCAGCTCTGACCCTGTGCCTCATGGGAACAGTCCAGTCCGAACTACCAAGCCATGTCTTTCCCAGACCGGAATCAAGCATCCAAGGACCGGTTTCTGGCTATCAGCCTTCATTCAGCCTGGATAGCTTGACTCCAGTGGTGTGGAGAGCCTGGGACTCACGTCTGAGCATACCCAGCCCACTCGGGGTGAAAATTGCAGAAAACACAGTTGATGGACAGAATGTAGAACAATGTCATACATTCACCCCAGTACAAGGATCTGGGCCTAAATCCATCGTTTTTTTGCACTCCACACCACCCTGGGTTAGACACTCGCTATATGCAAATCAGCTCTGACCCTGTGCCTCATGGGAACAGTCCAGTCAAAACTACCAAGCCATGTCTTTCCCAGACCGGAATCAAGCATCCAAGGACCGGTTTCTGGCTATCAGCCTTCATTCAGCCTGGATAGCTTGACTCCAGTGGTGTGGAGAGCCTGGGACTCACGTCTGAGCATACCCAGCCCACTCGGGGTGAAAATTGCAGAAAACATAGTTGATGGACAGAATGTAGAACAATGTCATACATTCACCCCAGTACAAGGATCTGGGCCTAAATCCATCGTTTTCTTGCACTCCACACCACCCTGGGTTAGACACTGGCTATATGCAAATCAGCTCTGACCAACAGTCCAGTCCGAACTACCAAGCCATGTCTTTCCCAGACCGGAATCAAGCATCCAAGGACCGGTTTCTGGCTATCAGCCTTCATTCAGCCTGGATAGCTTGACTCCAGTGGTGTGGAGAGCCTGGGACTCACGTCTGAGCATACCCAGCCCACTCGGGGTGAAAATTGCAGAAAACACAGTTGATGGACAGAATGTAGAACAATGTCATACATTCACCCCAGTACAAGGATCTGGGCCTAAATCCATCGTTTTTTTGCACTCCACACCACCCTGGGTTAGACACTGGCTATATGCAAATCAGCTCTGACCCTGTGCCTCATGGGAACAGTCCAGTCCGAACTACCAAGCCATGGATTTCCCAGACCGGAATCAAGCATCCAAGGACCGGTTTCTGGCTATCAGCCTTCATTCAGCCTGGATAGCTTGACTCCAGTGGTGTGGAGAGCCTGGGACTCACGTCTGAGCATACCCAGCCCACTCGGGGTGAAAATTGCAGAAAACACAGTTGATGGACAGAATGTAGAACAATGTCATACATTCACCCCAGTACAAGGATCTGGGCCTAAATCCATCGGTTTTTTGCACTCCACACCACCCTGGGTTAGACACTGGCTATATGCAAATCAGCTCTGACCCTGTGCCTCATGGGAACAGTCCAGTCCGAACTACCAAGCCATGTCTTTCCCAGACCGGAATCAAGCATCCAAGGACCGGTTTCTGGCTATCAGCCTTCCTTCAGCCTGGATAGCTTGACTCCAGTGGTGTGGAGAGCCTGGGACTCACGTCTGAGCATACCCAGCCCACTCGGGTTGAAAATTGCAGAAAACACAGTTGATGGACAGAATGTAGAACAATGTCATACATTCACCTCAGTACAGGGATCTGGGCCTAAATCCATCGTTTTTTTGCACTCCACATCACCCTGGGTTAGACACTGGGTATATGCAAATCAGCTCTGACCCTGTGCCTCATGGGAACAGTCCAGTCCGAACTACCAAGCCATGTCTTTCCCAGACCGGAATCAAGCATCCAAGGACCGGTTTCTGGCTATCAGCCTTCATTCAGCCTGGATAGCTTGACTCCAGCGGTGTGGAGAGCCTGGGACTCACGTCTGAGCATACCCAGCCCACTCGGGGTGAAAATTGCAGAAAACACAGTTGATGGACAGAATGTAGAACAATGTCATACATTCACCCCAGTACAAGTATCTGGGCCTAAATCCATCGTTTTTTTGCACTCCACACCACCCTGGGTTAGACACTGGCTATATGCAAATCAGCTCTGACCCTGTGCCTCATGGGAACAGTCCAGTCCGAACTACCAAGCCATGTCTTTCCCAGACCGGAATCAAGCATCCAAGGACCGGTTTCTGGCTATCAGCCTTCATTCAGCCTGGATAGCTTGACTCCAGCGGTGTGGAGAGCCTGGGACTCACGTCTGAGCATACCCAGCCCACTCGGGGTGAAAATTGCAGAAAACACAGTTGATGGACAGAATGTAGAACAATGTCATACATTAACCCCAGTACAAGGATCTGGGCCAAAATCCTTCGTTTTTTTGCACTCCACACCACCCTGGGTTAGACACTGGCTATATGCAAATCAGCTCTGACCCTGTGCCTCATGGGAACAGTCCAGTCCGAACTACCAAGCCATGTCTTTCCCAGACCGGAATCAAGCATCCAAGGACCGGTTTCTGGCTATCAGCCTTCATTCAGCCTGGATAGCTTGACTCCAGTGGTGTGGAGAGCCTGGGACTCACGTCTGAGCATACCCAGCCCACTCGGGGTGAAAATTGCAGAAAACACAGTTGATGGACAGAATGTAGAACAATGTCATACATTCACCCCAGTACAAGGATCTGGGCCTAAATCCATCGTTTTTTTGCACTCCACACCACCCTGGGTTAGACACTGGCTATATGCAAATCAGCTCTGACCCTGTGCCTCATGGGAACAGTCCAGTCCGAACTACCAAGCCATGTCTGTCCCAGACCGGAATCAAGCATCCAAGGACCGGTTTCTGGCTATCAGCCTTCATTCAGCCTGGATAGCTTGACTCCAGTGGTGTGGAGAGCCTGGGACTCACGTCTGAGCATACCCAGCCCACTCGGGTTGAAAATTGCAGAAAACACAGTTGATGGACAGAATGTAGAACAATGTCATACATTCACCCCAGTACAGGGATCTGGGCCTAAATCCATCGTTTTTTTGCACTCCACATCACCCTGGGTTAGACACTGGGTATATGCAAATAAGCTCTGACCCTGTGCCTCATGGGAACAGTCCAGTCCGAACTACCAAGCCATGTCTTTCCCAGACCGGAATCAAGCATCCAAGGACCGGTTTCTGGCTATCAGCCTTCATTCAGCCTGGATAGCTTGACTCCAGCGGTGTGGAGAGCCTGGGACTCACGTCTGAGCATACCCAGCCCACTCGGGGTGAAAATTGCAGAAAACACAGTTGATGGACAGAATGTAGAACAATGTCATACATTCACCCCAGTACAAGGATCTGGGCCTAAATCCATCGTTTTTTTGCACTCCACACCACCCTGGGTTAGACACTGGCTATATGCAAATCAGCTCTGACCCTGTGCCTCATGGGAACAGTCCAGTCCGAACTACCAAGCCATGTCTTTCCCAGACCGGAATCAAGCATCCAAGGACCGGTTTCTGGCTATCAGCCTTCATTCCGCCTGGATAGCTTGACTCCAGTGGTGTGGAGAGCCTGGGACTCACGTCTGAGCATACCCAGCCCACTCGGGGTGAAAATTGCAGAAAACACAGTTGATGGACAGAATGTAGAACAATGTCATACATTCACCCCAGTACAAGGATCTGGGCCTAAATCCATCGTTTTTTTGCACTCCACACCACCCTGGGTTAGACACTGGCTATATGCAAATCAGCTCTGCCCCTGTGCCTCATGGGAACAGTCCAGTCCGAACTACCAAGCCATGTCTTTCCCAGACCGGAATCAAGCATCCAAGGACCGGTTTCTGGCTATCAGCCTTCATTCAGCCTGGATAGCTTGACTCCAGTGGTGTGGAGAGCCTGGGACTCACGTCTGAGCATACCCAGCCCACTCGGGTTGAAAATTGCAGAAAACACAGTTGATGGACAGAATGTAGAACAATGTCATACATTCACCCCAGTACAGGGATCTGGGCCTAAATCCATCGTTTTTTTGCACTCCACATCACCCTGGGTTAGACACTGGGTATATGCAAATCAGCTCTGACCCTGTGCCTCATGGGAACAGTCCAGTCCGAACTACCAAGCCATGTCTTTCCCAGACCGGAATCAAGCCTCCAAGGACCGGTTTCTGGCTATCAGCCTTCATTCAGCCTGGATAGCTTGACTCCAGTGGTCTGGAGAGCCTGGGACTCACGTCTGAGCATACCCAGCCCACTCGGGTTGAAAATTGCAGAAAACACAGTTGATGGACAGAATGTAGAATAATGTCATACATTCACCCATGTACAGGGATCTGGGCCTAAATCCATCGTTTTTTTGCACTCCACATCACCCTGGGTTAGACACTGGGTATATGCAATTCAGCTCTGACCCTGTGCCTCATGGGAACAGTCCAGTCCGAACTACCAAGCCATGTCTTTCCCAGACCGGAATCAAGCCTCCAAGGACCGGTTTCTGGCTATCAGCCTTCATTCAGCCTGGATAGCTTGACTCCAGCGGTGTGGAGAGCCTGGGACTCACGTCTGAGCATACCCAGCCCACTCGGGGTGAAAATTGCAGAAAACACAGTTGATGGACAGGATGTAGAACAATGTCATACATTCACCCCAGTACAAGGATCTGGGCCTAAATCCATCGTTTTTTTGCACTCTACACCACCCTAGGTTAGACACTGGCTATATGCAAATCAGCTCTGACCCTGTGCCTCATGGGAACAGTCCAGTCCGAACTACCAAGCCATGTCTTTCCCAGACCGGAATCAAGCATCCAAGGACCGGTTTCAGGCTATCAGCCTTCATTCAGCCTGGATAGCCTGACTCCAGTGGTGTGGAGAGCCTGGGACTCACGTCTGAGCATACCCAGCCCACTCGGGGTGAAAATTGCAGAAAACACAGTTGATGGACAGAATGTAGAACAATGTCATACATTCACCCCAGTACAAGGATCTGGGCCTAAATCCATCGTTTTTTGCACTCCACACCACCCTGGGTTAGACACTGGCTATATGCAAATCAGCTCTGACCCTGTGCCTCATGGGAACAGTCCAGTCCGAACTACCAAGCCATGTCTTTCCCAGACCGTAATCAAGCATCCAAGGACCGGCTTCTGGCTATAAGCCTTCATTCAGCCTGGATAGCTTGACTCCAGTGGTGTGGAGAGCCTGGGACTCACGTCTGAGCATACCCAGTCCACTTGGGGTGAGAATTGCAGAAAACACAGTTGATGGACAGAATGTAGAACAATGTCATACATTCACCCCAGTACAAGGATCTGGGCCTAAATCCATTGTTTTTTTGCACTCCACACCACCCTGGGTTAGACACTGGCTATATGCAAATCAGCTCTGACCCTGTGCCTCATGGGAACAGTCCAGTCCGAACTACCAAGCCATGTCTTTCCCAGACCGGAATCAAGCATCCAAGGACCGGTTTCTGGCTATCAGCCTTCATTCAGCCTGGATAGCTTGACTCCAGTGGTGTGGAGAGCCTGGGACTCACGTCTGAGCATACCCAGCCCACTCGGGGTGAAAATTGCAGAAAACACAGTTGATGGACAGAATGTAGAACAATGTCATACATTCACCCCAGTACAAGGATCTGGGCCTAAATCCATCGTTTTTTTGCACTCCACACCACCCTGGGTTAGACACTCGCTATATGCAAATCAGCTCTGACCCTGTGCCTCATGGGAACAGTCCAGTCAAAACTACCAAGCCATGTCTTTCCCAGACCGGAATCAAGCATCCAAGGACCGGTTTCTGGCTATCAGCCTTCATTCAGCCTGGATAGCTTGACTCCAGTGGTGTGGAGAGCCTGGGACTCACGTCTGAGCATACCCAGCCCACTCGGGGTGAAAATTGCAGAAAACATAGTTGATGGACAGAATGTAGAACAATGTCATACATTCACCCCAGTACAAGGATCTGGGCCTAAATCCATCGTTTTCTTGCACTCCACACCACCCTGGGTTAGACACTGGCTATATGCAAATCAGCTCTGACCCTGTGCCTCATGGGAACAGTCCAGTCCGAACTACCAAGCCATGTCTTTCCCAGACCGGAATCAAGCATCCAAGGACCGGTTTCTGGCTATCAGCCTTCATTCAGCCTGGATAGCTTGACTCCAGTGGTGTGGAGAGCCTGGGACTCACGTCTGAGCATACCCAGCCCACTCGGGGTGAAAATTGCAGAAAACACAGTTGATGGACAGAATGTAGAACAATGTCATACATTCACCCCAGTACAAGGATCTGGGCCTAAATCCATCGTTTTTTTGCACTCCACACCACCCTGGGTTAGACACTGGCTATATGCAAATCAGCTCTGACCCTGTGCCTCATGGGAACAGTCCAGTCCGAACTACCAAGCCATGTATTTCCCAGACCGGAATCAAGCATCCAAGGACCGGTTTCTGGCTATCAGCCTTCATTCAGCCTGGATAGCTTGACTCCAGTGGTGTGGAGAGCCTGGGACTCACGTCTGAGCATACCCAGCTCACTCGGGGTGAAAATTGCAGAAAACACAGTTGATGGACAGAATGTAGAACAATGTCATACATTCACCCCAGTACAAGGATCTGGGCCTAAATCCATCGTTTTTTTGCACTCCACACCACCCTGGGTTAGACACTGGCTATATGCAAATCAGCTCTGACCCTGTGCCTCATGGGAACAGTCCAGTCCGAACTACCAAGCCATGTCTTTCCCAGACCGGAATCAAGCATCCAAGGACCGGTTTCTGGCTATCAGCCTTCCTTCAGCCTGGATAGCTTGACTCCAGTGGTGTGGAGAGCCTGGGACTCACGTCTGAGCATACCCAGCCCACTCGGGTTGAAAATTGCAGAAAACACAGTTGATGGACAGAATGTAGAACAATGTCATACATTCACCTCAGTACAGGGATCTGGGCCTAAATCCATCGTTTTTTTGCACTCCACATCACCCTGGGTTAGACACTGGGTATATGCAAATCAGCTCTGACCCAGTGCCTCATGGGAACAGTCCAGTCCGAACTACCAAGCCATGTCTTTCCCAGACCGGAATCAAGCATCCAAGGACCGGTTTCTGGCTATCAGCCTTCATTCAGCCTGGATAGCTTGACTCCAGCGGTGTGGAGAGCCTGGGACTCACGTCTGAGCATACCCAGCCCACTCGGGGTGAAAATTGCAGAAAACACAGTTGATGGACAGAATGTAGAACAATGTCATACATTCACCCCAGTACAAGGATCTGGGCCTAAATCCATCGTTTTTTTGCACTCCACCCCACCCTGGGTTAGACACTGGCTATATGCAAATCAGCTCTGACCCTGTGCCTCATGGGAACAGTCCAGTCCGAACTACCAAGCCATGTCTTTCCCAGACCGGAATCAAGCATCCAAGGACCGGTTTCTGGCTATCAGCCTTCATTCAGCCTGGATAGCTTGACTCCAGTGGTGTGGAGAGCCTGGGACTCACGTCTGAGCATACCCAGCCCACTCGGGGTGAAAATTGCAGAAAACACAGTTGATGGACAGAATGTAGAACAATGTCATACATTCACCCCAGTACAAGGATCTGGGCCTAAATCCATCGTTTTTTTGCACTCCACACCACCCTGGGTTAGACACTGGCTATATGCAAATCAGCTCTGACCCTGTGCCTCATGGGAACAGTCCAGTCCGAACTACCAAGCCATGTCTTTCCCAGACCGGAATCAAGCATCCAAGGACCTGTTTCTTCCTATCAGCCTTCATTCAGCCTGGATAGCAGTCCTCCAGTGGTGTGGAGAGCCTGGGACTCACGTCTGAGCATACCCAGCCCACTCGGGGTGAAAATTGCAGAAAACACAGTTGATGGACAGAATGTAGAACAATGTCATACATTCACCCCAGTACAAGGATCTGGGCCTAAATCCATCGTTTTTTTGCACTCCACACCACCCTGGGTTAGACACTGGCTATATGCAAATCAGCTCTGCCCCTGTGCCTCATGGGAACAGTCCAGTCCAAACTACCAAGCCATGTCTTTCCCAGACCGGAATCAAGCATCCAAGGACCGGTTTCTGGCTATCAGCCTTCATTCAGCCTGGATAGCTTGACTCCAGTGGTGTGGAGAGCCTGGGACTCACGTCTGAGCATACCCAGCCCACTCGGGTTGAAAATTGCAGAAAACACAGTTGATGGACAGAATGTAGAACAATGTCATACATTCACCCCAGTACAGGGATCTGGGCCTAAATCCATCGTTTTTTTGCACTCCACATCACCCTGGGTTAGACACTGGGTATATGCAAATCAGCTCTGACCCTGTGCCTCATGGGAACAGTCCAGTCCGAACTACCAAGCCATGTCTTTCCCAGACCGGAATCAAGCATCCAAGGACCGGTTTCTGGCTATCAGCCTTCATTCAGCCTGGATAGCTTGACTCCAGCGGTGTGGAGAGCCTGGGACTCACGTCTGAGCATACCCAGCCCACTCGGGGTGAAAATTGCAGAAAACACAGTTGATGGACAGAATGTAGAACAATGTCATACATTCACCCCAGTACAAGGATCTGGGCCTAAATCCATCGTTTTTTTGCACTCCACACCACCCTGGGTTAGACACTGGCTATATGCAAATCAGCTCTGACCCTGTGCCTCATGGGAACAGTCCAGTCCGAACTACCAAGCCATGTCTTTCCCAGACCGGAATCAAGCATCCAAGGACCGGTTTCTGGCTATCAGCCTTCCTTCAGCCTGGATAGCTTGACTCCAGTGGTGTGGAGAGCCTGGGACTCACGTCTGAGCATACCCAGCCCACTCGGGTTGAAAATTGCAGAAAACACAGTTGATGGACAGAATGTAGAACAATGTCATACATTCACCTCAGTACAGGGATCTGGGCCTAAATCCATCGTTTTTTTGCACTCCACATCACCCTGGGTTAGACACTGGGTATATGCAAATCAGCTCTGACCCTGTGCCTCATGGGAACAGTCCAGTCCGAACTACCAAGCCATGTCTTTCCCAGACCGGAATCAAGCATCCAAGGACCGGTTTCTGGCTATCAGCCTTCATTCAGCCTGGATAGCTTGACTCCAGCGGTGTGGAGAGCCTGGGACTCACGTCTGAGCATACCCAGCCCACTCGGGGTGAAAATTGCAGAAAACACAGTTGATGGACAGAATGTAGAACAATGTCATACATTCACCCCAGTACAAGGATCTGGGCCTAAATCCATCGTTTTTTTGCACTCCACACCACCCTGGGTTAGACACTGGCTATATGCAAATCAGCTCTGACCCTGTGCCTCATGGGAACAGTCCAGTCCGAACTACCAAGCCATGTCTTTCCCAGACCGGAATCAAGCATCCAAGGACCGGTTTCTGGCTATCAGCCTTCATTCAGCCTGGATAGCTTGACTCCAGTGGTGTGGAGAGCCTGGGACTCACGTCTGAGCATACCCAGCCCACTCGGGGTGAAAATTGCAGAAAACACAGTTGATGGACAGAATGTAGAACAATGTCATACATTCACCCCAGTACAAGGATCTGGGCCTAAATCCATCGTTTTTTTGCACTCCACACCACCCTGGGTTAGACACTGGCTATATGCAAATCAGCTCTGACCCTGTGCCTCATGGGAACAGTCCAGTCCGAACTACCAAGCCATGTCTTTCCCAGACCGGAATCAAGCATCCAAGGACCTGTTTCTTCCTATCAGCCTTCATTCAGCCTGGATAGCAGTCCTCCAGTGGTGTGGAGAGCCTGGGACTCACGTCTGAGCATACCCAGCCCACTCGGGGTGAAAATTGCAGAAAACACAGTTGATGGACAGAATGTAGAACAATGTCATACATTCACCCCAGTACAAGGATCTGGGCCTAAATCCATCGTTTTTTTGCACTCCACACCACCCTGGGTTAGACACTGGCTATATGCAAATCAGCTCTACCCCTGTGCCTCATGGGAACAGTCCAGTCCAAACTACCAAGCCATGTCTTTCCCAGACCGGAATCAAGCATCCAAGGACCGGTTTCTGGCTATCAGCCTTCATTCAGCCTGGATAGCTTGACTCCAGTGGTGTGGAGAGCCTGGGACTCACGTCTGAGCATACCCAGCCCACTCGGGTTGAAAATTGCAGAAAACACAGTTGATGGACAGAATGTAGAACAATGTCATACATTCACCCCAGTACAGGGATCTGGGCCTAAATCCATCGTTTTTTTGCACTCCACATCACCCTGGGTTAGACACTGGGTATATGCAAATCAGCTCTGACCCTGTGCCTCATGGGAACAGTCCAGTCCGAACTACCAAGCCATGTCTTTCCCAGACCGGAATCAAGCATCCAAGGACCGGTTTCTGGCTATCAGCCTTCATTCAGCCTGGATAGCTTGACTCCAGCGGTGTGGAGAGCCTGGGACTCACGTCTGAGCATACCCAGCCCACTCGGGGTGAAAATTGCAGAAAACACAGTTGATGGACAGAATGTAGAACAATGTCATACATTCACCCCAGTACAAGGATCTGGGCCTAAATCCATCATTTTTTTGCACTCCACACCACCCTGGGTTAGACACTGGCTATATGCAAATCAGCTCTGACCCTGTGCCTCATGGGAACAGTCCAGTCCGAACTACCAAGCCATGTCTTTCCCAGACCGGAATCAAGCATCCAAGGACCGGTTTCTGGCTATCAGCCTTCATTCAGCCTGGATAGCTTGACTCCAGTGGTGTGGAGAGCCTGGGACTCACGTCTGAGCATACCCAGCCCACTCGGGGTGAAAATTGCAGAAAACACAGTTGATGGACAGAATGTAGAACAATGTCATACATTCACCCCAGTACAAGGATCTGGGCCTAAATCCATTGTTTTTTTGCACTCCACACCACCCTGGGTTAGACACTGGCTATATGCAAATCAGCTCTGACCCTGTGCCTCATGGGAACAGTCCAGTCCGAACTACCAAGCCATGTCTTTCCCAGACCGGAATCAAGCATCCAAGGACCGGTTTCTGGCTATCAGCCTTCATTCCGCCTGGATAGCTTGACTCCAGTGGTGTGGAGAGCCTGGGACTCACGTCTGAGCATACCCAGCCCACTCGGGGTGAAAATTGCAGAAAACACAGTTGATGGACAGAAGGTAGAACAATGTCATACATTCACCCCAGTACAAGGATCTGGGCCTAAATCCATAGTTTTTTTGCACTCCACACCACCCTGAGTTAGACACTGGCTCAATGCAAATCAGCTCTGCCCCTGTGCCTCATGGGAACAGTCCAGTCCGAACTACCAAGCCATGTCTTTCCCAGACCGGAATCAAGCATCCAAGGACCGGTTTCTGGCTATCAGCCTTCATTCAGCCTGGATAGCTTGACTCCAGTGGTGTGGAGAGCCCGGGACTCACGTCTGAGCATACCCAGCCCACTCGGGGTGAAAATTGCAGAAAACACAGTTGATGGACAGAATGTAGAACAATGTCATACATTCACCCCAGTACAAGGATCTGGGCCTAAATCCATCGTTTTTTTGCACTCCACACCACCCTGGGTTAGACACTGGCTATATGCAAATCAGCTCTGACCCTGTGCCTCATGGGAACAGTCCAGTCCGAACTACCAAGCCATGTCTTTCCCAGACCGGAATCAAGCACGCAAGGACCGGTTTCTGGCTATCAGCCTTCATTCAGCCTGGATAGCTTGACTCCAGTGGTGTGGAGAGCCTGGGACTCACGTCTGAGCATACCCAGCCCACTCGGGGTGAAAATTGCAGAAAACACAGTTGATGGACAGAATGTAGAACAATGTCATACATTCACCCCAGTACAAGGATCTGGGCCTAAATCCATCGTTTTTTTGCACTCCACACCACCCTGGGTTAGACACTGGCTATATGCAAATCAGCTCTGGCCCTGTGCCTCATTAGAACAGTCCAGTCCGAACTACCAAGCCATGTCTTTCCCAGACCGTAATCAAGCATCCAAGGACCGGTTTCTGGCTATCAGCCTTCATTCAGCCTGGATAGCTTGACTCCAGTGGTGTGGAGAGCCTGGGACTCACGTCTGAGCATACCCAGCCCACTCGGGGTGAAAATTGCAGAAAACACAGTTGATGGACAGAATGTAGAACAATGTCATACATTCACCCCAGTACAAGGATCTGGGCCTAAATCCATCGTTTTTTTGCACTCCACACCACCCTGGGTTAGACACTGGCTATATGCAAATCAGCTCTGACCCTGTGCCTCATGGGAACAGTCCAGTCCGAACTACCAAGCCATGTCTTTCCCAGACCGGAATCAAGCATCCAAGGACCGGTTTCTGGCTATCAGCCTTCATTCAGCCTGGATAGCTTGACTCCAGTTGTATGGAGAGCCTGGGACTCACGTCTGAGCATACCCAGCCCACTTGGGGTGAAAATTGCAGAAAACACAGTTGATGGACAGAATGTAGAACAATGTCATACATTCACCCCAGTACAAGGATCTGGGCCTAAATCCATCGTTTTTTTGCACTCCACACCACCCTGGGTTAGACACTGGCTATATGCAAATCAGCTCTGACCCTGTGCCTCATGGGAACAGTCCAGTCCGAACTACCAAGCCATGTCTTTCCCAGACCGGAATCAAGCATCCAAGGACCGGTTTCTGGCTATCAGCCTTCATTCAGCCTGGATAGCTTGACTCCAGTGGTGTGGAGAGCCTGGGACTCACGTCTGAGCATACCCAGCCCACTCGGGGTGAAAATTGCAGAAAACACAGTTGATGGACAGAATGTAGAACAATGTCATACATTCACCCCAGTACAAGGATCTGGGCCTAAATCCATCGTTTTTTTGCACTCCACACCACCCTGGGTTAGACACTGGCTATATGCAAATCAGCTCTGACCCTGTGCCTCATGGGAACAGTCCAGTCCGAACTACCAAGCCATGTCTTTCCCAGACCGGAATCAAGCACGCAAGGACCGGTTTCTGGCTATCAGCCTTCATTCAGCCTGGATAGCTTGACTCCAGTGGTGTGGAGAGCCTGGGACTCACGTCTGAGCATACCCAGCCCACTCGGGGTGAAAATTGCAGAAAACACAGTTGATGGACAGAATGTAGAACAATGTCATACATTCACCCCAGTACAAGGATCTGGGCCTAAATCCATCGTTTTTTTGCACTCCACACCACCCTGGGTTAGACACTGGCTATATGCAAATCAGCTCTGGCCCTGTGCCTCATTAGAACAGTCCAGTCCGAACTACCAAGCCATGTCTTTCCCAGACCGTAATCAAGCATCCAAGGACCGGTTTCTGGCTATCAGCCTTCATTCAGCCTGGATAGCTTGACTCCAGTGGTGTGGAGAGCCTGGGACTCACGTCTGAGCATACCCAGCCCACTCGGGGTGAAAATTGCAGAAAACACAGTTGATGGACAGAATGTAGAACAATGTCATACATTCACCCCAGTACAAGGATCTGGGCCTAAATCCATCGTTTTTTTGCACTCCACACCACCCTGGGTTAGACACTGGCTATATGCAAATCAGCTCTGACCCTGTGCCTCATGGGAACAGTCCAGTCCGAACTACCAAGCCATGTCTTTCCCAGACCGGAATCAAGCATCCAAGGACCGGTTTCTGGCTATCAGCCTTCATTCAGCCTGGATAGCTTGACTCCAGTTGTATGGAGAGCCTGGGACTCACGTCTGAGCATACCCAGCCCACTTGGGGTGAAAATTGCAGAAAACACAGTTGATGGACAGAATGTAGAACAATGTCATACATTCACCCCAGTACAAGGATCTGGGCCTAAATCCATCGTTTTTTTGCACTCCACACCACCCTGGGTTAGACACTGGCTATATGCAAATCAGCTCTGACCCTGTGCCTCATGGGAACAGTCCAGTCCGAACTACCAAGCCATGTCTTTCCCAGACCGGAATCAAGCATCCAAGGACCGGTTTCTGGCTATCAGCCTTCATTCAGCCTGGATAGCTTGACTCCAGTGGTGTGGAGAGCCTGGGACTCATGTCTGAGCATACCCAGCCCACTCGGGGTGAAAATTGCAGAAAACACAGTTGATGGACAGAATGTAGAACAATGTCATACATTCACCCCAGTACAAGGATCTGGGCCTAAATCCATCATTTTTTTGCACTCCACACCACCCTGGGTTAGACACTGGCTATATGCAAATCAGCTCTGACCCTGTGCCTTATGGGAACAGTCCAGTCCGAACTACGAAGCCATGTCTTTCCCAGACCGGAATCAAGCATCCAAGGACCGGTTTCTGGCTATCAGCCTTCATTCAGCCTGGATAGCTTGACTCCAGTGGTGTGGAGAGCCTGGGACTCACCTCTGAGCATACCCAGCCCACTCGGGGTGAAAATTGCAGAAAACACAGTTGATGGACAGAATGTAGAACAATGTCATACATTCACCCCAGTACAGGGATCTGGGCCTAAATCCATCGTTTTTTTGCACTCCACATCACCCTGGGTTAGACACTGGGTATATGCAAATCAGCTCTGACCCTGTGCCTCATGGGAACAGTCCAGTCCGAACTACCAAGCCATGTCTTTCCCAGACCGGAATCAAGCATCCAAGGACCGGTTTCTGGCTATCAGCCTTCATTCAGCCTGGATAGCTTGACTCCAGCGGTGTGGAGAGCCTGGGCCTCACGTCTGAGCATACCCAGCCCACTCGGGGTGAAAATTGCAGAAAACACAGTTGATGGACAGAATGTAGAACAATGTCATACATTCACCCCAGTACAAGGATCTGGGCCTAAATCCATCATTTTTTTGCACTCCACACCACCCTGGGTTAGACACTGGCTATATGCAAATCAGCTCTGACCCTGTGCCTCATGGGAACAGTCCAGTCCGAACTACCAAGCCATGTCTTTCCCAGACCGGAATCAAGCATCCAAGGACCGGTTTCTGGCTATCAGCCTTCATTCAGCCTGGATAGCTTGACTCCAGTGGTGTGGAGAGCCTGGGACTCACGTCTGAGCATACCCAGCCCACTCGGGGTGAAAATTGCAGAAAACACAGTTGATGGACAGAATGTAGAACAATGTCATACATTCACCCCAGTACAAGGATCTGGGCCTAAATCCATTGTTTTTTTGCACTCCACACCACCCTGGGTTAGACACTGGCTATATGCAAATCAGCTCTGACCCTGTGCCTCATGGGAACAGTCCAGTCCGAACTACCAAGCCATGTCTTTCCCAGACCGGAATCAAGCATCCAAGGACCGGTTTCTGGCTATCAGCCTTCATTCCGCCTGGATAGCTTGACTCCAGTGGTGTGGAGAGCCTGGGACTCACGTCTGAGCATACCCAGCCCACTCGGGGTGAAAATTGCAGAAAACACAGTTGATGGACAGAAGGTAGAACAATGTCATACATTCACCCCAGTACAAGGATCTGGGCCTAAATCCATAGTTTTTTTGCACTCCACACCACCCTGAGTTAGACACTGGCTCAATGCAAATCAGCTCTGCCCCTGTGCCTCATGGGAACAGTCCAGTCCGAACTACCAAGCCATGTCTTTCCCAGACCGGAATCAAGCATCCAAGGACCGGTTTCTGGCTATCAGCCTTCATTCAGCCTGGATAGCTTGACTCCAGTGGTGTGGAGAGCCTGGGACTCACGTCTGAGCATACCCAGCCCACTCGGGGTGAAAATTGCAGAAAACACAGTTGATGGACAGAATGTAGAACAATGTCATACATTCACCCCAGTACAAGGATCTGGGCCTAAATCCATCGTTTTTTTGCACTCCACACCACCCTGGGTTAGACACTGGCTATATGCAAATCAGCTCTGACCCTGTGCCTCATGGGAACAGTCCAGTCCGAACTACCAAGCCATGTCTTTCCCAGACCGGAATCAAGCACGCAAGGACCGGTTTCTGGCTATCAGCCTTCATTCAGCCTGGATAGCTTGACTCCAGTGGTGTGGAGAGCCTGGGACTCACGTCTGAGCATACCCAGCCCACTCGGGGTGAAAATTGCAGAAAACACAGTTGATGGACAGAATGTAGAACAATGTCATACATTCACCCCAGTACAAGGATCTGGGCCTAAATCCATCGTTTTTTTGCACTCCACACCACCCTGGGTTAGACACTGGCTATATGCAAATCAGCTCTGGCCCTGTGCCTCATTAGAACAGTCCAGTCCGAACTACCAAGCCATGTCTTTCCCAGACCGTAATCAAGCATCCAAGGACCGGTTTCTGGCTATCAGCCTTCATTCAGCCTGGATAGCTTGACTCCAGTGGTGTGGAGAGCCTGGGACTCACGTCTGAGCATACCCAGCCCACTCGGGGTGAAAATTGCAGAAAACACAGTTGATGGACAGAATGTAGAACAATGTCATACATTCACCCCAGTACAAGGATCTGGGCCTAAATCCATCGTTTTTTTGCACTCCACACCACCCTGGGTTAGACACTGGCTATATGCAAATCAGCTCTGACCCTGTGCCTCATGGGAACAGTCCAGTCCGAACTACCAAGCCATGTCTTTCCCAGACCGGAATCAAGCATCCAAGGACCGGTTTCTGGCTATCAGCCTTCATTCCGCCTGGATAGCTTGACTCCAGTGGTGTGGAGAGCCTGGGACTCACGTCTGAGCATACCCAGCCCACTCGGGGTGAAAATTGCAGAAAACACAGTTGATGGACAGAAGGTAGAACAATGTCATACATTCACCCCAGTACAAGGATCTGGGCCTAAATCCATAGTTTTTTTGCACTCCACACCACCCTGAGTTAGACACTGGCTCAATGCAAATCAGCTCTGCCCCTGTGCCTCATGGGAACAGTCCAGTCCGAACTACCAAGCCATGTCTTTCCCAGACCGGAATCAAGCATCCAAGGACCGGTTTCTGGCTATCAGCCTTCATTCAGCCTGGATAGCTTGACTCCAGTGGTGTGGAGAGCCTGGGACTCACGTCTGAGCATACCCAGCCCACTCGGGGTGAAAATTGCAGAAAACACAGTTGATGGACAGAATGTAGAACAATGTCATACATTCACCCCAGTACAAGGATCTGGGCCTAAATCCATCGTTTTTTTGCACTCCACACCACCCTGGGTTAGACACTGGCTATATGCAAATCAGCTCTGACCCTGTGCCTCATGGGAACAGTCCAGTCCGAACTACCAAGCCATGTCTTTCCCAGACCGGAATCAAGCACGCAAGGACCGGTTTCTGGCTATCAGCCTTCATTCAGCCTGGATAGCTTGACTCCAGTGGTGTGGAGAGCCTGGGACTCACGTCTGAGCATACCCAGCCCACTCGGGGTGAAAATTGCAGAAAACACAGTTGATGGACAGAATGTAGAACAATGTCATACATTCACCCCAGTACAAGGATCTGGGCCTAAATCCATCGTTTTTTTGCACTCCACACCACCCTGGGTTAGACACTGGCTATATGCAAATCAGCTCTGGCCCTGTGCCTCATTAGAACAGTCCAGTCCGAACTACCAAGCCATGTCTTTCCCAGACCGTAATCAAGCATCCAAGGACCGGTTTCTGGCTATCAGCCTTCATTCAGCCTGGATAGCTTGACTCCAGTGGTGTGGAGAGCCTGGGACTCACGTCTGAGCATACCCAGCCCACTCGGGGTGAAAATTGCAGAAAACACAGTTGATGGACAGAATGTAGAACAATGTCATACATTCACCCCAGTACAAGGATCTGGGCCTAAATCCATCGTTTTTTTGCACTCCACACCACCCTGGGTTAGACACTGGCTATATGCAAATCAGCTCTGACCCTGTGCCTCATGGGAACAGTCCAGTCCGAACTACCAAGCCATGTCTTTCCCAGACCGGAATCAAGCATCCAAGGACCGGTTTCTGGCTATCAGCCTTCATTCCGCCTGGATAGCTTGACTCCAGTGGTGTGGAGAGCCTGGGACTCACGTCTGAGCATACCCAGCCCACTCGGGGTGAAAATTGCAGAAAACACAGTTGATGGACAGAAGGTAGAACAATGTCATACATTCACCCCAGTACAAGGATCTGGGCCTAAATCCATAGTTTTTTTGCACTCCACACCACCCTGAGTTAGACACTGGCTCAATGCAAATCAGCTCTGCCCCTGTGCCTCATGGGAACAGTCCAGTCCGAACTACCAAGCCATGTCTTTCCCAGACCGGAATCAAGCATCCAAGGACCGGTTTCTGGCTATCAGCCTTCATTCAGCCTGGATAGCTTGACTCCAGTGGTGTGGAGAGCCTGGGACTCACGTCTGAGCATACCCAGCCCACTCGGGGTGAAAATTGCAGAAAACACAGTTGATGGACAGAATGTAGAACAATGTCATACATTCACCCCAGTACAAGGATCTGGGCCTAAATCCATCGTTTTTTTGCACTCCACACCACCCTGGGTTAGACACTGGCTATATGCAAATCAGCTCTGACCCTGTGCCTCATGGGAACAGTCCAGTCCGAACTACCAAGCCATGTCTTTCCCAGACCGGAATCAAGCACGCAAGGACCGGTTTCTGGCTATCAGCCTTCATTCAGCCTGGATAGCTTGACTCCAGTGGTGTGGAGAGCCTGGGACTCACGTCTGAGCATACCCAGCCCACTCGGGGTGAAAATTGCAGAAAACACAGTTGATGGACAGAATGTAGAACAATGTCATACATTCACCCCAGTACAAGGATCTGGGCCTAAATCCATCGTTTTTTTGCACTCCACACCACCCTGGGTTAGACACTGGCTATATGCAAATCAGCTCTGGCCCTGTGCCTCATTAGAACAGTCCAGTCCGAACTACCAAGCCATGTCTTTCCCAGACCGTAATCAAGCATCCAAGGACCGGTTTCTGGCTATCAGCCTTCATTCAGCCTGGATAGCTTGACTCCAGTGGTGTGGAGAGCCTGGGACTCACGTCTGAGCATACCCAGCCCACTCGGGGTGAAAATTGCAGAAAACACAGTTGATGGACAGAATGTAGAACAATGTCATACATTCACCCCAGTACAAGGATCTGGGCCTAAATCCATCGTTTTTTTGCACTCCACACCACCCTGGGTTAGACACTGGCTATATGCAAATCAGCTCTGACCCTGTGCCTCATGGGAACAGTCCAGTCCGAACTACCAAGCCATGTCTTTCCCAGACCGGAATCAAGCATCCAAGGACCGGTTTCTGGCTATCAGCCTTCATTCAGCCTGGATAGCTTGACTCCAGTTGTATGGAGAGCCTGGGACTCACGTCTGAGCATACCCAGCCCACTTGGGGTGAAAATTGCAGAAAACACAGTTGATGGACAGAATGTAGAACAATGTCATACATTCACCCCAGTACAAGGATCTGGGCCTAAATCCATCGTTTTTTTGCACTCCACACCACCCTGGGTTAGACACTGGCTATATGCAAATCAGCTCTGACCCTGTGCCTCATGGGAACAGTCCAGTCCGAACTACCAAGCCATGTCTTTCCCAGACCGGAATCAAGCATCCAAGGACCGGTTTCTGGCTATCAGCCTTCATTCAGCCTGGATAGCTTGACTCCAGTGGTGTGGAGAGCCTGGGACTCATGTCTGAGCATACCCAGCCCACTCGGGGTGAAAATTGCAGAAAACACAGTTGATGGACAGAATGTAGAACAATGTCATACATTCACCCCAGTACAAGGATCTGGGCCTAAATCCATCATTTTTTTGCACTCCACACCACCCTGGGTTAGACACTGGCTATATGCAAATCAGCTCTGACCCTGTGCCTTATGGGAACAGTCCAGTCCGAACTACGAAGCCATGTCTTTCCCAGACCGGAATCAAGCATCCAAGGACCGGTTTCTGGCTATCAGCCTTCATTCAGCCTGGATAGCTTGACTCCAGTGGTGTGGAGAGCCTGGGACTCACCTCTGAGCATACCCAGCCCACTCGGGGTGAAAATTGCAGAAAACACAGTTGATGGACAGAATGTAGAACAATGTCATACATTCACCCCAGTACAAGGATCTGGGCCTAAATCCATCGTTTTTTTGCACTCCACACCACCCTGGGTTAGACACTGGCTATATGCAAATCAGCTCTGACCCTGTGCCTCATGGGAACAGTCCAGTCCGAACTACCAAGCCATGTCTTTCCTAGACCGGAATCAAGCATCCAAGGACCGGTTTCTGGCTATCAGCCTTCATTCAGCCTGGATAGCTTGACTCCAGTGGTGTGGAGAGCCTGGGACTCACGTCTGAGCATACCCAGCCCACTCGGGGTGAAAATTGCAGAAAACACAGTTGATGGACAGAATGTAGAACAATGTCATACATTCACCCCAGTACAAGGATCTGGGCCTAAATCCATCGTTTTTTTGCACTCCACACCACCCTGGGTTAGACACTGGCTATATGCAAATCAGCTCTGACCCTGTGCCTCATGGGAACAGTCCAGTCCGAACTACCAAGCCATGTCTTTCCCAGACCGGAATCAAGCATCCAAGGACCGGTTTCTGGCTATCAGCCTTCATTCAGCCTGGATAGCTTGACTCCAGTGGTGTGGAGAGCCTGGGACTCACGTCTGAGCACACCCAGCCCACTCGGGGTGAAAATTGCAGAAAACACAGTTGATGGACAGAATGTAGAACAATGTCATACATTCACCCCAGTACAAGGATCTGGGCCTAAATCCATCGTTTCTTTGCACTCCACACCACCCTAGGTTAGACACTGGGTATATGCAAATCAGCTCTGACCCTGTGCCTCATGGGAACAGTCCAGTCCGAACTACCAAGCCATGTCTTTCCCAGACCGGAATCAAGCATCCAAGGACCGGTTTCTGGCTATCAGCCTTCATTCAGCCTGGATAGCTTGACTCCAGCGGTGTGGAGAGCCTGGGACTCACGTCTGAGCATACCCAGCCCACTCGGGGTGAAAATTGCAGAAAACACAGTTGATGGACAGAATGTAGAACAATGTCATACATTCACCCCAGTACAAGGATCTGGGCCTAAATCCATCGTTTTTTTGCACTCCACACCACCCTGGGTTAGACACTGGCTATATGCAAATCAGCTCTGACCCTGTGCCTCATGGGAACAGTCCAGTCCGAACTACCAAGCCATGTCTTTCCCAGACCGGAATCAAGCATCCAAGGACCGGTTTCTGGCTATCAGCCTTCATTCAGCCTGGATAGCTTGACTCCAGTGGTGTGGAGAGCCTGGGACTCACGTCTGAGCATACCCAGCCCACTCGGGGTGAAAATTGCAGAAAACACAGTTGATGGACAGAATGTAGAACAATGTCATACATTCACCCCAGTACAAGGATCTGGGCCTAAATCCATCGTTTTTTTGCACTCCACACCACCCTGGGTTAGACACTGGCTATATGCAAATCAGCTCTGACCCTGTGCCTCATGGGAACAGCCCAGTCCGAACTACCAAGCCATGTCTTTCCCAGACCGGAATCAAGCATCCAAGGACCGGTTTCTGGCTATCAGCCTTCATTCAGCCTGGATAGCTTGACTCCAGTGGTGTGGAGAGCCTGGGACTCACGTCTGAGCATACCCAGCCCACTCGGGTTGAAAATTGCAGAAAACACAGTTGATGGACAGAATGTAGAACAATGTCATACATTCACCCCAGTACAGGGATCTGGGCCTAAATCCATCGTTTTTTTGCACTCCACATCACCCTGGGTTAGACACTGGGTATATGCAAATCAGCTCTGACCCTGTGCCTCATGGGAACAGTCCAGTCCGAACTACCAAGCCATGTCTTTCCCAGACCGGAATTAAGCATCCAAGGACCGGTTTCTGGCTATCAGCCTTCATTCAGCCTGGATAGCTTGACTCCAGCGGTGTGGAGAGCCTGGGACTCACGTCTGAGCATACCCAACCCACTCGGGGTGAAAATTGCAGAAAACACAGTTGATGGACAGAATGTAGAACAATGTCATACATTCACCCCAGTACAAGGATCTGGGCCTAAATCCATCGTTTTTTTGCACTCCACACCACCCTGGGTTAGACACTGGCTATATGCAAATCAGCTCTGACCCTGTGCCTCATGGGAACAGTCCAGTCCGAACTACCAAGCCATGTCTTTCCCAGGCCGGAATCAAGCATCCAAGGACCGGTTTCTGGCTATCAGCCTTCATTCAGCCTGGATAGCTTGACTCCAGTGGTGTGGAGAGCCTGGAACTCATGTCTGAGCATACCCAGCCCACTCGGGGTGAAAATTGCAGAAAACACAGTTGATGGACAGAATGTAGAACAATGTCATACATTCACCCCAGTACAAGGATCTGGGCCTAAATCCATCGTTTTGTTGCACTCCACACCACCCTGGGTTAGACACTGGCTATATGCAAATCAGCTCTGCCCCTGTGCCTCATGGGAACAGTCCAGTCCGAACTACCAAGCCATGTCTTTCCCAGACCGGAATCAAGCATCCAAGGACCGGTTTCTGGCTATCAGCCTTCATTCAGCCTGGATAGCTTGACTCCAGTGGTGTGGAGAGCCTGGGACTCACGTCTGAGCATACCCAGCCCACTCGGGTTGAAAATTGCAGAAAACACAGTTGATGGACAGAATGTAGAACAATGTCATACATTCACCCCAGTACAGGGATCTGGGCCTAAATCCATCGTTTTTTTGCACTCCACATCACCCTGGGTTAGACACTGGGTATATGCAAATCAGCTCTGACCCTGTGCCTCATGGGAACAGTCCAGTCCGAACTACCAAGCCATGTCTTTCTCAGACCGGAATCAAGCCTCCAAGGACCGGTTTCTGGCTATCAGCCTTCATTCAGCCTGGATAGCTTGACTCCAGCGGTGTGGAGAGCCTGGGACTCACGTCTGAGCATACCCAGCCCACTCGGGGTGAAAATTGCAGAAAACACAGTTGATGGACAGAATGTAGAACAATGTCATACATTCACCCCAGTACAAGGATCTGGGCCTAAATCCATCGTTTTTTTGCACTCCACACCACCCTAGGTTAGACACTGGCTATATGCAAATCAGCTCTGACCCTGTGCCTCATGGGAACAGTCCAGTCCGAACTACCAAGCCATGTCTTTCCCAGACCGGAATCAAGCATCCAAGGACCGGTTTCAGGCTATCAGCCTTCATTCAGCCTGGATAGCCTGACTCCAGTGGTGTGGAGAGCCTGGGACTCACGTCTGAACATACCCAGCCCACTCGGGGTGAAAATTGCAGAAAACACAGTTGATGGACAGAATGTAGAACAATGTCATACATTCACCCCAGTACAAGGATCTGGGCCTAAATCCATCGTTTTTTTGCACTCCACACCACCCTGGGTTAGACACTGGCTATATGCAAATCAGCTTTGACCCTGTGCCTCATGGGAACAGTCCAGTCCGAACTACCAAGCCATGTCTTTCCCAGACCGTAATCAAGCATCCAAGGACCGGTTTCTGGCTATAAGCCTTCATTCAGCCTGGATAGCTTGACTCCAGTGGTGTGGAGAGCCTGGGACTCACGTCTGAGTATACCCAGCCCACTCGGGGTGAAAATTGCAGAAAACACAGTTGATGGACAGAATGTAGAACAATGTCATACATTCACCCCAGTACAAGGATCTGGGCCTAAATCCATCGTTTTTTTGCACTCCACACCACCCTGGGTTAGACACTGGCTATATGCAAATCAGCTCTGACCCTGTGCCTCATGGGAACAGTCCAGTCCGAACTACCAAGCCATGTCTTTCCCAGACCGGAATCAAGCATCCAAGGACCGGTTTCTGGCTATCAGCCTTCATTCAGCCTGGATAGCTTGACTCCAGTGGTGTGGAGAGCCTGGGACTCACGTCTGAGCATACCCAGCCCACTTGGGGTGAAAATTGCAGAAAACACAGTTGATGGACAGAATGTAGAACAATGTCATACATTCACCCCAGTACAAGGATCTGGGCCTAAATCCATTGTTTTTTTGCACTCCACACCACCCTGGGTTAGACACTGGCTATATGCAAATCAGCTCTGACCCTGTGCCTCATGGGAACAGTCCAGTCCGAACTACCAAGCCATGTCTTTCCCAGACCGGAATCAAGCATCCAAGGACCGGTTTCTGGCTATCAGCCTTCATTCAGCCTGGATAGCTTGACTCCAGTGGTGTGGAGAGCCTGCGACTCACGTCTGAGCATACCCAGCCCACTCGGGGTGAAAATTGCAGAAAACACAGTTGATGGACAGAATGTAGAACAATGTCATACATTCACCCCAGTACAAGGATCTGGGCCTAAATCCATCGTTTTTTTGCACTCCACACCACCCTGGGTTAGACACTCGCTATATGCAAATCAGCTCTGACCCTGTGCCTCATGGGAACAGTCCAGTCAAAACTACCAAGCCATGTCTTTCCCAGACCGGAATCAAGCATCCAAGGACCGGTTTCTGGCTATCAGCCTTCATTCAGCCTGGATAGCTTGACTCCAGTGGTGTGGAGAGCCTGGGACTCACGTCTGAGCATACCCAGCCCACTCGGGGTGAAAATTGCAGAAAACATAGTTGATGGACAGAATGTAGAACAATGTCATACATTCACCCCAGTACAAGGATCTGGGCCTAAATCCATCGTTTTATTGCACTCCACACCACCCTGGGTTAGACACTGGCTATATGCAAATCAGCTCTGACCCTGTGCCTCATGGGAACAGTCCAGTCCGAACTACCAAGCCATGTCTTTCCCAGACCGGAATCAAGCATCCAAGGACCGGTTTCTGGCTATCAGCCTTCATTCAGCCTGGATAGCTTGACTCCAGTGGTGTGGAGAGCCTGGGACTCACGTCTGAGCATACCCAGCCCACTCGGGGTGAAAATTGCAGAAAACACAGTTGATGGACAGAATGTAGAACAATGTCATACATTCACCCCAGTACAAGGATCTGGGCCTAAATCCATCGTTTCTTTGCACTCCACACCACCCTAGGTTAGACACTGGGTATATGCAAATCAGCTCTGACCCTGTGCCTCATGGGAACAGTCCAGTCCGAACTACCAAGCCATGTCTTTCCCAGACCGGAATCAAGCATCCAAGGACCGGTTTCTGGCTATCAGCCTTCATTCAGCCTGGATAGCTTGACTCCAGTGGTGTGGAGAGCCTGGGACTCACGTCTGAGCATACCCAGCCCACTCGGGGTGAAAATTGCAGAAAACACAGTTGATGGACAGAATGTAGAACAATGTCATACATTCACCCCAGTACAAGGATCTGGGCCTAAATCCATCGTTTTTTTGCACTCCACACCACCCTGGGTTAGACACTGGCTATATGCAAATCAGCTCTGACCCTGTGCCTCATGGGAACAGCCCAGTCCGAACTACCAAGCCATGTCTTTCCCAGACCGGAATCAAGCATCCAAGGACCGGTTTCTGGCTATCAGCCTTCATTCAGCCTGGATAGCTTGACTCCAGTGGTGTGGAGAGCCTGGGACTCACGTCTGAGCATACCCAGCCCACTCGGGTTGAAAATTGCAGAAAACACAGTTGATGGACAGAATGTAGAACAATGTCATACATTCACCCCAGTACAGGGATCTGGGCCTAAATCCATCGTTTTTTTGCACTCCACATCACCCTGGGTTAGACACTGGGTATATGCAAATCAGCTCTGACCCTGTGCCTCATGGGAACAGTCCAGTCCGAACTACCAAGCCATGTCTTTCCCAGACCGGAATCAAGCATCCAAGGACCGGTTTCTGGCTATCAGCCTTCATTCAGCCTGGATAGCTTGACTCCAGCGGTGTGGAGAGCCTGGGACTCACGTCTGAGCATACCCAACCCACTCGGGGTGAAAATTGCAGAAAACACAGTTGATGGACAGAATGTAGAACAATGTCATACATTCACCCCAGTACAAGGATCTGGGCCTAAATCCATCGTTTTTTTGCACTCCACACCACCCTGGGTTAGACACTGGCTATATGCAAATCAGCTCTGACCCTGTGCCTCATGGGAACAGTCCAGTCCGAACTACCAAGCCATGTCTTTCCCAGGCCGGAATCAAGCATCCAAGGACCGGTTTCTGGCTATCAGCCTTCATTCAGCCTGGATAGCTTGACTCCAGTGGTGTGGAGAGCCTGGAACTCATGTCTGAGCATACCCAGCCCACTCGGGGTGAAAATTGCAGAAAACACAGTTGATGGACAGAATGTAGAACAATGTCATACATTCACCCCAGTACAAGGATCTGGGCCTAAATCCATCGTTTTTTTGCACTCCACACCACCCTGGGTTAGACACTGGCTATATGCAAATCAGCTCTGCCCCTGTGCCTCATGGGAACAGTCCAGTCCGAACTACCAAGCCATGTCTTTCCCAGACCGGAATCAAGCATCCAAGGACCGGTTTCTGGCTATCAGCCTTCATTCAGCCTGGATAGCTTGACTCCAGTGGTGTGGAGAGCCTGGGACTCACGTCTGAGCATACCCAGCCCACTCGGGTTGAAAATTGCAGAAAACACAGTTGATGGACAGAATGTAGAACAATGTCATACATTCACCCCAGTACAGGGATCTGGGCCTAAATCCATCGTTTTTTTGCACTCCACATCACCCTGGGTTAGACACTGGGTATATGCAAATCAGCTCTGACCCTGTGCCTCATGGGAACAGTCCAGTCCGAACTACCAAGCCATGTCTTTCCCAGACCGGAATCAAGCCTCCAAGGACCGGTTTCTGGCTATCAGCCTTCATTCAGCCTGGATAGCTTGACTCCAGCGGTGTGGAGAGCCTGGGACTCACGTCTGAGCATACCCAGCCCACTCGGGGTGAAAATTGCAGAAAACACAGTTGATGGACAGAATGTAGAACAATGTCATACATTCACCCCAGTACAAGGATCTGGGCCTAAATCCATCGTTTTTTTGCACTCCACACCACCCTAGGTTAGACACTGGCTATATGCAAATCAGCTCTGACCCTGTGCCTCATGGGAACAGTCCAGTCCGAACTACCAAGCCATGTCTTTCCCAGACCGGAATCAAGCATCCAAGGACCGGTTTCAGGCTATCAGCCTTCATTCAGCCTGGATAGCCTGACTCCAGTGGTGTGGAGAGCCTGGGACTCACGTCTGAGCATACCCAGCCCACTCGGGGTGAAAATTGCAGAAAACACAGTTGATGGACAGAATGTAGAACAATGTCATACATTCACCCCAGTACAAGGATCTGGGCCTAAATCCATCGTTTTTTTGCACTCCACACCACCCTGGGTTAGACACTGGCTATATGCAAATCAGCTTTGACCCTGTGCCTCATGGGAACAGTCCAGTCCGAACTAACAAGCCATGTCTTTCCCAGACCGTAATCAAGTATCCAAGGACCGGTTTCTGGCTATAAGCCTTCATTCAGCCTGGATAGCTTGACTCCAGTGGTGTGGAGAGCCTGGGACTCACGTCTGAGTATACCCAGCCCACTCGGGGTGAAAATTGCAGAAAACACAGTTGATGGACAGAATGTAGAACAATGTCATACATTCACCCCAGTACAAGGATCTGGGCCTAAATCCATCGTTTTTTTGCACTCCACACCACCCTGGGTTAGACACTGGCTATATGCAAATCAGCTCTGACCCTGTGCCTCATGGGAACAGTCCAGTCCGAACTACCAAGCCATGTCTTTCCCAGACCGGAATCAAGCATCCAAGGACCGGTTTCTGGCTATCAGCCTTCATTCAGCCTGGATAGCTTGACTCCAGTGGTGTGGAGAGCCTGGGACTCACGTCTGAGCATACCCAGCCCACTTGGGGTGAAAATTGCAGAAAACACAGTTGATGGACAGAATGTAGAACAATGTCATACATTCACCCCAGTACAAGGATCTGGGCCTAAATCCATTGTTTTTTTGCACTCCACACCACCCTGGGTTAGACACTGGCTATATGCAAATCAGCTCTGACCCTGTGCCTCATGGGAACAGTCCAGTCCGAACTACCAAGCCATGGCTTTCCCAGACCGGAATCAAGCATCCAAGGACCGGTTTCTGGCTATCAGCCTTCATTCAGCCTGGATAGCTTGACTCCAGTGGTGTGGAGAGCCTGCGACTCACGTCTGAGCATACCCAGCCCACTCGGGGTGAAAATTGCAGAAAACACAGTTGATGGACAGAATGTAGAACAATGTCATACATTCACCCCAGTACAAGGATCTGGGCCTAAATCCATCGTTTTTTTGCACTCCACACCACCCTGGGTTAGACACTCGCTATATGCAAATCAGCTCTGACCCTGTGCCTCATGGGAACAGTCCAGTCAAAACTACCAAGCCATGTCTTTCCCAGACCGGAATCAAGCATCCAAGGACCGGTTTCTGGCTATCAGCCTTCATTCAGCCTGGATAGCTTGACTCCAGTGGTGTGGAGAGCCTGGGACTCACGTCTGAGCATACCCAGCCCACTCGGGGTGAAAATTGCAGAAAACATAGTTGATGGACAGAATGTAGAACAATGTCATACATTCACCCCAGTACAAGGATCTGGGCCTAAATCCATCGTTTTTTTGCACTCCACACCACCCTGGGTTAGACACTGGCTATATGCAAATCAGCTCTGACCCTGTGCCTCATGGGAACAGTCCAGTCCGAACTACCAAGCCATGTCTTTCCCAGACCGGAATCAAGCATCCAAGGACCGGTTTCTGGCTATCAGCCTTCATTCAGCCTGGATAGCTTGACTCCAGTGGTGTGGAGAGCCTGGGACTCACGTCTGAGCATACCCAGCCCACTTGGGGTGAAAATTGCAGAAAACACAGTTGATGGACAGAATGTAGAACAATGTCATACATTCACCCCAGTACAAGGATCTGGGCCTAAATCCATTGTTTTTTTGCACTCCACACCACCCTGGGTTAGACACTGGCTATATGCAAATCAGCTCTGACCCTGTGCCTCATGGGAACAGTCCAGTCCGAACTACCAAGCCATGTCTTTCCCAGACCGGAATCAAGCATCCAAGGACCGGTTTCTGGCTATCAGCCTTCATTCAGCCTGGATAGCTTGACTCCAGTGGTGTGGAGAGCCTGCGACTCACGTCTGAGCATACCCAGCCCACTCGGGGTGAAAATTGCAGAAAACACAGTTGATGGACAGAATGTAGAACAATGTCATACATTCACCCCAGTACAAGGATCTGGGCCTAAATCCATCGTTTTTTTGCACTCCACACCACCCTGGGTTAGACACTCGCTATATGCAAATCAGCTCTGACCCTGTGCCTCATGGGAACAGTCCAGTCAAAACTACCAAGCCATGTCTTTCCCAGACCGGAATCAAGCATCCAAGGACCGGTTTCTGGCTATCAGCCTTCATTCAGCCTGGATAGCTTGACTCCAGTGGTGTGGAGAGCCTGGGACTCACGTCTGAGCATACCCAGCCCACTCGGGGTGAAAATTGCAGAAAACATAGTTGATGGACAGAATGTAGAACAATGTCATACATTCACCCCAGTACAAGGATCTGGGCCTAAATCCATCGTTTTTTTGCACTCCACACCACCCTGGGTTAGACACTGGCTATATGCAAATCAGCTCTGACCCTGTGCCTCATGGGAACAGTCCAGTCCGAACTACCAAGCCATGTCTTTCCCAGACCGGAATCAAGCATCCAAGGACCGGTTTCTGGCTATCAGCCTTCATTCAGCCTGGATAGCTTGACTCCAGTGGTGTGGAGAGCCTGGGACTCACGTCTGAGCATACCCAGCCCACTCAGGGTGAAAATTGCAGAAAACACAGTTGATGGACAGAATGTAGAACAATGTCATACATTCACCCCAGTACAAGGATCTGGGCCTAAATCCATAGTTTTTTTGCACTCCACACCACCCTGGGTTAGACACTGGCTATATGCAAATCAGCTCTGACCCTGTGCCTCATGGGAACAGTCCAGTCCGAACTACCAAGCCATGTATTTCCCAGACCGGAATCAAGCATCCAAGGACCGGTTTCTGGCTATCAGCCTTCATTCAGCCTGGATAGCTTGACTCCAGTGGTGTGGAGAGCCTGGGACTCACGTCTGAGCATACCCAGCCCACTCGGGGTGAAAATTGCAGAAAACACAGTTGATGGACAGAATGTAGAACAATGTCATACATTCACCCCAGTACAAGGATCTGGGCCTAAATCCATCGTTTTTTTGCACTCCACACCACCCTGGGTTAGACACTGGCTATATGCAAATCAGCTCTGACCCTGTGCCTCATGGGAACAGTCCAGTCCGAACTACCAAGCCATGTCTTTCCCAGACCGGAATCAAGCATCCAAGGACCGGTTTCTGGCTATCAGCCTTCATTCAGCCTGGATAGCTTGACTCCAGTGGTGTGGAGAGCCTGGGACTCACGTCTGAGCATTCCCAGCCCACTCGGGTTGAAAATTGCAGAAAACACAGTTGATGGACAGAATGTAGAACAATGTCATACATTCACCTCAGTGCAGGGATCTGGGCCTAAATCCATCGTTTTTTTGCACTCCACATCACCCTGGGTTAGACACTGGGTATATGCAAATCAGCTCTGACCCTGTGCCTCATGGGAACAGTCCAGTCCGAACTACCAAGCCATGTCTTTCCCAGACCGGAATCAAGCCTCCAAGGACCGGTTTCTGGCTATCAGCCTTCATTCAGCCTGGATAGCTTGACTCCAGCGGTGTGGAGAGCCTGGGACTCACGTCTGAGCATACCCAGCCCACTCGGGGTGAAAATTGCAGAAAACACAGTTGATGGACAGAATGTAGAACAATGTCATACATTCACCCCAGTACAAGGATCTGGGCCTAAATCCATCGTTTTTTTGCACTCCACACCACCCTAGGTTAGACACTGGCTATATGCAAATCAGCTCTGACCCTGTGCCTCATGGGAACAGTCCAGTCCGAACTACCAAGCCATGTCTTTCCCAGACCGGAATCAAGCATCCAAGGACCGGTTTCAGGCTATCAGCCTTCATTCAGCCTGGATAGCCTGACTCCAGTGGTGTGGAGAGCCTGGGACTCACGTCTGAGCATACCCAGCCCACTCGGGGTGAAAATTGCAGAAAACACAGTTGATGGACAGAATGTAGAACAATGTCATACATTCACCCCAGTACAAGGATCTGGGCCTAAATCCATCGTTTTTTTGCACTCCACACCACCCTGGGTTAGACACTGGCTATATGCAAATCAGCTTTGACCCTGTGCCTCATGGGAACAGTCCAGTCCGAACTACCAAGCCATGTCTTTCCCAGACCGTAATCAAGCATCCAAGGACCGGTTTCTGGCTATAAGCCTTCATTCAGCCTGGATAGCTTGACTCCAGTGGTGTGGAGAGCCTGGGACTCACGTCTGAGTATACCCAGCCCACTCGGGGTGAAAATTGCAGAAAACACAGTTGATGGACAGAATGTAGAACAATGTCATACATTCACCCCAGTACAAGGATCTGGGCCTAAATCCATCGTTTTTTTGCACTCCACACCACCCTGGGTTAGACACTGGCTATATGCAAATCAGCTCTGACCCTGTGCCTCATGGGAACAGTCCAGTCCGAACTACCAAGCCATGTCTTTCCCAGACCGGAATCAAGCATCCAAGGACCGGTTTCTGGCTATCAGCCTTCATTCAGCCTGGATAGCTTGACTCCAGTGGTGTGGAGAGCCTGGGACTCACGTCTGAGCATACCCAGCCCACTTGGGGTGAAAATTGCAGAAAACACAGTTGATGGACAGAATGTAGAACAATGTCATACATTCACCCCAGTACAAGGATCTGGGCCTAAATCCATCGTTTTTTTGCACTCCACACCACCCTGGGTTAGACACTCGCTATATGCAAATCAGCTCTGACCCTGTGCCTCATGGGAACAGTCCAGTCAAAACTACCAAGCCATGTCTTTCCCAGACCGGAATCAAGCATCCAAGGACCGGTTTCTGGCTATCAGCCTTCATTCAGCCTGGATAGCTTGACTCCAGTGGTGTGGAGAGCCTGGGACTCACGTCTGAGCATACCCAGCCCACTTGGGGTGAAAATTGCAGAAAACACAGTTGATGGACAGAATGTAGAACAATGTCATACATTCACCCCAGTACAAGGATCTGGGCCTAAATCCATTGTTTTTTTGCACTCCACACCACCCTGGGTTAGACACTGGCTATATGCAAATCAGCTCTGACCCTGTGCCTCATGGGAACAGTCCAGTCCGAACTACCAAGCCATGTCTTTCCCAGACCGGAATCAAGCATCCAAGGACCGGTTTCTGGCTATCAGCCTTCATTCAGCCTGGATAGCTTCACTCCAGTGGTGTGGAGAGCCTGCGACTCACGTCTGAGCATACCCAGCCCACTCGGGGTGAAAATTGCAGAAAACACAGTTGATGGACAGAATGTAGAACAATGTCATACATTCACCCCAGTACAAGGATCTGGGCCTAAATCCATCGTTTTTTTGCACTCCACACCACCCTGGGTTAGACACTGGCTATATGCAAATCAGCTTTGACCCTGTGCCTCATGGGAACAGTCCAGTCCGAACTACCAAGCCATGTCTTTCCCAGACCGTAATCAAGCATCCAAGGACCGGTTTCTGGCTATAAGCCTTCATTCAGCCTGGATAGCTTGACTCCAGTGGTGTGGAGAGCCTGGGACTCACGTCTGAGTATACCCAGCCCACTCGGGGTGAAAATTGCAGAAAACACAGTTGATGGACAGAATGTAGCTCAATGTCATACATTCACCCCAGTACAAGGATCTGGGCCTAAATCCATCGTTTTTTTGCACTCCACACCACCCTGGGTTAGACACTGGCTATATGCAAATCAGCTCTGACCCTGTGCCTCATGGGAACAGTCCAGTCCGAACTACCAAGCCATGTCTTTCCCAGACCGGAATCAAGCATCCAAGGACCGGTTTCTGGCTATCAGCCTTCATTCAGCCTGGATAGCTTCACTCCAGTGGTGTGGAGAGCCTGCGACTCACGTCTGAGCATACCCAGCCCACTCGGGGTGAAAATTGCAGAAAACACAGTTGATGGACAGAATGTAGAACGATGTCATACATTCACCCCAGTACAAGGATCTGGGCCTAAATCCATCGTTTTTTTGCACTCCACACCACCCTGGGTTAGACACTCGCTATATGCAAATCAGCTCTGACCCTGTGCCTCATGGGAACAGTCCAGTCAAAACTACCAAGCCATGTCTTTCCCAGACCGGAATCAAGCATCCAAGGACCGGTTTCTGGCTATCAGCCTTCATTCAGCCTGGATAGCTTGACTCCAGTGGTGTGGAGAGCCTGGGACTCACGTCTGAGCATACCCAGCCCACTCGGGGTGAAAATTGCAGAAAACATAGTTGATGGACAGAATGTAGAACAATGTCATACATTCACCCCAGTACAAGGATCTGGGCCTAAATCCATCGTTTTTTTGCACTCCACACCACCCTGGGTTAGACACTGGCTATATGCAAATCAGCTCTGACCCTGTGCCTCATGGGAACAGTCCAGTCCGAACTACCAAGCCATGTCTTTCCCAGACCGGAATCAAGCATCCAAGGACCGGTTTCTGGCTATCAGCCTTCATTCAGCCTGGATAGCTTGACTCCAGTGGTGTGGAGAGCCTGGGACTCACGTCTGAGCATACCCAGCCCACTCAGGGTGAAAATTGCAGAAAACACAGTTGATGGACAGAATGTAGAACAATGTCATACATTCACCCCAGTACAAGGATCTGGGCCTAAATCCATAGTTTTTTTGCACTCCACACCACCCTGGGTTAGACACTGGCTATATGCAAATCAGCTCTGACCATGTGCCTCATGGGAACAGTCCAGTCCGAACTACCAAGCCATGTATTTCCCAGACCGGAATCAAGCATCCAAGGACCGGTTTCTGGCTATCAGCCTTCATTCAGCCTGGATAGCTTGACTCCAGTGGTGTGGAGAGCCTGGGACTCACGTCTGAGCATACCCAGCCCACTCGGGGTGAAAATTGCAGAAAACACAGTTGATGGACAGAATGTAGAACAATGTCATACATTCACCTCAGTGCAGGGATCTGGGCCTAAATCCATCGTTTTTTTGCACTCCACATCACCCTGGGTTAGACACTGGGTATATGCAAATCAGCTCTGACCCTGTGCCTCATGGGAACAGTCCAGTCCGAACTACCAAGCCATGTCTTTCCCAGACCGGAATCAAGCATCCAAGGACCGGTTTCTGGCTATCAGCCTTCATTCAGCCTGGATAGCTTGACTCCAGTGGTGTGGAGAGCCTGGGACTCACGTCTGAGCATACCCAGCCCACTCAGGGTGAAAATTGCAGAAAACACAGTTGATGGACAGAATGTAGAACAATGTCATACATTCACCCCAGTACAAGGATCTGGGCCTAAATCCATCGTTTTTTTGCACTCCACACCACCCTGGGTTAGACACTGGCTATATGCAAATCAGCTCTGACCCTGTGCCTCATGGGAACAGTCCAGTCCGAACTACCAACCATGTCTTTCCCAGACCGGAATCAAGCATCCAAGGACCGGTTTCTGGCTATCAGCCTTCATTCAGCCTGGATAGCTTGACTCCAGTGGTGTGGAGAGCCTGGGACTCACGTCTGAGCATTCCCAGCCCACTCGGGTTGAAAATTGCAGAAAACACAGTTGATGGACAGAATGTAGAACAATGTCATACATTCACCTCAGTGCAGGGATCTGGGCCTAAATCCATCGTTTTTTTGCACTCCACATCACCCTGGGTTAGACACTGGGTATATGCAAATCAGCTCTGACCCTGTGCCTCATGGGAACAGTCCAGTCCGAACTACCAAGCCATGTCTTTCCCAGACCGGAATCAAGCCTCCAAGGACCGGTTTCTGGCTATCAGCCTTCATTCAGCCTGGATAGCTTGACTCCAGCGGTGTGGAGAGCCTGGGACTCACGTCTGAGCATACCCAGCCCACTCGGGGTGAAAATTGCAGAAAACACAGTTGATGGACAGAATGTAGAACAATGTCATACATTCACCCCAGTACAAGGATCTGGGCCTAAATCCATCGTTTTTTTGCACTCCACACCACCCTAGGTTAGACACTGGCTATATGCAAATCAGCCCTGACCCTGTGCCTCATGGGAACAGTCCAGTCCGAACTACCAAGCCATGTCTTTCCCAGACCGGAATCAAGCATCCAAGGACCGGTTTCAGGCTATCAGCCTTCATTCAGCCTGGATAGCCTGACTCCAGTGGTGTGGAGAGCCTGGGACTCACGTCTGAGCATACCCAGCCCACTCGGGGTGAAAATTGCAGAAAACACAGTTGATGGACAGAATGTAGAACAATGTCATACATTCACCCCAGTACAAGGATCTGGGCCTAAATCCATCGTTTTTTTGCACTCCACACCACCCTGGGTTAGACACTGGCTATATGCAAATCAGCTTTGACCCTGTGCCTCATGGGAACAGTCCAGTCCGAACTACCAAGCCATGTCTTTCCCAGACCGTAATCAAGCATCCAAGGACCGGTTTCTGGCTATAAGCCTTCATTCAGCCTGGATAGCTTGACTCCAGTGGTGTGGAGAGCCTGGGACTCACGTCTGAGTATACCCAGCCCACTCGGGGTGAAAATTGCAGAAAACACAGTTGATGGACAGAATGTAGAACAATGTCATACATTCACCCCAGTACAAGGATCTGGGCCTAAATCCATCGTTTTTTTGCACTCCACACCACCCTGGGTTAGACACTGGCTATATGCAAATCAGCTCTGACCCTGTGCCTCATGGGAACAGTCCAGTCCGAACTACCAAGCCATGTCTTTCCCAGACCGGAATCAAGCATCCAAGGACCGGTTTCTGGCTATCAGCCTTCATTCAGCCTGGATAGCTTGACTCCAGTGGTGTGGAGAGCCTGGGACTCACGTCTGAGCATACCCAGCCCACTTGGGGTGAAAATTGCAGAAAACACAGTTGATGGACAGAATGTAGAACAATGTCATACATTCACCCCAGTACAAGGATCTGGGCCTAAATCCATTGTTTTTTTGCACTCCACACCACCCTGGGTTAGACACTGGCTATATGCAAATCAGCTCTGACCCTGTGCCTCATGGGAACAGTCCAGTCCGAACTACCAAGCCATGTCTTTCCCAGACCGGAATCAAGCATCCAAGGACCGGTTTCTGGCTATCAGCCTTCATTCAGCCTGGATAGCTTGACTCCAGTGGTGTGGAGAGCCTGCGACTCACGTCTGAGCATACCCAGCCCACTCGGGGTGAAAATTGCAGAAAACACAGTTGATGGACAGAATGTAGAACAATGTCATACATTCACCCCAGTACAAGGATCTGGGCCTAAATCCATAGTTTTTTTGCACTCCACACCACCCTGGGTTAGACACTGGCTATATGCAAATCAGCTCTGACCCTGTGCCTCATGGGAACAGTCCAGTCCGAACTACCAAGCCATGTATTTCCCAGACCGGAATCAAGCATCCAAGGACCGGTTTCTGGCTATCAGCCTTCATTCAGCCTGGATAGCTTGACTCCAGTGGTGTGGAGAGCCTGGGACTCACGTCTGAGCATACCCAGCCCACTCGGGGTGAAAATTGCAGAAAACACAGTTGATGGACAGAATGTAGAACAATGTCATACATTCACCCCAGTACAAGGATCTGGGCCTAAATCCATCGTTTTTTTGCACTCCACACCACCCTGGGTTAGACACTGGCTATATGCAAATCAGCTCTGACCCTGTGCCTCATGGGAACAGTCCAGTCCGAACTACCAAGCCATGTCTTTCCCAGACCGGAATCAAGCATCCAAGGACCGGTTTCTGGCTATCAGCCTTCATTCAGCCTGGATAGCTTGACTCCAGTGGTGTGGAGAGCCTGGGACTCACGTCTGAGCATTCCCAGCCCACTCGGGTTGAAAATTGCAGAAAACACAGTTGATGGACAGAATGTAGAACAATGTCATACATTCACCTCAGTGCAGGGATCTGGGCCTAAATCCATCGTTTTTTTGCACTCCACATCACCCTGGGTTAGACACTGGGTATATGCAAATCAGCTCTGACCCTGTGCCTCATGGGAACAGTCCAGTCCGAACTACCAAGCCATGTCTTTCCCAGACCGGAATCAAGCATCCAAGGACCGGTTTCTGGCTATCAGCCTTCATTCAGCCTGGATAGCTTGACTCCAGCGGTGTGGAGAGCCTGGGACTCACGTCTGAGCATACCCAGCCCACTCGGGGTGAAAATTGCAGAAAACACAGTTGATGGACAGAATGTAGAACAATGTCATACATTCACCCCAGTACAAGGATCTGGGCCTAAATCCATCGTTTTTTTGCACTCCACACCACCCTGGGTTAGACACTGGCTATATGCAAATCAGCTCTGACCCTGTGCCTCATGGGAACAGTCCAGTCCGAACTACCAAGCCATGTCTTTCCCAGACCGGAATCAAGCATCCAAGGACCGGTTTCTGGCTATCAGCCTTCATTCAGCCTGGATAGCTTGACTCCAGTGGTGTGGAGAGCCTGGGACTCACGTCTGAGCATACCCAGCCCACTCGGGGTGAAAATTGCAGAAAACACAGTTGATGGACAGAATGTAGAACAATGTCATACATTCACCCCAGTACAAGGATCTGGGCCTAAATCCATCGTTTTTTTTGCACTCCACACCACCCTGGGTTAGACACTGGCTATATGCAAATCAGCTCTGACCCTGTGCCTCATGGGAACAGTCCAGTCCGAACTACCAAGCCATGTCTTTCCCAGACCGGAATCAAGCATCCAAGGACCTGTTTCTGGCTATCAGCCTTCATTCAGCCTGGATAGCTTGCCTCCAGTGGTGTGGAGAGCCTGGGACTCACGTCTGAGCATACCCAGCCCACTCGGGTTGAAAATTGCAGAAAACACAGTTGATGGACAGAATGTAGAACAATGTCATACATTCACCCCAGTACAGGGATCTGGGCCTAAATCCATCGTTTTTTTGCACTCCACATCACCCTGGGTTAGACACTGGGTATATGCAAATCAGCTCTGACCCTGTGCCTCATGGGAACAGTCCAGTCCGAACTACCAAGCCATGTCTTTCCCAGACCGGAATCAAGCATCCAAGGACCGGTTTCTGGCTATCAGCCTTCATTCAGCCTGGATAGCTTGACTCCAGCGGTGTGGAGAGCCTGGGACTCACGTCTGAGTATACCCAGCCCACTCGGGGTGAAAATTGCAGAAAACACAGTTGATGGACAGAATGTAGAACAATGTCATACATTCACCCCAGTACAAGGATCTGGGCCTAAATCCATCGTTTTTTTGCACTCCACACCACCCTGGGTTAGACACTGGCTATATGCAAATCAGCTCTGACCCTGTGCCTCATGGGAACAGTCCAGTCCGAACTACCAAGCCATGTCTTTCCCAGACCGGAATCAAGCATCCAAGGACCGGTTTCTGGCTATCAGCCTTCATTCAGCCTGGATAGCTTGACTCCAGTGGTGTGGAGAGCCTGGGACTCATGTCTGAGCATACCCAGCCCACTCGGGGTGAAAATTGCAGAAAACACAGTTGATGGACAGAATGTAGAACAATGTCATACATTCACCCCAGTACAAGGATCTGGGCCTAAATCCATCGTTTTTTTGCACTCCACACCACCCTGGGTTAGACACTGGCTATATGCAAATCAGCTCTGACCCTGTGCCTCATGGGAACAGTCCAGTCCGAACTACCAAGCCATGTCTTTCCCAGACCGGAATCAAGCATCCAAGGACCGGTTTCTGGCTATCAGCCTTCATTCCGCCTGGATAGCTTGACTCCAGTGGTGTGGAGAGCCTGGGACTCACGTCTGAGCATACCCAGCCCACTCGGGGTGAAAATTGCAGAAAACACAGTTGATGGACAGAAGGTAGAACAATGTCATACATTCACCCCAGTACAAGGATCTGGGCCTAAATCCATCGTTTTTTTTGCACTCCACACCACCCTGAGTTAGACACTGGCTATATGCAAATCAGCTCTGCCCCTGTGCCTCAAGGGAACAGTCCAGTCCGAACTACCAAGCCATGTCTTTCCCAGACCGGAATCAAGCATCCAAGGACCGGTTTCTGGCTATCAGCCTTCATTCAGCCTGGATAGCTTGACTCCAGTGGTGTGGAGAGCCTGGGACTCACGTCTGAGCATACCCAGCCCACTCGGGGTGAAAATTGCAGAAAACACAGTTGATGGACAGAATGTAGAACAATGTCATACATTCACCCCAGTACAAGGATCTGGGCCTAAATCCATCGTTTTTTTGCACTCCACACCACCCTGGGTTAGACACTGGCTATATGCAAATCAGCTCTGACCCTGTGCCTCATGGGAACAGTCCAGTCCGAACTACCAAGCCATGTCTTTCCCAGACCGGAATCAAGCATCCAAGGACCGGTTTCTGGCTATCAGCCTTCATTCAGCCTGGATAGCTTGACTCCAGTGGTGTGGAGAGCCTGGGACTCACGTCTGAGCATACCCAGCCCACTCGGGGTGAAAATTGCAGAAAACACAGTTGATGGACAGAATGTAGAACAATGTCATACATTCACCCCAGTACAAGGATCTGGGCCTAAATCCATCGTTTTTTTGCACTCCACACCACCCTTGGTTAGACACTGGCTATATGCAAATCAGCTCTGACCCTGTGCCTCATGGGAACAGTCCAGTCCGAACTACCAAGCCATGTCTTTCCCAGACCGGAATCAAGCATCCAAGGACCGGTTTCTGGCTATCAGCCTTCATTTAGCCTGGATAGCTTGACTCCAGTGGTGTGGAGAGCCTGGGGCTCACGTCTGAGCATACCCAGCCCACTCGGGGTGAAAATTGCAGAAAACACAGTTGATGGACAGAATGTAGAACAATGTCATACATTCACCCCAGTACAAGGATCTGGGCCTAAATCCATCGTTTTTTTGCACTCCACACCACCCTGGGTTAGACACTGGCTATATGCAAATCAGCTCTGACCCTGTGCCTCATGGGAACAGTCCAGTCCGAACTACCAAGCCATGTCTTTCCCAGACCGGAATCAAGCATCCAAGGACCGGTTTCTGGCTATCAGCCTTCATTCAGCCTGAATAGCTTGACTCCAGTGGTGTGGAGAGCCTGGGACTCACGTCTGAGCATACCCAGCCCACTCGTCGTGAAAATTGCAGAAAACACAGTTGATGGACAGAATGTAGAACAATGTCATACATTCACCCCAGTACAAGGATCTGGGCCTAAATCCATAGTTTTTTTGCACTCCACACCACCCTGGGTTAGACACTGGCTATATGCAAATCAGCTCTGACCCTGTGCCTCATGGGAACAGTCCAGTCCGAACTACCAAGCCATGTCTTTCCCAGACCGGAATCAAGCATCCAAGGACCGGTTTCTGGCTATCAGCCTTCATTCCGCCTGGATAGCTTGACTCCAGTGGTGTGGAGAGCCTGGGACTCACGTCTGAGCATACCCAGCCCACTCGGGGTGAAAATTGCAGAAAACACAGTTGATGGACAGAAGGTAGAACAATGTCATACATTCACCCCAGTACAAGGATCTGGGCCTAAATCCATCGTTTTTTTGCACTCCACACCACCCTGAGTTAGACACTGGCTATATGCAAATCAGCTCTGCCCCTGTGCCTCATGGGAACAGTCCAGTCCGAACTACCAAGCCATGTCTTTCCCAGACCGGAATCAAGCATCCAAGGACCGGTTTCTGGCTATCAGCCTTCATTCAGCCTGGATAGCTTGACTCCAGTGGTGTGGAGAGCCTGGGACTCACGTCTGAGCATACCCAGCCCACTCGGGGTGAAAATTGCAGAAAACACAGTTGATGGACAGAATGTAGAACAATGTCATACATTCACCCCAGTACAAGGATCTGGGCCTAAATCCATCGTTTTTTTGCACTCCACACCACCCTGGGTTAGACACTGGCTATATGCAAATCAGCTCTGACCCTGTGCCTCATGGGAACAGTCCAGTCCGAACTACCAAGCCATGTCTTTCCCAGACCGGAATCAAGCATCCAAGGACCGGTTTCTGGCTATCAGCCTTCATTCAGCCTGGATAGCTTGACTCCAGTGGTGTGGAGAGCCTGGGACTCACGTCTGAGCATACCCAGCCCACTCGGGGTGAAAATTGCAGAAAACACAGTTGATGGACAGAATGTAGAACAATGTCATACATTCACCCCAGTACAAGGATCTGGGCCTAAATCCATCGTTTTTTTGCACTCCACACCACCCTTGGTTAGACACTGGCTATATGCAAATCAGCTCTGACCCTGTGCCTCATGGGAACAGTCCAGTCCGAACTACCAAGCCATGTCTTTCCCAGACCGGAATCAAGCATCCAAGGACCGGTTTCTGGCTATCAGCCTTCATTTAGCCTGGATAGCTTGACTCCAGTGGTGTGGAGAGCCTGGGGCTCACGTCTGAGCATACCCAGCCCACTCGGGGTGAAAATTGCAGAAAACACAGTTGATGGACAGAATGTAGAACAATGTCATACATTCACCCCAGTACAAGGATCTGGGCCTAAATCCATCGTTTTTTTGCACTCCACACCACCCTGGGTTAGACACTGGCTATATGCAAATCAGCTCTGACCCTGTGCCTCATGGGAACAGTCCAGTCCGAACTACCAAGCCATGTCTTTCCCAGACCGGAATCAAGCATCCAAGGACCGGTTTCTGGCTATCAGCCTTCATTCAGCCTGGATAGCTTGACTCCAGTGGTGTGGAGAGCCTGGGACTCACGTCTGAGCATACCCAGCCCACTCGTCGTGAAAATTGCAGAAAACACAGTTGATGGACAGAATGTAGAACAATGTCATACATTCACCCCAGTACAAGGATCTGGGCCTAAATCCATAGTTTTTTTGCACTCCACACCACCCTGGGTTAGACACTGGCTATATGCAAATCAGCTCTGACCCTGTGCCTCATGGGAACAGTCCAGTCCGAACTACCAAGCCATGTCTTTCCCAGACCGGAATCAAGCATCTAAGGACCGGTTTCTGGCTATCAGCCTTCATTCAGCCTGGATAGCTTGACTCCAGTGGTGTGGAGAGCCTGGGACTCACGTCTGAGCATACCCAGCCTACTCGGGGTGAAAATTGCAGAAAACACAGTTGATGGACAGAATGTAGAACAATGTCATACATTCACCTCAGTACAAGGATCTGGGCCTAAATCCATCGTTTTTTTGCACTCCACACCACCCTGGGTTAGACACTGGCTATATGCAAATCAGCTCTGACCCTGTGCCTCATGGGAACAGTCCAGTCCGAACTACCAAGCCATGTCTTTCCCAGACCGGAATCAAGCATCCAAGGACCGGTTTCTGGCTATCAGCCTTCATTCAGCCTGGATAGCTTGACTCCAGTGGTGTGGAGAGCCTGGGACTCACGTCTGAGCATACCCAGCCCACTCGGGGTGAAAATTGCAGAAAACACAGTTGATGGACAGAATGTAGAACAATGTCATACATTCACCCCAGTACAAGGATCTGGGCCAAAATCCATCGTTTTTTTGCACTCCACACCACCCTGGGTTAGACACTGGCTATATGCAAATCAGCTCTGACCCTGTGCCTCATGGGAACAGTCCAGTCCGAACTACCAAGCCATGTCTTTCCCAGACCGGAATCAAGCATCCAAGGACCGGTTTCTGGCTATCAGCCTTCATTCAGCCTGGATAGCTTGACTCCAGTGGTGTGGAGAGCCTGGGACTCACGTCTGAGCATACCCAGCCCACTCAGGGTGAAAATTGCAGAAAACACAGTTGATGGACAGAATGTAGAACAATGTCATACATTCACCCCAGTACAAGGATCTGGGCCTAAATCCATCGTTTTTTTGCACTCCACACCACCCTGGGTTAGACACTGGCTATATGCAAATCAGCTCTGACCCTGTGCCTCATGGGAACAGTCCAGTCCGAACTACCAAGCCATGTCTTTCCCAGACCGGAATCAAGCATCCAAGGACCGGTTTCTGGCTATCAGCCTTCATTCAGCCTGGATAGCTTGACTCCAGTGGTGTGGAGAGCCTGGGACTCACGTCTGAGCATACCCAGCCCACTCGGGGTGAAAATTGCAGAAAACACAGTTGATGGACAGAATGTAGAACAATGTCATACATTCACCCCAGTACAAGGATCTGGGCCTAAATCCATTGTTTTTTTGCACTCCACACCACCCTGGGTTAGACACTGGCTATATGCAAATCAGCTCTGACCCTGTGCCTCATGGGAACAGTCCAGTCCGAACTACCAAGCCATGTCTGTCCCAGACCGGAATCAAGCATCCAAGGACCAGTTTCTGGCTATCAGCCTTCATTCAGCCTATATAGATTGACTCCAGTGGTGTGGAGAGCCTGGGACTCACGTCTGAGCATACCCAGCCCACTCGGGGTGAAAATTGCAGAAAACACAGTTGATGGACAGAATGTAGAACAATGTCATGCCATGACATGGCAAGCATTATCAACAGGATCATCAGTGTAGTTTGACCTCTGCTCGTCAGTCTTTACTTGTGCTGCATTGTGGTGTCTGATAAAAGTCCAATGCTTTCCCAAACATTTACATTTTAACTATCCCACTCATTTTCGCAGCCTCAAAAGTATGAGTGGACCCACCGGGGTTTGGCCATGAGGTCAAACACAGGTTTCTGGAGTGGATGCACTGAGCCACAAGACCATGGCTACTTCCAGAATCTCAGCAATAAATACCTGTTAGTAAGCACAAAGATGCACCATCTGCATGTGTTATGGATAGCTTCTACAAACCAACAGGGTCATTCAGACATGAGTGCTAGAGGTAACCAAGCATTGGCAAAGCCAATAGGTCCTGCCTTTGGGAACTGCTGGCTTTACTAATTGTTTTAGCAGTATGATATTGTATATGCACTGCACATTTTACGTGAGTAAAGATTGATTATTTAACATTCGTAACCTTTCTTTACTTTTAGTGCAATGTTCTATTGTTTTGGAATTGACTTTAGTAAGTTTTGACAAAGCTAAGAAGTCTCAGCTTGAAAAAGAGGAGCTATTGGATTTTAAAATGCTTGTATTGTGGTTGTGGGAGGTGGTAGTCGTGTCAGCCCTAGGGTGGTCTTCACCTAAACTTTTTGTCTGCTTACCTCCTCTTTTGGCTGATTCTTTTTGTTAACCTCAGGACTATGAGCACTTTACCACTGCTTGCCAGTGCTAAAGTGCACATGCTTTTCCCTAAACATGGTTACATGGGGTTATCCACAATTGGGATATTTAATTTATCTGTAAGTTCATAGTAGAGTGCACTGCATGTGCCCAGGTCCTGTAAATTAATTGCTACTAGTGGGCCTGCAATACTAATTGTGACACCCACACAAGTAGCCCTTTAAACAGGTCCCCGGCTTGCCACTGCAGAACCTGTATGTGCAGTTTTATTGCCATATCGACATGGCATTTAACACCCCTCCTCAAGCCTTAAACGCCTCTTTTATTACACATAAGTTATCCCTAAGGTAGGCCCTAGGTAGGCCATATGGCAGGGTGCTGTGTAAGTAAAAGGTGGGACATGTATGTTTAAGTTTTACATGTCCTGTTAGTGAAAAACACCCAATTTTTCACTACTGTGAGGCCCATTCCTCTCATAGGTTAACATTTTTTTTTTTTTATCCTCATTTTGCGTATGAATGTATAAGGAGTACGACGGGGAACTTTAGGACTTCCACTTTTGTTCCTTCACTCTTTTCCTTTTCTTTGCCGGCCACATAGAGTACCCCTTTGGTGGATCTGTCTTGTTTTAGTCCTCCTATATCCTTTACCATATTCAATAATTCTTAGCGGAGAGGGTAAGAGCTAGCCATCTTGGCTACTCGGCGGGAAATTATTCCCGTCTGAATTATTGTCACCGCTTTAATCATCAGACATATTGGTGTTTTGTTCGGTTTCCCTTACATGTTATTAGTATAATGGTTTTCCCAAATTTCCCAAAAGTTAAACTTTTTGGAGGGTTTTCCCTTCCTGTCTAGTTTGTGAGTTGTTATTATGGAGTTTAGCCATTCTTCATGCAAAGGTAATACTGATTTAACCCAATTCAGACATATCTCTCTTCTAGCAAGAAGTATCAGAACAAATAATAAATTCTCTTGTTTTCTGGTTAACCTCTCGTTGCTTACGTTAAATTTGGTGCATATCCCAAAAAAAATTAATGTTGTACTTACTTATAGGTTTGTTCCCAATATCCGACTTAGCGTGTTACCTACTTCATGCCAGAAGAATTCCAGTTGCGGGCATCTATGGAACATGTGTATATCATCTGCCTTTTCAAATCCACACTTAGGGCAGGATTTTATGCTTGCTCCTTTAAATTTTGACAATTATTTTGGTGTCCAGTATGCCCTATGCAGTGTAAACAGGTGATTTCTCTTTAGGCGTGCTGGTTTAATAATAGTCCAGCATTTTTCACATGATTTCTGCCATAAGTTATGAAGTTCCGAATCTATGATATTTTTGCTCCAGATTGATTCCGATATTGAATCATTATCTTCTCCTGTTGTAATTATGGCCCAATACCATATTGAAATTTCCTTTTTTATTGGGGAGATTTTGATGATCTCTTTCTCTATTTCTATGTTTCCAGTTTTTTTCTCCGTCAAAGAGCTTGCCCAGCTTGTGAGTTGGTAATATTTACATTTTGAAAGAGTCCCGTTAGTGATTTCTGTAAGGTGTTCCCAAGGCACTATTGAGTTCTCTGTCATCAATTGTCCCCATTTGTTGATTCCTGCCGTTCTTAGTGGGGTTGCTAGGGCGTCTTTTAAGCACTCAGTGGTGCCTGGTGAGTCCCATATTGGGGCCAAGGAGCTGTAGTAGGGGATATTTAATGAGCTTCTTACTTGATACCAGAGTTTCGCCAAATTTTTTAGTATCTTTAGTTTTATCTTTTTAAAGAATTTGGGATGTCCGAATTTAAACAGGAAGTTGTCCGTTTTATTTGTTAATATTTTGAGGTATTGGGGGTAAAGTTCGTAGATTTTCACAAGGGATCTTGCATTCTTGAATTGGAAAGCTCTACAGTATTCCACGATATCTGGGCTAGCTATTCCTCCTTGCTGTTTTCTCCTTCTTATTTTATTCCAGGCAATCCTTGAACCTTTTGAGGCCCAAATGAAGGTCGTTATATCTCCTTGAATTTTCCTCAGATAGTCTCTTTTAAACTCCAATGGTATGACATTAAAAAGGTAAGTAAATTTGGGAAGAATCGACATTTTTACCAGGTTAGATCTTCCTATCATGTTTAGAGGTAACTTGTCCCATACCTTGAAAATCTTTTTTGTCTCTAATGAAATCCTGTTAAGATTTAGTTGGGCGATTTTTTCAAAGTCTTTCACAATGGTTATACCCAGATATTTTATTTTTTCCTTTGTGTATGGAGTATTCTGTTGGGTGTTCCAGCTCATTGACTCAGTTTTTGCTTCATTTGTCAAGTACCCGGATACTTTCCCGAACTCTGTGATTGCCTTGTTTATTGCTGGGGAGGAATTTTGATAGTTTTCTGTAAAAATCATTAAATCATCCGCATAAAGCGCCACCTTTTTGACCCACTCCTGATGTTTAAAGGGGATTATTAATTCATTGTTTCTAATTGTGTCTGCCAGGAGTTCTATGTAGAGGTTAAAAAGCAGGGGAGACAGCGGGCACCCTTGTCTCGTTCCTCTTTGTATTGCAAAGGTATTGGTAAGACTCCCGTTAACTAGGATCTTTGCTCTTGGGTTTCTGTAGGTCTCAGTTATCAGATGACTAAAATTTTGACCAAGGTTATATTTGTTGATAACTCTGCTTAGAAAAGACCAGTTGACCCTATCAAATGCTTTGGCAGCATCAAAATTTATTATTGTAAGGGGGATTTTTTCACTAGTTGCTATATCAACTGCTGCAAAAAGTTTGTGGGTAATTTCGGATATTTGCCTCTCTTGTATGTACCCTTTTTGGTCCGGATGTATCAGTTTTGGCATTACCAGTGCTAGTCTACCTGCTATGATTTTTGTGAAGATTTTGTAATCACAGTTTAGCAGGGATATGGGTCTATATGACTCACAAGCTGTGGGGATCTTCCCTGGTTTTAAAATAAGGCTGATAATGGCGTCATGCCAGGTGTCAGGGGTTTTATCTTTTTCCCTGTAGATTTTGTTTAGTAATTTCGTTAGTGGGGCTACAATTTCTCTTAGCGCTGAATACAGTTCGTTTGGTAAGGCATCAGGTCCGGCGGCTTTCCCTTTTTTCAAGGATTTCAAGGCCGTTTTTACTTCTTCCGTTGCTATTTCTGCGTTTAGCTCTTCGTTTTCTAATTCCGACAGTTTCGGTAGGGTTAGGGAGTCAAGATATTCTCCTAATTGCTCTGAAGAGGAGGAGGCATCTTCCATATACAAGTTGGAGAAGAAATTTTCAAATTCCTGCTTAATTTCAGACTCATCAGAGGTTGTACCAGTTTGATTACTTAGTTGTGTACTGGCTATTTTGTTTCTGGTCTGCTCCGTTTTAGTTTTCCAGGCCAGTAGTTTTCCGCAGCCCTCTCCATACTCATGAATGGCTAATTTACTAGCCTCCCACTTATTTTTCACTCTATCTTCGAGATAGTCTGCCAGCTTTCCCTTTAGATCTTTCCTCTCCATCTCCAACTTATTTTGTATTTCCAGGTTTTGTTCTGTGTTAATCTGCACATCTAGTTGACTTATACTTTCTTCCTTTTCTCTGATCTCTTGTTTTGTAAGTTTTGATCTGTAAGCCCCCAGGCTTATGAGTTTACCTCTGATGACTGCTTTATAGGCGTCCCAGGTTATTTGATCTGAGGTGCCTACTCTATTATCCTCAAAGAAGTTGGCTGAGGTTATGCTCAAATCTTCCCTTATTTTTGGGTCCAAAAAGAGAGTGCGGTCTACTGTCCTTCTAAGTTGAGGTTTATTTATTTCTGAGTGTACGGTTAATTGTACCGCCGAGTGGTCGGACAGATGCTCAGGCAAATGGTCCAGAGCTTTGATGTTGTTGTGAAGGTTTTTACTAATCAAAAAATAGTCTATTCTAGACTTATGACCTAGTTTTTTGTTGTGTAAAGTAAATGGGTGCTCCTTGTTTCATTTCTCTCTCCACATGTCGATCAATTCTAGATCCTTTTTATAGATGCTTAGCCATTCTCTCATTTTTGGCAAGTTTGATTGTCTTCCTGGGGGAGATCTATCTAAATTAGGGTCTATCATAATGTTAAATTCTCCTCCCAACAGTATTGGATCAGATGTGGTTAGAAGTTCTGTATATAATTTTTGTAGGGGGTTTGGATCATCAATGTTTGGTCCGTAATATCCCGCTATAATGAAATTGTTATCATATATCTTTACTCTTACTAAGGCCCATCTGCCTTTGTTGTCTACTACTTTATGTATGACTTTTACATTGAGCGATTTTTTGAAGAGTATTGCGATACCCTTAATATTGCAATTTTGGTTAGTGCAAACGTAGGAATCCACCCAATTTAAAGATTTTATTATTTGCTCCCATTCTTTGTTTAGGAGATGAGTCTCTTAAAGAATGATCACTTCACTATCCACTAATTGTAAATATTCATAGATTCTCCTCCGTCTGCTAGATGTTCTGAGTCCATTTACGTTCCATGATAGAATTTTAAAATCTTTCGCTATTTTAGACATGATATTTTCTTTTCTGTTGGTTATTTGATTCCAGTTTCATTTTTATTTGTCGTTCTCGTGTACTCCCTGTTACATCACTCTTGAGGATAATTTTTTCAGTTTTTTCCCTAGTTTGCTCCCCACCCATGGTGTCTTTTTTGTTTGGCTTTGTATTTTTCCTGTGCTTATCTTTGCCCCCCCGAGGAAGCCTCCCTTCTCTCTCTTGGGCGGTATTGTTCGCCCTTTCGAGCTCCACAATTCGTCTTTTTGTTACGTTACCTATCTTAAAATTTATGTTGTAGTCCGTAGCTGAGTCTTTATCTGCTGTATGAGATTTTCCACTTCGCTTGGTTCCCTGATATTGTGCATTTTATTCTGCCACATGATTCTCAGTGCGGCGGGGAATCTCATTTGGACTGTGGCACCTAAAGTTTTTAATTCGGCCATGTATTGCCCTAATTCCCACTGTCTGTCTTGAGTGGCTTTCGACATATCTGAACGGATCCTGAAGGTCCAGTTATCTTTCTTTAGTGAACTGCTCTTTAATCCTTCACTTAGAATTCTCTCTTTTAGTGTATATGTTTTGAAGTTTATTACAATATTTCTTGGCGTCTTCCTATGTCTGCTCTTTCTGAATGGGTCTCGGTGCACCCTTTGGATGTCATCACTCAGATTTGTGTCTTTTGTCCATGGAAAGTATTCTTCGAGCAGGGAGATGGTAAATTTCTTTATGTCCTGCCCTTGCTGATTTTCTGGCACATTTAGAATCCTAAGATTATTCTTTCTTGCTTGATTTTCAAGTGACTCAAGTTTCTCCTTGGTGGCTTTATCTGAGTCGCTCATAGGTTAACATTGGGAATTCCTTATACACCTTTAAGCTGTAATTCCTGACTGAGAAGAAGTTGCTCTGTCATGTTTTATATAATTGAAATGATAATGATAAATCCTCTTTACTGGTAAAGTTTGATTTAACATTACTGTTTTAGAAATACCATTTTTAGAAAGTTGGCATTTCTCTGCTTTTAAATCTCTGTGTGCCTGCAGCCTGTCTCCAATACACGTCTGTAGTAGGTGACTGTTTGTCTTTGAGCATTGCCTTTAGACAGCCACACTCAAAGGAAGTTTAGGTGTGTCTGTGTGCCCATCTGCACCCTGGTGGCTCATCCTGGGCAGGATGGTAAGAAAGAGCTGACTTGAATAGGCAGTGTCCTATCCTGACACAAAGGGCTTTTTACCCCCCTGTAGTAAGTCTGGAAGAAAGCATTTATGTGCACTTCAAAGACCCTTCCTTGAATTCACCCCCACTTCAAAGGCACAACTGGGTTTCTAACCCCACCAAATCAGGTACTTATGAACCAGTAAAGAAACTCTGTCAGGAAGAAGGACTGCTGTGCTGCTACAAGGACTGTCACTCTGCTGGACTGCTGCTCTGGAAGAATTGCTTTTCAGCCTGTGCTGCACTGCTGCCTGCTTCCCTCCAACCCTGCTGAGGAAGAACTGAACTCCGCTTGAACCTAAACTGATTTCCAAGGTAGTGTGAGTCAGTGAGCCATAACAATGTTCAGATTACATGCCCTTTCAATTCTTGACATCTCTCCAGTGCGCAAAAAGTGGTGGCCACATACGTACCATTTGTAATTATCAGTTCTAATTATTTACAAAAAATGTTGTTACTCATTTATAGCAAACAAGCACTCACAAAGCCAATTGATCTGGCTTGTTTTAGGTATATGTGTGTTGTTGTGTGATATGTCTGAACCAATAGCACAGCTGGTGTTACACAGGGGAGTGATGCACTGCAGTGAAAGAAAACCAAAGGCTTGAAATCCTCCACTCTGACACCCCATGCCCTTATTGTAGGTTCCAGGGCTTTTGGTGCCACCACGCCCCCTTAGAAGTGGCGCTGCAGTATTTGTTCCCTGGCGAAGTTGATCTACAAGTCGTGCTGTTCATTTGCTCCTGGTGAAACAGATTCAAATTTCCTCAGATTCTCTGAGAGGTAAGTGCAAAGTTATAAACACCAGTAGCAGACAGCAATGTGAAGCTCAGAGGACAGAAGCAATATGGAGATGGGGCGGGAGGCCAGGGGTGGGAGGAAGCAACAGAATGGTAGTGGAGGCAATGCAAAGGGTGTGGCAGACGCAAAATGGGGTGCAGGAGGAGGGAAGCAACATGGAGGGTGCAGGGAGGGAAGCAAACTAACAGGGAGAGAGCATTGTGGAGCGATGGAGGAAAGGTAAACAGTGATAGAGAAGGGGGATAAGCACATGCGCAAGACAACACATGCACTCTCGTGGAGTGTTTAAACAAAAAGGAAGGCTTAGCGTCTGAAAATGAGCAGGAAAGGGACACACACAAAAAGAGGAAACAAAGTTCCCACAACCTGTGAGAAGCTGGCTTGGTATATGGTGCACACTTATGTAAGTGGGCACCCTGCACCATTCCAGACAACCCTTATGGTGATTTGTGTGGTCGTAGACAACCTTAAAACGCTCTATAAGTGGTAGCTGTGGAGAGCAGACTTCAGGCTTAGTCTAGAAGGAGTGTAAAGCTGCTTGTTTTACCAGAACGTAATCTTATAGATATAGATTAAGTGAAAAAGAACCACACAGTGTAGTTATAAAAATATGTATTTATTATAAGACTCTCACTAACACATACAAATATCTCCTACCCGGAGCTATACACAATGCACATAATACTTTGCAGAGAAAATAGGTAAGTAGCACAAAATACACAGAGGTCGCCAGGGGGAGACCAAACCATACACTAAAATAGTGGTATGCAAACCACGACTCAAGTCAAGACTATACCCAGAAGACTTAGCAGTGCCCGGTACCCAAGGAACCACCCAAGGAAAGTAACCAGGAACCCCACGGAGACCGTGGGCAGAGTGGGAACACGACTGCGGGCTCAATATAAGTCAATGGGTAAGTCACAGTTGCAATTTTAAAGAAGAAGGACCCTTCCCAGTGGACCCTGAAGAAACCCTGTGGAAGACAAAAGGTTGGAGAGCCACCCCACCCGTAGATACCCTAGGAACCAGGATACCTACACCAGGGAAGCCGAGTGCAGAGGTGTCAAGTGGCTTTTGAAACAATGTCAAACCCAATGGAGGACTTCAGGAAGATGCAGCTGCTGGAGAAGGTAAAAGTGTCCGTGGAACCCAAAGGTGGATTCAGGGGTAGAAGTATCTGCAAGCAGACGGGACAGTCTATGCCACTCAGGAGTGACCAGGAGGCACGGAAGAGAAATACCCACAATGTTGGTTGTTGCAGGAGAACTGACGGTGGCCTTGGAGCTGCAGCTGTGCAGACCAGGCAATGCTGTGTAAGACCAGGAGCCGTGTGTGAGCTGTCCCACATCGGATGTCGAGATTTGAGGGATCAGTGTACGTCGGGAGCACCAAAAAGCATTGGCAGCCGCAATCAATGTGGAAAGCGAAAAAGGTGCAGTGCCGGGAACAACAAGGTCCAAAGGACTCGCCACAAGCAGGGGAGTCAGACCAGGCCCGAGCAATTTGGATAGCCCATTGAAATCAAGGAAGGCCCTCAAGAGGATCCTCAGGTCAGAAGCACTGGAGTCACAAGAGCACCTCAAGCCGCTCACCAAAAATGCAGGCCCACAGTGTAAGTGATGAGGTGAGGATGAAGATCTTGGTCACAGGAGATGCTTGAGGTTGGGGCTACTTGGAACCCAAAGATATTGGAAGAAGGAAGCTGACAAGCCTTTGCAACAGCAAGTCGATGTGCACAGGGGTTCCGTTTCCACAGCCTCGACGAGAGATACTGGCCTCAAACATTGTGAGAGGACTGGTCAAGCCTCGAGGGATTGGAAGAACCACCACCTGTGTTGCTGAGCCTTTCGGAGTCCGTGGGTCAGCTGTGTTGCAGTGCCTACAGATGCCGGTAAGTGACTCCTTCACTTCAAGGGAAATTCCTTCAGGTATCTTGGATATACACAGGCCTTGGAAGGTTCTTGTATATAGCACGGCACAGACATTGCAGCAGACGAGCAGGACGACGAGACGAGGAGCATGCAGGAAAGGGCTGGGACGATTCAGGGTTTCCTCCCAGGGGAGGGGTCGGACAGTGGGGAGGATACTCCCATGTCCTTCATCCAGTTTTGCACCAGAGCGGGAGTCAATGGCTCCCTGAGCTGGTTTGAACTGGACTATGCAAGGAGGGCACCAAATGTGCCCCTCACGCAGACTTAGTGGTGCTAGCAAGCGCCCCCACCCTGCCCCAATACACTAAACCCTGTTGGGAGGTGGTCACACCTCCCTGTGACAGGATACCTATTGTCCTGCCTTCCCTTACTCGAGCCAGGCTCAGCAGAAGGAGGGCAGAATCGTGTCTCTGGTTGGCAGCAGCGATGTTGTGCTGTTCGGGTCTAGAAGACTAGTACCGGTAGCACTGAGGGCCTCCCGGAGGAGCTTTACAGGGCATGGCATGATTCCAACATGTTTGATACCAAACGTGACAGGATTTGTTACAGCCAGTTTAGAATTAGCCATCACGTAATGATGCATGGCCACTCTATATATCATAACGGCTGATGCATTTGCAACCTGGGTGAATGGACTCTGAAGGTTGTAGGGGTGTCCCGCTCATGCAGGGGCACCGTCACACTTAGAAAAGAGCACCCTGCCTTCTGGATTAAAAGGCCTGCTTTAGGGGTGACATAGGTTGCACCAGCTTACACAGGTTGCAATAGCAGGCCTGCAGTTACAGTTTGAGTGGTATCCCATGGATGGCATAACACATGATTCAGCCCGTGGGTGACCACTGGTGTCCCTATGCCCTGGGTTCTTTATTTCCATCTTGTAAGTGTACACCAATAGCCAATCTGGGGTGTACCTAGGTACTCACCATAACGAATTTAGGGGAGAAAGCTAAGAGACTGGGGTCCTTATTAGCAGGATCCCAGTCAGACTAGTCAGAAACAGCATAGCACCAGGCAAAAAGTGGGGGTAATCATGCAGAAGGATCCTACCTTCCTACACAAGCTAACGTATAAGAAGTAAGCAAATGAGAGTGACAATGAAGCCAACCAATTGTAAGCTCTGGTCGGACTCGAAGCCTACTCTAAGCTAACAATTTGTCTTTCAACAGACAGCGCAAACGGCATACATCCATCCTCTTGCTTTAGTACCTATTGCCAACAGAAAGAAAGTTGCGGTTGCTTGCATGCTGTTAGCACTAGCTCTTTACCGGTGATAATAAAATAGGTAATACTAGATACAAAAGGTGGTGGTGCAGGTTACTCTGATTTTTACCACCCTGGTAGTACAAAACAGCTGATATCTTTACAAATATTTAATGCTAATGGCATTTGTCCAGCAGTGTTTTAGCAGGTAATAACACTATAGTCAAAATGACCCAGTTATTTAGTTATTTGTCCTTGCTTCTGACACTCTTTGAAACAGAAGTGTTAACCTCAGCCCCGCTATCAGACATGAAGCATCATGTGATTATGATATACTATTTCTGATTATGCTTACCATTTTCTACACCGATTGTCAAGTAACCACTTCTTATGTATCCTTGTTCTTTTTACCAATACTGTAGAGTATAGCTGCCTTATCTTCTGTTACGCTGCACTCACCAGTGTTATAAAACCTCAATAAAAAATTGTTTAAAAAAAAATAAGAGATAATATGTGTTCTACCCAGCTGCAGCCCAGTCTCTAACATGCCTGTCAGCAGTTTGGCTGTCAAGAAAGGGTGACGCTGTGCTTTACGTGGGATAGAAAAATGGTGCAGCAGGAGTCTGTTAAAGGGGCATGGCCCAAGAAATGCAACTAGGAATCTTTTCCACGAGGTATGGCTTAAAACATATAAACTACATCCCTGTGCTACCCACAGAATCCCATCTGCCCAGAATTTGCGTACCTGTCGGCAACTTTTCGGTTATTGCATCCAAACATATCAAGCAACAATCGAAATATGCCAAAGGCAAGACAGATGTAGTGGCTTTGTCACTGCTTATTAGCAATATCAAATATATTAGTAACAACAGTGATTTTGTTGGAAATAATGAGAACTGAAAATCAGTGGTAGCTAATAACTTTAGCAGGGAGGGGAGCAGACGGGACACATATGCATACATACACACTCACTCATACCCATGCATTCAAGCATGTGTGCTACACACAAACATCCATTCACAACACTCATTCCCAAATATTCATACATACACACACTCATGCACCAAGCATTTAAAAAAAAATCACACTTACCTGCGCAGCTCTGCCTCTGAGGTCCCAGGAGGGTTGGGAATGCTGCTTTCTCTCAGTGGCTGACCTCAGTCCCTCAATCAATCAATCAATCAGAAGTTTGTAAAGCTAGCTACTCACCCATGGCGCTGGGGGGGGGAGGGGGTGGGCAGCCCTGAATTAGTCAAAGAGCAAGGTCTTGAGGCTCCGCCTGAAGGCTTGCAGGGTGGGGGAGAGCCAGATGTTGACTGGGAGCTTGTTCGAGGTCTTTGCTGCGACATAGGAGAAGGTTCTTCCGCCTGCTATGGTTCTGCGGATGCGTGGGTTCTCTGCCAGGGCGAGGTCGGTGGAGCAGAGGTTCCTTCTGGGTACGTGGAATTTGGTATTTCAGTCCGATGTTGTGGAGGGATTTGTAGGTGTGGGTGAGTAGCTTGAATTTAACTCTCTTCTCGACGGGGAGCCAGTGGAGGTTTCGTAGGTGCTGGGTCATGTGCTCGTGTCGTGGGGTACCGAGGACGAGTCTGGCTGCGGTATTCTGGATGGTTTGGAGCTTGTGTAGCAGGGCTCTGTTGATTCCGGTGTAGAGGGTGTTACCGTAGTCCAGTTTGCTGGTTAGGAGTGTGTGGGTGACTGTCTTCCTCCATTCGGGTGGGATCCACTTGAAGGTCTTGCGGAGGATGTGGAGGGAGTTGAAGCAGGTAGAGGCGACGATCTGGTGGGTCATTGTGAGAGAGGAGTCTAGGATGATGCTTAGGTTTCGGGCGTGATCTGATGAAGTGGGTGGGTTTCCGAGGGCGGAAGGCCACCAGGTGTTGTCCCAGGCAGTGGAGGAGGGTCCAGGGACGCCGACCTCTGTCTTCTTCTAGTTGAGTTTCAGGCAGCTGTTGTTCATCCAGGCTGCAACGTCCTTCATTCCTTCCTTGAAGCAGAGTCTTCGGGATTCTTAGTGAGGGAGAGGATGAGCTGGGTGTCGGCGTAGGATACTATGCTGAGACCATGTTGTCTGACAATGGCGGGGAGGGGTAGCCATGTAGATATTGAAGAGCGTGGGGCTGAGTGAGGATCCTTGAGGTACTCTGCAGTTGGTCTCTGTAGGCTCGGAGAGGAAGGGTGGGAGTCTGATCCTTTGGGTTCTGCCAGAGAGAAATGAGCAGATCCAGTCGAGGGTGGTTCCTCATATACCGGCGTCGTGGAGTCTTGCTGCAAGAGTGCAGTGTGAGACGGTGTCAAAGGTTGCGGAGAGGTCTAGCAGGATGAAGGCCGCAGTGTGGCCTTGGTCGAGTCCATGCGGGTGTCGTCGGTGGCGGCGCGGCGGGCGGTCTCGGTGCCTGTGGTTGCAGCGAAATGCTGACTGGGAGGAGTCGAGGATGGCATTCTGTTCGATGAAGGTGGTGAGCTGTGCGTTGCCGAATCTCTCGGTGACTTTGGCTGTGAAGGGAAGGAGAGAGATGGGCCAGTAGTTCTTCAGGTCCGTTGGGTCGATCGAGGGTTTTTAGAGAAGCGGCTTAACTTCTGGCTGTTTCCAGTCGTCGGGGAAGATGCCGGTTTCGAAGGAGGTGTTGATGATACAGGTTAGTTCCGGTGCTATGGCAGCGACAGCTCTGTGGTAGATATGTGGCGGGCAGGGGTCCGTGGGGGCTCCTGAGTGGGTGTTTTTCATGGTCGTGGCGGTGTCTTCGATGGTGGTGGGTTTCTAGGAGGTGATGGTGGTCTGGTTGTTGGTGGTGGAGAGGGAGTGGTGTCAGGGGTCTGTTCGCTGAAGTTATTGTAGAGGGCCTTGATTTTCATGTGGAAGTAGGTGCTGAGCTTGTTGCAGAGGTCCTGGGATGATGTGACATCCGTGGCTTCGCTGAGTGGTTTGGTGAACTACTGTATTACGTTGAAGAGTTATTTTGTGTTACTGACGTTGGTGTGGATTTTGTTCTTGATAAAAGTCTGCTTGGTGGCTCTTATGCGCTGTCGGTATTCGATCACGGCGTTCCTGTAGGTGTTCTTGTCTTCAGTGGTTTTCCTGTTCCTCCAGAGTTTCTCAAGGCGTCTGTAGGAGCGCCTGGCTTCTTGGAGGTCAGTGGTGAACCAGGCGGCTTTCAGGGGGCGTTCTCTGATGGGGTGGCGGAGGGGTGCGAGCTTGTCTGTGCAGCTGGAGATCCAGCGGTGTAGTTCTTTGGCTGCTGAGTTGTCGTTGGTTGCGGTGGCAGGGGGGTCGAGGAGGAGGGTGGTGATGAGTTTCTTCGTGGCGGGCGAGTGGGGGTTTTGGGTGCGGTGATGGTGTTGAAGGTGAAATGCACGCAGTGGTGGTCTGTCCAGAGGGGCTGAGTGATGTGGATGTTAGTCCCTCCTGCGAAGATGGGGTCGAGGGTGTGTCTGGCTCTGTGGGTGGGTGTGGTGACGAGCTGCTTCAGTCTGAGGCTGGCAAGGTTGTCAAGGAGGGTGGTGGAGTCGGGGTTGCTGAGGTTGTCGAGGTGGAAATTCAAGCCCCAGAGGAGAATGTTGTCCGTGGAGGCTATGGCGTGGGGTGCGTTGAGGTCGGCAATGGTGGTGGCGGCGGCAGAGGCGTGAGGCCCGGGGGGTCTGTAGATGAGGGTCCCGCGCAGAGTGGTTCTGGGGCTGGTTTGGATGTGGAGGTGCTCTGTGTTGGAGAGGGGGTCGCTTGTGCTGCAGAGTCGGAGGGAGCTCTTCTGTGGAATGGCGAGTCCTCCTCCTGGGCGGTGGGGGCGGTCCTCTCTTTGGATCTTATATCCGTCGGTGATGGCGATGGCGGGGGCGGAGGTGGCATTGGTCCAAGTTTCCGTAAAGAAAGCGACGTCTGGCGAGAGGGTGTCGAGTAGGTCCCAGATCTCTATGGTGTGTCTGTGTAGAAAGAGCACGTTGAGGAGGGTGCACGTCAGGGCATTGGTGGTGTGGGCGTCTGGCATGGGTTCAGCATTTGTGGGGGGCTGTTGTTGGGGAAGGATAGTCAGCAGTGTTGGCAGGAGAACTGGCCGTGGGTGTTGTTCGGCGCTGATCTCTGGCAGTTGCTGTTTCTTCCGGGGTTGAGTGCGAGGAGGGCAGTGGAATTGTAGCGGTGGAAGGTTGTAGATCCAGGGTTCCTGGCACTGGCCGCAGTCGGGTCACAGACGGACGCAGTCCGGCTTGCCTTTGGTGCGCCTCCCTACCTTGTCACAGAGTGGGATGGGGTCAGTAAGAGTTGCTGATGCAACCCCACTCTGTGGCGAGGTGGCAGTGATTGACACTAGCCCTGGGACCTTCAGGGCTTAAAACTGAAGCACTCAGGTCCGAGGCAATCAGTGACGGTCCCCTTGTCACGAGGGGGCAGGCCTCGAGGTGCTTTGCTAGGCTGAAGCAGTCACACCCACAGGAGCTGTGACATTTTCACCCTGAAAAAGTTCAGCTCAGGCAGCAAGGAACCTGTGCATTTAGCACGTCTTGCTACTGGCTGCCTGACCTGAAAACAAAGAGTGCCTGTCAGGCTGACCTTACCCCAGCCTGACAGACACTCTTTATTTAAGGAAAAAGGTGAGGGGGGCGTGGTCCTTCCACCCGTTAGCACAGGACACGACTGTTAAAAATATTTAAATTCTAAAACTATGAGTCTGTGAATTAAACGTTATTAAGGACTGCAGAAGGAATAGTGGTCTTTAAAGTGTCTCTGTCAATCCAGTTCTCCCCTTCACACATCTTTCCTCATCTGTATCTTACTCTGTTAGAAACGTTGCCTCACATTATTCTGAAATCTCCCTCTGCATATCTCAGGTGTCATATCTTTCCTCTTCAGCATCATCTCATCACTCTCTCCTTCTTCACACATCTCCTTTCATCTCCTCCACCCCCAAACACACAACCAACCGACGCACCTGTAAGCAATGCATTTTCTTTTTTTTTTCGTGATGCAAATATTTATACAGCTGTGGACCTCTTGCACTCACTTTCTCAAAGAATCACAATTCTAATTGTCACATACGTGGCCATCACTCAGTGCGCTTTGGAGAGCGGCTTAGGATCGGATATGCATAGTCGGAACACCTTTATGATCCACTGATAGGCACTATGAGAAACCTGCACTGCCTTTAACATCAGCTCCAGGGCTCTCAATCATCTCCTGTCATGAATACCCTACCACAACCTCAAAATAACCATAGAGGGAGGATACACAATTCACAGGACTCGTTGTAGAAGAATACTATTTTGTATGACAAGAAACTACAGAAACAAGACATCTGGATAAAGCAAATTCTCCTTAGGAATATAAGATGAAGCAAAACATTAAATGTACCCAGCACTGCCTCGCTGACATGGAATACGCTGAGGGTTTTTACAGTCATTGTAGAGAAATCAAACTGTATTTTTGCATGTAAAGTTGAGGTCATAAATATAGGGCCTGAAAGGGCTCCATTTCAGTCGGTTTATAATTACTCCCAAGTCTGAAACCCGGCAGGACCCCCCCTACCTAAAGCACTGAGATGAAGTCAGACTTTAAAGACAGTGATCCTATTAGAGAAATGGAGAAATAAATGTCAGAGGGTCAAACAGGAGGGCAAACAGGCCGAGTTATGGAGGTCTATGCATATACGTCAACTGTGTTTTATATCCATTTACCCGCATGTCAAACAAAATGCATCCATAGACTTAAATGGAGCCATCCCCTTTTCTAATCTACATTACCTTCCAAACAGTGTTCATTTGCCCTTGACTTTAATGGGATCACCCTCTTATATAACTGACTTTACCCACATTTTCAGGCAAGACGTAGACATGTGCTTTTACCCTTCCCTTCAATATTAAGTGCTGGTTAGACCTGGCATCTTTTGGTGTGTTTTTCCTTTCTGACCTCCTGTTTTTGATAGTATGCTGGACTTCGCTTTTGCTGGTTTAGTGTTTCTGTGCACTTTTATACTGCTATTCCTGCTGTAAATTGTTTTATAGATTGGGGTTTCCATGATTTGCTTATTTGGTTTACCCCTAAGTCCCTAGTAAGGCACACATGTGTGCCCAGGGCCTGTAAATCAAATACTACTTGTTGGCCCGCACTGGTTATCCACCCGCACAAGTAGCCTTTCAAAGGTGTCTCAGACCTGCCACTTCAGGTTTCTGGACGCTGTTTCGACTGACATGTCAATCTGGCAACTGCACCCACTTGCCAGACCCTAAACCTTCCCTTTTTCTTACATGTAAGTCGCCCCTAAGGTAGGCCAAAGGTAGCACCATGGGCAGGGTGCAGTGTATGTGAAAGGTAGGACATGTAGCAGTGTGTTTACATGTCCTAATAGTGAAATACTGTGCATTTTGTTTTTCACTATTTAAAGGCTGTTTGTCTCATAGGTTATAATGGGAGCTGCCTTGTAACATCTTCTTACAAGTGTAACTTTCCATTGGGACAAGATAGAGAAATGGAGTTTAGGCTTCCTGAACTCAGCATTCAAAAATACATATTTTAGTGAAAATATTGTGTGTTTGAAAATGCCACTTTTACAAAGTGGCCATTTTGTTGCTTAATCATCCTGGGTGCCTCTGTCTGTTTGTGTATTCACCGTCTGGGTTGAGAGTGACAGAAGCTGGGATGTGAATTCACACTGGACAGACACAAGGGGGTGGTTGAGGTGTGTCCTGCCTTTCCTGTGTGACCCATAGCCAGACAGAATAGACCTGGTTGCATTTAGAGTAATGGGAGGAGTTGTCGCTTGCACCTGAATGGACTGTGGCTGCCTCTCAAAAAGCGGATTCACCCTCCTGGAGTGAACCTGGCCTGAGCCAGGAAGAACTGGTTTATGTATGCCAGTGGAACTTTATTCATGCAAATTTCAAAGGGAAATGTGGTATACATATTGTGGCCCTGACCCCAGGACTTTAGAACTCTTTGGTATTAAGGAACCTGCCAATAAGAAGAGCTGGAGGAGCTGTGAGGATAGGCTACCACTTTGCTTGGTTAGCCTGCAGTGGCTGCTACTATCTTAGGCAGTGAAAGGACTGGACTGCACTTTCTACAACTCCTTTTTCTGAGTATCTCCAAGGGCTTGAGGGAGAGCTTGCCCCCTGTTCAAGAAGTTTCAGGGACAGAAAAGACTTTGCCTTCCTCTGGGTAACAGCATCTGGGACAGTGTGTTTCAGCTGCCACAGAGGGAAAAAGCAACCTGACGCTGTCAACAACAATGCTGCTGGCACCGTGACCTGAAGGCACCAAAGAGGGCTCTGCCACAATTCGTGCTGTAACCCTCGTCTCACCGGAGACGCCATCTGACACCGCCACTGAGCCACTGCTTGTACCGCAACCTGTGGGCACCACACTCCGCACTGCCTCACTTCACACCACCGCCCTGGTCTCACCGATGATGATGCTGCAAGCTGACATCGTCGTCACTCCCTGTAGCGTGCCTTGGTGGCACCGCTCGTAAGTTACACAACATACCGCCCGCCCCACACCGCAGTCTTGGACCACCGACGCCAGCACCATCGACTCCAGATCGCCAACCAACTCCTCTGCTTGCACCGTGATCGGTTGGCCCTGCACACTGCATTGCCCCATCTCGCAACACAGCCTTGGGTCTACCGACGACAGCACTTCAGCAACGACGACACTGATGCTTGCACCATGACCTGCCAGCACCGCCCCACTTTGCACCGCAGCCCTGGTCTCACCGACGCCGCTGGACAACCGTCACCGAGCCATTGCCTGCACTGTGACCTGAGGGAATCGTGCGGCGAACCACTCCACTTCACACCACAGCCTTGATTCCTGCCGATGACGGTACTCCTGACTTCAACCTGCAACGTGTGTACCTTCAAGGGCCCTATGACTCCTGCACCAACTTCCTGCACCAACGCCTGTTGAAGCCAGCTCTTCAGAGCTCATTGCGGGGTCCCCGACGCCCTGCATCTCTAAAGGTACTGCTTGTGGGTCTTCCCGACACCATGGGATCTGTTTGTTCACAATACCGTGATAGCTCCAGATGGAGCTATCGACTTCAAGGAACTCTATTTAAAGTCTATAATGCATTATTCACATCTTGATAATAGTATGTTTTTTTATTATTTTAGTCTTGTTTTACAAAGATAAATATTGGCTATTTTTTAAAAACTGGTGTGGGGTCCTTTTGTAGTGTTTTCACTGTATTACTGTGTGTTATGAGCAAATGCTTTACACATTGCCTCTGAGGTAAGCCTGACTGCTCGTGCCAAGCTACCAAGGGGGTGAGCAGGGGCTATTTTAGAAGTACAACTCCCTTATCCTGACTAGGAAGAGGGGTCTCTACTTGGACAGTGTAACAAACTGCCAACTAGAGACCCCCATTTTTTACAGTGCTATTGATGAACTGGGAGAGGTGTTAATCCCCTTTGGGATTTTGTTGCTCCAGAACTGGACATGGTCAACATGTAAATTAAATATCAAATAACATTTCAGAATTAGATGTAAAGCATGTTAGGTTTCACAATAAAGACTGGCAAGTATTGAGATGAAAACCATGAAGGTTTATTAAAAGTCTAAATGCATTACAAAAAGCAAATAAATGGTAAAGTCAGTCAGTTAGTCATATAAAGCATGAAATTCTGAATAAAATGCAAATCATGAAATAGCAGAACAGAGTATGTCAAGTCAAGTCAAGTCAATAAATGTATATAGCGCGCTACATACCCAGAGGGTCTCAAGGCGCTTGAGGAGGGGTGGGGAATTACTTCTCGAATATCCAGGGTTTAAGCTGCTTTCTGAATGCTAGGTGGTTTTGAGTGAGGCGAAGGTGCATGGGAAGTGAGTTCCAGGTTTTGGCCGCTAGGTAGGAGAATGATCTTCCTCCCATGGTGGTTTTGTTGACGCGGGGAACAGTAGCGAGGGCTTGGTTGGAAGAGCGCATCTGGCGGGAGGGGGTGTAGAAGGAAAGACGTGAATTGAGGCATTCGGGTCCAAGTTCGTAGAGAGCTTTGTGTGCGTGGGTGAGGAGGCGGAAAGTTATTCTCTTATTGACGGGGAGCCAGTGGAGGTTTTTCAGGTGACCAGAAATGTGTTCTTTACGCGGGATGTCTAATATGAGTCTGGCTGATGCGTTCTGGATGCGTTGGAGTTTTTTCTGAAGTTTTGCGGTGGTACCGGCGTAAAGGGTGTTTCCGTAGTCAAGGCGGCTTGTAACCAGTGCGTGGGTGACCGTTTTTCTAGTTTCGGTGGGGATCCAGCGAAATGTTTTTTTGAGCATGCGAAGAATGTTGAAGCAAGATGAGGAGACGGCGTTGACTTGTCTGGTCATCGAGAGTGAGGAATCCAGGATGACGCCAAGGTTCCGTGCGTGATCCGTTGGGATGGGTGCTTTTCCAAGGGCTTCTGGCCACCAAGAGTCGTCCCAGGCGGAGGGGGAGGTACCTAAGATAAGGACTTCTGTTTTGTCTGAATTCAGTTTCAGACGGCTATGCTTCATCCATTCGGCTACCTCTTTCATTCCTTCATGTAGGTTGGTTTTGGCGATGTTTGGGTCTTTGGTGAGTGATAGGATCAGTTGAGTGTCATCAGCGTAGGAGATGATGTTGAGGTTGTGTTGGCGTGCGATGGTCGCGAGGGGGCTCATGTATACGTTGAAGAGGGTGGGGCTGAGTGAAGATCCTTGTGGCACGCCGCAGATGACTTCAGTGGCCTCTGACTTGAATGGTGGGAGGCGTACTCTCTGAGTTCTTCCGGCAAGGAAAGAAGTGATCCATTCCAGTGCTTTTCCTTGGATTCCGATGTTTCTAAGTCGTTGTAGCAGGGTGTTATGACAGATGACAGTATAATGCAGCTCAGTAAACAAGTCATAAATGAGAGGTCAGACCCAGGGAGTGTCGCCTCCTAAAGATCAGGTTAAAGTGATCCCAACACCCTTTGGGAGATGCCCATTTTATAGGGTAAAATACAAAAGGCTCCATACATTTTGATGCGAAAGTGCAAGTTTACAATCACATCTGTCAGCACTGTCCCACAGGCTTTTACAATCTCATTCTCATCCCTGGTGCTCCTGTAACTCCATATAGTTAGTATAAATAAGTCAAAGGTAGGTTCACATGAAAAATTACATTGCGGTCCCAATATGTGAGGCCTGGAGAAAGGATTCACCATGCTAAAACGGCATGAGAATGAAGCTTCAAAATGAAGCATCATGTTGTGAATGGGAGAATGACATTGTGTTTCAATCATTGTTAATATGATTTTCTGTGGTTTTTATTAGTTTTCGAAGGAAAAAGCAAACAATACATCATAGACGTAGCCCCGTGGGCAATGTGGGGAAAACAGGATGAAGGCAATATACCTTACAATTACAGTCAGGAACAACCTGAGGGCCTTCCCAGAGCTAGCTGCTAGTATATCATTGTTAATATGATGTGGTGAGCGCATGGTGTGGAAGACAGAAAGATGACTAAGGAATAAGTTGACTGGTATTTTTAAATTGAGGCCTACATTATTCATGCTAAAATAAGCACATCTACTCAGTAATATAGCTCAAATTCATTATGTTAATCACATAGTGTTAATATGATTTAGCATTTCTATTAAAATCGCTACACCATAGGTATGTCTGTGTGAGATCTGTTTTTCACTTATGGTGTAGAAAACACGAGAAATTGAGCTCTCAATTATTTAAGGCTAACTTTGTTCTGGCGTCCATCTTGGATGCAACATCATAGCATTCCATATGATTTCGATGTTGTTATTATTATTTTGCTACACTAAAGAATTTTAGTCTTGCTGTGAAAAGACTAATATTTTTCCGACTGAACCACATGAAATGTGCTTTCCCAAGGCTAACTTAACTGTCTCAGACTGAACAACATATTATGTAGCAAGAAGTCTCATGTAGGGACTCTGGGAACATCTGAGTCTAATGCAGTAGAGTGGTGAGAGAATCACTGATTGTATTCTGTAAAAGTATCCATTTGTTAGCTTCTTATTAGTTTAGCGCCTGTGAACCATGTACTCATGTAATGAATGTATGAAATCCTTTGTTTAAAGACCTATAAAAGAATATGATCACTCTTTGAAAGGGGGACCACCTTTTTCCCACTCTTAGAAGGAAAAGCTATGCTGGATTTTACTAGAACTATGATGAATTCTTTGCTACACTTCTTATGATTTATGTCCATATTGTACTAATTAATTGATAGCTCAGTCTTATACAATTATGTAACTGATATTCTTTAAGTAAACTTTCAAACTATAGTCCTCGTTTGTAGGCCTGGGGCAGAGTAGCGCTATGTGGAACTCTACGAATTTCTGAAAAACCTCTGCTGCGCTACACGATGTTCCGCGAGAGGTGAGGTCCAGTCAGTCTCGCTGTTCGTGCTGATTTTTAGCGCCCAAGGTTTCTCCCACGTTGTGAAATTAGCACAAACGGCATCAAGCAGAGCACCAGAGGGTACTGCTCCTTTCTGCCGCTCGAGTAGGTTTTCTACTTGAGCGGCAGCTTCCTCAACACGAGCGGAAGCTTTCTCAACACGAGCGGAAGCTTTCTCAATGCGAGTGGTAGCGACCTGCCGCGATCGTCTGTGTTCAGAAATTTCACCGGCAGGTGGTCTAGCGTGCTATTTCTCTCACTCGCGCCAGCCAACAAAGTTGGCGAGCCGCGAGAGATAAAAAACTCCGCTCTGCAGCACTTCACAGGGTTTTTCAGAACTCCGTACTCCACGTGGAGTGGGCAAGACTCTGCAGATGGAGAGGAATTCTTCTCCTACGCCTACTTGTTTGTCATTCTTAGGCGGCGATGCTTCGAATGTTCTATGTTTAAGGGTTTGACGAAAGAAGGGATAAATCCAGCTTGGATTACAGTGCTCCTGGTCCGAGCCGTTGGCGCGCACAAGAGGGTTCATGAGATATAGGTGTGCATGCTGTCATCTGTCGGAGTATGTTAAGGTTTAGGAGGATAACTATAATTAAAAAGTGGGTGGCAACACTTACATGAGGGTGAGTCTACAGGTCTGGTCAAACTATTAGGCGAGAGTCCGGAGACGCAGACTGAATAGGTGGACTAGCGGGTCAGGACCCTTGGTGTAAGTCTGACTACAAGGCTACCGACTACAGGGCTCTGTCTGCGATCTCTTGTGAAGATCTAACTCTTCTAAATTGGGATGGAGTAAATAAAACAAGCATTTACAATGCAATGGTGTCGGCATTGTTAAAGTTAGAGCTATTGGCATTGCTCATTACATTATTTTTATTTATGTTTTTGTTTTTAAAACATATCAATAAATGGCATTGTCATTTACAATGCCAATAGCCTAATCTCTCGCAAATGCAAGACCAATTGTATTTGCACCCACACACAGAGCCACACACACAAAGCCACCCACCCACACACACATACAGAGCCACCCACACAGAGTCATTCACATAGAGCCACCCACACACACACAGAGCCACCCACACAGACCCACCTACACACACACAGAGCCACCATCACACAGACCCACCTACACACACACACAGAGCCACACACACACAGAGCCACCCTCACACAGACCCACCTACAAAAAAAGCTACCCATATAGAGCCACACACGCAGAGCCCAAAACACACACAGACAGGGCCACACACACACAGACAGAGCCACACACACACACAGACAGAACCACACACACACACAGACAGAGCCACACACACAGAGCCGCACACACAGACAGAGCCACACACACACAGACAGAGCCACACACACACAGACAGAGCCACACACACAGACAGAGCCACACACACACACAGACAGAGCCACACACACACACAGAGCCACACACACAGGCAGAGCTACACAGACAGAGCCACACATACACAGGCAGAGCTACACACACAGAGCCACACACACACACACACACACAGAGCCACACACACACAGAGCCACACACACACAGATACACACAGAGCCACACATACACAGACAGAGCCACACACAGACAGAGCCACACACACACAGACAGAGCCACACGCACACAGACAGAACCACACTCACACAGACAGAGCCACACACACACAGACATAGCCACACACACACACACACACAGAGCCACACACACACACAGACAGAGCCACACACAGACAGAGCCACACACACACACACACACACAGAGCCACACACACAGAGCCCAGCACACACACAGAGCCCAACACACACACACACAGCCCAACACACACACACACAGAGCCCAACACACACACACAGAGCCCAACACACACACACACAGAGCCCAACACACACACTCACAGCCCAACACACACAGAGTCCCACACATACACACAGAGCCCCCCACACACACACACACACAGACAGAGCCACACACACACAGACAGAGCCCCCCAAACACACACACAGAGCCCAACACACACACACACAGCCCAACACACACACACACAGAGCCCAACACACACACACACAGAGCCCAACACACACACACACACACAGAGACAGAGACCCACACATACACACAGACAGAGCCCCCCACACACACAGAGCCACACACACACACACAGACAGAGCCCCCCCCACACAGAGCCCACACACACACACACAGAGCCCCCCCACACACACAGAGCTCCGCACACACAGCTCCCCACAAGCGCAGCCTACGCAGGCCGAGACCTAAAAATGGGGCAGGGCGCTGGAAACATTGCTCTAAAACAATGAAAAATAATAGGAAAAGTAAACAGAGGGACAAAGAAAGTTAAAACAGACGGGGTGGAAAAATAAAGTGTGCTCCGAAATTTAAAAGCAGGTGGCTAGAGAAAACCAAGGCAAAATGTCAGAAAAGAAAAACAGTTATGGAATAGAAAAAGTAAGTAGCAATAGGAGGACGAGACGAAAGTTGAACAACGACTTTTACAGAGACACATGTGTGAAAAGAGCTAAAGAGTAAAAGAGGAATACCAAATTCATCCAAAAGGGAATCTGTCAAAAACAAGGCCGTGTAAGCATAAAAGAAACAAGGAAATAAGAAAGAAAGAGCAATTGGAAGAAAATACTGAAGCAGAAACATCCTAAAAGATTGTGGAAAGGAGAAGATTCGGTGAAACCAAAACGGGGAGGGAAACAAAAACAGCGGCTCTATTTGCAATTATCTGGGTTCAGCACCTGGGGGGCAGGGGTTCACACCTGTTGCTTCTCTTACAATGACTTGCCATACGTATCTCCCCCTTCGGTTATCTCCGTCACCGCCCACGAGCCCTGGCTGTGGGACACATTCTTGCGTCCTCCAGAATTCAGCCTCTGAGGGGGTTCCTGCGCCAGCCCCAGGTCGTAACCATCTGCGTGTGCGCTCGATTCCCTCCCACCCGAAGTTCGGGGCTTGTGCTCGGGTTACTTTGGATGCGGAGTCAGAGCAGAGCGTAGCCGGCCTAACACAGCGCCTTCCACCTCTGCCACCCGCACCATGGGGCTCCTCCAGGCGCCGCTGTGCGGCCTCATTGGTAAGAACGGAGCGGTAACGATGCATGAACCGGGGGTCTCAGAGAGAGAGTGCACGCTGAGCTGATGCTGCCCGCAGGGGCACCCTGCAGCTGGGTTCATAGCCCTGTGCTTACCTGGAGCAGTGGTTAGGTACGATGGGGCTGCGGATGTCTTGGGTGAGATCTGGGACATGGGGTGATGATACCCGAGCATCCGATGTAGTTCTGTGGCCTCTACCGCCCTGGATGAGACTTGGGGCAGAAACAGCTGCTGCCTTTGGGTGAAACTTTCATTGCAGCTGCCTCGGATTATGCTTTTTTATGGCCGGCTGTGGAGCAGGGGCTGCGGGTATTGCTGCCTCAGACTGTATCGGCGCGAGGGGCTGAATGCATAAGTGAGATCTGCTTGTGTCTGGAGGTGAGACCTGCAGCGCTGTTTTCTGCTGCCTTTGGGTGAAGCATAAGGAGACTTTGTGTTACCGGGACAAGATAGGCAAGAAAAGCGTGCACTCACCGGAGGACTCAGCAGCTTCTCGACTTCTTCCGGCGGCGGTCGGGCAGAAATGGCGTCAGAAAAGCGCCGCCATTTTCGCATTCGGGTGTGGTTTTTGCTGTTGAGTGACGGATGACGTCACGGAGTTAAAAACTGGAAAAAACACGCCCCCGAATCCCAAAAAGACGGAGCTTGAACGGAGTGATGCCCCTCTCCTCCAATGGCTGGCCTATTTATTTATTTATTTATTATGCAATTTATACCGCGCGAACTAAACCCGAAGGTATCAAGGCGCCTACCAAAAAAGATCAGAAATGCAGAGCACAACTACAAGTACGCGCGTACAAAGAGGTGGGTCTTCAGGGCAGATCTAAATGATTGTAAGGTGGAGAGAGACCTTAATTCAAGCGGGAGAGCTTCCGCTTAGGAAGCCAGCCAATGGAGAGGAGGGGCTGGTTCAAGCCCCCATACTTGTAAACATAAAATCTCGGCTGCGCAGTGTACGCTAGGCCGAGACCTAAAAAACACCGGAGATAAGATAAGTTATCTGTTTTCCGTACCTTTTAAAAAAGAGCAACTATCTGCCCTTACATATATAAAGCCAGGAAAAATTCCGGTGACAAATTAACCAGGGAGGACACCATTTTTGCCCTGAAGAAAGTCCGGGACCCGATTGGGCCATTATTTTTCGGACTGAAACATGATGGAACTAGGGTCATAGGACCATAAAACTCCTTGTGTCCCAAATTCCCCTGTAGGTCCACTAATAAAGGGATACCTGGACCTGCAGGAGGAGTTTTAATCTTTATACCCCCTGGCCATTGTTATTCTAAGCGCTCCCTGAAATATGGTTGAGCCCACCCTGACCTTTAGGAGTCAGGGTGAACCCGATGATGAAGCATGACACTACTAGAATATGTGAGGATATATTATAAAAATGAATTGCTTCCTTTTCCATGACTTAGGGGTTGACAACTGAAAGGTTTCTTTCTCAATTCCCATCCATTTTATGTTTATAAATGTGTGGGGTACTTTTTGTGATATCAAGCTATTTTGGTGACTGCGAAAAGGTATGCCTTGTAGCTTCCCCTACACCTTTGTAGTACACAGCACTTCAGAATTGCTGTTCAGCTACATGTTGCATCGCCCCCCGCCCTCACGAGCCGGGCAGCCTCTCAAACTGCCCCTCCTCTTCAATTCAGGGATGACCGCTATTGTAACCTATGAACGGAAACTGCCATGCCAAACTGACACCACCTTGAACCTCACTTTAAGCTGCGTAAAGGAACCCCCTTCAGCGCAACACCCACCCCTCTTTTAGCTTCAGTACTATGAATATCTGAGAGATCTGGGTCTGAGAGGCCTTTCACCATATTGTACAGGGGTAGGGGCCACTGCTTACATGGCTGGTCCTGCCAGCTTTACCACTGGTAGAGCTCGCTACAACAATGTTCGTTGATGCCCCCTAGTGACCACCTCCTCCACTGATTCCCTCAGTACCACCCTTTAACAGTGCCCCTCAAGTCTCCATAACCACTCTGTTTCAGATGTATTTAATTAGTTTTATAGCGCCACTCATACCATTGTAGGGAGTCAGAGTACTTTACATCACACACACAATGCACAGAGACAATCAATCATAGGTGTGTAAATCAACGTAAAGGAAATGTTACATAAAACAGGACTAGTGGGTTAAGGAGTCACATGTCATCCATACTCTCAAGCAGTATATTTTAAGAGAGCTTCGTCAGGAGAAGCAGAAATTCAGAATTTAAAATGTAACACTGTGGTTGGGGGTTCTCTTTAATAATAAATGATTTCTACCCAAATGAACCCTTTTTGCAACAGTAGGATAATGAAAAGATAGGGAAAAAATCATAACGCTCTAACCCATACCTTGCAGTTTGCATGCAGCTCTTTGAAGACAGATAATACACTGTTCTAAGGGGCCTATTAGGATGGCGGACGGAACTGCGTCCGTCCGCCACCCCGAGGTGGAGGGACCGTCCGCAGGGGCAGCGGCGGTCCCTTCAGTGCAATTAGGATGTGACCGCCACTCAGGCGGTCACATCCCGTATCTTTAACCTTACGGCGGGTGCAGCACCCTCCGCAAGGTTAAAAATGCATGCTTTACATTTACATGCACAAAGCGGCAGGCACCGCGCGGTGCCTGCCGCTTTGTGCATGTAAATGCTGGGGGTACCATAGGTACCCCCCATGTGCACCCCCCACCCCCCGACACCCTGGGGTCCGAAACTGGCCCCCAAACACCAAAGACCACATGCTTTTCCACGGCGGAAAAGCCACCGCGGAAAAGCATGTTTTCTGCCCCATCCTTGTGGAGAAGTGTGGCTCACTGGTTAGAGGCGGCAGACCCGTAAGCAGAGAACGGCCCGGGACCAGTGTTTGATTCCCGACGCGGCAGGGTCATGGACCAGGGTCAGCGGACTCGATAATTCTCGCCTCGGTGCCTACTCTAGTCAGAAACCACACTCGGCAACTCTGGGCATCAGCTTGCCTCATCTTCACAACGGCCCCCCCAGACCGCCGGGGATGCTTGGTTGCACCTTAGAGATACCCATCAGGGACCATCTCTCAGGGTGAGCCAGGACGGGTTCCCCAGCGGTCGAAGCGTGGAGATACTCCTCCGGGAGTCGATTCCTAGCGGTATATAAACCCGCAATTAAATTTAATTAAATTAAATTAAATTAAATTAAATTTAAATCCTAATATGGCTGGCGGTGTCTGATAGACACCGCCACCATATTAGAGCTTTTCCGCCACGGTCGGAAGGCGACAGCGGCGGAAAAGCGGCGGACGGTCTTCCCGTCCGCTGATGACCCCCCCAGCCATCCTAATCTGGCGGGGGGTCTTTGTAGGCACCGCAGCGGTGAATCCGCATCCTCTGGGCCGGCGGTGGCTTCCGCCGCCCGGAGGATGCGGATTCACCGCAATCCTAATCGGCCCCTATATTAGGATTCTAATTTATATAAACTGCAGGTACCAAATTGATCTTTGACAAAAGCAATAACCCACTGACCTATTTAATTATATGCACATTATGATCTGCATGGCGCACGTTCTTTGCAGCAGGCATATTAACCCTCTGCGCTACCTTACTCCAACCAGTCTCAAAAAAGAACATTAAACATCAGAGTTATCTCGACATTTTTAGTGTTGCCTGAAAATTGCTAGAGGCAAGAAACACGGCAGCAGCAGGTGGTTTTAAAACCATTATATACAAGCTAACAAGGCGCCCCCATCCGAAATCAGCCCCGGTGCGGTGTCACCCGTCGCACCGCCCTTGACAGACAAAGTCTTCCCCAGCCTGAACTGATGTCCTGACAGTCGAAGTTACAATCCCACGCATATTGCTTTTCAGTTCCGCTCTGACACCGGCTGCGGCCCCGTCCTCTCATCTGTTTCCTTCAGCCATTCATAGCCGATGCGGGTTTTCTTTTGCTTAGAGGCGGCCCGTGGACTAATTATCTGGCCAATTAGTCAGGCGAGATAAGGGACTCTTTCGGTGCACAGCGAGCCTGACCCTGCACTGCCTCTGGTTATTATGGCACTGGGAACCGTGAGGGGGGAGGGGTCTACACTTAGCAGTACCAGCCCCCGCATGTTTCTCGTCTGGAGCCCCGTACCTGCCCTGCCCATGGATGGCACTGAGCCTGGGTGACCCCTCTCCTCGTTATATTCCAGGCTGCCAACTCACACAGTCCTTCCCATGGTCCTCCCGGCAGAAGGAGAGCGACCCCTGCTGGTCCCTCGTGTGAGACCACACACAGCTGAGCCCTCGCCCCTCAGCACCAAGGGACAGACCCTCATGGATTCATCCTCTGAGACCACACACACAACACAGCTCCTGCTATGCTGCCCCTCTACTGAAACTCTTCTCAAAATCAGGGCTTTAAGTGGGATGAAAAAACTAGGTGGGCTCTAAAAGGGGCGAGGCCAGTGTAATTAAGGGTGTGGTTTAAAAACACAAGCTACTAATCTGTGCTTAACATAGTGTGCCGCCGACTTGTATTTTGCTGTTTATGTCATTTCATCCAGATATATGATACAAGTAGCATCATACCTACAAGTTAGGACTATTGGCTTTGTCAATGGTTGTTAGTTGCGTAAGGTAATTAAGCAGCAACTATGCCTTGTATATCATACTATTAAAAAATCTTCCACTTAAAGCCCTGTTGACACCACGACAATGTTGCTGCTCCTGAGTCTCAGAAAGAGAAGGGAAATCCAGAGAGAAAATGACTCTCTTTAAAGGATTTCCCTTCCCCTCCAATGCTCACCTGGCATGACATCATGCTGTAACTTCGACACTTATGAGAAGTGAGCAGTGTGAGCAAGCGCACATCGATGAGCCTGCTTTCACTGTAGTCCGGAGAAAAAAACGGATCGCCTGTGCCAGGACACACAAAAGAGCCCGATAGAGACCCCCTTCGATGTTCCCTTTAAAAAATTGCTGGTGCTCAGCACCGGTGAGACCCGGCCCACTTAAAGCCCTGCTCAAAATTGATCCATTTAAATTGCAGATCAGAAACCTCATGCAGCTCTCCCAGTAACCCTCAATTTGACTTAAACCTTGTCTTAATAAAAGCCCAATATGAATATTCACAGTGGAGCCGTGAAACCTCCCTCCAACATGCACCTCTGCCCTGTGCTTCGTCTTAATTAACATGCCCCACCCGTCCTCCCGTCAGGTCTGTTACTACACCTTCACCTTGCCGCCATTATCACCTTCACAGAGGATGAAGGGAGCCCATAGGGTGGGCCGGTCACTGGAATTCTGCGAATGTGCAGCTTTTTTTGCATAATTATGGAGTTGCCAGATAATCAATCATCTGCCGCATATTCTGCAGATTTAAACCCCCCAAAAAGTTGTTTAAAGCTCAAATGGTTCAAAAGTTACTAAAAACGCAGAGACATGTGTTGCTGCACAGTAGATGGCCCTTTGCAAAAGGTGACTGATAACCTTTCTTTTGCTTGTTGCTATATTTGGGTGTTAAATGGATACTAATGAGGTGCAACCTAAGCCCAGAGAGTGTTAACAAGAATAACAATGGAAAAAAAAGAATGCAATAATACCATCACAAAATGTGCCGCAATATGCAGCATAATTTAGTCAACCATGCTGCATAAATTAGCCTTCTCCTGCTGCATAATTCCAGTGGCCCTGCATAGGTGCATTGTCTGCGATTTATTGGTAAGAACCCCAAAGTAGCCATTCAAAAGGTACATCTGCAAACATGCACTCGCAGTAAAGCTGCTATTTTAATGGGAGCCCACTATGCTACAAGCCCTCTAACCCGCAACAGTTGCCAATGCCAATTTAGCCTCACTGTTTTTAGGTCTCGCGTGGCGTACCGCGCACATGCGCAGTCAGGCACGCGAGATTTTATGTTTTAGGGTGAACTTCACTAGCCAGTGTTAAGCCCCGCCCCTCTTCTTCATTGGCTGGCCTCCTAAACGGTGGCCAGCCATTGGAGAAGAGGTCCTAGTGACGTTCTCCTTTCTCTCTAATCCCAGACTTTTCAGATTGGGTTCCTTGACTTACTGCTGAAGTAAAAGATTTCTTCTCTTCTTTATGGGTCCAGATGGCCCCATAAAGAAGATAAGGAACCTTTAAATTTAGCAGGAGGTCCGGCCGCCCAGTCTGAAAAGGACGGGGCTTACAGACAAAAGGCTGTATCATGGCGAGCGGTTGTTCTAGCGGCTCGGGAAGTAGCCGGGATTCAGACATTTCAGAGAGCGAGTATTGCAAAGCCAGGAGGAAACAAGGGGCACGGATCTCGTGGGTCCATCGTACCTCCGAGGGCGTCAGATACCCGGGCAGCCGAGGAGGCAAGGGATCTGTGTTGATTAGGAGACGGTGGCGGCATGGCCAGCGCAGGGGCTGTGAGAAGACAGAGGCAGTGAGGAGCCCTTGCACAGCGTAAGGGGGGCGTGAAGGAATTCAGATTGGGAGAGCGTGCACGGTGTGCAGTGGCACACACCAGTAAGGGGTAGAGCCGGGTGCAAGTCGGCAGTACAGGGACCCGAAGGCATGTGGCATCCAACGGAGAGTGATGCAAGCTTGTGCAGGGTGATTGTGTGAAAGGATGGCGATGCTCACATGCGCAGAAGAGGCAGGCGTGCCGGCATTCAGAAGCCCCGATGAGGAGCTGAACAGGGAGGCTTGCTGATGGGCATGCTTCAGTTCAAATGGAACTGAAAGACTTGATGTAAAATTAGATGGTTGTCCTAGGGGAAGGCGTGCATGAAGGAGAGTAGGAATGGGGGGGCGCCAGCACTTCTACATCATATGTGCTAATGCACAGTGTGTGCATGGTGAACTGCCCGAGACAACACAGCCTAGAGGTGGGAAGCTGGGGTTGTTTTCACTGTCGCGCCCTGACTCTACATAGCACCGTTTAAAGCTGCATCTGTGGACACTAGGTGCCTTGAAAGGAGGGCTGAGACCAACCTTGCTTCGTCGTATTCCATATGCCAGATCTTCCGGGGTGTCTGGCGTGATTCTCTTTTTTGCAAATAGAGCATGAGGGAAGATGGCTCATTGCGTGGACATCTGTGTAATGCACAGAAAACTAGTCTGTGGTGTGTGAGTAAAGTACAGCACTGTGCACATCCGGGGTGCGTGCAGTGTCGGCATGCACTGCGGTCAGGTCCCTTTACCTGATAACTCACGGGTCATGCTGGCCAGTCGTGCTGCGTTTGCACTGATCAAGCTGTGGTACTGGTGGTGCTGGCTGCCGGCATCTGATCGTATTTCACCGGCTAGTGGGTGGGGCTAAGAGGCTTGCAGCTGCGCCTGACGGCTGCTCGCACTGACCAGCAGTGCCTGTGTGAGAACTGCTGGGGCGTGAGTGGGCGCCGACATCAGTGCCGTCTGTGCTATGGTACCCGGGCAGTGCAGTAAATGCCGACGCGCGACTGCCTCGGAGAAACTTAAGCTAAACACCGTGAGCCACAACATAGTTTGGTGGGTTGATGCACTTGCTGGGGAAAAGTGTATGCAGCCGAAGGACGCACTGGGGACGGTTCTATTACTTAAGAAAGTCCAATTGGTCGCACACTGCTTGTCCTATCAGCGTGTTACCCCAAAGCATTGTGGTCCATGAAGTAAGCATCAGCGGGTGCGCCTCTGCCAGGGTCTTGAGCAAAAAATGACTGTCGCGTTGGCCATCCCTGGACACGTGTTTCGAGGTTGTTACCTCTCGTCAGCAGGGAATAGGCATATATGTAGGGGTGCTGCGTAGGCTGGCAAAAAATATCCTCAGGTCCGGTACCACTCATGGCACGCAGGTGCGTAACCCGGGCTCGTCAACCTCACCAGCTCAAGGGAGCTTGAATATAAAGAAAGTCCAATTGGTCGCACACTGCTTGTCCTATCAGCGTGTTACCCCAAAGCATTGTGGTCCATGAAGTAAGCATCAGCGGGTGTGCCTCTGCCAGGGTCTTGAGCAAAAAATCACTGTCGCGTTGGCCATCCCTGGACACGTGTTTCGATGTTGTTACCTCTCGTCAGCAGGGAACAGGCATATATGTAGGGGTGCTGCGTAGGCTGCCAAAAAATATCCTCAGCCCACACAGCAACCCCGTGCACACGCCTAATCCCTGCTGACGAGCGGTAATAACCGCGAAACACGTGTCCAGGGATGGCAAGCACACCAAGTGAATACCTTCAAGACTCAAGACTCCTCGGGTAGAAGCGCACCCGCTGATACCTACTACATCGACCACCATGCTCCGGGGTCACACGCTGATGGGACGAGCAGTGTGCGACCTCATTCGGAATTACGGTTCTATTACTTGTCCCTGCTCAGCACATTATGCTTAAGTGCGAATAACATGCTGAGTACGTGGGACGTGTGACATATCTATATTTATTCTGGCGCCTCCCCTTAAAGACATAGTGATCCTAGCCTAATTACATAATCTCAATATCTTCCGTTTCCTGTTTCTTCTAAACGCTGGGAGCCTGAGCAGAGGCGTCAGTAGAACTACTCTAGCGGCCGATAGATTAAATCCGTTTTTGTTCCGTGTATAGTCCCACAGGCTGAGCGCCCACTGCAGAGACCCGCGTGTAAGAATCTTGGAGCTGATTGGTTGGCATCGGGGGCTCGCTCCACTGTCCTGTCACACCTCAGTTGTGTTCGGTCCAGATAACCCTTGTTAAGCTCGGTGTAACTGCATGATGTGCTCTGCGGTGATTGGGAGAGGGTCTGTCGCCCACCCCCAAGTCACGTCAGATCTGCGGGAGGGGGTTGCACGCTGCAGGATGCCTCCTCCTGGGAGGTCTTGCTCATCTTGAATGAGTCACGGTTTAATGTGGGGGAAGGGCTTGCTTCTGCTCTATAGGGCATTAGTCATTAGGGCTAGCTTCTCATTGGCCACGCATAAGGCAACCAGGGAGGGTTCTGTGCATCCCTTTGAGACAAAGCACGCGTGTATGTTCGTATTACTCTGGTATGACAACCGTAGGTGTCTGTAGGGTGTTGTAAAGGTGCTTCGCTGATAAGATATGTATGTGCTGTGCTGTCAGAGGTTCAGGTCACTTCTAAGCGCTGTCAGAGGTTCAGGTCACTTCTAAGCACCCACCTGGGGTTGTTCGCCGACTGTAGCGCTTTTTGCGCATTGTACTGTACTCTTCTACGTGTATTGATGGCAGAGGTTGTCATCGTGCATCTGCGCAATTCGACTGTGGTAATCAGCTTGGGCGCAGGCACCTGCCGTCTGGTCTGTGAATGTGTGGCTGTGTGTGTGTTTGGCTCTGTGTGTGTGTGGCTCTGTGTGTGTGGCTCTGTGTATGTGTGGCCCTCTGTGTGTGTGTGGCTCTGTGTGTGTGTGTGTGTGTGTGTGTGTCTCTGTGTGTGTGGCTCTGTGTGTGCGTGTGTGGGTGCAAATGCAATAGGTCTCGCATTGGCGAGAGATTAAGCTATTGGCATTGTAAATGACAATGCCATTTATTTATCTGTTTTCAAAACCAACACATAAAAACATTTTTTGTCATTTACAATGCCAATAGCTCTAACTTTTGCAAAGGCAAGACCGTTGCATTGTAAATGCTTGTTGAAGAAGTGGTACAAACAGGGCTGACTACAGTGTACCCAAGAAAGAAATAATTCCCTTGAGAAAAATACGGTAAAAGCTAAAACATAGCCTCAAAGTACACTCTATAGTCAAAAACTAATACAATCACAAAAGTATAAAATACAACAAATTTATTGTGCAACTGAGAATAAAAACAAATCATTTCATACCTATACATATCATGGTTACCTAATAATCAAATGGTTAAAAAAAGACATACAATTAATAGCACAGTCTATTGCGGCCTGCACAATTGAAAAGACAGACAGAAAGTGTAAAACACAAAGCGTGTAAAATACAGTTGGTACATTTAAAGCGGTCAGATATTCACACCTATGTATCACCACAATTAATTTTGAATATAAACATAGGAGGAAAAAGCTTAAATTGTACAACGCAAAATTGGCGTCGACGCGTTTCGGTGGTTCGGAATGAGAATGGAGTCCACCTTTATCAAGACATTTCTTTGTTGTCTGTCGAACTGAAGGGTCTGTACAGTTACCCTGTTATTACAAGGGCTTGCCGGACGTCTCACAAGCATTGTGCTATTAATTGTAAATGCTGTAATATATCACATAAAGTGGTTTCCATTAGATAGATAATGTTTTCTATTGTTCTTTTAAATAAGAAAGTGGCACAAAACCCGGTGGGTGATGCCATCTTTCAATGTTCGAAGAGGATTATTTATTTATTGTCTTATAAAGTGCACACTCCACCCGATATGGGTTTCATAGCGCTGAGCTGGGCAGAAGTTGGTCCTCAAAATTTGAGGCAGCAGATAATGGAGAGCAGCAATCCTAAAGCGTGCAGAGCTAGAAACTTTACATGAAATAAGTGCAACAAAGGTGTGCCAGAAACACAACAGGTCTCAGCTTAATATTGTACAGTAGGAATCAAAGCAAAAGACATGGGCACAGTTTGTAGGGCAGCCCCCTAAAATCAAATTTTAGTCACAGTTAGTTAAGAGTGTGGTGGGGTTACTAGGGACTGAAGCAGTTAGAACAGGGAGCGGAGATATTTGTTGTCATTCAGACAAGTTAGTAAGATATGTAGCAGTCCCCTGTGCTAGGCACCAGGCAATAAGACGAGCATATACATGTTGGCACCGGCATTGCATTAGAAAGACCTAACAGTAATCGTTGAGCTAAAACAGGGTGACAATTCGAGTAAACAGAGGTGGAACAGTTGCAAAAGTGCAAGACTATAGGAATGACAGGTGGCGGGAACCACAATAAACAGGAACAGTTTGTGGCTGAACACTCAACTTATAGGGTATAGGCTGTCACCATTGAATATTTATGGACTGTGTGACAAACAGGGCATTGTATGCCCAAAAACCGCCCTATGGGTAATTGGCCAATATCTTGCTTTCACTTTCAGATTCCAGCGGGCAATAAGTGACATTATAACGTCACTATTGTGGTAGGAAACGGACAGGAAGCGAGGTTCTAAATAAAACACAATCATTTTTATTGGGTTCTAGCATTGAAAGAACTGAAGTTGGTAGATGAACTGGATGATGGATCAACCTTGCTGGTTTTTAGGTTATTAATGAACAATAGAGTACAACTTCTATATTTTGATATGGACAAGGAGCGGTTTAGGAGCATGAAGTAATGCCTCTAAGTTATAGACGTCATACATTGCTCTATTATTTCACTGTCTCATATCTCAAAATATTACACTTACATTCTTGGGGTTTCTTTAACCCTTCCCCTGCTGGTGACGGAACCACTCCGTCCTCAGCTGCGGTCGCGCTGTGCTGATGACGGAGCGGTTCCGTCACACCCCGCTCGGCACGACCTGTGCGGCGCGGATTTCGCGCCTGCGCTGAGCGTTCCATTGAGCGGGCGGGGCCGTGACGGAACCGCTCCGTCATGAGCACAGCACAACCGCAGCTGGTGATGGAGCGGTTCCGTCACCAGCATGCGCCCGCCGCGTGGCACCCCCGCCCCCTAAGCACTGCGGCGGAATAGCCGCCGCAGTGAAGGGGTTAATGACCTGTGCAGCTGTTGCCAGACAATTATGTGGGAATCACCAGGAGAGGGGCTTTGGCTACACTCACATGTTGGGAGCCAGGAGTACATGTTTTGATTGGGCAGAAGTTGTGTGCTTCCACAAAAAAGACCCTGCCCTCTACACAGTTGCGATCAATTTGTTTATTTACTTAGCTGCCTGAGCTTAACATTTAAGGGACACACACATGACATTGCAATGCTATTAATGTGTCTTAGATAACCTCATGCTTTATGTTGTTTTTCTCTGGCAGCAACAGAGATGGAAGGAGGGCCGTCAATAACCTACATGGAATTAAAGGTCTGGCTTGACAGTGCAATTGTCAGCCAATCATTAAAACCTACACCAATAATATTTTAGAGTTCCTTGCTTCAACACAAATACATATCCTTTCCCATGCTATTTATTTGCAATGTTTCATATTACCATTGACTCCTTTAAAGCCAGACCTATTGACATTGCCAATAATTGTCCCAAAATTAGTGTTTTGAGGTTTTTGGACATTGCATCTTGCTTGGGCTGGGTGTTGGCATTTATTTTACTACATCTTGTTTGTAGCTGTCCTGTTTTGGACCTTGTGTGTAGATCGCAGGTGAAGATGATGTTTCTGCATAAACAGATTACAAAACTGCAGAGAAACTGTTTGATACTCCCTTAATGGAGCTCTGTCCGAATATGTCTGCCATTTTGTTATATTTATTTGGATCTGTACCTCATCAATTGGGTAAGTCTAACAAACAATAAAAAGTAGTTTCTGGCGGTATGCTGCTCTATATTACCACATTTAGGGAATGAAGTATTCTCTTTTGGGTTACTGAGGTTATCCACTCTGCCATCTAACTATTTACTTCATTCTTGATATGGTTGGTTCAACATGATAATCTCAATGTACTATATGTTATTTTAAATACCAAAGGTAATTAATGTATCTTATGTGATATCAATTGTGGAATCGATCTCTATGTTTGGGGAAAATATATATATTTATAGTTGCTTTAATAACCTACTTTTAGCTTTTGTGTGGCAGCTCAACAGAAGATCAAAGCCTGTTATTAACTCATTTTATTAAGAAATAGCAAACTATAATGCTTAAATATTTGAGGTGTGATTAATTTTCTTGTTTTTGTATAGAAATACAATTAATTGATAGTTTAATAAAAGGCCTTGTGCACTGCAGCTTGAAAATATTAAGTGAGGTAATATATTGTCAGAGAAGAGTATCAGGAAACTTGACCCACCCAAACGTTGAAGAACATAGAGAACGTAACATATTGACAAAGTAGTCAGAAGTCATGTGATTAAATACCTGGGAGACTTTTGGTGCCTTTTGAATTGGGACTCCTGAGGGATGAGGTGGCAGCCATGCTCTTATCAGGACCCGAACATGCTGAAAACCATTAGTGGTGCCCTCACGTCACTGGGTCAGCAAAGAAACAACATTTATTTTGTATTTATTTAAAGAGTTTTATATAGTGCTGGCAAGACCCAAGGGTTTCAGAGCGCTTTACAGACATGGTCAAGGCAGTGGAGGAAGACATTGATTACAAAGTGAAGAACTAGTTGAAAGACAAATTGGAGCACATTCTTTTATAGATGAAACAGAACAGATAGTTTGTAGTCGAGAATAAGATTCCAGTAGGGTGGTAGGTTTTGGAGTCCGAAGGGTTGAGGTGTTGATTGAGGAGAAGAACTTTCAACTGTCTTTTGAAGCTCATGAGGAAGGATTTGTCCAGATGTAAAATTGGAGGGAGTTCCAGACTTTGGGGGCATTCCCTGGGAAGAAAAATGCAGGGGCTTTTTGTTTGGTTTTTGGGTGGGATGAGAAGCAGTGTAGATGCTTTTTAAATTTCTCGTCTGGCCATCAAAAATGAGTTTGGATACAAGGCAGACTGGCTTCCCGATGTGAATGACTGTGAGTGAAACAGGCAGTTTTGAACCGACTACGGGCTTGAATCAGGAGCCAATTTAGAATTTTTAGGGAGGGGCAATGTGATTGTGTCTTTTTACTCTAGTGGCCATCCTTGCAGATGCATTTATTGTGGCTCTTAGGGGAGCTTAGAGCATCTTCGCAGTGCCAGTGAGGGTGGCATTCCCGTAATCCAGTCTAGACGACACTATCACTTGTGTGGCATTTTGTATATCATACAGATGGAGGAATGGCTAGATTTTGTGTAGGAGACTTAGGTTGCAGAACACACTCTTGGATGGATGGATGGATGGGTTTTTATATAGCGCAATATCACCGCCAGGTCTCAAAGCGCTTTGCATTGGGAACCCGTCCTGGTTTTTCCCTGCGAGATAGCCCCTACTGGGTATCCCCAAGGTGAAAGCCAGGCATCCCGCCGCGGGGGGCCGTAGTGGAGATTAAGCAAGCTATTGCCCAGAGTTGCAGAGTGTGAACCTGTGATTCGAGTAGGCACCGAAGCGAGAATTACCGAGTCCGTGGACATTTTGGGCTCAAGACCCTGCCGAGTCGGGAATTGAACCCTGGTCCCGGGTCTGATCTCAGCGTCCGGGTCTGCCTCCTCTAACCAGTGAGCCACACTTCTCTGTATTCTTTATGTGGAGGCTCATGCTCAGACTTTGGTCAAGGGTGATTTCCAGAGATTTGACGGAGTAAGCAAGAGTCAGTTTGCAGTTAAAAGCATCAATGGTATTTAGCCACTCTTGGACCTGGGTGGTTTGTCCATTGTTGGAAAGAGGAATGATTTCCGTCTTGTCTTAGTTGAGTTTCAGGTGGTTGTGGGAGAGCCAATTTTGGACTTTACTGAGAGTGGAGTTTAACCAATGTAAGTCCTCTGGAGAGAGGATACTTCTAGGTAGAGCTGGGTGTCATCTGCATAGAGGTGGTAGGGGATGTTTTCTTGTTTGAGTATTGTGTTAAGGGGCTCCATGTAGATAACGAAGAGTGTAGGTGAGAGGATTAAGCCTTTGGGAGACACCCTTGGCTATGGTGGTGGTATCTGAGGTCGAGTTGTTTATTTTTATTAGTTGGGAGTAGTTGTGTAGATAAGAGGCGAACCATTTCAGAACCAGGCCATCCGCTTGGAACCGTTTGTGGAGGGATTCTAAAAGCAACTTGGATTGACCATGTCGAAGGTTGCTGAGGACGAGGAGGCAGCATCTATGCGTGTCCAGAGATTTGTGTATGTCATCTGCAATATTAGGTATAGCTGTTCCCGCACTGCATCCTTTCCTAAAACTCGACTGGATTGAGTCAAGAAGATTGTTGGAGTCAGTATGGTTGTTGATTTGGGAGAGAATGCATTTATCACCAGGAATGAAAGGTTGGAGATGGGCCTCAAGTTGATGAGGGCATCAGGGTCAGCACCTGTTTTTTTAGCAAGGGGATGACTTGACCTAGTTTGAGACAGTCAAGCAACACCCCCTTGTTCAAGGGACTGTTTATCTTACTCCAGAGGAGTGTTAGGGCATGGTTCAGAGTCTTCGCCAGGGAGGCTGGAAGAGGGTCAGCTGGATGAGAAGAGGACTTGGAGTTCGCAGTCATATTTGAAATATCCTCATCTGTGAGCTAGTTGAACATCCCCCCAGCTGCTATGTGAGTTGAGGGGGAACCGAGGATTGTTAAGCACCAGAGGGCTCCGGAAGGGTGTCAGCTTCTTGAGAGTTTGAAGAGCGCAAATGTGTGTTGATTCCCTTCATTTTGAGGGAAGGGTTTCCAGTGGAAGGGTATGGAGTTCTACAGAGAGTTTGATCTTCATGATTTTGTCATTGAAGAATTTGAGGGAATTTGCCAAAATGTTCTTTGGAGACATGAGGATTGGTTTTGCTGGTTTTGAAGTTTGTTTTTTAACGACGTTGAAAAGTTTTAGGGGGTGGCACTTTATCTAGTGCATTGCATAGGAATGCTTCATTTTCTTTTACAATGTGGTTTTTGTATGTCTTGCGTTCTCTTCTGAGCAGTTGGAGATGAGTTGTGGACGATTTGGATTTCCAAAGTCTTACTGCAGCTCTAAGTTGTCTTCTTTCAGCATTGAGGTCTTTGATGAACAAGGATTGCAAGGTAGTAGCTCTCATTTTTTTTGGTTTCAGAAGAGCGAAATGGTCTAGGAGGGATGACATAGTTGAGTTATTAAGTATTTAAAGACCTCTCTGGAAACCTGAAACAACGCCCCCAACCTGTCATAGTTAACTTGTTCCTTTCCTCCAATACTTCAGCAAAGAGATCCCTGCGTCATTGGTTCCGGATGTCTGGCTGTCATTCTTTGTTCTTCTTGGGATGAGCCTTCCCAGGCTTGATGCCGTATGAAAAGGTCATCGTAACATGCAGCTTCCACCACCTCCTCTTCATCTACCAGGGCCAGGCATAATCACTGGCAAATAGCTAATTTGTGGGGAGAAGGATTAGTTACTTACCTGTAATCCTAGTTCTCTTCCAGGGGTATAATCATCAAAGTCATAAGCACTGAATAGTCCCGCCCACGTGCGGGACCGCGGAGCAATAGCCAATAATATGCATATATCTACATATATATATATATATATATATATATATAAATACGCATAAAATAACCATATATAACGCTGCTGTTCCCAAAATAAAGTCCCCTTTCCCCTCTGGTCTCCACAAATACTACAGCGCGGGGATGCCTCCGGGTCACCAGGCGCTCTATAAATCGCTAAATAAATAAATAAATATATATGAAAAAAAAAAAATATATATATATATATATATATATATATATATAGATAATATGCATATACATATACATATGCAGCCCAAAATAACCATACTAGGATTAAAAACTGCCATTATTGCCTGTAAAATCTTTACATTTGCTAAATAAAGACATATAAATTACATTATATGATAATGCAAAGAAGAAAGCACTGCCTTGGTTTTCTTTGAAACACACAACCTTTATTTTCAAAGGTAAAAACAGGCAGGATCATAGAGGCAGCTTTAGCCTAGATAGGCTGCATTGTAACAACAGAAAAATCTGGCGCCGTGCCTTTAAGACCTCTGTGAGCCTCCAGGCTTCCATCATGCACCACAGGTGATAGTTAGGTCAGTTCTTTTGGACGGCGTATAACAGTGTGATACCTGCATGGGTAACATGTAAACTAGACAGTTCTGGTATTTGCCCCGGGAGGCGGGTGGGTGTGCTTATGACTTTGATGAGTATACCCCTGGGAGAGAATAGGATTACAGGTAAGTAACTAATCCTTCTCTTCCAGGGGATACTCATCAATAGTCATAAGCACTGAATAGAGTAGCAAGCCCATCCCATACCCTGCGGACGAATATCAGACTCTCTAAACGGTACACTAATATAGATATTAACCAAACAAATTCCTCAGGGATGCCTGACCAACTTGGGCATCCGCCTGAGTATCAGAATCAAGGCAGTAATGGCGAGCAAAGGTGTGAACCGAACGCCATGTAGCTGCCTTACAAATTTCATGAACAGGAAAATTTTTAAGCATTGCTATAGTAGCAGCCTTTCCTCTAGTGGAGTGCGCTCTCGGTCTACCCGGGAGCTGTTTCCGTGCCAACTGATAACATAACAAAATGCATGACACAATCCATCTAGAAATGGACCTCTTATAAGCGGGCAAGCCCGTATTCAGAGGACCGTAGTTCACAAACAGATGATCAGTCTTTCTAGCACTCTTAGTTTTATCAAGGTAAAACTTCAAAACTCTTTTCAAATCCAAAGAGTGTAGAGCTTTTTCAGCTGAAGAGCTCGGATTAGCAAAAAACGTAGGTAGTGTCACTGACTGGTTAATGTGAAAATCCGAGACTACCTTAGGAAGGAATCTGGGATGAGTCCGAAGCACCACTCTATTTGCATGGAAAACGAGATAGGGTTCTGTAGCACAAAAGGCCTGAATCTCGTTCACCCTGCGCGCAGAAGTGATAGCTACAAGGAAGGACACCTTCCACGACAGATGCTGAAGGGAGGACTTATGTATAGGTTCAAATGGAGGACCCATCAATTTAGACAAAACCACATTAAGCTCCCTCACGGGAGGATACACTTTCCTGAGACCCTCCAGAAAATCCTTCACAACTGGCATTTGAAAGAAAGACACTTGGGTAGGGGACTTTCGATATTCTGTGATTGCTGCCAGATGGACCTTAATAGAGGAATACTGTAAACCTGCTTTGGCCAAAGAAAGTAAGTATGGTAACAGTACCTGTTCCTGACCTCGAATCGGGTCATGACCTTCAGCAGCACACCACATGAAAAAACGCTTCCACTTGAAAGCATACGTCTTTCTTGTAGAAGCTCTCCTTGCCTCTCTTAAAATGTGCATACAGTCCTGCGAGAGGCCTAGATGTCCATACTGGACGAACTCAGGAACCATACTGCTAGCTTCAGGGACAGCAGGTTGGGATGGAACACCCTGCCGTTTTCTCTCGTCAGCAGATCCGGACAGCAAGGAAGCCTCCTGTGCGGTACTTTGGATAGATGCAGGAGATCCGGGTACCACCATTGGCAAGGCCAATCCGGAGCCACTAGGATCATGTCTGTCCTCGACTTGTACAGTTTCTTGATCACCAAGGGAATGAGTGGAATCGGTGGAAAAGCGTAGAGTAATGTCTTTGACCAGTCCATCCATAGAGCATTCCCCTTGGACCCTTGTTGTGGGTACCTGGACGCGAAGACGCAGCATTTTGCGTTGTCGGCGTCCGCGAAGAGATCGATTTCTGGTGACCCCCAGGCCTGGAAGACATCTCTTATCACTTCGTCTTTTAAGACCCAGTCGTGTGCTTCTGCGAAGTGTCTGCTTAGGTCGTCTGCTTGGACGTTGAGGACACCGGGCAGATGGACAGCTGTCATACCCCCCGAGCCAGAAGCCACTTCCAGATTGCCTGTGCTTCCAGCGACAGAGGTCCTTTTTCTCATTCCGCCCTGCTTGTTCAGATAGTACATCGTTGTTGTATTGTCCGTTTGAACAAGCAGAGAGGATGACTTGAGCGCTGGAAAGAAAGCCTTGAGAGCTAGATGGACAGCTCTGAGTTCCAACATGTTTATGTGAAACAGCCTTTCTTTCTCTGACCACACTCCTTGAACTTGAAGGGACCCCAGATGGGCGCCCCATCCCTTAAGGGACGCATCTGTCACCAACGATCAACTGGGCATGACCTCTTGAAAGGGCACTCCCACTACCAGATGACTCCGCTGCATCCACCATCGAATGGAGATTCGCACTGACAGAGGTAGTGACAGTTTGTCTTCCCAACGGTTTGAAAACTGGGACCACTGATCCTCCAACGACTGCTGCAGAGGTCTCATGTGCAGCCTGACGTTCGGGACGAGGAAGATGCAAGACGCCATGGACCCTAGCAGAGACGAGATCTGTCTGGCCATTGGTCAATGAGTCTTTAGTAAGGTTTGACACTTGAGGAGAATGTAGGATAGTCTCTCCTCCGAAGGATACGCTTTTGCGTCCTTTGAATCCAGAAGTGTGCCCAGATAGTGTATCCTCTGTGTGGGGTTGAGGATAGACTTTTTGAAGTTCACGTGCAGGCCCAGCCTCTGCAGCTGATGTATGCAGAACGTGAGATGTTGCTGAAGCAGACTCGGAGACGCACTTTTTAGCAGCCAATCGTCTAGATAGGGATAGACGAAAATATGTCTCTTCCTTAGGAAAGCCGCTACGACTGCCATGCACTTTGAAAAGGTGCGAGGAGCTGACTTTAGCCCGAAGGGCAAGACTGCAAACTGGTAATGGCTGGTTTGTATGCAGAACCGTAGAAATTTCCGATGCTTTGGGGCGATGGAGATGTGAAAGTAAGCATCTTGAAGATCTATGGAGCACATCCAGTCCTTTTGATGCAGAAGTGGAATTATTTGATGTAACGCCAGCATTCTGAACTTTTCTCGCCGAATGAACTGATTGAGGCGGCTGAGATCTAGTATGGGCCTGAACTCCTTGTTTGGACCTTTCTTTGGAACTAGAAAGTATCGGGAGTAAATGCCTTGCCGACGCTGTGTCCTCAGGACCTCCTCAATGGCTTTCTTTAAGATTAACGTAGACACCTCCTGCTTCAAAAGATGAAGTCGATGGAACACAGACTTTTGGGGAGGAATGTAAGGTGGAGGAGACTTGAATCTGATTGCATATCCATTTTGCACAATATTCAGCACCCATTTGTCGTTTGTGATGTTTTTCCACTCGTCCAGGCAAAAACGAACACTTCCCCCCACCGGAGTGGGTAACGGGCTCAGGGGAAGCAAGCACTCACTATTTTTGTTGCTGCTGCTTGTTTCTAGGTGCAGACTGTCTGGAAATGCCCCCTCTTCCTCTACCAGGACGACGCTGGGAGAACTGAGATCTTCCCTGATTCTGCTGTGACGACCATTGAGGGGTTTGAACACTCTGCTGGTTCTGTCTCCGATCATAAGGACGGTATTTTTTCTTAAAGTTGTCCTTTCTCTTTTCGAGACCAACAACTCTCACCGTATCGAGCAGCGTCTTCATTCGTGACATCTCATCGTCAGCATGAGACCCAAAGAGCAATTTACCATTGAACGGCAGATTAAGAATTCGGTGTTGCGCTTCAGGTTTAAGACCCGTAAGCCTTAGCCAAGCTGAGCGTCTTGCACAGAGTCCATGGGCATAGCCATGTGTAGACAGGTCGGAAGCATCTGCAGCTGCGCTAATCACCTGGTTAGCCACTAGCCCACCTTCATGAAGGATTTCAAGAAAATCATGCTTGTCTTCTTTTGGAAGCTTTTCTGCAAACCGAGACAAGGAATCCCATAGTGCGCGGTCATAGCGACCCAGTAAAGCAGAGGCGCTGGCAACCTTCATGTAGGAAGCAGAAGTGGCACACATTTTCTTTCCTACTGAGTCCATAGCTTTGCTGTCCTTATCAGGAGGCACAGAGGATGATGTCTGATTCTTATGAGCCGCTGAGACGATGACTGAATCAGGTTGTGGCTCAGACCTTAGAAATAAAGGATCAGTGTCCGGAGCCTTATATTTCTGTGCGATACGTGAAGGAACCGCTCCCAAAGATGCAGGAGTCAAGAACTTGTGCTCCGCAGGTTCCAACAGACCTGGAACCAAAGGAAGTAACGGCCTTGATGACAACTTCTGATGTAAGGTCTCGAAAATGACAGTCGTCTTGGTAGTAGAGACAGGCATCTCGATGTTAAGTTTCGCTGCACCACGACAGAGAACTTCATTAAAAGTAATCACGTCATCAATCGGTGAAATCCTACTCGGAGGAGTTGATGACAGCGTTGGCGAATAGTTCCTCTTTGAATTTGTAGACCTTGTCGAAGATCTAGCATCGCGTCTTCTAGACGAGTGACGACGCGAAGACCTAGGCGAGGGTGAAGTTCGCCTCCTCTCCGATGGAGACTTTCTTGGAGGAGTACGCTCACGTCTTCTTGGAGAGAGTACCACCTGTACAAGAGGTGACCTTGATCTTGAAGCAAGTCTTACAGACACCGGAGACCTGGAACGAGACCTTGGAAGGTTAATTCTTCTTATCTTCCAGTCTCTGATCTCCCCCAGCCATCATGACGAGATATTAGCCCCTGTAGGTGAAGGTGCTCTTGAGGGCTCTGGAGAGATTTGTACAATCCGCAGCCCAGGGGAGGAAGAGGGACTCCCGGAAGACACAAACGAAACTCTAGACCGGTCTTTGGACACCGTTCTAGGCCTCTTTGCTGCTGGAGACCTGATGACAGCCACCTCGACGTCGATTTTTCCAACGGCGACTTCCTCGACGGCGACTTCCTCGGCGGCGAAGTCCTCGGCGACGACCTCCTCGACGACGATTGCCTCTTCGGTGTCGAAGTCGGGCGCTTCGACGGCGATGATTTTCTCGGCGTCGTGTGCCTCGACGTTGCATGACTGGGGCTCTTCGACGTCGAAACCTCTACTGCCCGGTTCGACGTCGACGTCATGGCACCTCTCGACGGCGACCTTGACTGATGTTTCGAGCCTCTCAACGGCGACCGTCGACGTCGATGAGACGATGTCGAGTCCCGTCCTCTTGCAGTCGTAGGCGAGCCAGACCGGGACCGCCTACGCTCATGTCGCTTCTCACCTTGCTTCGACGGCGAATTCTTCTTCGACGGCGAGGGATGCTTCGACATCGACGTATGCCGCGACGGTGATTTTGATGCTGATTTTGAGCACACAGGTACCTTGGAAGAAGATCTGTCCCTCGAAGTTGAAGGAGACCGATGTTTTCTCTTCTCCCCTCTGTCCTTGCGCTCTTTATGCTGAGAAGAAGGCTTCCTGGAATGAAATTCTTCTCTTCCACTCACAGTTTCTCTGTCATGCAGGGACTGAAGCCTGCTCTTCTCTCTCTCTCTCAAAGTCCTATTTGAAAGTTTGCTGCAGTGGTAGCAGAGTTCTGGCTTGTGAGAAGATGGTAGACAAGCTACACAGACCGAAGTGAAAATATATCACCAACTGGCGAGCTCAATGCTCCAAGATCCTCACAGAAGGAGCCGGAAAAAAGAACTGACCTAACTGTCACCTGTGGTGCATGATGGGAGCCTGGAGGCTCACAGAGGTCTTAAAGGCACGGCGCCAGATTTTTCTGTTGTTACAATGCAGCCTATCTAGGCTAAAGCTGCCTCTGTTTTTACCTTTGAAAATAAAGGTTGTGTGTTTCAAAGAAAACCAAGGCAGTGCTTTCTTCTTTGCATTATCATATAATGTAATTTATATGTCTTTATTTAGCAAATGTAAAGATTTTACAGGCAATAATGGCAGTTTTTAAGCCTAGTATGGTTATTTTGGGCTGCATATGTATATGCATATTATCTATATATATATATGGTTATTTTATGCATATTTATATGTATATATATATATATATATATATATATATATATATATATATATATATATATATATATATATATATATATATATATTTATCACCAAAAAGATTACTCGCACTCCACCAGGAATATTCTTAATGCAGGTTTATTTTGATGCCTTTTACAGCAACAGCTCCACCAACGCGTTTCACAGAATCCGCTGCTTGATCACGGTTACAAACAATGGTCCATTTTCTATTTCTGCTTTTATACTAGTAATTCACAATTGCCTTATTATGAGGCATTGTGGTACTTGTAGTGATTATTTACAATTTTAACAAATAAGTGACGTACTTTGCTTGCCTATATTTACATGCAATTGTTATGGGTTGCTGGCATTGATTTATGTGTGGTCATGCGGGGGTCATTCCCGTGAAACATATTATTATTGAAACCCCATATTCTTTGCAGCTTAGTGTTTCTTTAACACTAATTGACCATAATTTACATTTTGTATAGGGACTTAGTGCCCTTTTTTCATTTACATGTCAATGTTTGCTAATGGGTATACAATTACTCCTCACTGTGTTGTTTCACATATGTATTAGGGACTCAGTGCCCTATAATTGCCCTCACTCTGCGCACTATTCACATATATACATCAATTTCCAGTCTTTCACAGGTGCACATGTAGTCCCTCGTCTCCATTGAGACCCCCAGGTGTCTTAGTTTTAAAACGGATGATTAACCTTGATTCCATACGACGTAGATATATATATATATATATATATATATATATATGTATATATATGCATATTATTGGCTATTGATCCGGGATCCCGCACGTGGGCGGGACTATTCAGTGCTTATGACTATTGATGAGTATCCCCTGGAAGAGAACACGGATTCCCCCAACCGGCAAGCAGAGTAATTAATTATGTTCAGCAGGGTGATGCAAAGCCAGAAGTGTAATTAGGAACAGTCATTAAAAATATGATAAATCTTTAAGTGACAGAAGGAGTGCAGATATGTCAAAATGAACTTTAAATCTGTACTTGTGACCCTTCTGTACTATAACATTTGTGTGTCAACACAGTTTCCTGGCCTAACTGTGTGAAAGCTGGTTTTTTTGTGCAAATTTCGCTTATAATTTGCAAAACAGTGAATCAAACACACTTTTCAGTGAATAACTATAGACTAGGGGTGGGCGGTAAAAACTGCTCTGCCGCCGGAGTTGGCGGAGTTTTGACACTCGTGCTCTGCTTGGAAGGAGGAGTTTACAAAAAAAAAACTTTGCAACCACCAGCAGATCAGAGTTTGATGTCATGCACGTCCGTTCAACTGCATGAGATCAGAGAGTGCAACTTTTCCCTCCTCCCAATCACATGGCACTTGTCTTTTACCTCGCCAACTTTATTTGCCAAAGCGATGAGATCCTGCTGGGGGGACAAGGCCATAAAGATGATCTCATGAGGAAGCTGCTTCTCTCCGACCTGCAGAAATGAAGCAGACATGGTGCAAGCTAGCAACAACTTCCCAGCCCAGGAAGCAGCATAGTCATGACGCTCTTGTCACATGAGGACAACGTACCACTAGACTAGCGAGCGCATGTGTGCGGTACCACAGTCACGCCTTCTCAAGTGACATCTTCTGTCCTAGGTCCAGGACTCGAGTCGGGGTACCACGCGGGTGGACGGCGTCCCCCCACTTATTTTACCAGGAGGACGCCGTCCCCCCTGCCAAACAGCTGGACGTCACTCTTTGGCCTCTCTGGGACGAGGAGCTCGGCACCTTTCATGACGTCACTTCCTGTTGTGACGTCACTTCCGGTGACAGCGTCCCCCCACTTCTTTTTTTACGACTTGGGCCCTGCCTAGGTCTATCATTGGTGTAGAGTGTACAGAGGCGGATCAAGGAACCCAAACAACCAAGTAAAGAAGAACACTGGAGAATGGGGGTTATTACGCCAGATCAGCGTGAAGATGAGGCTATAGCATTACAGTCAATGTAATTAACTGAAAGCATCAGCCTTCATTATGTGTGGCCTGCTAATCCTGTTATGTGCAAAAAGGACCAGAACTGGTTTACAAGTGGCACACTCTTATTACATAGTGCGATGCTGCTTCATGTGTGCAGTCAGCTGAGCTGTGAGCTCGCTCCCAGTGCTGAACATTTGCCAAATCATGGAGGAAACCCTGCAAGCTGGCAGCACCGCACATCTTGCTAGGTCCAGTCTCTGCCCCTATATTACTATACAGCCCAGCTAACCAACCGTACTCAGTTTCTGTGTCCCCCCCTGAATTGTGACATCACACTGGGGTTGTCAGTGATGCAGTAAACACCTGAGGACGTGCCGATGCAGAGCGAGAGTTCCATATGGAACCTTCCAAGTGAGGTGGAAACGTGCGAAAGCCTCACGAGCGCAGCAAGGAATGAATGGTGAGCCGCCCCTACAGCTGTTATGTTATACAGCTTGTAGAGCATGCAGCTACCCCAGCAAAGGGGCGTCCAGGCGCTAATAACACTCAAATGGAAAGACCACCAGAAAGAGCTCAGGGACCTACGGTGACGGGAAAATATAAGTCTTTATTACCTTACGGAGCACCAAGTAGTTATTCAAACTGCGCATAGGCAAAGGGAGAGAATTACACAGTTTGGCTGCCCGAGTGCCGAAAGCGCGCCCACCGGCCTGTACTCTCCTCTTAACCACCTCCAAATGTTGGTCCGTAGAACGAAGTTAGCGGCCGGGAATGTAGGGTGAGAGTAAGGTGGCCAAAATACCAGGCAAAGATGAATTCAAGATTTCAAAAGTGAAGCACAGGGACTTGAACTCCACACGTCTGGCCACTGGCAACCAATGTAGTTGGCGGATGGCAGCAGAGGTGGAGCAGGTTCTCGGGAGGCCAAGTAGAGTTCTGGCTGCCGCATTCCGAACCCTGTGTAATCTCAGGATCTCTGACTTGTTGGTCCCCAAGTAGAGAGAGCTGGCGAAGTCCAATGTAGACAAAATAGCAGCTTGAATGATAATCTGCTGAGTGGGAGGGTCAAAGTATCCTAACAATGGTTTACGCCCCGCAAAATGCAGATACAGGTCACTGCCACTTTCTTTCTTTGGGCCTGAAAGCTGAGAGCCGAATCCACCCAGACATCCAGATTCTTTACCAACTGCTTGGGGTGGGGGCAACACCCAGGGTTGTGGACCACCAGTGCTCACTCCACAGTTTTTCATCCCACCCGACCAACAGAACTTTAGTCTTGCTTGCTGTGCCATGTGAATCAAAGGGCATTCCGCAAAATGTTTTTTTTTTTAAACAATGGCTTATATTTGGAAGCCGCACATGCAGAGAAGTCCAAATGGTACAGACAAATGTTCTACTATTCTGTAGTCCTACAATAAAATCCGTACTCCACTAGTGTGGCTAGGCCTAGTGCAATCTGGATATATCATATTTCACAAAGGAGAATCCCAATTTTTTTTTTTTTAACTATGTGAGATTATGGTCCCTAGCTTAGTGTAGTATCCTGGTTTGGATGCCATGTACCTTTTCCATTAACCTGTCTTGCTACTCAGCCTATCTGGGTGAATGGTGGAATGTTGAGTGTGTGAGGTAATATGGAATGTGTGGTGTGGATGGATGACAGTTGGAAGAGAGGGCTGAGTAGCAAGAGAGCTGCTCCTGGTGGGGCTTAAGAGAGACTTGAGTATACTTATATGATCCTTATGAAATCCATCAATAAACCATTATCAAATCAATACTACTCGGCTACAGATCATCTTATTACATTTGGCGACGTTTGGACTTACCTACACGGCTTGCAACTTCAAGGATCTCCATGAAACTTCATAATCAAGATTTTCAAGTAAGGAAAAGAATTTCTTAAAACTATTCAAAGTTTACTGGCACCCCATCCAACAACAAAGCCCCACCAGTGACCTTCCACCGGTCGCCCTCCAAATCAGATGTGCCAGTCTATACTTACATGCAATTTAACTGTGCCAGTCCCAGTACAACGCTTCTTCCTGCCTGCTTCTATTTGTTATTAAGGGCACTGCTTGTTTTATATAGAAGAGCGTCAGGGACTATCGAAATTTCTACTTTGCCCAGTTACTGCCAGCATACAATTGAAATGTGCCAGATTCTGCTGTTTAAATAACTTATACTTTCCTTTCTGAGATTAATTGAAGCCTACATGAAGCCTACATATGGTCAACACGTGCGTGTGAAATAGACGCACCCTCAGGACTCTTTTAATTTTATTTGGGACTCTGTACAAGAACGACAAGGTTGTGCCTATGTACAAGATTGACAAGGTCTACTGCGACTTTCAGTCCTACTTATCCAGTTACTACTTGCATTTTCTTTCTACTGCTTGTCTCAATTTTCCTTGAAAATCTACCTGCTATCCTACTGCTACTGCTTTACTGTCTTCCATCAATCTTTTGTGAGCTTGAACGAGGGAAGAAGATTAGCATAATAAGAAGAAATATCTTCTAGACCTCCGAAATGATCTGCGTCACACGAAACATGAGGAAGAAACCCAGAGGTAGCATGTGGTGGTTTGTTATTTGCTGCCACCTACTGGATGTTAGTTTATGTGCACTCAGAGTCACTGGAGTCAGAATCATTTGTTTCGTCTTTTGCTTTTTATTTCGTGCTTCATGGCATTTTTGTATGTCTGCACAGTTGAACTGTTCCCTAAATGAGGCTCGAGCCACGCTTGTCGCACGCAGGCTGTGTGCGACACGCATGTTTGTTTTAAAAAAAAAAAAAACGTTTTTCAAGTCCTACCTGCTATCGGTTCGTCGATGCCTTCCTCGGAACTTATCTTATTACACTTAGCATCCACGGAAACCTACCATACCCAGACATTTCTGAACACTAGACACCCAGTGGAGTCCAAGGTGGCATGACTTGTGTGCCTCTCACCACGTTTTCTTACCCAGAAGCGCTTGCAATCGTCGGCTATTTGCCTAGGCGGGCTGCCTGCAACCCATTTTTCTACTTCCTAAACAAATCCCTGGTGTATACTGGGCTTTTTGACCCCCTCTCCATGAACATTGGAGGTAATAGCCTATCTGCCCCTAGAGGGGCAGAAAGACATATGGCCTGGTGGAAGGGGTAGCACTAGCCCATTGCTAGAGGGGCCAGTCCCCCGTCCCCCCAACCCAAATCCCTAGTGGGTGGATCTATGCTTGGGGATCGATCGCCCTCCTGCTGCTGAATGCTATTCCCCAAAAACTTGACATAAGTGCAATCTATCTCACTCAATAAAATTTCTAACCCCGGAATATTGAATTTTATCAAATGTAATCAATAATACCTATTCCGATGACAAAATAACGCCCCTAATGTAGGGATCTAAAGTCATTTATTGATAAACCTCCACCCTATGTACTCACATTTTTTCCACTTGTATCAACTCACTCTAATAATTACACCTAACTCCTATTAACTTAATACATCACCATTTGAAAATGAAGGAAATTCTTCAGTTTCCTTAAAGCACAAAACTAACCCAAAACCAAACAATCACTAATAATAAACACTAACCTTCGGCTACGGAGTAGAGTCTTACACATCATAAAGCGCATCAACGCCTCGACTAGGGTGGGGGGTGATATATATATATATATATATATACGCAATTACAATACAAGCGTCGAGTTTTGTCGTCTCGTTTTTTGTTTTTTTACATGCCAGCTAGTGTGTGATGTATTCGATAGTTCGGTTGATGCTTTAAATATCTGGGATATGAATATAAGTACATATATATAGCTGTGAACATAGACGGTGCTCGAGGAAGAAGGCTGAGAACTGGAGAAAGGCGGCAGTGATGAAGGTTCCAGGTAACGAAAATGCTGCAGCAAACAATGACCTTTGTTTTCATTTTTAGCCCCAGTCACACATTGAAAGGTGAGGCAGCTCCCTCTGCTGGTCTGAAGTTGTGCAGCAGCTTCTGCAAATATACAGTAAATGAGAATTGAAAACGCAGTTTCCGTTGTTGTTGAAATATATAAACAATTATTTTGCGAGTATACCATCACTTTCACTTAAAAGTGGCGAATCCTTTTGCCATGCAGCAAATCTTGAAACCAGAGGTGTCAATTTAAACAAGGAAAGTGGGTCTTCCGACGCCCCTGTTTAACAGTAAATGACAGGCACTATTAAGGAGCTGCGGGCCAATCACTGTCACGGGCATTGCTGCCACTGAACCCGATGCACTTGTGATAGTTTTATTCATGGAAGCAACCAGCACTGAAGTTGTATGGGATAACATACGATGCGGGAAGACAATAAAACGGGGCATTAAGTGAGTACACTTTTATTGTGCATACTGCCAAAAAAGTATGCTCAATAGGAAAAGAAAGTAGTTTGCCCAGGAACAACCAATTTACAAGAATAGTGAAGCTGCGTTTGAAGGCTTAGGCTAACTCTCTAAATGTTTAACTTTGATGTCAGTCTTTTATTCTTTTTTGTTTCGGTTTTAATCCGGCTTTGTCTAGCTCAGGTGGCGAATGCCACTGGGTCTTACTTTAAGCCATGCGGATTGTGTTCCCGGCCATTTGCAGCAGTGGTCATGTATAATTTTGCATTTTTGTTTGTGTATGCCAGTGCTGTGTGTGTGCCAATGCTAGTAGGACGAGACTCCAGGACAGACTGAGACTCCAGGACAGACTGAGAAGGGAGCACCACTCTCACAAGCAGAAACTGTCTAAAGGTCAAGCAAGTATACTGGTTACCAGGTGTAGTCCTGATCACTCTTCCTGCCAGTGCAGTAGAAGACACGATACCCCTTCCTACATTAAACGAGCGTTGGCAAAGCCAATATATTTCGGTCATTGGCCATCAACCGTTTTGCTTTGTCAATGCTTGCTTTGTTTCGTCATTGCTTTTCCAAACACTGATTGCAGACAAAGCTGCCGGGCACTCAATCTTAAAAATAAAATTAAAAAAAAGAAAACAAGCGGAACTCAAAAATATGTTTTGGGTCTCATAAAGCATCAATTGCATAGTAGTTGCCACTGGCACTTTAGGATCTGCCTAATATATGGATGTACTCCTCGTCAAAGGGCAGAATACCATCACTCCAAGTGCCTGATGTGGCCTGGCCTCTACCCCATGCGGTGGTGGTGGAAGAAAAAAATGAATTACTCGAACAGAGGAATGGACGGAGAAGGTTGACTGAAAGTAAGCTATACATTTAAAAGCAGTAAAATCAAAATGTCTTGGCTAACTACAAAGGTTGTAGTCTTAGTTAATGTGAAAGTACCTGGTTCCACAGACCCCATTCCAGTGGCAAATATACAACAAGCATTTACAATGCAATGGTTTCGCCTTTGGAAAAGTTAGAGCTATTGGCATTGTAAATGACAAAATGAACAAGTTACTTATTTATTTATTTATTCAAAGTTTTATATAGCGCGAACAGGATCCTTACAGATATCAGAGCGCTTCACAAAGACAGGGAAGGGGCAATAGGAATAAACAGAGATAATGGGAACAGTATAATAGTCAGTGACATGGTAATAACATGGATGATAAAAACAAACATAAAACCAATCCATATATGATCAGGTAAGTAACATGGTAACATGGTAATAACAAGGTAATAACATGGTAATAACATGGTAAGTAACATGGTAATAACATGGATGAAAAAAACAAACATAAAACCAGTCCATATATGATCAGGTAAGGGAGTAGTATAGAGCAGCACAGGTCATTGATCCCACTACAATGGCGAACAGGTGAATCAGTAAACCAACGTGTATCATATCTTGGTCGGTAGTAAGAGATTAGCGTAATAGTGCCCCCAACAAGTCGAGTATAGTGCCAGGGGATAGGCAGAGCAGCGGTACAAGCAATGCAGAGTCTCTGAACCAACATCTGTAGCGATCAGGAGATCTTGGCCAGAAGCATTGTTTTCACCTCTTTCTTGAAGAGTGCAGTGGAGGTGATTAGCCTTGTTTCAGGAGGGAGCGCATTCCAGATCCTGGGTGCCATTCCTGAGAAGGAGCGTTTGTAAGTTTTCGCTTTCCGAAATCTACGAGGTTTCAAGAGTAGATTTTTAGTACTCCTATTGGATCTCGAACCTCCTGATATAGACAGCTTTTGAGCGAGGTAGTTGGGTGCCTTGTGGTGCACGGCCGCGTGTGTCATAGTTGCAATTTTTAGCTGTATTCTGGCTTCAAAAGGCAGCCATTTTAGAGACTTTAGGTCTGGGGATATGTGCGAGTGCTTTCTAGAGCCAGTAATGAGTCTCGCGGCAGCGTTCAGCGAGGCTCTTAAGGGTGCTGTTGTGGATAGCGGGAGACCGCTGAGGGTCGCAATTCCGTAGTCTATTCGAGGGATGACTAGAGCTTGTACAGCAGTTTGGAAGTCTTTGGCCGGGAGGAAGGGTTTAATTTTCCTCAGCGTGTTAATTTGGAAATTAGCTGCTTTTGTGGCTTTGCTGACGTGCTGCTGCATGTCGAGCTTGGCGTCGAGTGTGATGCCTAGGGATTTCGCCGAGTCCACGATGGTAGGTTGGACATTGAGTGCTGTTAGGTTGTTGAGCCAGGTTTGGGTGGTGGAGATTTTCGCCGGAGGTGAGATGAGTAGGAACTCAGTTTTTAGAGCATTTAGTTTGAGGTGATTATCGGCCAGCCAGGATTGGGTGTTAATAAGCGTGGAATTCAGCTGTTTGATATCTTCCGGGGACTGTAACTTTAGGTAGAGTTGTGTGTCATCAGCGTACATATGGAATTGAACATTGGATGCTTGAAGCAAGGTGGCGAGGGGTTCCATAACGAGGTTGAACAGTGTAGGAGAGAGGGTGGATCCTTGTGGAACCCCAAGATCTGCAGGCACCGGTGTAGATAGTACATTGTCGATCTTGAACCTCTGAGACCGGTTGTGAAGGAAAGACGAACACCATTTGAGAACAGTTCCCGATAGCCCCATCCTAGTACTTAGCAGCTCCAACAAGTTCTCATGTTTGACCGTGTCAAATGCTGACGAGAGATCAAGAAGGATGAGGAGGCAGGACTCATTACGATCCAGAATTTGGAGGGCGTCATCAATTATGTGTGTCATAGCTGTTTCCGTGCTATGTTTCGCTCTGAAACCTGATTGATGAGGGTTGAGGAGGTCAAATTTATCAATGTGTTTTGTTAGTTGGAGTTGGACACATTTCTCCAACAGTTTGGCCAGGGTGGGGATATTGGTGATGGGCCGATAATTGTTTAGGTCAGACGGATCAGCTGTAGGTTTCTTGAGTATAGGCGTGACTTGCCCCACCTTAAGGGAGTCTGGAATGTGTCCTTGTTGCAAAGAGCTGTTAATGATCTTGGTCCAGAGAGGGAGGAGCAAGGGGATAAAGTCTTTTACCGCATTAGCAGGTAGAGGGTCTGTGAGGTGATTAGAGGGCTTCAAAGTGCAGAGCAGTTTGTGTATAGCTTCTTCCGAGTAGGTGTCGAAGTACTGCCAGCATGCCTTGTTTTTAGGTTGAGTGTCAGCCATTCTGGTGTAGTTGGAGTATCGATTTACATCCATTATGAGGTCATTTCTTATGTTGTCAGTCTTATGTTTAAAGAAAGCAGAGAAGGCTTCACAGTGTGGAGTGTCATTTGTTGTGCTATTTGATTGTGTGGGTTGTGCCTTTGTTTGGGTCTTGATTAGCTCGAACAGTTTTCTTGGCCTATTCTTCGCTTGGTCCAACTGGCGGCTGAAGAAGTCCGACTTTGTGCGCTTTATTTTCCTATAGTAGGCATTTCTCTTGTTCTTGAGCTTTGTGAGATGCAGTGCTGAAGGGTCCGATTTCCAGGTGCGCTCTGCCATTCGCATATTACGCCTTTCGTCATTGAGACTGTCATCATACCAGGGGTTAGAAATTTTGGTGGAGACTCTCTTCAGTTGCAGAGGGGCGACTTCATTGACTATTGTATTCATAGAGTCAAGGTAGTGGTCAGTCAGTGATTGAACATCTGAGGCACCTGAAGGGGGAAGGAGGAGGTTGCCGATGTGGGGAGGTAGGGTGGAGGGGTTAAGATTCTTCAAATCCCTTTTCCATGTTTTGGATTTGATTGGTTGAGTAGGGTTAGGTTTAACTTTTTCGTTGATAAAGAAGGTGATAATGTGGTGATCTGACCAATCGCAGGGTAGAATCGCTTCCAGTTGAATAGCGTTCTCTTTGGCAATGATGAGATCGAGTATCGCGCCTTTGTCGTGTGTTGGTTTATCGCATAATTGGGTGAGGTCAAGCGCATTGAGGAAAGTTTTTAGACTATTCACTGCAGTGTCTTTCTGATCGTTCCAGTGGAGATTGAAGTCACCCAGGTAGACTTGAGTGGTCTGCCGACCGGCGTTGGAAGTGATCAGGTCCATGACTTGTTGGGTGAATATGAGATTGTCACCAGGCGGGTGATAAATGAGATGTAAAGTACATACTTGTTTGCCCTCACTGATGATGTCTAGGCAGAGGAGTTCACAGGATGAAAGGGAGGGGGAGGTGACTTGAGTAACGGAGAGGTTGCTCTTAACAATGCATGCAATTCCCCCGCCCGTCTTGCCAGGAGACCTGTCCAGCCTAATGATGTGATAATTGGGGGGGACTAGTATGTCCATAATCGGGGTAGAGGCTTCAGTGAGCCACGTTTCCGTTAGAAAGGCTAGGTCTAGCTCCCTATTTGAGACAAGATCCGCGATGTCGGAGGAATGTCTCTGGGCCGATCTGCAGTTTAGTAGGATGCATTTGAGTTTGGGAGAGAGAAGGGTGGTCGAGCTTTCTAGTGTGAGGGGAACTTTCCTGAGGTTGTTAGGGACGGAGCCTCTGTTGTTGAGTGTTGGGAGCCTCAGAGCGTTTGTGGGAATTGTGGGTATGGGCTGTGCGAATTGGAAAAACCTTTTACCGGACCTGGGCCATAAGAGCGTAGGAGAGAGCAAAGGTCGAGGTCCGACAAGGGGCTGAGAACACGACGGGGGCGGTGGGAGTTATTGCGAACGGGGATAGTGGACCATTGCTGGTGTCGTCGGGGGCGAGTGTATGTAGGAAGGGTGCGTCGTTTGTAGGGTAATGGGATGGTGGGAGGTAGACTGGGCTGTGAGGAGAGAAGGTCTTTGATTGCGTGGATGTCTTTTTTGATTTGTAAAATTTCCTCCTTGACTTGTTGGAGTGTGGATAAGGTCAAGTCGGGAGGGTTGCTGAGGTGTTCCGCGGTGCTAATGGGTGGGATGGTATTCAAGGTGTGGACGTGTTTGTGGGCAAGGGGTGTGAGTGGTGAAGGTGAGGCAGGCGGTGGGTGGGAAGCATAGATAGTGACTTCAGTGGGAGACGGTACAGGTGAGTAGAAGAGTGAGTGAAGGTTGAAGACAGTGGGGGAGACAGGAGGGTAGTGAGGGCTAAGAATAGGAGGTGGGAGAGAGGGGGGTGCTAGGGTAAGGGAGGGGGTATGTTCTGTATCTTGTGTTGGGAGGGGGATGACGTTATGAGTGGGAGTGGGGAGGGAGCGGGGAAGGGAGAGGTGTCTGCCGTGGGGGGGATGGGGTGGTTGGGTGGATAAACTCCGAGTGATGGTGTGCGCAGATGTAGGCGTGTTGTGGGTGGGAGTTGTTGTGTCGGGTGTGAGAGACACGTGGGTGGGAGTGGAGAGAGAGAGAGAGATGGGGAGGGAGAGGTGTCTGTCGAGGGGGGGATGGGAGGGGGTGGATAAACTTTGGGCGGTGGCTTGTTCAAATGGTGGAGTGTTGTGGGTGGGGGATGATCTGTCCGAGGGGAGAGGGATGGAGGGGGTGTGGGTGGGGATAAGAAGTGTCGTGTTGGAGGGGCTACTAGTATGTGCGGTGGGGATATTCGTGACTGTCCTTGGGGAGTGGCGTGCGTTAACAGCAGGTGGGCCATTTACTGGGGTGCTGGGGGTAGAGGTGTAGTAGGTGGTGGCTGCGAGGTCAGGGGGGATAGTGCTGGCGGACTTCTGGGTTCGGGTCCGCAGCTTGGAGAGGTGCTCTTTGAACTTGGGGAACAGGTTGTCTAGTAGTTCCAGGTTCTTGTCCGTGGCTTGGATCAGGACAATCCCGGTATTATAGATTGTAATGGTAGACCTGCCAGGGAAGAGGTGGGAAGGTGTGATGGTGAGAGTTGAGCCATGGGTTGTTTTCTTGGTGATGGAGACTGTGAGTAGAGATAGGAAAGTTTTTCTCCATTGGGCTCTGCGTGAGGTGTGGAAGATTAAATCAGTATTCAGGGCTCCATTGCCCGATGAGAAGTAGGTGTCAGCAAAGGGTGTTTCCGGGTGCGCCCTCAAGAAGTTGTGTTTGAAACGTTTAGTGGCATTTTTGGAGAGAGGGGTGGAGGGGTAGTTAATTCTAAAAGTGTGCTTGCCGTTGAGCTCCATTTTAGAGAGGCTGTGGTGTTAGGTGTCTGAACTAGGGCGATAGTACACGCTGTCAGCCGCTAGTTACAGGGCCAAGGAAGACACTAGTGAGTGAGCACAGATATAGGGGGTGGAAGTCAGTGTGATCCCCGAACAGCCAGTGCGTGGGAGCATCTTATCAGATGTATCCTATATACAAGGTAGCAGTCAGCTTACACCGTGTGACCAGCTATGCGAGGTAAGGCCTATTAGGTGGAGGCTTAGTTACAAATCAGAATGTACAAGGTAGCAGCAATGTAGTCTAGGCTTAGAAAGTGGCTGGGCGCAGTTTGCCTGCCAGAGAGAGTTGGATGAGGTAGTAATAATCAGTGCAATATCGTGACGTAGCTTACAATGAAAACCCAATAAGAAAATAAATAAATGCGGAAGCGGACAGTGAATGATGGGGATAAAGGTGAGATATGTGCAGCTTGTCGCATATAAAATACAGGCTAGAATAGAGCTAAACTACTAATGAGTTACTAAATCCCATAAATGTGCATACATATTGCAGTAATAACAATATAGCACTACAATAAAAATACAATAAAATACAGGCTAGAATAGGGCTAAACTACTAATGAGTTACTAAGTCCCATAAATGTGCATATATTGCAGCAATAACAATATAACACTAGAATATACGATGGCAGTGTGAAAGCAATGCATACAGTGTAGTAATCCAGTAATAAGACAATAAGATAAAATAATTAAAATAAAATTAGAGCCTGCGGTAAAAGGCAATGACTAGTCCGTGATGGCCGCTGAGTAGAGAGAGAGGTCAGTCTTAAATGGCCGCCATGTAGGGGGACTGGAGACGCTAGTCCTTTATTTGTTGTTATTGCTTGTGAGCAGAGTGGAGAGGTTCCAGGTTCCGTTTGAAGCAAGCCCAGTTCCAAGCTGGGTGTGAGGTAGCGTTCGTTGTGTCACAGGTGAAGGAAAGGAAGTTACGGGGACAGTGCCAAATACGATTAGAAATAGCCTGAGGAGACCAGATCTTAGTACATAGGGTGCAAAAGAATGATTAGCCACGATGGTGGTCCGAGGGGGGAGACTGTGTCAAAATGGCCACCACATATGGGGAGAAGAGACATTAGTCCACTATTTATTTCCATGCTTTGTGAGCAGTGAGATCAGACATTTAGTCCTCTTTTTATTTCCATGCTTGTGAGCAGTGAGATCAGTTTCGTTTCTCCCTCTGTGGGGGAGACTCATCCCGATGGACTCTCGTGGGCACAGTAGGTGATTTATGGCCTTAGTAACTTCGGTAACAATATATCTGTAAGAAACAGTAGTTAGTATTAGATTCCTTACCTTAGAATATCCCCAGGCGTCAGTCTGGATCCGGAAACTTTTGCGTAGCAGTACCCCTGCGCGTCGGTAGGCGTCGTCTGCAGGCGTCCCCTGCGGCTCCGCATCCGTCGTCGGCGTCGTGCGCCGTGATGACGTCGCTGGAGTATATAGACGCCGCCTCCGCGCGCTGACGTCAGTTCTTTGCACACAGCTTTTCCGCGCCAGAACACGCAGAGCCATGGAAGAACCAACACTGGTGCCATGCGAAACTAGGGCCCTGAAGGGGATGACCTTAACCCTATGTATCAGTTCGCAGAACGGGGAGGACGGGTGGGGCGGTAAGGAATCTTACAGATATATCGTTACCGAAGGTAAGTAACTTGTTCATCTGAAAGAAACAGGTTAGTATTAGATTCCTTACCTTAGAATAGATACCCCAGCAATACCAACCCCGGTGGTGGGTCTGCGAACCAATACAGCTTACACCAGAAAGTCCTGCAGGACAGAACGGCCAAAAAAGCCGCTCTTCATCCTTTGAAGGATGCGGAGGCGGGAAGAAGGAGGGTAAGGTGATGGACTGCCCGATGTGAAAAGCAGAGACCACTTTGGGCAGGTAAGAAGGTCTAGTTCTCAGAACCACCTTGTCTGGATGAATGGACATGAAAGGAGGTTTGACAGAAAGAGCCTGGAGCTCACTCACTCTCCTGGCAGAGGTGATGGCAACCAGGAAGGCCGTCTTTAAAGTCAGGAGACGGAGAGGACAGGAATGAAGTGGCTCAAAGGGAGCACATATCAAGAAGGTCAGAACCAGGTTCAAGTCCCACTGAGGCATCACAAACGGAACAGGTGGATACATGTGCGTGATGCCCTTCAAGAATCTCGTTACAATAGGGGACTTGAACAAAGAAGGTTGATCAGGCAGCCTTAGAAAGGCCGAAAGGGCAGAAAGGTAGCCCTTGACAGTGCCCAGAGCAGAGCCCTGCTGGGCAAGAGAGAGAAGAAAGAGAAGAACCTCGGAGAGAGGGGCAGAAAGAGGGTCCACAGCCTTTGCTGTGCACCATGCCACAAATCTGTTCCACCGGCAGGCGTATACCGAATATGTGGAGGGCCGCCTGGCTGCCAGAATCACATCACAAACTTCAGGAGGCAAGTCAAAGGCCTCAACTGTCGCCGCTCAATCTCCACGCATGGAGGTGGAGACTGGACAGGTTCGGGTGGAGGACCGTCCCCTGCTGCTGCAACAGAAGGTCCTCCAGAAGGGGCAGGCGGATCGAGGGACCGACTGACATGCTGAGTAGCTCGGGATACCAGTACCTTCGAGCCCAGTCCGGAGCCACAAGGATAACTTGGGCCCGGTCGCGCCTGATCTTCTTCAGCACTCTGGGCAGAAGTGGTATAGGCAGAAAGGCGTACAATAGACCGCAACTCCACTCGCGCCAAAAGGCGTCGCCGTGCGAGTGCCGTCTTGGAAACTCCAACGCGCAGAACTGATGACATTGCGCGTTCTCTTCTGTGGCGAATAGATCTAACCAAGGCTCTCCCCATTGCAGAAAGAGGCCTATCGCCACGTCCGAGTTCAGACGCCATTCGTGATCCACCGAGCACCGACGGCTGAGTTCGTCCGCCCTGGCGTTCAGAGAACCTGCCAGGTGTTGAACCGTCAGAGTCACGCTCTGACGTTCCAGCCATTGCCAGAGACGCAGAGCCTCCTGGCAAAGGGTCCACGACCCCACTCCGCCCTGCTTGTTGCAGTACCACATGGCGGTGGTGTTGTCCGTGAACACCTGCACTACACTCCCGTTGACAAAGGGGAGGAATGCCTTCAGTGCTAGACGGATCGCCCGCAGCTCCAACAGGTTTATATGGAGCTGGGACTCCGCCGGAGACCAGATGCCTCTGATCTCCGCCTCTCCCAAGTGGCCTCCCCAGCCCTGGAGGGACGCGTCCGTCACAACCACGTGCTCCGGGTGGGGAAGGGAGAGGGATCTGCCTCTGACCCAATCGCGGTCCTTAAGCCACCACTGCAGTTGTCTCGCAGTGCCCTCCGAGATCAAGACATGGTCGGACAAGTTGCCCTGATGCTGGGCCCACTGAAATTTCAGGTCCCACTGCAGAGCCCGCATCCGCCACCGGGCGTGATGCACCAGAAGGATGCAGGAAGCCATCAGCCCCAGCAGCCGCAGCGTCAACCTGACCGAAACCCGGGATAACGGCTGAAAGATGGGAATCAAAGCCTGTATAACCCGGACTCGCCGTTCCGGAGGATAAACCCGAAACTGCGCCGAGTCGAGAACCGCTCCGATGAAAAGGAGCTTTTGAGAGGGACACAGGTGTGATTTCGGCACATTGATGGAAAACCCCAGCTCGTGCAGGAGGTCTGCCGTCATCTGAAGGTGGTGGATGACTGTCTGGGGCGAGCCCGCCTTCAACAACCAGTCGTCCAGGTAGGGGAAGACTGAAACCCCCAACCGGCGCAGATGGGCTGCGACCACCGCCATCACCTTCATGAACACCCGTGGGGCGCTGGTAAGGCCGAATGGGAGCACGATAAACTGAAAGTGCTCGTGGCCTATCGTGAACGCCGGTGGGCCGGCAGGACGGGGATGTGAAAATACGCATCCTGCAAGTCCAACGCTACCATCCAGTCTTGCGGTTCTAGAGCAGCCAAGACCTGAGCCAAAGTCAACATCTTGAACTTCTCCTTCCGGAGGAAGCCGTTGACGTTCCGTAGATCCAAGATAGGACTAGGCCCCCTTTGTCCTTCTTGGGTACCAGAAAGTAGTGGGAATAGCAACCACACCCTACTTCTGGCCCAGGAACGCGCTCGACGGCCCCCTTGGCCAAGAGGGCCGTAACTTCCTCCTGCAGAAGTGTCAAGTGGTCCCCCGACACACGGTGGTTCTGCGGTGGCATGGCTGGAGGAGTGGTCTCGAATGGGAGGGAGTAGCCCCTTCGGACGAGCTGCAGCACCCACCTGTCCGATGTGATAGTGCGCCAGCGGGAGTGGTGATGGCGAACCCTGCCACCCACTGGCGTCACATGGGCCTGAAAGCACGGACTAGGAGGATTTGGAGGCCGATGCTGCGGGGGGAGGTGTGGTCTGACCTCGCCGTTGTCCCCGACCGCCTCCACGGCGGACTCCACGGCCGCCACCGCGTTGAGAAATGTGTTGCGGCGCGTGGCTGGCAGCACGTGTGGGACCGCCCCTTCCTTGGCCACGAAAGGAGCGAAACGAACCCGTTTGCTGGCGCTGGGTCGAGAGACCCAAGGACTTGGCCGTGACCCTGGAGTCCTTGAAGCGCTCCAGCGCGTGGTCCGCTTTGTCGCCAAACAGGCGACTGCCATCGAACGGCATGTCCATCAAGCCATTCTGGACATCTGCCGAAAAGTTGGCGGACCTCAGCCAGGCGTGGCGACGAATCGCCACCGTCGTGGACATCGCTCTGCCCAGCGAGTCGGTCGTATCAAGACCACACCTGATGGAGTATTTTGCTGCGTCTCGGCCTTCAATCATAGCCTTGCCGAGCTTTGCCCGTACCTCCTGCGGGCATTCCGGCAGCAGGTCCGCGACCGTATCCCACAGAGAGTGGGAGTAGCGGCCCAAGAGGCATGCGGTGTTGCAAGACCGCAGTCCCAAACTCAGGGACGAGAAGACCTTTTTTCCATACTGGTCGTACCTCTTGGATTCCCGGTCGGGCGGGGCCGACGGGAATGCGGTCTGGGAAGTCGAGGCCTGGATCACCAGACTCTCAGGGGTGGGATGGGTGGACAGGAACTTGGGGTCATCCGGACACGGACGGTGGCGTCTGGCCACGTTCCTATCAACAGGCGAACCTGAAGCGGGCCTGGACCACGTGCCCAAAAGAACGTCAGATAAGGCTTTGTTAAACGGCAGCAGTGGCTCCTGTGGGCATGACTGCGGTTTGAAGACCTCAGTGAGGATGTTAGGCCTCACGGCCGCGACGGGGAGCTCAAGGTGTAAGGCCTTGGCCGCCCTCATCAACACCACTGAATAAGCAGCCCCCTCCTCCGAAGCCACGGTAGGAGGCAAGACAAAACCAGGGTTAGGAGAGTCGTCCAGACCACTGGCGTCACCCAAATCACCTGTCCAGTCCACATTGTACTGACACTCGCGTGACAGAGGGTCCTCAGACCCCTCCCAACCCTCTCCGTAATCTACATCTTCACCATATTCGGAATCAACAATGTAGACCGGCTCCCCGGGGTCCACAGGCCCCATCGGCGTCGGGCGACGCCGGTCCGACTCTGCGTCCGGAGTCGGAGAGGGTACGGGGGCGTCGCAGCCCAGAGCCGGCGCCGGAGCACCGGCGCCGCGCGGGGGCGGCATCGGGGGCAACCCCGATGGAATCGGCGCCGGAGAGGCCGGTAGACCAGCCGGCGTCGACCCTGAGGGACCCTGCGGCGCCGGGGTCAGAGCCGTCGGCGGCGCCGGGGCCAGAGCACCCGGCGGCGTCGAGGCAGGAGCACCCGAACCGCTAGGGCCCCCGGACGGGAGCACAGGGCCCGAAGGCGCCGTAGGCCCCGCCGGAGGAGACAGTGCCCTCATGGCCATGAGGAACTCCTCTATCTCCCCGGGCGTCGCGCCTTGCCCAGGGACCGTAGGGTATGGAGCAGGCCGCGCCGGCGACTCACGCGGAGCCGCGGGGGTGGGGCCACCCGAACCCCCGGCCGCATCGCGCGAGCGTCGGGGGTACGATGACGACGCCCCGACTTCTTGTGTTTCCTACCAGAGGAATGGCGACGACTTCCGGAGCGCTCGTGGCGGCTCCGCGACCGCTCCCTCGACCTCCGGCCAGACTGGGACCGCTCTCGACGCGGGGCCGACACCCTCAGCTCGAGTAGCTTGTGGGACCGCTCCCGCCTAGCTTTACTCGTCAGGGCCCGGCAGTCGACACAGTCGTCCACGGCGTGGTCGGGGCCCAGGCACCGGAGGCAGAGTCGGTGATGATCCGTGACCGACATCGTGCGGTCACAGCCGTCACAGTTCTTAAAACCGGGCATCCTACCGGCACCGTAAGAAGAATCAAGGATTCACAAAACTTTGGTCAAAAGACCGGAGTACTGCACTTCTCGGATCTGCGCTAACTGGCGCGGAAAAAAGAAGAACTGACGTCAGCGCGCGGAGGCGGCGTCTATATACTCCAGCGACGTCATCACGGCGCACGATGCCGACGACGGACGCGGAGCCGCAGGGGATGCCTGCAGACGACGCCTACCGACGCGCAGGGGTACTGCTACGCAAAAGTTTCCGGATCCAGACTGACGCCTGGGGATATTCTAAGGTAAGGAATCTAATACTAACCTGTTTCTTTCAGATTTGTATTTATGTGTTGGTTTTGAAAACAGATAAATAAATGGCATTGTCATTTACATTGCCATTAGCCTAATCTCTCGCAAATGTGAGACCTATTGCATTTGCACCCACACATGCACACACACACACACACACACAGTCAGCCGCACACACAGAGCCAGCCACACACACACATACACACAGCCAGCCAGCCAGCCGCACACACACACACACACACAGAGAGCCAGCCGCGCACACAGAGCCAGCCGCGCACACAGAGCCAGCCGCACACACAGAGCCAGCCGCACACACAGAGCCAGCCGCACACACACACACACACACACAGAGCCAGCCGCACACACACACAGAGCCAGCCGCACACACACACACAGAGCCAGCCAAGGCTGCAAATAAGATAACAAGACTGTGAGCTTTAAAAACGCTTCTGAGAAGCCGAAGCACAAACGAAGCTGGGGAAAACAAAGAACGCGAGAGAAGCCAGAAAGTAAGAGTGACAATGAAAAAAACTATTGGTAAGTAATAAACGGGCTCTAAGACCCCTTTTTAAAAAAAAAATGTTTTAAATAAACAGATCGCAGCAAGTGACAGAGCATTCACTGTTTCAGGCGAGAATAAACAAGCACAAGCACCTACGAGCACACGGACAGTGGGAGGGGGGCGGGAAAGGAACGGACAGCGGGAGGGGGGGCGGGAAAGGAACGGACAGCGGGAGGGGGCAAGGAAGGCACTCACCTGGACTTCCTCGGGCGGCGATCGGCCGCGGAATGACGAACACAAACATGGACGCACAAAAAAAATAAACCCCGCCCACGGGCACAGCCACCAAAGTATGCTTAAATTAGTCCACCTCTACCTTTCATCACAAACAACAAACCAGTGGACAGACAGAGACACACGCCTCGCCCCCCTCCCCTCCTCGCCCTCTCTGACTGCATATATACACAATGGGATTCATCCCAGCAAAAGCACACAACCACCAGCTCATACACAATGGAATACAACTTCACTCTACATCACAACCACCAGCCTATACAAAACGAAATACAACGCCAGTCTTGGACACAATCAGCAGGTCATACAAAATAGAATGTGCTGCTACCTCCAAATGGCCTAACACAAAAATATTTATAATGGAATCCATTACCAGTCAAGGACACATCCACCGAAATTTTTTATTATAAATTGTATTTATTATTGCGTCGAAATGTCATAAAACGTTTATACTGAATGTGCTTTTATGGTTTTTGTACATGAAAAAAATACTGAATAAAGAAATTTTGACTTTGGCACTCGCACGTATGCACAGGGGGTTTTCGGAGCACCAAATATGCACCTCTATTATCTTTGTGCGCAGGCAAACTTAGTCCACCACTGGCATCGCCTGCATAAATATGTCCCACACGTTGCCATAGAATCGGATGAGGCTCTCCCCATTCTGCTTTCAGCTCTTATATCACAGAGAAGGACTGAAATGCCATGCTCTGTTATAAATTCAAGTGCGCAATCCACGCACGGAGTAAATTAGCATAACAAGCACATAAGACACCACTGTATGTCCCTGCACTCCACCTTCTACACCGTCCAGATATATCAGTCAGCGCCTCAGAGTGAGACACCCTGCGGACAGCGTCTGTGAATGTGACATGCAGAGGACCGCTGTGCCTGGAGCACCCAGCGCTGTTCCCAATACCCACTCATGAGTGTCTCTGAGACACCCCAAGCACTCAGAGACGCCTAAAGAGACAGCGGCTGAGAGCACAGCGAGTGAACACAGCAGAAATGCAGACACATTTTCTTCCACAAAAACTTAAATGATGGACGTTCTATAGGTCGAATCAGTATGGAAACGCCACAAAGATGAGTGCACAAAAAAAAACAGGTTTACCAGTCTGAAGGCGCTGTACAGTGGCTGCGTTGAACGAGACAGGCTGACTCCGAGGAAGGACTGGCCACCGCGTTTCGCATTGACGGCCTCTGCCATTAACAAGCACCCCCCTTCCCGCACCCCCACCCCGTGCCACCAGTGCACAAGGGGAGGGCGCCCGAACACCATGTGAATCCCTCTCATAGACAGAATACACGACCATTTTCAAACCCCGTGGAGAATCCCCCGGATACTTACAGGTGGCTGAAGAGAGACATTGTGTTTTTCTGGCTGCGGTGGGCGGGGTGACATTAATGCTTACCTTCCTCATTAGCATGCCCCTGCCACCAATACTGGGCTATGCGTATATAGTATAAGACTTCATTGACACCACAAGAAAGCGCTGATAGGGTACAATGAAAGGAGTGGTACCAGGACACCCGTTTTAGGGGTTTAGATAGCAAGGAGGGGGGAGTTAATAGGAAATGTAATGAAAAGCGGGGGAAAGGCAAAAGATGGCAGAATGGACGTGGCGTCAACCCCGGCACTGGACTCGGCCTTTTAGCGACAGTCCCTCCATGAGCGCCCCGCTGTTAATGGCCGGCAGGACTATGAGTTTTTGGCAGCGTTCAAAGAAAAGCACATCCACCTTTCACCCGTATACCTTCACGGCTAAAGGTAACCCAATGCTAAACGCACAACCCACATAAAGTAATGGTAAAAATAAAGTTCAGACACAGTAATTATAAAACACAATATGTCACGCCGCCAGTCAAACATCCAGTACGGGTGTGCATGGCTAAAAGAGGACAGGGTGGTAACCAGGAGGGACTAAAAAGCCTCAGTTGCAATCATGAAACAGCGTTTACCATAACCAATGACGCAAAATGACGCACACCAATGGTAATTACGGGCAGAGCCGAAACTTAACTTCTTAAAGTATATTGATTCCAACCCATTACGTGCTAGGCGTTTCTTAACCACCTTTTCTAATGCACGTAATCTTATCAAAGGACATCAAGCGTGGCCAATAAAGGAACTTTATTAGGCACTTGGACTGCAGATTGTACCAAGGTTTCATGAGAGGGGGGAACTGACAAACTTCGACTATCCCATTAATCCTTCCAACCGGTAGTAAAGAGGGGATGGTGACTGTCTACAGCTAAGCAAAAACAAAAACAAAAGGAAAGAGACACGCACCGAAAATACACACGCACAGTAACACAGGACACACAGTAACACAGCACACACAGACATTCACATAGAGAAACTTACAGAAACCGACTAGCGCAGTGACTGAATCACATGCACGCGCACACACATACAAACACACACACAAACGTATGCACAGAAAACACAGGCAACCAAAAACATAGGACACACATGCACATGCAGACATTGGTATAGTGAAACTCACAGAAACAGGCCGGCACCGTGACATGCTCACATCCGCGCACACCACACACACACAGGCACTCACAGACAAGCACATACAGACATTCAGTTACACACACACATATATGCACATATACTCACATTAATACACACAGACACACATACAGAAGAGAACACACAGTCAGAATACTGAGGTAAAAAGCTAAAATCACAAACTGACAGAATAGTGACAAACATTTATCACAAGTACAGTAGCCTAACAACAGACTTCATAAAGTGCCCACCTGACATCTCCCAACACCAGCCCACGTGAGAATCTTCCAGAATCCGTCTGAAATCCCCTTCATAGAAGGTGCCTCTGCACCAAACATTTGCCATCCCCCACCGTGCTTTGAACCTTTGAAAGATCCGTGGTCGAAGAGAATCGAATTCGCCATATTTTAAATGTACACCCAACCTCTTTGGTCGTGTAGCCCTTTGCCAAGAAGGCGGCACAGGCAGATGGTAATGTATATGCAAATTTTCACGGAGGGGCCGCCTATTTTTTGCTTCACTGGCTCCAATGTGAAGCGAGAACAGGCCTTAATGTACAACACGCACCTAAGAGAAATTGACGTGTCGCCAGGCTGGTGTGTGATGGAGCCAGACCGGGTCCTGGGGGGGCGGCCGGGGGGTCGGCGAAAGGAGGGGGCATGCAGAACACCTAAGAGAAATTGACATGTCGCCAGGCTGGTGTGTGATGGAGCCAGACCGGGTTCTGGGGGGCGGCGGCCGGGAGGTCGGCGAAAGGAGGGGGCATGCAGATTTACTTTTGATGTTAATCTGGACCCGTCCCCTCATGCTTGGTTCACAGTCGGGGCACTCTTCTGTGCCAAATGATCCCTGCTTAATTTGGCAGCGATGATGTGGGCTGGTGGCTCTAAAACCCTCTTCAACTTGTAATTGCTGGTGTTTTAAAGAATGAATATTAATATTAAGGGATGCTGAGGTTCATAAAACTGAAAATAATTACGCATTTTTTCCTCTTTGTTTCCCCCCTTTTCATCTGCCGGTCCTCCTGGAAACATAAGGTTTTCGCTCAGAGGCAGAAGGCGTTGTGGCTCTTGCATACCTGTTGTATGCAAAATGTATTAAAGCTTCATGGAAATAAACGTAGCAAACGCAAGACTACAACACCTAAAACTAGGTGAGCTAAGGCCAGATACACTGGGACATGGACGCTGGGACCGGAGCCGACTGCACGGACACACACGGACAGCGGGAGGGGGGAGGGCGGGCACACGGACAGCGGGAGGGGGGGCGGGCGGCTACACGGACAGCGGGAGGGGGGGCGGGCGGCTACACGGACAGCGGGAGGGGGGTGGGAACGGGCACACGGACAGCGGGAGGGGGGCCTATGAGGACACGTACAGCGCAGCGGTCGGCCTAGAACAAGCAAAACAAACCTTCAACAACAATAGAAAAAAGCCCCGCCCACTGCCGCATGACGTGGGCCAAAAGCGAAAAATTCTCGGGAACGCCCCCGAATCTGGTCCGGCCTTGACGGACAGATCCGGCTTCCAATGGCTAGCCTCCATTTATGGAGCTAGCCAATGGGAGCCGGTGGACGTTCCTATAGCCAATATTGTAAACATTAGATTTCGCCTGCGCGAACTGCTTGCGCAGATCGCCAGGTCGAAACCTAAAAAGGAGCAGGAGAAAGAAACAAAACCCAAGGGCACCTTCTACTCAGTCAATTCGAAAACCAAAAAGCCCTTGGAATATATCACATACATAATCATATTCATTCCTTCTCTGGGGACCCTTCCTTCCCTAGTAAGAGAAGGGCAAGCTCTAGTGCGCAGCTACAGGAACAGTCCCATGCATGTGTCAATGTATAATACCAAAAACACAGGTCAGTGCCAAGGAAAAGACCAAGTGGGCCCATAAAACACCTGGACAAAAAGGCAAAGGGAGGGCCTCACGTAAGCAACTATCAAGGAACAATTGGCATATTCTTCCGAATTTGCTCACATATCATAAGCACCTCACCTCTGCAATGGAAAGAACCAATCCTCGAGCAAATTCAAAAGGAATGTTGTGTTTATGTGTGTAAGATAATCCAATGTTATGTGTTATATACAACACATCTCTATCCACTCCCTGAGGTCCCCTAATGGGGAGAAGATTCTTTCTCCCAAGAAAAAAGGAATAAAAATGAGTTGCATTGGGCCTCCAGCAATTTAGTTTTCAATGATGCCCGCACTCATGATTAAAATAACATACCATGCATTAGACCATTTTAAATAGAACGCCCAACATGTTCCATTGCCTTTCTGATAGGCAATTTCTTCAGGGGGTACCTTGTTTCACCCATGCTTACACCGGATCAAATGGCTGCCAGGTGAATGTATACCAGCAAGCCACTGGAGAAGACGGACTACGATTTCCAGAGAAGGAATTAATATGATTAGGTATGTGTAATATTCCAAGGGTTTTTTGGTTTTTGAACCTTTCCAGTGGTACCAAACAATATTGTTCAACAAGAACCGGGTGTTCGGTCAAGAGACTGGGCAGCAAATACCAGTGGCCAATGGCCCTCCATCAACAGAACCCTCTTCTGCTCCGATGACTCAATTTTGTCAGCACAAGCCTAGTTCAGCAAATGGGTGCCGTGGTTGCCGTGGTCTGAAGCCAGCCTGCATCATGGGACCGAGATAGTTTATCTTCTAGGTGTGCAAAATGCAGGCACTGAACACCAAGTAAGTATCCTTTCTAGCATGTTGGCCATTTAACCAAAGCTCACTTGGCTCTGGTGCCTTCTGAGACTTCAACCGGAGTGTTGTGCTAAAGCTCGGCTCCTCCTATGAGCAGTCTGTGACGCGGTCATTAGTAGGTCCATTTCCTGACTATGCCTCGTCCCTGCGGTTGAGGCCAGCTGACGTGCTCTGCTGTAGGTGGTTTAGGGGACAGCCTGGTCAGAAAGCAGAAAGCATCACCGCAAAAAAAAAGCAAATGAGGCCCTGTCACCCATCTTGCCTGACCATAGGAGGCAAAATAAGTTCTTGCTGAGGCTCCTTCGTGGGCCAGCCAAAAGCCGTAGCTGCTGCCTTGTTGGGAGGTTGAGCGACACTAATGGTACATCAGACCCAGGAGTTGGCTGGCTGGACCAGACTGCCAGTTGAGCCAGATATTGAAGGTAGCTGGACTTGGCGATGGTGTAAAGCGCAACTACAAGCACATGGTTTCCTATCAGTACCTTGCAGTACCAGAGGTTTTCTCCCCTGGCTGTCCCCTCCCAAGTAAAGTGGACTTCAAAGACACACTTGAGTCACGAGACCAAGAGCAACCGTATCAGGAGTTGCCCTCACCTCCCATCTCTCCTCCGACTGAAGTGCAGGCTTCGCGTCAATGCGGACCTCCGTTCATAACTTAGCGTCCTATCTGGAAGCTAGGTGTGCGAAGCTGAAAGTCAGTCCTTTTCCTCAGTCTTTAGACCAGTTCCTGCAAACATCTCCGACAATCGTGGAGTTAAAGTGGGGATGATGTTTTAATAAAGTAATAAACCACCTTTATTTCTACCTTAGGACTCTTACGAAGCCGGTAAATAGAATATTTCTTATCCTGGGAGGAATATTTGTTTTCAACTATTGTTTCTTTTCCCCACTTCTAACCCATTCCGTCTAGCTCACTCTTCGCAGGATGCCCCCAGTTTCCGATTTCCGAACCTCAACGATCAGTCTAATTTTCTAAGAGGCTTTTCCTCACTGGTGAACGGCTGCACACTATTGAGGCCTGGAAGACAATTTTTCAAGCAGAAATGGCTTCAACAATATGCCACAACCCTCCTTCCAGGAAGGAACCTTGGACAAAGCCATCCTGATTTGGTTCGTGAACAGAGGGCTTCCTTTTCATACATGTAGGAAGCAGCTCCATTCTTAATGACTGAAATACACGCGCTTCAGGGCAGGAAGCGCAGAAGCAGTTCATAAAGTATAATTATCCAAGACAACAATTAAATTATATATATTTTTTTTTATAAAATGTGTTTAGTTTATCTTTACATATTGTTACACATATCTCTGGGTCCTTGCACACAGTTGAAACATAATCCTTGTAGAGAGGGAGCGTCTTCTACTGGTTCTCCGCTAGAGCAGTAGGGCTGGGCATGGGATTCCGCCTCTCCCGCTCCCAGTATTTCCTGTAGCGCTCCTCAAACATCTCCCTGCAGGAGAAGACACCCTTGAGCTTGGCGCAGATGAGGAACGAACCGGCCATTTTGCGATGGAGCGAGTAGGACTCCTCTGGAGGTGGAGTGAGACGGTGCTTCAGCATTACTGGCACCAAGTTGTGGATGCGCCGGGCTGTGCTCTGCTTGCCGAAGTCGAAAGGCTCATTGGCAGCGAAGGGCTCTCCTAAGATCATCACAGCATCGACGTGCGCCTCTTCGAACACCTGTTGATAAATACGTTGATATTTATTCAAGTCACAAGTGGGTGCAGCCTTGTGAGGTCGAATAACAATATTTCACCATTCAAACAATTAATTAGCAACATTTAATGACCCTTTCTGTATATCTTGACCTCTTCATAATGCCATTAACGTAATTATGTGGTATATTGCAGAAGTTAGGACATGCCCTCGAACAGTTGTTCATTATATTGATCTCTACTCACATCCTGGTGCTTAAGATTTTTGAAGTGAACCTTTTTATTATTAGACTAGAGTCCTTTATGGCCTACCTAACAGTGAACACTCTTAGAAAAGAGAGAATGTATGCTCATTGTATTTTTCTGAACAGATTTGGCCCTTCGATATTTATGGACTCAGCCAGCGTCTTAATGAACTTCTCGATAAATCCCTAGTAGGCCCCTACCCTGAGTTTACTGCTTAAACATGGCCATTGATAAATACATGGAACAGAAGAAACATATACAAAGAGACAAATACCACATGGTCTCTCCATCCTAATACTTTAATTCAAACAGTACCATCTTATTAGAGTTGTGTCAGCTTATAATAAGTGCATTTCTTTTTGCTTATATTCTTTATCGATCGAAAATAAAAGCTGACCAATTAAGTCAAGGATTCTAGCAGGAGTATTGTACGATTTTCCCCTGTAATTTCTTGGACGTACCTTGCTTCAATTGGTGGCTCACTTCTCAATCCTCCTACTATCCACCCCAAACTGATACAAAAAAAGAATCACAAATCTCCTCAATTTTGTTTTAGATCAGAGATCTCACAAATAGAAAAATTGTTTGGGGGTCCAATAAATTAGGTAAGGAAAATGTGACTTACCCTGTAAGCATCTGTTCATGGCATGTTGTGCTGTAGATCCACATGATAGTCCTAACATCTAGTGTTGGGCTTGGACGAGTGCAAGTTTTTTCTGTTCAAAGAAGTCTTTGAATCATGAAGTATAGTGACTCCTCCTAATGCCAGTAATGCACATGGCCATGATATGTGGTCGCCCTTTTGAGGACCTCATGGTAGGAGATAGTGTCGTCGGGCAGGGGAGACTCTGGCCGGTGGGGAGAGGGTTGATGTCATAGTCCCCCCCCCATGGGTCATCTTGATGGTGTGAGTCTAGGGGGATGTTGTAAGGGTAACAGAAGGACCCAGGACTGTCTCCACCAAACCCAGAATGAGGTGACCCCCTGTGGAGAGTGAAATGAGGGGTCAGCAAGTGGTCAAAAAACTGCAAGTCGTGCAGAACTCGGCGGTCAGACTCCTTATGGGGCTTTCTCCTAGAGATAGTGTGGGGACACACTTGCGTGTCCTACATTGACTGCCAGTCGAGTCTCGCCTGAAATTTAAAATGCTAACCATCGCTCACCGGGTCCTGTATGACACCGGCCCCTTATACCTACAAAGGAGATTTGCCTTGTATGTGCCTGGTAGAGTGCTTCGGTCTTCTGCCCAATGGTTGATGCAGATTCCGAAGTTCAAGCGCGAGCGACTTGGTAGAAACTCCTTTGTGCGTCGGGCCGGTTTGGCCTTGAATTTGTTGCCTTTAGCCCTGAGGACTACTCAAGACCCAGTGCTTTTTTAAAAAAAACTCAAGACCTTGCTGTTTTAATCTGATATACGTTCATTCTTTCTTTCAGGAGCTAGCGCCGGGACACTTTGAGTAGCTGTGCGCTTTATAAGCTCAATATAACATAACATAACATAACATTAGTGGTGAAGGGGGCAAGGGGGAGGTGGAGAGGAAGGCAAATGAGGAGATCATGGCCTTCTGGCAGTGGCGGAGAGGAAGCCTCCTGGCAGGCTTCTGGGTTCAAAGCTTGCCCCCCTCGAAGGTAATGCTTGGCCTCTGTACGGTGCTGGGGATGTGGAGGAGGTTGTATGTTTTTTGCTCATGGCAGCAGACTTCAATGGATGACAATGGGGAAGTGGCCGCTTCTTCCACTTCGGCTTCAGAGCTGAACTCTCTTTCAAGATGACTTGACCTTCCATGATGGAAGTCGCAGGCTGTGGTTCGGCTTCGATGTCCTGTTCGTCAAAGAGTTTCGGAGTGTTATTGCCCTGGTGATGTGCCATGGAAGCAGATGCAATGTGTCAAGTCCGTTGGTAACACATGGTCTATTTATAATGGATGGGGAGGAACACAGAACAGGATGTATAGTCATGCTCTGAGGGCAAAGATTACACACCTGATGGAGGTCTGTCCACGGATATTTGGGGTGATACTGGAATGGAGTTCTTCCCAACATGGATGGAACATTCTCGGAAGTCGAACTGTAGATTGAGCCCTGAATAGGCGAAGTCCCGAACGGACTGAGGAAAGGAATCGGTCGTGGAGTCGAACTACGGATGTGCGAAGCTTCGAAAAAAAGAGGAGATGCTACCATTGCTTACACAGACGAGTCAAGAAGATCCAAACAGGCCCAGCAATAACATCATGGGGCATCGACCTGGAGCTCAGTGAGACAAGTCTAAACCTAACAGCGAAAAAAAGAATTCAACAATGAAGCAGTTGCCCATGTGCATTACCAACATTAGGTGGAGTCACTATACCTTGAGATTCTAAGACTATTTCGAAGAAAAACAACTTGCACACGTCCAAGCCCAACACTAGAAAACTGGAGTAAACACAGCCTGTATATCTACAGCTACATACGACACAAACCTAATGTTACGAAACGTCATGTCCCATGTTCTTTCTTGAATTAATGATCCTCCTGAGTAAGCATGTGTCCAAGATAATTGCATTTTCCAAAGGCAAACTTACCTTGGTCTCAAACCCAGTAAGGAATTTGAGGTCTCGAGATTTCTGGAGGACTTTTGCCCTGTCCCCATCAGCTGCTGCTTTCACAACCTGCAGGGATTGCAAATTGCAGAGATCATGGCTTCTAGAAACCCAAAACAGAGTGCCCACAAGAGAAAGCAATACCAACTATCTGAGCAGATTCTCTTCCCCATTCCTGCCCTACAACACAAATGTGACGAGGATTATCTTCTTTTAGCCACATATCACACGCAAAATCATCACCTCTTAAACTCTCCGAAAAGAACTAGTGGGGAGGGGGAGGAAGTTACACAGAGGATCACAATCGATAGGCCTTCAAGAAAAACAGACAGCCCAGAGGTAAGGAAAACACTCATTTAGAAATATGTTGTAAAGTATCAACCTTTATAGCTGAAAGAACACTTGATTGTTAACAATGCATAATCATAACTTCAATAATAATCAGATTATTGATAAAAGAAAAACATTACAAACAGCAGGTGGACAAAAGGCATGACAACACAAATGACAGAGGGACAAGGCATAAATGTGTAGCGCTCACTTCATAACTAAGGTTGAATAGTGCGTAGTGTAACACAAAAGACAATAATCCAGTCATGTTACAACAAAACCTAAATCTACAAACTATCTACCCTGAGTAATCATTGGTTTTCCTCTCAAAGGGGTACAGTTATGCAGCACCAGCAATGTAGAAATCAAGCTAGAGGAACGTCAGTACAAAATGTGTGTAGTTTGAGCAAATGACTATATGATATGGACGGGTCTTTACAGCTAATCTACGATTACTTATTTAGTTGCCTATTTGTGGATAAGCCCTTTTTGGCCACTGCTCAGCAGAAAACAGGCAAACTCAGGAAGACCAAGAATTTAGACAAGAAATCATTTATATTGCATTGTACAAGCATTAAGCATGCTCTGGGTGATAATGAATGCCTGGATCCATAAAATTAGTTTGGAGTCTGAGTTTAGCAGCTTGTGTCAGGGGGGACATTCCTTCACAACACTGTATCGACAAACGCCCCCTTTAAAAAATGTACTAGTTTGTGCCTCAGCCGAATGTCTAGGGAACAAACACTGAGAGTAGTAATCGACTTAAGCATTGGAGAATTTGAAGGTGCTACATATAAAAGGCTGGGACAGTAACCTAAATCACTTAGGTATAGTAAGGATAAATATTTTAAAATCTAGTGATATATAATTTAATATCACAGCAATCTTAATACTTTAAACAAACAGGAATGAAAATTCAAAAATTATTCAATATTAACCGCTTCTAAATGCATCATTTTAGAAACGCTCTTAAGTGATGTACTGAAATTCAAATATCCCTGGAGAGCCAGTGATACAAGACCTACATAAATAAATCCATTGATTAAAAACTATATCCAGATGCATGCAGTCTATTTGTTGACAAATCTTTTTTTTCTGCTTCCCCAATTTACATCAGTTTTCATTTTTAGGTAGTTCCCAGCCTACCTCAATATAGTCATCTGTAAACTCCTTGCCGAATTCCCGACTCGCTCCAAAATCCAGTAGCGAAACCTGCATAAAATGGAAATATACACCTTGAGACACTTGAGCCTTCTATGTAAACTAGAATTGTGCTGCTGGCAGTAGTGATTCACAGATTAGTGTCAGACATAAAGCAGGGAAAGCTGAAGTTCACCATGTTTCACCTGCTTGAGCACAGTGCTAGCACTTCTAGCATCCACTGCATAACCCCCCCCCCTACTCTACCTCTACAGACTCTGTATGCACTTAAACGGGGTGGTGGTGCTCAGTGAATGACCACCAGAACAAGACAAGCACAAGATGTAACCACATAATAAAGATACGAACAGGTGTCTGTATATATTAATGAGGGTGGGTGTTCATGGCAATAACTGAAAGAACAGACTAAACCTACACAAAGAGAATTTTACTTTAAATAAAACTACTATAAATTGCCTGCACATATGTACATGCAAACAAACCCACCTTATGTGTTTCTGCGTCGTAAAAGAAATTGGACCAGTTTGGATCAGTCTGCATGAAGCGGAACTCAAAGACCTCTTGTAAGCAGAGCCGCAGTATGTTTTGACAGATCTGCAAGGAAAACAGTGGAGAATCAGGGCAAGGCAAGGCGATCTACATGGTGCTTTGAAAGGTGTACAGGGTGCACATCTGTGGCACAGGTATTTAAAGGCATCTATGGAACAAAACATGAGGAAGGGCAGTCAGAGAAAATGGAAGTCCTTCATCCATCATTTAGGGAGGGATGCTTACATTCAGGTGCTAGTTTGTAAAGGGCGTAGAAGTGTTGGGTTTGCTCAAGTCGCATGACCAATTGACTGAAAGGTTTCCACACACCACTCTGACTGGTAGAAGGAAACTTCTTTACTATGACCACTCACCTTCTGACCTCTTGGGTCAAACTGTCAAGGCACATGGCTGTGACTGGGTTTTTTCATGAAGATAACTGCTTACTAAGAACGGCACATATCAGCACCGCTGCCACCCAAAATACATTAGGTTTTCACAATGGACACAAACGCCCCATGAGGAAAGGCTGTGAAGAGTCTACGGTCAACAACTGGGGACTTTGTTGGCCTTCATTATGTCATGCTCTGTTATGATACGAGATCTAGATCTGCCATAAGCTCAGGACTTGTTTCGCATGCAGTTGAAATCTAAGTTTGATAATGATGGATGCTACTATTTTAACTTCAATAATTTGTAAAGAATAATACACGAAAAAACATTCAACTCATGCCACTCACATTTTTTCTTATTTCATGACTTAAAATGAAATCTTATAAGAGGTCACAATATTTTCTGAGTCTCATTATTAAAATGTAATTTTGACCATCCATGTGTCTCTATTTACATTCTGTCATTGACTGTGAAGCAAAAGACAGCGAAATAGGAATGTACATTTATAGTAAGGTTTGCCTGGCAAGCCATTAGTAGATTGTGTGATTAGTGCTTTTTTGGTCTCGCCTACAGACAGCTTCAGCTGTCTGCTTTCAAAAGCCCTACGTGCTCAATACAAATACTTGCCGTGGGATTTGGGATAGCCCATGGCCCATGATTGGTTTGCTTTCTTGTTTATCTATTTGCTTGCTTGTTAGTTATTTGATGGCTTTCATTCCCCTTTTTGTGTTTGTCCTTCTGCTGGAGCACAGCTGTTTACAATGTTTCTGATTGGATAAATTGTATCCTTCCAGTTTACATTTAGGGAACTACTTTATTCTTTTTACTCCTTCGACTGCATATGTTTTTCTGCTTTCCACGCCCCATAGCTTGTCGTGAGCACAGTGAAGGTTTCCATTTAGACTTTTCTATTTCCATCTTTCTGTCCTTTCAGACTCTTCTATTTCCATTCCTGGCCTTGTTCTGTCACTTTCACTTCTTTCATTGAGTGCAATGTTTTAGACATGTAGAAATATTAGAAATAGCTGCACCCTATACAGCTGCTCTCCAGGATGGTTTATACATGTTAAATATATCCTATTAATAGAATAATTGCACTGATGCATGTGATGCCATTATTGCCTTACTGCTGATTTACTTTGTTATTTCCATCACTGTTTTCAAAATATAAGATAAGATTGAGAATCAGATCATATAAAAATACAGGTATTGCACTGCAGGTCAGAGAAGTACTTCGCACCAGGTCTATCGAGGCACGGGTCACAGCAGAATGCAGCATCAACCTGAGATGGAGGCGACAGCAGGAAAAAGTGCCTTCAGCAGGCTGCTGTTTATGTTCCAGCATTGAACAAGTTGCAATAGGCAATAGCTAACCTACTATTTCATAATGAAAAACAAAACACAGGTATGCTGTGCGAGCCATCTCTAAAAGAGGCTTGCTTTCATTCTCAACAATAGAAAGATTTGAAACAAGAGGAAATAAGAAATTGTGAGTTATGTTGTGCAGAATGGACTAAGGCAGACGTTCAGAAGTAGTACCTGCCCAGTCTCAGTCATCTCCTTTACAGAAAAAGAACATAGTTCTCAGAGGCGAATTAATCTGACTTACTATTGATATCTGGCCCAGCACAATAGAAAATACATTTATATAGTGCTCATTTCTGCAGCAACTAACCGCGTTACTTAAAAAAAATAATAATAATAACAATACTCCAGCTACCAAACTCGGAAAGCTAAAAGACTGAGGAAGAATGTGGGGACAATAGCTGACTGACATTTTAGGAAACTATCAAGCAGCCTTTAAATGACTTGCCTATCTTCCTAAAAAAAGCGGTACAAAAGGGGGTGGTGATGGACTGAGCATCTGAACCAATCAACCACTCACACCGAGTCAAAAGATCTGGGTTTAATCCATCACCATTCTTTAGCCCACTCTGCCACCCCAGTTCAGACATGGCCATATGCAAATCAGTCTGACCCTGTGCCTAATGGGAACAGTCCAGCCCAAACTGCCAAGCCATGCTTTCCCTGGACCGGAAACAAGCTTCCTAGGACCGGTTTCTGGCATTTCAGCCGTCTTCAGCCAGGCTTGCTTGAATCCAGTGGCAAAGTGAGCAAGGGACTCACGTCTGAGCATACCCTGCCAACTTATGTCGAACAATGCGGTACAAAAGGGGGTGGTGATGGACGGAGTATCTGAACCAATCAAACACTGACACCCAGTCAAAAGATCTGGGTTTATTCCATCACCATTCTTTAGCCCACTCTACCACCACAGTTCAGACACGGCCATATGCAAATCAGTCTGACCCTGTGCCTCATGGGAACAGTCCAGCCCGAACTTCCAAGCCATGCCTTCCCTGGACCGGAAACAAGCGTCCTAGGACCGGTTTCTGGCATTTCAGCCATCTTCAGCCAGGCTTGCTTGAATCCAGTGGCAAAGTGAGCAAGGGACTCACGTCTGAGCATACCCTGCCAACTTATGTCGAACAATGCGGTACAAAAGGGGGTGGTGATGGACGGAGCATCTGAACCAATCAAACACTCACACCCAGTCAAAAGATCTGTACTACTGAAACAGGAGGCATTTAAAACAATAATCCAGGGCCAATACATAGGTGGTGCAGAGGGAGTACGAAGGCACAGGTTCATGATTTTGATGTTCAGGAAAAGGCCCTGAAAGAAATAGAAAAGAAAAGACCAGGGTACCCAGATTTACAGGCAGAACTAATGACTATAAAAGAAAAGCTAGCTGAGCATATAGAAGTGCTTCGCTGCCTTGATTATACACAGTATGTGGTATGGGCGCATGAAGAAAGATAAAGCAGGGACTCTGTTGGCGTGTCTGGTGAACCTGCATCAGGGCAACTTACAAATACTGGGACTTAGAAACAAACAGGGTAACAGGGTTCACGCACAAGTGGATATTAAAAAAATAAGCTTACACGTTATTACAAAACGCTTTACAATGATAGATGCGGGGACCCAGGGGATGAACTCACAGAATTCTTGAGTGACTTACCTTTGCTGAGACTGACACCAGAAGAGTGCTAAGAGTGCTATAACTGGCAAAAATAAGAGCAGCAATAAAAGGGTTGAGTCACAGAAAAGTACAGGAATCCGATGGCCTAATGGTCAAATTCTACATGACATATATAAACCAGTTGCCCCCTAAACTAGAGACAGTATATCAAACTGCTTGGGAGAACAAGATTCTCCCACAGATGGCTATAGAAGCCTTAATGATTCCCTTACACAACACCAGTTGAGACCAAGAGGATGTGACAGCACACCTATTGAGTAGGGTGCTTGCTATGAGACTACTACCTTATATGCTTCATCTTACACTGCCGGGTCAGTCCAGATTTATACCTGGCTATAATACAGCATGGAATACACAGAGACATATAACTTTCTTGACTAACGCCTCCACTATACATATGGAATCCCTACAGATGATGGTAGACATTGAAAAAGTATTCAACATTCTGGAATTGAGATACTTGTATGCTGATATTAACAAATTAGGTCTAGGACGAAATTTAACCCCTTCCATGCTGATGACGAACCCCAGCCGTCACGCTCCACGGTGCTTGTGTGCTGATGACGGCTGGGGTTCATCACGGCCCCGCCCTGTTCTTTTGTTTACCGCACAGCGGCGGAATCGGCCCAGAATGGAAGGGGTTAAAAAATAAGAAAGACTTTTATTTACCATGCCCATGGCCAGGGTAAAGACTGGTTAAGCCATTTCGAAAGGGTATACAATAGAAAGGGCCACAATACAGGGATGCCCTGCTGTCACCCCTGCTGTTCGCCCTCGCAGTCAAACCACTAGCATGCAAATCGAGAATATTAATGAAAGGTACAAAGCACCACATATCCCTGTATGTGGAAGGCATGTTGTTATTTCTTAACGGGTGGATATAGAAAAGGCAATCCAACTACTGAATATATTTGGGGATATACTGGGGCTATAAATTAACTAGCAAAAAGTAGCATATTTCATGTTAAACAACCCCAAATCGGAGATGTCCATATTACATAACATGCATTTGATAAGCTCACATTCGCCGATAGGCATCTTGGCACTGAATAACAGATGTTTATTGTTACTCAACTCAATGGAACTCGTTTTATCAATCCCAAAAGGATGAAAGGCTGAGTGGACCCGCCGGGATTTGAGCCTGTGACCATAAGGTCAAACACAGGCCCCTACAGTGGATGCATTAGTTCACTAAGCCACCAGACCCAGCTCCTAATGCCAGACATTACTAGTTTGACTTGGGAGCAGACATCAATAAAATACTTAGGATTTCAAATTTATAGATCTGAAACAGATTTAGTGGAAGACAACATAGTGGCCACCCTGGACGAGATGAACACTGGGTTAGTCTTCTGGACACTCCCTGTGTCAGGGGCTGGAACAGTAGCAATCGCTATAATAGTCGTGTTACCAAGAATTCTATATTACTTTGCTGCGCTGCCAGTGGTGGTAACCAGAGGGAGATTTCGAGAAGTAGATAGCCTACTTACGGATCTAATCTGAGGTCAAAAAAGACAGAGCGGCATTACTGAAATGTCAACTCCCAAAAATTAAAGTTGATTGGCCCAATTTTTAGACTTATTCCCCTGCGGCACAGCTCTAATGAGCTACTAGATGAGTGGCAGAACAGACTAATGGAGAGGGAGGAACTATGGTATGTTGCTGCAGCTGTTGACAGAGCTCCTGCTTGACCTAAACAGGAAAGGACTAGAATGCTAAGGATCTTTATAAGTGATTAGGCTCTGTTGGGTAGGGAGCTTAAAGCAAATGTGAACATTAGTCCCCTTACTCACCAAATATTTCATTAAAGTATTTCAATGCATTAACACACGCAGGTCATTGGAAGAGAAATGGATGGATGGAATATGGAAATGCAAGGATAGGTGATTTATTCAGATATGTAAACGTCTCAGTTACGAAGACTCAAGGACAGGATTTGGCCTTCCTGCAGGACCGTTTTTCCTATATGGGGCACTAACGGCATCCGTGGAAAACATACAAGTGAACCCATTGTAAACAGAGGAATTCATACTATAAACTCTACCACTGGCACACAAGTCTATAACATTGCTTTGTCAGGTGCTGAGACGTGACATTGTTACACCCTTGGATTCCCTAAGGGACACATGGGCAGAGGATATTCAAAAGCCAATTGTGGATGCAGAGTAAGGAAAAATGTTGGAAAATGCCTCTAAAATTTCCCAAAATGCACATTTTAAATTGATGCATTTTTATTTCATTTACAGAGCGTATTTCACACCAATAAATTCTTTCAAGCGCAGGCAACATGCCTTTGATGTGGGGAACTCGGACGGAAATGTATCGCATGATTTGGGTCTGTTCTAGCCTTGCCACACATTTGTATGATATCATTACATTTATTAGCGTCCAGCGGCTTCCCTTTGTCGTCTTCCCTCGAGGATCCAGACTTCAGAGCCCGACGAGACCCGGATTCCCAGACCTCTCCGACCTCTACCTACATCTACAGCAAAGCTGAGACCCGTGGGTGCGACGAGACACGTGGGACCGGCCATCTTGGAAGAAACTGCACTTCGCTTCCAGCACGACTCCCGAGGTAAACTCGACCAAGTGCTTTGGGGACCGAGAAGCCCCAGCCCCGAGCAGCCCCTGCACCGAAGATCAGCCCTCCAGCATCCACGAGATCTGCGTGGGGCCCTTCTGCTTGCTTGCTGCTCGACGCGTTGTCTGGTCACTTGCCGGCTGGCTAGTGGCCTCCTAGACGACGAACCTTTGAATCTTTGCTGCTGGTCTGGTTGCTCCAGACTGGCCCTTGCTCCCTTCCAAAAGAGGGGCTCCCCGGACTCTCCTAGTCCGCACCAGACGCTTTCTTCGCTCACCGCGTGGGTTGCCTTTGCCAAGGCCTGTTGACGCCGATTCCGGATCCAACACCGCCGACAGCGAGAGCCTGCGTGGGACAGCTCGTGCCTCCATCCTGGTCGTCGAAGACACCTCCTGGTCCACGTGGCTGCAGAGTCAAGCGTCCACTCTTCACCTGATCGCGACGACGACATCTGGTTCCTTCCTGGTTCCACTCCAGTCACTGACTAGTGACTGTGAACATTGTCCCCTCTGCTTTCAGGTCTCCTTCTTCACCAATCCACCCTTGGATTGCACCGGACATCTTCCTCCTGGTCGCCTGCAGCATCTTTTCTTTCAGGCTCTATAGACTTCAACGCGAGAACCCGACACGACTTCGCACCTATGCACCCGCAGCCCGTGGGTGAGGTAACGAGAGCATTTCGGTGCTCAAGGGTAGTTTAACTGTCCAAGTGTCCAGTTCCACAGTCGTTTTAGTCCTACCTAGTCAGGATTGTCCGAACTCACCTTTAACTTGAACTGTACTGTCCAGAGACGTTGTTACGCATCTCGCGTGTGAGTTCACACTCTGCACACGCGTTCCGTGGGCCTCCTATTACTTACCTAGTGTTAGTGTAGCGTGGTCCCAACGATCCCACAGCCTCTGGACAGCTCCATTCCTTCTATTGACTTTCACATTCCACTTGGGGGGGGGTTATGTAGGAAGGTGGATATCTGACTATGGTTACCCCTAACTTTTTGCCTGGTATTTTGCTGGTTTTTGACTTAGTTGGCCTGGGATCCTGCTATTCAGGACCCCAGGCTTCCTGCTCTCTCTGTTAAAATGGACTCCATGTGCCCTAGGTACATATCTAATTGGATACTGAGTCACCTTATCAGTCCCTGTACAGTATACCTTAGGTATCCAGGGCATAGGTGTACCCAGGGCCTACCAGGGGCTGAAGCATGTATTATGCCACCCCTGGCTGGCCATCCAAAACTGACACAACTGGCTGCAAGACAGCTGGCGCAAGGTGGTGTAATCACCCTTTGCTATAGATATAGTATACCTATATCTAAACCTAAAATGGACACATATATTCCTATCAGTCACTCCTATGGAAGGCCTTATCAATCCTGAAGGCAGAGTGCTTGGAATTATGTGAGATGGTGCTCTGGCATGAGCTGAGCCCGTTTGCGGCTTGCGGAACCAAGTCCTTATAGCTGTTCCATGATAACGCTATACCATATACTCTTAAGTGCATTATAATCCTCGCGGTTAAATGCTAACTCTGGTATAACATTATCAAAACATGTCGAGGAAGGTGTCATACGATTTGGAATACTACCCCCTCGCCAATTCTGGCGACGGGGGTAGCATTCCACCCTTCTAGAGGGACACAACATGTATGTAACTGAGAACCCCGGTTAAAGTTAACTCGAGCCTTGGCATCACAAAATGGATGCTGCCACCACAGACACAAGTCTGACCTCCTGCTGCTGGGAGTCCTTCCAGCGAGGGTGGTTTGGACAAAGGGTTTCCTGCCTTGGGAGGTGCTAGCACCACCCCAGACAGGATTTTGTGTATTGAGGTAGGGAGGCCTGAAAGGAATGAGACATGCCCGGGGCACACAAGGTGTCCTGTGCATACACCGGTTCAAACCAGTTGCTGGGGCATCCCTGCCCCAGCCCTGGCGGGAAACCGGACAAAGGATAGGGGGTGTAACCACCCCCCTTCCTGGTCCCACCCAGGGGAGGGACCTAGTCAGTAGTGCAGCCCCCTTTAGCAGGATAAAGGTAGGAGCTGGTCCCATTCCAGATTAGATTAATCCTGAACTACTCTACAAGAAGAAACTCTGGACTTCGACGTTCTGCTCCACAGAAGACTGAAGAAAATTTCCCTTGTGGGCAAGGAGTGTCCACCCTGCAACTGCAGGCACCACCAAGCGTCCAGCGGCTTCCCTTTGTCGTCTTCCCTCGAGGATCCAGACTTCAGAGCCCGACGAGACCCGGATTCCCAGACCTCTCCGACCTCTACCTACATCTACAGCAAAGCTAAGACCCGTGGGTGCGACGAGACACGTGGGACCGGCCATCTTGGAAGAAACTGCACTTCGCTTCCAGCACGACTCCCGAGGTAAACTCGACCAAGTGCTTTGGGGACGGAGAAGCCCCAGCCCCGAGCAGCCCCTGCACCGAAGATCAGCCGTCCAGCATCCACGAGATCTGCGTGGGGCCCTTCTGCTTGTTTGCTGCTCGACGCGTTGTCTGGTCACTTGCCGGCTGGCTAGTGGCCTCCTAGACGACGAACCTTTGAATCTTTGCTGCTGGTCTGGTTGCTCCAGACTGGCCCTTGCTCCCTTCCAAAAGAGGGGCACCTCGGACTCTCCTAGTCCGCACCAGACGCTTCCTTCACTCACCGCGTGGGTTGCCTTTGCCAAGGCCTGTTGACGCCGATTCTGGATCCAACACCGCCGACAGCGAGAGCCTGCGTGGGACAGCACGTGCCTCCATCCTGGTCGTCGAAGACACCTCCTGGTCCACGTGGCTGCAGAGTCAAGCGTCCACTCTTCACCTGATCGCGACGACGACATCTGGTTCCTTCCTGGTTCCACTCCAGTCACTGGCTAGTGACTGTGAACATTGTCCCCTCTGCTTTCAGGTCTCCTTCTTCACCAATCCACCCTTGGATTGCACCGGACATCTTCCTCCTGGTCGCCTGCAGCATCTTTTCTTTCAGGCTCCATAGACTTCAACACGAGAACCCGACACGACTTCGCACCTATGCACCCGCTGCCCGTGGGTGAGGTAACAAGAGCATTTCGGTGCTCAAGGGTAGTTTAACTGTCCAAGTGTCCAGTTCCACAGTCGTTTTAGTCCTACCTAGTCAGGATTGTCCGTACTCACCTTTAACTTGAACTGTACTGTCCATAGACGTTGTTACGCATCTCGCGTGTGAGTTCACACTCTGCACACGCGTTCCGTGGGCCTCCTATTACTTACCTAGTGTTAGTGTAGCGTGGTCCCAACGATCCCACAGCCTCTGGAAAGCTCCATTCCTTCTATTGACTTTCACATTCCACTTACTTAGTATATGGTTTGTCGTGCCCCTAGGGCACCATTGTAATTTTGTGCAACTTATCGTATTTTTCAGAAGAGATTGTCATGTGCTTAGCCCTCTGACCTCATAAAGAGTTCAGAGGTGTTTGTTATTAATAAATATACTGTTTATTTTCATAACAACCTGTGTGGTGTCCTTTCATCTGGTATTCAAGGGGTTATATTGTGGTAAAACAGCTGGCTTAACATGCCAAAAGAGTTTAGCCTAAGACTGCTTTGTCCATGCTACCATTAGGATAGCTGGTCTATAAGGTTGACTTACAACCAATCACCATAAGGGTTGTTTGGACTGATACAAGGTGATCAGTAGAACTAGTGAGCATCATATATCAGGCCAACTTCTCACACTACTTACCAGTATGCATCTGTTCTTGGCATGTAGGGCTGCTGACATTCATATCTATAGCATAGAGTCTTCGAAGTATCACGAGATAGGTGGCTCCTCCCCTGGACTACAGTGCGCATGGGCATCGACTCCATCCCCAGATTGTTTTTAGCCATTGTGGCGAAGATGGAGTGTAACAGTGTGAGCGATGACCATGCTAAGAGTAAGTGTAAATTCTGCAGCCGCTACAGGCGCCGGGGAGGAGGGCGGGCGATATGAATGTCAGCAGCCCTACATGCCAAGAACAGATGCATACTGGTAAGTAGCATATTCAGTTCGAGGCATGTGGGCTGCTGAATTCATATCTATAGCATAGAATACATAGCAGTCCCTCCATTATTGGCGGCCGCCCGTGCCAGCTGCAGATGTTTGAAAAAGTGTCTATAGAACAGCCTGCCCTACAGCTGCTTGGAGTGCACATCTACACAGTAGTGTTTAGTAAATGTGTGTGGGGTAGACCATGTGGCTGCTCTACAAATGTCTTCCAAAGGGATATTAAGCCATGGAGGCCCCCAACTTGCGGGTGGAGTGGGCTCTGGGGGGGACCGTTAAAGTGAGCTTAGCTTTTTGATAACAAATCTGAATACACTTAACGATCCACCTGGCTATACCTGCTTTGGAAATGGGGTTGCCCTTGTGTTGGGCAGAAAAGGCAACAAAGAGTTGTTTCGTCTTCCTAAAATCTTTGGTCCTATCAATGTAGTACATCAAAGCTCGTTTGAGGTCAAGAGTGTGGAGCATTCTTTCGGCCACTGTCTCTGGGTTTTGAAAGAGCACAGGTAGTTCAATAGTCTGATTGACGTGGAACTGTGTAACTACTTTAGGAAGGAATTTAGGGTTAGTGCGCAGCACCACCCTGTTTGAGTGAATCTGTATGAATGGCTCCTGTACAGTTAGCTCCAGGAGTTCACTTACACGTCGCAGCGACGTGATGGCTATTAGGAAAGCCACTTTCCATGTTAAGAACTGAACCTCACACGAATGCAGAGACTCAAAAGGTGGGCCCATCAGCCTGGTGAGGACCACATTAAGGTTCCATACAGGAGCTGGTGGGGTCCTGGGAGGAATGACTCGTTTCAACCCTTCCAGAAAAGCCTTAACGGCAGGCACTCTGAAAACCGAGAGACGCTGCCTGTTTTGGAGATAAGCCGCTATGGCGGATAAGTGTATCCGAATGGAAGCATATGCTGGATTGCATTTGTAAAGATGTAACAAATAACAAATGATGTTGTGAGTAGATGCATCTAGCGGGTTGATGTTGTGTTCTGCACAGTAAATGACAAACCGCTTCCATTTTGCTGCATAGCAAGCTCTGGTGGTGGGCTTCCTCGCCTCCCGTATGATATCCATGCAGTCGGGAGGCAAGTTAAGGCAGCCAAATTCTAAGACTTCAGGAGCCAGATCGCCAGGTTGAGCTGTTGCGGATCTGGATGCTGAATGTCACCATGGCTCTGCGTCAAAAACCTGGGTGTGAGGTGTAGCCTTTGATGCGGTACCACGGAGAGTTCTAGAAACGTGGTGTACTATGTTTGGCGTGCCCACGTTGGAGCAACCAGGATGAGTGTCATCGAGTGTTGCTTTAGCTTTCGTGCCACCAGCGGTAGGAGAGGTGCTGGGGGAAAAGAGTACGCAAATCTGCCTGACCAGTTCAACCATATCGCATTGCCCTGCGACTGTGGGTGCGGGAACCTGGCGGCAAAGCTTTGGCATTTAGTGTTTTCCCTTGTGGCGAACAGGTCTATCTCTGGATGACCCCACTGCTGGAAGTACGGGCGGAGTACTGATGGATGTATCTCCCACTCGTGCATCTGGTAGCTGTAGCTGAGCAGATCCGCCATCTGATTGTCCTTGCCCGGGAGGTGTTCCGCCATGAGGAAGATGTTCCTCTGAATGGCCCACTTCTACATGCTCTGAGCCAGATGAGACAACTGTGGAGAGTGTGTACCTCCCTGCTGTTGAATGTAGTACATGGCCGTCATGTTGTCCGTCCGGATCAACACGACTTTGTTGCACAGATGTACCTTGAATGCCTTCAGTGCCATGAAGATTGCCATCAGTTCTAGGTAGTTGATGTGCATCTTCTTTTGCTGCGTTGTCCATAGTCCCTGCACCGTGTAGTGGAGTACATGAGCTCCCCATCCCTGGAGAGATGCGTCCGTCGTCAGGATAATCTGTGGCACAGGCTCCTGGAACGGTCGGCCCTTGCAAAGGTTGTGTGGATTCCACCAATGCAGAGAGCTGTATGCCCGACCGGTCACCAACACTAGGTCGTTCAACTGTCCTTGAGCCTGAGTCCACTATTGAGCCAAGCATTCTTGGAGCGGACGCATATGTAGCCTCGCGTGCGGGACTATGAAGATGCAGGAGGCCATCATGCCTATCAACTGCATGAACACTCTTGCTGGAAGCGAGTGTTGCGGTCTGAACTTCTGGATCAGTGACTGAATGCTGTCGATCCCCACAGAATTTGGCTGAGCTGTGGCAGCCAGAGTATCTATCGTCGCGCCCAGATACTGCTGCACATGGGCTGGCTGAAGGTGCGACTTCGGATAATTCAGTGAGAATCCCAGATCGTGAAGAAGGTGAATGGTGTGGGACATGTTGGCGGCGCACTGCTGTGCCGACTTTGCTTGGACAAGCCAGTCGTCCAGATAAGGGAAGACGTGAACGTTCTGCCTCCTGAGGTGCGCAGCCACTGTCGCCAGGCATTTTGTGAACACCCTGGGCGCTGTGGTCACCCCGAAAGGGAGGACCTTGAATTGATAATGCTGATTCTGAATGTTGAATCTGAGGTATTTTCTGTGTGATGGATGTAGTGGGTTGTGAAAATATGCATCCTTGAGATCCAAGGTTGCGAGGAAGTCTCCCTGATTGAGCAACGGAAGAACCTGCTGCAGCGTCAGCATGTGAACATTTTCTGAGAGAATATACTGATTTAGGGGCCTGAGGTCCAGTATGGGTCTGAGAGACCGTCCTTCTTCGGGACTAAGAAGTACAGGGAGTACACTCCTGTGCCTTCTTCCTCCACCGGCACGAGCTCGATTGCCCCTTTTTGCAGCATGACGAGTACCTCCTGCTGCAATAAGTGCAAATGCTCTGTGGACATAGGACGGTGTTTTGGTGGCAAGTTGGGTGGAGTGGATGTTAACTCCAGACAATAACCGTACTGGATAAGTTTTCTGACCCACCTGTCTGTGGTGATGGATTTCCAGACTGGCAGGAACTGCTGCAGTCTCCCCCCGACAGGTGTTGCATGGTCGGGGGGCAGTGACAGGGCGTCACTGTTTGTTGGTGGCGGAGGAGCGGGAGTTGTTGTTTCCACGACCTCTGCCCTTGGTGCTGTTGCCCCGATAGCCGCCTCTACTCTGCTTGGTGTAAGAGGACTGCGCCCCACCTTTAGTGTATTGTGTTTGCTGGGACATCTGGCCTCTGGAAACACCTCTATTGCTTGAGCGACGAAAAGTATTGCCCCGAAACTGTTGGGACTGGAGAGCCCCCATGGACTTTGCAGTCTCGGTATCCTTCTTTATTTTTTCCAGGGTGGTATCCACCTCAGGACCAAATAATGTATCAGGGTTTACAGGCTGATTGAGGATGGTGGTTTGTATCTCCGGCTTGAACCCGGAGATTCTGAGCCAGGCCTGACGTCGCAACATGACACTTGTGTTAATGGCCCTTGCCGCGGTGTCCGCCACGTCCAGTGCACATTTAATAGAAGCGGAGCTTCCCTTCTTGAATGAGCATCTCCGCTGCCTCTTTATACTGATCTGGTAGATGTTGTAACAGGGTCTCTAGTGCATCATAGTGTGCCCTGTCATATCTGGCCAAGAGTGCCTGAGTGTTTGAAATACGCCAGATATTGGCCGCTTGAGCCGCCACCCTCTTCCCTGATGCTTCTAGCACTTTAGTTTCCTTGTCAGGGGGAGGAGCATCACCAGTGGTCTGTGAATTTGCCCTCTTTCGGGCATTAGAAACAACCAGAGAGTCCAATGGCAACTGGCCCTTGATGTAGGTAGGGTCGCCAAGTGCCGGCTTATACTTTTTTTCAATCCTAGGGTTGATAACCCTGGCACGTGTGGGTTCTTTAAAAATGTCCGCAGCATGTTTCAGAACCCCTTTTAGCATTGGGAGAGTCTTGACAGTCTTTTCTGCTGTGGAAAAGGTATCAAAGAGGAAGTCCACTTCAATAGGGTCAGCATGCAGCTGGACGTCGTGGTTTTTAGCCGCCCTCTCAATTAGAGCATTAAATGCTGCAGAATCCTCAGTAGGAGATGTTTTGACATTGTACACCTGAGTGTCCGGGGCAGTTTGCTGATCCCCTGGGTCCCCTGCATCTGCCCAAGAGTCCTGGTGATCCTCAGGATCAGTGTTGGCAGGGAAGTTATACTCCTCATCATCACCTTCCCCAGCCTCCACATCTGAATAAGTGGGTGAGGGTGTAGCAACTGTTCGAGTCCGTGGAGCAATTGGCTCAACCAGAACCGGGGAATTCGTAGAAGGCTTTTTGCGCTTCAAAGGAATCGCGTAGGACTCCATAGGCTGTGCCGCCGTGATCTTTCTTTTGTAGAGGGTAAGTTTACCGGTGTCGGCGTCGATAAAGTGTTCCGACTGCTCCTCCATCAGGGGTTGTCGATGCTTCGAGCTCCCAAGTGGCTGAGAAGGCTTCGACCCCGTAGACACCTGCACGGACGCGTCGTCGACCGGCCTTGGTGCGAACGCCTTCGGTGCCACCTTCGGCGGTAACGTGAACAGGAGTGGCGCCGAGGACTTTGGCGTTTTGGCAACTTGCTTCGGGGTGGAAGCATCCTTCGGATCGACCGCAGAAGCCTTGTTCCTGATGCGTTGCAATGAGTCCGACACCTGCTTTGTGAAGGATGCGGACGGTTTCGTCGACCCGACAGACGGTCTCGGTCCACCAGCGTGTGCAGACTCGAGCGTCGAAGTCTTGGCTTTCTCCGGCCGATGCGCGGGATCAGCCCTCTTAGGTGCGCCGTGTCCTTCTACTGTGTCGACGGCCTTCGGCGCCGACGGCTTCGGGTCGGCGGCCTTGACAATTGGTTTCGGCGCCCCAGTCTTCGGCTCGACGCCCTTGAGCGATTTGGGCTCGACGCCCTTGACCGACTTTGGCTCGACGCCCTTGGTCGACTTCACCGGGTCGACAGCCTTCTTTGGCTTCGGCTGCCCCGACATGTCGGAAGACGAGGAGGCGGCCAGAGGGACAGACGTCTTCTGTTCCGACGGCGTCTCCATCACTTTGGTTTTCGTCGACACCGAAGCTTTCACTTACGGTTTGACCAACGGCGGCTCCGTAGAAGTGTCCGTAGCCGGGGCCGTGGATCTGGGTGTAAGGTCTTGGGTAAGGCCATGTGGCGATCCCTCGACCTGAGCCTTAGTTATTGTTCGAACGGGGCATAGCTCGTCGCCTGAGCTATCTTCTGTGGCCCCATAGGCCTCATTGTCGTCTCCTACCTCGTCGACGACTTCTTCTGTATCGAGCACTTCGACGTCTGCGTCGTAGTTGTAGTCGATCTCCTCCGCTGGAGTTGAAATCGTCTCCTGATCTTCTGGCTCGTCTGCTTCTTCCCTCTCGAAGATGTTCACCGGTGCCGGGGCCGACTGCTGGGCCTCCAGGCGCGCCATGCGCCGAAGTCGAATCGTCTTCTTGGATCGAAAACGGGAACAAGCCATACAGTTGGCTTTATCGTGATCCGGCGAGAGGCACTTGTTGCACACCGGGTGGACGTCGATGTGGGGATACTTCGATCCGCACACGGGACATTTCTTGAACGGGCTCCGTTCCATGATGTCGTCGAAAGTCTGGTTGCGTTGACTGGGCCTCGAGCACCGAAGAGCCACGCGACTCCTCTGGATGTCCGACTCGGGAACTGAGCCGGAACAGATCTGGGCACCGAACGTTAGACAATACCGACGGTATAGGAAAAGGCCTTCGGGCCTTATCAAAAGTCTATATCGATTCCGAACTGGAGATATCGAATATACATCCGAACCCAATGGCGGAAAAAAACAATCTGGGGATGGAGTCGATGCCCATGCGCACTGTAGTCCAGGGGAGGAGCCACCTATCTCGTGATACTTCGAAGACTCTATGCTATAGATATGAATTCAGCAGCCCACATGCCTCGAACATAATGACAACCCAAGAAATGTGAATCCTTGAGATATATCCCCAAACCCCAAAATGTAGACTGGTGTCCAAATTCATAGACCTGTGTTTGATTTTGACAAAGGGACAGATAAAAATAGGGTGGAAATGATCTAAACCTCCGAAATTTAGGGCAGAATATGGAACTATATTGTTGCTGCCAGATGCCAAAAGAGGACAAGGAAAATTGGATTTTGCTAAAGCATGGGAGCGTAAATTTGGATTTAATACATGTGGATGATGACACTGGTGGAAGCCACACCTTACCCGCGGTCAATTAAGCCTGACCAGGGAAGTGAACGAAAGGAGAGGGATTTCCAAACATAAAAGTAGACACCAATGGCCTCTCTGTGTCCAGTGGGATACTCAATCATTATGCAGTATTTGACTTTCTTTTACATGCTCCGTGCCCCCCCACTACTCTACATTGTAGATTTGCTCCATATAAAATATGTAAAACAATGGGTCCATGTTCGATCTCCGCAGTTGGTTGATGGTTTGTTTAGTTTTGCATTTATGCATTGCGTTAACACATTTGTAAGTTGTACTAGTACTACCAGTAAGAGTGGAAAGACGAACAGAGGATTACAAAAAATTAAATTCCACATATAATAGGCTCAATTAATAGAGAGAAATGGTATATAGTCTCATATACAGACAATAAGATGCAGAATGGTTCCAAATTGGCATACAGCTCTTTACATCTCATATCCTTTGTCTGATGCCCCAACACAGCAATGATTTATATATACCAGATGTAAATAGTAAGAGTATTACCTGAAATAATGGTAAAAATGTTTGTAAAAAATAAAAATAAAAAAATAAAAATAGGTGGTCTCAGTGTTCTATTGAAGGTGAAATGAATGCCTGCTGAGAACTGAAGGCGGTACCACTCCTTGAAGGATTAAGTAGTCTTAGAAGCCTCTGAAGGCACAAGGCTAGACTAGGCTAACATGATCTCATTCCTCAGGGAATGATCAACCAAGGATTCTCCACTCAGAACCCAACACTGCATTAGGTCCTGGTGGTTAGGATTAGACTAAAATTTGTCTACCACCATGACATTACTCAGATGAGAAAATTATATAGGTTGGGATAGCAAAAGACATTCTGCTTTCACAGTAAGGTCGTCTCTAGAGCCAAGATCTTAGCAAAGACCCATACAGTGGCCCTGAGGCCAAAATGGAAGGGGTCTTGTTTTTTTAGTGTTGGTTTCCACAGAAGTGAAATTGAATTTCGACAATTCTGCAAAATTTGATTCTACATACCATGGAAGGAAAAAAGGCCACACTGTACGCAAACTCTTTGGTTTGTTTAATTCAAGCCGTTCTCCCGGTAGTAAACATGTCCAGAGAGGCACAGATGAAATGCCCCGTTCCTGAGGTTTCTCTGAATCTCGGTCTCCAGGGAGAACCCCTCAATGGGGCCCAAACTACAAAAAACACCCAAAGATCCATCAGTTTCTCAGCTTGACCTGCAGAATGAATACGGGCACATTTTGTACCAGATCTCACTCCAGAGACCAATTTTAAAAAAAGAGGAATTTGCTTGTTCCGCGAAATAGTATCGCCAGCCCTAGTTGTGAGATTCATGGCCCTTGACTGGCTAATCACACTAATGATTATTGGCCAGACACTGTTGCAAAAGGGCTTTTATCATATCTAGATCATCAGTCCAGATGATGAAAGGAGTTGATTGAGTGAGACTTTGGGGATGCTGACTGGGGCAGCCTGTCTCCAGTGAGGTCCCTTACCCAAAACCACCTTTGAGGTGCAATCAAATCACCTCTACCACTGAAAAAAGCTATCCCTCATCAAAGTCACAACAAGCTCACTGAATCGATGACTCGCAGCAATAACACGCAGGGCCTGAAATCCGGTGTCGTGAAGGATTCAGAGATTGACTCATTGTTAAAAGATGTTAAAAATTCAGAGAAAATACTATCGCTTGCTGTCAAACTAAATCAATGAAAGTTACCCTGAAGCCTGTCAACCTATTACTGTCTGCAGGAGAGGAAGCAATCTAAATGGTGTAATACCAACTTACCCTCTGGCACAAACTCTTTTTAGATAATCAGCCTCATGACCATTTGTTATATTACATTGGTGTTTTATTTAGTGATGAAGCATCCGGATTTTTATTTCCCCTTGCTCCATTTCCCGTTTACTGCTTTCCAATTGCACCAATGAGTAAATAACCCTGTAGATATCAATGGCGCATTCCGAGTGTAGTGGTTTACATCTCACCTTAGATCCTGTGAAAAATCAATGACCATTTGAAAAGGAAATGTGGAAATCCCTTAGCCAAAAACGAGGACAAGTTCTTATGAGCATCTTGTCTTTGAATAAAAACAAACTACCAAGTAACTAACTCGTGAATATGAAGGTCCAAGCACACTGTCCACAACGTTTCCAGAGTTAGATTTTACTAAAACCTGAACTTCAGAGTGAGCAATTTCAGACCATAAAAGTCGGAACATTTCTACACCGTTGACCACACGAGGCATGGACCTCAAATTAGTTAAACATCACTACATAGCTTTTCTTCAAGTCTTTGACCGTGTTAATGAAGTCAAGGGGATCATTATCACGTGTTTCTCTTTTCTTGATATAGCACATATATAAGGAGACTACAGTCAAGTAGAAAGTCAAAGCTGAATTAGCTACGTGTAAGTCATATGCTAGAGATGCACTCAAAAAGCAAAACGACTAAAGGATTTCCTTGTACACCAAACAAAGTTAATGGAAAATATCCTAGAATGCATCCATCATTTATTTGGAATGGTGAGGTACGTCATGCACTAGCCTTTCAAGAACTAGTGTCACAAATTCAGGACTTGTTGGTAAAGCTAGTCCCTCAGCAAGGGAAGAGGAGATTCTAGCTTAGAGAATGTCTAATTATAGACCTAGAGAGATTTCTTCGAGATCTGAGAAACTGAACTGGTGCGCTCACAAAAAGTCAATCACTTTTACTCTTGACCAGTATATCTCATCACCCTCACCATAATGTATAATAAATACACTGTATGAAATCCACAGAGATGGCCTAACCAGCAGTCCAGCTATCAGTCTCCATCTGGAAGAATAGTTGGGTGCAAAAATATCTAATTCTGTGTGGCCCCAGAATCAGATGTTGCGGTTTGCATGCTAGATCAGAACACGGATCCATTATTTTTGCTGAGTGTTGGTATTCAGAAAGTTGGTTTCATTGCCTCTATTCGAGAGGAAATAAATCTTACTGTTGGCCTTTCAAAGTATTCAGCGGGTATTCCCAATCAGCAAGACCGTACTCCTTTTTCCAGTTGATATGCACTTTCGTTGCAACATTAGCACCATCACAAAACTACCTTCTGCTAAATATGAGCACAATTTAAAAAGAAAAGAAAGATGGCTGGTGTGAATTAGGTAAATGACCTTGAAAGACAAGAAAATAGACTTTCAAGTACATCCACACAAAGATGAAGAAAGGAGCAGTGTGAAAACATTACATTTAGGGGCCCTCGAGGAGAAAAGGAGAAAACCCAATGGCAAGATGTCTGATCTGATTGTAGGAATAGCAAGGACTGGCAAAGCCAAAAAGTCCAGCCTAGGCAAGCGTTCCCTTGTTGGGTTTTTTTCCAATCGCATGCGAACATTTGACAAACATAAAAATAATGTAAACATAAAGGAGTGACACAGCAACCATGGGATAGAAGTGCAGTAGACAACACGTTGCTGTGCACATGTGATCAGGCAAAATGCCATCTCCCACAATGCAGAACAGCCAAAGGCTGAAGTGGGTTCATACCCTGGCCGTGCTATATGCTGTGGTGGGCGGAAGCAAAATGTTAATCACAGTCATGAGTGAGTTTTCCTCACAGAAACCAATAGAAATGGGATAGAGAAACTGTAGAATTTACTAACTAGTAAAGCTTCACCGATGTCATGGATACATGGGCCCTCCAGAAGGACAACTAAACTTCATGAATTCCAAACTGGAGTTTGCAGATGGCACCAACCTTGGTGGTTACGTTAGAACATCCAACTTTACCTGATAGAATAACAAATAAAGAATGGCTCTTCTCCATCTTCCAAAAGCCTCTACCCGCCCTTTGGGAATATTATGGGCTGTGATTTTTGGCAAGGGTCAAGCAAAGGCAATGAGGCCATCTCTGCAGGAGACCATCCTTCTAAAGTCTTCTCCACTCTTTGTCCGACTCTATGCCTTGTCAATGGTAAGGTTCCAGCCGCCTCAGAAAATGAGTGAACAGGGATTGGCTGCAGAGGGGGGGGGGGGGGAAATAACCCCTGCTAGGCCTCTTTTAGGTTTCTACAAATGTATACTCCTTCGGGGCAACCAAAGTGACAGAATGATCCATTCTCCGTGTCCCTCTGGATCCCTGGACATAATTCCTTGACCGTATCATATTTCCTTACAGACACTACTTGAAAATCTTCTGAGCATTCTCACGGCAGTAAAAGGTGACACAAAAACACCCACACTGGCACTCACAAAAACTGTTGCTAATTTGGGTAATGTCGGTTATGTTTCATGGAATCCTCCTGTACTCACTTTTAAATTCTATATAATATTAAGAAAATTATTCTCGGAAAGAACTCATGGGCCCGACAAAAACCTGCATAAACTAATCCGTTCAAAAACACCCGTCACCATCTACCCATGTATGAAAGGAACTGACCTCATTGCGGAGCTCCTGATCCAGATCCTCGCAACGGTCAAGTGGCACGCCACTCACCAACTCCATGGTGAGGACCCTCTTCCTGGTTAGTTCATCAATCACTTCTGGTACACGGAAGAAGGGATCATCTTGCAGCAGCTGCCTTTACATGAACATTGCCAATGGGAAGACAGCAGAAGGGAGCAACAAGGGAATTAGAGCACCCCTAGAATGCAGGCTCCATGCAACACCACAAAGTAGTTGAGAGACTTGTATGTCACTAGAACGCATTGATACTATAAATACACCCTTCTGCGAAAATATTCATTTAGAAAGCCTGTATTACTATTGCACCAAAAGTATTTCTACTGCAACACAAGGGTGCATCAGTTTCACAATGTTAGCAACATTTGATCAGTGCACACCACATGAAATAATGATGTAATCTACAGGTTCCAATTTTCCCATATTTATGTGTCCTTACAGGCAGGCGGCAGGTCTGCTTTAAATAAAACATACTCAAAAGCATTATTTATATTTGCCGCAAGTTTAACCCGTTGACCGCGGTGAGAATTCCGCCGCGGTGCGGGAGTTTTAGACAGTGGGCGGGGTTTGGACGGCCCCTGGTCGTACTCCACAGACGCCCACCGTCACGTGGCACAGCCGGGGGCCGTACTAAGCACGGAACGGATTAAACCCATTTAAGAGTCCATACCTGAACCTTGTGGCACACCGGGCTTCTCTGTTGTAATCACACTCCCAAGCTAGTTCGCTTCCCAGAACTTCAATACTGTTCTCTGCAAAGAGTCCTACAGGAAAGGAGACAGGGAGCAAAAAAGCATTTAAACAGCATTACTACTGAAACAAGTGCCGTAATATATGATCCATGAAAGATGTTTTGTTTGCATAGTTCCTTCTATTTACTATAAAATTTCACAAAATGGTGGTCTTTAAAACAAATAGTTCCACAAAAGCCCCTTAAACAACTGCGATTTATAGTGCTAATACTGACGAAAAGATATGTGCTTTCTAAATTTCATTCAATGATTAGCTTGTGTGCTAAACCAACATTTCCCAATCGGTGAAGCCACATGCAAGAGTATTAGGTGTGCCTTGACAGAGGGGCAAAGGAGTAAAGATGAGAAATCAAAAAGATACCAGAGAAATTAGGGAAGACTACAACACAAAAGTATTCTTTCAAGCCAAACACAAATTACTGTACCTACAATTTGAAGACATCATAAAATCTAAGATGGGAATGAGTTACTTGTCATTTAAATATCTGTTGTAGTGTATAGTGATGTAGATTCACATGCTCTGCATACTCCTGCCATCTAGTGTTGGGTGCAGACGTTTAAAAAATGGGTTATCTTTAAAATTTCTTTGAGTAATGAGGTATGGTGTAACTCCTCCTAAGTTAGTAATGCACATGGTTACCAGCTCCATTGTTAAAAAAAAATTCGCACAGTAGATGAGCATACGGATGAAGCAGCAAGTAGAGACAATATGGTGACCATGCTGATGTTTTGTACAAGGTATTAGGAGCTACATTTGAGAAAATAGCTGAAACACCACAGGCTCCCACGGAAGCGAGTGGGCGCACATGTGAATCTTCTGCATGCTTCAAACAGATGTTTACAGGGTATCATATTCTATTCATAGCATGTGTGGCTGTAGATCCACATGCTCTGGCATGGGGATCTATGGTTATACAAGAGGCCATCTTCCTCTAGAGGCGCATCAACGTTCTGACTGTGAGTTGATAATGTGGGTGGAAAAGAGGCAGTAGGTGCTGGAATGCCTGCACCTTTTGTTGATTAGGGTAGGCTGCGGTAATGGCTGCATTCAGGAAGAACCCTAGAAAAGGTTCAATCTGAAGAGGCTGGAGATGAAACCAAAGTGGTGCCGAAGGGAAATGGTGGCTTGGGTGTGGGTAAGGCACTGATGCCTGAGCTCTTGATCAGCCAATCGTCGAGTTAGGGGAGCACGTGAGTACACCTCCTTCTGAAGTGGGCAGCTACCATGGCTAAGCATTTGGTTAACACACTGGGAGCTGTGGTGACCGTGAATGGTTACACCTTGAATTGATAATGCTGGCCACTTATCACAAAGGGCAAGAAGCAGCAATGAGCTTAATGGATGAGTATGTGGAAGTAGGCATCATTCAGATCTAGTGCAATCATGAAGTGGCCTAGCAGCAGGAGGATATCCTGAAGGGTGGTTGTTAGAACTGGGGTAACTAGTAGGCAGTGGTTTGTAAACTGTCCAAGTAGGGACCCTCGCTCTAGACAGGGTAAGTTAAATACCTAAGATAGCCTCTGCTCACCCCCTTGGTAGCTTGGCAAAGAGCAGTCAGGCTTATCTCAGAGGCAATGTGTAAAGTATTTGAAAACACATATACACGCAAACACACACAGTAACAAAGTGAAACACTACAAAAAGACTCCACACTGGTTTAGAAAAATAGCCAAAATTAAACTGAATAAAACAACCAAAACGAAAAAAATCCAACATATGCGAGTCAATATATGAATTTTCAAAAATTAAATTAAGTTGATCTTAAAAATCAATGAATACGCTTGATCAGGACAAAGTAACTTAGAAGCGTCAAAAATAAAAGACAATGCAATGTGCAGAGGAGGTAAAGTGTCAAAAAAGCAGGTGATGCGTCGTTTCCTTGCTGCTGGACAGGGGAGGTGATGCGTCGTTTGCGGGTATTAAACCTCAGTTCAAAACTGCAGTGCTGTGTCAATGAAGAAATCGGCACCCAGGGACGCTGCGTTGAAAGTCAAGTTGCACTGCGTCGATTCCACAGCATTGAAGCAGGCGCTGCGTTGGGGCGATGCATCACGGACTTCGGTGATGCGATGCTCGAGACTCATGCAGTGGCAGTTCTTTAGAGGCGCTGCAACAAAAAGCTGGGGCCTGCTTTTTTAAGCCACGGTTGTTGCATCAAGAGGAGACCATGCTCCGGAGCAGGCAGTGGTGATGCGTTGAGTTTTGGAAGTGCTGCACCAATTCCAAACGACGCTTGGAGTTGATGTGTGGATGTTCTGCTTTAGATCACCAGAACTCACTTCCAAGAGCCCAGGAACTGGGTTTGCCACCACTTGGCAGAGTGGGACCCACAGCAGCAGAGTCCAGGTGATGCCTTTGATGGCCCTGAGACTTCTTAACAGAAGGCAAGCTGAAATCCAGCCCTTGGAGAACCTAGGAAGCAGGATGTAGAAAACAAAGACCAGTCCTTTTCCTCCCAGGACAGAAGCAGCAGACCAACACAGAAAAGCAAACAGCAAAGTTACAGTTCCTCTGACAGCAATCCAGCTCTTCTTCCTGGCAGAATGTCGTCAACCCAGAAGTGTTATGACTATATGGTTTCACAGTCCAGTACTTACACCAATTTCGGCCTTTTAAGTAGGCAAACTTCAAATAAAGGTGTTTGTAGTGCACCAGACTGTGCCTTTCCTAGCCCTGGCTCCAGACACAGTGCAGGGGTGGACACTTCTTTGTGTGAGGAGAGGCACAGCCCTATTCAGGTGTCAGTGTCAACTCCTACCACCACTCTACCTCAGGAAAACCCATTATCCGGGTGATGGGCCATCAGGATATGCAGGGCACACCTCAGCTCCCTTTGTGTGACTGTCTAGAGTGAATGCACAAACAGCCCAACTGTCATCCTGACCCAGACGAGTATTCAGAGACAGGAAGAGGCGCAGAAGGGTTAAAATAGGAAAATGCCAACGTTCTAAAAGGTACATTTTCAGACCTGCAATTTAAAAACTAACCACTAAAAGAGGTATTTTTAAATAGTGAGTCCAAAGACACCAAACTCCAACTTTTTATCAGCTTCCAATTGGCAATACACTTGTAAGATGTTAAAAGGCAGCTCCAACGCTAACCTATGGGAGAGATAGGCCTTGCTGTAGTGAAAAACGAAATTGATGTTTTTTTACTACCAGGACATGCAATACAACAGTACCTGAATTACCTTTTAAATAATCTGCACCCTGCCCATGGGATTACCTTGGGCCTGCCTTAGGGGTGGCTTACATGTAATACAAGGGAAGGTTTGGTTGACACTGCAGTTTAAACTGCACGCACACAGACACTGCAGCGGCAGGTCTGAGACAGGTATGCAGGGCTACTCATGTTGGTGGCACAATCAGTGCTGCAGGACCACTAGGAGCATTTGTATTGAAGGCCCTGGGCACACCTGGTGCACTGTACCAGGGGCTTACTAGTAAATCAAATTGGCCAATCCTGGGAGAAAACAAAAAACATTCAATTTAGTGAGAGAGCATATGCACTTTCAGCACTGGTCAGCAGTGGTAAAGTGCCCAGAGCCCTAAACCTTACAAAAAGAAGGTAATAAAAAAAGAATAGGAGAAAGAAGGCAAAAAGTTGGGGGATAACTATGCAAAAAGTGGCAGGTCCAACAGCAGTCATGTGGATATGTTCCGAGAGATATCTCCTTCGATCATACTACAGCCCTCCACCGGACGGATCATAGCTGTGTTCACTTCAGCTACAAAACAACCCTAACCCACAACCGTCTACAACCCATTCCCCGAAGAAAATGGAACAAAATCTCCACCGAACAACTCCTAACATCACTCAGCCAAAACACTCCCACCCTGGCAACGGACCCAGACCTAGCGCCCACCAACCTCAGGCAATGGATTACCCACAGTGCGGACGAACTAGCACCCCTGAAAAAACACCAGTCGAAATCATCCAGCAAAAAAGCTCCCTGGTTCAATGATGACCTTAAAAAATCCAAGAAGACATGCCGCACCCTGGAGAAGAATTGGAGAAAAGAACCAACTTCAGACAACATGGACTCCCTCAAGACAGCCACCCGCAAACACCACCAACTGATCCGATCCGCCAAGAAATCAGCACTTAAGAACCGTCTCGACAACAATTCTCATAACAGCAAGGAACTCTTCAATATCGTCAAAGAATTCACCAACCCTCCCGCAGCATCCAACGACATCACTAACTCCCAAGACCTCTGCGATGCGCTATCCTCCTTCTTCTACAACAAAATAGCCGACATCCACAACAGCTTCAAGAATACTCCCAATGACCAACTCACCCCACCCACTTCAGATCCCACCCCTCCAACTAACTACCTCAACTCCTGGAACCCAATCACCATTGAAGACACCATTCGCCTCATGAACTCAATCCACTCTGGCTCACCTTCTGCCCCCTGCCCCCACTTCATCTTCAACAAAGCTGACTCCATCATCGCTCCCCAACTCCGCGATGTCATCAACTGCTCCTTCGACTCCGCCACCTTTCCAGAAATATGGAAACACGCCGAACTCAGCGCCCTTCTGAAAAAACCAACAGCAGACCCCTCAGATCTGAAAAACTACCGACCCATTTCCCTACTCCCTTTCCCGGCCAAAGTCATCGAGAAAGCCGTCAATAGCCAACTAGCAGCCTTCCTTGAATCCAACAACTCCCTGGATCCCTCACAGAACGGCTTTCGAGCCAAACACAGCACCGAAACCGCCCTCATTGCGGCGACCGACGACATCCGAGCACTCCTGGACAACGATGAAACAGTGGCCCTCATTCTACTCGACCTCTCCGCCGCCTTCGACACTGTCTGTCACAACACCCTCATACAACGCCTCAACAACATCGGCATACAAGGAAAAGCCTTGGACTGGATCATCTCATTCCTAGCCGGGAGAACACAGAGAGTCCGACTCCCCCCATTCTACTCAGAGCCCACCGAAGTCATCTGCGGCGTACCTCAAGGCTCCTCACTCAGTCCCACCCTCTTCAACGCCTACATGAGTCCCCTCGCCTCCATCGCACGTCAACACAACCTCAACATCATCTCCTACGCAGACGACACCCAGCTAATCCTTTCCCTCACCAAAGACCCCAACACCGCCAAAAACAACCTTCACGAAGGTATGAAAGAAGTAGCCGAATGGATGAAACAGAGCCGCTTAAAACTCAACTCAGACAAGACGGAGGTGCTCATCCTAGGATCCTCCCCCTCAGCTTGGGACGACTCCTGGTGGCCTTCCGCTTTGGGATCTGCGCCCACACCGACAGACCATGCACGTAACCTTGGCTTCATTCTAGACTCCTCCCTCTCAATGTCCAGACAAGTCAACGCCGTATCGTCCTCCTGCTTCAACGTCCTTCGCATTCTCAAAAAGATCTTCCGCTGGATCCCCCTCGAAACAAGAAAGACCGTCACCCATGCACTGGTCACGAGTCGACTGGACTATGGCAACACACTCTACGCCGGAATTACAACAAAATTGCAGAAAAAACTCCAGCGCATCCAAAACGCATCAGCGAGACTCATATTAGACATCCCGCGCCAAGAGCACATCACCGGTCACTTAAAAAACCTCCACTGGCTTCCCGTCAACAAAAGAATTACTTTCCGCCTTCTTACCCACGCACACAAGGCCCTTTATAATCTAGGACCCGAATGCCTCAACACCCGACTGTCCTTCTATTATCCCACCCGCCAACTAAGATCATCCAATCAAGCCCTCGCCGCAGTCCCGCGCATCCGAAAAACCACCATGGGTGGCAGATCCTTCTCCTTCCTGGCTGCCAAGACCTGGAACTCACTCCCCACCCACCTCCGCCTTACTCAGAATCACATCTCCTTCAGAAAAGAACTGAAAACATGGCTATTCGATAAAAAGTAAACCCCTCCCTCCAGCGCCTTGAGACCCTCTGGGTGAGTAGTGCGCTTTATAAATACCTGAACTTGAACTTGAACTTGAGAGGATGTACATGTTGAGGGGCCTGGGTTCTAGTATCGGTCTATGGGATAAGAAAGTATAGGGAGTAGACCACCTTGCCTTGGTGCTGAGGGGAAACTGGTTCTATGATCACTGAGGATGAGGGCCTGAACCTTCTCTTGTAGTAGGAGCAAGTGTTCTGGGCTGAAGGGGTATGTGTGTGAGGTGGGATGTTTTATAGGACTGAGGTGAGTTAGAGGTAGTAGCTGTGCTCGATGATTACTAGAACCCCCCAATCTGAGGTAATTTCCTCCCAGAGGGGAAAACATTCCTGAAGTCTCCCCTGCGACAGGTGTGTGATCAGGTGGATGTGGGGCAAACCAATTTTGGATGTAGAGGCTCCCTTGCTGGAGTTCCTCTGCCTCATCCCTTGAGTTGTAACCCGGAAGGTACAGGGTGTATATCTTTTACCATCCTGCAGGTGGTAGGCAGGCTTGCTGCTGACAGTGACATGACTGAGTTTAGTCAGTGGAGGGGCTTTTGGGCCTCCCTCTGGCCTGCTGCCTTCAAAAGGGACCTCTAACCATCGGGATTTGAAGAGTACCCATGGCCTTGGTTTTGTCTGTGTCCTTTATTTTTTCAACATCTCATCAACTCACAGGCCAAAGAGGTTCCCTCAGTCGAAAGGCAGGTTGATGAGGTGTTGTTTAACTTCCAGCTAAAAGCCTGAAATACATAACTGGGAGTGACAGCGTAGGATAAAGGAGGTACTTACCCCTCTGGCGGTTGTGTCAGCTGAGTCTTAAAACGCAACATATGATTGCATTACAAATAACTTTTCCCTTATCTATAATTTCTTCCCTCTTTTTCATTCCTAATCAGGGAGATGCTGCAGTAGCGTGGCCACGGCCTCCCTTTGGGCCCTGTCATACCGTCCACACAACAGGAGTCACAGGGGGAAGAAAAGGGGATCAGTCCGCCCCCCACTCAATGTGTTACCACTCAACAATTGGCCTGATTACCAGACATTACACCCAACACTGTATATCCAGCAATGGAGGGGTCACCAAAAATTTTATCACTCCCTCATGGACCTAACTAGGTCCTTAAGCTGTGGTGTATCCAAATTCTAAAAATGTTTATACCATCATGATCCACCCAATGTGCATGAAAAAAGTGTGGAAAGGAAAGGAGGCACCTCACGGTCGTAACACCAAGGGGACTGTTAGCTGGTACTAGTCAGCAAGTCCACTTATCATCATCGGTTACCACCTTTCCTGTTTAAAGTAACATATGTGTATGTGTTATTTAACAAAAACCTTAACCCATGAAATCAGGCAAAACTCAAAACCTAAGTGTCATAACATGCTACTAACATGTACGCCCAATGGACCCCATGAGGATATAGACAGAGAATCCTCACAACTAAAACTTGGTGAAGCTACCTAGCTTAAACTACCTTCATTTGATGCTGCTAGCTTCCCAAACTAAAAATGGTTCCAATCAAACCATAATCAATTACGCCGACATGTTTCGTTGCCCATGAGGAATTTCAGGCAAATTCTTCAGGGCTGCTGGGGTTCCAGATTAAAATCTCATGGTAGACTCACATCAAACCATCCGGTTGCGTCCATCATATATACCTGCAGCTGTGCATGGTAGGTAGGGGAAATCTGATATGCGTCAATCGATCGCGTTTCCCCACAGTGAATGCCCAAAGGTCCTATCACCGCTACCGGTTATAGCCGGGGCCCTACTCAGTGCCATCCTGTCATACCGTGACAGGAGGCCCATAGAATTGGTGATGCACCAGTGGATGGCAGCATCGACTGCCATCTTTTTGCCAACTGTCAATGGCTTGATCTCCAGTGCAGGAGGAGGAGCATCACCTGGAGCTTGGGCCGTAGCTCGCTTACTAGCAGAGAAAACCAGTAGATAGTCCAGGGTGATGTGCTCTCTTTTTTACAGAGGGTCAGATGTAAAAGGTTTAAAATGATTTTCTTTCCTGGTTGTTACTACCCGAATTGTTACTGGCGGAAAGTCTCTTTATGCAGTGATTTCCAACTAGTCTTCCCTGCTGCAGGGTGATTTCAACTCCTCAACGGGTGACCGTGCAAAGGGAGCTGAAATTCTGTGGCACTGTGGGAGCTGGCAGGTCTGCTTGTGGTAGGCAGCAGGATGCTGAATAACCTGATGTATTAGGTGGCGTTGTCTGGGATAGGACACCATGACAGGGAAATATCCATTGTCTCCGAGCAGTTCTACACTGTAATCGTCCCATGGGTTGTCTGTGCGATGTGAATAGAGAGGGGCTTCAACTTCCTCTATGTTGGAATAGGGGCTAGGGCTGCCTATGTACAAATAGGAGTGCAGTGACTCCTTTGTTGAACAAGGAGGTGGTAGTGGAGTGGGTGTTAGCGTAGGAGGTGGTGAAGGACTGGTAAGCTTGTCCTTGAGCTTTTTGGAGACATCTGATGTGGAGGGGCATCCGGTTATGGAATATCTTCGAAGTCTTCATGGGCAAAGTTGTCCAGAGGTAGCGGAGAGCTTGCCAGTGTGGGGTGGATAATGATCCAACTTTGCCTTTCGTTGAGCTCCTATTGAAGCTTCTTGAGGAAGAGCCTTACGGAGTGCTTGAAGCTGGCTGTGGATGGCAGTGGTGGGACAGACTCAAGTTTGAGTTGACAGGGAAGGAGGCACTGACGAAGCCTTTAGTTTCGCCATGTGATTGGGCGTCTCCGCGCCGAGATGCCTCTTCAGACTCAAAGACTGATGAAAGAGTACAGGGCAGGAGGGGATGGTTTCGAGGCTCTTGGCTGGATCCCATCTCTGCTCCAACACCTCGTCCCGGCTGGAGCCCAAGGGTGTTGGTGAACCTGTAGGTGGTTCACGCACTGGGCTTGTTGCCGGACTCCACTGGGTATGGGGCTCAGCTTCGAGGTGTACCTTTGCGTGTTTTGTGAGCTGGTGTTTTGCCTGTACTCACAACTCTCATAGGACTCTTGGTACGGGGGATAATGTCGCTGAGGTGGACAGAGCTGTTTTGTCTTCCTCTCCATCTTCCGTCTCAAAAGATTCTGAGCTGAAGACCTCTGTGCTGGGCTGGAAAATCTAAAGACGCAGAGTCTTCCTTCTCCTCAGCGCCAAGTGGGTCCACTTCACTGAAGATGGCTGGCGTTTCCTCTGTCAATTGGTGCATCTTGGAAGGGGCCCAACATCTGCCACTCTTTCGACGAAGGGTCTTCTTGCAACTGAAGGCCAAACAGAAGATGCAACGTGTTTCATTGTGCTCTGGGGAGTGGTTAGCTAGGGGTATTTTGAGTGGCAGTGTGGACATTTCCTGTATGGCATCTTCTCCATCACCCTCTAAGTCTCTTCATTCTCCAGAGTTGGCAGGGAAGATAGCAGGGACCCAGAGGGCAGGGCACCCCGAGGGTCAGGGATCCAGTCTTTGGAGACTGTGTCAAGGGAGAAGAGGAAAGGGATGACCATCCAAGTAAAACCCTTTAGAACAGATATGGAAAAACAGGCCCCAGAGCAGTGAATGTTGAGCAGCAAACACCTCTAGCCCGGGGGCAATGTTGATACCCGATGGCGACTAACAATGGAGCCGGTGCCCATGCAAAAAACTAACAAAGCGCGGAGTCACAGCATACCTCATGACTCTAAAGACTTCTTTGGAGAAAAACAAGGTTCAAAGGTCCGTGCCCTAAACTAGATGGCAGCAATATGAAGAGCAACTGCATCTACAACCTTACACGCTACAAACATAACATCATATACAACTATGTGAAACCTTTCATTTAAGAATTCTAAGACAACTATGAAATAGAAGTCCCCTTTATCACTAAGAATCCTAAAGAATAAGTATTCTAGAATGTTGTTTTGTTTGATGACGAAAGCTTGTGTTTTGTTACCTACTGTGACATAGTTCTTCGGATGGCCCTAGGTAGTAATTACAAAAATAACTGGTACTGCTGTGCTAGATTTCCTGGTAATTTAAAATTTTCTCCTCAAAATGATTTTTGCCAATCAGCAGGTGTAATCTACGTGAGGAAAACGCTTTGTCTGTGATAAAACCGCACTCATAATGTGGCGCGCACAAGTGTGACTGAAGGGAAACGCCAAGCAGGTCCTTTTTTATAAAGGATCAGTTTGCTGTGTGGGGGCCAAGCTCACAGCACAGGTGAACAGCAGCTATGCTCCTTATATGTGTAACAATTGGCCCTTGTCTGCTAACCACACATGCTGTTTCCCATCATTCACTTTGGTACTGTGAGCCCATCGTAAAGGGCAAGAATATAAAAATCTCTTCTCAGTAATGCTGAAATTGTAATATCCGTCCCCTAATTAAGAGGTGCATATTCGGGAATTGGTGTACCAACACTTAAGGAATGTGGTAATGGCACATCAGGGCTACCTGGATAGACAGGAGTCCAAAATTCACCCCACCTAGTCTAAGCTCGATTACACTCCAAGCAGAGGACATCAGACCCTGGGAGAACACAAGATGTGTTGCCAACTCTTGGAAAGCATATGCAAGGGAGTTGGCCTTTCTTCCCATCAACTGATGAAATCAGCAAAGCTTTCACTTGGGATGCAGGCCTGTGCATAATATAGGTTAACAACCACAAATGCATTGGCAAATCAGGGCTAGTGCTTTGTCCTTAGTCTGAGAGATGGGAACAGCCTAAATTAGTCATTAGTAAACAGCAAGGGAGTGTTTAGGTAGCAATCAAATTAAAGACAGCGATTTCAGAGGAACATTACAGAGCTGTGAAAGAGCTAGCACTTCACCTTCCGGGAGCACAACACTCATTTTAAGGATGGACAGCAGGTTTTCAATGTCGCTCTTGATGCTGTCGGCTACACCAGGGTACTGAGAAAGAGGAAACATGAAGTAAAAATCGACAATTTAGAAAGACATTATGTCCAACCACAGTAAGTAAATAGAAACAACAAAGGTATAAAGAAATACACAAATTAGTTTTAGCAACTGGTAATCGCCCAGGAAGTACTATAGATCATACTTTTTACACCCACTATGCCATTCTCGACAGAGAACAGCCATATGCAAATCAGGCTCAGTCCTGCTCTAAAAAGAAAGTTCAGCCGAACTTCCATGCCAGGCTCCTCTGATTTGGAGCACAATCAACCTCAGACCAGTTTCAGTCTACATAAGCCTCATGGGGAGGTACAACTTGAGTCCTGGGGGACATTGAGCACAAGACCCATCTTTTGACATCATTCTCACACTTTATGACTGGTAGGAGTACTTGAATTTATTTCAGCCACTGGCGACCACGTGGGGCCGCATTACTGTCCATAAAGAAAAGGGCATTAATAGGAATCAGTCAGAGGAGAGATTGGGAGGAACTGGCAAGTCAGGTTAGCATAAACCAATGATATCCACCTCAGGGCTGGCAGAAAATTTTACTCATTTGAAACACCAGTTTTATTGCAAAGCTTTTGCAATTAATTGAAAACAGTGAGCAACCTCGGCCACCTGTAGGATTGGGGACACTTTTAAAAATGGAGTGCAAAACTGCACAAATAAGGTGAAACACTCAGGCAAAGTCAACAGTTGCATTCCACATTCTTTATCACAATTACATAGGAAAACTTCAATATGACATTTAAAAAAGGGCTTTAAAGAACGTATTGCAGCATTGCTGCCCTAAACATTTTCATCGTTTTCCTCTTCTAAAGAGAACAAGCATTTACAATGCAATGGTTTTGCCTTTGTTAAAGTTTGAGCTACTGGCATTGCTCTTGACAATATTTTTATTTATGTTTTTTTTAACATAAATAAATGGCATTGTCATTTACAATGCCACTAGCTTTATCTCTCGCAAATGACACACACAAACACCCACAGAGAGCCCCCCCAACACACACTCAGAGGCCTCCCCACACACACACCCACACAGAGCCCCCCACACACACACCCACACAGAGCACCCCACACACACAGCCACACAAAGCCCCCCCACACACCCACAGAGCCTCCCAACACACTGTGAGCCCCCCACACACTGCGAGCCCCCCCACACACTGCGAGCCCCCCCACACACTGCGAGTCCCCCCACACACTGCGAGCCCCCCACACACTGCGAGCCCCCCACACACTGCGAGCCCCCCCACACACTGCGAGCCCCCCCACACACTGCAAGCCCCCACACACTGCGAGCCCCCCCACACACTGTGAGCCCCCCCACACACTGCGAGCCCCCAACACACTGCAAGCCCCCAACACACTGCGAGCCCCCCCACACACTGCGAGCCCCCCCACACACTGCGAGCCCCCAACACACTGCAAGCCCCCACACACACTGCAAGCCCCCACACACACTGCAAGCCCCCACACACACTGCAAGCCCCCACACACACTGCAAGCCCGAGCCCAAGCGTAGTTACAGGCAAATAGAAGGGGGTCACGTAAATGAAAAGGACGTTCATTCAAATGTTGACACCGCTACCCAGCAAATGGTTACAGCCAGCAGACCGGCACATACCAAAAGCAAATGTGAGCCACTGTTATACACAGTCCTTAAATGGTAACTCCTTTTCAGCTCATCCGCTTCTTTAGAAACATATACCAACAACTTGCAAATTTGTCTAGGGTAGGACTTATCCCCCACCACGCCTAAATCCTGGGCTACTAGCCCTCCAAAGAGGATCACAATTTGCACCACTGATAAGGTACAATAACCGTCAAAAATGTCTAGCGTTGCATGTGCACCCAATAAAAGGAGACCTGTATTATGGAGCTGGTTTAAATTGTCCATCTGGAGGATGGTCCCTTCTGTATTGAGGAGCTAATAGTGAAAGCAAGCAGATACAAACAGCCCAGACTGATATAGATTAAAAAAAATGAACGGTGAAAATGTTTTTAACTACTCCCATAGTGGGGCTTCTCTGGCTTGTTGTACAAAATGGTCTACATGTTGCCTCAGAGAGGGGTGGAGAAAATATACTTTTTTTTAAAAATAAGAAGTAGAACGTTCTGGTTGTGTGCGTGGTATTAGAAAAAATGATGACTAACTTTTATAAAGACGTTTGAGCATGGGTACTTTGCTGCTAACCACAGCTGTACGTTCCAACGGCGTTTAATCTGATAAGTAATGTTATTCGAGGTACATGCGATGAAAACTAAACACTGTCCTGTACGCTTAACACAAGAAAACAAATTGCAGTTAAAAAAACGCATAAGTCTTACAATCTACTTACTCAACATTGTAAAAAAAACTACTATAAACAGTTGTCTAAAAGAATCTCCAAAACAACTATTCACTTTAAGTAGAACATCCACATACACCCGCCACGCCACAACAGAATAGAATGATTATGAAAGTGATGCGTCCTTCTCAAAGAGTATATGGATGGGTCCTTCAAATCAAAACATGGTAGGAGCTTCTTGCATCATCTAGCTTTGGCATTAGACGCAGGCAACGGCATGTTGCTAAGGACGTATTGCCAATACTTACCCATTTTTAGGCTTTCAATAACGCAGAACACCACAAATTTTCGAGCACGATCTATAAACAACTAAGAGAGCGCTCTATACTGCGACACTCAACGCACAGCATACATCCCAATGAACAGGGCAACGAGTCCTCAGTTTGTTTACATTACGGGCCCAGAGTGGGGGAAAGCACGATACCTTGATCTATCCAGCACACCATGCTAAGGCCAGACGAGAGGGACTGTGAATGCCAACGAAGTATTATACTACAGTAGAGGCATACTACTACCCTCAAAACACCCAGGCCTAAAATCCCCCAACGGCGCCCTAAGGGAGACGGCCCGAGCCATAAACACGAGGTGCACGACTGCACCCCTAGCATTTTATTTATTTAATTTCGGCTGAAGATTTTCGTAGCCCCTCCGACATCTCTTACCTTCGTGGGTCTTGGCGATCTTCGCCATCTTGCCGGACGGTATCTGTTAGCTGATTCTACGCAGGGGCGATCTGCAACTGTTTCCGGTAGTGCGCAGTGTGGATGGTGGAACACGCGTGCGTACTCAACAGCTCTAGAAATAGAGTGTTAAATTCAAGTGGGACGCAGGAGCTTCAAAGGCTATCTTGTACGCATGTTCGATAGTAGGTTAACCTGACCGCCATCTTAGAATGGTGTTGCAACCACATTACTAGTTGGTGTCGAAACCAGTCTGGCTAATGGCGGGCGCTTCCACCTGTTTTAAACTTAGTTTAGTATTCAAATTAAAACAAAATAATTTTTAAAACTGGCATATGTTTTTCTGGTGCACCATCACCTACGTGGTCATTCAAAGTAATAAGTATTACGTTCAGATTTCTAAGACCAACAAGCGGGAGGGGGCGGGAAAGGGGGAGGAGAGACGCAGCGCCATTGCGAGGCCAGCATCAGGAAACAAGCGGGAGGGGGCGGGAAAGGGGGGTGGAGAGACGCAGAAGTGCCGGCAATGCCGGACCAGATTCGGGGGGCGTTCCCGGCTTTCGGCTGACGTCGCGTGACGTCGGCAAAAGCCAAAGAATCTCGGGAACGCCCCCGAATCTGGTCCGGCATTGACGGACAGGCCCCTCGTCCAATGGCTAGGCTCCAAACCCACACTACAGTTCTCATTAGGTTTTCGCCTGCGCGAAAAAGATGCGCAGAGCGCATCTTTTCGCCAGGCAAAACCTAAAAACATGAAAGAGGGACATTGTCATAGACATGCAGTCTCCCAAAGAGGAAAATAAATGGAATCTTGCTCTGTGGCTGCCCGTAGACAACCACAAACCCAGGAAGCAGCACAATAAAAGTTAGTCCTTCGATCTATTCCAACAGCCTGGCCAAAGACATAAGATATTATAGCCAGATCAGCGTTTCCATTTCTTTGCCTCCAGCGGGGAGTGTGAAAATAGTTAAAACATTTAATGAATTACCTTCAAAAGCAAACTGGTGTTACAGGTATTTTTTTCTTTTCTGAGCAGTGATCTTCATTCATATTAATATTTACTAACACCAAAGAGAAGAGCAAACCTTCTCTTCTGAAAGGCTTGCTATTGGTTTATTCTGCTTATAACTTCTCACCATACCTTTAATGACGTTTTTCAGTGAATGTTCGTTTTTTGTGTGGATGATATATTATATCTAACTTCCATCACAGCCATTCATGCTCCGGAAACCATATGCAATGCCGATCCCCGAGTCCATTTCATTACATATGACCAACCTCCGCCAGCACACGGCCCGCACCCAAACGTCTGCGGATGACCAGTGCCCACGGATACATTTTTTGGGCCCTTCACCTAGTCCTGTGTCAGTACTCAATCTCTTTCACATCCTTGTGATTGGTAAGCACCCAGGCGTCCCTGACCAATCACAGCGCTGCAATGCCCAAGAGGGCCAGCCAAACAGTCATGTGCACTTAGAAGTGGGCAACCCACTACTCCTCTGCCCTGCCACAGGAACAAATTAAATGATAATAACGTTCAGTTATTATCATATTATTTTTCCTTTGTTACGTTGCTTAAGCAGTGGGGTGATGCTCCTCTGCCTTAGCGGAGGACCCGCTCCTGGTTGTGGGGGAAATGTAAAGGAGTAATTGTTTATTGTTTTTCCCTCTTTCTTTAAAATTGTTACCTCTGTAGAAGGTTTTAGTTGTTGAGGTTTGTCCCAGAGTTTTATATTGTGAACCAGAGGTATCTCTGAAATCTGTTCTTGCCCCTTGTATGAAATTGGGCCTCCGAAAAGAAACTCTATAGGTGCTAGTTTGTAGAGCTTCAACTGATTTTGCTACCCGTGTGTCCTATTTCATTCTTTCAAGAACTGTGTCCAGCTGGGGGCCAAAGAGATGTTCTTTGTCAAATGGGAGGTTCAGTATGGTCTTTTGTACCTCAGGTTTGAAGCCTGACACCCTGAACCATGCATGTCTTATTGTTAAGACACTAGTATTTATACTCCTAGCAACAGTGTCAGCTGCATCTGATGCACACTTAATAGCGCTGTTGATGATATAAGTTTGCCTTCATTAACAATCTCTTGACCTCATTTTCAGTGCTCCTCAGGGAGATGTAGGAGAAGCCCCTCCATTTCGTCCTAGTGGGTCCTGTCGTTTCTTGCTAATAATGCTTGGCTATTTGCTAATTGCCAATGATAAGCTGCTAGTGCCGCAACTCTTTTACCAGAGGCATCCATAAGTTTGGATTCCTTTTCTGGTGGTGGTGCTTCTCCAGTGGTTTGAGAGTTAGCCCTTTTACCTAGCATTGGACACTACTAAAGAGTCAGGAGTTAATTAACCTCTAATAAAAATGGGGTCTGAAGGTGGTGGTTTGTATTTTCTTATCGATGCGAGGAGTAATCATTCTTTCTTTGACTGGTTGTTTAAAAATTTCATCTGCATAAAGTTTCATACCCTTTAGAAGTGGTAAGTATTGTGCCCCTCTTTGTGTATTAGATACATTCTGAGTCTTCTTCTGAGTGAGACTAGGACTCAGAGTCCTGTATGGAAAGGAATTTTTCCTAAGCCGCTGAAGCCTCTTCCTCCTTGTCCAGAGATATCATCCATCTGCTTGCGCTACTTTTCTTGTCGACTCTCACAGCGTTCCTCTCTATGTTTGGGAGAGAAAGAAGTTGCAAAAGGGATGTTGGTTGGTGTGAGGGTATTTGGAGTGGCACTTCGGATATAAACGGAACGGAGTGCGTTCCATTAGCATGTCATTCTCGATCTCATTAGAAATGAAGAAGTGTTGCCCGGTCGGGCTAGGCCCATAGGCCACAGAGACGAGTCAAAAATCCGCTACGAAGTCTAGTATGAGATGTATACTATACCGATCGAAACAATACTATATATATATAAATCCCCTGCGTGGCCTCTGCTCTTTGGTGTGAAGAGGTTGGAGTTATATTTGTTCGCGTCAACCAGAGACGCGATTCAGAGGCCCCCGTCCCGCAAGTTGGCCCGGACGTCACTGGTGACTGCCTTGGCAGATTTTGTTTTCGTCCAGGATACTGGAATGGTGCGGGCCCGCCTGCGAGAACAGACACCGCAAGGGCGGCTGCAGCGCGGAACGTGACTTCACTGAGGGCAGGGTGCACTGTCACCCCTGTCCCTGCCCTGTGGAGTCTGTGATTTGGCGGCTGGTACGGTTGGGGACCAGAGGAGGCTTCGGGAGTATAATTAACCAGGATACAGGCTTCTGATGACATCGCTGAGAGTCCTGCACTTCGCCAGCCCACATGGGCAGAAACCTACTTTTCCCTACGCAGCACCTACCTGGTAAATGAATTCTGGGACTGGTAGTCCCGACGGACTTCCTTTGGTGAGCAGTGATTGGTTGGGGGAGGAGCGAGATCCCGCCATTGGGATTGGTACAGGACTGATTTTAAACTGATGACAGGAGCCGCCTGAACATTGAAGGCATCAGAAGAAGGCCGACTGGGGCCGAAATGCATCATGCCGTTTCTCAATAAAGAAGCTTCCTTTTAAATCCCCTGCGTGGCCTCTGCTCTTTGGTGTGAAGAGGTTGGAGTTATATATATATATATATATATATATATATATATTAGTTGGCAGAAAAAAATATTTCAAGATGTTGTGAATGACCATGCGCAGCATTACCAAGAGGAGGAGTCACACAGCCTCGAAGAAAACTTCTTGGAACAAAAACAACTTTTGATCATCTGAGCCCAACACTAGATGGCGGACTTATGCAAAGCATGTTTATCTACAGCACACATGCCTTGAACTGGTGCACAAATGATTACTATTCACTGAACCCTATTTACACACATTATCATTTGAGTGCAATATAGTTTTATCAGTAAGCCAGTAGGCCTGTACAAGTTTAGTGGGCATTTTAATGGGAAATGTGCTTTCTGTAACTGACCGTGCGCTCCCACACAATGCTTTAGTTACAATGAAAGAAATCACCCTTCTCGTGTACATTAAAGCTAGGTGGGATGCGAATATTTGTCGCTCTAAAAAATGGGCTGTGGTTCTAAAAAGTATAGCAAGTACTGCTTTAATTGGCCCATTCAAAGTGGATGGGCAGATCATGATTGGCTGGCCACAACATGGAGAAAGATTGTGACAACCACTACAGGACCCAGTCCCAGAGTCCTCCACAACTTTTTTTAAATAAAAAGCCACATAATGAGCCATCCAACTTAAGTCTAAAGTAAAAAAAACAACATATTTTTCAAGTTGTGGGTACCTCTGAACCCAGTGAGATGCACCTTGTGGTGCAGTGATACTGAAATAAAAATATTTTTTAAAACATTACTTGCCTTCGGTAACATTTTTCTGATGGATACTCTATCTAACTGCAGATTTCTCAGCTTGACAATATTCCTCTGGTGCCAGACTGGTCTAGGAGAGGGCCTCTTGGAATCACTCCAGACTTTTCAGTAAACTTGTGCGTGTGGTTTAGATTTTCCACACATTGTATTGGCCTTTGCGTGTGGCTTTCAAAAATGAAAGCACACAATTGGCCAAAGGCGGGTGCATGTCCCACCTTTTTCAGTGAATGTTTACTCCCACTGCCTCCAGCTTGTGACCCTCCTGTACTCTCCACGCCACCCCCAACTCCTTCGTGATCTCTGTATGCACCATTAACTTGCCTGTCCCTCTTATTTCATATTATGTACCCCCCAACATGCTTCCCCTTTGCTGCTCTTGACACGCACCCGGACGGTCCCTGCGCACATCCCTGCCTGCAGTCCTTGCTTTTGCAGCCCTCAAGTCCCGACTTCCCCACAGCCCTCTGCGCACAGCTGGCCCCTCTCAGCCTCGGAACGGCTGCATATATCACTTTTTAATTTAACATTATGACCCAGTGGAACTCACAGTGGGTTAAAGTTTCAAGTGTGCAGTTTGTTTCCTTCAGGTGACAGTAAGCAGGCTGTTCCCCTTGGTCGGACGAGGCTGCTAAACGTGGGCGTTAAACAGCCGTTCACTTGACCAGCCAACAGCCATGTGTGCCACCATGTATTGTGCCGTTTTTAATTCAGTTATTCTTTCCTTGACTGGAAGGAATCAGAGCCGTTCAGGGTACATAAAAGCAATTGAATGTCGAAGAGCTCCTATCCTTGAATTAAACAATGAAAAGTAATACTTTGAATAAGTGTCTGCACGTCATTTGCCGCCTCCACTCCCAGAGTGTACAAAGGTCCCTTTACCAAGGGTTTGTAAACCCCATCTTTTCAAATGATTAGTGCATCAGTAGAACATCTAAATATTGAGGTCGATCTCGGTTTCACCATTCGCACAGTCTTGTGTTTGTTCTGTCCGTCAAAGCTTGAATCCACTTAGCCGAAGTGGTTACTTATATTTCATTTACAGGACACTTTGCAATTTATTACTTATAAAGTCCTCATATACAGCAAAACTACTTACACCTCTCAAAGGCAAGCCCTATTGGCTATGCCAATGCTTGACTTCATTCTTTTTAGATTTTAATAGACCAGAGCAAAGACCAGAGCATTGAACTAAACGGGACCGCACCATGGACTGGAACGGGGATCTGAGCAGGAGCCGTGCAAGGATCAGGAAGCAGAGTCGTGACCAGGAGGCTGTGGAGTGTTGTACATGGACTTTGTCTCTTTTCCCCAGGTTTGTATTTCCTGATGCTCACTTGATGTCACTGTATGTTTACCTGGTGACATCATAGAATGTTGTAGTTATTGCCTAAGCCTACTGACAGTTGGAGGCAGGCTGAGTGACAAGGAGGTCACTCCTGGTGGGGTCTCTTATTTATCATCATAAGAACTGGACCTGTAACTATCCATGAATAAAGCTACATGAAATATATACCATGACTCAAGAACATCTTTTATATACCACATTTTGGCGACGAGGATGGGATGTAAAAGCTAAGGAAGAATTAGCACAGCTCAGAGATCAGAAGGCAAGGTAGATGAGAATTTAGAAGCTGCAAATGCTAAAGGAGAATTAGCACAGCCTAGAGTACAGAATGCTAGAAAGCACAAGATAGCACATCACTTCTCCTCTCTTAGGGAAAAAAAAATTACATGAACATGTGCATAAATAAACTTTCCAGCAACGAGTACAAGCAAGAAATAAAGAAAAGAAAATGAAATAAGATGCGAGTTAAAAGCATAGTTGGAAACAGACTAATAAAGTAGGTACTAAAAGTACTGGCTCAACTACGTTTCAACACATCGCACAAAGAAGGCATAGTGTGTATAATCAATGTCACACACACCTCCACCAATAACATAAATTGTTAAAATAAATATGAATCCATGGATGGAATAAAGACCAAAGTGCATAAAAAATGATGATAAAATATCCCACAGCACCATCAATGTCACAAACATTTCCAATATCATGGATGATATCTAAATCCAAAATGCAACTGAGGCATCTAAATCCAAAATGCAACTGAGGCATCTAAATCCAAAATGCAATTGAGGCACTAAACAAAAGTGCACTGCTAACCAGGAGGTAAACACCCCTCACAACGCACCTTAAACAGGTGCTCTAGCTAGTGTAGAACAAAGAAAGTAGAGGATACACATGAAATTCATGAAGTATATACTCCACACTACAGTCATTGTTCAACTAGCTTTAAATACAACACACACCACGACACTACGGGTGTAAACCAGAAGAATGTATGCAAACCATTCTTAAAAAAAACCACAAACTCCATGAAGCACTCTTTCACAACAAAATAAAGAGTGTCAAACACCGCTCAGGCATAAGCTACGCCACAAAATGGAGTACACTGTCCTCTGAATGCCATACCTAAGGTACTCAAAATTATAGGACGTCAAAAACAGGTAAATTCCAAAACACAGTAAAAAGGAATATAACCTACACTGCTGTATTCCAAGTACAGCCAAAAGAGTTAAAGACACACTACTGTATTTTTAAACATGGGTTGAATACCGCTTTAAGTTACCCTAACTTAAAGTGCAATATAAATAAAGTCACTGCACAACATAACAACTGCCGAGAAAAATAAAACCTACACTGTGAAATGCATAAGATCAGGCACATATAGGGAGGGACCAGTGAAAGAGTGTGCGCATCACCCAACACTGAGAATAGACCAGAGTAAGGAGACCTGCTCCTACACACCACTACCCTTAAAGTAATCATGCCTAAACAACACCAAAATACGACATTTCACTTAAATACTACATACTCAGGCAAACAAAGGCAGTGAACAACAAAGAGATCCATAAACAACCCAGAATGAAAATAATCATAGTGAAAATGCAGATAATTAACATAGAAACTCATGTTCCTGCAAAGAAAACGGGTTAATGTTACGCCGGTGAGCGAACTTCCTCACCCGAGAAATACAAACACATCCAGCGCTGGTCAACAAGATTTTCTTCCAGTATCCCCATATAACATCACCAACAGTCACTTGTAAAAGTCTAACAGTCACTTGTTGAAGTCCAGGTACCAGCTGAAGAAGAACGAGGTTACTGCTGGACATCGTGCACGTGATGTAGATCAAGGACTCCACATAAATGTGACGTTACGTATTGTTTAGTGTAACTTTAAGAAGTAGAATCTTCCATTTTCTATGGGGAGAGTAGAAACTTCACAACGGGCAGAGCGTCTGACATACGGTGATAATAGAGATTCCAAATTCCAGAGAGACAAAGCGTCTCACATATGCTCACAGTAGGCAGAGCGTCTGACGACCGTTTGTATGCCTCTACATCCATCTGCTCTCCTTCATGCCAATTTCATAAATGGTGACGTAGTAGAATCTGCGTGCGACTCAGCGGAGAAGCAGCCTGCTCCAAAGCGTAATCACGTACCCAATCACATACAGCGTATTGATGAAGCCCAGATACCTTCGATGTGTCGCGCAACGTAAGCGTCCAATACAAGATGCCTTCAGCTAAAGTAGACGTCAAAGCGCGACATGAGGGGCCATTTTATATTCAATTTACACTTTGTTTACACAGTACGGAGGCACAACAGAATTGAAAATACTTGCGTCATGTATGTAGTGTTTCCCCATATATGAAGCGTGGAATGAAAGCAATTTTTACCGAGTACTTTCAGCAACCCTGCGATATATTTATAGCTTCATACCACAAATTTTAAGTAAGCGACTATTGTTTCTCATGGTCGACATTCTTCAGTTTCTTCGATGCAGTATTTATGTTTACCGTTTTATTTGAGATACATAAAAGACTAGTATCACTATGCCATCTACTGGAAGTTAGTGGAACTTTTTATTTACTGTCATTTTCGTTTTAAAGAGGCATTCTGCACTTCGTGAAACCTAATTCATACTATAGCTTCAAAGAGTGACATACTTAAACTGTACTGTTTTTTCCAAATGACTACGGTGACTACATTTATTATTTTAATTTGTTGTTTTAATCTTCTAACGTATAAAATGATTTCTCCTAATGATATTCTACCCAAAATTTTCAGGTGTAGCAAAATTGAAATCTAAACATATTTTAAAGCTTATTTCAGTTCTCTATATATATTGCAGATTCCATAGAAATGTTTTTAACTTGCAATTTATTCATTTGTTGAAATTATTACATTCAGTTATCCATATATTGTGGATACCTTAAAGCATTGCTTTACGACTTGCATGTTAGTTATAGTGTTCATATTCAAGCATTTTAAGTAAGTGCACATGAATTGTTAACATGTTACACAAATTTCTGTGCAAGCCTTTTCCTGTACATTGTGCACCTGAATTTATAGTGATAACACTTATGGTTATGATATATTCATTTTCACGGGTTTGGATTTCCTTGTAATCCCCGTTACATTCAAGTGCAATTATGGGTGAGCGTATCCCTGCAACTTGTTCTAGGGTGAGTGTATCCCTCAAAAAAAAAAAAAATTGGGGGGAAATCCACGGGTTAAGTATTTCTTATAAACCCCGTTAAGTTATAGTTGCATCCCTGGGTGAGTGTATCCCTGCAACTTGTTTTAATTTTTGGGTGAATGTATCCCTTCATTCATGTTTTTCTTTTTGAACTTTCCATTTTCCTGTAATTTGGTGTTTAGTCTCCTGCCTTTACTCTTTGTGCTGGTTCACTTGTATTTTGGCGGATTCTTGTTCACTATACTTAAGGTGCCGGAGACGTCTGGTATTCTTTCTCTCTTGTGTTTTTTTTCATAACTTCCTGTATGTTTCTTGCTTTCGACCATTATTAGGAAGAGGGTGGTGGTGTGCGTTTCTGTCTTCTCTGTTCTTCTGCTTCTCTTCCTTTCTTATAGCTTCTTACATGTTCGTATCTTCTTGTTTGGCGCTATAGTTTATTTGCAAATTTAACAAAGTTTTTAGTATATATCATTTTGTTCTTTTCCCTAAAGAAAGGAGATATGTTGTACATGGACTTTGTCTCTTTTCCCCAGGTTTGTATTTCCTGATGCTCACTTGATGTCACTGTATGTTTACCTGGTGACATCATAGAATGTTGTAGTTATTGCCTAAGCCTACTGACAGTTGGAGGCAGGCTGAGTGACAAGGAGGTCACTCCTGGTGGGGTCTCTTATTTATCATCATAAGAACTGGACCTGTAACTATCCATGAATAAAGCTACATGAAATATATACCATGACTCAAGAACATCTTTTATATACCACATGGAGGAGAAATCGCAGAATCTGCAAGGGAGGGAGGAGAAGATGCCCAGATTCTGCGATGGACCGGATGCACGCTGGTGAGTAACCCGGAAGCAGAGGTCAAAGAATTACCGAAACACTAGAATGTGAAGCGTTCTAGTACGGGAGCAGGGGAGCTTTATACTCCTCCTCTGCCGAAGCTCGCATGCTAATCATGGTAGGATCGTCGGGACTGGCAGCAGGCACGACACTGTGGCAAAGACATCTATTAGTTGGGATCCTCATTTTTGGAAGTATGGAAGGATAACCAGGGGATGGATGAAGTTCCCATTCGTGTATTTGTTGCCGCATCCTGCTGAGGAGGTCGGCAATTTGATTGTGCATGCCTGGGAGGTGTTCTGCTAGAAGATGAATATTGTGATGTATCGCCCAACGCCAAATGGTCTGAGAGGGGCATGACAGTTGTAAAGTGTGTGTCCCTCCCTGTTTTTGTACATAACTGTCATATTGTCTGTGCTGACAAGGACAACTTTCCCTATGAGGTGAGGCTGAAAAGATTTTAGTGCTAGATATACAGCTAGATGCTAGAGATAGTTGAGGGGGAGACTTTTGTGCTTGTTGTCCCATATACCCTGAATTGTTACATTCTGTAGATGGGCACCCCAACCTCTGAGAGATGCGTACCCTGTTAGTACGACTTGTGGAAAAGGGCTGACGAAGGGCTGCCCTTTTGATAGGTTTTTTGTGTTCCACCACTGCAGAGAGCGATGGATGCGGCTGTCCACCAACACTAGATCTGTTAATTGACCCTGTGACTGATTCCCCTGACATGCTAAGCATTCCTGTAGAGAACGCATATGTAATCTTGCATGAGGCACTATTGCAATGCATGATGCCCTGATCCCTAGTAGCTGGATAAAAGTTGTAACTGTTAGGAATTGGTTGATTTGAAATTGTAATAACAGAGTATGACAATATTGAATCCTGGCTGCATTGAGAGAGGCTACAGCTGCATGAGTGTTTAGCGTAGCTTCCAGACAGGACTGCACTGGTGAAGGTTGAAGATGAGGCACTTGCATATTGACTGTAAATCGCAATTGATGGAGAAGGTCTATTGCAGTCAGTGTGTTGGCTTTAATGAGCCAATCATCCAGATATGGGAAGACATGAATTTGTTGTCTTCTTAGTTGAGCTGCTACCACTGCTAGACATTTTGTGTGCACTCTGGGTGCAGTAGTCAATCAGAATGGGAGTACTTTGAACTGATAGTGATTTCCTGCTATCACAAATCTGAGATACTGGCAATGTGCTGGGTGAACAGGAATGTGTAAGTATGCATCCTTTAAGTCTAGCGTGGACATAAAGTCGCCTTGTTGTAGAAGTGGAAGTACTTGCTGAAGCGTAACCATATGGAAATGTTCTGACATTATGTACAGGTTTAACATTCTCAGGCCGTAGGGACCCTTCCTTTTTGGGGATTAGGAAGTACAGTGAGTAAACCCCTGACCCTTGGTGTTGTAATGGAGCTGGTTCTATAGTTTCTTTTGTTGAAAGAGCTTGCACTTCTTGTTTGAGGAGCTGTTGGTACTGTAATGAAAGTTTGTGAGTGCAAGGTGGAATATTGGGAGGATTGCTGATAAGCTCCAGCCAATAACCATGTTGGATAATGTCCAATACCCATTTGTCTGATGTTGTTGGAAAAGAATTGTTGAGGTCTTAGCCCGACAGGTGTAAAGTGATCGGGAGAATTGTAGGCAAGTCACTGCTTATTGGGAGATGAAGATGGTACGTGTTGGCGTGCCTTTACCTCTGCCCTTGAAATTGTTTCCTCTGTACCCGCCTTTATAGAAACCTCTAGATGGAGAAGGTTGTATGTTGGATTTATATGAGATCACATTAGGGTCTGAGGAATTACCCTTGGAGCTTTTTTTGGATGGTGACTGAAGTGCTCCCATCAATTTTGCCACCTCTGTGTCTTATTTCATTTTTTCGAGTGCCTCATCAACGTGTGGTCCAAAAAGGTGTTGTTTGACAAAAGGAGCATTGAGAATAGATTGCTGAACCCAGAAATCCTGAGCCATGCATCTCATCTAAGAAGACTGCTGGTGTTAATTCCACTTGCAGCAGTATCATCAGCACCTAAAGCACATCTAATGGAGGAATTAGATATTAATTGACCTTCTTGCACTAGCTCTTGTCCTTTTTTTTTTTGCTCCTCTGGGAGGTGTTGGGAGTAGTTCCTCCATTTCATTCCAGTGGGCCCTTTCATATCTGACTAATTGGTCCTGTGTGCTGGCAATGCGCCATTGGTTGGCGGATTGAGCAGCTATTCTTTTACCTGATGCATCTATTAATTTAGACTCCTTGTCGGGAGAAGGTGCAACTGCTGAAGTCTGTAAATTTGCTCTTTTGCGAGCATTAGACACTACTAGAGAATCGTAAGGCAACTGCCCCTTAATAAAAATGGTGTCAGACGGTGGCGGTTTGTATTTTTTGTCAACTCTAGGTGTTAATATACGGGCACATACAGGGTCTTTAAAAATGTCACTGGCATACCTCATCATGCCACATAACCTAGGCAAACTTTGAGTTGTTCTCTGTGTGGAACCTAGTGTTTCGAACAAAAAGTCTTCCTCTAAAGATTCTTTGTATAATGTAACGCCACGGTATGATGCTGCCCTGGAGATCAACTCTTGATATGCTACGTTGTCATCCGGAGGTAATGGTTTTGCAGGATATAAATCAGGGTCATTATCCATTGGTGGATCAATATTATAGTCCTCTCATGCGTATGTTGGTGGTAGACTACTGTCATCCTCATCAGGCTGTGTATGTGGAGAGCCCTGAGGAGTTATGTGTAAAGGATCTGATCCTGATAGTGTTAGTAGTGGTGAAGATGGTGGAGGGGATTGAGGATTCATGTAGATAGGACTTGTAGCCATGTCCTTTTTCTTTTTTATAGGAATTTTGTAGCTAGTGTCCTCTGAGATATTTTTTTCTCTTGGAAGGTGTTATACCTTTATCCAATATAAGTCCAGTATCTGGATTAATATACATTTTCTTTTTTTAGTGTCCAGTTTCTCCTTCATAATGTCCAGGATAGGTTCCGGAGGCTTCTGAAGGGTATCTTTTGATTTCGGTGCCAAAGCAGACTGGTCTTTTTTGTCTTTTGGAGCCAAAGGTTTCGGTTCTGAAAGTATCTTTTCTCGACTCTGTCCCGAGCCAGAAGGCTTGACTTTCTGTTTCAGTGCCGTGCCCGAGGGTGGGGCGTTGGAAGTAGTGCCTCGGTGCCGACCATGGCCAGAAGGGAGTAGTGGTCCCGAAGCCTTTTGTTTAATCAAAGAGAGTTTGAGGGGCAATGGGGCTTTGTTATTCACGGCACCCTGTCTCGCTGGAATGTCTTCTGACTATAACTCTATTTCCAGCTCCGAATCCAACTCTTGGATAGAAAAGGTGAACTTTTCTTCCGCCGCCACCGCAATTTCTTCATGTTCGGTATCTTCCCCGAAGATATCCGTAGTGTGTTCAATGTTTTGTTGCTGCATGTCCCTTCGTGGAGCTGACGATCCCGCAAAGTCTTTTTCAATCAGAACGATCAACAAGCGTCGCAATCTTCTCTCCTGTGCTCAGGTGAGAGGCACAAGTTGCAGACTTTATGCAGGTCGGAGCGTGGATACTTGGAGTGTCACCGAGGACAGAATTGAAACTGAGTCTGTTCCATCGGCAGAAGACTTGCTAATATGGAACAGAGTGGAAGTCAACCGACGTGGCTAGGCCCGAAGACCAGCAATGATGTCTTTTCGACCAAAGATTGAGAGTTTTCCGATTTATTCGACACACGGAGAAAAGTGAAATACATATGAAAACAATACCAACGAAGGTATAGTGGGTTGCACACTGAGGGGATCCCAAAGAACGGTTTCGAACCGGAAAACTGCAAACCACATCCAAACCAGCCGGCGGAAAGAAAACAATCTAACAAGGGAGTCGATGACCATGCGCATTATCACCTAAAGGAGGAGTCACTTTACCTCGTGACTGAAAAATACTTTTTCAAAGAAAAACAACTTGCAAACATCCGGACTCAACATGCCAAGCATGTGTATCTACTGCACACATGCCTCGAAAATAGCATTACCGAAGGTAAGTAACTTGTTCTGCTGACGATTACTTCTAATCACAGATTCCTCACCTTTAGAGTAGATATCAAATCAGGTCCCTCTCAAGGTGATGGGAATGTGGATGGCTCATATTAAAAAGATTTGCAAGACTAAACGGGCATAATGCCCTTCCCAACAGAACTGGCTTTCCAGGCAGCAGTGCTTTGTGAATATTTGCAGTGATGCCAAAGTCGTGGACTGATCGATATCAATAACAGACACTCCACGTGCTTGAGAGGCATCGCTTTACTTAAGACTCTTGCCACTCCCTTTAAAAGACAGGGGGGGGGTGTGGAGCCCTGGAATTATCAGCTAGACTGCATTAGACAATTTCCTGGAAGCTAGCTGTGTGTCTCCCCTCCTTCGATCTTTGGACTATGGAAAGGAATTGGTCTCTTTCCCACTCTCCACCATTCTCTCGCTGTTTTCTAGCTACACTTGTATTTCAAAATGCATTTCAGATCTAAGTTAGTATACCAACATTCCCTTTACTCCCTAACTGTAAAAACAAGCCATGCATTTCCTCCTCATCATAACCTCATACCCCCTAAGTGTAGACTTTGCTCACTAATTTTAGAGTACATTACATGATGCATATTTCACTATGATGCCTTAGATATAACAATTACTTCTCTGACCCACATATTTGAATAAGCAATGCCATATAGTGCTGTCACTCCTCATTTTTTTTATAGATGTGATGAATTAGTATTATTGTAGCAGAGATGCTTAGGAACATGTAAAATGGAGCGAAGCATTCAACAGTAAAGTCACTTCTAGATTCACATTTTTTCAAGGTGACATCCCAGACAGAAACCTGTGCCAATCTTTGGAGAATAAGCTTTAGACAGTGTAGCCTTCCCTCTTTAACAACAATATTCAATCTCTCATTGATTACCATAGTCCAAAACAAATAAAACAGTATAACCAACTGCACTCACCTGGATCTTCATGGCTACCTCTCGACCACTATGCAGCCTGCCGAGGTGGACTTGCCCAATAGAGGCAGCAGCAAAAGGTTTATCCTCAAAAAGGAGCAGTTTGTCCCTCCAGTCTGGACCAAGCTCCTCCACAAGCACTTTCTGTAAAGCCAGGGGGGATCGATTAGTTAATTTGTTCAGTCAAAGCCCTGAGTCAATAGTGTGCAGAAAGAATTAGAAGAACATAAGAAATGTCAGTGAAAGGACTGTGTGACAATTAGGAGCAAATTTAATGTATGTGTCAGCCAAAGAATCTGTCATTTACAAGAAAAACCATGAAGCTGAACCAAAGAACCGTGCCATAGAAGCATATTAAACAATTACAAAACAAAATACAAATTCTATGCATTCTAGGCTTAGAGATCTATCCAGCACCCACAAAATGTAACAATAAACAATTGCTTAGTAGCTAGCAGATGAGTTGATAAATATCGTTCAATTAAGAAGCCATTCGGAATCCAAAATAATGAAGAGTCTAGTGCTATCCTAACCAACAGCACCGGCCTCTCACTCAGAACAGTCATTTTATTTCCAAAAAAGAGCTTGGGGTTTAGCTTCTTTCTAGTGTCCTTCAAAGTCTACTTTTTACAGAACAATGTGCTTTATGTTCAGAGTAGCTTGAGATGAAAATTGGCAAAGCACAGAAGTCTGTCGCAAAGGGACGCGCAATTCTTTTGAAACTGCATGGAGGCAAATCACAGGATAGGCGCTTCATAATTTGTTGGCGAGCTACTTTTTTTAAAATTCAAATTAATATACAAGTTAAGTGGTATTTAGAGTCAGAAATACCTGGATTTTTAAATGTTGACATATACTCTGAAGGCATTTGTTAAAGAATCTTGTGGCTGTAGTTACCCGAATGGTAGGACCTTGAATTGACAGTGCTGCTTGTTGCCTGGGAATCATAGATTGCGGCGGTACGCTGGATGAACGGGAATATAGAAATAGGTATCTTTGAGGTCTAATGCAGTCATGAAATCTCCTTGTTGTAGCTATGGTATCACTTCTTGCCGTGTGGCCATGTGGAAGTGTTCTGAGGAGATGTAACTGTTGAGTGGTCTTAGGTCCACAATTGGCCTTAAGGTCTTGTCCTTTTTAGGATTTAGGAAATATAGTGAGTATACCCCATGTCCCTGATGTTGTTTTGGGACCATTTCTATAGCTCCCTTTTGAAGGAGATCTTGGACGTCCTTTAGTAGTGTGCAATAGAATGTGCTGTTTTTTGTGCTCTGTTCAGTGTTTCCACCAAAACAATCCTGCTCATTCATGCTCAAGTGTATGTAGATCTACTGATAATGTCGTGGTAAAATGTTATATCATCAGATGGTGATGGTTTTGAGGGAAATAGGTCAGGGTCAGTGTAATCTACCAGAGCTGCATCATATATGTTCCATGCGTTCTATACGCTATCTGGATGCCCTCGTTGGTCTAGAAAGTATGGAGCGTTGTATGGTATCTCCTCCCTAGGAGCTACATCACCTGTGGATGAGTACGGAGGTGAGACATATGGCTGCTCTGAGGGCAGGTGCTCACAGTAGTGTGGATTGACTGGCAGGGTTGTGGTAATGGCAGTGTAGGTGAAGCAGCAGGTGGAGGTACAGGATTTGGAGAAGGAGCAAGAGGAAGAAAAAATATAGGACTTGTGTCTCTGTACTTTTTCGTCTTGGGAGCTTTAGGTGGTTCTGGTCCAATAATCTCTTCTTCAAATGTTTTTTCTCCTTTAGAAAGTGTATGGAATATATGTAGCAGTGATTTTGTCCCTAATTTCCCTGTCTGGATGTCCTTTGTCCAGCTTGTCTCCAGAATGGGCTGAACTGGCTTTTGCTTAGGTTCTGGGCTAGTTTTAGCTTGTTTCAATGTTGATGTGGACTCGATTTTCGACCCTGCTGTAGGCTTTGGCGTATAGTGTTTGGGCACCGACGGCTTATCTGTGTGCTTCAGTGCAGGTAGTGCTTGAGGATCTTTCAGCACTGAAGGTTGCTTTGAAATCCGATGTTTGTTGCTTTGGCTCCAATAGTTTGTGTTATTTTAGAGGTGCCGAGCCATGTTTTGTTGGTGCTATTGCTGAGCAGCATGTTAGGGCTTTAAACTTAGACGCGTGTTGTTTGTTTTACAGGCAGAGTGAGTTTGGTACGATCCTGAGTCTTTTGTTGGAGGCCACCATGACCAGAGAGCAGTGGGGTTCCGAAAGCTGCTTTGCCAGTCTTTGTGGGGGCTTGTGAGGCTTTTGCCGATGTAGTTGTGTGCCCTTGGAGATAAGAATCAGGGTCAGAGTCAGAGCTGTCGCAAATGCTAGCCAGCAGTAAGGGGATGTCTGTTGGCATTGTCTGTGCCTCAGTATCTTCCAATTATTCTTCAGGATCTGGTGACTGTTCCTCGCAAATGTTGGGCATATCTTCTGTGCGTTGTTGCATGGTGGAGAGGGACCAACTATGTTCTCTTCGCTGCCGAAGTGTCTTTTTAGAACAAAACACCAGCGCCGCATCACACAAACTCTCGCTGTAGTCTGGAGACAAACAGAGATTGCACACTTTGTGCGGGTCTTGCATAGAGTATTTGGCGTGACGCTTGGAGCAAAAGCACAGGGGTGTATTTTCCATCCCTCGCTGTCATAGAGTGTATGGAGTATGGTGACTGGAAAAAATGCCCGAGCGGGGGAATTAAAGACTTTGGTAACACCAGCCAGTGTATAGGATTGTTTATGCCTTGGTTGAAGAAAATGAGGCAGAGAGAAAGGCCTCAGTGCTGAAATTGAACTTCGGTCTCAAAGCTGCAATCTCGACGTCTGAACCCAAAGGCGGAAAACAAGCAAAGGAGCAGAGGAACGTGAGCAATACATCTCGTGACTCAAAGACTTCTTCGGAGAAAAACCTCTTGCAACGGTCCGGCCACAACACTAAATGGTAGAATATGCTAAGCAAATGTATCGACGGCCAACACATACTCCGAATATGATTTTACATTTCTGAATGTATTTGTTTTAGGATTAACACATAGGTTATACATGGTTGAGGGCCGCATTGGGTTGCAGAGTATATGCTGAAAGATAAATCCAAGACACACATTATATTAAACTTTCTGAGGCAGTAGATGCATGCAATTACATCCTTTGTGGAATACTTACTGTCATTTGCCAGGCTGGCATGAAGTCGGCGCTTTGTCTTACACGCTCAAAGATCTTTTGGAGCTGAGGGCTGATGAAGCTGTTATCTACAAGAAGTTAAACCCTTTATAAGAACATCTTGGGATTAGACAAGCAAGAATATGAAAGAAATAATGGTCTCCTTTCTCCCCTGTGGCTCGAGTCCAATAAAATCAGAGCAATCAACAAGTACAGTCGCTCCCAATTCATCATTCACAAACTGCCAGGGCAAATCATCCTGGTCCACAATCTACCAACCTCCTGATCATTTCACCACAAAACAAAAACCCAATGGTAAGGGACCCAATATAACTCTCCCTCACTCCAACAGCAGATTTGAAGCTTATCGGAAACCAGGATGAGATAACTCAGACCACTAACAAGAGGTCTTCGAAGGAGTGGGATAGGAGAACTTCACTAAGATGTCAGAACGCTGCTCATTTCAGGAAAGACATAAACATCCACTGATTCTATAACAGACTTTAGTATTAACTTCAAATGGCAAGCTGTGAATCAAACTCAACAAGTAGTTTACATGGGAAATCCCTCCTGAAAGGCCACTTCTATGGGTCACTGTGAGGTTCCAATGCATTAGTTACTGCCAATATCTACGAATCATGGGGGCTTAGAGGCCTAGGACAAGTGACTCACCAGGATCCCCATTTAGTGAGAAAACTTTCACAGCTCAGACAAGTAGCACTACCAGCCAACAGTCCTGGCAGTGCCTTTGTACGTTTTCAGTGAGCAGGGTTTGTGCAGGCAGACACACTATGTGAAGAAGTCATAAATGAACAAGTTACTTACCTTCAGTAATGACTCACCAGGTAGAGGCTCTGTCTAGCAGCAGATTCCTTACCTCAGAATTATCTGCAGGCATCCGACTGGATTCGGAAATTCTTGAGCAGGACCCCTCCATGCCAATAGGTGTTGTTCAGTTCCGCGTCACCCCAGCACACTGACATCAGTTTCTTTTTGCGACCTTCCCATGCAAAAAAGCACAGAGCCATGAGGAATGCTGATGAACAGGTGTGCATCACTACGGCCTTGTGAGGGTAATCCTATGCCGCAATCCATTCACAGTGCAGGGAGGATCTGTTAGGAATCTGCGGCTGGATATACCAGATAAGGAGTTACAGAAGGTATCTAGCCGCAAATGTGTTACCTTAGAATAGATACCCAAGTCAATACCGCCGTGTCTGCGAATGGGTTAGGGTAAAGCGATCTGCTGGTCCAAACAAGCAAAGTGCCCATCAGGACGGAACTGACCGTCCAGGCAAAAGTGCTTGGTGACATATGTAAAAATGCCCATGTTGCTGCCTGAAAGAGGCCCAGGACAGGGACTCTGCAAGATAATGCAATAGAATTGGTGGAATGAGCACGCAAACCTCAGGAGGTTGCTTTAAGGCCAATGAGAAGCAGGTTTTTATGCAGAGCACTATCCATCGTGAAAATGGTCCATTTCTGCAAAGCCTTTCCTTTCTTTGCCCTGACATAGCCAACGAACAGTTGATTGTTCACCGGGAATGCTCTAGTGCGATCAGTGTAGAACGAGAATGTTCTTTTTGGGTCCAGACGGTGGAGTATGTCCTCTTCTTTAGAAAGGTGAGGCGGGACAAAGGAAATAGGTAAGGTGATACCACCTTCAGAAAGAAGCTATCATGTGTGATCAGAACCAATTTGTCTGGGTAGAATGCTGTGTAGGGAGGATGGACAAAGTGTGTTCCCCAATTCCCTGGGCCAATGTAATGTCCAGTTGTGCAGTAGCTCGAAGAGCGTGCACATAAGAAACGTTAAGACCAGATTGAGAGCCCATTGGGGCATAATGAATGGCTTTGGGGGAAACAGGTGTTGTAGTCCCTTGAGGAAACAGTTACAATAGGTGGCCTGGAAGGTTGGTCCGGCAACAGCAAAAAAGGTTGATATGGCCAACAAGTAACCTTTGATAATGCACACACCACAGCCCTGCAGAGCCAGAGTACGAACTAACAGTGAAACTTAGGAAAAAGGTGAAGCAAGAGGGTCAATGTCTCGGATGCGCATCATATTACAAATTTGTCTCAGCGGCAGGAGTATACCGTGGAGGGACGCCTGGCTGCCAAAATAACAACACAGTCGTAAGGAGGAAGGTTGAAGGCTTTTAACTGCAGCCGCTCAGTCTGCAAGCATGAAGGCGGAGAGTGCGCAGGGTCGGGTGAAGGACCCTGCCCTGCTGCTGCAATAGAAGATCCTCCTGAAGGAGAAGCCTGATTGAAGGACCAATGCTCATGCTGTTATGGAAATAAAACTCTCCATGCCCAATCCAGAGCCACAAGAATGACTTGGGCATGTTGTTCCTCATCTTCTTGAGAACTCTAGGCAGGAGAGGTATTGGCAAAAAGGTATAGAAGAGGCCTGAGCTCCACTCGAGATGAAAAGCATCTCCGAGTGAGAGTCGCTTTGGAAACTCTAGCGCAGAACTGCTGACAATGTTGTTCTCAGTGGCTGTGAACAGATCTAACCAAGGTTTGCCTTAGTCCTGGAAGGGCTTGCATCACCTCCTGATGGCCAACCATTCGTAATTCGCAAGGTGTATGAGGATGAGTTTGTCTGTTCTGGCGTTCAAAGAGCCTGCCAAATGTTGAATCACCAGGAAAATGCCCGCATGTTCCGAACATGTCCAGAGACTCAGGGCTTCTGGACACTGGGTCCATGATCACAACCCTTCCTGCTTGTTGCAGTACCACATGTCATTGGTGTGGTCATGAACACCTGAACTAGCCTTTCCTTGAAGGAAGAAAGGCTTTCAATTCTAGTCGGATAGCCTGTAGTTCCAGTAGGTGATATGGCCCTGGGACTCTGCCGGAGGCCAGAGTCCTCTCATCTCCACCTCTCCCAGATGGCCGCCCCAGCCCATGAGTGGCGCAACTGTCACTACCATCAGCAATGGGTGGGGAAGGGAAAGGGGTCTGCTGCTGACCCAATCGCAGCTTGTCAGTCACCACTGCAAGTCTTGTGCAGTTTCCTCCAAGGTCTGGACCATGTCGGAGAGATTCCGCTGATGCTGTGCCCACTTAAACTTCAGGTCCCATGAGCATGTGATACCAGCACGAGGCCATGAGGTCCAACAGCTTCAGAGTCAGTCCCACTGAAATCAGAGATGGAGGCTGAAACATGGAATTATAGCCTGAAGATCCTGGACTCACTGTCCAAAGGATAGGCCTGAAACTGCACTGTATCCAGAACAGCTCCGATGAAAGGGAGCGTCTGGAAGGGAGACAGGTGCGACTTCGGCATGTTGATAATGAACCTAAGCGAATGCAGAAGGTCTGCCATAGTTTGGAGGTGTGAGATTAGTGCCTGGGGCAAACCCACCTTCAACAGTCAACCAATCATTGAGGTAGGGAAAGACTGGAACCCCAGACCTCCACAGTTGTGCTGCATTCACCACCATCACTTTGGTGAACAACCGAGGGTTGCTGGTAAAGCCGAAGTGTAGCACAGTGAACTAAAAGTTACTGTGGCCCACCGTGAACTGCAGGTAACATTTGTGGGCAGGCAAGAAGGGAATATGGAAGTAGGCATCCTGCAAGTCTACCGCTACCATCCAGTCTCCAGTATCTAGGGCAGGCAGAACCATCTTGAACTTCTCTTTCGTCTGGATGAAATTGAGAAGGCACAAGTCTAGAATAGACCCTCTTCTGATGGTGGTACTTTCTGGATGGCTTCTTTGGTCAAACAAGCCAATACTTCCTGACTGAACAAGGAGAGATGGTCATCCATCAGACGGTCATGTGACGGTGGCATGGGGGGACGGGGAGGACAGGCGGTGAGTTCCAGTAAAGGGATGGAGCAGCTCTCTGGACGATATGGAGAACCCACTTGTTAAATGTGTGTGTGTGTGTGTGTGGTTGTGTGGTTGTGTGTGTGTTTGTGTGTGTGGTTGTGTGTGTGGTTGTATGTGTGGTTGTATGTGTGGTTGTGTGTGTGTGGTTGTGTGTAGTTGTGTGTGTGTGTGTGGTTGTGAGTGTGCGTGGTTGTGTGTGCGTGGTTGAGTGTGTGTGGTTGTGTGTGTGTGGTTGTGTGTGTGTGGTTGTGTATTTGTGGTTGTGTATTTGTGGTTGTGTGTGTGGTTGTGTGTGTGGGTGGTTTGTTTGTGGTTGTGTGTGTGGTTTTATGTGTGGTTGTGTGTGTGGGTGTGGTTGTGTGTGTGGTTTTGTGTGTGTGTGGTTGTGTGTGTGTGTGTGGTTGTGTGAGTGACAGTAATACTAAAAGCATCTCAAAATAAAGGAACACAAACATCGAGTTTGGAGAAAGAGAAAGCTCGTTGTAAGTCAAACGAGCGCAGAAAAGCATTGACACAACATCAAAACATGATCAGTTAGCGAAGTGTGTGTGTGTGTGTGTGTGTGTGTGGTTGTGTGTGTGTGTGTGTGTGGTTGTGTGTGTGTGTGTGTGTGCGTGGTTGTGTGTGTGTGGTTGTGGATGACAGTAATACTAAAAGCATCTCAGAATAAAGGAACACAAACATCTAGTTTGGAGAAAGAAAAAGCATGTTGTAAGTCAAACGGGTGCAGCAAAGCATTGACACAACAACAAAACAAGATCACGTAGGTAGGTAGGTAGGTAGGTGTGTATGTGTGTGCGCGGGTGCGTGCGTCCGTCACGTGGTGTTCACTGACCACAATGCTATGCTGGCGGAAGAGGTTATACGCTTGCCAAAGGTGACTAGCACTTTGGATTCTCTATCCAGTGGAGTGGTATGGAACCCACCAGGGTTGACTTTGGAGTTGGAGGCTTGGACCACCAAGCTTTCTCAGTGGAGTGCTGGTTGAGAAAACTTGGCGATGGCAGCGTCAAATCATCCTGTGCAGGAGGGTTTTGACCAGGCCCCAAACAGGACGTCCGTAAGGGCTTCATGGAATGGGAGAAATTCTGTGAGGGCGACTCCTACCTAAAGCACCTCTGTCAAGACATTTGACTCGACTGCCACCAGGAGGTGGGACCAAGCCAGTGTCAGGTGAGCTGTCTAACGCACTTGCATCTAATAGTTCCTCTTACCACTCTGGTTCATCTAGAGGATGGTGGAATGCATAAGGGTCCTCTGACCGCGTCCAATTGTCTCCCTCCCCAAGCATATCAAAAGAAAAAGGCATTGGCTTCAACTTGGAGGGCATGGTACTGGCCGGTGCCAGAGGTAGTGTTGGACAGCGCTGATCCAGCTTCGTATCGGACTTTGGAATGATGATGGGTCACTACGGCTCCCTGAAACTCGGGGAGAAACAGAGGGGACCCTGGCACATGCTCTGTGAGGAACAAGGGCCTCGAGTGGTATTGTCGTTCCTGAGCCTCATCTGATGTCTTGGACCGGTGCAGAAAACTAAAAGAACACTTCAGCTTCTTTAATTTCTTACGTTTGTGGGACTTACCCGACGACCTTGACTGGGAAGGTGATTGCCCGGAGCAGCTCAGCGAGAGGTCCTAGAATCTTACGCATGACCGGGATCGAGAGAATCGCAGGTTTGTCCAACGTGGGGCGGGAAGGAGCTTCAGGGAATGTTCCCTCAGCATATTTGGGTACATGGTATGGCAGTCCTCACATGCCTTAAATTCATCTTCCCTTTCCAAGGATCACAAACAAACCAAGTGTGGGTCTGTCACAGACATCTGCCTACGAAAGGCACCACAGGGTTTGAAACCTGTATGGTTTTTTTAAGGGGCATCCCTAACACACCAGAAGGAGAAACGTTCTCAAAATAATCTCAACAAAAGTCTGTAAAAGGTCAGTCAAAAATTGACATGGGGTAGCTCTCTACAGATCAGCGCTGACTGGTGCGGAAAGAAAATAACTGATTTCAGTGTGCTGGGGTGGCAGCTATATAGGCACCCAGCACGTCAAATCTGGTGCAGACAACACACAGCAGAACTACACCACCTATCGCCTTGCAGGGGTAATGCTCAAGAACTTCCAGATCCAGCCTGAAGTCTGTGACTAATTATAAGGAAACGAATCTGCTAACAGAAGTCTCTATCGGATGCATACTGACTGAGAAACTGTAAACCACAAACTGTTTGCATTAGTTCAACTAAGACTTTCATCTTCTTCAGGAAGATAAAGTTAGTCGAAATAAGTCAGGGAAAAACTTCATTTTCTTCTCTTAGCTCTCCTTGTTCTTCCTTATTCTCTGTTAACTTATGAAGTCCCCATACCGAGCAACACTGAGCCCCAAGAGACATAGAGAACAAGCTGATATTCATTTCTGCCTCTTCCCCATACTTTCCTTCTCTGCCTCCTTCTTTTCCAATTCCCTGAATTACTTTTAAATGGACCAACAGCAGCAATCGACACCAACATAAAACAATGTTGCCCCTTCACTCCCCCAAGCCTACCTCAGACTCGCCTCTCCAGAACAACCAATATTGTCTTCTTCAGGTAGTGTTTTTAAGTTGCCATTAACCGAATATAAGCACCATACAACCATCTAGCATGCCATGAAGGCAAGTCTCGTGTAACAACCCTTTAGATCAAGGATCAGGCTCAGTATCCTTGACCAGACTTGTATGTGCACAAACATGATATCTAACTGCAACACAAGAAAGGGGTGAGGGGGGATGTCAGAAGTCTGTGTTGCATCCAGGCACCCCTCACAGAGCACTAAAGGCAAAATGCAACATATTTAAAAGAGAGCAGTTAAGCTACCTGCTGCTAACCCTTACCCTGGATGCTAAGCATCTGTCCAATCTTCAGAGCTGCTCCTCGCACTTTGCAGAGGGTGTCTACAATACGCTCAGCATTTGCTTCGGATAAGAATGGGTTGGAATCCAGCAGGGAGGCATTTTCTGCAGAAGGAATAAGACACAATGCCTGGTTAACACCTCATTCATAAAATTCCTTAAGAGTGAGTTTTCCCTTAAGCAGTAGCCACATCCAACCTGTAATCCACCCCTACAACCCATAATTACACACAAAATTAAGTTCAGTCTATAGTCTAATATACAAAATGTCTTGATCATTTGTTCCATCCTTACCTCCTTAACAACAATAAGGTCTTGACTTAATTAGGAAGGAAGACAAAAAGTAGAAGAGACCATATACAAAGCAGGGGGAAGTATATGACAAATGACAGAAAACAATTGTAATGCTCGCCAGGAAATGCTAAACTGCTTCCATTTCTATTTACGGTACATATAATGAATGGCTTTTGATGCTCTGCTGTGGGACCTCTACAGTAAGCAGCATAAAAGAATATGGGGAGCAATTAGTATCCCTAGATTTGCTTTTTGTACACTGACACTTCAACTACTACCTAAGATATCAAGAGTTAGGATCACAGGAGAAAGTAAACAGGGCTCTAAGAGCCATGACTGTGGTCTATAGTGGGCACTCCTTGCCTTTTTCCATGCCACTATGGCAGCAAATTTAAAGGCTTCTAAGGAGCCAACGTTCAGACAGGGGTTATTAAATTGGGCATCAAATGATGTCATTCTAGTTATCTCAAAAATTGGGTTGAGCCAAGCAAAATAAGAACGGCAAAGAAACAAACTGATAAATAATGATATAACAAACAAATTCTATTGTCACGTTAGGTTTTCTGTTTGCGATGTTGCAGGCAACACAAATGCTACAATTTTCTCCAGAATATAAACATAGTTTTGCCTCCTATGTTTTGCTGATTGGTCCTCATGTTTTATGCAGAATGTAAGCAAATAGGTGTCCCGAATTGCTTCGCATACACTGTCACATAGGTACATCTCTTCCATCTGATGCACATTTGCTCATTGCTCTCTGATCAATCTTTATTTAAATTTCTTTTTCGCTGCATATAAGATGTGGCGCGAGGTGAAGTGGACTGTTGTACACTTTACCCCATATTTTAAACATACCAGCAAAAGCCCAGAGCGGTTCCTGTTCTACTTTGCACCTAGCAGATTCTGATCTCACATTCTGCCTTCATATGCAGTTTTCATCTGAGTAATTCCCTAACATTGGTGCTCTGGAATGGAACCAACAGAGCAACCGCATTCAACTAGACAGGATTCTCTTCCTAGCACATGATCACGTGGTCTGTATTTGGAGAACATCTGCCTGTGCCTTGCATTTCACACCAAACGGCCGATTTCGGCCGTTTCCGACCGGTATTAGGGTTTTCAGATGTAGGGGGCTGAAATTTACAGAATCGGTATACTTACCGATTCGGTAAAATTACCGATTCGGTAAATTGCCGAATCGGTAAATATACCGAATCTGTAATTACAAATGTAGGTGGCACACTTTACAGTGCCACAGGCCCTTAAGCGTCGGTATTTTACCACACAATCCTATTGTGTGGTAAAATACCGAATTCAGGTGTGCATGCACATCGGTGCATGCACACCTGTGCAATGTGACACACAGACATGACCTTAGGGCATGTATGTGTGCCACATGTCACACAAGCATGTACTTGGGGTGCTAGAGGGTGTCAAAGTGACACCCCCTGCACCCTTGCAGGATTCGGTATTTACCGATTCTGTAAATACCGAATCGGTATTGCCCATAGGAATCAATGGGAAATCCGATCTGTATTTCCAGAATCGGTAAATACCGAATTTTACAGATTCGGTAATTCAGATTTTAAAATTACCTAAATCTGCCCCCTTCCCATTGACAGACTCTTAAATACCGAATCGGTAAAATTCGGTATTTAAGAGTCTGTAAATGGGAATTACCTACATCTAGCCCTTAAAGCATTAACTCTAAGACAGTGTGGCACAAAACACTATGAGGTTGTGACAATTAATAGCTTTGGGAAATTAATAGCTCTTGCAGGTGAGAAGCAGTAAGAATGTGTTACATAGTTCTTAGACTCATACCGCAGACCTTGCCTTGGTAATGAGCTCCTAGCTATTAACATACTTAACCTAAACCTCGGCATGGAAGATGTTGGGAGGTTAAAGAGGAGGCATGGAGGGGCATCCACGGACAGGTTTTCTTCCCGACAGACTGTGCACCTGATCACATCCTCAGGAGGTGTGCTTTGCCTCTGGAGGAGGGTGTTTGCCATCACAGAGTATACAACATTATGAAGCACCACAAAAACTGCAGGGCTGAATATAGGGACTAATTATGGACACTCTAAAGTCCATTAGCCATACCTTGGGCACTAACAATTTATCTTTGCTAATTTAATCTACCCCAAAGCAATTATCTTACCACTTTGGGCTACTTTTCCATTCAGTGACTTTTTGGCTGCATCAGCAAGTGCTCCCATTCCCAGGCTTACCGCCAAACCTGGAAAGAAACAAAACCACCAATGACTAAGGTCATGGAAAAAACAAGAAAGTGTAAGTATGGGTGGAGTGGGAGAAGGGGTGGGCAACACAGGTAATGCAACTATTAAAAAAAAGGGGGAACTGCATGTGTTATTGTGGGTGGATGAGTGTGTGAGGGATTGAGAGCATGCTAATCTAAGGCTGGACTCGCTTGGGGAAGCACTAATCTCTAGGTTTGACAGGGACAATCCTCAGTAAAAGCAGTTCTGCCAAATGGCACGCATCACTCGGCTAGGTAGTCATCTACGTTGTTCCAAGCCAGGCCCCGAGATCACCACCTACTAACCAACACAGTGTCTTGTGTGCCCAGAACATTACATTGTCATTGAGTGGAGGAGGTACACAGGCAATCCCTGCACTTACAAATCATATGGTACATGGATCAGTTTGTTTGGTATTAAAATAAAACACTTGCACTGTGCTATACAAGATAGCCCCTGCAGTGAAGGCATATCTAGAGCCTATACCAGGTCTCCATTGCTGCATCCCCTTAGTAACAGATGTAGGTCTTAGGAAACATTTTCATCCCGAAATATATCTTTAGGTATTGGCACTACACGACGACAGGACTTGTACATGTTAGTAGTGACCATGAGATCTCACTAATTCATCAATTTACTGTTGCGAAAGGAATTTCAAAATGGTTCCAATCAGTAAAAAACAGAAGCAGTTGATCCAGGAGTGCTATGACAAGAACCCCTTCAACCTACTCCTTTTTGCGACCACTAAGCCTAATAATATTTAAAATCCGCAAAGTGGGCACTTCAGAAGGCTGGACTGACTCAGTAGGCATGAGACGGAGCTCGAGTACATTACAAATGTCCAATTTGATACCGTCTACATCGAAGTACATCAGGTTCGTCATTATACCCAAAATTATTAACTACATTTGTAAGGGTTTGTCAGTTTTCTAAATCTTTTTGTGAAATCTACAAAACTTTCCAAAGTATTGCTCCATTGAGAACCAATGAAGTGTGTTGAAGGAGAACGAAACAAATAAAGAACCCTACAAATGTTTTGCAAGCACTAGCTTAGTATGATCATACATACTCAAAGCCATACTGAGGAGGTAATGGAGACAAGGAAATGGTATGAAGATAGGATGGTCAAGATTAAAGAAGAATTACATTTCGCAATCGTGGAGTACACAAACTACAAAAAATAGATCTAACATATTCCTTTATTCAGTCCTCACTATGTACTTTTATAGATATATATATAATGAATCCATAACTCAGCTGGGTACCTTACATTAGCCACAATGACTCTAAGGATTTTGTATAAATCTCTTTCTCTTGAAGTGGAAGCCCAAAGAGATGGCTTCTAAGGAGCACCTCAGCTGGGCAGTTGTTTTGGTGTAAATGCTAAAAGTGATCTATCATTTACTTTCTGTAAACATCTGTGTGCAGGAGTACTAAAATGCAAAGGAAGCAGTGGGGCTGTTGTGTCTGCTTGGTGAGATTGCTACGACTTAGAGGAGAACCTTGCATGGTGCAAAGGTAGGGACGCAACAGGAAACCCATAGACCAGCTGACAAATTGCAAGGAACCGAAGAATTCCAAGGTCAAAACTAGCAATGAGGAGACCCGAGGAAAATGTAAACAGCTTATTAGAAGGCCAGAGCCAAACAAATCAATATCCCTGTCTCAATCTTGAAAGAGTCCTTCTGTACAACTCTTCATTCTTTATTATTTAAAGAGTTAAAATGCCTCCAAAATAAATGTTGCTGTCCTATACACAACCTTCAACCATTACATATCTTAGCTTCATTTTTTGTAACCCGTTAGAAAGCTCCTTAAATGTAACAAATAGTAGTAACAAATTCCAACGTTCCACCCGTCGTAAGTAATTGTTTCATTCTTTTCTAAATATCTATTAACAGTGGCTTGTTTATTTTTGTTAAATTGTACTCTAGTTTGCACATTGCATTCTACCCTTTTTCCTAAATATATGTACTACACCTAATATTTGATACATACAGAGTTTTTAGTTCCTATAACCGTTAAAGAAAAGTTTATTTAAAAAAACACAAGCAGTAAGACTCAAGCAAAGAAGACATTAACATATGGTCTTCCGGTAAGATGTTGTGCTATCAATCTGTGAATTACATTTCAAGCTTGTTTAGAAACATTACCTCCAAAGTTAGCGAGGCGGCTCACTCTTGATGCAGGTACTTTCCTTTCTCGAGCTTGTTCACTCAGCTTCGGAATTGAAAGGAGAAATACAATAGGGATTAACATATTTGGGGACTAGAGAATCGCTTTAAAGGAGCAAGCAACACTGGAATCCCATGCGAAGAACCAGTCACACCTTTACTTGGTGAATTAAAAAGCAAGGATCTTCCAGCAATAAGCAACTTTGGCCCTAGCTAAGACCAGACAGAATACAAACAGCACTGAATATTACATAATGGCTCAAATATGGGAAGTAAAATGTGATGGCAGTTTCAAAGAAGGCTTGAGAAGAAACTACGCATAGATCACATCACTCTTTAGAAAATTCTACCACTTTAAAGTCATAATTAAGGAGGATTTATAGGAGGAAATAATTATTATTCTACAACACTTTTCAACTTGGGAGTGCCGACCATTTCTGTTACTACACATATTCAATACATGTACTCACATGGTAGGGGACCCTAACTTAAAATCCACTTGCTATCAACAATGATCCTACACTACTTCCAAGCAGCTACCCTTGCAACACTCACTCCTGTATTAACTCTCTTACCTCATGTACTGATCTTACTCTTTGTGGCTGCTGTGGATTTTAGTCCTAAGTGAACTTTTTTTGCATCATAAAAGCTATGCGTATAAATCTACAGGCAGTGTGTTTTCACAAAAGTTGCAGGCACTTATTATATAAAGTCTCAGCCGTATGCAGGAACAATCCCAAAGGAAACAGGCCTGTTGTGAATGACAGTGAGTAGCAGCAGAGGGTGCAAAGGAAGAAGCTTGCATATACAGAAGAAACAAGTAAAAAAACAAGTTGGCAGACTTCTTGAAGATCTTACCATCTAGAACTTGCATATATCGCTTTAAATATAGCGAGTGTTTGCAACTACCTTCTGCCTGGGAGGCTTCACCAGATCATGTGGCTCCTTGGCCTGCTTGGCATCCCTGGCTTTTCTGATATCCTCTGCTGTTAGTCCCCTTATTGTAGAGTAATGGCGGGAAGTCCGGCTCGGCCCACTTCTTGTTTCACTCAAATTTCTGGAGCTAAAACCAGTTCCTTGTGGATGGCCCATCGGCTGTGGATGCTCTGCACTTTGCTCATACTGCCCCGGAGTGTCAGATTTGAGAGAGGAGGAATCACAATTGGTCTTAAAATCTCCCCCTGAGGAAGGCTCTTCTGAGGTAATGCTCCACACAGACACATCTTCCTTCTCAAACGATGAAGGTTCCTTAACTCTCCGGAGGCTCCTCTAAAGGGAAGCACATAACAATGTTGTCATTACTGTATCTTTTTAAAGTTAGACTGCAATTTACACGTTAACAAGCAAATGCCGAAAGTACATGAAATCATCTTAACTGCAACAGGATCTCTCAGCACTCTGGATATTCAAGAGAGGCTTACAGATAGAGACCAAGATAGGGAAGACAAAGAGACAAAGCAAGAGACAGAGAGACAAAGCGAGAGACAGAGAGACAAAGCGAGACACAGAGAGACAAAGCGAGAGACAGGGACAAAGGGACAGACAGAGACAAAGCGAGTCAGAGACAAAGCGAGAGACAGAGAGTGTTTGAATGAGCTTAATGGTAAATGGGAAACAAAGTCTCAAAGCTAAAAAAGATGCTGTAATTTACATTGAGGCAGGTAATATGCCTGCAGAGCATCTGGTGTTAAATAAGGATTGTTTTATTTATGGTGTAATTATTTATATATACCATATGCTTAACGTACTGAACTGTGTTTAAGCACCACAGAGTATTAGTGCGTAGTTGTTACTTTTTACTGAACAAAGGCAGAGTACAAGCCTGCAAATTAATCGAATCTTAGTTTTACAGAAAGAAAATAGGCATTGTTCCTTTGGCTTCAAAAATCTGGATACAAGTACAGAAAATCTACTTTTTGTTTTTGTGTTCTGTTTGCATATTGATTGGGTAGCCTTTGTTATATAGTCATCTATAGCAGAACGTCAGTTGATCCTTCAGATTGTTTTGGCTATATTCTATTATTTGTTTGCTCAGGATACCAGGAAGCAGAAACCATTTTTATATACACCAACTCATACCACGCTACTTTTCAGGGTTTGTGTGATCTGATCCAACTTCTTCCAATCATAGGTGACCCTAAACTGAGTGAATCCATGGCATATTAGCTCTACAAGTCAGACTATAAACCCCTATCTTCTCAAAATACTTGCAATTACTCCTCCCATCCCCCTACACGGTGATGCAACTGTTGAGCATAACAAAGGCATACTGAAATTAATGAATAAATGACACCACAATCCTGGGCCACCACCGCCTCTAAGAAATGCATTTCAGTAATGCAAGCCGTGTACAAAGTTATCTTGTATCTTGCCACGTGATGAAGGGTCACTCGAGAATTGTAACGGAAAGTAAAATTTCAAGGCAAAGTCCTGGGCAAAAGGAAACTCAATTTCGGAAATCAATTGAAGACATTTGACTAGAATTACTAGGTAATGCAGACTATGCAAGTGACCAATCCGATTCCAGAAAGTCTACTGACTGGCAAAGTTACAATGCAAATCAACTGCAATTGAGAACGCTGATCATTCAAAATCGCAAATGGCACATGCTTTCCTGAATTGTGGAAACATTTCCATATCTAAAGCTATATTTTATTTTCTAAGGACATACTTGCCATATACACTCTAGTTTACCTTCCTGGCCAAGAGAAAGTGCACTACAAGCAGACAATGATAGCTTAGTGGTTTGCGAGAAGAGGATCTAAAGCTGTGGCCAATGGTCAGCAAGGATATGATACAATTCGATGGTGGCATATTGCTTGCTAACTTTACAGCAAAGGGATGGTCAGTCAATTTATTTTTCTAATTTGCAGCACTCCTGAGGCTACAACCCATCAAAAGAGTACAGTGGACATTACTGAAAATGGGACAGGATGAATAAACAGTAGGAGTCAACTGGAGAAAGAAAGTTCTTAAAACGATGTGGATTATAATTTTGAAAGTTACCTGTCTGCCTGTGAAGAACGAACTCACGCAGCCTTCTGTCACAGCTTGTACACTCCTCAGTCCGTCGCCAAACGAGGAGTTGCAAGCTATCAAACGAATGTGCTCGCCTTGGGTCTCCACGAATGCCTGCCCAACGCGGGCCGCTCCCATTACCATATAACCAACCTCACGCCACATCTTAATGCACTGAAAGAAATTTAAAAAAGATTGGTGGATCAGGGCACAGAACAGACATTCCTTTTTGAATAAAATCATGAATCCTCAACTAGACACTGCAAGAGTCGTTGTATCTGGGGTGCTGTTAAAAGAAGTTTGAGTCCTAAGAACAGTTACCTTTGTAAGAAATACAATTCAACATAATTCAAACAGCACAAACTACAGATACAAGTTAGAAAGAAAATTGCAATATAAGTGGAAGGCTCCTAGTACTTTTGATCTCCTCAGAAACTGCTGGCCAGGTCCACAATTACTGAAAGCAGCTACCACTTTTTATCAGCCACTTAACACAAGGGTTAATAGCTCCACTCCAAGTTAAGTCTTCATGACTTATTAAAGGCCGCAATGTAATGACATGACATGACATGACTGTAGAACACCTGTTTGTAAGCACATGGGTTGCATAGCATCAAATTTGTAAACTTTTCTCCTCAAAGCATTTCTCTTACTGTTGTTATTTATTGCACTTTGCAAAGTCCACATCAGTTTTGAAATGAAATGAAATGAAAAGAATCTTATAACGCGCGACTTAGCCCGAAGGCATCAAGGCGCCTAACAGAAAAACCAAGGAAGCAATGAAACAGTAACTACAAGTACGTCCTTGCAAACAGCCAGGTTTTTAGTGCTTTGCGGAACCGCAGAACCGAAGGCTGAGCTTTAATTTCACATGGAAGGGTATTCCAAAGCTTAGGGGCGATTGAGGAAAAAGCCCTACCGCCCATCTGCTCTTACGGAAGCGAGGCACCACAACCAAGTTCTTTGAGGAACAGCGTAAGAGTCTGCCCGAAACATAGGGGGCCAGCAGTTTCTTGACCCCTCCTGCACCATTGCCAGAGAGTGCACAATGAGTCAGGCAGAGCACTTTAAAGGTGATCCTCGCTTCAATAGGAAGCCAATGTAAGGCTTTCCTAGCTGCTGTCGATGATGCTAGTCTGGGAGCGTCAAGAACGAATTTGGCGGCCGCATTTTGGGCGGTCTGAAGACGCTGTGTTAGGCTCTTATTCATACCGATGTATAGGGCGTTACAATAATCGAGTCGCGAAGCAACAAGTGCTACCACCACTTGCTTCCGCGCCTGGGGGGACAGGTAATGTTTTATTTTCCTGAGTATTTTAATGATCCCCCAGCAGGTAGCAACAGTTCTGTTTACCTGCAAAGTCATGGAGAGGGCAGGTTCAATCAAAACTCCCAAATCCCGCGCTGACTCCGTGGGGGTGGGACAAGACCCCAGCGAGGGCGGCCACCATTCAGGTGACCAGATGTTATTATTAGGGCCAAATACCAGGATCTCCGTCTTCTCCCCGTTCAACTTTAATGAATTGTAAATCATCCATTGTGACACTGCTTCCATGCAGTTCCTAAAGTTGAGCGGGGACGAGCCATCAGGGTGAGAGAGAGACACCAAGATCTGTGTGTCATCTGCATAGGAGACTACCTCCATCCCAAAAGATCTAACCAACTTGGCAAGTGGGGTCACGTAGATGTTAAACAGGGTCGGACTTAATGCCGACCCCTGTGGGACCCCACATTGCACAGGTAGGGATGGAGATAGAAAGTCTCCCAGCTTAACCCTCTGTACCCTCTGGTCGAGAAAGGAGGCCAGCAGACTCAAGGCCGCCCCTTCCACCCCTATCTCCCTCAGGCGAGATGTTAGCACCGAGGGGGACAGGGTATCAAAGGCGGCTGTGAGGTCTAGAAGGACCAGGATGGTGGAATGTCCCTGGTCTAACTCCAAGCGTATGTTATTCAAGACGACCGTGAGGGCTGACTCGGTACTATGGTGTTTCCTGAAGCCGTGCTGGGATTGATCCAGGAGGTCTGAGGAGTCAAGAAATGCCGCCAGATGTTGATTGAGATACGTCTCAAGCATCTTTGCAGGTGCTGGGAGCAAAGAAATGGGGCGATATTTCTTGAGCACCTCAGGGTCAAGTGTGGACTTCTTTAAGAGGGGCTTGACCACCGCATTCTTCCATTCAGATAGAAAAATGCCCTCTCTCATAGCTCTATTCATGATGTCAAGTAGAAGAGGGAGCAAGGAGTCTCTGCAATCCTTCAGGACTTTAAGGGGACACGGGTCCAAAGGGGAACCCGACCTTGTCTTACTTAAAAGCAGGTCAAGCTCCTGATAGGATAAAGGCGGAAACTCTAACAGACTCTTGGAGGTGGTTGAAGAAACCTCCTTCGAGAGCAGAGAGAGGGGGACAGGCGGGGGAGATGTAACAGATCTTTGTACTTCAAGATTCAGGTAGATGTCCGCAATCTTCGAATGGAAGAATACTGCGATTTTATCACAGAATTCCTGGGTACCTGCAACAGGGTCCTGTATCTGTAACGTGCAGAGCGAGTCCACTATTTTAAAAAGATCTCTGGGAGAGGAGAGAGTCATTGTCAGGTTAGCAAAGTACTCTTGCTTAACTCTGATAATCTCCAACTTGTACTCCTTAAGGAGTAACTTGTGTTAATCCCTCTCCTTCAGATTCCAGCTTGCTCGCCAAAGTCTTTCTTGCTTCCTGCACCCTTGTCTCATGAGCCTAAGAGGCTCCGAAAACCAGGGTGCAGAAGGTTTCTTTCTAGCAGAGTAGCAAGAGGCAAGAGGAGCAAGCACATCGACTGCTGCACTAATGGCTTTGGACAATTCCGCAGCCGCTAGGTTGGTATCCTCCTAGAGGTCAGGTTTATAGTTTTGCATGAGTGGGGCTAGCGAAGTACTTGTAATTTTCTTAAGGTTCCTCCTGAACTTGATGTGAGTGGTGTCGTCTTAAGTGTCAGATCAGTAAACAGTACAAAAGAATATGGCTACTAACTGAATCCTTTTAAAGTTGAATTTGAGAAAGGTGGTGGAACAATGTTTAGTGAGACCCAGTCTATAACAGACCAGTTCATACTTCTAAAGTCATGACAGACAACTAGGTAGATAATAGTTTCCTTGTCAGCCACCACTCAAATTACTTTCATATTTTACCATACTAATTCACCACTAATCCTTTATGGGTTTCCGGAGTAAATGCTTCAACACCCCATTAGGGGGTAACAAGCGTTCTATAATTACAAACCTTCTTTCCTCGTCTATCCTTCTGCGATCCTTCCAAATTCAAATAAACAACTAACCTATCCACCACTTAAAATTTAGTTGCATGTTTCACTATACTAATTCAACACTAATCCTCTATAGGTCCCAGAGTAGCGTGCTACTTGTCGAACAAATCGCTTTGACGCCTCATCAGGGGTAGAAAGTGCCATACAAATGCAATTACAATACAGTACAATCTATGGATAGCCACCAATGAGGAAAAAGACAAGGGAGCCATTTAGGAAAAGCATGTGCAAATGACGACTGCAGCCACCTGCACATAAAACAGCACCTTGAAGAAATCAATCAAGAGGCAGCAGCTAACAAGAGCCTCCCACCAATCAGTAACAGTCACTGGTAAACCAAGTGGAAGGCACTCCTTGAGGAAAATAGACATCGGGCCTTGATATTAAATAGAATGCTAGGGACAATAATGAAAATTTGTTATGCAGATTCTCTCTGTAAAATGGTTGACCATGATGGTCTTTCTAGCACAGGAGACACTAGCGTAAGAGAAATACAAAGATTGAAGCTAAAACCAGAAAGCAATTATGGTTTCCATGGAAGGATCAGCTGGTGGAGTAAGAGGACACAGCCAGTTCAATGACAGCGGGCACTCCAAAAGGAGTGCACCTATAATCATTGAAATAACGAACAACACTCCCCGGAATCCTATGAGTGTTGGTTTCTGCAATTTGCCTTTTTATATCAGACTAACACAAATTATACATCAGGATAACCGGAGGAACCAACACGGACACCCTTACCCTTGCCATTGAAGCAGTGCAGTCAAAGTTGGACAGAATCCTAGACATACATGGAATACCAGCAAATATCAAAATGCACAATGGCCCACCCTACCAATGTCATAAACAGATTAGTGACCTGGAACGCCTGGACATTACGCATCAATGCAACAGGCCACAATAAAGGAATAGGGAGGTAAGTGCACATGATGACCCTTGAAAAGGTTGGCTAAATTACAACCAATCGACAGACGGATGTAGGCCTAATTTCTGCAATAGAGGACTCATCAGGCTAATGGCGGAGTAACCAACATCGCCACCACCCCGTTGCATCAGGTGGTTAGCAGAACCATACCCTCCATTTTCTCCCGTGTCAACAATCCCAGACAACAGCTCTTGAAACTGGATCGTCTCAAATACCAGGACAACTGGAGAGGCATCTGAATGCCAGATGTTTGAACTGGTGATTCCATGAACGTGATGGACTGCCACCGAAGAGGGACTCTGGGAATGTCCTTTGATCCATGGTTCTTGGCAATTGCAGAAAAACTGTATAACTGCAGAATGAGAAAGAAATGCTGCCTGTCAGAATATTTACTTAGGTCCTGTCACCTGTAAAATGCCACTGGTGGAAGACTCAACAAATCCCAAAAACTTCCCATGGTCCAGCAACCCTGACAAGAACCTAAGAAGGCACGGAGAGAGGGAGAACCAAAGAAAGTTTACCTGTCCCAGCCCGGGTCAGCAATTCCAAGTACCTTAGCCCAATTAGCTAATTGCCCTGCTTCCACTGGGTTCCACAGAGGACTCCTCCTTTACTATTCCTCTGGAAGAACTCAGAGGATTGGCCAGACATTCTTGGTACCTACTGCAGCCCCATCCCAAACTACTGGTACAACTCTGTGCTTTAGAGACTGGGCTACACAACTGAGAGAACTGCAATTTCTCAGCCGAGTGAGCCTTGCTGGTTTGCCATACAGTTGGTGGGGGTCTTTGTGAGTTGGGCTGGGTAGTCAGAATATCAAGTTAACGGCAAAGGAGTGCACATTATTTCCTGATCCACTAATTTGAGACATCAGGTGTGGCTTCTAAGGAGAAAGTAAAAAGGTTGTTCCCTCTCCTGTGACAAAGTTACCACAGTCTGTATCACAATGTCGGTCAAGTTAAGCCAGCTGGTTACGGCGTGCACCTCCAACGAGAACCACAACACATCACAAACAATTGAGAACGCACTTTCAAACTCAGAATGTGCATGCAGTGCAGCGGGCTACTTATTTTACCACTCACCATAAATGTCAGTATATAACACACCCAAAACAGATAAACGAGTCAAAAAGGGCCAACATTTTAGTTACCCATTGATTTGTAGTTCACAAGTCATATTTTCAAAGGGTTACAATGGAAAAACTGAATATAAACATTTTGGTTACAAAAATGTTTTAAAACATTACTGGATGTCTACTTCCCAAATAGGGGGGAAAGGTGTAGGCATGAAAGTCCCTGGCGAGGGTAATTTATGCGTCTACTTTTAGATCCATAAAATATCAATAGCACAAAGAGGAACTTCTTTTGCTCACCTTACTGGCCCCGGTCAGTTTAGACGGGTCAGCCTCTAGCCTGCAAAGAAGAAGAATCTCAACAACGAATGTGGCCACAGGAATGACTACTGTGAACACCAGGAGAAAAGGCAATTCACTAACTGCCTATCCAAGACCTGTTGTAAAGCTGTGGCAGAAGAATCATGAAGTCAAGCAACATGAACCTGATAGGAAAGAACGTCAAAGAAAATGTATAATCACTTGTGATATTATGTGATCTCTGCCATCATCATGGAACCAGAACTTTGAGTATCATGAGATGTTTGGTGCTAAGAGATGCAGAAGACTGAAAGCGCTGCCGGCGTATTCTGGTTGTAGGCACTGAGCTGTGTTCTCGCTCTCACTTACCAATAAAGGTTTTGGAAATAAAAAAAATAAAAAAAAGATGCAGAAGAACTTCAGCAAGAAGCAGATCCATCAACGATTAAAAATGTGTTGTTTTTAACTTTAAACCATGCGCTGGCACCGGCATATCGATAGACAGCGTGTGGTTGTGATTGTCTTTAAAATAAGTGAATGATGGGGAAAGTGCTGCAGTTGGGAGTTGGCAGTGAACCTTGTGGCGAAAGGGCATGTCTTTCTCCCTGCATTGCTTGAATAAAGAAGCTTACACATACCTCTGCATAAACGTCGTAATTAAGCAACAAGTTTGGCAACGGGTTAGAATCCCGTTTTTCGTCTTTTTGCTGTTGAGGTGGATTTGAGTGGCACTAGCGGAGGCGGAGTGTGTGCTTCCTGAGGTGGCCAGTCCTGTGGGTCTGCGGGGACTTTCAGGCACCAGGAGGAGGCCGACCCAGCGGGCAGCAATACCGCAGAGTATTTGAGGAGGCACCGGAGAGGTTGTTGGGGTACGCGTGCATCAGTTTCACTGGAGGAAACCGCAAAGAACGAGGGTTGCTAGGTTACCAGTGATTTGGCCTGACGCAACGCAACTCACATAACGGGACTTCTATATTGGATAGGGGTCAGAGGAAGTGCGTCCACATGTGCTCAATGGAGCACGGCTGTTTGGGAGCTTAGAGGCTGTTGGAAATTGCAGCCACTTGCACGAACGGACAGTCAGTGCGTCTACGGATATTTTCAGGAAGTTTTCAGGAAGCAAGATTTAGTTTAAAAAAAAAAAGAAATACAAAAAAGCAGCTACTTTTCAGGGAAACCGGCAGTGGTAAGTGTTTTGCTCTGTGTAATTTTTGTGCGCACAGCTGATACGATTTTAAACAGTCTTTAGGAGATGTGGAATCCTTACTAGCACAACCTGATACCTTGCTTTTGACCGTGTTTTTGACCAACCTTTGGGATATGCTTTGTGTGTTCCATGTGTACGCAGCTCCTCTATTCTTGTGCTAGACGTGGCATGCAGTTTTACCTTCTACTGTGGCAGAGCAAGTATGGGGGCTTCATCGCTCAAGAGGATCACCTTACGTTGGGCATTTGGAAGTGACGTTACCCTGATCTGTCCTTTATTTGCCATTTGTAGAGCTAATAACCACATTTACAGTGTGTATAGTGGGGGGCCTTTGTTGAATCATGTGTGCTTCTCATACTTTTTCACTGACACCACCTCAACCATTTTTATCTACTGCAGGTGAGCCACTCATTAAATGGCATGAGTGGAAAGAGTATTTTCTTAACTATATTGATACCATTGGAGATGAGGAGTTGTCACACTAAAATAATTTAAAAAATACGCTTGAAAGCATTAGGTCCGCACGGGCTCATTGTATACAACTCTATGGAGAATAATCCTCTCAGTTTTAGTGACTGATGTTTTCCAACATATATTAGAGTACAAAGATAAATGTTCCTAGACATCAGTGAGTATTGCGATTGACGGGCACAATTTTTTCATGAGAAAGCAGAACAAATTGGAGCCTGTGGAAGACTATGTTTCAGCTCTTAAGAGGTTTGCTCTTATGTGTAGATTTAGGGTTTTGCATGATGAGCTCATTCGTGACCAGATCATTATGTATGTCAACAATAAGTATATACAGGAGAGGTTATGGATAAGTGGGGAGGATTCTTTAGCAGAACTGATTCTAACAAATTTACTAAGGGGGCTGGGAAAACTTCTAAGGAGGAGTCTAAGGAGTTGGTGTGTAAAGTAAAATAGAAGGTCAACAGGGACAAATCCAAAGTTCAGGATGATACTAAGAAAGGTGTAATGAAAATAAGGAGAGGTGTTGCTATAGGGTTGGGAGTAAGGACCACTTTGCGTATAGATGAAACAAATGCCCTGCACGAGACCACAAATGTATGGAGCATGGCATAAAGGGGCATTTTGCCAAAGTGTGTAGGAGTGGGAAAGCTACTAACACTATAGCCAGGGTACAGGAGGAGTCAGACTCTGATAAAGGCTCAGATGGGTCTGATTCAGAGGCGAACCATAAGCACAATGACTGTGTGCTTGGCATTAAAGAACATTATGATGTAATGACGTCAATCTCCTTCATAAACACTCTAGATCTAAACCAGTGTGCGACATATAAATTGGCGGGTGAAGGCTACCATTGTGATGGATTCTGGTTCTCCGTACCCAGTTATGGATAAAAGGGCATGAAAGGAGAAGTTTGCAGGAGTTTTAGGGAACTCATTATCTTAACCAGATGTAACCCCTGAAAGTCTTACAGGAGACCCTATGATTGGATTTAGGAGCTTGTCATTTGAGTTCAAAGGGAGAAAAGCAATGTGCAAGCTTAATAGGCAGAGAAGGGGCCTTTAGTTCTTGGTTGGATTGATCAGAGGGCATAAACATAATTTTGGACCCCAACAGTGATGATTAAGTGTTACCTATGGGGTGTGAGGAGCATAAAGGATAGCCTTTAAAGAAATGTACCCAGAAGTGTTTACAGGGAAGATTGACACAGTTAACGGGGTTTCGCACAGAAGATTGTGCTAAATAAATGTTAGCCCCAAGGTGCCAAAGGTCAGAGAAATTCAGTGGATTTCGATGGAAGAAGTGAATAACGAAATTGAGACGCTACTCCTTGAAGGGTCATTGAACCGGTAGAGACCTCTGAGTGGATTGACCCATTGGTGGTAGCCAGACATGGTAACGGGAAGATCCACTTCTGTGTGGATCTCAGGAATCTGAACAGCAACACTGTAATTGAGAGACTCTCCCCATCTAAAATTAATGGGTTTGTGACGGTGACAAAAGGCAAGGAGTGTTTTTTTCAAACGATCTGTCCTCTGCTTACCACCAGATAAAGCTTCATGAGGACATTCAGTCTCTAACCACGTTTATGACACCCCCAAGGATGCTATCAGTTTGTACGCATGCCATTTGGACTTGCGTCAGTGGCTGCATTCTTTCAAAAATGTGTGCATAAGCTGTTCAAAAACTAAGTGGAGACTGTATTTTTCCAGGACGGTATTCTGGTCGTGGGGGAAAACTGGGCTCAGGCAGAAGGTGAGTGATTTGAAAGTGTCTCCTTGAATTACAACGTGGTGGAGCCTCTTGATAAGGGTGTGGTGGGATACGGTGTTGAATGATGCCGAGAGGTAGAGGAGGATCAAGGCTTCGAAGTCGGTGGCAGCAATAAGGGCAGTTTTGGTTCTGTGGTGGTGCAGAACCCGGACTGGGAGACGTACAGAAGATTGTTGCTCTCCAGGTGTTCTGTGAGTTGGTGGTTGATGGTTCTGAAAGGGGAGAAGGGAGGTGGGATGGACATTCTTGAGATCACTGCGGTCGGGGGACAGTTTCTTGATAAGGGGTTTGACTTCCACATGTTTCCATTCATTGGGGAGTTGGCTGTGACAATGGATGTGTTGAAAATGGTGGTGAGTTAGTTGCTCCCAAGGTTGAAGATGTGGTGTGGAGAGGAGTCCAAGGGTGCTTCAGAGTGGGCTGAGCTCATGATGGCAGTGGTGTCTTATGTGGTGAGCGGTTCCAGGTGGTTAGCATGTGATCAGTGTTGGCATTTGTGGGTGCGATGTGGCTGAGGATGTTGGCAGTGGTGGTTTGTGGCACAAAGTTTTTGAACATGTTGGAAAGCTTGTTGTGGAAGAAATCCACTGGGGCGTCGCAGAGTTCCTGGGAGGGGGTGATGGTGTCTCCAGTGGCTGAGAGGCTGGGAAACTCGATAACGATGTTGAATAGTTCCTTTCTGTGGTTGGAACTGGCCTTGATTTGAGAGGCAGGGACGGTCCTTTTTGTCCTCTTCAGAAGTTGATGGTATTGGTTGAGCAATGTTTTGAGGACAACATCAGGACAAAAGCATCACCATCAAGGTCATTACCAGACATTTTCATACAATCATAAATTTCAGCTTGATTTTCAGGAAAGGAACTAATCGATCCTTATTCCACCACCCTTTCTGATGTGATAAGACAGAACTTTTTCTCAACTTGAGAACTCTTATATGTTGGGAGAATTTTGAATCCCCTTTCCTCACCTTAAAGAGTTTCTTGATAAGAACACACCCACCAGGGGAAAACTCTAAGCACGTGACTTTTTTTAGCACCAAAATACTCTTCATTTTGTTTACACAAAACCCTACTTCAAATATCAGATTTCGAAGAGGAACAATCATAGAGTGTAACATTAGACATCAAATAGTTTTGAATTGGGGTTCCCACCCCTCAATAGGTAGAAAGGAGAAGCAGCAGTCGTAGAATGTGGCATAGAGTGATACGCTTAAATTTTCTCATTAAGGAACCCCTCTAACATTCCAACCAAGATAGCTGCCTGGACCCCTTCTTTGAGAAAGCGATTGGCTCTTTCCACCCAGCCGTTGGCAGTAGGGCTATAAAAAGCAACCTGAAAATGTTTTACAGCATATAGTTTAAGAAAATCCTTCATTTTCTTGGCTACAAACTGTGTACCATTGTCAGTAATAAGCTGTTTATGTGTCCCCTCAAGTAGAAAAACATCAGTAAGAAACCTAAGTACATTTCTAGTGTTGGTTAAATCCACAAAAGAATGATATATCTATTTAGAAAAGTAGATCAATCATCACAATAAGATACTTTTATTCAGAGGATAAAACATGGAACAGCTCTGAAAAACCCAAGAAAACCTTGACCCGCGGTCCATCGGGTAACAGAATTGGATGTAAAACTTTCTCCCGATGTTTATCCAATACGATGCACTGTGGACAAGCATTGCCAAAAGCTCTAACTTGGGCACTCGTTGATGGCCATCAATAAAATTCTCTGACTTTTTTACAAGTGGCAGAAATATCCATGTGTCCTTCATGGACAACCCCAAATAATCCTGTCACGTAAACCTAGTGGAGGACCAAAACAACCAGCTCGCAGACAGATGTCATTCTCACAAGTTAGCTCCGAGGAAACTGGAGCAAAGATCCCCAATTCAATAGATGCCTTTAGCAGGTGGCCAGCCTTCCACTATGACCTTTTGCAAAGCATCATCCTGCAAGGACACAGGCATCCAGTCATTCTCTGAGGTAACCCCTTTTGATGGCAAAACATCTATGGTATCCACCACACACTTATACTCAGCATACCCCAGACTACAAGCCTAAGAGTCCGGCAAAGGCAAGCGAGAGAGGCAATCTACACGAAGATTCTTCCCCCCTTGCATACATTTCACTTGACTGTAATACTCTTGCAGCTTGGATAAAAAGCCTCACAACACTGGCAGAAGCTTTTCCCAGGTCATTGCCACTGCAGAGATAAACCAAAGGCTTATGATCAGTATAGACCACAAAGGAACAAACAAATGTAGATTTTACATTTTTTAACTGCCCAGACACAGACTAAGGCCTAAAGCTCTACGATGCTGTATTTGATCTCTGCATCTTGGAATGTCCTAAATGCAAAGGAAACAGTGATATCTTTCCCTCCAACTATTTTCCCAAAAGCAGCGCCAATCCCTGTCAAATTGGCATCTACAGTGATGAAGGATTTCCCTTCTGGAAAAAGGGACTAACAGAAGGAGCATTAACCACCAACCCTTTAACAAATTAAAATGCTTCAAACACCTCTTCAGTCCAATCAAACATAACCCCCTTTTTCAGAAGGGATCTCAAAGGATGTACAACCAATGCATATCGTGTCGAAGCATGTGTAGTATTTGCAAAGTCCCAGGAATGAGTGCAGAGCATCGTTTTCTGAGGAGCCTTCTGAATAGCCTCAAGATCACAGAACTTAGGCTTGATTCTTTCTGCTGAAATGGTATGCCCTAAATAATTCACCTGCTGAGCCAGTGGCTTACATTTATTGGCTTCTGCAGTCATACCTCTGTTGTGCAGGACTTTCAGCAGACTCCCCAGAACCACTAAATGTTCCTGCTCATTGTTCGTGAAAACAAGAATATCATCCTGGAAGGCTTGTACATTTTTCAACTCCTCAAAGAAATTAACCATAGTCCTTTGAAAGACGCTTACGTCGATGGCAGTCCAAATGGAAGCCTCAAACATTGGTAGACACCAAACAGCGAGGTAAAAGTCATAAGATCATCTGATTCCTCACTAAGGGGTATTTGGTGGTAAGCCAAATGCTGATCAATGGTAGGAAATAATTTCAACTCCCCAACATTTGCCAGCATCTTTTGTATGTGGGGCAGAGGATGGCAATCAACCAGAATATTCTGATTGAGTGAACACAAGTCCACACAAACGCAATAGTCCGTTAGGAGTATTCTAGAACTGTCAGAGGCAAGATGGCGTCGGTGTGAGCGGTCGTAGAAGCCTCGCTCTGTGAGTCCTTGTCTATGGATCGGATTGTGTCCATGTGCTTATGTGGGATGCTGGTGTAAGCGGTGTAAATGGTGTGAGCTGAGGATAGCACGCCAACAAGATACTTCTGCCGAATTTCTCTGGTGTATAGCTACAGAATCCATCCGCTACAGCAGACCGAGTGGCAAAGGCGAAGGTGATGACTGAAATACCCCAAAAAACCCAAATCTGGTCCTGCTGCATCGAGAAATAACAATAGCGGCTAAAAAAATACAAGAGAAAAAAAACATTCAAGCCAGGGCATCACACAGACCTGGGTGCTTGTGTGCTGGTGTTCCTGCGTCCTGCGTCCTGCGTGCTAGTGTGTTACTGAGCCGGGCATGGAAGTCCTGGAGTTTCTTGGCATTCTTTGCAAATACTAAACCGATGTCTGAGTTGGGGCTGAGTTCGACGTGCAGCTACAACCGTGAGTAACTGTAACTGCATACAATATTTAGACGGCAATAAGCTTACAGTTGTACAGTTGTAGTTTGTCTCGCACTCCAGTCGTCTCTGCCTCCACCTGCACCTTTGGACTTTCTGACAGTGCCCCGAGTGCAGGGGGGTGGTCCTCAAAGGTAGAGACACAGCGGCAACTCAGCAACTCTCAACAGCTGTATCAGTGGTGAGCGCTGCGGCAGAGAAATAGAGAAACCGCTCCACATAGCAGTTCGGCCAATCTCGGAGTTCTCTTAGTTCTCTTTGATGGTGTGCCCAGTAATGCCCTGTAATGCTGTGTGTAATGCGCTGAACATTGCTATAGTAACCCACCCGTAGCTTTTACTCTAGCTACTAACCTGCAACAGTGACGGCAACAGTATTGTTAACTCAGCCTGTATTCCAGCGCGCACCCTGAACGTCTCCTACCTTCGATCGGATACCCGGCTCTGGTTCTTCGAGCCTCGTCATCCGTCATCTCGTCATCCGTCTCGTCATCCCGTCATCTGCAAACACCGTAAGGGCGTGCTTAAAAGGCCCGCGCTGCATTGCCAGGGGAACGGAACAGTGCTACGGGCGACCCGCAGAGTCAGTGGAATTGGTGAAAAGGCGGCAAAGGGGGACCCAAGCAGACAGACAAGCAGACAAACAGTCTAGCAGGCAGAGAATAGATGGGCACGGTCTGAGGCGAGGGAAAAGAACAGCATGAAGCTGGGAGCCCCATCTAAAGCGCCGACGGAGGTTCCTGGTGTGAATTGTGTTGTGAATCGTATGATAAGATTCCATGTAACCAATCTAGACTATCGTCCTGCACGCTCTCATTGTACAGACACCGTGGGGAGCGGCAGAGAGACAGTCAAATCGGCCAAAAGAACAGGCATAAGAGCGGTCAAAAGAGCGGTCAAAAGAACCCAGATTGCTATAAAAATAGCTACTAAAACTGTAATAGAGCTAGCACGAAAAAAACTGCTCACAACCGCAATCGCAATAGCAATACCGAATCAAAGACGATCGCAAGTACGAGCACAGGAACTAGCACAGGTACTAGCACTAGCACAGGCATTGGGTATGGCAGGATATACGGGATCAGGTGGATTAGGGGACCAGACAAGCGACCCAATGCTATTAGAATGTACCCAAGATGGAGAAGCATCAAACACACAAGACCCACAAGAGACTCAGATTCGGACCCCTGAAAGCCTGGAGTGTATGGAGAGCCTGGAGAATATAAAAAGCACACAAAATATACACTGCCCACAGAGGACAAAGGGCACGCAGAGACGACCTGAAACCAGAGGGTCTAAAGCTAAAGAGAATAACGAGAAAAAACATGAAGGCAACGAGAGAACTAAAAACCAAGATGGAAAAAATAAAAATATTGAAAATAATGAAAAGAACGTGGACAAGGAAAAGGACAAAGGGAAAGGAAAAGAGAAGGGGAAGGATACAGAAGATATCGAAAATGTGGAGTTAATGGCCAAAAAGGCAAAGCGATTACAAACAATCAAAAGTTTGAAAGCAGCTGCCAAATCCTCCGGGCAGCCGGTAGCTTCTCAGCCTATGATCTCTCATATATTCAGCCCACTCGCCAAGGACGGGCTACGTACTACCACAAATAATGAAAAACCACAGATCACTCTGTCTGAACAAAGAAATCAAGGTGGTGTAGCAAGCGGAACCAGCTGTGATGGCTCTGCCTCGCGCACGGAGCAGTTCAATGTGGGGGAAAAAACTGCACAGGGTCCCGATTCGGGATCGATTCGGGATCTATTCTGGATCTATTCCCGGGAAAAGAATGGTCTAGCGCAGCCACAACCACAGTTGGACAAAGTGAGAATCGCCCTAAGTATCCATCAGGTATGGTGAATCACGACCACCCTTCTCCAATGATACAAACATCCTCCCGGGGGAAAATACTTCAACCAGGAAATGATGCACTCTCCGAGGAATCAGACTCGGATTTATATGAAACAGGTGTTTCTATTTCCAGCGAGGCAAGTGAGGCTAGAGAAACAAGTGAAGGCCCAAAACCAGATGTAGCAATCCCGGAGGTATCTGATTCCACTGAATTTAGAAAATTACGCGAATCGGGACACGGCACGACCCCTAAGAAAAAGCTGGAAAAAAGAGGACAAGGCACAAAAGACAATGTAAATTAATATACTAAGAAACTACGGACCCGGGGAGCAACACGGATCAAGCCATAGGAAGAACAAAACAAATACGAACAAGCTCAAACTCAAAATTAACTGGTGAACCAGAACGTAATCAGTGTATCATGGATGAATCCGCAGAGGGTGACCAAAGGAAAAATAGAAATAGAAGTGGCTCGGGAAAGACTGTAGAGCCTTCACTGAGTGAAGTCTTCAGCTCCATTAAGATCTTCCATAAAGATGTAAAAAAGGACAGTCAAAGGAACCATGCAGCTATTCAAAAACTGGAAGGAGCTATTAATAAAGTGGGCAACACCTGCTCCGAGATCTCAGACAGAATGGTCTCAGTAGAAGCACGCACAGAAAATTTAGAGACTGATGTGGCAAACTTCAAATTCAGGCAAAGGAACAAGACGGAATCATAAAAGACTTGGGGCCCGATGTAGGTAATTCTTATTTACCACTTCTTAAATACCGAATTTTACCGATTCGGTATTTAAGAAGTGGTAAATATGAAGGGGGGAGATGTAGGTATTTCAGAATCTGTAAATACCGAATCCTTAAGATTCGGTATTTACCGATTCTGTAAATACCGAATCGGTATTGCCCATTGATTCCTATGGGCTTTGAAGCCCATAGGAATCAATGGGAAATACCGATTCTGTAATTACAAAGTCGGTAAATTCCGATTTTAGCAAGGGTGCAGGGGGTGTCACTTTGACACCCTCTAGCCCCCCAAAGACGGGCATGTGAGCCATGTGGCACACAGAAATGCCCTAAGGGCATGTCTGTCTGTCACATGGCTAGGTGTGCATGCACACCTGGATTCGGTATTTTACCACCCAATTGGATTGGGTGGTAAAATACCGAATCTGAAAGGCCTGCGGCACTCAAAGATGTGCTACCTACATGTGCTTTTACAGAATCAGTATTTTTACCGAGTCTGTATTTACCGATTCGGTAATTTTACCGAATCTGTAAATACAGATTCTGTAAAATACCGATTCTGTAAAGCATGCTCCTACATTAGAAAACCCTAATACCGGTCGGAAACGGCCGAAATCGGCCGTTTCCGACCGGTATTAGGGCTCCTACATCTGGCCCTTAATGTCAAAGGTCGAAGACCAAGAAAACAGAGCCAGAAGAAACAATCTGCGTTTTCTTGGGATTCCCAAAGGCGTAGAAGGAAACGATCCAAGGGGCTTCATGTCCATCCTTCTCAAATCAGCATTCCTGGAACTCAAATCTTGGGAAATGGACAGGGAAATACATCGTGCCCATCGCTTTCCTTTAACGCTACCGAAACACTCTGACAAGCCAAGTCAATATCCTAGGGCTATGTTGATTCACTTCGGAAACTTCCTCCTACGAGAAGCTATTTATAATCTGGCTAGGCTCACAAGCAAAAGGGAACACAAGGGATTTATGTTCTTTGTTAGACCGGATTATGCCCATGCCACTGTAGAACGCAGGTGGAGAATGCGACAACTTTTCACTCCCTTCGAAAAAATCGGAGTGACAGTCTTCCTGCAAAATCCAGCTCGCCTAAAAATAGTCTTCAGGGGAACAACGAGAAGCTTCACAAGCGAAATCCAGGCAGAGGCCTACTTAAAAGAAATCTCAGAGACAGAAAACAAAATACTGGCAAATAGTAAAAATCTTTAAATCAAAAGAAAATGGAGAACTACTAAGACACTGACACTGCGGTGCATATATGCAAGCAGTTTAGAAGCACGAACTTGTAAAAACATGGGACACAATATGGAGGAGCGGCGGGTGCGGAAAATAAATCTTGCTAATCAAACTTTGATATTAATATTTGGTTATGAGTGAATGTATAGAGAAACGTTTAATGTCACAAATGATCGTCCACCGCCCTCCAATCGTTATATTTTGTGTACACATTGCCAGGCCACAGGGCGAGCTGAAGCGCACTGATTATACGGATGCCCACACCTGGGTACTCTGGGACCCAGGACGCCTCATTGGGTGGTAAGGGGTGGGGTGGGGGGTCAAGGGGGAGGAGCGGAGGGAAGGGAGGTGGAAAGACCAAGGGATGATATACACTCGAGAGGGTAGATATAGGGTCTGGAACAGGGCTAATAAACCACAAGGATATAAATTTGCTAGGGTTAGAATAAGGGTAAAAAAAACAATCACGGCTACAACTCGAAGAATGGTAAACAAGGGGGATGGCAAGATTAAGAATTGTTTCATTAAATATTTGTGGCCTTAATGAGTTAAAAAAGAGGCAAACGGTAGCTGAAGGACTGCATGCTATGGAGGCCAATATAGTCTGCTTACAGGAGACGCATATAGAGGGTGGACAACAACATCTGTTAAAATCATTAGGGTATCAACTCATAACCGCTTCCACACAGGGAACACGTACAAAGGGGGTGGCCATCCTTGCGAAAGGGGGAGGCTTACAATTTCTCAGATCACTTGCAGACAAATCTGGAAGATTGGCCATTACAGAGTGCCACTACAATAATGGGAAAAACATATTGACTGTATCTACAGTTTACGGGAATGTGGGGGATGACCCAGATATTCTGCTGAGTATCTCCAATGAGTTGGTACATTGGCCCTTACCTCTAAATGTATGTGGCGACCTCAACCTCCACCTACCGTGGGATTGGACTTCGGGCCCCGAATTTAAATACCAAGGGAGGAAACCTAAAGTCTTTAGGGCATTCAAAGACCTTTGCGAGTTACATGGCCTGACGGATGGATGGCAATTGGGGCACCCCGGGGATCATGGATACACATACTTTTCTCACCCACACTCACGTCATGCCTGGCTGGATTACATACTCATCCCGAATTCAATCAGGGACAGCTGCACCGTAAGGAAGCTCCCGAGGGTACTATCAGATCATAACCCATTAGAACTAAATATAGCATGCAGTAGCGGCACTCCCACTTTGAGATCTTGGACTTTTGAAAGAGCTTTTTTAAGAAATGAGGAGTACTGCCGACTTATGAGAGAATGGTTACCATCTTTTTTAGAAATTAATCTGGGTAGCGCACCTATTGAGGTAGTATGGGATGCGATGAAGGCCGGCATCAGAGGGGAGATACTTCAATTTTCAGTCAGGACAAATAGAAAAGGTAAACAGCAGTTAGCCACGTTACAACAGAACTTGAATAGAGCGGAGGCAGACCTGATCATAGCCGCACATACAGGCCAGGCTACGGATGAATTAGCGCAAGTAGCCATCGCCAGAAACAGGATATCCGAGATCTTTACGGAGAAAGCCATCACCAAAGCTACGATTTACAAAGAAAAATCGTATGAACTCAGCGAACAAGTGGGACACCAGCTAGCAGTGCATACAAGGGAGGAGAGGACTGCTAATATGATCAAGTCTATTAAAGATACTGATGGTGTGCTGAGATTAGAGGCGTCTGAAATCAGAGCGGCTTTTCAAAGGTATTACCCAGAACTGTATAAGGAGCCGGAAAGGGACCAAGAGGACCTGGGGGAATATCTAGCTCAAGACTGGAGCGTGCACTTTGAGCAAGAGGACCAAGATGGATTGGATTCCCCCCTTAGCTGGGATGAAATATTACTATCCTTGAAATCATTGGCAGCGGGCAAAGCAGCAGGGGTGGATGGGATTCCTACAGAGTTTTTTGTAGAATTCGCAGAACAACTTAAAACAATTTTGATGGAGCTCTTCAAATCTATACCCCAGGGTGGAAATCCACCTCCATCTTGGTCCACTGCAAAGATTATGGTCTTCTTGAAGAAAAAGAAAAATCCCTTGGAAATGGGCTCGTATCGCCCTATAACTTTGATTAACAGGGAATCAAAGATTTACTCCAAACTCCTTGCTGGGCGACTAGCACCGATAATCCATAAGATTGTCTCAACCCATCAACATGGGTTTATCCCCGGTAGATTGACAACCGATCATGTACAGAGAGTGATTTCTCTATTTGACCATGCAGAGACAACAGAAGACCCTATGGCCCTTATCTTACTGGACGCGGAAAAAGCGTTTGATAGGGTCTCCTGGAAGTTTTTATGGGCAGCTATGTCTAACTGTGGAGTAACTAGTGGATTTATTAAGGCCATTCAAGGACTCTATGTCACCCCGAGCGCTAGAGTTGCAATAAATGGGACTATGTCCGAGAGCTTTATGATTACGAGGGGAACCAGTTAAGGGTACCCCTGCTCGCCTCTCTTATTTGCGGTGTATATCGATCACATTATCCGCAAACTTGAAAGCCATCCTCTAGTGCCACCTATTCTGATCAATAATCATGAAACAAAAATCCTAGCTTACGCGGACGATATAGCTTTAGTCACCACCGCTCCTAACAAGGCTAATAAGATTGTCGAGAAAGAGGCACTGCGGTTCGGTAACAACTCCGGATATAAATTGAATATAGGGAAAACCCAGATTGTTACCAATGATAAAATAGAGATGATGGATAATAGGGTAGTAGAGCATGCTGTTTATCTTGGCGTCAGTATAAGCTCCAAGGTAGATAATATTGTGCAGATAAATCTTGACCCATTAATAGGCCGCACCAGAAAAGAACTGATTAGACTGGATAATTTACATCTGACCATTGGCGGCAGGTGAAATATGATTAAAATGCTGTTCTTACCAAGATTTTTATATTTTTTTACAACAATTTGTCTTGAGTTCTCTCCGAAATACTTTAAAAATATTGAAACTCTGTTTTCTAGATTTATATGGGGGTTTAAGAGACCTCGGAGGGCTCTCAAATGGATTATGCTACCGAAAGAAAGAGGGGGGTTAGCTATGCCAAACTTTAGGATCTATTACTGGGCAACGGTGGCCAAATATTGTGTGAATCTGATAGCTAATGAACCTAGTAACCACCCAATCCCAACACCACAGGAAATGATACTGGGGGATAGAAGCAATGGGTGCTTATGGCGCCATGTCAATGCCAATTATTTTAAGAAAACAAAATTTAAGACTATCTCCAGCATATGTAAAGTATGGATCAATATCCGCAAACTGCTAGGGCTGGGGCGTTACTCTTGCTATACCCCCGTTAGTGGTAATAACGATCTCCCAGAGATCTTCCAGGATGGATGCATGTCTAGGTGGATCAGGACAGGGATTAGTCAGCTGGGTTGTTTTTTAACCTCAAATCGGGTGAAAAGCTTCTCAGAGCTTCGTACCGACTATAACATCAGCCATAGGGATTTCTTTAAATACTTACAGATTAGGGATTTTTTTATCAAGGAAAATGGGGGGGGGGGGAGTAAAATTGCAAACTAATGCAGCAATAGATAATTTGTGTATGGAAACAACTCCTAGAATTGGGGAAATGTATAAGAATTTTAATAGCCCTTTACCGGACGATTTAGATAAGCATTATGTTAGGTGGCAGGCTAATCTGTCGGTGCAGCAAGTTACCCCGTACGTGCGCTGGAGCTCTCACAAACATGTCTTATGTCAATTAAACTGCAAGCGCAATTTTATAAAACATTCTTCGCCCTATATTACACCCCCTATAAAATTGCCAAATGGGCTACAGGATAGGGAACAACTTACCCGCGCTGCTCACTGGTTGAAGCTGATATTATTCATATGTTTGCCACTTGCTCTGCATTATCTAATCTGAGGATAAATATATCCAAATTTCTATCCGAGATATTCCATTTAAGAATTACTATTTAATCTGAAGAAATATTGCTAGGAGTGGCGGGAATCGAGCGGCCAATACACCAGCAGGGGTTGATCTTTGTAGCTATGGCGGCTCTCAGACTTTGTATAGCCTCCTCATGGCTGGACCCACAACCACTGGCCTTCACGCAATGGAGGGCTAGATTACTCGCAATCTGTAGTGTGGAGGTGGCCATATACAAAAATAAAGGGCTAAAAAAAAGAAAACGAGGCATGCGGATATGGGGACCACTGCTACAGTGGATACAAGATCACGCCTAGGGGCTGTATGTATGCTGCAGGGGGTACCTCGAAGGAAGTAGAGGGACCTAAAATTCAAGCCTAGCTATCAATTTATTCAAATGTGTTTATGTCGCTGCCTGTTTCTTATATGCTCTTTGGGCTTCACACTTTTGTATTACTCCCTCTTTGATTTTTTTGTTTTTTATTTGGTTTAACCTGGATCTGTATCATGAATGAACTTGGTCTTCGGGGGGGGGGGGGGGGGGGGGGGAGTGCATTACATGTCAAAAAGATGAATAAAAACTTTTATACAAAAAAACAAACGCAAAAACCCACTTCTGTTATTGGCTAAAACAATGGGAGAAACCAATTCAGACTGGGTAATGCTCTGAATTACACCATTCGCACAAAGCCTATCAAGCAAGGTTTTGAGGTCACTGAGGAGTGCAGGTGGTACTTTGTGAACTATAGGTGTGGCTTCGGACTTCACTTGATACAGTGTTCAAACGACCAGAGAGTACCTATCTCAGTTTTTAATACATAAGGATATTTCTTAACCATAGCCTGCAAGACATCTTCGTGATCATCCATAAATAAAACAAGCATGTTATCAAGGCTCATGCCCCAGTCGCAACAGAAGCCCAACCTGGCTAGATATTTCCACTCAACAATATTTTTACCTTTCACAGCAACGTACACTTTGGTGCAAATTTCTCTACCCAAATATTCCAGGAGACACAAAAAATAACCAATAATATCAATATCTTTATCCCCAAAAAGATTTTGGATTCATATCAGCTTTCTCCGGGGAAAAGGTTTTCAGAAAAAATTTTAAACAGCTGTGTCAGCCAACACTGTGCTGGTTTTCCCCTTATCAGCTGTCCCAACGAGTTCATGTCCATCTATTCTTCAAGTGTATTGTCAGTTCGAAATCAATAATTCATCGACAAAGTACAAAAGTTATAACCTTCCCATCAAATACAATCATACACATATATTATCAAGCTAAAAACAATGAAAAATAAGATATCAGCATTGTTCAAATCAGCAATATCCTTCTGCTAAAAACTCAAATTTCGAGCTTACAAATGAAGCAAATTAAAAAGCTACCTTTCCTGTAACAAACACTAGGATCTATTTGAATATAAAATGTTCTCGTCCTTCGGCCATGTAGACTTCATTAATCTATCTACTCCAAAGGCCACAACCAGCTGTTGTGCCATTTACATGTCCTTAGTGAATTGATATGAACAGTTAGACCCATAGCTCAACACATTGGGGCAATCCACCTAAGCCTCAGTCTGGAATATGCCATACAAAAAAAATAGACGTGCTCCTCCAACTCATCCATAGAACAGACCGGGCAAAGAATTCACTTGTCGGTTGAGGAAGCCCATTGTGAGATCTAGGTAGCCAGAGGGAGGGCACCATAATGACACTGCAAATAAAGTGAACATACCTGGGGAGGATCAATGTAATCCAGGACGTGCTGAAGTTCAAATTCATTATTGTGTGTAAGTAAGGCTTTAGTCCTGCTACCTGTTGCGTCAGCGGACCTGCTAAGTGTAATAATATTTGCTCAGTATGCCCACTTGACAACGCTTTTAGATTTGGTGTTAATGGTTGTGGGTGCACTCAACAGACTCCAAGACTGTTAAGGGTCTGTTTGACATACACTAGGCCAAGGGATTTTATGTACACTTTTTAAGGCAATGACCTCACTTAGGGCTTCTCTGTTTGGCTTTGTGGCCTCTATTAGTCATACCCTAATCCAAATGTCTTCCATCTGTGGGGCGCGACCCCCACGTGGGCCGTGGTGGCATGGAAACGGGATCACACACTTCATTTGCTAAAAGAAAACAGCCCAGACAGTTCGTTAAAATGCTTTCCTGTGCTGGGAAATCGAGGCCAGGCAGACCACTAAACATGCATTTCTACCAGTGTGCTGCTGGCCAGAAAGAAATGCAAATGTGTACAAGTTAATATGCTCAAATGTAGAATTTTTAGATTAACTTGTTGTGTACATTTGCATTACTTTCAGGCCAGCAGCACAATGGCAGAAAGGTGAGTTTAACTGTCTGCCTGGCTTGATTTCTCAGGGCAGGAGAGTGCTGTTGCAGTTAATTGATCAAATCAATTGAAGCTTTTTGAGTGGTAGAGCTGTGAAGTCCTTGTGTTTATTTGTCTTTGTATTTACATAGTGCTTACTATCCCTGAGAATGTGTTGAAGGGACAGTTATGTAATATAAATTGCATTACATAGGGTCTGGATATTACTAAAATCTATGGGCGTTATGTACAAGGAAATGGTATGGTAAGTATTTTTGCTACGCTGCCCTATGCCAATTCAAAAGAGCAGGAATGGACAGTGTTTATAAGATACAGTGCACTCCTGTCCTTTCTGCCGGAGCACAATTAGGTGCCTAGCTCAAACGCAGGCACCTTTGCACCATGGTAGAAGGGCGTCTGCGTTGTTGGCTGGATTGTTTTTGTGCAAGAAGGCAGGCCTTCCTGTGCAAAATCAACCAATGGAGGCTTTTTTCTCTTTCTATGTGTGCTCCACATAGAGGAAACAATTGAGGCGAAATAAAGATATTTATTCTCGTAGCGCCATCCCATGGGGCAGCTTACAGTTTTGACGCATCCTTAGGTTTACAGATCCTTGTAAATCTGGAAATGTGTGAAAATCCAAAGGAAAACCCACCGCAATGCCTATGGAACGGCCCCACCTTCCGATGCAGTGTAAGGCAAAGCATCGACTTGCACTGCGTTGCTTTACACCATATCTAGGAGGCCATGAAAAGCCACGCAAAGTGAGTTTGCGTGGCCTCATAGAGATGTGTCTGCACTCTACGCAACCAGAGCGTCTTAAAAATGACGCACCGGCAGGGCAAGGGGCTTATAAATAAGCCCCTATGTTTTGGAAGCAGCCCATATATTTTGGAAGCACCATTTCGTAGTAAAACATTTTGCACGTTTTGTAGCGGTCTATCTTGTACTGTATTGTATTGTATTGTAAATGCATTTATTTTGCGCTTACTATCCCTGATGAGGCGTCAAAGCGCTTTTGCGGCGAGTAGCACGCTATTCCGGGACCCATAAAGGATTAGTGTTGAATTAGTATAGTGAAATATTAAAGTAATTTCAATGGTGGATAGGTTAGTCAGTTATTTGGCTTCGGAAGGATAGCAGATACTGTGTGTAATGCAAGTATAAAATAAAGACTTACATATTCACAGTGCTTTCTGTCACGGGCTGTGACCTCATCGCACTAAAAATACACAGGTCACTATTCTCCACTGCACCAACTATGATTTAATTCTTTGGCTCTCTGGTTTCACAAAGACTTCTGCAGTGCATTAACTAATAGAGGTCTCATAATATTATAGCATTTCCCACTGAGTGACAACTTTTTTAAATGCATTTATTTTTCATTGAAGCTGGCCGTTATTTGATATGTAGCTTCCTGACAGTGGAAGACCTAAAAAACATATGTATGTTTTAATTATGATGAATGATGGTCAGCTACCTCCAGTTACATGCAGCTGTAAATGCCAAGCTGTCAGCATCCCATAAAATATAGTATGGTTTTCCTCTAATGCCATGCAATAAAGTTTCAGTCCATGCTTTACAGCTGTTATACCAAGAGCCACTGGAATTATGTGATTGTGCGGCCGCAGAGATTTTAGAATAATTATAGATTTGCTGCATTTGCCACATAATCCATCACCTGCAACATAATCTGCTGATTTTAACAAAACAAAATTATTTACTCAGAACATTCAAATGTTACTAAAGGGAGCAACAGGTTTTGCCACTCTGGAGAAGGCTGTTTGTGAAGATGTACTGGCCACCTTTTTGTGGCTTATTGCAATATTTGGGTGTTAAACTGGTACTTATGAGGTGCAACCACAGATTGACTGTTCCTCTGGAGAACATGTATGGTTGTCAATGTTAAGAAGTACCAGGTTCTAGGATTTTTTGTCGGGAGGGGGTCCTTACGCCTAAAACATTTTGATGAGGGGTCTCGGCATCAAAAGGTTTAAAGACCACTACCCTAATCCATTACAATAAGGGTTACAATCATGCCTCCTCCGTGATTGGCTAACAGACGAGGTCCAGTCTTAAAGGTAGGAGTGGAGTCCCTCAGCCCAGACAGGAAACCGCCCTTATGAAGTCACTTTCACCCACTCCAAAAAGCGTGCAGTCGCTATGACGCCACAGCTCAGAGCCGTACAATGCGGCGCTCTTGACTAGGGCTTTAAGAATCTATATCACAGGTGAGATCGGGTAGGATGGATTCCTTTTGGTAAACCTCAAGATGGCAAATACTCTATGATTGATTAATGAGTGTCTCTTTTTGATTTGGGGTTCCCAGGACTGCTTATTCAACAGTCTGATCCCCAAACAGTTTAATTCCAATACTCTCTCAAGCGGGGCGCTGCCTAATCCAACAGCACCACCCAATTGCTTCTTATTAAAGTAAAACATGAATTTGGTCTTTAGACCGTTTATCTCTAGCCCATACATGTTTCAAAAAAGTAAGAACCTATCCATAAGCGTCTGGAGGCCCATGTGTGTTTTGGAAAGCAACAAAGTGTCATCTGCAAAAAACAAAGGCAGTGAACCACCTCCAAAATCAACCATCTTTAGGGGTGTAGAATTTAATAAAATATCTACCTGTCCATGGGGCAGGTTGCTTCATAAATCTACTTGCCCTGTAAAAAACTCCACTTGTCCCTTACATGCCATGTAGTGTAGTGACAAATTATGGCACCAATCTCATTATAGAAGAGGTCTGATATAGCCTCTAAAACCATGCCAGGGCTCATACCATGGTAGTGTTTGAATACTAGCAATGTCCCTTATTTTGTCACCTTTTGGCTGATATACATACTAGGGCTGAAGGTAGTGTTAAGCGATAGTTCTAGGATTGTAATGCCCTTTTGAGTCTGTGCAAACTTACTAACTTGCATGTTTCAAGGGTTTTCACCAGCTCTACGCTAATCTTTTCCCATACTGAGAAAGGTTGGAAATTTACTCCTGACAATGGCAGACGTAAAACAGGAGCAAATCTATTCATGCATGTATGGTCATGCTAAAATGCAGTTCCCAAATATTTCCTAGGACTACGACTTCTCAACCTACTTCTGTAAATTACTGTAAATTCACGAAAGCCGTGAACCTGCACTAATGCAAAGACATATACCATGGGTGCACTATTGAGATTTCTTTAATAATGGGCCCCTAATTTGGTCTGGCATTTGCCAGGACCTTTTGTATTTATTAAAGTTATATTTCTATTCTCTCGATCCGCTGTCAGTGACAGCATTCTGCTCTTTCACAAGAAGCATATTGGCCCACAAAGTAGTTTTGTTCCTTGCCAGGAAGTAATGTGGCAATGTGTGCTTTTTGAGACCATATTTTGTTTTCTCTTTGCCAATGCTTGTGATAATTGCGAGGGCCCGGCAGCTTCCGTACCAGTATGGTTTTACAAAAACCATGCCAAAACAAGACACGCATTGACAAAACCAAAAAGCTGACCACCAATTTTAGGCCCACTGACTTTGCCAATGCTGGTTTATTTTTATCATCTTGTTGAAAATGGTTTCACAGATTGTCCATTAGAAATATTTTTTGTAAATACTAGCATGCTTCAACACATTTTATAAATGACGTAGCAGAGAAATGGCACTTAACATTTTACAGTAGTTTAGCTAAATGTTTTTTCCTAGTTTCATTTTTGGTGAACATTTTATTTTGAAGCAAAGAATCTTGCTGTCAAGGTTCTACAAATATATTTATCTAACCGTAGAGCATTCTGGGAGCATTACACATAGCCTCATACTGCTAAGCTTTGAAAACGTGTGTACAAGTTTATACCAGAACTGCTGTCAGTAGTGCAGTACGAGTTTACAACATTCCCTAATTATAAAGGCTTTGCATTAATAAACCATAAATGCAAGTTTGAACAGCATTAACACATGGACAAAAATATTACCTTAACTGCAGACATTGCGGTTCCTGATCCATAATGTGTTACTGTAAACTGGCAGCCAAAGAGTTTGTGCTGTAAGTGGTTAGGCCTACTTGTGTCAAGGACAAAATACACATTAAAACGTGTTGCCCTTGACCCCAAACAAAAGTCCTGGGCGTAGCGTTATAAAAATTTCGCATCCCTAGACCCATATTACATGACGTATAGCATGTGAAATTATAGCACTAAAAAAAACACTTACAACATCTGAAATGACTATTTCAGAGAATACAGTACATAGTAGAGTGGCCAGTTACAATTAATGTAAAGTGGCGAGTGAGGTGATAAGACTTTTTACAGAGGTGCGCGACTTGTAGCAAATTGAAGGTGGTGCTTAAATTATAAATTAAAGTTATAACTAGTAGTGCATAAATTTGAAATTTAAGTAACTATAACTTAAGGCACTATGACATATGATACTGTTGTTCAGCTAACAGCATACTGAATTGTGGGGCTTGTAGTTTTGCTCTTAATACTGGTTTAGAAACGCAAGCAAGGTTTTGTTGGCTAAAATACCGAAATCGGCTGAGGGTGTTATAAATTAAATGGAGGGACTTGTCAACGATGTTTGAAAATTTTACAAAGTTGTCAACCCCTCTCTAAAAACAGCTAGCTTTGCAAAACCACAGAAGTAAACTCTAGTCTCGTGTTTGAGGGTTTACTGTTTCAGTGAAATGCATTAAAACAAGCATCATCAATGCAAATTGTTTTGAGGAATGTATGATGTTACAACGCATACATTCACAACGCGGTACTTCACATCGCGTTTGTTACAACGCAAGTCGTTACAACGACTTGCGCTGGAGGGCGCTGGACTTAGGAATAGTATGATTTACTATTCCAACTCCAGCCTACGTAACAGTAGGGAAGGTGTTGGAATAGTAAGTCATACTATTCCTTAGCTTAGAGCGCCAGCCAGCGCAAGTTGTTGTAACGACTTGCGTTGTAACTCCCGCAACGTAAACATACCGCAGTGTAACGACTGCGTTGTACAGGTCGTTTTCCGTTTTGAGTAATGCAAATTTTTAGGAGCAGAGTAAAGGACAGGTGACAGTAGCAATAACACATTAATCTCAAACATACAAAATAGGGATCGCTCTGGTAGCTAAAATCCTAAAGACAGGGAAAGAGGAGATAAACTATTGCACACTCTTTGTAAACATAACCTACAGAAACAGCCAAATCTCTTATGGAATTAGAATATATTCTTGTGCCTACATAAGAAGCTGAACCCTCTCCTACCTAGTGTGTTATGGTTCATCAGTAGGTTCTGCATCTAGCATTGGGAAGCATTCAAGAGCACTACTGTTCACTGCTTATACGTCTCCTAGCTACACGGTGCCTAGTTTGGTTGCAGTGATGTCCTTTCAGTCTAAATACCTGCTGTTAAACTATCATACTGATGGAGCAAGGATTCGCACGTAAAGCGCCTTGCTTGTACTCATGAACCTCAAATAACATTAATTGAACTAATCAATATGTTTGTCTTACTAAACTCTTATTTTTCCTTTACACGGGGCATCCGAGTGACGCTTGCCTATGTGTTTAATAATCCTAATACGCTTGCAACCTAAGATGGCTGCTGCTACGCGGGAATTTCTACTGCGCATGCGTCGGTCATACCCATGTGACGTGACGTACTCGCAGTTCTGGAGGGAACTAGTTTGCACTTGCGCATTAGAGCTAAAATGGCTGTTCTGTGTTCTCACATGCCTGAAGCCTGCACTGCTGCTTTTGCTATGCTGTTTGTTCTGCTAAATCCTAATGCTATAGTATATAATAAAGTAATGGGTATAGAGTAGAAGTTCATGGTGTACAGTGCATTCATTTTTTTCTGTGTTCTAAAACTATTTATTTTCTGTTTTATGATATATTACGAAATATGGCCCACTGTCCCTGCTGCACTCCATCTTACTTGAAACTGAGTCTGCGCGAGATCTGCGAGTCTCCCGAAGCAGATGACCTTTGAAATATTGCCAAGGAGCTGACTGACTGAGAAGATACTCATGAGAACTTCACCTTACGAACTCTAGATGAATACAATGTATTTGTAAATAGAACATGTATTGTTGTACAAATGAAGACATCATGAGAACCTGAAGTTCGATGGGCGTATTCGCAAAATGCAAATTATGAGCTTGAGAAAGTCAAATCCTAGGTGGTGTGATGACCTGTCCTTTCTTTTGTCCAATCGAAATTGGGGATCCTTACACTTGCAACATTGGGGGGTGGTACACTGACCTGAAAAACAGTATAATTAGCCTAGGTTTAGCTAGAGAAATTGTCCGACTTGTCCGAATAGCTGACCTGTCACTGACCCAACGCACTCAATAGCTGATCGAGAAACAGAGGTGCTGCGGAGCACTCTGTCAGACAGACTCACAGACCCAATCAGGGTTTTGGGAACCTTAAGTGCTGGCGAAGCACTTTGCTGGGAAATTCGATAACCCAATCAGGGTTTTGACTGATAGCTGCAGAAAGGGTGTAGTGCAGGCGTTGCAACTGAACTGCGGGTGCTGGTCTCAACTTGGTGGTCCTTTCCTGATCCTAATCTGGTTTTCCTATCCTGGGTTTCCATTCTGCACCTGCTGGCCTACTGGCAACTGCATTCCTTGAGGGTTTTCTTTCTGTCCTTAACTGACCCGTGGCCAGGGTTCGTCTCCACACCGTTCTAGGTAAATATAAATCTATGAGGGAAAACAGTTGTGTTCTCTTCTTACCTTTCTTGAAATAGTTAAAGTCTTAATTGCATATTGTTCCTTTCCTTACCCTTCCTTTTCTGACAAATAGTAAACGTCACACATTTTAGCAGTTTATTAGCATGTTCCATTTTTTCCCATCCTTTATTGGTAATTGCGAAATGCTGTTTATAAAAATATAGATGTTATTTAGCGTGTTCCATTTCTTACCTTCCCTACTGAATTATTTAAATAGGTCATTTCAAAACAAGTTCCTTTTTCTCATCCACCTTTATAGTAGCACTCAAATGTGATTATTAGTATGTTCCTTATTTTTCCCATCCTTTAGAAAATACAATTTCAAGTCTAGTCCTATATGGTTATTCTTAGTATGCTCTTTTTCTTACCTCCCTATAAACTCTAAATGGTTGGCATTATATTTCTGTTACATGGCTATACACTTTCCATGATTCTGATTATTGATAGCTTACTTGCTGTAAATCTTATGCTTTCCGATTTTGAAGATAACTAGATAAAGGTTTTCAAAACTTCCAGAGTCTGTGGTTATTAATAAAGAGTGCAAATGTTATAAATGTTATTTTAGACTGCTTATCTTTGCAGCTAGCTCCCTGATCCATTGTGTTCATAGGTGCCAAGGACAAGGATTGGTAAGTCCACGGTATAGGAATTAGTTAGTAGTCTTTAGGATTATTGGTAGTAGAGTGTAGGTTACCCGATTAAGAAATACTGGTGTATTAAATTTATGGGCCCAAGTATGTATATGGTAACATTTATAGTCGGGTGACCTGCGCGCTCTATCAATACCAATATTACAATAGTATGTGGATGAGCTAACAATGGTTTTCACTGGTGACTCCCTTTTACACGATTAAAAATAGGAGAGCTGAGCAACAGACATGCTTTTCTTTTCTGTAGACATGTTTTAGCAAATGAATATTATTCCTACAGTGGCCCCCTTGCTCAGAACCCTAGGCATCAGATATTGTGAAATAGTCCCTGGTACATAGAGCAAGCATGTTATACACACACATTCAATATATCCTGTTTTTTATAAGATGGTGCAACCGTGTGGCAGCATTCATTTTTCAAAGAGGAAGGTACACCTTGATAGAAAAAGTGCAAGCTTTCCTCCTTCAAAGGGGAGGGTATAGCTAGGGTAGCACAAGCTTCTCTTATCACATGACACATGGAAGTCAGGCATCAAGAGTGCATGCTTTCTTCCTCACACAAAAGGTACAGCCTTGCAGTAGCAAGGCAATCTTCTCTGTCTCAAGGAAGGCAGCAAATGCAATGGTCCATTCCGTGTAGAAGGGAATGACTATTACAAAAATCACTCAAAGAACATGAACAGTTTAAGCATGCATGTCGTATAGGTTACAGACAGATCTCTAGAGCGGGTGCATAACTCACTGAAAGGAATGTATAGGCAAAAAAGTGCCTAAACCAGGAGAGCCACTCATGAAGTGGGAAGATTGGAGGGACTACATTGACAATTTCATAGAAGTACTTGAAGATGAAAATGAAGAAAAGTTCAACAGCAAGAGGAAGAAGCGCATCCTACTACTTAACCTAGGCCCAGAAGGGCTCAGAATTTACAAGAGCTTAGTGCACAAACAACGAGGAAGCACAGATGATGATGTGTATGCCCACGCCATTGACGACTTGAACGAACACTACAGGCCAGCAGTGTGTGTATCGGTGGATAGATTCAACTTCCAGCAATGGAAACAACGTCCAGGAGAGTCGGTAGAGGAATACGTGGCGGCTCTGAAGAAACTAGCGGCCACATGCAAATATGACACATTCGAAGAAGAATTCATCAAGGACCAAATAGTGATGCACACCACGAGCACGGCAGTGCAGGACAAGCTGTGGGCCAGTGGGGAGACCACGCTGAAGGAGGTGATGGTGATAGTCAAGAGGGCAGAATTGGCGCGCAGGTGCGCAGAAGCGACAAAGAAAGAGACGACATCCAGCCCCATGGTGAACAAAGTCGACGACGAGGGGCCCCGCAGAGACTACAAGTACAAGGGATCATTGGCGAAAGGAACCAACAAATGGCTAGGCAACCCTGGCCCTCCAGGAAAGCAGACGGGGAGCAGCAAGAAAACGTGTTATAGATGTGGGAGCTGGTCCCATGGAGCGCACGACAGGAAGTGCCCAGCGTTCCGCGCCAAATGTATGTACTGTGGCATTGTAGGCCATTATGAGAAGGTGTGCCGGAGGAAATCTTCCAAGAGCATGGTAAAATACATAGACCAAGATCGTGAAGATCAACGGGAAGGCACAGAGGAAGAAGTCGTCACCGTACTTTGCATATATGACCAAGTGTTAAGTGTGGAGGGCAGAAGAACGACCAAACCAGTACTGGAAATGACAATTGGGGGAGTACCGATAAGCGTAGTGGCACACACAGGCTCGCCCTACACCATCGTCCAGAGAGCAGTATGGAATGAAACTTTTAAGCCACATTTAGGCCCGGAATTGGAAAAACTGGACATCCGACCAGTCACATATAATGGGGACCGTATACCCATGGTCGGATTGAGGCCTTTGAAGTTTGAGTTCAGAGGCCGCTCCGCATTCTGCAAGCTATACATATCGGAGAAAGGGCCATCGGTGCTAGGATGGCTGGACCAAGGCGACCTAGGCATCAAACTGGATCCGGGTGGAAAGGAGCAGATACTACTCACTGAACTTGAAGTGTGGCCAGACCTGGACAAATGGAAGAGAGAGTACCCCAAAGTATTCGGAGGCACGGTGGGAAGGCTGGAGAAATTCTCACACAAGATAGTCCTAAAGGAGGAGGCCGTACCAGTCGCCCATAAGGTGAGAAATGTGCCCATAGCAGTGAGAGACGCAGTACAGGAGGAACTACAGGACTTAGAAAAAAAAGGAATCATTGAACCAATCACGTGCGCGGAGTGGCTCGCACCATTGGTGGTAGTCATGAAACCCAGTGGGAAGGTCAGGCTATGTGTTGACCTACGCAAATTGAACAAGAACATTGTGGTGGAGAAGTTCCCGTTACCTAGAATTGAAGAAATGTTGGCCAAGACCAGAGGAATCAAGTGGTACTCCACCATAGACTTGACCTCAGCTTACCATCAAATTGCACTGCACCCAGAAAGTAGGAAATTAATATCCTTCATCGCCCCATTTGGGTGCTATCAGTTCTGCCGCATGCCGTTCGGACTGGCCTCGGCGGCCGCGGTGTTTCAGAAGCTGATGCACCAACTGTTTAAAAACATGGATGGCATCCAGTATTTTCAAGACGACATCCTGGTAATGGGGCGAGACAAAATAGACCACGACGCAAAACTCGACAAAGTACTGAAGATCCTAGATGTTAAGGGCCTCACAGCGGAATGGGCCAAGTGCCGGCTAGGCATGGAGTCGGTGACCTACCTAGGACACGAGATCGGGGTGCGAGGAATCACCCCAAAAGCAGAGAACGTAAAGGCAATTCGTGAAGCACCACCACCCACCAACAAAGAGGAGGTCAGGTCATTCTTAGGTATGGCGGAGTATTACAGTAAGTTTGTGCAGCACTTCGCCACCAAGACACATCACATGAGGCAGCTGACGAGAGAAAGTTCTGTGTTTCGGTGGACGGAGGAAGCCCAAGGAGAATTTGACGTCATCAAAAAGGATGTGGTAGGAGCAGTGCCACTCCAGGGATACGACCCCCAGGGAAAGACAGTACTTACAACGGACGCCAGCGATAAGGGGCTGGGCGCTGTATTGATGCAGGACCGAGGGCAAGGAAGGATGGAGACACTTAGCTTTGCATCCCGCACACTGAGCGACACCGAAAGGAAATACAGCGTCATAGAAAAAGAGATGCTGGCAGTCGTGTGGGCAATGACAAGGTTCAGGCCATTCCTGTGGGGCACACGGTTCCAGTTGAAAACGGATCACAAACCCTTACTGAAGGTACTAACATCCAGCGGACATGCCAGTGCTACGCCTAGGATCTCGAAGATGACCCTGAAATTACTAGAATTCAGATATGATGTAGAATACATCCCAGGCAGCCGGAACAGAGTGGCAGACTACTTAAGCAGAGCAGCGGCCATGGAACAGAGTGAAGAAGACCAATCGGGGATGGAAGAGCTGGTGGCGCTCACGGAGGACCAAGAAAGAGTCATCGGCAATCAGGAGTGGAAAGAAGCTTATGGTGAAGACCAGACCATACAGGAGGTGAAAGAGTACATCACAAAGGGCTGGCCGGACAAAAGACAAACCAGCGAGAACCTAAAACCATACTATGAGATCAGGGAAGAGTTATCGATGGATGACCAAGGAGTGTTCGTGTACAGGGGAGATAAGGTCATCCCCCCGGCAAACATCATTCCCAAGTTACTGAGCATGCTCCATGAAGGCCACTTGGGGATTGGAAAGATGAAATTGAGGACCCAGCAAAATTACTGGTGGCCAGGTATGGACCTACAGGCTGAGAGACACGTCAGAGACTGCTTACAGTGCCAAGGAGCAGATAAGACACTCAAACCTCTACGCCCAGCATTGGGAAAATGTGACCCCCCGCAGAATCCGTGGGAAGAGTTGTCTATAGATATCTTGGGCCCGATTCTAGATGAAAAAGGTATTCAAAAATACGTATGTGTCCTCATTGACCGGTATTCAAAATGAAAAAGAGGTAAAAGTGGGCGAGGCGATGGATACAGAGACCATCCTAAAGTTCCTGTCCGACACTTTCGTGAGAGAGGGTATCCCCAAATCAATCCTGAGTGATAATGGCCCCCAATTTACCTCCGACAAGTGGAGCAACTTCATGCAGAGGAATGGCATCCTCACCAAACATACTTCCGTATACAATCCGGCCGGAAATGGGCTGGTAGAGCGCTTCAATAGAGTTGTGATGGGGTCAGTGCAAGCAGCGATCTCCAGCAACAAAGACTGGGAAAAGGAGATATGGCACATGGTGTGGGCGTACAGAATCACCCCCACAGGGACAGGATATAGCCCCTTCCAAATACTGAGGGGTCGTGAACCATTCACTCGGGACAATTGTGTATGGAAGGAGAAAACGATAACGAGCAAGTGGTCCCCAGCAGTGGTACAAGCCAACTTGGAAAAGGCACAGGCCATCTATGCCAAATACTACAACAACCTCAGAAACGTGAAGAAGACAGAACTGGAAAAAGGCGAGTGGGTGCGAGTAATGTTGGCAACGTTACAAAGGAAGGGGGACAGTAAGTACAGTAAACCTATGCAAGTCAAGGAGGTGTACGACAGAGCGGCTCTGTTAAGCGACGGAAACGTGTGGTCCCAAGATCGCATGGCAAGATGCAACAAAGTCTTACAATGGAGCCAAGGAGGAGCAGAGCTAGAAGACGTGGAGGAATCCAATGTAGAGCAGGAACAAGCGGAGGTGGAGTTGAACGAGAGAAGAGGAGAACAGCACGAGGAGAGAGATAACGATGGCAGTCAGGGAACTGTGAAGGACATGGACATGAGTAGACAAGATGAGAGCGCGGCTGCGCTGAGAGGTGAAAGGGGGTGACGTAGAGACTCAAGAGAAAGAGACTCCGTCCACCCCGGTAAGACTGACCCGGAGGGGGAGAGCCGTGGTGAGACCGGAAAGGTTTCGAGACTTTGACATGAGCAGCGTACTGTAAGTTAACGTTTCATTGTTTGGAAAAAGGGGAGATATGTGGTGTCGTGCTCTAGTGGTTGCATGTCACGTGCCGGCGGCCATGTTGGCGGCTGCGCGCGCATCGGGACATCAGAGGCGCGAAAGCTGTTACCGAGTGCGCATCGGCTCGGCGCTCTTTAAGGGAACTAGATAATTAAATAAGCGTTTCCAGCAACACGTGTGGCGTGTCATTATTGGTGGTAACACACACTTTACAGTTGGAACTTTTCAATATTTGGGTTCATTTCTGAAAATAAATATTATATACTAGACTCTAGCATATCACTTTCTCTTTTTTGTTCTAAATGCATTCTCTCTTTTTGTTGGCGCATGCCTGTGCTTCATCTGAGGCTACCAATCGCCCAAACTAGATTCTGTTTGTTGTACTTGCCTTGCTTCCATGAATCAAGCTAGGGATCTTAACTTAATGTTTGCCCTCGAATTTCTAAATCCTTCACATTTACAGATTGACTAGAATTTTCATTTTACAAATGTGCTTTTTTGTGCATACTTTACTATTCTGCTAAAAGTATTCAATTTTTTAAACAGACACTGACTCCCTGAGGACCTGCAGGGTTCCGCAGACTACAGATTAAGAATCACTGTATTAGGTCATGCCACTCTCTGGGAACAGCAAGGGAAGAGATAAATTGAGCCAATCTGCATTTTAAGAAACACCACACAGCATTCAGGAACTTGTTTTGAATTTAGGATTTTAAGCACTGTTTTGGATAACTGCATGGAAAGCACTTTTTCCGTAATGGAAATGTGTTGCGCTTTTTTTACATTACTTATGCAATACATAGCTGTTCAAAAATGCTTTCATTGTAAAGTCTTGATGTGTACATAATATGTAATAAACATAACTTATAGCACGCGATTTTTGTGATTTTATTTAAACTTCCACAGATGTCACATAATCCTATTGATGGCTCAGTTTGAGATCTTTCATAATACTAGCCAAATCCCTTGCTCGGCGCTCCCCTTAGAGACCTGTGCTTTAGACCTGTGCCAACCTTCTCGGTAATGTTTTTAATCCGTGCGCTCTAGGTAATGTACAATTCCCCTATAGGTGTTGCATCTCTTCAAAACTCTGGGAGTGTTCACTAGTTTTAGTGTTTTTAATTCAATGACGTACAACGCAGGGAGTCGAGACGACTTCACCCTTTTTTCACCAGTAAAGCACTACATTTCTAATGCCTCGCCGCCGTGTTTTAAGCAGAATAAACGGACTCACGTGCAGCCCTTCTGCTTAGAAGTACTGGTGGCTGAGGCAGTCACAACGTGCGGGCACTCTTCCTATAAGCTCCGGATGTTATACATTCGACCTTCCCGCAAGCGTCCCATTTTCCATTACAGGAACTGCCTGTCGCCGGTTGAACGTAACGTGACAAGCACAAGGAGTCTGCGCAGTGTGCGTTGTTGTGTAGTACTTGTTATCCAACTGAAGTCGTTTACCCCTTGCTCTTCGGCAATCTCCGGCGCTCTGCCCTATTGGCCAGCTCAGACTGCTCGTCTACAGCCGCGCCCCCTCAGGGAGAGAGAGGCTTCTCAGCTCTGCCTCGGCACGGGCAGACAGAAGTAGCAGAGCTCCGAGTACAGCTGCCTACTCCTAAAACTCCGCCTGTCGAATGTATATAGCGCCCGTCAGTCAGGGGTTCTGTAAGGCATAAAGGGGCCTGGTTTGTTTATCTTGCCATCAGCTGTCAACACAGGCAAAGACAACCTCGTGGGAGAGTAATAATTATAGATAATCAAATGCAAAATAAACGGGGAATCTATGAGAAGACCTTAATACCAAATTAAAAATATATATTTTTACAAAATATATATATATTTTTAACTTGTCTTTTATTTATTACATTGCATCCTTTACAGGGTTTAGTGTATTATAGATAGGCTATTGCTAGCAAGTTATATCTTGGCAATCCATACGTCCAGTTTCTAGATCTAACTGTTTGTACGAGGGAGAGGTGTGGCGCCGCGGCCAGGGCGACTGACGCTGGAATTTGGGGATCAGGGTTCGATCCCCGGCTCCGGCGGCAGGTTAGCCCAGCACCATGTGACTCTGGGCAATAGCTCGCTTAATCTTCCCGACGGCCCTCAGCGTCTAGAAACCCTTACGGGTGATTGTGCGCTTTACAAATGTGGATTATTATTATTATTATTATTATTATTATTGTATTGTAATTGAATTTATATAGCGCCTACTACCCCTGACGAGGCGTCGAAGCGCTTTTTCGGCGGGTAGCACTCTACTCCGGGACCCATAGAGGATTAGTGTTGAATTAGTATAGTGAAACATGCAAGCACATTTTAAGTGGTGGATAGGTTAGTCAGTTATTTGGATTTGGAATGATAGCAGAAGGATAGAGGAGGACAAAGGTTTGTATTTATTTATCGCTCGCTTGTTGACGCATGCTATTCAGGAAGCCTATAAAGGATTAGTGGTGAATTAATATGGTGAAATATGAGATGATTTCAGTGGTGGATATTAGTCTGTTACTAGGAGTGAGAAGGATAGCGGATGGATAAAAGGGGAAGAAAGATTTGCATTCATATAGCACTTGTTACCCCTTATGGGTGTTGAAGCGCTTTTCTGGCGAGTAGCACGCCACTCCGGAACCCATAAAGGATTAGTGTTGAAAATTAGTATAGTATAAATGTGAAGTAATTTGAGTAGTAGATATGTTATTCAGTTATTTGGGCAGTATATTAGTATAGTTGAATATGGAATATGGAATTTGAGAAGTGAACATGTTAGTCTGTTAATTTTGATTGAAAAAGGATAGTGGAGGGATAAAAGAGTGAAGGATTTTTTTTTTAGGTCTTAGCAGTAGGAAGAGGTTTCTGGATGAGTAAAATGGAGTTTTGGAGGGAAGGAGTCAGAGGGGAGAGTTTGAAAGGTTTGTTTTAGGGGATCGGTGTAGTAAAAAGAGGTGTCAGATGATGCAAGAAGGGGTAGAGCAGGAGAGAGTCTAGAAAGGGTTATTTTTGTGATCATAGTAGTGGTATGGGGTTTGGGATAAATGAGAGTGGATGTAGAGGATATATTGATAGATGTATAGGATGAGAGATAGGGTAGTGCATTAGAGGGAGTAGTAGAAAGAAGTTTGAGATGAGTCAGAAGGTTGGGCTAGAAGATATATTGAGAAGTATAGGCTGAGAAATAGGCTAGTGCATTGGAAATGCTAAATTAGAAGAAAGTGATAAATATATAGATCCATAAGTACATTGAAAGTATATAGATACATAAAGGAAGTAAGTATATTTAGATTAAATATATAGATAGAGGCACAGGATGAGAAATAGGGTAGGATACGCTTTTTCAGGAGAAAAGTAACAGACACACAGATCCAAGTACATGGAAGGTACATAGATGCACAATGGAAGTATGTACATGTAGACCAAAGATTATTTTTATTTATTGATGAATAATATTATTATTATTATTATTTTATTTTTTATTTTCTCTTAACATAATTATTTTACATGTTTTATAAAGTAATACACAAAGATAGGTACATATCTATAGTGAAAACAAATGCTTATATACAGAGGGATATGTTGTAAATTTCTGTTTCCGTATGGTGCTTATGTGGGGAAGAGCCAGATGTGTGTACAAACCCCACCCTTATTTTCTAGAGGGGTTGTTGCGTGCAACAGTATTTTCCGTAGTATTAACTGATGGAATACAGCAGAATAATAAAATAAAGTAATAACCGAACAATAGAAAAACTCTGGCAGCGACTGGCGGCGGAACCCTTCTCATAAATAGGATAAATAGATCATCTAGAACGTAGCCTAAAACTGAATGCTTGTGACTGGGCGGTTGTGACAGCACCCATCTGTGTTCCCCTGCTTAGTGTCATACTTTTCTCTCAGGTGTGAGTCCTCTTACCAATCTCTGTGTCAGGCACAGGTGTGGTATGGTTCTGTGTCTGAGTTGGGCCAACCTCCTCCTCAGTCTTATCTGTCTCTGGCTTCAATCCGGTATGTGACCAAAACGAAGTGTCTGAAGCGTCCAACTTAATTGCAAGATGGATCTAAGTGTCTCATTATGATGTTGATCAGAGTTGCCTCCGACCAACATCTCTGTGGCTGCGGAACCGACTGGCCTTCGGTCGGTGGTCCGGAAACCGCAATTACGATGTGACCGCAGATGGGGGCCGATTACAATGTGGAGCAGAAAGCCTCCTCCCGACAGTCAGAATCTCCTTGACCGCATTGGGGCCCTTCCGACCTCCCCGGTCGGTTTACATTCCGACCTCCCGATTACAATGTTCCTAATACGTTCCGACCAACTCGTTGAGTATCCGTGTCGGTCGGAACAGAATCGTACACCCCTATGGACAGTGTTTTCGTCCTCGGGATTACAATGTTGATTCCCAAAAGCCTTTCTGCATCGGCTTGTCCGACATGGAAAAGCTGTCTGAAAGTGACTTTGGGACACCTGGCAGTGCCCGCTAGCCTCTGCCGCCTACAGTTGGTGGCCGAGGGGGGTAAGGTACCCCCCTTTAAAACCCTACACTGTGTGGTAGGCACCTTGGGGTGCCTGCGACAGAGTACAGGGTTTAACACACACACCCCATTTCCCCATAGGAGCCTGTGTTACGCCCTGTACTCGGACATAACATGGGCTCCCATAGGAAATAATGGGAATCCGACCAAACAGTGTTCGGTCGCATCGTAATCGGGCGGTCAGAACCGCCGACCGCAAGTCAGTCTGTCCCGATTTCGAGTTGGGCGGAAGCTTTCCGCCCGACATTGTAATGAGCCCCATGGTGCGGACGCAAACTCCCATTTCTCAATGGGAGCTTGTGTGACGGTCGAAAACCAGCTGCAGCACAAACTCTCATAGAGAAATGGGAGTTACTGCAAATCCCTGCACCGTGAGGCAGGCAACGCGAGGTGCCTGCCACACAGTACAGGGATTTACAGGGGGCACCATAGGTGCGCCCCAGGCCCAAAACCAGAGGGCCAGGAGAAAAGGAGGCCCTGTTAGGGCCCCACCAAAGTTGCTTTCCGACAGGCTTTCCATGACGGAAAGCCCAACATAGAAAATCTGTCAGAAAACGACATCCTAATCCCGACTGCGGAAAGGATGTACATTAGGGATTATGGGACCGATTACGATGTTGTTCGGAAGAGCATCCACTGGCGTGTCAGAGGTGGTCAGTCCGACCGACTCGTCCTCGGATGCAGTTGTTCCGACCAACGCATTATAATGCCCAAAATCCATCGCTTACCGACCGACTCGATTACTCCAATTCCAACAGGAAAATCTGACCCAAAGTCATTGGAAACGCTGAGGGAGGCGCTCAGAACAACTGCAGAGCCCAAAACCAGCCACCCCATTACGATGCGTCTTTCCTATGCGCCAAAACTGTCGGTCCAACCACCTCATCAGAGCAGGTGGAAGGGGAGTATTTCAACTCTGAAGCTTGTTACAACATGCTTCCTGCGACCTCTGATGTGCAGCTATGGAGTCCATTGCACATGTTATCCCTCTCCTATACATCTACGATGACTACTACAAGCCGAACTGAAGCGGTCATCGTCGCCGGTAAGTAAGACATCTACCCCTACAGATTAACGTAACTACCCTGAGAAAGTCAATAGAGTAGAAAGTGTTACATAGCATGTTGTGCATGGTAAATGAGGGAATGTCATCATCAGGTATCTATAGTCGGTCTGCCAAATACTGGGAGAAACACACAATTTACTTTGGAACAGGAATGCCCATCGATACAGATATGTATATATAACGAAATGAATGCATGAGTATACCACAGCACACAACGAACCATCACAGGGTAACAGAACCTCAATGCACTCACAAAGGCATGTCCACAGAGACATATGCACTGGCACCATGCCCGCACCTACATGCATCATTTCCCCGGGCAGAACCAAAATTTCTGAATCGCATATAGAGACCACAACATCTTATGTCTTAGGAAGTCACATTGCAGGAAGTGAAATCATTTATCCTAATCACATTGCCATCTATCAAACACCATAGGAAGAACCACATCATTAACTTTGTATAGCTTGAAATTAACCAACAACATGATTAAGTCAAAATATATGGCTGATTTACCAAGTAGCAATATAATACATCCACCCAATCAGATGGAAAACCTAGGCCTAGCTCGTTTACTATCTCACACCTCACTTTACCTGATGCACCAATTGTTGACAGATCAATGTATGACTCTAAACACCAAATTGGCTACTACAGTCCAACCTGGCCTGCCACTCCCCCATCAGTCCAATCGGGCAGCCCCACATCCTGTGTTCTGATGAGTACAATAGTGTCCGAGCAGGTATCCACCAAAGCCAACATCCACCATTATCTCAGCCTCACCGCAGGACACGTAGCCAGGTCAACATAGGGAGTCACAACCAGAATGGGATTTTTGATGTGACAGGAATAACATCATGTGATGGATCCAGCACAGATCCAGAGCAGGACTCAGACAGATGAATCACTTACATACAATCCCTAGCATGCACCCAGGTCTGCTAGCATGCACACCCTCACTTAAATACATTGGGGCACAACTATCTTGGGGCCCCCTATGCTTTGCCAGGCCAGGTTTACACACCCCTGGTGAACCCAAGCTATTCCTCCACCACTGTTCAATGAGGCCAGCCACCAGGGCATGAGATAGGATACTTACCTGTACAGTCAGGACATGGTATCAAAATGTCCCACTTGGAGTTACAGCACTCTTCAAACTAAGACAATTTTTCACATACAAAAGACAGAGACAAGGAAATGCGTTTGCTGGCATATGGCACAATGAATGTCCCTGCACACAAGTCACAAGCTATTTCAACATCCAAACCAAAACCTTACAATCAGTTCATTATCATGTCCTGGACACCCACTGGGATGGATGTAAATCATCGTTCATCAAGCAGGCAATGCAGATCTAGTCAGAGGGGCATAACAAACATTCAACATTGAACAGAAGCATATGGTACAAAATTAAACAGCACAATAACCATAACAAGATCGAAGAGCACAGAGGGATCATGTGCATTTAGAAGGTCAGCAACCCACACATGTCACAGTCCACACATGGGGGTGAGACAGTGGCCTCTAGTACAATAGCCATTGTTCACATTTGACATTGTAATGTATGTGAACTCTAAAAGACACTCCTACATGTGAACAAAGGAAGAAATATCATGCAGCCAGTCTGCCTTACATGACAGAGCAGCTGGCTCATCTAGCCATGTCCGGACCACTTCTGATAGGTCCATGACCATGTGTCTGTGACCCTGACCATTAAATGTCCTTCACCCATGCAGTGGCTCTTCATGTGACAAGTTTTCCTGTGGAGGCACACAACCTACTCATTGCGCTTTGCATTAGCCTCAGCACTACATCATGAGCAAGTTGAGGCACACAACAGTTGCAGTGTTGGGACTGCAGTGGCCTGACAATGCATTCAAATGGCCTGGCGTTTGATGAGAATATACAAATTGATCCTTTCATTGGATACCTTTTAAAGAATCATCTGCAGGAATATCCCTCCCCGCATCCCCTCCAATGGAGGGAGGTTGAACCAAACCCTCACTGGGCCAATTACATCTTTAACTCGGGAACATAGGTTTGCAGCATGCAGCCATGTTCAGAACATATGTATCAAATTCAAAATAGGTGCATTACATTGTGTTCACAAAGGGTCAGACACCAACTTTCAGGGTCAGACATCTGAGTTGAGACATGCCCTATGCCAGATGTCAAATTGAATGGACTTGAGTTTGGCATCCCAAGATACTGTGCATCTGTAGAGCCTATTATAATCATACTCCTCAGCTGTGGAGTGCTTATAAAACATTAGTGTCCCACCGGCAGCAAGCAGGTGACAGTGGGTCATTATTTATGTGTTCAAACACATCAACAAAGAAGGTCACCAGTCTCTGAACTCCACCCATGTCATGCAGGGTGTGGGTTAGGGGGCAATGCGCCGATTCAGTGTCTGTGACTCGACACAGGTGTCCCATCTCACCTATCAGTGTGCCATCTGTCAAGAAATGGCCCCTTGGAATGTCAGGCTCTTCTTGCAAATTGACAAATGTAATATGCTGCTGGACCCTGAATAGGTCCCCCAGTGAGCTTAATCCTGTGCCTCTCCATGTTGGCAGTCGTTCCCAACAATGCCTCAGTGGAAAACTGCTAGGAAGTGCAAAATAACAGATGGAGAGTACGGGTTCATGTCCCTCAGTAGCCACAGGGCCTATAATCCCAAATATACACTTTCACCAGCCTGTCAGCTCCACAAGGGAGCTGTACTTCAGGGAGCAGCATTGATCATATAATCTCATGTGTCCTGCATGTTGGGAACATGCCCACTTCGTACAACTGCCTCACAAACAAACGTCACACCGGCCATTGCAGTGGTCCTGCCAGATAGCATTCCTCTTAAAATGCATAGCCTGGTTTGTTCTCAACAAAATCAATACAATTGGTTATAAAAAAAAAATGCAAAGCCTGGACATCCTTCACTCTGGCAGATGCAGCCTCCACAAAGCCTCACTTATCATGCCACTATTGAAGATCAACCCTTGCAGCAGGTTGTCCAAATCCATGGAGGTGGCAAGAACACAGCCACTGCTAGGTGATGGCAAAAATACAAGATGCAGGGGAGCATTAACATCTTAGAAAATGAAATACGTCCTTGCCTTGTAACTAGGAGAGTGATAAAAAAACATCTGCGGATGTAATGAGGATCTGGCACTGTTTCACACAATGAGATACTTTGCATCAAGAGAGTTACAGATCCCTAAGTACTGAAAAACATTAATCTTACGCATCACACTCTGCTCACCCGCCATCACCTCCTGTGGAAGCTACTCCATACACAGAGCAAAAACACAACACTTGGCTCAGTTAACACACAAACTCAACACTCCCTGCAAATCTGATTGTCTCACAGAAATATCTGGAATGTCCCTGCAGATAGACTGAATATAGAACAGCGTGTCTGCATCAATTGATACTACATGTACCTCATTGCCCAGTGCAACTCACCATGATTAACACCCCTGACAAATTTGCTGGGCGAGTGGCTACATTGTTGAGGCAAAGAGAAGTGGGGAAAGGGGAGAGCCCTGACAAGCCCCCTGCACAATCTAAAAGAGGGTGACACTTGACTTGGCAGTTGGCTTGGTATGAAAAAGACATACGTGTTGTTGCAGCTGTCCTGTAATGTCCAGTTTGGACTTAGTGGTAAACATGTATACATAATCAAAGGTATTGAATGCTTTCACCAATTCCAGCACTAAGCAGGCTACATAGGGACACCTCCCATGGACCAGCTACAACACCCTATTTTACATATTTATATTAAGCGTTGTGTTGCCATCAGGGATAGAAAGGATTAGGACACCATGCACTAGATGCTGTTGGTGTACCATCAGGCGATGCACCACTACTATACTAAGGATTAACAATTCTTTGCAACCATGGAGAAAGGATTTTGATTGAGGCCATCACTTCAGGTAGGTCGCTGTTGGATTTTAACAATGTACAATAAATTGATTGCAGCATGGATTGTGGTTGTCTCCAATCACTCAAAGTGGCCGGAGAGAGATATAGTAACCTCTGGGCAAGTACAAGCTCATAGGCCTTATCGAGACTGGGCAGGAGGCTGTCCAATGCAAGAGTGGTCAACATGGCAGTGCGCAGAATCACTCTGAGTATTTCTTGTACCAGCCTATGGGTGGTTGATCACTGCACGTGCTGCCAGATCATGTACAGGTAGATACAATTCAGTCAGGGATTAGGAAACATCTACCTTGCGTTAAGACTTGGGGCCAATGTATAGGCCACAGCAAAACACTGTGAAGGATACAGAGATGGCTGACTGACTATTGTGGATCTGGGGGAGGTGATCCCTAATCCTCAACATCTGCTGGGTTGTTGCTAAGCAACATAGGAGGCAGGACAGGAGTTGCCCTGACTTCTCTCCCTCAGTATGCATCCCAGTTTGTCATGTTGCAAACGAAAAGCAATGCAGTTGATGAAGTTGATGAATTAGATGGGTGTGGTGTGTATGAGCATCTGTCAGCATGGGTAACATCCCAGCCTGCAACTGGACCGCAGTCTATTGATGACCTAGTGATGCCTCTGTATACACCAAAGCCCTGTGGATATTGGCCCTAGACACTCCCCAAGTACACGCCACTCAATACTGCAGTCTCTGCTTCCCACTAAAACAATCTAGAAGTGGTTGTGTCCCAGTAGTCAGTAACATGTTTGGAGATGTAATCCCTTCAGGAATGATCAAAATGCTTGGGCCAACAGCAATGTAGGATGCAGTCACCATGTGTGGACTGGGGGGCGCTCCACACTACACCCAATGTGTATTGGGTCATCTCCTGGGGATATCATTGACAGCTATTCAGAATCTAGCTCCTCAGGCTGTAATGTGATCTGCTAACAAATAATCCTTTCCAAAAGTGCAGATTGTGTACTTCAGAGTAGTAGGAGTATTCATGAGTCTCAAGACATAGGATCCACCAACAGTTTTGGAGGGACCAGTGTGCAGCACATTGTGTAAGATAAGCTGCCAGTATTGGGGAGGATGCCGGAGGGGGCGCTTAATCTGTGGCTCTCAGACACATTTGGCATTGCCATCCTCAAGCCAGAGGATATGGGTACACCTTGTGAAGATGAGGGATATGTGCAGAAGGAAGTCGTCTTTGTCCACATTGGCACTGAAACAATGTCCCTAATATTTGAAAACATCAAGGAGACCCTCTACAATCACATATTGCCCTCAGGCTCCATGACAGTGTCTAATGGGCTAAATGAGACACCGTATGGACCCACACAAGGGCTACCCTTGCCAAACCAGAGTAAAGGATGCAAAAATATTGGCAATGCAAACACTTATGGAACTGGGTATAAAGTTTTGGTGTCACACGTGTTCTTATAACAGTGCAATGTTTTTTTCCCTACACATCCAAAGATATCATTACAATGCGTTTATCTCCCTTGGTGTCCCCATACCTCTGACATTCAAAGTCAGAATGCCATGAGTGCCCATGTGTGTGTGTGTTGTGTAAAGGAAAGTGTGGAGAGGCATTTCAGGAGTAGTCTGCCCCCAGGTGGCCCCCCAACACACATCCTGGAGTTTTCACTTGGTTGGGCTATGGCCCTCTAATCTATGCCATTTAGTGCTTCTGCACCATGACAGTAAAATATTAACCCTCAACACCTTCATCCCAGGGCAGTATCCAAGGGGAAGAATGAGCAATCAGTGACAACATCTACCTACAAAGGGTAACTTGGCTGTTATGTGCACACACAACTCAAGGCAAGTCTAGGTGGAGGGAAAGTTTCCTGTGATGCCAATAGGTTTTGCATTTGCTAGTGTTCTCATAGCGGCCATGTCAACAATCTGTCATGAACAATCAGTAGCAGACAGCAAGCTGCAGCTAACACATACTACATCCTAACATTTCAACTGTCAACTGTTCTAGCATACTTGCATCCACATGTGTACATTTCAGCTTTACCTCTTGGCCTGCATCATTTCTACTCATGCTCGTCTGACTCCTCTCACATCCACCTCAAAATACATGCTCATCTCTCAACCTATCCACCATACACAAGCTCTTCATAATCCCCCTCTGGTGCAGCTATCTTGAAAACCATTCTGCCCTCCAAGCTCCACCCTTGTACTCTATTACACCCACACTATCGTCCTGGTGCTGTTCCTCTTACATCCTCACCTACATTTACAGCACCACCATCACTATGTACTCAACACCTCTACCATTCATGATATGTACACAATGTGCTGTACTCATCATCTCCTCAGCAAACGTTAAATGTATCATGTCAAATGTACACCTCTCATACTCATTTTGCCGCTCACTAATGTCTTGGACTGCACTTTTAAAACAATGTTCAGCATCATATACAACTCTGACATACACACTTAACACCTCATCACATCACTTACCCAGACACTTACATTGCTTATTGAATCCGTCCTCCTTCATTCACCTCTCACCATTCACTCACCTTACTCTGCTTAAGGACTACTGATAGTCATTTGACAAACTAGTGCATCCACAGATTCGAACACAGCATACATCAACTGGACAACACCTAGCATCTCCCCATACAGCACCCTAACTTACACAACTGGGGTATATCGTGGGGAAACTCTTATCCACTTTGTTACAAATAACAAGTTTAACCATGTCTCACTGTGGCCCTGTCATATCCACATTTCAGATCCATGCTCCATACCTCCAATGATTTCTACACATCTGAGTTGTGGAGGCAGAGGGTTGTGAGGTCTGCGGCATGTCTGTGGATGCTGGTGCGGTGTCTGGTGGTCAATAGCGGCTGGTGACTTGTGAAAGTGGTGGGGCAGGTGCAGCACATAAAAGTGAAATAATTTTGGAAAGAAGGACATGCTGAAATTTGTAATGCAGAGGTGATCGGGTACATTCTATTTATATGTACGTTTTACGTCTATAGAATGTGCACCGATCAACCCTGCAATACAAATTACATTTCTCACTATATCGCGACTATTGACAAGGCACACACAATGACAGAAACCAGAACTAGAACTAGCACAGCATTGAGGGTTCTAACACTGGCACTCCCTGGATGAAGCACACAGGCCTGGCTGCAGACACACACTTATTTTCACAACCAGACGCACATAATGTACATGGATACATAAATAGACAAGCAGAAGAAGAGGACTGCCTGTATTAAATAAAGTAATATTCTTCTTACCTGGATCTGGCTTGATGATCCAATTGAAGGCAGATGACACGCGCCAGGCCTCTAAGGCAGCTTGACAAACAAGGCAAGGCGCACTCGTACTCACTGTTTTCAGCTTTATCACGGGGTTTCTCTCGGACCGGGTTGAAGCTGGTTGAAGGAAGGCGGGAAATACGAACCCAGCGCAGGAAGCAGTACATGAAATACCGCCTCCTTTTGTCATAGGGTGACTGTATCAACGGTCATCCAGTCAGAGGAGGAGGCAGGATCCTAGAAGAATGTTCTGAGCTACGTCGGAGATCTAGGTGAGCTGAAAATCCGAACAAAGCCCTGGAAAAGCAGCTGCTTTAGGTAGCACCTGCTTGCCCTCACCACTGCCTCACAAACACACTCTGCACATGTGTGATTCGGGCGATATTGAAGTCGTCCACCACACAGGTGCAGGGTGTGTTTGTACACAGCCGTGCTGCACTGCTACCAGACAGTATAAGTGCAGCAGCCTCAAACCAGTCTTCTTTCAATCTCTTTCTCCTTCAACTGAAACTGGTGGTCCTCAGCCCCATACGCCCTCATGCAGGAACCACACCTGCTGGTGGTATGTCTGTGGTGGTGAGTGTGACGTCTGTCTTGTGAGTGTGCGTGTGGGTGTGTTTGCCATTATGTATGTGTGATTGAGTGCTGCATGTGGCTGTTATGGTGGATGCATGCTCATGTTTGCATCTACTTGGGTCAGGGAGGGTAGTTGGGACTGTGAATGAGGAAGAGGTAGGAGGGGGGTGGGTCAGCTGGATCTGGGACAATGCTGCAGTGTGGAGGCCAGAGCTTGATTTGATCTCTGTAGGGCAGATATGTCTGAGTGAATGCCCTCCAGGAATGATACCATTTGTGTAATATGGTTGGTATGCACCTGGAGGACATTCAGCTTTGCTGTCTGCCCCACAGAGATCTGCCTCAGGATGTCGATGGCCGCCACAGGGCAGCTGGGGAGACAGGGAAAGGGGTGAGGTGCCTGACGTGAAGGGAACGCCTCCCCTTCTAGGGGAGCGGCCACGGACAATGGGCTAGGCAGCAGCCGGAAGGGTGGAGATGATAGGAGTGGTGGTAGACTCTGAAGTAGAGGATCCAATCCCTGAGTCATCCACCACCACATGGGAGTCCTCACTGGAGCTTGAGCTTGTTGTCAAGCTGACAGATGTTACGCCTGAGTGCCATCAGTTAGGCTCCCTTCACGCTCCGTGCCACTGGTTCCCTCTTTCTCTGACTTAGCACAGAAACCAGTCTGGCAAGCTGCTTCCCCTTGTTCTGTGCCACTGTCTCCTCCGCTGGCCGTTTCTGATGCTGTGAACAAGAAGCAAAATGAATCACATGAGTCGTCCATATGTACCTGACACATAGGTTTCATCACAACTCTTCCAAGTTTTCCCAACTACATCAATCAGACTTGTGGGATAACTCTTTGAGACTGTTCCGTAAACTACACATATTAGAACGCAAGTAAACCTATGCAACCTCACACCTGGTGTTGTCAGCAACATTGGGTGTAGCAATATCAAATTCCACAACCACAATGTCAACTACTTCACTATGTACCAGCTGATGTATTGTCTTTTGCTACTGATGGCCTTGTGTCATGACATACCTGTCTCATGTAATGCAAGGAAATTTAGTCCTCACAATGGGAATAGGAGTCACACAATTGAATTGAGACATGTTATCCATTCTGCAATCCCCAGTCATCAACTTGGGAACTATTGGGTCTAATCTTACAGTTCATCTACCTTTCTTGTCATACATCAAGCTGGTGTAGTCATTGCATAAGTCACATCACACAGATAACACTGAATGTGCTCATCTGTCCCGTAGCTTAAGGTGTTGTCTGGCTGATCACACATCTGACTCTTATTGTGGGGATACCAAGGTAGTAGGCATAGCTAGGGTGAGAGGTACGTGGCCCACAGTCTTGTGTCATTTATGAACAGTGCAGGGCAGTCAAGGGCTCGGCTAGACTACTACTTAGTATCTAGAGGGATAGCCCCGACGATAGCTGGAGTAAGGCACTTAGCTAGAACCTACTCGAATCACGCACCAGTGTTGCTGGGGCTTTTATCCGCCGACTTTAACACACCGCACAGCCCCTGGTGACTCCATGCCCCTATCTTACTTGACACGGTGTTACAGGAGGAGCTGCGGGAGGAGATAAGTGACTATTTTAAGCGGAATAAAGACTCTGTGAATAGTGTTGAGATTATATGGGAGGCATTTAAGGTAACAATACGGGGATACTGCATAGCAAAGGGGGCTGGAGTTCTTAGGGATATACAGAAAAACCTGTGGACATTAGAAACAGATCTAAAAGCGCTGGAAGCGGAACTTGCAAGGGACCCAAAGGGCTCGACACAAGTCACATTTAGAGATAAGCTTACAGAGTATAAGGAGGAAGCACAGAGGGAAGTGAGATTTTGGGGTAAATATTGGGTGGCCAGGCAATTTGGTGAAGGAGATAGGCCTAGGAAGGCACTGGCGCAAAAGGTGAAACATCCCCGCTGCCGCACCAATGTAATGGAAGTGGAGGATCTGGAAGGGGGGGCTTGCCGGGATACAGCTAACATACTTACCGCCTTTTTGAGTCATTACAAAAAGCTTTATTCCACAACTAGAATGAGTAGCCTCAACCTAGATGGCTTTCTGGGGATGTGTCGCTGGGCTGGCTTAGTGATGTGCAGAGGACCTTTTTATGTGCGCCATTCGAACTGGACGAGGTGCGGGAGGCAATAATGGGACTGCAATCTGGACAGGCCCCATGGACTGATGGACTCCCGGCAGAATTCTATAAAACTTATGAAGACTTACTGGCCCCTATTCTTAGGGAAGTGTAAGAGGACTCGCTGGAAGTGGGGCACCTGCCTGCCACAATGATGGAAGCACTCATACTAGCGCTGTTGAAGCCAGGAAAGGCACCTGAGCAATGCGATTCTTATAGACCGCTCTCACTTCTGAACTGCGATGCTACAATTCTGGCCAAATTGATTGCAACGCACCTGAGCTTGCTAATGGAGAACTTGATCCTACCTGATCATTCGGGCTTTGTACCCAGAAATGCAACCTCCCATAATCTGAGGACGTTATTTGCTGTTATAAATAATGTTTCGCCTGACCTCCCTCTAGCTGCGATTTTTTTTTAGACACTACTAAAGTGTTGTATTCCACAGAATGGGACTATATGTTTGGAGTAATGTTACGCCAGTAGCCAAGGTCCTTGTAAATGGTCATACCTCACAGTCGTTTAGCATCACAAGAGGAACCCGGCAGGGGTGTCCCCTCTCCCCATTAGTTTTTGCCATTGCGGTGGAACCGCTGGCGGCAAAACTGCGACAGCACCACAATGATAAGGCCTTACGCTGTAACCTGCGCCAAATACTTGCATCCCTATATGCAGATGATATCACTCTTTACATTCAGGACCCGCAGTAAAATCTCAATCCGATACTTTGAGAATTCATAGTGTTTGGGCGACTTTCGGGGATCCAGATAAATTGGGGGAAATCGAGCATTTTCCCGCTAGCGGCAGCCACGACGTGCTTCTCGCTGGATTAACCCCTGGAGTGGTGTGAGGACGAACTGAAGTATTTGGGGATAAGAGTCACCAGAGATAAGGAGGAGCTTATGAGAATGAATTATGGGGCGGCCATAACCCGTATGGCAGACTGTGTCACACGCTGGGTGGCGCTGCCCCTCTCCATGGCGGGCCGAGCGTCCTTTATACAAATGGTGGTACTCCCCCAGTTGTTATACCTATTTCTAAACATCCTGTTTTATCCGGGAACACAATTTTTTAAATTACTTAAGTCAGAACTGATACGCCTTGTCTGGGGAGGTAAGCAACCTAGATTGCAGTGGGAGGTAATGACGCAACCCTACTTGCAGGGAGGGTTTGACATACCAAACTTCGAGTTATACTTTATGTGTGCACAAGCCCACTACGCTTGGTTTTGGGTGAAACAGCTGAGATATATGCCTCAAGTCGCAGGGGAACATTGCACACCCCACGCCAATAGAAGGAGCACTATATGCACCAGTAGATTACAGAGACAGAACATCAAACGCCCTCACATGCACAATAGCAGCATGGCAACGCATAAGATGTATGCTAGATGTTCCCATATTATACTCGCCCTTGATGCCTCTTGCTTACCACCCTAGCATGCCACTATTGCAGGAGAGGTTTTTTCGAAACTTTCAACAGCTGGCCCACATTTGCACCTGGGGGACCTATATCATGAAGGCCAATTCCGCAATATTGAACACATGTTCCAAAATTGCTCAGAAGACACCACTAGATGTCTTTCTGTATAGTAGGCTGCAGCAAGGGATACAGTCACTTACTACTAATTTCCCGGCGGAACCACAAGCGCTGACCCCACTGCATCTCATACTAGGGAGAGATACGGCTAAAAGGCTGGTTTCACTAATATATAAAACGGTGCATACACAGAGGGAATTACCAACCACACTGTCGCGCACGAGATAGGGCGAGGAACTTGGACAAGCCCTGACAGACGAGCACTGGGAGGGTTATTGTCTGCAAACCGAGTGAGTGTCGGCCAGCAGCAGACTCCGGATAATACATTATACATTTTTACACAGGTTATATTATACCCCGGCCAAGATGTGCAAATTCAAGTTGAGAGACAATGATAGGTGTGATAGATGTCATGCTGAGGGGGCAGATTTCCTACACCTAGCATGGGGTTGCCCTGAGGTGAAAGAATACTGGGATCAAGTGTTCATGCTTTGCAATTAATGATTGATACACCTATGGTGGCTACGCCACTGATGGCCCTGTTGGGATATATCAAGCCCCTACGAGCTGAGCACCGTAAATTTGCTGCACTGGTGCTCCTAATGGCCAAAAGGATGGTGGCTTGCCGATGGGGTAGGGGGCGGGCACCCAAGTTCAAGGAGTGGATTGCTGACCTAATAATGTGCCAAGACCGACTTACGACTTGTGCAGAATTGCTACCCGTAGCTCCAGGCCCAGGGATATATGGGCCTCATTGCAGTGCTACTTGATTGCCCATCCGAGGTACGCGAACTAGTGTGATAAAGGGCATTGTGGTATGGAGTGAAATAAGAGTGCGTTCCTAAGAATTAGGGCAGGAAGAAGGGTGATGGTCAGGATAATAAATATGCCTAATGATGCTGATCATAGTAGGAGTGGACAAAATGCTCCAGACATGTATGTATAGAGATGTTTAGATGCACGCATATGAACGAGAAGTAATATTGTGACATTGTAAGAGGATGCAGAGGCGGATTGTCCAGGAACCCTGAAATGTGTGCAGTAATCACTATTATGTTGTACCACTCCTGAGATTTGCTGGAGAGATCAAGTAATGCATGTACTGTTACGATGAACCTGATCTGTGTTTCACATGGCTGTAAGATGCTGATATTGTACCTGTTAACCTGAAAAATAATTAACAGAAGTTTTTTAAAAAAGTTCAATGACGCATCTTCACAATGCTTCATGTGGATCACTATGTCACTAGTCCGTCTGGATGAATCATCTGAACAGACCATTAGTCCCGAACATCTTGATTGTAAAATCTCAATCAACATTTTGTACTATTTTGTCCAGACTGCAGAGGTACACATTTGTAAAGGCCACATCTGAATGTCCCTCACTTCTTTTTGCCATCGTGCACATTTTTGTACAGCTTAAATTGCTCTTGTTTACCATCTCATTTTGGTAACTTACTTCTAAATGAAGCACATGTGACATCTCTGAATCTAACAGTGATGCATCGAACACATGGTTTAAAAAGGCATCAAGAATGACCAGTGAAGAGAATTTACAATCATGTGAACTGTTGTCAATGTATTTCTAACATCATCCCTTAAAATCCCCGAGTCCGGCAACACCTTAGCTTAGCGCCATGAGACTCTAGACAATACCTCAAATATTTTTCGTACCCCAGGACTTTCAGACCAGTAGGGGCCAGTAGTCTGTCCTAGTAGATATAAACACACGCTGACACTACTTCCACAGGTGTGCTTCAGCGGCCAGGCCACATGACTTCACAGCATAAGACACACAGTTGGGGCTCACGCTTTAATCCCGAGTCCAGCAGCAGCTCACCTTAGCAGCATCAGACTCTAGGCAATACCTCACTTAATTTCCGTAGCACAGCACTTGCAGACCATTAGGTATGAGTAGTTCGATTCGCACCCCCTCTATAGCACACCCTAAACACCCCTCAGTGGTTACAGTGCTCCTACCCTCCTCTTTCCTATTTTTTTCACCCTTTTTCCCCTTACTCGCTTCAACAGAATCACAAAATGGCGGCCAGCTCTTCCTAGTTGCAACTGCTCGCAGCGCTCACAACTTCTAAGCCAATCAGATGGCAGAATTCCCAAATATCAATATCTGTAAATTTCGATATTTCTCAAAAACTACTGAACGGATTTACACCAAATAAACAAAAGCGTGCTTTCTAGACCAAGACCCTTCTCCCTGCCAAATTTGGGGTAATTCCGTTATATATATATATATATATATATATATATATATATATATATATATATATATATATATATATATATATATATATCCACAAGTTTGCCTGTGTAAAGAGTAGCCACACAACAGGTTTGAAATATCTGCCACAGATTCTTGTATTGCCGGTACAACGAGGGCAATGCCGAACTTCACACAATTCTCATATGCCAGCATGCGCCTGACGCGTTTCATGTCCTTGACACTTCTTCAGAGGCGCTGGTATATCGCAAATGTCTTGGCAGTTTTTGGCGCCACTATATGATAAACAAAGTCCCGCCCCTCTAGGCGTGGCCAACCCCGTGCCATCTTGGACCTCGTAGTGCCAATTATTTCTACAGTGAGCTGCCTTGACATGTGAGATAATGTTCAAAATGTTACCTCAGTGGGCTTGTGAGGTGCAGTTTGAATCCTCATTGATACTTTCGATCGACAACAAACAGGCTCCTGTTCCAAATGCAGTGGCGTCGCTTGGCGTCACTGCTGGGGTGTTGTAAACACCCCAGCAGTGACGCCAATATATATATATATATATATTTTTTTTTTCCAGCCATTGAGTGAAGGCTGGATTAACAACCACGAAGCACAGTTTTTACAGACAAATCATCCGACAGTACCTTATTTCTATACACTGCCGAAAGTGCATTAAATCCCAAAGACCTCCACCAGGCAGACCAATAATATCTGGTCTGGGCTCGCTGTTGGAGCCCCTTTCGGAATTTGTGGATCACTTTTTACGACCTATTGTACGTACCATGCCAACTTGTCTCCAAGACACAAAGGATGTCTTGCGGGTGATTCCTTGAATTGAATACAACTTAGAATCTGATTTTTTGGTGTCATTTGACGTAGAATCCCTGTATACCTACATACCCCAGGATGAGACTTTAGAGACCATCATGTCCATCCTGGAGAGTACAACTTTGGACTCCCCAACTCCGGTTAAATTCATCATGGCCCTTGCAAGGCTTGCGATGAAAGAAAACTTTTTTCAATTCGAGGAAACAACTTACCTCCAAGTGTCAGGGACGAGCATGGGAAGCATTTTTGCTCCGTCCCTGGCGAACCTCTATGTCCATAGTTTCGAGCAGCAACACATCTTGACACCCACCAACCCGTTTTTTCCATCAATTGTGTGGTGGAAACGGTATATAGATGATTTTCTAGTGGTATGGAGAGGTGACCGTGACTCTATTTTACGGTTTCACCAGTGGCTCAACAACCAGAATCGATATCTACGTTTCACGGTGGAAATAAGCAAGGAAAGACTTTCTTTTCTCGATCTATCTATCTATGCTACTGCGACTGGACTGGAGAGCGAACTCTTCCGCAAGCCAATGGCAAGAAACTCCCTACTTCTATATGGCAGCCAGCACCCAAAGTCTCTAAGAGATAATTTGCCCTATGGGCAGTTTCTCCGTGTCCGGTGGAACTGTTCCACCAAAGAGACTTTTTCAAAACACTCAGAGAGTCTATCTCGACAGTTGGAAGCCAGGGATTATCCAAAACGCCTGATTAAACAATCTTGGAAACGGGCAGCGAACAATCACAGAGAATCTCTGTTAGAACCACCCCAAGTGAAGCCAGCACTTAACCGTCTCACATTTGTGAGTACCTTTAGTACCAAGTCCAACCAGGTACAAAAGATTGTGAACCGCCATTGGCGTATTCTAAATGCTAGCGCTGACAAAATTGAACCTCCTTTGTTCTCTTTTAAACGGTCGAGCAATTTGCGCGACCTCCTGGTACATACACGCCCCAAGGAGACCCCTAAACGCCCAATAGCAGTATCGGGGCATCATCCTTGTGGATGCTGCTCGATTAGCCCGCATACTAGACATACCACGGAAACTGATATTGGCACCGAACGTCCCTGGGAGCAGCGACACTTCACGAACTGCAACAGTTCACATGTGATTTATTTACTTACATGTCCATGTGCTATTAAGTATGTTGGTATGACAACGCGGAAGGTCCGCCTCAGGATGCTCGAACATAAGAGTGCATTCAGATGCAGAAAGACCTTAACAAAATTCACAAGACATTTTGTTGAATTGAAACATACAGAAGAGGAATTCACTTGGACAATTTTGGAAAAGCCCTTTATACCAGCACATACTGGGGATGTTTCTAAATTTCTGTTTACTAAAGAACAAAGTTGGATATACAAACTTTCCACAGACTCCCTAGGACTAAATGATGATATTCCATGGGCTAGTCTTTAAGGGGGAGATGTTCTGATACATAATGTGTCTATTAATTTCACACTGCCCTTAATTAGTATCAATACATTCCAAACAATTGAATAGATGCGATGCATTCTCCGGACTACATTTTGTCATCTGCTGACGTCATTTTGTAGTTCCGTATCATCTCGCGAGATTAAGGTCGGGCACTATGGATGTAATTCAAGCATCACCTATTGAATTTGTTTTTATTGGTTCAGAGTGTTAGAACTTACATTCCACCATAACATAAATACTGACATGCTGGTCAAGAATTTTTGATAAGAATGATTGGGAAGACTATCGGAAATGAGTGGATCCGGAAGTGGGCGGGCTCCGGGAAACAGGACTCCGCCTCCAACTCAGTCTGTGTTGAAATACTCTCTATCCTAACAGGCGTAAGCCTCCCCCCTGACTTAGTGCCTACAACGAGGCAACGACGGACAGGTCAGTCTTCCGGTAATAAAGATCGAATGCTTGTTACTCTGGTACCAGTTCGGGCCACATTATACACGTTATAGGTACGTTTTGCGTTGTACATATTTGATAATCCTAGCCACTTGATGGAACTAATGGTAAGTGGCACGCATAAGGCTTTTTGCTTAGTTTCTTGTTCAGTCGTCTGGATAATCGGTGGGTCCTTCTAAACAACCACACATAGTAGAATCCAAACCGCTTTTTAAAACAGAGTTCCATACGATATTCTGAATAAGAGAACAGCCCGCAGCAGTAGGTCTTCTTTAACCAGCCTAGACCTCTGCGACGGTTATTTATTTAGCATGTTAACGTTACTTGTGTGACGAGGTACTTAACGAGTGAGCGAGGACGCCAGCTGATAAGCACTATTGAGAGAGGAGTTAATATTAAGTGTGCAGTTGGTAGAAACACTAGTCGCTCTAGGAGCATTATGTTTCAGTCAAGACACTTTATACTTCTCTCCCATAGAGCGGGGCCTCCGTCAACCTGAGCAGGGTCCAGGAGAGGTGAGGCTTAGCCCCCGGTCAATCTGGGTGAGTGATGAATTATTTAAATCCTTTTTGAAATGGAGGGGTATTGATACCATATATTCTAACCTGAGATCCTTGTGTTTTTCTAGATGTGAGATCACTCCAGTTTTTGACACGGAGCAAGCTGATTATGGACTAATATGTCTAGTCATATCCTTTTTCTGATTCACTTTTATTTTATGTATATTCACATCAGCGGTAGCATATCTTTAAGAACAGAGGCCCTGAGGAAAGCATGTGGAACCTCTCTTTCCTAATGGCTGAAACTTGTTGGCCTTTTTTGAGGCAGTCGATATTTGTTTAAGTCTGCCCCGTCATTTGCACTGCTCTTGGTTTTAATTAGAGGGTAAAACAATCATTTAAATAAAACATATTGACCTTTGCTTTCACCACTCTATTTTATCTCACCACATTATCACAAATTTTTGCACTGCACATATTCCCATACTTTGTCATCTAACTCATGGTCAACACGGTGTGTGTGGGCTTGACTCACTGAGACTTTTTCTAGCGATTGGGTGTGGACATGGTCCCAATGATCGAGGGACAGACCACCCCATTTTTTCTGGATGACCAGATGAGAATATAGATCATCGCAAGACATTTGATGGGAATCCATGACCACTAGTCTTGTGAGTCTCACTGACAACCACTTGTGATCTTGATTTAGCTGCATTAGTATGTACCCCTGATTTTTACAGGTCGTATGGTGATCTGACACCTACAACTGAATGGACAGTGTTTGCAATTGGATTAGGATCTATTGCACCTAATTCTTTCAATATAGACCCCTAGTTCTCTGTCTGTTGTTCTCTTTAATGAAATGAACACTTTGACACAGCACAGAAACGTACTCAAGGTAAAGGAATTTTGAAAGTGTACTACAAATTACAGCATGCAACGCTAAGTTGATTTCACCTGTGAGGTCCACTGAGGGCTAATTAAATGGACATACAGAGAGGAGTGCCTTTTCAACATTTTTGTGCAGTATCATCATGCCTGTTATCAAGAAGCTGAGTGCTTTGAAATGCATAAGGCAAAGAAATGCATCTGATTGAAAATGCCAGTTTCCTTTAAATTCACCTGCTCTTCGAGTGCATCTTCAAACTGGGGTAGCTTTGTTTGATTTTATATATATATATATATATATATATATATATATATATATATATTTTTCTTCAACAAAACTCCACCAATTATGGAAAGATGCAGGACACTCGTAGTTCAGTAGTATCAGATTTATTCAGCAGATGAAAAGTTACGACGCGTTTCGCCAATACGGCTTGATCACGCTCCTATATATATGTGTATGTGTATATATATATATATATATATAAATATGTGTGTGTGTGTATGTGTGTGTTTATTTGTATATGGTTAAGTCAAAGCTTGCATAGGAAATGCATTTGTTGTTTTGCTAAAACCTTTTGTATTGTTTGATAAATTTACATGAAACTTGAAAAACAAAAGTTCATCTACTTTGGCTCCATGATGGAAAGTTTTGTTCCAAACCATCAAACGGGGGCCAAGAAAAAGTAGGAGGTCCCAAAAGTTGGATTTCCCATGTTAATCCCCATAGGAAACTTTGCTCTTTAGTACAGAAAAAAACACAGCTGAGTGCAATTACTCCAAATTGCAGAAAAGTTAGAACTTCACTCAGAAAGTATGCTTTTTGTGAATTGGTATAAATCAATTCAATAATTTTTGAGAAACTAGCCTTGAAAGAGGGACTTTGGTTGGGCATGAAGATGTTAATGCAGTGATCTCAAAGAGGACTGGAGACAAGTTATGTGGATAATGTAGATTTATTGAAGAAGTAGATCTCTACACAGCTTCATCTGCCAGTCCAGTTCTCTCAGTCCTTCTGTGCAGTTAACCCTTCAGCATTGAATCATAACATTCCAGATGTCATGACCTCACAAACACAGTGGCTGCACTGGCAGATTGGCCAAACATAGATGTAACACACTACTAGTACTAATACATAGATTATAACAGTTAACCCTTGGGAAAAGTTAGACGTGTCCCGTGCTATTCCTGCAGAAAAAAATTATTTTAAAAATAGGCCATTTCGACAAGCAAGGGAGTTTTTTTTATCCCATTGGTCATTTGGGTACTGCTGTACTGGTGTTGGTACCACTGATTAGCTGGGTGTAACTTTGAAGAAAATGTTCTGGCTGCCATTACAGGACTCAGAGATGTTGTCTCCAAGTCCTGGTAAAATTTTCTGAACTGGGGATGTGGTCGACAAGATGGTGGAGTAGATTTGCTTCTGCTGGTCTCTGTCCAGCATGCAATAATATGCTGTAAAGTCCTCTGCTAGAGCTGCCATCCGGCTTCGCTAGGATCAGACATACACTTGAGGCATAAGTGCTCCTCTGTGTGAGCGCTGACAGTCTATCCCTGGTGCATGGGTGGGTGACAAACACAGAATCCGAGGTGGTCATGGAGTGCTTTAAGATGGCGACTCCTGCAGCCTTGGTGCAGCTGATGTGGAGCTGGTGGACACCCCTCTGCTCAGAACCTAGGTGGGATGATGCTGGGCTGCGCACCTCTGTGACACCCCAGCCAGAAGGGATCACTGACATAATATCGATTACACAAATATAGAACTACCAAAATATCGAGGAAAAAATATAGAATTCAAAAATATCGAATTCCTATCTCCAAACAGGTAAGTACAAAAATATTGTTGTAAAAAATATAGTTAGTCAAAATATCGCATTTTTTTATGTCTTAAAAGTAATTGAAAATTAATGAAATAATAAATACAATTAACTTAAACATACTTAAAATAATTAATAAATAATTAATGTAAGTAAAAAAATACAATTTAATTTTTTAATACATATATCTATATATCTATCTATATATATATTCACTGAAAAAACCATAGGTTATAGACCATATATAGTTAGGAATTAGCATTTACAAAACCTTGAAAATTCACTGAAAAAACCACAGGTTATAGACCATATATCGTTAGGAATTAGCATTTAAAAAACCTTATTTTACCCACACAAAACCATTGAAATTCCATATATAGTTAGTTGCACTAACTATATATCGCGCACCCGCAATCCACTGCTGATGATGTCACATATTACATCATTCATGACATGGTCAGTGACATCACTGATGACATCACTGATGACATCTCAAATGACATCACTGATGACATGACTGATAACAACATCCAGTGATTTTTTGTTTCTGTAAAGTTTAAATATGTCTTACATATTGAAGAATGAGTGGATGTATAAGTGTCTGGACGAAGGATTTAGTAGGTGCATGACTAACTGTATGAGTGAGTGATTAAATGTGTCTCACTGAGTGCATGGGTTACTGACTAAACTGTCTTAATTTGTGCATCATTATGTCTGTTGTTCTGTAAACTGCTGCATGTGTTGATCAGTAGCTGTATGAGTAACTATATGGGTTATTGATTGATTGCCCAAGTATTTGTATGGGAGACTGAGTGTGTGTGTGGCTGGCTGGGAGGTGTGTGACTCTGTGCAGATCAATGTGTACTTGTATCAATGATTGTATAAGAAGGTAAGTATGTGTTAGTATATGTTTGAAAATGTAAGGTGCTCTATGTTTAACTGTATAGACAAGAAAATGGAAGTGTCATTGATTCTTTACATGACTGACTAGGTGAGTGAGTAACTCCATGGATGAGTGGCAGACTGTGAGTGTCTGTATAGGTGTATGAGTGCATATGATAGTGTTGTAAAGATGAGTGATTGTATGTATGAATGATTGTATGGGTGAATGAGTGAAGGTGTGTGTAGACGTAGGAATCAGTGAGTGCGTATGTAGTAACTAGTATTGGTGTGTCAATGGTTTCAAAAATTATACTCTGTATTTAACACTGGGTGAAACAGAGGTTATAATAAAATGTGAGGAGATGCATTGTATTGTCACATGAATGATATCATCAGTGATGTGGTCATTGATGTCAAATGAGATGTCATCAGTGATGTCATCAGTGATGTCATTTGAGATGTCATCAGTGATGTCATCAGTGATGTCACTGACCATGTCATGAATGATGTAATATGTGACATCATCAGCAGTGGATTGCGGGTGCGCGATATATAGTTAGTGCAACTAACTATATATGGAATTTCAATGGTTTTGTGTGGGTAAAATAAGGTTTTTTAAATGCTAATTCCTAACGATATATGGTCTATAACCTATGGTTTTTTCAGTGAATTTTCAAGGTTTTGTAAATGCTAATTCCTAACTATATATGGTCTATAACCTATGGTTTTTTCAGTGAATTTTCAAGGTTTTGTAAATGCTAATTCCTAACTATATATGGTCTATAACCTATGGTTTTTTCAGTGAATTTCAATGGTTTTTTAATAGCAAATATCATAAGCTGTCGAATGTCAAGTACGTGGTAAGTAAAAACATTTTCGTGTTTATGCACACTGATCTGCTTTGAATGCTGCCCCCCCCCTCATTTCTATTAGGAGTACTCTCTCTTTGCAGATAGTGAAAGGTAGTTAACGCAGGCCTTTGCCCCCGTTGTAATACGTCGTGCCTGCTTCTCTCTCCATTTGATTGATTGTTATCCAAGCATTTACTGTTTTAGAATTGGTTCTCTTTGGTTCATTCTCTATTTACAAACAAACACATTTTGTCCAGACTGCAGAGGTACACATTTGTAAAGGCCACATCTGAATGTCCCTCACTTCTTTTTGCCATCGTGCACATTTTTGTACAGCTTAAATTGCTCTTGTTTACCATCTCATTTTGGTAACTTACTTCTAAATGAAGCACATGTGACATCTCTGAATCTAACAGTGATGCATCGAACACATGGTTTAAAAAGGCATCAAGAATGACCAGTGAAGAGAATTTACAATCATGTGAACTGTTGTCAATGTATTTCTAACATCATCCCTTAAAATCCCCGAGTCCGGCAACACCTTAGCTTAGCGCCATGAGACTCTAGACAATACCTCAAATATTTTTCGTACCCCAGGACTTTCAGACCAGTAGGGGCCAGTAGTCTGTCCTAGTAGATATAAACACACGCTGACACTACTTCCACAGGTGTGCTTCAGCGGCCAGGCCACATGACTTCACAGCATAAGACACACAGTTGGGGCTCACGCTTTAATCCCGAGTCCAGCAGCAGCTCACCTTAGCAGCATCAGACTCTAGGCAATACCTCACTTAATTTCCGTAGCACAGCACTTGCAGACCATTAGGTATGAGTAGTTCGATTCGCACCCCCTCTATAGCACACCCTAAACACCCCTCAGTGGTTACAGTGCTCCTACCCTCCTCTTTCCTATTTTTTTCACCCTTTTTCCCCTTACTCGCTTCAACAGAATCACAAAATGGCGGCCAGCTCTTCCTAGTTGCAACTGCTCGCAGCGCTCACAACTTCTAAGCCAATCAGATGGCAGAATTCCCAAATATCAATATCTGTAAATTTCGATATTTCTCAAAAACTACTGAACGGATTTACACCAAATAAACAAAAGCGTGCTTTCTAGACCAAGACCCTTCTCCCTGCCAAATTTGGGGTAATTCCGTTATATATATATATATATATATATATATATATATATATATATATATATATATATATATATATATATATATATATATATCCACAAGTTTGCCTGTGTAAAGAGTAGCCACACAACAGGTTTGAAATATCTGCCACAGATTCTTGTATTGCCGGTACAACGAGGGCAATGCCGAACTTCACACAATTCTCATATGCCAGCATGCGCCTGACGCGTTTCATGTCCTTGACACTTCTTCAGAGGCGCTGGTATATCGCAAATGTCTTGGCAGTTTTTGGCGCCACTATATGATAAACAAAGTCCCTCTTTCAAGGCTAGTTTCTAGACCATATATCGTTAGGAATTAGCATTTAAAAAACCTTATTTTACCCACACAAAACCATTGAAATTCCATATATAGTTAGTTGCACTAACTATATATCGCGCACCCGCAATCCACTGCTGATGATGTCACATATTACATCATTCATGACATGGTCAGTGACATCACTGATGACATCACTGATGACATCTCAAATGACATCACTGATGACATGACTGATAACAACATCCAGTGATTTTTTGTTTCTGTAAAGTTTAAATATGTCTTACATATTGAAGAATGAGTGGATGTATAAGTGTCTGGACGAAGGATTTAGTAGGTGCATGACTAACTGTATGAGTGAGTGATTAAATGTGTCTCACTGAGTGCATGGGTTACTGACTAAACTGTCTTAATTTGTGCATCATTATGTCTGTTGTTCTGTAAACTGCTGCATGTGTTGATCAGTAGCTGTATGAGTAACTATATGGGTTATTGATTGATTGCCCAAGTATTTGTATGGGAGACTGAGTGTGTGTGTGGCTGGCTGGGAGGTGTGTGACTCTGTGCAGATCAATGTGTACTTGTATCAATGATTGTATAAGAAGGTAAGTATGTGTTAGTATATGTTTGAAAATGTAAGGTGCTCTATGTTTAACTGTATAGACAAGAAAATGGAAGTGTCATTGATTCTTTACATGACTGACTAGGTGAGTGAGTAACTCCATGGATGAGTGGCAGACTGTGAGTGTCTGTATAGGTGTATGAGTGCATATGATAGTGTTGTAAAGATGAGTGATTGTATGTATGAATGATTGTATGGGTGAATGAGTGAAGGTGTGTGTAGACGTAGGAATCAGTGAGTGCGTATGTAGTAACTAGTATTGGTGTGTCAATGGTTTCAAAAATTATACTCTGTATTTAACACTGGGTGAAACAGAGGTTATAATAAAATGTGAGGAGATGCAAACACAGAGTCGCAATATTCTGTTTAGTCTTTGCAGATAACGAAAAATCGTTAGAAAAAACAAAAGGAATCGAGCAAAATCAGTAGGCCACTAATGGGATCTCTTTTTGACCTCGCTAAAATAGAAACATTAAGAACAACCCCTCATGACAAATACGAAACTAGTGAGATGAACTGAACTCCACACCATGATGGCTGCAATACAGCTCGGCTCCGCCACCCACCCGCCCAAAATAACGATAAAGAGCAGCTGCCATGATTGCTCGCGGAATGGCCACGACGGAGCTACGAAATGGTGGTGCTCTCATGCTAACGCCAGCTTCAGTCTGAAACATCCAGAAACACTGTAGACTACCAATTCGATCAGTTCCGGTAGCGCCCCAATGTAACCCGGTAGAGAAGAACTAGCCCTCCCCTCTTTGACTGATGGTTCTTGTTGCCTGTCCCTTCTGTTGTCATTTAACAGAACTATTTAGCCTGCTGAAAGGGGTTGTGTTCCGACCGCTGGTTGGTGGAGACATTTTGACTATATTCTGGACCTGCGTTGTCGCGTAATGCGTCATATGACGCGCCGCGTTAGCGCATCCGGAAGTCATCCGGGGCGCGACGCGCAGCGCGTAACGTAAGCATAACAGGTCATGTGACTTGTTAATAAAACTTTTCATTGGTTCATTTTACTTTTCTTATTCTAATGATGAAAGGCTTGGTCATATGACCTAAAAATTACGCTTTTTATTACTTCCGAACATTATTTTTTCTTAAATATATGTTATAATGTTCCAGGCTAATGTACTTTCCCGGAAAATTTACAACTGTCCTGCAAGTAAAATATATTCTTTTTTCGAGAAAAAGGGCGTTTCTTCGTCCCATGACGGAGCCGTTGAGCAAAAGAGGGTCGACCTGCTGTCTTAGTCGCCGATACGCCTGAATATGAGATTCTTATCGATCACTTTATGTTGCAGGAGTAGAAAACACAACAGCCCTTGACCATTTATCTTTACTGCGTTCCTGCGTATTATACCTTTTACCCTTCATGTGATTGGTCTGCTTTATTTCACTTGCCTTTTAATGATTCTAAAACAGTGACTATTATTAAAAACTTTACCAATGTATATACTACTACCATGTTTTCTTTTAAAAACCTTTATTGTGAAAATTTCATTATACAAATACGAGCCTATAACCACGTGGGCCGGCCACGGAGCAAACTGTAATCGTATATGATGAGTAGACATTTACACTGTAGAGGAACGTAACGGGCGGGCCATTAGGTTGCAAGAACTAAGGTGTCTAACAGTTGCGGAATCGGTGGACGTACATTTTATAATTAAAATACGACAGGGCCAGTTACAATAAAATTATCTAGATATACATTTGCGGGCAAGTACCATGCGTGACGTTAATTCGAACTTTCAATAGTACAGTAATCAATAACACATCAGAACTTAATATCAATAGGGATGTCGAAATACTCAATCAATTCTCGTCCCCGCCCGCCATGTGCTTCAAAATTGCATACGTATCTCGTGATTTCAAGGTTCTGCAACCAGTACACAACAAGGAGTTACGAGTCCCATTTATTCCGGCGCCATTTTGGGCGAGGACGGGCAGGTCCAGGATATAGTCAAAATGTCTCTACCAACCATCGACTATGATGATGTTCATATGCTGTATTTATAGAGTAACACTCATCTGTCCACATGAAATTAATTTGCCACAATCTAAACATGTCATTTTAATCTTTGCAAAGTTCTTCTAAATATTTGGGACCGTTTCCCTTGCCTCTGATGCTGTCAGTGCCACTTCTTTGATGAATGTACTGGCAGGTCGGGGGTTCTCCTCCAAATCTCTCTTTTATGCAGCACTATAATTAATTGGTGCCACCTCTCCATATGACGATGCATGGTATAGTTACCATAACTATATTTTTTTTCGGTTCCTCTGGAGAGTACATCGTGGCTGATGAAGCGTATAACGTACCGGGCATTTACCTTTTTTTGCATGTAGAGGAAAGGAAAAAAAAATCGAGCGTCCGAGTTCTAAGGTGTCCCAGGGCCATTTTAGTGGACCAGGCCCAAATCCAAAGAACAGGCCGCCATTTTGAGAGTCCTGTTGCAGCCGCCTGTCGCTGTAGCATCAAGAGCGGCCAAAACTCAGCTGAATGGCAACTGAAACGGTAAAGGGGCGCCCCACTACAGCAGACGAGCCTCGACCTAGGAAGGCCCGTTCACGCCGCCTCCCCCCCCCCTTCGGGCACCCCACGCCGTTATTCGGAGCAGTATTGTAGGATGGCCACACCAGTGCAGCAACTTGCTAGACACCACCTCGGTGGTAACCGAATCTCAGCGCTTTGTGGTGTCTTCTATTCAGAAAACAATGTGGTGCTGCCTTCGACCTATTCGCCGCAAGTGCACACGCAACTCAGCTGCATAGCTTGCTAGACACCACCTCGGTGCTAACCGAATCTCAGCGCCTTCTGGTGTCTTCTATTCCAAAAATATTGTTGCGCTGCCTTTGGCCCCATTCGCACATCGGTCCGCTACTGCCGCCATCTCACAGGCCAACGGGGCGCCCCACGCCGACTTTCAGCATTGTAGGATGGCCACACCAGTGCACCTTACTAGACACCACCTCGGTGCCATCCGGATCTTGGCATCTCAGCGCCTTGTGGTGTCTTCTATTCAGAAAATATTGTTGCGCTGCCTTTGGCCCCATTCGCACATCGGTCCGCTACTGACGCCATCTCACAGGCTAATGGGGCGCCCCACGCCGAGTTTCAGCATTGTAGGATGGCCACACCAGTACAGCAACTTGCTAGACATCACCTCGGTGCCATCCGGATCTTGGCATCTCAGCGCCTTGTGGTGTCTTCTAGTCAGAAAATATTGTTGCGCTGCCTTTGGCCCCATTCGCACATCGGTCCGCTACTGACACCATCTCACAGGCCAACAGGGCGCCCCACGCCGACTTTTACCATTGTAGGATGGCCACACCAGTGCCACAACTTGCTAGACACCACCTCGGTGCCATCCGGATGTTGGCATCTCAGCGCCTTGTGGTGTCTTCTATTCCGAAAATATTGTTGCGCTGCCTTTGGCCCCATTCGCACATCGGTCCGCTACTGACGCCATCTCACAGGCCAACGGGGCGCCCCACGCCGACTTTCAACATTGTAGGGTGGCCACACCAGTGCGGCAACTTACTAGACACCACCTCGGTGCCATCCGGATCTTGGCGCGTTGTGCTGCCTTCGGCCTATTCGCACATCGGTCCGCTACTGACGCGAACTCACAGGCCAACGGGGCGCCCCACGCCGACTTTCAGCATTGTAGGATGGCCACACCAGTGCTGCAACTTGCTGGACACCACCTCGGTGCCATCCGGATCTTGGCGCGTTGTGTTGCCTTCGGCCTATTCGCACATCGGTCCGCTACTGACGCCGCCTCACGTGCCAACGTATTTTCTCCGCATTTTATACCCTATGCCGCATAACAGGTCATGTGACTTGTTTATAAAACTTTTCATTGGTTCATTTTACTTTTGGTTTCCTAATGATGGAAGGCTTGATCATATGACCTAAAAATAACACTTTTCATTGGATGAAAACTTTTTTTTTTCCCAAACGATGAAAGCCCCACCTTGTTTCTGGATGTTTCAGACTGAAGCTGGCGTCAGCATGAAAGCACCACCATCTCGTGGCTCCGTCGTGGTCATTCCGCGAGCAATCATGGCAGCCGCTCCCCACCAGAAGCCTGCAGGAGTCGGGGGCCCCCAAAACTTTTGTTGAATCCTCAAGGCGGAGGGGACGCTTTCGAGAATGGGGTCCAAGACCTAGCAGACAGTCGTCCGATTTCCAAGGTGTCCCAGGGCCATTTCAGTGGACCAGGCCCAAAAAGGAAAGAGCCTGCCGCCATTTTGAGAGTCCTGTGGCAGCCGCCTATCGCTGCACCGCAAGAGTGGGCGCAACTCAGCTGAATTGCGGCTTTTGACACAGTGGACCAAAAGCAGACGGAATGGCAACTGAAACGGTAAAGGGGCGCCCCACTACAACAGACGAGACTCCACCTGGAGAGGCCCGTTCACGCCGCCTCCCCCCCCCCCCCCCGGGGCGCCCCACGCCGTTATTCGGAGCAGCATTGTAGGATACCAAAACCAGTGCGGCAACTTACTGGACATCACCTTGGTGCCATCGTTCTGCTGCCTTGGAACTATTCGCACAACAGTTTGCTACTGATGACCCACCCCCCGCGACGCCCCACGCCGGATGCCGAAATCAGTGCGGCACCCAGGCAACATCACCTGGGTGCCGTCCAAAACGTTGTGCTGCGTTGGGACTATTCGCACAGCCGACCGCTACTTCGTTGTTTTTCCCTAAATTTTTTTATATGTTTTTGTTTTGTTGTATATATTTATAAGTTATTAAAGTTTTATAATCTTACTACTTTGTTGGAGTGCTATATATTTTTAATGTGACACATAATTGTAAAAACTTTGATGTACAAAGAGTCATCCCTGGAATCTTCCGCTTCAGGCTCGGTCCCCTCCCCAATCACAATACAGGATGGTTTTCAGATAGTAGGAACGCGTGTGCTGTGACGGATCTCATCGAGTGTGGGCCTTGATCTACTATAACTCCTTTGAAGAGGGGTGATTCTTTACAGCTGGGGCCATAATCTACATCTGCAGGGCTAGCTGATAGCCTAGGACCGGCCTGGACAATCGGACACAGAGGAAAAGGAGTGTCAGAGGGTGCGGTAGTGAATAGGGCGAAAGGGAGGTGTCGGGCGGGCACAGGGTGTGATTCTCAGGGAAGAACAGCGCAGATGGGGGGAGGTTTATTACCCATGCATAAGACAGAGAGCGGGGGTGACCAGTGCCTGGGGGAGATGCTTGCGAGGGTGGGGAGCCATGCTAAGGATCGACAGCGTGCAGAGAGTGGGTCTGGTCAAGTCATCTAAAATGGCTGCCGTGCACGACAAAAGTGTGGCATTTGAAAAAAGGCAAGATGGCGCAGACAATGTTTTTCAACACTTCCTGATTTCCTTCGAATCGAACGTTAACAGACGTTGGGGCATATTACCAAAGTTAAGCGATATTTATCCCTAACGATGCTTAGCAACGAATTTTTTACCGCTAAGCATCGTCAGAAATTATCGCAGATAAACCTTGCTATTATCAAGGTTTATCGCAAATGCCATAAAAAACGACCGCAATGCATTAATATCGCTGAAAACTCAGCGATATTCATGCATTACCGAGCTAATGCTCTTAGCCATGTTATCCACCTCCCATTGGATAACATGGCTAAGAACTGCTCAGGGCAGGTGGTAGCTTTTGGAGATATTCGCGCTTAGCACGAATATCTCCAAAAGTTGGTAATAGGAGATAGCGATGTTAGCGACTGTTTCAAGTCGCTAACATCTTGGCATGCCCACTTTGCATGTCATTAGTGATAAATATCACTGACATGCAAAGTGGGGCCCAAGATGGTCGCTATCTCCTACTAGCGGTCGCTAACTGGTGTTAGCAACAGCTAGGTAATACAGAGATAATTTTATCCCCGCGAAGCGGAGCGCTGTTACAGATATATATCTTTTTTTGAACGTTAATTTCTCAAAATCCACTGGAGCACATATATTGAGACCTAGCAAAGGCACATCGGGCTACCAGTCCCTAATATTTTGCCAAGTTTCGTGCAAATCCATTCAGCCGTTCGATTATTATTATTATTATTTTTTTGTTGCCCCGCGGGGCCCTTTTAAAACCTCCACATCAAACCTAGGGGGTCAGCGAGGATCTACTATGCCCCCTTATGGTCATTTGCCCCTTCGCTTTGGCCTCCTCTTGTCTCTCGATCCTACTGAGAGACAAGATGGCGGCCGCTACGGACTGTTTGGAATGTTCACAGACGCCGGAGAACCAATCAGCTTCGCTTCACAAAGCTCCGTACCGCGAAAAGTCCGCGAACCGGAGCGCTGCCCGGTCCGCTGTTACAGATATATATCTTTTTTTGAACGTTAATTTCTCAAAATCCACTGAAGCACATATATTGAGACCTAGCAAAGGCACATCGGGCTACCAGTCCCTACAATTTTGCCAAGTTTTGTGGAAATCCATTCAGCCGTTCGGGCTAAAAGTGAGGCCAACCGCCCTATGCAAAACTCAATGTTAAAAACACGTTTTGGGACCCCCCTTTTTTCTCGGCCCCCCCTTGACGAACCCCCCCCAAATTTTCTGGGGCTGCTCAGAAACGAAATGTTCCATTTTCCTGAATATTTCAGCCAATTCCGTCCACAAACGCCAAAGTTATTAGACATAGAATTTTCAAAAATCCCATAGAGAAAAAATCCTAACTATATATACCTACTGGCGACCGCCAGTAGGTAATATATATATATATATATATATATATTCCAACAAACATCCCCCAAGAGAGACAGGTGAGTCGCACAAAAACTTTTGCTTTCTTGCCTTTAATTCGTGCAGAGGAACAACGGGATAATGGCATTTAAAATCAACATGTTTCGTTTCTGCTTGAAACTTCCTCAGGATATGCCTGCTCCAACTGCAAACGTCAATGTGCCACAGGTACGCTTTCAATGTTCTTTTGAATTCTTTTTCCGATAGTCCCGCCCCATTGAGGGTAACTTCCTTTTGGGTGTCTTGCTTTGTGGGACCTGTGGTTCATTAGCGCTTCTCGTAGTTTGAACCTTTCAATGAGTGGTGCAAAGTTTATCTCGTTGTGGTCACAGACCGCTTTTACAACTGCTACGTTTTGCTGCAAGTTTCCTCCGCGTTAGCCAACTTTCAGGACTAACATGAGGGCCAAAACCGGAGTCCAGTCCCCGGGAGCACCGTAATCCCCTAATCCGTTGTCACGGTTCCAACAAGAAATGGTTCGGTGCGGGGACGCCTGGCGCTCTTTTCATGGCTGTGCGTTTACTCCTCGGCAGAACCAAGCCGACTCATATTCCAACAAACATCCCCCAAGAGAGACAGGTGAGTCGCACAAAAACTTTTGCTTTCTTGCCTTTAATTCGTGCAGAGGAACAACGGGATAATGGCATTTAAAATCAACATGTTTCGTTTCTGCTTGAAACTTCCTCAGGATATGCCTGCTCCAACTGCAAACGTCAATGTGCCACAGGTACGCTTTCAATGTTCTTTTGAATTCTTTTTCCGATAGTCCCGCCCCATTGAGGGTAACTTCCTTTTGGGTGTCTTGCTTTGTGGGACCTGTGGTTCATTAGCGCTTCTCGTAGTTTGAACCTTTCAATGAGTGGTGCAAAGTTTATCTCGTTGTGGTCACAGACCGCTTTTACAACTGCTACGTTTTGCTGCAAGTTTCCTCCGCGTTAGCCAACTTTCAGGACTAACATGAGGGCCAAAACCGGAGTCCAGTCCCCGGGAGCACCGTAATCCCCTAATCCGTTGTCACGGTTCCAACAAGAAATGGTTCGGTGCGGGGACGCCTGGCGCTCTTTTCATGGCTGTGCGTTTACTCCTCGGCAGAACCAAGCCGACTCATATTCCAACAAACATCCCCCAAGAGAGACAGGTGAGTCGCACAAAAACTTTTGCTTTCTTGCCTTTAATTCGTGCAGAGGAACAACGGGATAATGGCATTTAAAATCAACATGTTTCGTTTCTGCTTGAAACTTCCTCAGGATATGCCTGCTCCAACTGCAAACGTCAATGTGCCACAGGTACGCTTTCAATGTTCTTTTGAATTCTTTTTCCGATAGTCCCGCCCCATTGAGGGTAACTTCCTTTTGGGTGTCTTGCTTTGTGGGACCTGTGGTTCATTAGCGCTTCTCGTAGTTTGAACCTTTCAATGAGTGGTGCAAAGTTTATCTCGTTGTGGTCACAGACCGCTTTTACAACTGCTACGTTTTGCTGCAAGTTTCCTCCGCGTTAGCCAACTTTCAGGACTAACATGAGGGCCAAAACCGGAGTCCAGTCCCCGGGAGCACCGTAATCCCCTAATCCGTTGTCACGGTTCCAACAAGAAATGGTTCGGTGCGGGGACGCCTGGCGCTCTTTTCATGGCTGTGCGTTTACTCCTCGGCAGAACCAAGCCGACTCATATTCCAACAAACATCCCCCAAGAGAGACAGGTGAGTCGCACAAAAACTTTTGCTTTCTTGCCTTTAATTCGTGCAGAGGAACAACGGGATAATGGCATTTAAAATCAACATGTTTCGTTTCTGCTTGAAACTTCCTCAGGATATGCCTGCTCCAACTGCAAACGTCAATGTGCCACAGGTACGCTTTCAATGTTCTTTTGAATTCTTTTTCCGATAGTCCCGCCCCATTGAGGGTAACTTCCTTTTGGGTGTCTTGCTTTGTGGGACCTGTGGTTCATTAGCGCTTCTCGTAGTTTGAACCTTTCAATGAGTGGTGCAAAGTTTATCTCGTTGTGGTCACAGACCGCTTTTACAACTGCTACGTTTTGCTGCAAGTTTCCTCCGCGTTAGCCAACTTTCAGGACTAACATGAGGGCCAAAACCGGAGTCCAGTCCACGGGAGCACCGTAATCCCCTAATCCGTTGTCACGGTTCCAACAAGAAATGGTTCGGTGCGGGGACGCCTGGCGCTCTTTTCATGGCTGTGCGTTTACTCCTCGGCAGAACCAAGCCGACTCATATTCCAACAAACATCCCCCAAGAGAGACAGGTGAGTCGCACAAAAACTTTTGCTTTCTTGCCTTTAATTCGTGCAGAGGAACAACGGGATAATGGCATTTAAAATCAACATGTTTCGTTTCTGCTTGAAACTTCCTCAGGATATGCCTGCTCCAACTGCAAACGTCAATGTGCCACAGGTACGCTTTCAATGTTCTTTTGAATTCTTTTTCCGATAGTCCCGCCCCATTGAGGGTAACTTCCTTTTGGGTGTCTTGCGTTGTGGGACCTGTGGTTCATTAGCGCTTCTCGTAGTTTGAACCTTTCAATGAGTGGTGCAAAGTTTATCTCGTTGTGGTCACAGACCGCTTTTACAACTGCTACGTTTTGCTGCAAGTTTCCTCCGCGTTAGCCAACTTTCAGGACTAACATGAGGGCCAAAACCGGAGTCCAGTCCCCGGGAGCACCGTAATCCCCTAATCCGTTGTCACGGTTCCAACAAGAAATGGTTCGGTGCGGTGACGCCTGGCGCTCTTTTCATGGCTGTGCGTTTACTCCTCGGCAGAACCAAGCCGACTCATATTCCAACAAACATCCCCCAAGAGAGACAGGTGAGTCGCACAAAAACCTTTGCTTTCTTGCCTTTAATTCGTGCAGAGGAACAACGGGATAATGGCATTTAAAATCAACATGTTTCGTTTCTGCTTGAAACTTCCTCAGGATATGCCTGCTCCAACTGCAAACGTCAATGTGCCACAGGTACGCTTTCAATGTTCTTTTGAATTCTTTTTCCGATAGTCCCGCCCCATTGAGGGTAACTTCCTTTTGGGTGTCTTGCTTTGTGGGACCTGTGGTTCATTAGCGCTTCTCGTAGTTTGAACCTTTCAATGAGTGGTGCAAAGTTTATCTCGTTGTGGTCACAGACCGCTTTTACAACTGCTACGTTTTGCTGCAAGTTTCCTCCGCGTTAGCCAACTTTCAGGACTAACATGAGGGCCAAAACCGGAGTCCAGTCCCCGGGAGCACCGTAATCCCCTAATCCGTTGTCACGGTTCCAACAAGAAATGGTTCGGTGCGGGGACGCCTGGCGCTCTTTTCATGGCTGTGCGTTTACTCCTCGGCAGAACCAAGCCGACTCATATTCCAACAAACATCCCCCAAGAGAGACAGGTGAGTCGCACAAAAACTTTTGCTTTCTTGCCTTTAATTCGTGCAGAGGAACAACGGGATAATGGCATTTAAAATCAACATGTTTCGTTTCTGCTTGAAACTTCCTCAGGATATGCCTGCTCCAACTGCAAACGTCAATGTGCCACAGGTACGCTTTCAATGTTCTTTTGAATTCTTTTTCCGATAGTCCCGCCCCATTGAGGGTAACTTCCTTTTGGGTGTCTTGCTTTGTGGGACCTGTGGTTCATTAGCGCTTCTCGTAGTTTGAACCTTTCAATGAGTGGTGCAAAGTTTATCTCGTTGTGGTCACAGACCGCTTTTACAACTGCTACGTTTTGCTGCAAGTTTCCTCCGCGTTAGCCAACTTTCAGGACTAACATGAGGGCCAAAACCGGAGTCCAGTCCCCGGGAGCACCGTAATCCCCTAATCCGTTGTCACGGTTCCAACAAGAAATGGTTCGGTGCGGGGACGCCTGGCGCTCTTTTCATGAGCGCCAGGCGTCTATATATATATATATATATATTAACGTAATATTAATGAAAAATATACAATATTTTTACCATACAATAGCGGGAGAGTAAAATTTACTATTACAACTCTAGTGAGTTCAACAGTAGGGAAAGCGTTGGATAGCGTAGGGGTAAAAATAACTATTCCCACTCCAGTGAGTGCAACAGTAGGGAAAGCATTGGATAGCGGGAGGGTAAAAATTACTATTCCCACTCCAGTAAGTGCAACAGTAGGGAAAGCGTTGGGTAGCGTAGGGGTAAAAATTACTATTCCCACTCCAGAGAGTGCAACAGTAGAGAAAACGTTGGATAGGGTAGGGGTAAAAATTACTATTCCCACTCCAGAGAGTGCGACAGTAGGGAAAGCGTTGGATAGCGTAGGGGTAAAAAAATACTATTCCCACTCCAGTGAGTGCAACAGTAGGGAAAGCGTTGGATAGGGGGAGGGTAAGAATTACTATTCCCACTCCAAAGAGTGCAACAGTAGAGAAAACATTGGATAGCGTAGAAGTAAAAATTACTATTCCCACTCCAGAGAGTGAAACAGTAGGGAAAGCGTTGAATAGCGTAGGGGTAAACATTACTATTCCCACTCCACAGAGTGCAACAGTAGGGGAAGCGTTGGATAGCGGGAGGATAAAAATTACTATTCCCACTCCAGTGAGTGCAACAGTAGGGAAAGCGTTGGATAGGGGGAGGATAAGAATTACTATTCACACTCCAGAGAGTGCAACAGTAGGGAAAACGTTGGATAGCATAGCGGTGAAAATTACTATTCCCACTCCAATGAGTGCAACAGTAGGGAAAGTGTTGGATAACGTAGGGGTAAAATTTACTATTCCCACTCCATAGAGTGCAACAGTAGGGAGAGCGTTGGATAGTGGGATGGTAAAAAGTACTATTTCCACTCCAGTGAGTACAACAGTAGGGAAAGCGTTGGATAGTGGGAGGGTAAAAATTACTATTCCCACTCAAGTGAGTGCAACAGTAGGGAAAGCGTTGGATAGCGTAGGGGTAAAATTTACTATTCCCACTCCAGTGAGTGCAACAGTAAGGAAAGCGTTGGATAGCGGGAGGGTAAAAATTACTATTTCAACTCCAGAGAGTGCAACAGTAGGGAAAACGTTGGATAGCGTAGGGATAAAACTTACTATTCCCACTCCAGGAAGTTAAACAGTAGGGAAAGTAATGATTTAATATATTAATAAAAATAAATTAAATATCAATACCAATAAAACATTAATTACAATTAATTACCAATTTAATATTATGTAATAATTAATTAGAAATACAAATACATATTAGTAAAAATCAATTATCTATTCATAATTAATTAACAACTAATTAATTTTCAATAACAAAAACTAATTATTAATACAAATTAATACCACTTAATAATTAATTAACAGTAAATAATCATCAATACACAAAAAGTATTTTTAATATGCAATTAATTACAGTTACATTACTTCCCACCCTATTCCCCTATAAACCCACAACCTGCTACAGAAAATAAATTAATAACATTATCATAATTATCAAAGAATTATTACTAAAAACGAATTAACAATTAATAAAAATTAATTACCAATTACAAATGTATTAACAATAAATTAAAAAACAATACCAATAAATAAAATAAAAATATTTACCTAATTATAATTAAATTACTTGCCACCCTATTCCCCTATAAACCCACAACCCGCTACGGAAAACAAATTAATGAAATTAATGAAATTAACATAATTATCAATTAATCAATTATTAAAAATGTATTACCAATTAATAAAAATAATTACCAATTAAAAAAGTAATTAACAATGAATTCAAAATAAATACCAATAAATAAATACAAATATTTAATTAATTACAATTAAATTACTTCCCACCTTAGTCCCCTATAAACCCACAACCCTCTACAGAACTGAAAAGCTAGATTAAATTAAAAATAATTAATAATTGTTAAAAATGTATATTTAATTTAATATATTTAAATTACTTCCCACCCTATTCCCCTATAAACCCACAACCCGCTACAGAATTAAATTACGCAAAAATTAAATAACATAAAATTCATTACTTAAAAAAATAATATACACTTTTCACACATATACTAACATACAAAACACTTAAAAAAATTCGATATTATTAAAAATTCGATATATTTTAATGCCTATATTATATACTTCGATATTTTAAACTTCGATATTTGACAATCGATATTTTTTTCTTTTTTAATTTCTTTATTTCACGAATAGGTCATGGACAATTACAATTTGAAATCAATGCATCCATTACCTAACCTGTGTCATAGGTCCATACATTTATATAGAACATTAGACATAATAATGCTTTTTCTTTTCGTGTTCTCTTTTGTTTACACCAACTCCCCCCTCCCCCTAACTTCCCCGGCACTTTTACAGTCTCATACACATTCACTTTGCACTGTGTCTGCATCATTTATAGTGATATTGTCCATTTAAGTTCCTGCCATGTCCGTATTCACTCCTCTCAACAATGTCTCAATGTTATTTCTCTTCCTGCACCTGGTGTGCGTTCCCTTTCGCCCTTATAGAGGGACATCGGGGGCGGGGGGCGTAGGAATGAAAGAAGGCGGATGTGGGGGGGGAGAGACGGTGGGGTAGGGGGGAGGGTGGAAAGAACAAAAAAAAGAAAAAGAGAAGAAAAAAGGGGGGGAGGAAGGGAGTTGGGGGGCATCCCCGTCTTCACTAATCATGCATCTCAACTCCAGTGGCCCCCACAAGTGATTGACTCACGTTATTGCCAGTACCTGCTTCAAAGTCCAAAAGCATTGCATTCCACTCCATTGAAATAGGAGTTTTTCGTAGGCCTCTTCGCTCTTCTCTCTGCAATTCCGTATCCTCCGCTTTCCCCCCAACGTAACACCTCCCCATGCCAAACCTCTGGGTCTGGTGGTCTAGCTGACTTCCACCTCATCGTTATTGTTCTCTTTGCCAGTAGAAGGGCCATGTCAGCGAAGCGCGTCGCTACGCTCTTTTTCTTTTCAGTAGGGCCCAACCCCAGTACGCAATATGCCGTAGAGGTGTATGGTCTGGCTGGTGCTACCCTTATCAGTGTTTCGTGTACTGTTGTCCAGTAGTACCCTAGCTTGGGGCAGTCTCATAGCATGTGTATTAGTTTTGCGTCATCAGCCCCACAGCGGGGACAATGTGTCTGCGGCATCTGGGAACATGGCACGTATCCGGTGTGGGGTGAGGTACGCCCTATGTACTACCATTAGCTGGATACATTTAAATTTTGGATTCCTCGAAACCTTTTTGGGGAATTTCAAGATTCTTTCCCATTCTTTGTCTCTAAGTTCCCTGCCAATATCTCTCTCCCACCGTTCGCGGGCGGGTTGGAGTGAAACTGCCTTGCCAGTTCTGATGCCATTCGTTATCCATTTTGTCAAGTAGCTTCCCGTTCCCATTAAATACTGCATAGTGAGGAGCGGGTTCGTGGGCGGCTCTGCACCAGTTGGTGCCCAGGTCCTTGTAATGTAGTGCTTGACCCTGGGGTATAAGAGAAACAACCTCTCAGGGGTCTGATGTGTTTTGTTAAAGTCCGCATATGTCATAATACTGCCGTCAGTAAACAGGTCTCCAATCTGTAGGACGCCTGCATCATGCCATACAGTGAGTTCTCGTTCTGACAGTGTACCTGATCTGAGAGGAAGCCCTAATAGGGGTATTGTGGGCGCATAGGAGGTCGCTGCATTCGTGTACTTTACCTCTTTCCTCCAGCAACTAATGGCAAGCGTAAGCAAGTGTGGTGCCGAGCTGGGGACCTTAATCTTTGGCAGCAATAGTTTGTGTATGGCGCCATTTGCTCTATCGCCCTCGGACATGTTTAGCTCATGGAGGTTGCGGCCAGCCAGCCAGTAGGCTAGCCATTGCAGTTGGCAAGCGTACCCATACGCCGTCATATCTGGGACTCCCACACCACCCTGGGCAGTCGGCAGCTGTAATTTGGCGATACTAATGCATCGTCTACCCGAGTCCCACACCAGTTCTGTCAGTATAGTGTTTAACGTTTTGAAGGTGCTTTTGGGGACCAACAGCGGTAGATTCGTAAAGAAATATATGAGACGGGGCAGCACTATCATTTTAGAGCTTGCCACTCTTCCGGCCACTGACAGTGGTATCGTGTTCCAAAATTGTACTTGTGACTTTAGGGCGCTAATCGCTCTTCCCAGGTTCCTGTCTATCATGTCCTGTATATTTGTATCCCTAGGTACTTAAAGGTTGTTGTTGCCGTCTGTAACCGATAAGGGATCCCTCTGTGTGGGGAGAAAGTCTGAAGTTTTTGTACAAGGGCTTCTAAAGCTAATATAAACAGTATGGGCGACAGTGGACAACCCTGCCTAGTACCTTTCGCTCTATTCAGTGGTCCCGAAATGCATTTATTAGTGCGTACTCGGGCTGTTGGGTGTGTGTACAATAGGGCTACCCACGCTATGAACTCTGGCGGTATTCCGAATTTACTGAATGTTGCAAACATATAGTCCCACCTTTTGAAGTCAAACGCCTGCTTTAGGTCTAAAGATATACATCCCTCTGTACCGTTTGTCGCGTCTTCGTGGAGCATTATCTGGCTGAGTCTCCGTAGGTTCATCGCTGTACTCCGACCGGGTACAAAACTGCATTGGTCTGAGTGTATCAATTGTGGAATATATTTCGCTAGCCGTGCCGCCAGGATCTTACTAAGGATCTTGTAATCCGTGTTGAGTAGCGAGAGCGGTCTGTAGTTTGCTAAGTGAAGCCCGTGTCTACCCGGTTTTAGAAGTGAAACTATCAGCGCCTGTAAAGTCGTAGGCGGTAGCCCGTTGGATTTCAGCTTCTCTAGATATAATACATGTAAATGTGGTGCAAGTAGGTCAATATAAGTCCCATAGAACTCAGCCGGTAAGCCGTCAGTTCCGGGGGTTTTGTTCCGCGGTAGTGCTCGGATCGCCTGCCTGATTTCTGAAATCGTAATAGGGCATGTTAAATCCTCCCTCTGATCTGTCGTGAGTTGTGGCATAGTGAGGTCAGTAATAAAGGACTCAAACTTCTCACCGATAACTGCGAATGTCGCCCATATAGTGCCTCGTAGTATTCCCGGAATGTAATGTTTATGTCAAGTTGTGTCGTAACCGGCGCCCCTTGTTGGTCATTCACTTCTAATATGGGAGTGTATATGGGTGTATTTCTTACCAATCGTGCTAGCAATGGACCCGACCTATCAGCTTGCGCGTGTTGTCTGCATGTGTACTCTTTGTAGTCAAGTACCCTCAATTCCTCTAGTAATTCCGCGTGGTGGATGTGTGCCTCCTGCAATTGTGTGAGTTGTTCATTCGTACCCACCGCCTCATTCTCTAGCATTGCCAGTCTCCCTTCTTCCTCCTTGAGTCTTTCCATTACTGTGTGCCTCATGCCCACTTTTGTACCCATCGCTATGCCTCGTATGGTCACTTTAAAGGCGTCCCATTCGATCTGCCTAGAGCTAGCTGTGCCTGCGTTCATAGTGAAATATTGTCTGATAGCATCTGTTATTGTGGACCTGAAGACAGTGTCCTCCAGTAGTTCCGGCGGTAGGCGCCATGTTGTTATTGGAGTTGGGATCCTACCCCAGCGGATTGTGATTTCTACCGGGTTGTGATCGGAAAACGTCTTCCCCATATGGGCGGCATCTGTAATAGACCCCAGTAATGCTCTAAAGCAGAAAATGCGATCTATAATCGTGTGCAATCTGTGAGGTGGAGAATAGAAGGTATATTCCCTGTGTCTCATGTTTTTGCTCCTCCATACATCAGTCAAATCCCAACCGTCTGCCCATTGTGTTAGTGCTTCGGCCTGTTTCCTGCTCTCCGTTGCATGTAGTGTGGGGGTGGGACCTGTCAAGGGATATATCCAGGACTGCATTATAGTCCCCTCCTATTATCCAGTCATACTCCGACCACTCAGACAGAACCCTGCTAATTGTGGCGAGGAACGTCATCTGGTCCGTATTTGGCAAGTATACACTGCCGAGCACTATGGGGGAACCATCCAATGTCCCACGTATAAATACATATCTACCCTCCTTGTCTACCCTTTGCTCCAACATACTGAAGGGAACTGAGTTTTTAAGCCATACAGCCGCTCCCCTCGAAAACGCGGAGTAAGTAGTAGCAAACAATTGCCCCTTCCATTTCTTACGTAGTTTGGCGCTCTTTGCACCATTAAGGTGTGTCTCTTGAAGGTATGCTATATGCACCTGTCGCCGATTCAGCTGTGCTAAAATTCTATGTCGCTTGTTTACTGATCCCATAGCCCTCACATTCCAGGTGCATATCTTGTATGTGCTAGGAGTCCCTATGGCAGCGTGTGTCCATTACATATGTCAAACACAGTACACTCAGTGCGCGGTATATGTAAAGTGGTGTCATAAGTGCCTGAACTTTACTAAACTCTCTAACCTTAAGGTCTCCATCCGTAAAAAGCTGGGGACCAAACATCATCGCCCAACGTGGGCAACAAATAAACTGAAGAGTGCCTGCGCCCTGGGGGGTGTGGTCGGTCACACGCACTCACTAGGTATCTGCTAGTAGTTACAGCAATCTACCCTGTACTCAATATGTCCCCTGTTCCCTGTTTGCCCACCTCCGCCTTCACAGTTAGTCATCATACATTACCACTCGGTGTCTTCAACATTTACGTTCAGAATTCGTTCCCCACTTGTGCAGTGATTTTTGGGAGCAATTGCAAACTAGTGACAGAGCCCGACAGTTCCGTGCGTGAGTCCGAATTGCTGCCCATGTCCGTCTTATCCCTGGCGTCATGTGCTGCCAGAGCATCCGTCGTCAACAAAGTCACTTCTGGATTCGATCTCGGCCTGCCCTGTGTCCTCTTTCCTTGTGCACCAGTTGTCTCCGCGATGATGTCCTGTGAGGTGGGTTGTATTTCCCCTTGGTGTGATGGTCCGCCTTCTTGGTCCTCTGCCATGGATTCTTGCGTGTGCAGCAGTGTTAGCGCCACTTCCATCCACTCAGAAGCCTCCTCAGGGGATTCAAAAAAGTAAGTTTAGTTTCCGTGCATGATTTTTAGGCGGGCTGGAAAAAAGAGTGCGTATTTCAGATTACGGTCACGTAGTTTGCGTTTCACTCCCAGGAAAGTTGATCTAGCTTTCTGGACTGCCGGGGTGAAGTCCGGGTAAATAGATATTGTCTGGTTTTCATATTTCAAAGGGGCTTTCTCTCTGGCTGCCCTGAGTACCGAGTCTCTGTCTTTATAGTGAAGTCGGCCTGCAATCAGAGGTCGCGGTGGAGCTCCCGGTCTGGGCGGTTTGGGAGGCATTCTGTGTGCCCGCTCCACACTGTATAGTGGAGTAAGGTCCGTGGGTCCCACCACTGTCTTCAGCCAGTCTTCCACAAATTGTGTGGCGTTCTTCCCTTCACTGCGTTCCGGAACGCCTAATATGCGGACATTATTTCTGCGTGAGCGCCCTTCTGCCTCATCCACTCTATCTCTCAGAGTCTTAAGTTGTCGTTCCATGTTCACAAGTCGCGTTGAATGTTCAGTTTGTTGTGGAATCAGATTAAGCCCAAGTTTGTGTTCCGTGACTTTCTCCGCCAATTTGTTGTGGTCGGCTTTAAGGAGTGACAGGCCCGTTGACATTGCATCCATCCGTGATTCCAGCGCTTCTCTGGAGGCCCTTATTTCTGTTAAAATGAGGTCCAATTTTGCCTCTTGCGAGTCTTTGCCTGTCGATGGTATGATTTCGTTGTTGGAAGAGGCCAGTGGGTCCTCGGAACCAGTAGATTGTAGTTCAGCATTCACCACTGGGTCCTGTTGCTTGAGTCTGTTTCGTCCCATGATTGTGTGGTGGTTTGGCGCCGCACTCCGCTTTCTAGTGTATACTCCCGGTTCCCCTCTTTGTTGGTGCCGGTGCTATTCGTGCACTGTCTCCAGATGTCGGGGGGCTAGCGATCTATTCCCGGTGCAGGGGCCCTATCTGGCGGGGTCGGTGCTGCTAGTGTGTGTGTACTCACACGGTTCTTCTTGTCTCCTGCACCACATTCACCCCCTTAGGACGGTCCGGTTTCCACTGTGTCTGGCGGGGGGGAGAGGGGGAGGCCGTCCCTTATGCGGCTCGCAGTGTCTCCGTGGTTCACGTTCGGCGTTTTGCCCGCACGTCAGTGTGGGTTCCAAGTAACGCTACCTTCGTGATGGATAGGGTGTACGTATAATGTGGCAACTCCACTTCCTCAGGCACCCGGGTTGGGAATGGGCAGCTATCTACACCGTTGATTCTTCGCGTAGCACATCTCTTTAGGACGTGTGTACTTTATGGTGTCTGTTGATATGGCTTCGCCGATGTGATATATGGGGTATCAGCTTACTCCTCTCCAGGGGCTCAATGTGACCGCACTGTCCTAGTACAGTTCCGGTATGCTGTCCCTTTCCACCAGCTCAGGACTCCCTTTGGGGCTCGTGTGCCCAGTGATCGTACAAAATGGCGCGGCCGCCAACTGTGCACCAATGTCCTCAATATGTAACCCATCGGGTCCAGCCCTCGGGAGTCGGACGTGATCCCACGACCTCCCTCTGCGCTGCCGTATCCCCCAGCCTCTGCTCTCCGCTCCGCTTACTTGGGCGTTGCCGCCGTGTACTCTCTGTGTGGCGGGGTTCCTTCCGACGGGCCATTGCCCAGGCGCTGGGTCTCCCTGTGGTAGCGCGCTTTCTATCTGCTCCCTTGTGCACCCGATCCCGAACCTGGCCGTCTGTCCCGTAGGGTGCAGGCGTTGTCTTCCTCGCTCACTGCGGGTCACTTCTCCCACACCTCCAGGCGCCAGGACGATGTCTCTGTTCATGCGCCGCACTCCTCCCTCTACGTCAGTCCGCGGCTTCCGACTTACAGCAAGGCCGCTCCACTTCCGTCAATCTCTCACCCTCTTCGGAAGCCTCAACCGCCGCCATAGTTGTTTCCGCTAATCTTTCCCTTATCTGCAGTCAAGTGGGCTAAGGTGGGTGCCCAACGGGAACAGGGATCTCAGGATAATGAGCTTATATTCAGGGCATGAGACGGAGCTGACTCAGTTCACGTCCGCCATGCTTGGCCCATAGCCACGCCCCCTCTTGACAATCGATATTACTTACCTTCAATGCGATATTTTTAACAACTATATTATGTCCATTCGATATTCTGTCCATTCTATATTTTTAATTCGATATTATGTCCATTATATATTTTTACTTCGATGTTATGTCTTAATATCAGCCAGAAGATTGTGGGACTGCAGGCCTTACGAGACGGGGACATCAGGCTGTGGCCTACGGTGGAAACTTTGGAGGTGGCCACTGCTGTGCTGATTCTCCTGGCCTGATCCTGCAGGCTCTTGTGAGCCTTTGTCGAGGGAAGCAATTGTCCACGGCCCTGCCTGCCCGGGTCTAATGATAATGAAAGCTGGAGCGGTGAGAGACCCCACATCTGCACCCTTGAGCTATCAGAGTATCCCCCACTGAGGGCCTGGTGTTGTAGCAGCTGGTGAGCTGAACGTGGTGGGGGCAGGTGAAGGCACTGCGGACATGGCTCCTGACTGGGCACTAGGCCATCCGTGAAGCTTTAGCCCCCTGGAGGTGTGGTGCTGTGATCTGCTGCGGTGCAACTGATGTGCTCTGGGTCAGGGTTCAAGGTTGCATCCCCTGTACTGCTGGAGAGTGGATGCCTTGATGGTGAGAGTACCATGTATCCTTGGGCGGTGCTGCCGCTCGGGGCAACAGGGTTGGGGTTGGCCCGGTGAGCTTCATCATTTGGTGTCGGTTGAGATTTTTACTCAGGATTGGGGACCACGTGGCCCTGAATCATTGGCCCACTAGGGGCTTTGTGTACACCTGTAGACCCCTTAAATATATACTTACAAGGGGCTACGTCTGACTCTACAGCTTCAGGTGAATTTGAGTGCCTATGATCTTGACATCCAAAGTGCCTCAGCTCTATGTTGGTTGCCCACTATAATTACACTATGGTGAAGAGGAAACATCGCAAACCGGCACAGAACAATAAATGCAATGCAATGCACCAATGCAATGCCCGGGCGGCTGGACGACCCTTCATCTACCACAGAGGGTGGAGGTCAAAGCAAAGAGTCATCGACAGCTTACATAACGCGAGCCATCACAAACTCACACCAGGCCTTGGAACACAAAATAGACACAATGGCAACCAAAATGAACCTGCTCAGAATAGACCTTGGGGGCTCTTTGACAGGACAAATGCCATAGAGGACAGAGTGTCCACTCTTCAAACGAATATACAGAAGATGCGGACAGCAGTGAACAAATTGCAGGAAGCGAAGAGGGCCCTACAGGATTAAGCCAAGGACACAGAGGGCAGATCCAGGTGTAATAATTTACACTGCTTTTGTGCTCCCCAGAGAGATTGGAAGGGCCATCTACGGAGCTCATTTTGTAAGAATGGATGCTAACTATGTTAAAACCTAAGGGCTTGTCAAATTATTTCTGGATTGAGAGTGAACATAGGTCTCTGACCCCCCACTGAGAGATCTGGAGTCCCTCTGAGGACAGTCATAGCACGCCTCCTTAATTTCTGTGATAGGGATGCTATCGTGCAATGGGCTCACCACAGAGGTGCAACACGTTATAAGGGGACAACAATACATATCTACCCAGAATACACTTGGCGGATCCAGCAGGGCAGGAAATCCTTTGAGGCCATCAAGACAAGGCTTAGGGAGAAAGCCCTTAAAATATATGTTCCTTTACCTAGGCAAGCCTATAGTCATTAAAGATAACAAGACACACTTCTTTTCACCCCTGAACTTACCTGGTACTGGCCAGAAGGCTGGGGCTGCCTGACAGGCCCGTGATATGCGGGTTTGCTAAGCACGGACAAAACACAGACTCATTTGTCAGTGGCCCATGAAGTTATGCTACTAGAGAGGTCCAAGCATCGCATAGAGATCACTACACGGATTGCAAAGGATGTAGGGACTAATCCCTTGAACTGTACAAGCCCTATGATTGTACCTTGCAGCAGCTATGCTAGCCAACATCCTTTTACATGATAACTGTTGGTATCACCCTTAAAGTATACAGAACGGTACTCCCTGTGACTAACCCATGCAAACACCTCTTATTGGCTAAACTCCAGGGCGTGGAACAGACAAGACTAGTGTTCTAGATGGCCTCATGTTGACATGTCTTGCACAGATCGGATGTTGTTTTGTTCCTTACTTTTGTATTTGTTGTGGATGTTTTAACTTATTGGGAGTTTATGTTTGGGGAGTAGGGGGTTCTGGACTCGGATATTGAGTGATTGATTGTGTGGGCTCCATGATACTAACTGGAGTCCTGTTGATGTTCAAATTGTAGGGACAAAGGTAACTGGCCAATGCTTTAATGCTTTTGGTTAGCAGTCAAATTTAGCATCCATAGGATGGGGGGGGGGGAGGCAAGGTTTTCACCCATCAAATGACGTTGCATTGCTGTGGGGCACGGCATTAAGATATTTACCTTTGATATACGGGGCATAAAGAACTATATCAAGAGGCATAGAATTGTCTCCTACATTAAACAGCAACATGCTGGTATAGCGTTTCTTCAGGGGACGCACCTCACTTTCCAGGAACATGTTAAAATGGCTGCAGAGTGCAGGGCCAGCTGTATTCCGCAGTTTATTCATCTTATGCCCTAGGGGTGTCAGTCTGGGTGGAGGGGAGACTGCCCTACAGAGGTAATGAGGTGGTCTGGGACCAAGTTGGCTGGTATTTAATGATTGGGGTGTTCTGGAGGGGGAACTATCTGTCTCCTTAATGTATATGGCCACAGTGTAGACGATTTTGTGTTCATCCCCAAGCTTCAGGAATTGACACTGCCCTATATGGATGTCCCACGTGGGTGGGAGACTTCAATTGCGTTGTGTCCCCCACAATGGACATGATTCTGCCAATAAATGGCTCTCACACTTGGATGTCTCCTCAGTTGGTTGAAGTTGTAAATCATCTGCATTTGACTGATGCCTCAGGCTTCAGTACCCACAGGATAGGATTTATTTATAATATTCACCACAATATGGCTCTCAAAGAAGATTGGATTTTTTTTTCTTAGCCGTCAAATTTGTACTAACTGCCTTGAGGTGAAATATATGGGGAGGGCCCTCTCCAACCACTCCCTATTGGTACTGATGCTCCGAAGGGGCCAGGAGCGCACATGCATACCCACTTGGAGGTTGCGGACCCAGGTCTTTGCTGACAAAGAGAATGCTGCTCATCTCCTTCAGGTTACCACAGGGGGGTTTCTGAAATGGAGGCAATGAAAGTGGTGGTCCGTGGGGCTGCCACCGGCAGAATCAAATCAAAATCAAATCAGGTGTTTGTTAAGCGCAACTACTCACCCGTAAGGGTCTCAAGGTGCTGGAGGGGGTGTGGGGGGTTTGCAGGTTTCAGTCCATCACGGAGGGGGTCTGTCGGAGAGCCAGGTTTTGAGGTTTCTTGCAAAGATGGGGAGCAATGTTATCTGTCTGAGGTGGAGCGGAAGGTCGTTCCAGGCTCTGACCACGCGTAAGGAGAAGGAGCGGCCTCCCGATCTGGTCTTTCTGGTGTGGGGAACCACGGCACAGGAGAGCTGGGCTGATCATAGGGTCCTTTGGGGTGCGTGGAATTTGAGTCGGTTGTTCAGGTATGATGGTCTGCTGTCGTGGAGGGCCTTGTGAGCATGGGTTAGCATCTTGAAGGCGACTCTAGCTTCGATGGGGAGCCAGTGGAGTCAGAACAGTGGGTTTGGTTAGGCAACTCGGAGGGGAGAGTCAGCTGGGTAAAAAGATGTTGAGATGTGGATTTTACTCTCAGGGGTGACACTAGCACCCTAGTAGACTTAAAGCGCAGACTCATTGAGACCTATGATAGATTGGGCAAGTAAATCAAAACAAAAGGGGGGAACGAGGTCAGGATACAGAGGACTCAGCCTCCATTACTCAATCTAACAACCAAGAAGAGTCCCTCTGTGCTGGATGGGCTTTCTCTCCACTATTCTTTGTAGTTAAGGAAAACAGAAGGTTTTCTCAAAATAACCCCCAGCCACCAAGATGTCCCATGGTTCATGCTTCATCATAGGGTTCTTTCGATTCCGCTGCAGGATGGGCGTATTGTGACTGACGAAGACATGGATGCACTTTGTGTATTGATTACTATAAATACCTGGCTAAGTAGGAACTATAGGGGTCCATTAAGAAAGCCCACCCGCCACCCTAACGGAGAAGTGGACCGCCCGCTAACAGTGCGGGGGTCCCGACATTGGCATTAGGATGCGCCCGCCACACAGGTGGGCGCATCCTGTATGTTTACCATTGCGGCAGGCGGAGCAGAAATCTCCGCCCGCCGCAATGGTAAAAGTGCACGTTGTGCTTTTCAAAGCGCAACATGACAGGCACCGCACGGTGCCTGCCATGTTGCACTTTGAAATGCGGGGGGGTACTATAGGTACCCCCCATGTGCACCCCCCCAAGCCACGGACTCACAGGGGGCCCGCAACGGGCCCCCGCAGGGAGTCTCCGCTTGCCTTTCTGTGGCGGCATTGCCGCCACGGGAAAGGCATTGTCCAAAGCCCATTGTAATATGGCGGGCGGTGTCTAACAGACACCGCCACCATGTTACTGGTTTTCCGCCCCGGCCGCAAGGCAACCGGGGCGGAAAACATGCGGGCGGTGTTTATCACCGCTGCGGTCCCTCCCGCCATACTAATATGGCGGGGGGGAATTGAGCTGATGAAGTCGGGCGGATTTCCTCCGCCAGGCTGGCGTTAGCTCCCGCCAGCCTGGCGGAGGAAATCCGCCCGACATCATAATGGACCCCAATATATTTATTCAATCTTCATGAATAGTGAAATGATAGCCCATCCAGCACAGAGGACTCTACTTGGTTGTTGGATTGGACATGTGCTCATGCTGGACATTTTGACGGAAGCTACATAGGAAGGGGGATAAGTCTCGAGGGATCATGGTTTGGTTCCTCCATCAGGAGCTCGGCAGGACATGTGTTGCTTCTATTACTGATGCTGGAGGTTGCATTCACCAGATGCAGGATGCTATAAATGGGGCATTCCAATGACACCTTCAAATTGTATATGCCCAAGAGGGGATGCCTGACGCACACAAACTCAATGTATATTTGAGGACTGAGGGCTGCCTCACCTGCCGATGGACTTGCGGGAAGAACTAGGTCAACCCATAATAAGTAGAAGTGCACACAGCTCTGAGCGATATGCAAAGTGGGAAGACTCTTGTCATGGACAAACTTAACCCAACACTTTATAAATTGGCCCCTGATATCTCAGATTTGGCACTGCTTTTGTAGGTTCGTGGTGGGGTAATCCATTTGTGTCTACTATGGACTCGCCTGAGCTTTCAATATCTTAAACCAATTACCCCAAAGACGGGCTGGCATGAGGGATGCTACTGGGAGATGCTGACCTGTATCAAGGGAGGTGTTTTTCACATTTATTGAGGCTAGACTTAAATTTCAGATTGGACTGTGACAATTGCTAACCTTTCCTAAGTTGACTGCTTCACTGCTCAGGTGTTGGCTGGGCTTTCCGGGGTAATTTCTGGAATCAATCACTCTTAATGCCATAGTGGGGTTCAAGGACGGAGAGAGATGTGTCCTCTTGGTTTATAGGTCAATGCTTCAGGACATGACACATGCCCCTTTGCCAACACACGCTAAATGGGAACGTAAGCTTGGAGACCCCCTCAATGACTTGGTGTAGAAGCGATTACTGAGGTACCATAAAGGGGTTTCTAGTAATGCCAGATTCTGCTTGGTGCAATTTAACCTTCTCCATCGAGCCTACGTAACCCCACATATCCTCAGTAAAATCCACCTGATGCAAATGGGGGGTTTCCCAGATGTATTCTGCAGCGGACCTTCATCATATGATCCCGTCCTGACTAGGAATTGGGGACTATTGGTGGCGGTGACTCAGACCTTGTGAGCGATACCATCACTGACGGTTGACTGTTCCTTGAAGAACTGTATTAGGCCTACACCCTAAGCACAAAAAAAGAAAAATCCAGTTTCAGTTCGCATTCCTGATGGTGTTGTTCGCGAAATGTAGAATAACGAAACACTGGACCCCAACCCGTAGGTCCTGAAATAAAGTAGTTGGGGTACAAAGATGCCCGAGGAACATGACTCAAAATGGTGCGCCCGGATGGAAAAGCCTCTGAAGACATTCAAGATTGGGGTACAATGGCTGATAAGCTTTCAGAGATGTAAATCGACCCCCCTCTGGTGCTCACCCTGAGTGGTGTACATCTTTCAGGGCGCTCCTCTGACTGAACCTCTAGTTTGGGGATTTGATATTATTATGTTATCTACATTATCTGTTAATGTGGATGAACTGGGTACTGTGGATAGTGCTACTTGTCTGATGTTTTGCATTGCCCCCCTCTGGCATGACCACTGACATTTTTGTTTTGTTGCCTGTTATAACCCAAACCAAAACAAAATCCTAACTGTGAGTCTACATACCCTCTGAATGGGAACAGAATGATTTCATTCCTGTTGGTACTCCTGATGACTCATCAGTGGGATGCACCTTCATTCCCAGTCATAGCAACCTATGGAACCCTGGTATGGTCATACCAATGGCACATCTCACTGAGGGGATGCATGATATCCTTGAATTAATTAGCCATTAGTGAACATTCCCCCAGAAACTCTAAAATTAATAGCATGGCATGTTCCCGTAGTAGTTAGACCTTTGGCTAGGCCGGATCTTTTTGGCCAAATGCACTTTGCATGCTACGACATTTAAATCCAAACTCATAATGCTAATCGGGAAACTCCAAATCCCAGAAAGTAGGAGTAATTAATTCTAAACAAATATATCTCCTTACAACAAATGCACTACAATGCATCCATTACGACGCTGTTGTTACAACGACTTGTTGTAGGGGGCGCACTGGATTTAGGAATAGTATAACTTACTATTCCTACTCCAGCTTGTGCAACAGAAGGGAAGGTGTTGGATTGTTAATCCAACACCTTCTGCCTCCTACAGCAAGTCATTGTAAAAACTTGCGATGTAATGGTTTGCGTTGTAACAACGCGGTCGTTGTAACACTGCACTGTAATGGAATGCGTTGTAGTGCATTCATTGTAAACAATGTCTCCCATTCAGAACAATGGGTTGAAACTTACAGGGGAATACATAGTATTTAGTAGAAGGGGAGGTAAGGGACACTTGACTGGTTAGAGCGGCCACATGGCTGAATCTATAATCCGGTAGTCAACCTATGTTATGTAAACAGACAGGTAGACAGTTGCACAGCTCCTAGGATTCACATCCCACCTCCATAGAGATATCCCTCAGTTGTGAGACCTTGATATCCTGCACCCTTGATTTGAGTGAAACAAAGTATTCCAGTCTACCAGACAGCAATAGTCCATGTTTTGCTTTGCACTGTAATGGATATGCGGCCATCCAAACCGATTTTTAGGACTCCAGTTACATTTGTGGCACTGCTTGATGGGTCAAAGTTGACCCCGGGCTTTAAGTGGGCCGGGTCTTGCTGGTGCTCAGCACTGGCAGTTCTAAAAAGCAGCTGCTGAGACGGGTCCCTAGCAGGCTCTCCATTTATGCCCTCACCCTCAAGGTGAAAAGAAATCTTAACTCTGCAGCAGTACCACTCTTCACTGATTTTGATTTAACTTTAAAGAGACTCGTTTTAGTTATTTCACACTCTCATCATTTCAGAACTGAAGCATTTTCAAAAATATATACAATGAAGCCGTGGTTGATGCATTTTTTCCTTACAACCATTGACAAAGCCAATAGTCCTAGAATGTTGTAGTTGTAATGTTACTTGTTGCATTATATATAAAGATACAATGAGAGAAGCAGCAAAATACCAGTCGGGCGGCACACTATGCTAAGCACAGATTTTTAGCTTTTGCATTTTTAAGCCATGCCCTTAATTACATCGGTCACGCCCATTTGAAAGACACCCCAGGTTTTTCATCCCACTTAAAGACCTGGGTTGACCCATTTAGTAAGTAGCATCTTATACCCACCCTCGGTGCCACACTGCTTACTCGAGTCCACATAGGTTACCTGCCGGGTCACAGATCACCACTCGGGGCTCTTGTTATCACCTGCCCTGATGAGACCTCAACATTTGAAACAAGGTCGAAATGCCGCCGACAGTAAGCTGCACGGACTGGCTGGCCGTAATTAACATCTAGGGGCATATTACCAACAAAGTGGCGAAGAGAGGTGTTAGCTACCTTGGCTTAACGCCTCTCTTCGCCACTTCGGAAACGCTAGGCTGCACCATATTACCAAGGATATGGTGCAGCCTAGCGTTTCCCCCTGCAATGGCGATAGGTTTTACAACTTAACGCCAGCGCAGGCAGGAAAGGTTTGTTTATGTACAGGAAGGTGTTCCTTCCTGCACATAAACAAAGCCTAAAGGCCATTTTGTAACTTACATGTGTGCTGCTTCATGCAGCACACATGTAAGTTACAAATTGGCATTTTTAAAAATCGGTTTGTTTATGTACAGGAAGGGACACCTTCCTGTACATACACAAACCTTGGCATTTTGCTTTTTCCATGTGTGCTGCACAAGGCAGCACACATGGAAAAAGCAAAAACGAGGAGAATTTAAGCATTTCTCCTCGTTTCGCCACCTTAAGAACAGGTCTTTCCTGTTCTTAAATAAGGCGCTGCCACCTATTATCGCCTCTCTTGATAATAGGTGGCAGCGTCGAAGTGAATGGATGTTGCGGTGGAACGCCCACCGCAACACCCACTGCACGCCCCCTTTCACAATGAGTTTATCGTGAAAGGGGCCCTATTACCAAGGCAGCAGTAAGTCAATTAACGTGGCTTTAAGCCACGTTAATTGACTTAACGCTGCCTTGATAATAGGGCGATGCAAATATCGCCGCATTATCGGTAGAAAAGTGCCAATGAAGCGGCGATAAAGGCTTGATAATATGCCCCCTAGAGCCATTGAGAAGACTATGGTTGTGTGCTTCATATGAACACGTACACACACAAGTCTTTCTTTGTACTCACTACTTTTGTTTTCTTTTACGCGTTTTTCACTGGAACACACTGCACTTGTTTCTTTTCCTTGTATATAATTTCTGTGAATATTAGGTGATTGTCTTTTGGTTTTCCCTTTACCTTTTTTAAGGTTAGACATAATCCCTGTCTTTTAACAGAGTGCATGCAGTTCATTTTCTTCTGCTATATATTATGTATTGCATAATAAGTTCTAAGCGTGCCACTGTTTTGTAGTTTTATTTGTTTGGAAATGCTAAGTTATTAAAAACCACTGCATAGAATATCATAACAAGAATTAAGTCGCATAAAAATGAATTGTAAAAAAACTTCGAGTTTCCCAATATTTCATAAAATCAAATTATTGGGTTTGAAATGTTTACATATAAAGTTTGGGAATGGATATTCATGCTAATGTCATAAAACTTTAGTGAAGTGATTGTCCGGTAGCAGGCTTGTGCGGCCATCATCCTTACATGAGGCAGGCTGAGAGAACTCGCCATGTAGGGCATTACGGGGCAGATTTATGTCGGGAATGTGCCACGTTTGCGTCACGCAACTGCGGCGTAAACGTGGCGCATCCCTACGACCCATTTACAACGTGACGCATCTAGGCAGATGCGTCACGTTGTAAAGCCCTGCGCCACTTGTGGGCGTTCCGGCGCAGGGTGGGCGTTCCGGCGCAGGGTGGGCGTTCAGGGGCAGGTGCGCCTCGCAAAAGTGGCTGAGTGAAATCTATAAGATTTCACTCAGTCACTTTCAGGCCAATGCTTCGTCAAAACCCTGCGCCTGCTTGAAGCAGGCGTAGGTCTTGACGCAGCATTGTAAAGATGGGGCACCCCCGAGCCTTGCTGGAGCTGTGTCGCGCTTGCGACGCAACTCCAGCAATGCGCCACCTTTACGGCACAGATGCGTCATGCATCTGTGCCATTTTTGCCCCATGGTGCGCCACATTGTAAATGCGGCGCACCATGGGTGGCGGAGCAGCGGCGCAAAATAACTGGCGCATCCCTGAGGATGCGCCAGTTATCATAAATCTGCCCCTCAGTTTCTTCGCTGCACGCGCCAAAGGTTTTACAAAGTGAGCAGTTAATCTGTAGTTAGTGACTTGCAGGGGCTCAATCACAACTCTTCTGCACGTGCAGATCCCTTTTGTTATAAAGATGGATTTTAGCCAGTGTAAGTGGGGGGACTAACCTAATTCATCAGTATGCAAATGGCATCACGACGCGTGACATCACGGCACGTGAGGAGCGTGACATCACAGCACGTGACATCACAGGAATTGGCATCACAAGTGACATCAGATCTTAAGCCCTCACGTATATGTTTAGCAGGTCTATCATGAGTACATTTGAGCACATGTCGAGTATACTTGCAAGTCCTCCTGATTTAGGCAGAAGATTCACACTTTTGTAAGCTTCACATAAACCAATGTTGCATTTTGTCAGCGTAAAGCTTCCTCTACCCATAGTGCTTTAAAAGAAAAAATAGTGATATTTAAATTATTATGACGCCTCCTCATGGGTTGGAAGCGCTATATAAATGCTATTCATTTTGTACAAATACTGGGAAAGATCAACACATCTGACTTCTTACATGCATGCATAGCTCATAAACAGAGCCTGAACAGGTGAAAAGCTGCCTCTTTTAAGTATGTGTGAAGTGCTAACAAGGTGTGAGCCTTTGTATCCTTTCTGCTGCATTTGCTTCTAGGTGTGAGACCCTGACTGCTGCCAGCCAGGAGACTCCAACAAAGGGAGGCCTGATGACCCCTCAAAGTCGACCTTTGTTATGGGCCCAGCAGGAGTCAGAAATAAGAAAGCCCCGTCAGTCCCCGCCTCCACATTGTTGTGATCGAAATCAGATAACAAAGTGCAGGCGCTGCTGAAAGTGTCCCGGTGTTTGGAAATTACACCAGGACGAATTCAGGATCTTTTTTCGGTGGGGTCCAACTTCTTGGCAGGGTGGACGGCATCTACCCTGTGAAAAAAGTGGGTGGACGCCGTCCACCTGCGTGTACTCCCGGCTCGTGCCCTGATGTATGCCTTCCCTTTGCAGGGCTGGGCAGGTGCATATTATATTGTTATATGTTTGATTGACCATTGTTGGCGATTCCATAACCTGTATCACTTTCTGCCGTCCAGGTTGTCCCAGCTCGGAGCCAGGTTTAGAGTTGGGAGGTCACCAAGCCCTACCTAATCAGCTGCTGTGCAACTGTGGTATACAGGTCAGCTGACAGTTAGGTTTGGGGGTGCAGAGACTTGTAGCTGTTCATAACGAGGCATGCATGAGATCGCTTTGCTGACATGTTCTTGTCCATGATGGAGGAAAGCGGCCGCATTGCCTTGTTGGCCACAGCTTTGAAGGTTGTAAAGGAGGGTGGTGAGTGCCAAAGGTTCCCTAGTAGCAGAGTTGTAATTGACTGCTCAAGGTAGGCAGGGGCGGGGATGAAGGTCCTTGATTCAGAATTTCTAACCATAGCTGCCTGTTTAGAGTGGCAGGCTTTGAGCTGTGGAGTTTGTGGCTGAGTTTTGCAGATGATCCCTGGCGCATTACATTTTGGCTGGTTAGCCCATACTTCAACCGTATTTGGGCAGGTAATGGTCTTTGTGGTAATCTAAAGGCCTTCCTATATGTGTTTGAACCCGGTCTATTGAGAAACGGCGCGTCCCTACCATGCAGGGCCTCAGACCCATATGAAATGGTCGGGATCAGTTTTGCTCTGAATATTTATATGAGAGACATCAATGAGACAGACATGCACTTTGCCAGTTTTCCAAAGGTGTTTTAGAAATCTCCTGCCCTATTTTGGATGCATTTCTTTTGGGGCAAGAATGAGCCACGGTTATCTATTAAGAAGCCTAAGTACATATAGGTGTATTGTTTGAAAAATGTGCATATATTTAGAAACCATTTTCCCTCCTTTTGCTTTGAATAGCGCCTTGGGAAGGCCATAGGGGCCTGGTGCTTCACCAGCCTTGCTTCTGTTTATAATGGGCCACAAGTGTCACAAATCCATTTTGCATTACCTAAATGGTGAATTTTAAGTAATCGCTATTTAAGGAATGCAAAATGGTATGTAAGAAAATAGCGATTGCCTAATAGCAATTCCTACAGAGTTGCAATCGCAATTGGGTAATCGCTATTAAGTAATAATACTCAATTCGTTCCTAATGGCTTTTAGGTCCATAGGTGCGAGTAGTTTTGCATTACCTAATTTGCGATTACCTAATTGGTAATGCAAAACCAAGGATTCCCAGGGCTCTAAGGCCCCCATGAAGCACCCCCCAAAAAAAGTACATATGTGAAGAGCTCACATAACATAGGGGCATGTGTGCACTAAATGTCACTTCGAATTTTTAATTTTTTATGTGCATTTTCAAAAATTGCACATGGCTACCATTGACTTAGAGTCGATGGTAATAGCATTTCATAAATGCACAGTTTGCATTTAGAAAATGCTTGGTACATGTGCTTAGAGAATCGCAAATTGCGATTCCCTATTTGAAGTCAAAATATTAGGTAATCGCAAAAATTGCGATTACCTAAAACGCACTGCCAAAGCCCTTCATAAATCTTTAAAATCTATTTTGCATTTGCAAATTCTCAAATTCATCGCTTCACACACTTTGCGAATGCAAAATAGGTTGATACATGTGGCCCAATGTGCTCTATTTGAGACTCAGTGCAAAAGGTGGACTTTGCAGTGTGGGTTTGTTGAAGAACTGCCACCACTGAGGATTAAGTGCCCCTCAGCGGCTGCGATGAGCGAAGATGTGAGACCCAGACGTCTTCAGGGAGGTCAGTGTTGGTGGCAGCTTATGGCCTTTTTTCTGGTTGTTGATTATTCCCCAAAATTTTGGGGAATTGTTGATTTTGAAGACAAAAATCAGTTTGGCCCAGAAGATGTTAACGTGGTTATTCTTGTTCTCCCAGAGTTTGCTTTTGTATTGTTTGCATAACACCCTTACCTTTTTGTTGAAGTCCTGATTCCAGTCGTTGCAAGCCAGCTGGCCCAGTTCCCTGTTTTGGATATATATCACACACCCAGGTTCCCATTGCGTAAGAGCTGCTCTTGTTGAGTGCAGTAAATTAATTAATTCTGCACAAGCTTTTGGTTGCATTATAGTTGGTGCTATAGCATCTTGCAGGTCGTTGTGCAAGTCACACAAAAAGAGGGCGGCGCGCTGTTGGGCAAGGCCATTATGCTTCTTTAACTGAAGGGTCGAAGTGACTGGGACATGTTATTCAGTGCTTAATTTGAGCCGTTGGTGTCTGGTGCTCAGCACCGGCACTTAATCATCAACACCAGCGCTTTTCATAAGCACTAGTTAAGGACACATTCATTTACGGGGAGATTAAGTGATGTGTGTGGAATCACAGGCTGCTGAGCTGACGCTGAGACTCAAAACTGATTCCCCAGTGCCCAAGTTGGCAGCTCTTGCCATTATGCCACATCCTCTCCCCATTTTCGTTGTTAGTAGTTCGTTTTGGTTTAGGAGCGCTAACAGGAGAGATGGGCTGATGCACGCTGCCTGGTGAGTGGAGCCCCAGCACTAATGTTTTTTTACAAATTATCCACTGATGTTATCAGATCTCACTCCTCTTGCTTGAGATCCAGCGACTCATTATCCATGGTTAGCCGACTATGAGGATCCCTAAAATGCCTGAAATGCTGTAAACGATTGGTCATCTAGAAAGGTATGAGGCCTACATAAATACTGATATCAAAGTAGGTTAAACATATGTGGATCTTTTGAGAATTCCTGCAATTATTTTGTGTTGGGCTACTAGTAAAGACGGAGAAGGAGGAGCATACAATATAGCATTCAGAACGCCATTGCTCTCCTGTGATTGAGAAGTTAGCAAATGAGACACTCCTGTCTATGTTGTCCCATCCGGGATTGGGGGCAAGGCAATAATGCATATGTGCAGCTCTGTAGAGTAAAACTAAGGTTGCTGCTCAAGATGTCACCATTGCCTGTTTTAAACCTTGTGTCTCAGCTCTACTCATAATTATTTCAAATTGGTCGCAATACCAGCAAATGCTTGATATATGGCATACATGTAACAATGGACAAGCTCACAGGAAAGATCTAGTCAGTCATGTCTGTTGTTCTTCTGATACTGAAGAGAGCCCAGGAAGAGAGCCTGGGGAGAGGATGTAGCCTAACAGCTAGGGCGGCATCTCTCAAATCTGGGGAACCAGGTTCGAGTCGCAGCAATGACGCTCAACATCCTGTGATTCTGGGCAAATCACTTAATCTGTCATGACTAACATAAATTAATGTGTCCTTCTGTAAGGAACTGGTGCTCATGTAAAGCTCTCTGATACCTGATACTTTTGGGTCAAGTTTGCGCTATATAGAACTCCGGAGAAAGAAATGTATGGATCCCTGATCTATTAAATGCTAGCACAAAAGCTCAGTGCAGCTGGTTAATGATAGCATGGGGTTTTGGGGAAGGGGATCATAAGAAACAAAGATGATCTTTTAGATAAGTCTATCATCACATCTCTAAATGCAGGGAGAAGAGAGTGGTCCATGTTCAGTAGAAATACTGTGTTAGCAGTAAAATGAAAACACCCAAAAGAAAAGAACATCCACCATAACTGTTGATGCTTTGGTTTGGAAGGGAAATGATAATAGAACCTGAAAAGGATAATAAAACCCAGAAAAAACTCTAGTCATGTTAAATCGCCCAACTATGATCACTATCGTACCAAGAAAATGAAAAGCACAAGTCTTAGAGAACTCCTTCAATGTCCCTAAGTAAGCGGCATACCAAATTACTAACTGTCCAACACAGGTCACACACTTGCCAGTGTGCGCATCTCCAATAGAAATAGAGGACTAATCCGGCGTTCAGATCTCCAATGGAAATCAGGAGGTAAATCCCAACGCAAAGCCCAGTGTTGCAGTGATAGCAATATCTGAAGAAGAAGGTGACCCTAGAACTGTAGGAATTAGCACGCATTGATCAAGTCTAGGTCACCAAAGTACACTAGGGTGGCCCATGGTTATTTCATTGGCCAAGGGGGTTCCCTCTTCTTTTTCTGCTTCAGTGGATCCTTTCTTTTGGACTCTTCCCATATGAGAAGGTTGTTGCTTCTGAGCCAGATGCTGCTGCATCTTAGGCTTTCTGTGGAAACCAAGACATATGGTTTGTTTATCAGGGGTTTTTCAAAAAGTGTAGCCTCAGCTCTTCAGCATCCCATGCACCATCAAGTCTAAGGTTCTGTATGAGACACTAAACGTTCATTTCTTCCTGCTCCTAGATTTTCAGAAAGATGATTGAGTGATTGGTCAACAGTATATATCATTCACACTTTACTCAGTGGGTCTAGGAAGCTAGCACTGTTCGGATTAAAATAAATCATTGTTTTCAGAAAAAAATGTCTTGTAGGGCTGAGGTAGAAATAATCTAATATATACTTGAGTTTTATCTGCATCGAACTGTATATGAATCAAAGTAATCGTAAACAGTCCAAAGGGTGGAGTATGGTATCAAAAGCAGGAGCGGAGTCTAGCATGAGCAACAAGGTGTCAGTCCTCAAATCCAGGCTTCATTCCTAAAACACATTGGGGAACTCCCTCCCTTTTGCGTCTTAATCTAAATCTATAGGGGAGACAGACATTGATGAGTATCCAAGAAATCTTGAATCTGCCCAAAAGTAATTTTTTCAAGTATCTTTAGGAAATCAGACAGGGAAGTAATCAGTCAACAAATGTGAATAGATACATCTAGCATGGATACATTATTTTTTATTTGAACTGCAGTGTCTCTTTTTGAAGTGTCAAAAACAATTTCATCCCCAGGGGCTTAAATGGTTCTCTTTACCTGGGAAGTCCTACGTTCCTCATGAAGAACCTTCAAGTTGTTCAGAACACTGCTGCCTGGATTCTCCTAAAAATGACTAAGTTCCAGTCGGTCACTCCAGCCTTAGCAGCTTTGCTCTGGCTACCTGTGCATAAGAGAATTCAATTCAAGACACTCTGCCTTGTCAATCACTCTACGTAGAGGAAGGGTCTGCAGTTAATATGGCGCTCGCTGAATCCGTAAATTTCCAGAAGATCACTAGACTCTGGTGATCAACAGCTGCTGTTGGTCCCCAGGAATAAGAAGGCAATGAGTGGGGGGGGAGGAGGGGGGGCTCCTTTGTCTATTTAGCTACTAATCTCAGATTTTTAAGGATCCAGCATAAAAGGTTGTTCCTTTGGTGTTGAGCTGTTCGACTCAAGACCAATAGAGCCCATTTCTCCTGCAATTCTACTTCTCATGGCAGAATGGCAACAGTAGCCCAGTGGTGCGACTGGTGGTGCGCTTCTCCCGCTTCTGTACTAGGGATGGTTTGGGGCTTACATCACAAAACTATTTGTGGCTGTATAACTGTACATATATGGCTGAAAATTACTCTGTTTATGTCTGATAGGGACCCACAAAAGAATACACAGCAGGGGTAAATTATTTTAGTACTGCATAACTGTACACCATCTCTGAGTATCATTATGCAGTGGTGAGCACCATGCAAAGGGATGGGAGTTGCTGAATCAATGCAAGGTTTGTCTTGAGAGCTTGTGATTGTTCATAAAGTTGTGAGTTTGTGGCTTATTTTCAAGCCTGTAGTGCCGCCCGTGTGTCACTTTTTCCCATATTAAAAGTGACCACCGGCGGCACAAGGGGCTTGTTAATAAGCCCCTTTTGTGGGCATTCACAAACTACTCTCCGACCCTTACCACCCTGAAAATGATCAGTGAGGAACAGGGTCAAGAGTGATTTGCAAATGGCTGGGTCCAAACTGGGGTGGCGTGGTGAGCAAAAGAATGATGGATTAAACCCAGATCTTTGTAACTGGGGTGAATGTTTGCATTGTTCAGCATTCTGTCCATCATCTGCTCCATCTTGCCATAGGGCTATCTTCCATTACCTGGAGTTTCCTTTCCAAATCATTGCTATCTGAGATTTTAGTCCAATTGGTTCAAATGTCAAAGAACGATTACATCATCCACAATGTAATAACCAGTTACAGGAACAACTGAGACCAGACATGTGAAGTCCTAAATAGATGTGGTAAAGCTAAGCAAATCTCTTTGACTTTAATACACTTTTTATTAACTACTTGTCCCATCCAAACTTGGGAGTCGGACGTCTGCTGATGCACTTGTGTTTTGTGGAACAGGCCACTTAATTAAAAGCAAGCAGAGCTCACACTGTTAAATTGCCTTACGGCTGATCCGCACGCTATAAATGCCATAACAATTTTCAACAGTAACATTCTAAACCCCTACCTACTCCCCTAATCCTTACCCATCCCTTAGATTTTCCAGCCTCCACCGCTAGATAGTGCTGTCGCACGTAAACACTTTTAACCAAAGAAATCCTATGTTCACTTTTTTCATCCTGGAGTCACCATCCTCTCCTTATTCCACCTACCCGCACTAGGCCGAGGTGGACACAACTTCTGAATCCAATGATTTAGTCCTGTACTTCTTAAACTTCCCATCTCTTCTCCTGCCTCAGCTGAGCTCTATTTTTCTGCGAGCAGAAAACCCATCTTCAGAGATGGTTTTTCTGCCCCCCCCATTCCTTGTTCAGCTTCTTTTATAACACGTTCATCTCCTTTGGCCACCTTGCTAATGGCTGCATGCTTCCCTGCTCCCATTCATATCCATCTCAGCAGCGGGCCCACTTCATATGCATCTTATTCCACCTTTCCCGCACCACCACCAAATTCTTTTTTATCATCTTCAAAATATTCTAGACCTGACTGTTTTACTAAGTTGTTCTCCTCCAAGTGCACCTTGATCAACTCTGGTCTCAGTATACTGCCCAGTTCTCCCAAAGTGAGCAGCAGTAGGCCCCAGCTCATCACCCCAGTCCAAGCCTCCCACTGCCACCTTGTCGTCTTCCACCCGCAATTACTTTTCATAGTATTGCCTATTCACTTGTTCCCTGCCCACTTCACAATGGAGCGACCACAAATCCACACTTTTTTCTTCCTGACTTAGGTCAAATATTTTTTTAAGGAAATAAACAAACATAGACCACTACTTCTTCCATTGTCCCTTATTCCTCATAAACAGCCACATTGTTTCTTACTGCCACTATCTATTTGTCTTCCTGACACCCCAATCCAAATGCCACCTTTACTTCACCTATCATGAAGGAATGTGTCCCAAACACTTGTAAGACCAGACTCCAAACCAGAGGCACTTCCTTAGCATCCCCAACAATTTCCTGTCCAGTATTTCCCCACCCTCATTATAGAACATTTCCCCAAGACTGCCCCTCATCATCAGGTAGCTCTTGTCTGCCCTTACTGAGAAGATCTCTGCCTCGGCTGACCTGTTAACCCATACCCATGCCACTTTTCCCCTCTGATCTTGATGTAAAGCCTATAAGGTCTGGAACATTTTGAGTAGGCCCTGATACCAACTTAAGCAACACGAGTCGCCATATTTCCAATTTTATGCAGAATTATTGTCATGTCTGCCACTGTTGCAGATGTCGTCTGACCGTATCTTTTTTGGAACCGTGAAAGTCTCAAGTAATTCTGCTAATGTCCGATATAACACCTGATGCGACATCAGTCTAGAACAAGTGTCTAATCACCATGTCATGGTCAAATAAGAAATAAAACAGACATATAGCAAAAATAGTGTAGTCTGAATTGACGCCCTTTCACATATGTTCATAAGGAAACGTCTAGGATGTATACTTTGATGCACATAGTCTATATGAGACATTCCTAAACTTGTGTCAGATATTCCAATCTCTGTTAGGATTTAGTATATAAGGGCTGCTACTTGACCACTAGTCAGGAGAGGCCCTTCACCCAGATTAACGTACGAGATATTGCCAGAGGTGGTCTTAATAAGTGCCAGTGCACTTCGAAGATGCTGCATCTCGCCGGATGCTGATAAAGCCGAGTCCTGAAGAAATGCCGTTACCACAGCGTGTGTTTGCCCTTTGAAGGAAACACTGCCTTCACTAATAATGACAGCTGATGCTGTCAACAAGGTATGCAGTGTGTTGCTTCTCCCTAAGAAACTCTAGACTGCAAGTTGTTCTACTGTCTATGCTCTCCTAGTCTAGCGCACAGACGTAGGTTTTAGAGTGCTAGGTTTTAGATGACATTTTAACCATGTTTAGTAATGTTCATTGTATTCTTGTTCACAAATTGCCTTTTTGTTGCTTTTATGATATCCTGTGTAGTTGTTTTCGATTAGCTGAAAAACAGGTTTGCCTTGTTGTGATAAATGCTTTTAGTTAAAAGTGTTTATTCTTCTTGCTGCAATGTGTGTGTGATACTAGGAATAACTAAATAAGAAATAGGGCTGATTCTGTCACCACTGTGCCCCGGATCCTGTTGCTGAGATCTTTAGTAACCCAAAAGTAATAGCTCTACTACAACAATGTTTTGGATAGAGTTCTGTGGGGTACAATAAACCGTCTTTCACATTCTGCGTTGATGCATTGAACCAAATTCACCTGTTTCACCTGTGGTTGGTAAAGCAAACCTTGTAGAACTAAGCCAAAGTCATAGTCCATGCAACAATCTGTCTTACTCTTGAAGACTCCAATGTGCATCTGGCTTTCATCTTTAGTTTTCCAATAATTTCACTGTTACTGTTTTCCTTACGTCCCTTGTCTTCCCCTTTTTCTATCACAACGTCCCAAGATACGTTATACAAATTTCCCCCCACTCAATTTGAACCCTCAGAAACTTTGGCTGTAAAAGACTACCCCTGCCCGTTTTCCTGTTTTCCAATCCCCTTTTCCTCCTATGACATTACAAATAGCACTACGCCCGACCTCCTCCTTTCCATTCACTTCCTTATCGCTTACTCTTTTCCTTGCTCTGCTCCTCATAAATTCTCACCAAGCCTGTCAATACAATGTTGTCAGCAACACCGCCAGGGAACCTTCTCCCAGGCAGTGTGCTTTCATCATGCTGATGGAAAGCATCCACTACCTTATTTTCCAGACTCATAGCTTGAAACAACACCTTCAGGAGTAAGCATCTCAGCAAAATTTCTCTCAAGATATATGTATTTTTTTTTATAACCAATTTTATTGATTTCTGTACATAACCATGGATTAATCTCCACACCACAGCATAACGTTGTCCGTTTCCTCATGTGAGGAATGTAGAAAAAATAAATCTCTCAAAATGTAGGGTGCCAATTAGTTATTTGCTAACAATTCATTTATAACTCTTACCACAGCATCATTGTTGATCATAAATGTCACTATACTGTTAGTCAGTTTGTGTCCCTATGGATTAATTGGCAATAGTACTTGAAAGAATTCCAAAACATCAATGCTGTGCGTACGTCTCTTCCAGTAGTCTGGCAGTTTTAGGTGAACCACCATCCGTTCCAGTAGAAGTCAAATCTCCCAGCACCTGAGGCATCAGATAATATTCTGACAGCTCGTGTTTATAGGTAAGGGGGTATCTAAGTTGTGTTTCCAATGTAGTTGTCTAGAGACCTCAACCACGCTCTCATCTCCTCTTATACTCCTGTTATCCTCATCCTTTGGTGCTACCTTTATAGCGAACACCCTGTAGAATACCCTCACTTATACTACTGCCTGAAGGCGAAATTCGCAAATATGATGGGGCTCGATGGCACACAACTCCCCCTAGGATAGGATAGGATAGGATAAGATATAGTTTTATAGAGAGCTCGACTGCCGAAGCGTCTTGGCGCTAAAAGGTGAGATTGAGGGATTGCAACAGTTATGCCTGAACTTAAAGTACTGGAAACAACCATGTTTTTAGCGTCTTCCTACATCTCCCTAGGTCTAATGGGAGGGGCGGGGGGGGGGGTAGGGGTCATCTTTAAAGCAACTTGAAGAATTGACACCATTGACATGGACCCGACAGACCATTCCCTCGTCAAATTTTTTGTAAATATTAAAGGTGGTCACACTAGGGCTCCAACCGGCTATCAAGGAATTTCTGTGCAGAGACTGGAAGGCTCTTGCCCGTTTGAAGTCCTCTGACGTGGTGTTTAATGTGAGAGAGTGCTTTGTTCTGGATAAGCAAGTTGAGGAGAACTATGCCTCACTTTGCTCGGGGATCACGGCTGTGCTGGATTCTCATGCCCCCCTAAAAACACGCAGGTACAAGGGGAATATCTCTGCCCCCTGGTTCAATGACACGCTGAAAAGCTTGAAGCAGGGTTGTAAACAAGCAGAGAGAAGATGGAGGCGTGAATATGAGGAAGCAACTAGGGTGCAATGGAAAAACAAAGTCTTGGAATATAAGAGTCTGATTAGGAAATCTAAGGCAGACTATTATTCCTCTTTGATTTGCAATGCTACTAATAGCTCTAGGAGTATTTTCAATATGCTAAATAGCCTTACTAATCCTGAGTGCTCTAAGAACGCCATTGTCCCGTCTCAAGAACTTTGTGAGAATCTTGCCAAATTCTTCAAGGATAAAATTGAGTTAATTATTGAGGATTTGGAGGATTCTCCGGAGATCGGTTACCCCCTGGACACCAGACTTGGGGCTCCGGTGGATAGGACTGATGAGCCAGCCTGGTCGCCGGGGGAACCATTACTAGAGTTCCCACTTCTCACGGAAGACGCATTTAGTAGGCTGGCAAGGGGGATTTACTCCGGTTCTCCTTTGGACCCCGTGCCTCACAAGATTTGGAAGGAGTATGAAGAGGAATTATTTCCCATCCTCCGTCTGATCTGTAACCAATCTCTTGCCACTGGCATCGTCCCAGCTCAGTGGAAGCAGGCGGTGATATCTCCTCTGTTGAAAAAGCCCTCTTTAGACCCGGAATGCTTCAAGAACTACAGACCCATTTCCCTATTGCCTTTCCCAGCCAAAATTGTCGAGCGCCTGGTCAGTGCTACCCTTTCCAAACATCTGGAACAGCATCACCTACTAGAGGACGACCAATTTGGCTTCCGGCCGGCTCATGGGACCGAAACGGCCTTGGTCACCGCCGTGGACGAGCTTCAGAGGCGTGCAGACAGGGGACAGGCAGCGTTTCTGATCCTGCTTGACATGTCTGCCGCCTTTGACACGGTCAACCATGGGATCCTGCTGGACCGTCTATCTGATGCTGGGGTGAGAGGTAGCGCCCTGATGTGGTTTTGGTCATTTCTGCAGGATAGGCAGCAGGCGGTGTCCTTACCCCCCTTTCAATCGGCGTTCTCTCAGGTGCCTCATGGGGTTCCACAGGGATCAGCAATCAGTTCCATCCTTTTTAATCTATATTTAAGACCTTTGATCACGCTTATTAAAGCCTATAAAATCAAGATTGTAAACTACGCTGATGATACGCAGATGATCCTCTCCTTTGAGGGAGAGGAATCGACACCTGTGGAGGCATTCCACAACAGTCTGCGGGATACGTCACGTTGGCTAAAGAATAATTCCTTTCAGTTCAATGCTGGGAAGACGGAGGTGCTTTTTAGCGCCGGGAATAAGATCCCCCCGCCCGTTTCCAGAAAACATTTGGCCTCCTGAGACAGCGACTAAAGTACGGCCTGTGGAATCAGTCCGTAACTTAGGAGTTATGCTTGATCAGAAGCTTAGCATGGAGACTCATGTCAAAAAAATGACCACCTGCTGCTTTGCTATTCTGCGGTCTCTGCGGAAAATCCTGCCACTTCTACCATCTCAGGCACATGCTCAAGTGGCAAGGTGCACAATCCTCAGTAGACTGGATTATTGTAATGCCCTACTGTTGGAGTCCCCTGGTTTTCTGTTGGATCGGCTCCAAAGAATGCAATCAGCGGCTGCCAGGTTGGTGCTGAGGCTTCCTAAAAGAGCACATGCCCGGCTGCCCTAGCGAAACTGCACTGGCTACCTCTGAGACAGAGGGTACAATTCAAGGCCCTTTGCCTGGTTTTCAGGGTCCTCCATGGAACTGGCCCTGTTTCCCTGCAATCGAAATTCGCTTGGTATACACCAACCAGGCGGCTTCGATCCTCAGCGGCTAGGCTGGTGCCTAGATTTAGGAAGGTTAGAGCAGGGTGTAGATCCTTTGAGGTGGCCGCTGCCAAACTATGGAATATGCTCCAGTTCGAGATTAGGCAAACCAGGGAACTTCTACCTTTTAGGAGAAAGATCACAACCTGGCTGTTTCCTAAGTAATTGGAACTGCACTGTCACGTCTCGCCCCGTACTCGCCCGCCTTTTTGAGCCAGTCAGCGCCAGGATGCCTGCAAGGTGACAGTGCGCTTTATAAGTTAAATAAATAAATAATAAATAAATAATATAAAATAAAGAGAAGCCTATTCGACAATAATCTCATAGAGCTGGGCAGATGGTTCCACAGTTTAGCCGCAGAATAAGATTTGGCTCCTCCCTCCCCATCTGGCCATGCGAATGTTGGAGATACAGATGAGACCTGCGTCAGTGGATCTGAGGTTTCTGGTGGGAATGTACCAGGAAAACAGGTTCCGTAAATCTGCTGCCCCTCCGCCATATAGTGTCTTATGGACCAAACTTAAGGCTTTAAATTCCATCCTTTGCTGTCTCAGGAGCCAATGTAATGATCTGGTGGCAGCGGAAGTGGGGTGACCCCAAGGAATGTCTAGTAATAGCCGGGCAGCAGCATTTTGTATTGACTGCCGCTTTATCCTCTGCGCTATATTAATGACTATATAAAGCGCATTGCAATAGTCTAACCGTGAGAGGATGAGGGCCACTACCACTGACTTCCTCAATTCTTGGGGGATGAAAGGAAAAATCTTCCTAAGAAGCTTCAATATAAAGAAGCAAGACAAAGTTAAGCTATTTACCTGGGCCGCAAAATTAAGCTGGTCATCAAAAATGACCCCCAGATTCTTAACTTTATTGGATGGCACGGGACATTGCCCCGCCTCTGTCGGTCACCAGGTTGGATTCCAGAGGAATGGGCCGCTGACAAACTCCATCACCTCCGTCTTATCTGTGTTGATCTTGAGATCGTTATGACTCATCCATCTCATGATGTGGGTGAGACAAGCATGGAAGTTAGCTGCTGTAACTTCGGACTGCTTGGATACAGTGATGACAATCTGTGAATCATCTGCATATGAGACCAACAAAAACCATACTCTCTAATGAGTGTGGTGAGTGGAGTGACGTATATTGAACAGTGTAAGTGACAATACAGATCCCTGCGGCACTCCACACGGTAATCGGAAAGATTCAGATTTCGCATTTTCCCAATATATACTATGCTCCCATACATGCTGTTCGCACTGGTGCAGCACTTCTCCCCCGGCAATAGTGGTGTCCACGATCAGGAAAGGGAAGGATTTCCCTACACACCCAGTTGAACTCAAATTTAACCAAGCATGGAGCTGCTCTCACGATGTTTTCAGCATGAGAGCAGCTCCAGGATTGGTCAGAGCAGGCTAACCCAGAACTAATTTCAAGGCTGGGACCTGTGCCAGCAATCCTCTGTCTGTTTCACAGCCCTGGGATTGCTGGATCTACTGTGCGCATGTCAAGCTGGCCATCGCAAGACAGCCAGCTAATTCAACATGCACACTGTAGACCCAGCAGTCATTCTGCAATCGCAGATTCTGCCCTGCCCTCACACTTAGGCGATCCGGACTGTGTCAAAATAAAATGGCATTACCATGCCATTTTATTTATTTGTATTTGCCTGCTGTGCTCTTCCCTCTGGACTGGTGCTGGTCTTTCCGAAGAGCGGGTTAATTGGCAGGCTGGGCATCTTCTCACACCTTTTCGGGCGTCGGAGCCTCCATGTTTTCCACTCCTTGGTGTCCTCTGTGAGCCAGCTGGGTTGCCTGATGTTGCAGGGCCGTCGGTATAACTATTCTGGACCCTATTAGCAGAATCCCTCCTTGAGTCACACTCAGTACGTTCCTGATCCTCCATATCTTCATGAGGCCCTCCCTCTCCGGTCTGGCCCAATCATTGGCCGATTGCAAGAACTGGTGCCAGTGTCCCCTTTGGATGGCTGTGCATACTTTGGTGAATATAGAATCATTTTCCGCCACAGTGGCAACGTCCTCCAGCATCAGGGCTTTTGGGCTTGTGATGATCGAGATCATGTCTGGTTGGGCTTCAAGCACCTCGATGTCTGCCTCCTCACGCTGGTCCTCTTTGGTTGCAGGATGTCTTGATAGGAAGTCAGCGGGGTTTATGGCCCCTGGCCGAAAGGCAACTTCCATTTCGTATTGCTGGAGTCCAATGGGTCATCGCTCGATCCTCGGGGAGGGGGGGGGGGGTGCTGACCCCCTGAAATGCGGCACCAATGGCTGATGGACGGTAATAACCCTAAATGGCTGGCCGCAGACATACAGATGAAAGTGACGGCATGCCCAGAGGATAGCCAGGGTTTCCCTCCCGATCCGGGTATAACGCCTTTTCATGGGTGAAAGCACTTTGCTGGCATACGCCAGAGCCGGACATCTTCCTGGCACCTGCTCCTGGGTCAGCACTGCCCCGAGGCCTACAGGGCTGGCGTCAACTAGTATATCCGTCTGCCTGGCAGGGTCGAAATATACCAGGGTGGTGTGGCCGAGCAGGGTGGTCTTAATCTTTTGGAATGCTGTTTCTTCCCGGGTTCCCCACTTCCACATTGGTTCCGCGATGGTGCGTGGCCATCCTGAGGAAACTTCGTACTTCGAACATTGTCACAGGGGCTGGGGCATCCTTGATATCTTGAGGCTTCTGAGGGTCCACTTGAATGCCTTCCTGATTGAATAGTTATCCAAAAAACTCTATATGTTTTTGGAAAAAGAGGCACTTCTCTCAGTGTAGGGTGATGCCATGGTCTTCCAGCTGCTTTAGTGTAGCCCTCAGATGGTGATAGTGCTCGTCCGCAGTTTCAGAGTGGATGAGGATGTCATCACTCACATTCAGCACCCCTGGCAGGCCAGATAGAATGTCACTCACAGTGTCCTGGAACATATCGGCTGCCAATAATATTCCAAAATTGAGGCGTTTATATCTTCTCAGTCCAAGTTCGGTACTGAACGTGGTGATGTAGCGACTTTCTTTCTCTAAGACCAGCTGATGATAGCCTGCGTTCAGGTCCAATTTTGAAAACCAACGGGATTCGTTGACGTCAGCCACGAGGTCATCCATCATTGGTGTGATGTGACGTTCGCGCCGGATGGCTTTGTTGGGAGGCACATGTCTATACATAGCCGGATGTTTCCAGGCTGCCGGGGCTTTTCGGCTATTACCATGGGCAATACCCACCGTGTGGGTCCGGAGACCTTCTCGATGACCCCTTGGTCTTCTAGCTATTGCAGCTCTTGTTCCACCAGCGGCCTGATATGGAAAGGACCCATCCTGTGTCGTAATGCTGTAGGTGTGACGGACGGGTAAATATGTAGCTTGACTGGGGCCTTCTTGATCTGTCCCAGCCCTTGGAACAGGCCGGTGAATTGGGCTAGCAGCTCTTTGGTCTGCTTTGCTTGTACACTCCTCGTGAACACTATCAACCTAGATCTTCTGCAGCGTGGCTGCTCAGTAGCAGTGGTGTAACGAACCTTGAGGGGGCCCCCCTGCAAACTACCTGGAGCCCCCCCCCCATTCTCTGTGCCATTCTAGAGCTCTCAGGCCAGCGACCCGCCATTCTGCAGGGGATGCGGGGCGATTGTTACGCCACTGTCACCAATACAGCCGTTATAAGTAACACTGGATGGTGGAGTTAAAGGTTGGGCTGAGTCTGCCAGCAGGCTATCATACGTGGTGGTCCATTCATTTCAGGGTCCCTGCCATCGGTAGACAGGGGAAGTTTGCCCAATGTTAGGCGGGTTTCCTGATGCAGACTCCTGTCATGATATGCCCAATTTTAGGTGGGTTTCCTGATGCAGACTCCTGTCATGATATACAACATAGGGCCCACTCATCGTTCAGTTTTGACAAAAGTGTATCCACTGCTCCTTCTCGTTTCCGTTTTAAAACATTAGACAATGCAGCATTTCAAAAGCAGATGTAACTACAAAGAACACATTTTGATAATACATTTTTATTAGTAGACAATAGCAATCTTAAGAGGCATTGCATAGCTTCATACACACTTTGACCCCAATTCCATCACAGTCTCTCTCTCTCTCCCTGTCAGTCAGTATCTCTCTCTCAGTCAGTAAGTCTATCTCTCTCTGTCATTCAGTCTCTCTCAGTCAGTCAGTCTCTCTCAGTCAATCAGTCTGTCAGTCAGTCAGTCTCTCTCTCTCTCTGTCAGTCAGTCAGTCAGTCGGTCTCTCTCTCTCTCTCTGTCAGTCAGTCTATCTCTCTCTGTCATTCAGTCTCTCTCAGTCAGCCAGTCTCTCTCAGTCAGTCAGTCTGTCAGTCAGTCATTCTGTCAGTCAGTCAGTCTCTCTCTCTCTCTGTCAGTCTGTCAGTCAGTCAGTCTCTCTCTCTCTGTCAGTCTCTCTCAGTCAGTCCCTCTCTCTGTCAATCCGTCTCTCTGTCAGTTTCTCTCTCAGTCTCTCTCTCTCTCTCTCTCAGTCAGTCTCTCTCCCTGTCAGTCCCTCTGTCTGTCAGTCCCTCTGTCTGTCGGTTACTCTATCAGTCCTTCTCTCTGTCAGTCTCTCTATCTCTCTCTTTCTGTCAGTCTCTCTCAGTCAGTCTCTCTCCCTGTCAGTCCCTCTGTCTGTCAGTCCCTCTGTCTGTCAGTCTCTCTATCAGGCCCTCTCTCTGTCAGTCTCTCTATCTCTCTCTTTCTGTCAGTCTCTCTCAGTCAGTCAGTCTCTCTTTCTGTCAGTCAGTCTCTCCCTTTCTGTCAGTCAGTCTCTCTCTGTCAGTTTCTCTCAGTCAGTCAGTCTCGGTCTTTCAGTCAGCCAGTCTCTCTCTATCAGTCAGTCTCTCTCTCTCTCTGTCAGTCAGTCTCTCTCTGTCAGTCTCTCTCAGTCAGTCTCTCTCAGTCAGTCTCTCTCTGTTAGTCTCTCTGTCAGTCAGTCTCTCTCTCTGTCAGAGTCTCAGTCTCTCTCTCTCTGTCAGTCTCTCTCTCAGTCAGCCTCTCTCTCAGTCAGTCTCTCTCTCTCAATCAGTCTCTCTCTCTCAATAGGTCTCTCTTAGTCAGTCAGTCTCTCTCTCTCTTAGTCAGTCAGACTCTCTTTCAGTCAGTCCCTCTCTTAGTCAGTCTCTCTCTCTGTCAGTCTCTCTCTCTGCCAGTCCCACTCTCTGTCAGTCTCTCTCTCAGTCTCTCTCTCTCTCAGTCAGTCCCTCTCCCTGTCAGTCCCTCTATCTGTCAGTCTCTCTGTCGGGCTCTTTCTCTCAGCCTCTCTCTCTCAGTCTCTCTCTCTCAGCCTCTCTCTCTCAGTCAGTTATTCTTCCAGACAGTCTCTCTCTCCCTCTGTCAGTCTCTCTCAGTCAGTCATTCTCTCCCCCCTTGCAGTCAGTCAGTCTCTCTCAGTTAGTCTCTCTCTCTCTCAGTCAGTCTCTCTCTCTCTGAGTCAGTCTCTCTCTCTCTGTCAGTCAGTCTCTCTGTCTCTGTCGGTCAGTCTCTCTCTCTGTCGGTCAGTCTCTCTTTCTCTGTCAGTCTCTCAGTCTCTCTCTCTGTCAGTCTCTGTCAGTCAGTCTCTCTCTCAGTCAGTCTCTCTCTCTCTCTCTCCTAGTCTCTCTCTCTGTCAGTCAGTCTCTCTCTCTCCCAGTCAGTCAGTCTCTCTCAGTCAGTCATTCTCTCTCTACCTCAGTCAGTCAGTCTCTCTCTGTGTCAGTCAGTCTCTGTCAGGCAGCCTCTCTCAGTCAGGCAGTCTCTCTCTCTGCCAGTCTCTCTCTCAGTCAGTCTCTCTCTCAGTCTATCTCAGTCAGTCTCTCTCGCAGTCAACCAGTCTATCTCTCTGTCAGTCAGTCTCTGCCTCTCTCTCTCTCAGTCTCTCTCTCTGTCAGTCAGTATCTCTCTACCTCAGGCAGTCAGTCTCTGTCAGTCAGTCAGTCTCTCTCTCTGTCAGTCAGTCTCACTCTCAATCAGTCTATCTCTCTCTGTCAGTCAGTCAGCCACTCTCTCAGTCAGCCAGTCTCTCTCTCTCAGTCAGTTTCTCAGTCAGTCAGTCTCTCGGTCAGTCAGTATTCAGTCTCTGAGTTAGTCAGTCAGTCTCTCTCTCCACTCTCTCCATTCTCTCTCTCTACTCTGTCCACTCTATCTCTACTGTCTGTCTCTCCACACTCTCTCCGCTCTCTCTCCACTATCTCTCTCTCCACTTTCTCTCTCTACTCTCTCTCTCCACTCTCTCACTATCTCTCTCTCTCCACTCTCTCTCTCCACTGTTTCCCTCCACTCTCTTTCTACTCTCTCTCCACTCTCTCTCTCCACCCTCTCTGCCTTCTCTCTCTACTCTCTCTCCACTCTCTCTCTCTCCACTGTCTCTCCACTCTCTCTCTCCACTGTCTCTCTCCACTGTCTCTCTCCACTCTCTCTCCACTCTCTCTCCACCCTCTCTCTCTCCACTCTCTCTCTCTCTCCACTCTCTCTCTCTCCACTCTCTCTCCACTCTCTCTCAACTCTCCCTCTCCACTGTCTCCCTCCACTCTCTCTCTACTCTCTCTCCACTCTCTCTCCACTCTCTCTCCACTCTCTCTCCTCTCTCTCTCCACTCTCTCTCCTCTCTCCAATCTCTCCACTCCCTCTACTCTCTCTCTCTCCACTCTCTCCACTGTCTCTCCACGCTCTCTCCACTTTCTCTCCACTCTCTACTCTCTTTCCACCATCTCTTTATACTCTTTCTCTCTCCACTCTCTCTCTCTCTCCACCCTCTCCACTGTCTCTCCACGCTCTCTCCACTCTCTCTCCACTCTCTCTCTCCACTCCCTCCCCACTCTCTCTCTCCACTCTCTCTCTCCACTCTCTCTCTCTCCACTCTCTCTCTCTCCACTCTCTCCCACTCTCCCTCACAAAGTAGTGTGCATTCCATGGGCGTCCGCAGAAATGTTTCCGGGGGGGGCACATTTTTAACTTCATCACCATCCCCCTTGCACCCTTCTCCCCTCTGCCTTGCATCCTTCTCGCCCTCCCTCTTGCACCCTTCTCCCCCTCCCCCTTGCACCCCTCTACCCCTCCCCCTTGTACCCTACTCCACCTCCGCCTTGCACCCTTTTCTACCTTGCACCATTCTCCCCTCTGCCTTGCACCCTTCTCCCCTCTGCCTTGCACCCTTCTCCCCTCTGCCTTGCACCCTTCTCCACCTCCGCCTTGCACCCTTTTCTACCTTGCACCATTCTCCCCTCTGCCTTGCACCATTCTCCCCACCCCCTTGCACCCTTCTCCCCCTCCCCCTTGTACCCTACTCCACCTCCGCCTTGTACCCTTTTCTACCTTGCACCATTCTCCCCTCTGCCTTGCACCATTCTCCCCTCTGCATTACGCCATTCTCCCCTCTGCCTTGCACCATTCTCCCCTCTGCCTTGCACCCTTCTCCCATCTGCCTTTCACCCTTCTACCCTCTGCCTTGCACCCTTCTCCCCTCTGCCTTGCACCCTTCTCCCCCTCCGCCTTGCACCCTTCGCTACCTTGCACCCTTCTCCCCTCTGTCTTTGCACTCTTCTCCCCTCTGCCTTGCACCCTTCTCCTCTCTGCCTTGCACCCTTCTCTTCTCTGCCTTGTACCCTTCTCCCCTCTGCCTTGAACCCTTCTCCTCTCTGCCTTGCACCCTTCTCTTTTCTGCCTCGCATCCTTCTCCCCTCTGCCTTGCACCCTATTTCTCCTCCGCCTTGCACCCTTCTTTACCTTGCACCCTTCTCCTCTCTGCCTTGCACCCTTCTCCCCCTCCGCCTTGCATCCTTCTCTACCTTGCACCCTTCTCCTCTCTTCCTTGCACCCTTCTCCTCTCTGCCTTGCACCCTTCTCTTCCCTGCCTTGCACCCTTCTCCCCTCTGCCCCCTTCTCCCCTCTGCCTTGCACCCTTCTCTACCTTGCACCCTTCTCCCCTCTGCCTTGCACCCTTCTCTACCTTGCACCCTAATCCTCGCTGCTTTGCACCCTTCTCCTCTCTGCTTTGCACCCTTCTCCTCTCTGCCTTGCACCCTTCTCCTCTCTACCTTGCCCCCTTCTCCCCCCTGCCTTGCACCCTTCTCGGCCACCCCCTTGCACCCTTCCCACTCAATGGAGGGGGCTGCCACCTGGAACAATGGCACAATTTCAAAAGCAGGACTAGGGCTGGCCCTGACTGGGCCCACACCAGATGCACTGGCGATCCAGGGGGGGGGGCAAGTGCCCCCCCTTGCCTCCCTCCCTGCGGACGCCCATGGTGTGTTCTAACAAGAGTGCTTACCTGAGGGCACCATTTTGTTGCCTCATCCCTTCTCATATGAGCTTTGCCCTGGAAAATGCTCTCTTTGGGGGGCCACACTCCCACCCTTGTCAGGGTCCCGAGCAGTGCTCGTGCTGTCTCCTGCTCTTGCTCTCTGGGGCAGGGGCCCCACCCCATCCTTGTCCCTGTCTCTTCTCTTCTCTTGTGGGGTGGGCTTTGCTTATGGAGAGGAGAGAGTGGGGGCCGGGCTCTGTGCTGCCTTAGAGGAGCAGTGGAGACTGCTGTCTTTGGGGTCCCCACCCCCACCCTTATCCTGGGCCTGCCTCCGGCTCTGACTGAAGAGAAACAAAGTTGATACTTTGTTTCTCTTCAGTCAGAGGGAGAGGGCGAGGGGCTCAGAGCAGGCTGCACCTGCACGGAGAGAGGCTTGCTTTAGCGCAAGCCTCTCTCACAGCGCTCAGCCCCCTTCATTAACTGAAGAGAGTGGGGCCCCCCCACACCGCGGGGGCTGCAGGGGCGTTTGTTACGCCCCTGGCAGTGGCTCATCTTTGCAGTGAGGTGGAAACGTTTAGCCGGTAGCAGTGCTGGGCCAAGATAAACAGCAGCGCTGGGGCTTCGGTGAGCACCTGAGGGGAGAGGGTACGGGGCGGGGCAGGGCTCTCGCTCAGGCATTTTTGAGGTATGCAAGTAGGGCCATCCCTATGGAATTAAATCTGGGGCTTTGTCCTCCTCTCATGACAGCAAAGGGGCAGCATGAGGAAGTGAGGCCTCTTCTTACCAGTGTCACTCAAGGGCCAAGCAAGAAAACAGGAGGCATGATGGCAGACACACCTCACCTGCCTCAGTGCCTGCCCACTCTTGATTGACAGCTTCAATGCGCTCCCAGCTTTACCCCAAGACTTACTTATGACTGTTCTCCACTGAGTGCTGGAAATTTGACTTCAGGGTCACCCCAGATTATTATCTTCTGTAGCTGAACCTGTTTTTGTTGCCATTATGACTCTGGGCACTTTCCCCCACCAGAGGTAAAGTCAGTAGCGATCGCTGGTATTGTGAAGTGATAGGGACGGTAAAGTAAATTCTACAAGTGGGCTGCGGCACTCATTGCTCCCCTAAACCGGTCCTAGGATGCTTGTTTCCAGTCCAGGGAGGACCTGGCCTGGCAGTTTGGTTGGACTGTTCCCATTGGGCGCAGGGTCAAGACTGGTTTGCATATGGCTGGGTCCAAACTGGAATGGCATGGTGAGCAAACAAAACAATGTTTTTAGGCCCAGATCTCTGTACCGGGGTGGATGTATGACATTATTCTGCATTCTGTCCATCAATATTTCTTTTTGCATTAGTCACCCCAAGTGGGGAGGGTATGCTCAGACGTGAGTCCCGTGCTCTACATGTCACTGGAGTCCAGCTTTCCTGGCTGAAGAGGGTTGAAACCCCGAAACCAATCCTAGGATGCTTGTTTCCAGTCCAGGGAGGACCTGGTTGGCAGTTCGGGCTGGACTGTTCCCATTGGGTGCAGGGTCAAAACTGATTTGCATATGGCTGGGTCCAAACTGGAAGGGCATGGTGAGAAAAAAAACAATGGATTTAGGCCCAGATCTCTGTACTGGGGTGAATGTATGACATTGTTCTGCATTCTGCCCATCAATTGTTGTTTTACAAGCAGCATTCATTGTGCCACCCACTAAAGTAGTATTAAAAAACATGTCAGGCCTACCATTGCAGCCTGTAGTGCTGTTTTAAACCACCATTTCGAGCTGGCAAAAGAAACGTTTGCGAGGCCTAAGCTTATCTTTTTAATACTTATCAGTCACTTCTAAGATAGTTTCTAATTGCCCACGGGGTGTTTAACACATGGAACATGTATATCTAATGTTTGACATGTCCTGGCAGTCAAAAACCACCAAAGACCTTTCTCACTGTGGCAAGGCTGGCCTCCATTGACACTGGGTTGCCTTATTTAATTTAATAAGTGTTAAATTCAGTATGGCGCAACCTGAATACATCTTCTTCCACAAATGTTAATCATAATTTAAAATCCTCTTTAATGGTAAAGTCGGAGTTTAAATTATAATTTTAGAAATTCCACTTTTAGAAAGTTGACATTTCCCTGCTTAAAGTTTCTGGGGCCTTTCTGTGAGTAGCCAGCTGTCACAGGGCTGTTAATGGCTCCCCCATCGGGAAACGTGTTCGGACCCTGTCAGTGGACAAACGGCCTGTGTGTAGAGGGTGAATGTGTCTTCCTTACAGGACAGCTGTGGAGGAGCTGTGTCCTGTCATGATTAAAATTCAAAGGGTTCTATCTGCCAAGCACACACAAAGAAACCGGATAACAGGCCTAACCCCTGCCTTTTGTTTCACTAGCCAGGCTGAAGCCAATCCCACGGAAGCGAAGAGAACTGACCAGAGGAATGATTGTCCTCCAACCAGAACTGGCACTGGATATAAAAGAAGTGGCACTCTCAAAACCTGAAATGAGAGCATTCCTGGACTGGAGAAGCTTCAGAAGAAGGACTGCCCGGCTGAGGGATTTCTACACGTGCTGTATCACTAACACTATTAGGAGTCAATCATGGCTCCCGGATTGGTCCCTCTCTGTGACACTGCTGCTGGCCAGCTAGAAATGTAGAAGACATTAAAGGCTGGTATCTCAACGAGACACCACCACCCTCTGGCCAACAACTCAGCACATATTGTCACTCATACACACAATTAATAGACCTGACTTTGGCAGGATTCCTCAGAAAGAGAGAAATGCTTCAGAAAGTGGACCCAACAGCGAGACGCAGCAGTGGGAACGCTCCCCGTAGGCCTAACAGGGACATTATTTCAACAGCACCTACAGGGCAAACCTTGTTTACTGGTGAAGGTAGGTATGATATTGCGATAGGCCTGTCAGGCAAGCGCCCTAATGTCCACTTGTGCCAGACCACATCTACACTTATGACTGCCAGGATCTGCACATTCAGGAAGCTTATACGGCACAAAGTGCCAATGGTCACTGGTGTTATACTATTTTGTTCATACCCCTGATGAAGTGTCGATGCACATTTTCAGACAAGCAGGACATTACTCCGCAGGAGTGCTATGGGTGGAAGAGTGTGTCTGTCAGATGGCCTACATAGGTAGAGTTTTGATGTGATTCATGAGAACCAGAGTTGTGTTCTTGTTGTGATTTGCCTTTTTTTGACTCGATGCTAGGGCTGAAAACGATTGAGGGACACCTATGCTTTAGAGCAAGTGTATGACCAGGTAGACAACATGCGTGATCACTATGACCTATGGAGAAGTGTGTTCATGTCAAGTGCAAGTGGCAGAGAAAGCTGAACCTATGCGGCCGCAGACGTGAGGCTGTGGATGTTGTAGTGTTTTAGAAATATTTGAGAATAGACACAGTTATGAAATCAGTTATTGTAGAGTGGTCTGTATCATACAGATTAAACCAGTGCTTCATTTTTAAAAATGTAAGTGCCAGGGCCCTTCCCTAGAGGCTGCTGCAGCTTTCCCCATCCATTGCCAACCCAGCGCAGCCGGTGACAGTACCGACACAACTACTAACCATCACACTGGTACAGTGTGACAATTTCAGATATTCCAGGCCGCCCAAAGTTACAGGATTTATTCATGTATGTCTATAGAATTATTAAATACTGCTGCTGTGCTCATCTTAAAATTAGACAGACAGCAGAACTATATGGCAGACTGTCATAAGTGCCGGTGTTGAAAATTAAGTGCCGGTGCTGAGCACAGGAAAGCACTGGCTCAAATTAAGCACTGGGTTAAACCACTCTGACAGTATGAAGCAGTCTTAGGTTTTACATGCCACTCATGACTGTAGATTAAACCTGCTGTTCACTGGTGAGTAGTATAGTGCAACCCATGTGAAAAGGGACGTGCTATGAGGGTTAGTTCGGGAGGGGCAGATGTCCGCCCGCAAGCACTTTCTAACGTTGTCCACACAAGGCAACAAGTCCATGGTGCGATTTGTGAAAATGGCATGTGTCAGGTTTGCAAATATCAGTATTGCAAGAGGGAATATTAGAGGCTGGTTCTCATGGCATTTACTAACCTTGCTTTCCTGACTCTGACCTACACCCTTCCCCAATCTAACTGCAGGTTGAGGCTTTGGAACTCAGCAATTCATCTTATGCTTTTCTCTCTTTTCTTTCAATGACAGGCGAGATACACAGGCACAGAACCAGTGTTTCATTGGAACCCTGGCTGCGGGGAGGGGGGGCGGTGAGGGAAGATCGGGGCATCTAAACTTTAATAGCAAGCCCATCCCTATGCCTGACACGTGCTCCACGGCCAACCCAAGGCTGCTTTTAGAAAATACATCTAGGACCAGAACAAGAAATGTGTGTATTGGTGTCCACACCCTCTAATGTAAAAGCCACAATAACATTCACACAACGCCAGTGCCCACCCTGCCCTGCTCCTCCCCTTCCTCCCCCACACACCTCGCCAGTTACCCCTTATTCTGAAGGAATGTTGAATACAGAAGTGCAAGTCAAGGACCCCCACACTGCATCCCTACCACAGCAGTGTCCAGAGCTGATCCACCAGGAAGGATCCATGTCAGACTTTCATGATGTCCTCATGGAATGCATTTGCATATATAGAATTAAAGTGAGCACTGTTTACCTGGTCAATGGTTATCCTGAAACTCTGGCATGGATCCGGAGACCACTGGTGGACATCACTGCTTTACCACAATCCATGTGAACATTTTCTTGGGACTACAGCAATAATTACACATTACCTCTATGCATCCTCTTCTCTGCTGTTCACAGCCCCAAGTAGCAAAATACATTTTTCCCTCTACTCGGGAGGGTTTGGACACACACAATTGTCCGACTATAGTCACTCAAAAACATGATAGTGTAATAGAACCTAACAAGGAGTTTTATGATTTGGGGGAGAACATAAAATGAAGAATAAACATTCCAAGCTAAAGTCGAAACATTGTATTAACAATAAGTCAATCGATAACAACATGTAAAATTATCAACATTTTTTACATAATTTATATGCAAGGTACATCTGAAATAGAAGTTGTTTTTTCCAAAGTTCTTGAAAGCCACACAGAACCACAACCACAAGAAGACTGCAACACGTTTCGCAGTGGGGGCCGGGCTCTGTGCTGCCTCAGAGGAGCAGTGGAGACTGCTGTCTCTGGGGCCCCCACCCCCACCCTTGTCCCTGGCCTGCCTCCGGCTCTGACTGAAGAGAAACAATGTTGATACCTTGTTTCTCTTCAGTCAGTGGGAGGGGGACGAGGGGCTCAGAGCAGCCGGCACCTGCACAGACACAGACGGAGAGAGGGTTGCGCAAGCCTCTCTCACAGCTCTTACTGAAGAGCTGAGGGGCCCAGGCCCCCTTCATTAACTGAAGAGAGTGGGGGCCCCCCGCACCGCAGGGGCTGTGGGTCATTAGTTAAGCCCCTGCTCAGTAGGGTGTTGGCCTCTTGGTTGATGACGTGAATGTCGGTCGTGATCTTGTGGTCTTCTGCACATATCGGCACTATCATCTTGCCATGGTGGGGTGGGGTTAGTCACTTCCATATGCAAATATCTTCGTCTTGGATGGTCTGAGCACTGGTTAGGTTTACAAAAAACAGAAGAGGGACCCTGAACCTAAAAGAAGGATACGGGAGGGGGGAACAACCCACCAAGGAAGTAAATATATATAACAACATGAAAGGGAGGTTCACAATAATCTGAAGGACCAATAGGTTCCAGCATTAACAATTGCTCAGAGAACAGCTGATTATATTTAAATCATTTTATTGTCATTTATATTTATAAAAATTAATTACTTCAGTAAATAGAACATATGTAATTCATATAGCGTTAGCCCAGAACTGCAAAGAACAATAAAAACATTTCTCTAAGGATAAGTCACTCAAACAAACAATCACAGTCATACTCATGAAGCAAAACATCCATCTGGATACGAAAAACTAAAAAGCCACACACTCTCAACAGCCAGACAGAAAGAAGCGCCGACGCGCGTTTCGGAAAAATGCCACAGTGGGGAATTCCTTCATCAGGGCGCCAGTCATTCAGTTTTATACGGCCATCAAGGTCCTTCAAAATTTCAAGATGAAAGAATTATCTCAATTTCAGAATTTCTGGGCAAACAGCAGCATATCTCAGCGTATCTGTGGGCAAAAAGCAGACTAAATCAAAGGTGCATATACTCTAATGTCAAAAGGAAGGGGGGGGAAGGTATTTTGGTCAATACATGGAGTAAAACAAGACACTAACGAAAACTGCTACATCAAATCAACATATATACAAAAAGACAGAATGTTGTTAAACAAAATGATTTCTCTATGAAGACAACAAGTGAGCAGAGAAAATAGCCAATTAATACTCTCTATCCTGTTGAAACAGCAAGTCTTCCAGTACAGGCTTAAACAAGGGTGGTAGTCGGCTAATAAGGACAACAAAAGGGAATCTAGATGTTGACATACCGGAGAGGAGAAACTCATCAGCGTCTAACCCATCAGGATGGTAGACAGCAGGCCTAGCAGTGGATGGCGAAGGAAGTGGTTGCAGGCGTACAACAATCAGTCCCTTTGAAAATATATCAATAAAAAAAGGGAGGAAAAGAATAAAGGGGCAAATAAAACATATGTACTAAAGAGTATATTGGACATATGTAACCCTGTTCTATGTTATGCTAAGATAAAAGCGAATATGGTGCAGGTAGAACGTCCGAGAAGAAAATGTCTCAGCCAAAACTATTTTACCACAGGCGGCCTATTCGCTTCCATATTTTGTTAGAGCCAAATATCTCCAACCGACAGCAGAAGCTCACCTGAATGTATGGAGGAGCAGCGGTTCAGAAGAACGGGAGAATCGCAGCGATCCTGATACCAGTAGCACGAAATAAAAAATATTTTGGAAGACGTCCTTTAAAATAGAATAGACAAAGAGTAAACATTCCCTTATGCATAAAGAGAAAGTAACAACAACTAGTAAACGAGTGAGATATTGTAAACATCAGGTGGATCATAATATTGTAGTTGCCGTCAGCTGTGAAGATGTTACGAAGTAAGGCTAAACAGTACGATCTAAATACAGGGATCCAAAACAGATACCAAGGGGCGGATCTAATCTCGGGCACTCGAACGGTTAACACAAATAATTACCTTTAAGTTCTCAAATGGAAAGAACAAAGGGGGGGCATATGGGTGGGAACTTCCGTCGATTGGTCGATCAGGGTAGAGATGAAATATAATTCAAAGACCGTCCTAGAAAGATATAAAACAACCGGCTTAACCCAACGACCGGGGTGGAGTTTCAAAACGGAAGTCAAGACAGCTACACACGGTCGGACTTACTTAATAAAGAATGACGAGGATCTCGGAGTATCGGCCGCAAGGGTCACATTCCTCACCGATGTGGGAGAAGTACCCGTAGCGAAAGGGAGGTATGTATACCATGCTGGGGTGAGATAATATGCGGCACCTGTGTGCAGTAGAATCTAATGAAACCAGCACTAGACCGGTAACCTCAAACCCAAATAAGGGCAGAGGGAGGGAGCCGCCATTTTGAATACTACTTCCCCGAGGCTTCGGAGAACTTCGTAGTAGAGAGAGGACTAAAATGTAAACTCAGCGATGAAAGCAAAATATCGCTTTTAGAGTCAAACAAAATTTTATAAAGGAAAACAAACAATCAAACAAAAATAAAAATAAAACAAATTTCGAAGAGGATATTTACAGAAAAACAAATACATAAACTCATTCGAAGATACTGTGAAATGATGGCCACATAAGACAGGCTCAATGAATCGCGTTCTCCCATGGAATAGAATCATTCAATCCTGAGCCAGCCGTCTCAAGGAGGAAAATCCAATAGACTTCCCTTTTGCCCCGCAAAGCATTTGAATTACCATCCTTAGGACAATGAATCCGCTCAAGTTTGAGCCACCTGAGATCCTCAATCTTATGCCCAAAATCCTTCCAGTGTGCAACTAGAGGTGCTCCCAGCCGGGAGTTTCTAATACAAGATTTGTGCTCAGAGAATCGAGTGCGGAATTCTCTGCCTGCTTCTCCTACATAGCCCTTAGAACAAGGGCAAGTAAGTAAATACACCACGTTGTTGGTCCTGCAGTTGGTCATTTCTTTAAACTTGATATCCCTTTTCCCCCATTTAAGCTCAGGGGTACAGATGACCTGATCACTGGCATGGCAGCCGCCGCATTTGTGACTACCTGTAATAGGGTTATCTCCAGTAATACTTCTTCGGATAGGGCCTGGGGGATCGAAAAGCGATGCCCTCACTAGAAAGTTTCTCAAATTCTTATTGCGTCAGAACGCAAAGATAGGTTTGTCCAATTTGTCCGTGGTTTTGTCTGTATTAAGGAGGTGCCAGTGAGAATTGATTATAAATCTCAGTTTTTCGTTGAAGTTTGAATGAGTCGAGATCATAACCAGTTTGTTATCATCCTTTTTTTCTTTAGGTACCAGGAGAGTCTCCCTGTTGAAGTATTTAGCTCTTTTGTATGAGTCTCTGATCAACCTCTTAGGGTATCCTCTGTCAAGGAATTTCTTTTTCATCACTCCCGCGTGATGTTCAAAATTGCTCATATTGGAACAGTTACGTCGGAGCCTAAGAAATTGGCTGAATGGAATGCTATTTCTCTGGTTCCGCGGGTGGTAGCTGTCGTAAAGGAGCAGGGTGTTGCGGGCAGAGGGCTTGGTATAAAGTGACATTACAATGTGGTTGTTGTTCACTAAAATCCAAAAATCCAAGAACTCACCTCCTTAATACAGACAAAACCACGGACAAATTGGATAAACCTATCTTTGCGTTCCGACGCAGTATGAATTTGAGAAACTTTCTAGTGAGGGCATCGCTTTTCGATCCCCAGGCCCTATCCAAAGAAGTATTACTGGAGATAACCCTATTACAGGGAGTCACAAATGCGGCGGCTGCCATGCCTGTGATCAGGTCATCTGTACCCCTGAGCTTAAATGGGGGAAAAGGGATATCAAGTTTAAAGAAATGACCAACTGCAGGACCGACAACGTGGTGTATTTACTTACTTGCCCTTGTTCTAAGGGCTATGTAGGAGAAACAGGCAGAGAATTCCGCACTCGATTCTCTGAGCACAAATCTTGTATTAGAAACTCCCGGCTGGGAGCACCTCTAGTTGCACACTGGAAGGATTTTGGGCATAAGATTGAGGATCTCAGGTGGCTCATACTTGAGCGGATTCATTGTCCTAAGGATGGTAATTCAGATGCTTTGCGGGGCAAAAGGGAAGTCTATTGGATTTTCCTCCTTGAGACGGCTGTCTCAGGATTGAATGATTCTTCCTTGGGAGAACGCGATTCATTGAGCCTGTCTTATGTGGCCATCATTTCACAGTATCTTCGAATGAGTTTATGTATTTGTTTTTCTGTAAATATCCCCTTCGAAATTTGTTTTAGTTTTATTTTTGTTTGATTGTTTGTTTTCCTTTATTAAATTTTGTTTGACTCTAATAGCGATATTTTGCTTTCATCGCTGAGTTTACATTTTAGTCCTCTCTCTACTGTTAATACTTCATACGAAGTTCTCCGAAACCTCGGGGAAGTAGTATTCAAAATGGCGGCTCCCTCCCTCTGCCCTTATTTGGGTTTGAGGTTACCGGTCTAGTGCTGGTTTCATTAGATACTACTGCACACAGGTGCCGCATATTATCTCACCCCAGCATGGTATATATACCTCCCTTTCGCTACGGGTTCTTCTCCCACATCGGTGAGGAACGTTACCCTTGCGGCCGATACTCCGAGATCCTCATCATTCTTTATTAAGTAAGTCCGACCGTGTGTAGCTGTCTTGACTTCCGTTTTGAAACTCCACCCCGGTCGTTGGGTTAAACCGGTTGTTTTATATCTTTCTAGGACGGTCTTTGAATTATATTTCATCTCTACCCTGATCGACCAATCAACGGAAGTTCCCACCCATATGCCCCCCCTTTGTTCTTTCCATTTGAGAACTTAAAGGTAATTATTTGTGTTGACCGTTCGAGTGCCCGAGATTAGATCCGCCCCTTGGTATCTGTTTTGGATCCCTGTATTTAGATCGTACTGTTTAGCCTTACTTCGTAACATCTTCACAGCTGACGGCAACTACAATATTACGATCCACCTGATGTTTACAATATCTCACTCGTGTACTAGTTGTTGTTACTTTCTCCTTATGCATAAGGGAATGTTTACTCTTTGTCTATTCTATTTTAAAGGACGTCGTCCAAAATATTTTTTATTTCGTGCTACTGGTATCAAGATCGCTGCGATTCTCCCGTTCTTCTGAACCGCTGATTCTCCATACATTCAGGTGAGCTTCTGCTGTCGGTTGGAGATATTTGGCTCTAACAAAATATGGAAGCGAATAGGCCGCTTGTGGTAAAATACTTTTGGCTGAGACATTTTCTTCTGGGACGTTCTACCTGCACCATATTCGCTTTTATCTTAGCATAACATAGAACAGGGTTACATATGTCCAATATACTCTTTAGTACATATGTTTTATTTGCCCCTTTATTCTATTCCTCCCTTTTTTTATTGATATATTTTCAAAGGGACTGATTGTTGTACGCCTTCGCCATCCACTGCGAGGCCTGCTGTCTACCATCCTGATGGGTTAGACGCTGATGAGTTTCTCCTCTCTGGTATGTCAACATCTAGATTCCCTTTTGTTCTCCTTATTAGCCGACTACCACCCTTGTTTAAGCCTGTACTGGAAGACTTGCTGTTTCAACAGGATAGAGAGTATTAATTGGCTATTTTCTCTGCTCACTTGTTGTCTTCATAGAGAAATCATTTTGTTTAACAACATTCTGTCTTTTTGTATATATGTTGATTGGATGTAGCAGTTTTCGATAGAGTCTTGTTTTACTCCATGTATTGACCAAAATACCTTTCCCCCCTTTCCTTTTGACATTAGAGTATATGCACCTTTGATTTAGTCTGCTTTTTGCCCACAGATACGCTGAGATATGCTGCTGTTTGCCCAGAAATTCTGAAATTGAGATAATTCTTTCATCTTGAAATTTTGAAGGACCTTGATGGCCGTATAAAACTTAATGACTGGCGCCCTGATGAAGGAATTCCCCACTGTGGCATTTTTCCGAAACGCGCGTCGCCGCTTCTTTCTGTCTGGCTGTTGAGAGTGTGTGGCTTTTTAGTTTTTCATATCTAGATGGATGTTTTGCTTCATGAGTATGACTGTGATTGTTTGTTTGAGTGAATTATCCTATGAGAAATGTTTTTATTGTTCTTTGCATTTTTGGGCTAACGCTATATGAATTACATATGTTGTTCTATTTACTGAAGTAATGAATTTTTATAAATATAAATGACAATAAAATGATTTAAATATAATCAGCTGTTCTGTGGGCAATTGTTAATACTGGAACCTATTGGTCCTTCAGATTATTGGGAACCTCCCTTTCATGTTGTTATATATATTTACTTCCCTGGTGGGCTTTTTCCCCCTCCCGTATCCTTCTTTTAGGTTCAGGTTCCCTCTTCTGTTTTTTGTAAATTTACCCGGCACTGTGCCGTGAGGGTTGTTAGTTCCCTTCCCTGGTCTTTGGAGTTAAAACATTGATAAGATTGAATTGAGTCTTGCTGGATGGTTGATACTTGGTCAAGTGTGTCTTTGTATGAGTGTTAATTTTCTTAGTCATTAGAAGTATCTGTGTATCTTTTTCTAGTTTCTTATTCCGATATAACATCTTTTTTATTTGAGTGATATACAATGGATGCCATTAAGACTTTTGGCTTTAGCGAAGAGGACTTTAATCGACTTATGGGGCCATCCTCCTCTTCCGAACAACCCTTTTCACTAAATAAAAGTTCCAACGATGAATGGCTTAAACTCCTCAATCTTAAGAAGAAAGCAAAAAGAACAGAATCTCATGCTGAGTTCATGATACAATATCTGAAAGCCGGAGTGATCCCTAATGGTCTCTGTGTCAGGAATATCCCAGGTCTGTTCGTGGAAATACGTCTCTTTTTGGAAAGATGGTCCCTTATAGCTAATCGTTGCTCTAGAGACCTGATGTTACTTATTATTGAAACAGCCAGGGAAGTAGCCTTAGGTCTCTTGAAGGAAATTGCTGAAATGGAAGACCAGCTTCTTAAAAATGATGTGGTCGGAGATGCAAAACGTAAATTAGAGGAGGTCAACTTGGAATTGGACTCCTTCAGTGAATATATCTTACGTAGAAAAACCAACAAACTTAAAAAGAATATTCGGTATTTTTCAGAGGAGAGGGTATATCCCTATCTTAATGCCCAATACTACTCTTCTAGGGAAATGCAACAGGGGGACCAACAATTTTGGTCCAACAGACAAGTTCGTAATTTTTCCGAGACGTCAGAATCTGACAATGAAGGTACGTCTGGTTCTAATGATAATATTTCTAATAGACGTGCCCGATTTAGTGGCCCCCAGAGATCGAATCGTTTTTTGGGGAACCGCCGAGGCACGTCTCGAGTAAGATTCAGACCCCAGGAGAACACACGTTATCAACAGAGCGGGTATCAACAAGCAGAGAACCCGCCACGATTTCTGGAAACCAGACGGAACCAATATTGGAGGGAATAGGTAACATATCTGATACCTCTACTATCCCTATTTTCAACTTGTCTAATAAACCTATGGAAAAGATCACTGCAGGTCTCCTCTCAAGTGGACTCTCATTTGTCCCTACAGCTCCATTCAATGCCTTCGAACTTCATAAAGATGTGCAAATCTTCTTTCGCAAGATCAGGCTTAGGAAATTCTTTATGAATAGAGAGATTGAACCCTCTAACAATATTTCAGGCTTCCGACCTCCTTCTGTCTTTAATCCATCTCTTGAACAAGTTGGTCCAGAAGTAGGTGTGTTTGAGAAAGCAGTAGGTATTAAAATCCAGGGCCTCACTAAATATGTCCCCAAATCAGCATACAATCTCGGCTATGACGAGTATCAGGCCCTCAAGAAGTTGTCCGCTGATAATTCTCTTACCGTTAAACCATGTGATAAGGGGGGGGGGGACATTGCAGTGTTAGACAGTCTGATTTATAACAATCGTATTCTATCAAAGCTTAACTGCCCATAACACCACAACAAGGTCATGACCTATCCAGCTAGAAAGATCATTTCAGAAATTTTTGAAATTACCAACAATGCCTTGTGTAGAGATTCCATTTGTAGTCAGGAGTACGATTATTTCAATAAAACTTTTTTTTAAATTCCGGTTTTATACGGACTCCCCAAATTGCATACAAATCTTACAGACCCCCCCTTTAGACCGATTGTGTCCACTATCGGATCTCTTACGGAACCTCTATCCAAATTTGTGGATGTCTGTCTTGCTCCCATTATATGCCTTCTTCCTGCATACGTTCGCGACACTGGGCACCTGATCTCTAAAATCGAAGGTCTAGAATTTAATCCACAAACTGATATCCTCGTCTCAATGGATATTGAGGCACTTTACTCCAATATCCCCCAAGAAGGGGCTTTGGAAGCAGTCAAAAAGATACTTGATTGTGCAGATTGTCCCTTCGAAAAATTGTTTGTTCTAGAATGTCTGGCTGTTGTTCTTAAAGAGAATTTCTTCGAATTTGATAAAGTTATTTATCAACAAATACTGGGCATAAGCATGAGAGGGGCATGTGCCCCGAATGTAGCGAATGCTTACATGGGGGTATTTGAAGAAAAATTCATTTATAGCGAGCTTGCCCCATTCTCTGAAAACGTTACCCAGTATAATCTATATATATCGATGACATTTTCTTTATTTGGCGAGGCCCTGCAGAACAACTGGATGAGTTCATTTTGTGGATAAATCTTTGTGATCCACATCTCAGGTTTAGTACTAACATCAGCTCGACTAAAATTGAGTTCTTGGATGTTTGGATTTTAGTGAACAACAACCACATTGAAGTGTCACTTTATACCAAGCCCTCTGCCCGCAACACCCTGCTCCTTTACGACAGCTACCACCCGCGGAACCAGAGTAATAGCATTCCATTCAGCCAATTTCTTAGGCTCCGACGTAACTGTTCCAATATGAGCAATTTTGAACATCACGCGGGAGTGATGAAAAAGAAATTCCTTGACAGAGGATACCCTAAGAGGTTGATCAGAGACTCATACAAAAGAGCTGAATACTTCAACAGGGAGACTCTCCTGGTACCTAAAGAAAAAAGGATGATAACAAACTGGTTATGATCTCGACTCATTCAAACTTCAACGAAAAACTGAGATTTATAATCAATTCTCACTGGCACCTCCTTAATACAGACAAAACCACGGACAAATTGGACAAACCTACCTTTGCGTTCCGACACAATAAGAATTTGAGAAACTTTCTAGTGAGGGCATCGCTTTTCGATCCCCCAGGCCCTATCCAAAGAAGTATTACTGGAGATAACCCTATTACAGGTAGTCACAAATGCGGCGGCTGCCATGCCTGTGATCAGGTCATCTGTACCCCTGAGCTTAAATGGGGGAAAAGGGATATCAAGTTTAAAGAAATGACCAACTGCAGGACCAACAACGTGGTGTATTTACTTACTTGCCCTTGTTCTAAGGGCTATGTAGGAGAAGCAGGCAGAGAATTCCGCACTCGATTCTCTGAGCACAAATCTTGTATTAGAAACTCCCGGCTGGGAGCACCTCTAGTTGCACACTGGAAGGATTTTGGGCATAAGATTGAGGATCTCAGGTGGCTCATACTTGAGCGGATTCATTGTCCTAAGGATGGTAATTCAGATGCTTTGCGGGGCAAAAGGGAAGTCTATTGGATTTTCCTCCTTGAGACGCTGTCTCAGGATTGAATGATTATATTCCATGACAGAACGAGATTCATTGAGCCTGTCTTATGTGGCCATCATTTCACAGTATCTTCGAATGAGTTTATGTATTTGTTTTTCTGTAAATATCCCCTTCGAAATTTGTTTTATTTTTATTTTTGTTTGATTGTTTGTTTTCCTTTATTAAATTTTGTTTGACTCTAATAGCGATATTTTGCTTTCATCGCTGAGTTTACATTTTAGTCATCTCTCTACTGTTAATACTTCATACGAAGTTCTCCGAAGCCTCGGGGAAGTAGTATTCAAAATGGCGGCTCCCTCCCTCTGCCCTTATTTGGGTTTGAGGTTACCGGTCTAGTGCTGGTTTCATTAGATTCTACTGCACACAGGTGCCGCATATTATCTCACCCCAGCATGGTATATATACCTCCCTTTCGCTAAGGGTTCTTCTACCACATCGGTGAGGAATGTTACCCTTGCGGCCGATACTCCGAGATCCTCGTCATTCTTTATTAAGTAAGTCCGACCGTGTGTAGCTGTCTTGACTTCCGTTTTGAAACTCCACCCCGGTCGTTGGGTTAAGCCGGTTGTTTTATATCTTTCTAGGACGGTCTTTGAATTATATTTCATCTCTACCCTGATGGACCAATCGACGGAAGTTCCCACCCATATGCCCCCCCTTTGTTCTTTCCATTTGAGTACTTAAAGGTAATTATTTGTGTTGACCGTTCGAGTGCCCGAGATTAGATCCGCCCCTTGGTATCTGTTTTGGATCCCTGTATTTAGATCGTACTGTTTAGCCTTACTTCGTAACATCTTCACAGCTGACGGCAACTACAATATTACGATCTACCTGATGTTTACAATATCTCACTCGTGTACTAGTTGTTATTACTTTCTCCTTATGCATACGGGAATGTTTACTCTTTGTCTATTCTATTTTAAAGGACGTCTTCCAAAACATTTTTTATTTCGTGCTACTGGTATCAGGATCGCTGCGATTCTCCCGTTCTTCTGAACCGCTGCTCCTCCATACATTCAGGTGAGCTTCTGCTGTCGGTTGGAGATATTTGGCTCTAACAAAATATGGAAGCGAATAGGCCGCTTGTGGTAAAATACTTTTGGCTGAGACATTTTCTTCTCGGACGTTCTACCTGCACCATATTCGCTTTTATCTTAGCATAACATAGAACAGGGTTACATATGTCCAATATACTCTTTAGTAAATATGTTTTATTTGCCGCTTTATTCTTTTCCTCCCTTTTTTATTGATATATTTTCAAAGGGACTGATTGTTGTACGCCTGCAACCACTTCCTTCGCCATCCACTGCGAGGCCTGCTGTCTACCATCCTGATGGGTTAGACGCTGATGAGTTTCTCCTCTCCGGTATGTCAACATCTAGATTCCCTTTTGTTCTCCTTATTAGCCGACTACCACCCTTGTTTAAGCCTGTACTGGAAGACTTGCTGTTTCAACAGGATAGAGAGTATTAATTGGCTATTTTCTCTGCTCATTTGTTGTCTTCATTGAGAAATAATTTTGTTTAACAACATTCTGTCTTTTTGTATATATGTTGATTGGATGTAGCAGTTTTTGATAGTGTCTTGTTTTACTCCATGGATTGACCAAAATACCTTCCCCCCCCTTCCTTTTGACATTAGAGTATATGCACCTTTGATTTAGTCTGCTTTTTGCCCACAGATACGCTGAGATATGCTGCTGTTTGCCCAGAAATTCTGAAATTGAGATAATTCTTTCATCTTGAAATTTTGAAGGACCTTGATGGCCGTATAAAACTGAATGACTGGCGCACTGATGAAGGAATTCCCCACTGTGGCATTTTTCCGAAACGCGCGTCGGCGCTTCTTTCTGTCTGGCTGTTGAGAGTGTGTGGCTTTTTAGTTTTTCGTATCTATATGGATGTTTTGCTTCATGAGTATGACTGTGATTGTTTGTTTGAGTGAATTATCCTATGAGAAATGTTTTTATTGTTCTTTGCAGTTCTGGGCTAACGCTATATGAATTACATATGTTCTATTTACTGAAGTAATGAATTTTTATAAATATAAATGACAATAAAATGATTTAAATATAATCAGCTGTTCTGTGTGCAATTGTTAATACTGGAACCTATTGGTCCTTCAGATTATTGGGAACCTCCCTTTCATGTTGTTATATATACTGAGCACTGGTTAGGGCCAGCAATATAATGCTGGATCCCCATGACATTTACCGATGCGCCGGTGTACATTACCACGCTTACTTCTGATCCGGCAATTTTTACTGTGCGTGAGGGCTGCGGCCTTCTTCTTTTCTTCAGTGCCTGCGTGAACGACACTAGGTATGTTTCACCTTCATCATCCTCAGTAGAGGAGTCTTCTGCTCAGTGGGTGGTCTGTTCCCTCTTTCTTCCCCCTTGGGAGGATGCAAGGGACAGACTCGACAGTTGTCTTACAAGCTTTTGCATGGGCCTGGCTCCTCTTCCATCCTTGCGCGGACCCCTTCGTCTGCTCACGGATGCAAAATGGTTTAGGATGCCGCAGTTGATGCACATCTTACCCTGGGCAGGGCACACATGTGGTGGGTGCACTTTGTACCCGCAGTACCCGCACCAGCCTCTCTGGGTTTAGGGTGGGCGGTCCTGCAGCCCGCTCCTTCTGTCTTGTGTCATGACGGCATCGGCTCGCTCCGTTTTGATGGTCGCGTTCTTCTCGGTCATGCCCCTCAGTGCCCGGTCCATTTCATCTGCCCTTGCTGCCCACAGATCGTGTGACCTGGCCATGACCCGTATATTATTGAGGGGTATGTTCGGCTGCCTTAGTATAAGCCCCCGCAGTGCCTTGCTGCACACTCCCTGGATGAGTTGTGCTCAAATTTCCTCTGCAGCCCTTTCGTTGACGAGCTGCGTGCTTTCCAGTTCCCTGGGTCTTGTGTGGAATGCTTCAATGGATTCTCCTCCCTTTGTCTGGCCTGACGCAACTTCAATCTCTCGTAGTCTGGATTCAGTTGCGGGTCAAAATACGAGTTAAGCGCAGCCACCTGTGTGTCGTAGTCGGTTGGGCCACCTGTGCTCGGGAGGTGTTTGAATAGCAGGTACACCTCCTCCCTCACATAGTGGAGCAGGAGCGACCACCTGACCGCTCCATCCATTTCCCTGGCGGCTATGAAATAATTTTCTAGCCGTCCCAGCCACGTTGTCCACCTTGGGGATGCCATTGTAGGGTGCGCTGCTTCGCTGAATGGGGGGAGCAGACCTGTGGGCGCATGTTGAGTGACGACTCGTACTGGTGCCGGGTTCCCATCAGGGTTATCTCTCATCTTCCTTTGCTTCTCAGGGGTAACAACTGCCAGTGCTGTGCTGCACTGTGCACAGGCTAGTGCTGTTATACTTCTTGTGGGCGTATCCCTAGGCCTGGCTCCTGCTGTCCTGCCAGGCTACAGGGTTAATCCTGGCTATGACTTACACCACCACTTGCTTTTACTTTCCTCTGATGTCTGTCCTGATATTGTCCTCAGATGTATTGCCTTTCTTTCCTCCACAGCGTGCTCAGGGCCTGATTGTCTTGGGAGGTAGCTGCCTTCCTGCTTGGCCACCTGTGACTGCGTGAGTGGGCTGGCATGTACACGGGGCCACGCGCGAGCCTCTGGTGGGGACGAGGATCGCGCCTTACCGGCTCTGCTGGATGTGACTTGGAGGCCGCCACTGTATCCGCGCTCAATTTTCGCCCGCTGGTAGTTTGGGGCGGTGTCTCCGCGTCTTGCATATGTGGTGAGGGCCACTGCTAGGGCCGTGTCGGGGCTGACCCTGGTGTTGGCTGGTGCGCGACAGGCACTGGAGCGTGAGGTCAGCTCCCTCGTTGACAGTGTAAGCCCCCCCTCGCTGCAGGGCTCGGGGCTTGCTGGCCTAGGCCCACGTGCAAAATAACGGGACACCACACCATACTATAGTTTGGGTGCCGGCTGCCTATCCAAGGCATGCCCCCTTTATTTATGCCTGTGCTCTCCATCCGTCGGCGTGAGCGCGTGGGTGTGACATATCCGGTCACAGCCCAGACAGAGCTCTAGACCGCTTAATCATTCCAGCAAGTACATACTCCCACCGACGCTGCCCTCTTAGGCCTTCCGCCTTGCCCTGAGGCTGCGAGGACCCAAAGCTCACTATATTTACCCTCTTTGACTTTGATGCTTCTAGTACCAATTTGGTGGCCCACACCTGCTCCACTCTTCGATATTTTGGCTGCAGCCACCCTATTCATTTTGTAACGCAGAGGATAATGCTCTTTCCTCTCTGCCCATGCTACGGAAGGAAACACCGGAGCCAGGGTCGCCTTCAGCTAAACACGACAGGGCTTATTTAGAAGCCCCTTGTGCCGCCAGTGTGTCACTTTTCCCCATATTAAAAGTGACGCACCGGCGACGCAAGGGGCTTGTAAATAAGCCCCGACTTATCAACCAGTTCGCTCCCAAACCCCCTTTGTGGAGAAGGACGTCCCCACCCCCCCATAAATGACTGACCTCTAACTCATCGTCATCATAGGTCTGCCTTGCAGCAGGGATGCAAGAATCAACGCCTCGTCAGGGGTAGTAAGCGCTAGATAAATGCAATTACAAATATAAGTTATGCCACCAAGGAAATATATGGTAAACCGGTGCCAACTTTTTAGGTCACATCTCTTATAAGACTACAGGTCGCACACTAACAAAATGGCTGAACATCTGACACCAGACATAGCATGTCTCTGTAGCTTTTTTGGATTCCACTGAACTATTTTGCCTTGCGATTTTCTTGTAGGTCCTGTGAGATATATATATATATATATATCTCACAACTCTTCTCCGCTTGGAAAGAAATAGCCGCACTCCCAACGGTGTTAATTCAAGGTTTATTTAATCAATGGCGCTAGTAATCCTGACGCGTTTCAGTCAACTATGACCTTTCTCAATGGGGTCCTGGGGGGGGGGGCCGACCGGAGGGAGGCCTGCCCCCCCCGGGGGAATTTGGGGCCGGGGAGAGGGGGGGGGGGGGTATAGAGGGCGCCACACGGGGACGGGGTCTTGGGTTGTTGGTAGCTTTTGGGCTGGGGGGCGGGGTTGGGCTGGGCTTCCTGGTGGGCGGGGCTGTGGTTCCCGCCCGGCCACGCGGCAGAGACACCATTTTATGTGAGGTGTCTCGGCCGCCGGGCGGGGGGTAGCGTCGTAGAAATTTTTTTCCTTTAATTGGACTTGGCTGTGAGGAAATGCCGCGTGCAACGGTGCACGGACTGTTTACAGTGAGCGCCGGTGTTTGGCGGGCTCAATTGCACCATAGGGACCGCGTCGATGGAGGCGGACTTGGGACGGCGACTGATGGCACAGATCTCCCGGCAGGTCGGACACTTCGCGGGTGCAGGGACAGGCCGGACACGTCGATGGAGGCCGGAGGAGCTCGGGTGAGCAGCTTGCGGCTCCACGCGGCCGAGCGGATGGGCCTGTTCTGCTTGGTGCGGGCGGTCAGGCTCCCACGTGGGACTAGGTGAGTCCCGCTGCCCCTACCCGAAGGGTCCGTGCGGCCGCCGGGGGTTTTAACTGGGGGCAGGGGAGAAGATGGACGGCGGTGCTTCTTGGGGGAGTTCTGCTCTCTCCGCACAAGGGGTATCTATAGTTTAGCTGCATGGCATTGGGAGATTGTGGGTGCTGTGGTGGGTGTTGACGGGGTACCGTGGGGAGGTTGATTGGGTACACATGGCCTAGTTTTATCTTCATTTTGTTATCTCAAACGTTATACAAAAAGCAGTTATGTTTACATTGACTTTTGTAAAAAGGCATGATCATGTTGTTCAGGCTCGTCCAGCATGAGATCAATGGGATTTGTCTGACGCTGTCAAGGCCCTCTGGGTCCATGTTTGTTTTCTTCAGGAGAGTAGTGTTCTTCTGGTCTTAAGGAAGTTGTGGAAGATTCCTTTGGCGAACGACAGAATGATTATGTTACGTTGTTTGGGGACATTGCTGGTGAAGGCCTTCACAAGGGGTCGAAGAGGGTCCACTTTAGTTTGTTGTCGCTTGGAGAGATGGCTGCGAGTTATGTTGTGGCACAGCGCTGTCTCTTTTTCCTGATTGTCTTTTTGATGAAGATTTCAATGGTTCTTTTAGTGCCTGATGGTGGGGCTAGCGGTGAGATCCGTGCTATGCTTTGTCATTTTCACTTGGACGTTTCTCTTAATGAAACTTTTAAGGTTGCTTATAACTGCTGGTGGTTATGTCCTTTATGAAGCCTACAAAATTGGTTATGGTACACTATTGCCGCACACTGTTTGGTTCCTATTTAAATGTGCTCACTTCCAGATTCAACAGTTTGGAACACCCTAAAAACAAAAGCCACGTGAATTGTAGAAGGTGCACGTCTGTTTGGCTAGTTTGTCATGGAGAAACTCTTCGCTTAAATCACATTGGTCTTGATATCCATAATCAGTCAACGCGGCCTAGACTAGACATGATTTCCTGAAGCTCGGCGAAGGAGCCGCCACTAAAAGAATTGCAGCGCTGCTGAGAAATCACATTGATACCCCGGTACAGATGCTATAGTTCTCTTGAGAGGCAGCAGTGTGGCACTTCCGTTTAGAAGTGGTATGGTCCTAGGAAAAAGCGTTGGCATTGTTCCAATAAACATATATAGTCCCAGTGAACGTTCCACTGCCAGTGTTGTGCTTAATTTAAAAGTATTGGAATCTAGTGGAGAAGTGACGACACTGCCCTTAATTCAGAAGTACTCATTCCAGGGGAGACATCCTGTACTTCTATGATTCTAAGCGCTTTAGGTAGGGGTATGGACCATACTGTATTGTACCACAATATAAATACCAGTGCCATACCACGTCCTCTGCAGAAGTGCCGATCCTGCGCAATTGAAAGTTTTGCGCAGCAGCGTAGCGCTTTATGATCCTGTTAAACGTAGCGTCATCCTACGCCGCCAGATGAAAGGAGTGCCTGCCTGACGCGGCGCGCGACAGCTCCTGCCCACTGGACGCGCTGCGGGTCAACTGGCGCGTGTCCCGGCCTGTGGCCCAGCGGTAGCCACATCCCCTCGGCCCCTTCCCGCCCTCCAGGTCTGGCCGCCTCTCCACGCCCGCCATAAATATCCTGACAGTTCAATGGCCGAGGAGAACATCTTTCTGGCGGAGACATGCCCCGGCCTGAGGTTGCCTCTGATGCCCACCCGGGGGGACGCATGTCTGCGGACTCCAAGGGGGCGGAATGACTTTTATTACTAATTACGTTTTCTTCATAATGAATATTGTATATCTTATTACTCGATCTATACGCCCTCTTGCGGTGTCAGCAGGGTTCGCAAGGTCAGGAGGTTGTGAAGCCCACATTTGCGGCCAATGTCTTTGGTCTCGCTGATCCTTTATTGACGGGTTATATCTATGCAGACGTTACCTGGACGAGTAGGCCATCTCCTATGCTAAAGTAGGGAGGAGATGCCTTGGACGAGTAGGCCATCTCCTATGCTAAAGTAGGGAGGAGATGCCTTGCATATGCAGGGGGAAAGTTTGATTGCCTCTTTCCTGGATTAGTTGGGATGTCTGTGGTCATGGCCGCGAAATATTGATTTACCGCCTTCTTGGTACGGGGAATAGGGCTCTGTTGGGCAACTGCGGTGTAGGCCTGGGCGCTCATTCAATCTGATCAGAAGATGGTGCATTTGCCCTTACATCCTTTCATCTGACATGAGCGAGGCATGTGCGCTGACAGGCCTAATATATGATACGTTACCAAAGTGGTGGGGTCCACCTGTTTCTGAAGTGGCGAGGGATTGGGTGAGTGGAGAGCAGAGTGGGAGCAGATGCTTGGCAATCCAGGTGGGGTATTGTACTTCAATTTAGATGGCGCTTGCTTGCACGGCAACCCTTGGTAACTTTGGTGCGGCGTGGTTTTTGCGGTAGAGCACTGCGGAGTGGCACTTTGCGCCTCCGTTTAAGTGAAATATATTGAATTCTGGGCCCGGGTTCCTGTCTTGCAAGCTGCGAAACGTAGACATACTTTTCTTTACAGTTTATATCTTGCTGATCTTTCCTATGCAAGGTGTATTACGGAGTGCCACGCGGATATCTTCTGTAGGACCATTGTGTTAGGGTGGGACAAGGAGGCGAGCGCATGGAGTTTATGTTGGTGACATTTTTCACGGTTGACGGCCTGGAGGGAATCACCTGACAAGATATCTGCTGGTGCGCTTGTGAATCCGGTGCACAAAATTCACGTTTCAATGGGCCGCGGGCGTTTCGAGTCGCGCGGGATGAGGGGTACGTTCTCTGCAGTGGGCTTTTTCCTGGCGGACAGGCTCTGGAGGTGGCGCACTGTGGAGGGACTTCTTTCTGGGGGCCAGAGAGGGAGCACGGTCCCATGTCGGTGTGGTCATTCTACGGGGTGAGCTCGACTCCGTGGCCAGGGAACACGCCCGCCGGAGGCCGGGGGGGTCGCAACGCGCAGTGGGGTCTGACGCCGAACGGTGCTGCTGCCATGTCGGGGGCTGCGGGGTAGGGTAGGTGACGGGGGGGTTGGGGGCGCTGCGGCAGGGGTTTCTTCCTGGCGGACGGGCGCAGGTATGGGACACGCATCCGGAGGGCTTCTCTCTGTGGGCGCCAGAGAAGGGGCACGGCCCGTGTTAGTGCGGCATACCTGTTAGGGAGCTCGATTCCGCGGCCAGGAAGCTCGCCCCGGGGGTGACGTCGACTGAGGGCATGGCCCTATACAGTTAGTGACGGAGGGCATGGCCCTATGCATGGGTGGCGGAGGGCATGGCCCTACGCATTGGGGACGGAGGGCATGGCCCTATACATTGGTGACGGAGGGCATGGCCCGATACGTTGGTGACGGAGGGCATGGCCCTAGACATTGGTGGCGGAGGGCATGGCCCTATGCCTTGGTGACGGTGGGTTTCTTCCTGGCGGACGGGCGCAGGTATGGGACACGCATCCGGAGGGCTTCTCTCTGTGGGCGCCAGAGAGGGGGCACGGCCCCGTGTTAGTGCGGCATACCTGTTAGGGAGCTCGATTCCGCGGCCAGGAAGCACGCCCCGGGGGTGACGTCGACTGAGGGCATGGCCCTATACAGTTAGTGACGGAGGGCATGGCCCTATGCATGGGTGGTGGAGGGCATGGCCCTACGCATTGGGGACGGAGGGCATGGCCCTATACATTGGTGACGGAGGGCATGGCCCGATACGTTGGTGACGGAGGGCATGGCCCTAGACATTGGTGGCGGAGGGCATTGGCCCTATACCTTGGTGACGGAGGGCATGGCCCCATACATTGGTGACGGAGGGCATGGCCCTATCCATTGGTGATGGAGGGCATGGCCCTATACATTGGTGACGGAGGGCATGGCCCTATACGCGGTGAGGGGGTTTGGGGAGGGGGAGTCCTAGGGGGGGGTCGAGGCCCGTTAACACGTCCCTCGAGTGGCGGTTCTTCCTAATATATGGGGGAAGAGTAGGAGAACTGTTTGGAGTATCGGGGGGTAGGTCAAGCACAATAAAGTATTTAGCCAGGTGGAGAGGCAAATTGACGTTATGCTAATTGTTACTGTTTGTGGGTTGTGGGAATCAGTTAGGGGAGGGGGTGGGGGTGAGGCAGGAAATTACATATTTATGTTTAGATTGTGCGGCGCAGGCCGAGGATGTTATTGGGTAGGATGCACCTGCTTCCAATAAAGCGGCCTTTATCACACTTACCTTGAGTCTCGGGTCGGTGCTTTCTCCCCCCCCCCCCCCCCCTCTCCCCAATGGGCCCCAATGGGGTCCTGGGGGGGGGGGCCGACCGGAGGGAGGCCTGCCCCCCCCGGGGGAATTTGGGGCCGGGGAGAGGGGGGGGGGGGTATAGAGGGCGCCACACGGGGACGGGGTCTTGGGTTGTTGGTAGCTTTTGGGCTGGGGGGCGGGGTTGGGCTGGGCTTCCTGGTGGGCGGGGCTGTGGTTCCCGCCCGGCCACGCGGCAGAGACACCATTTTATGTGAGGTGTCTCGGCCGCCGGGCGGGGGGTAGCGTCGTAGAAAATTTTTTCCCTCCCTCCCTCCCTGGGCTATGATACGGGGGGGGTGCCCACGGGCAGGCACTGCACTTTACGGGGGATTTTCCTTTTCGGGGGAGTGGGGGCATGGGGTTTTGGCTTGTTTTGTTGGAGGCTGGTGCAAGACGGGGTTTGAACAGGGTGATGGGTTTGTTGGACGTTACACCTTGGTGGCCTTAGGCTTAATCCTTTTTTGTATGAATAAAAGCAGAAGAGTTCGTGCTTGGTGGATAATTGCTCTTTATTTGCATAGCTGAAATCGTAGATGGCCGACATGTGTTTCTACTGTGGCGAATTGCGCCTGGGCTTTTCTCGGCTATTTACAATGTTTTGTATTCTGTGTAAAAAGGGGTTTTTTGGATTGGGTGGGGGGTTTTCGCATGTCGCTGGAGCAGGTGTGGGGTGCATTCAGTTTGTGGGGCGGTTCTTCCTAATATATGGGGGAAGAGTAGGAGAACTGTTTGGAGTATCGGGGGGTAGGTCAAGCACAATAAAGTATTTAGCCAGGTGGAGAGGCAAATTGACGTTATGCTAATTGTTACTGTTTGTGGGTTGTGGGAATCAGTTAGGGGAGGGGGTGGGGGTGAGGCAGGAAATTACATATTTATGTTTAGATTGTGCGGCGCAGGCCGAGGATGTTATTGGGTAGGATGCACCTGCTTCCAATAAAGCGGCCTTTATCACACTTACCTTGAGTCTCGGGTCGGTGCTTTCTCCCCCCCCCCCCCCCTCTCCCCAATGGGCCCCAAAGGAGCACCCAGGCATCATCTGAATTAGCACACACAAGTCGATTGCTTACTTTATAATTTTTCGCCCTCTGGTGGACGCCCATGTTGGGCCACTTCTAAAGCACGCTGGTACTTGTAGTGTGGTATCCAGTTCAATTCGACCCTCCAGTGGGTGATGTCGATAATTTTATTTAATAATATTCCAGTCACCGTTGCTCCTTCGCATTACCTATTTTCAAGGCTGCCGGAGTCCTAACCGAAGCCAGTCTTCGGTGGCAGCCACTGTCCTTAATCGTTTTCACGGGCACAGCAAAGGGTTCATTTCGGACAGTATTGGCGCTCTTGGTTGGTGGTGCGTCGCTTGCGGCGGAACCAAGCCGCTTTTACATCTCACAACTCTTCTCCGCTTGGAAAGAAATAGCCGCACTCCCAACGGTGATAATTCAAGGTTTATTTAATCAATGACGCTGGTAATCCTGACGCGTTTCAGTCAACTATGACCTTTCTCAAAGGAGCGTCCAGGCATCATCCGAATCAGCACACACAAGTCGATTGCTTACTTTATAATTTTTCGCCCTCTGGTGGACGCCCATGTTGGGCCACTTCTAAAGCATGCTGGTACTCGTAGTGTGGTATCCAGTTCAATTCGACCCTCTAGTGGGTGATGCTGATAATTGTATTTAATAATATTCCAGTCACCGTTGCTCCTTCGCATTACCTATCTTCGAGGCTGCCGGAGTATATATATATCTATATATATCTATCTATCTATATCTATATATATATATATATATATATATATATAGAGATAGAGAGAGAGAGAGAGAGAGAGAGAGATAGATATGTGTGCGTGTGTATTTGTATTTTTACTTGCTCCTTTTTTCACCTGCGTCATTGCAGCGTGTTGTCTTTTGGTCTGTTATGGAAGCAGCCAATACAGTGGCAAGCCAGGGCTCACTTTGTGTCAGCTCAAGTGATTTTGCTGGCTTAAAAGAGGTGCGTAATTGCTGTAGGTGTCAGACATGCACTGCTGCCTGCCTTGTTGCACCAGGACGTTCACGGGCTTAGAGGCCTTAAGTAGTTGTGTCAACAAACAGAATTCTGAGTGCCAGCTATGGATGGTTGATTCACTCCCACAGAGAAAGGTATTTTCCACCAGTGCCAGTGGAACGAAAACAACATCCTGGAAGAGAAACCGCCCTTAAGGCGACTGTGCTGCGTCATAATCCAGCACTGGAAAATATACAGGGGTTCCCTTCAACCATGCTTCTACTTAAATAAATCTTTATATAAGGCATTTTTTCGAATGCAAAACCTCAGGGCATGAAGTTAGTGCTAGTTGGTAAAGTGTGAGTTTTAACCTGCCACAGGGTGGTAGCCCAGGTTGGGGTACTTGGCACTCTGGCATAGAATGGACACCTGCAGTCCCCGTGACGAGGTGGGCAAAATGCGTCTCTCATCATAAAGAAACTAAAATGGAAAGTGAAGATTAATTTTCATTTTGAAAAAACTATATTAAACACTGGAAACATACTGAGTCCTTGATAATAATATTATCATCGCTGGTTTGGCCTCTTTCTTGGTTTTGGGATAGTTATAGAGTTACATAGAGATAGTATTTAGTGGCTAAACTGAATCCTTTGGAAACTGGGACCTGGGTTGAAATTCGGGCTTCTGACATTTGATAACAACTCGTAGGGCTTTAAGTGGGATGAAAAAAACTGGAGAGTCTCTCAAAGGTCATTGTAATTAAGGGAGTGGCTTAAAAACACGTAAACTAAAAATCTGTGCTTAGCACAGTGTGCTGCCCGACTTGTATTTTGCTGTTCTTGTCATTGCGCCTAGATATATGATACAAGTCACATCATGCCTACAAGTCACGACTATTGGCTTTGTCAGTGGTGGTTAGTTGCATAAGTTAAATAAGCAGCAACTATGGCTTGTATTTAATATTGAAAAAACTTCCACTTAAAGCCCTGGCGACACCATGACAATATTGCTTCTCCTGAGTTTCAAAAAGAGAAGGGAAATCAAGAGATAAAATGACTCTCTTAAAGGATTTCCCTTCCTCTACAACTCTCACCTGGCATGACGTCATGACGTAATGTCTCCACTAGAGAGAAGTGAGCAGTGTGAGCAGCACACATCCATGTGCTTGCTGTCACTGCAGTCCGGAAAAAAAACGGATCGCCTGTGCCAGGGCACAAAACAGAGCCCGATAGAGACCCGTTTTGAGGCCCCCTGAAAAAAACACTGCCAGTGCTCAGACCCGGTCCACTTAAAGCCCTGACAACTCGTGTGATTCTCAGTAAATTAGTTCATTTCTGTGTGGATGAAAACAAAATTGTAAGTACGTGTGAAATGTGGACCACTGTTAAATGTATTGGGGAAATGTGTACATTGCTACTCGACTATGTGTGCACAGTATACACACCGACATATGCTATCCTATGTTTTGTTTTGTTATGCTATGCTATGTTTTGCTCTCCTATGCTATGTTTTGTTATGCTATGCTATGTTTTGTTATGCTATGCTATGTTTTGTTGTGTTTTATTATGCTATGTTTTGTTTTGCTATGCTATATTTTATTATGCTATGCTATGCTATGTTTTGTTGTGTTTGGTATGCTATGTTTTGCTATGCTATTATATGTTTTGTTTTGCTATGCTATGTTTTGTTGTGTTTTGTTATGCTATGCTATGTTTTGTTATGTTATGCTATGTTTTGTTATGCTATGCTATGTTCAGTTTTGCTATCCTATGCTTTGTTTTGTTATGCTATGTTTTGTTGTGTTTTGATGTGCTATGCTATGTTTTGTTGTGTTTTGCTGTGCTATGCTTTGTTATGCTATGTTTTGTTATGCTATGCTTTGTTTTGTTATGTTATTCTATGTTTTGTTATGTTATGCTATGTTTTGTTCTGCTATGTTCTGTTGTGTTTTGTTATGCTATGCTATGCTTTGTTGTTTTTGCTATGCTATGTTTTGTTTTGTTATGCTATGTTTTGGTATGCTATGCTATGCTGCGTTTTGTTATGCTCTGCTGGTGAGGGTGTGTGAGTGTGTGTGAGGGTGATTGAGGGTGAGTGAGGGTGAGGGGGTGTGAGAGTGAGGGTGTGTGAGGGTGTGTGAGGGTGAGGGTGTGTGAGGGTGAGGGTGTGTGAGGGTGAGAGGGTGTGAGGGTGAGAGGGTTGTAAGGGGGTGTGAGGGTGAGTGAGGGTGTGTGAGGGTGAGGGTGAGGGGGTGTGAGGGTGAGGGTGAGGGGGTGTGAGGGTGTGAGGGTGAGGGTGTGATGGTGAGGGGGTGTGAGGGGGTGAGGGGGAGGGGTGTGAGGGGGAGGGGGTGTGAGGGTGAGGGGGTGTGAGGGGGTGTGAGGGTGAGGGTGTAAGCATGAGTGAGGGTGTGTGAGGGTGAGAGGGTGAGGGGGTATGAGGGTGAGTGAGGGTGTGTGAGGGTGTGAGGGTGAGGGTGTGAGGGTTGTGAGGGTGAGGGGGTGTGAGGTTATTAGGGTGAGTGAGGGTGTGTGAGGGTGAGGGTGTGAGGGTGAGAGAGGGTATGTGAGGGTGAGGGTGTGTGAGGGTGAGGGTGTGAGGGTGAGGGGGTGTGAGGTGTGAAGATGAGGGGGTGTGAGGGGGTGTGAGGGTGAGGGTGTGAGGGGGTGTGAGGGTGTAAGCATGAGTGAGGGTGTGTGAGAGTGAGAGGGTGAGGGTGTGTGAGGGTGTGTGAGGGTGAGGGGGGTGTGAGGGTGAGGGGGTGTGAGGGTGAGTGAGGGTGTGTGAGGTTGAGAGGGTGAGTGAGGGTGTGGGGTTGTGAGGGTGTGGGGTTGTGAGGGTGAGGGGGTGTGAGGGTGAGTGAGGGTGAGTGAGGGTGTGTGAGTGAGGGTGTGTGAGAGTGAGGGGGTGAGGGTGAGGGGGTGAGGGTGAGGGGGTGTGAGGGTGAGGGGGTTTGAGGGTGAGGGGGTGTGAGGGTGAGGGGATGTGGGGGCGAGGGGGTGTGAGGGTAAGGAGGTGTGAGGCGGTGTGAGGGTGAGGGGGTGTGAGGGTGTGAGGGTGAGGGGTGTGTGAGGGTGAGGGGGTGTGTGAGGGTGAGGGCTGTGAGGGTGTGGGGGTATGAGGGTGAGGGTGTGAGGGTGAGGGTGTGAGGGCGAGAGGTGGTAGAGTGAGGGCGGTAGAGTGAGGGCGGTAGAGTGGTAGAGTGAAGGCGGTAGAGTGGTAGAGTGAGGTTGACACGAGTTCAAAGATAATACAACTGGATAGATGTTTAAAGAAATCTCAGAGTTTTTAGCTCTGGCATTTTGCCTCCCCTGGCCACAGGAGATGCCCCACCCTTAAGGCCCCCATGCGTGGCACATCAGTCCCCCACTGATACCAGGACCATCAGGCCACTTGTCAACTACTCCCTTATCCAGGGAGTGATGATCAGGAATCTCTCCTACAGTATCAGCAGTCCAGCCATGTGCAGGAGTGGAGAAGAAGCCCAGGAAAGGGGTCAGGACAGTAGCAGGAGCCAGGATAACGGTTGAAGATTAGCATAAACAAAATGAATCAACGCTACATACATGTTTGTGTGTGCCCTCATAGGTGTCCATGAGTGCATGGGAGTGAGTATGTCAGTGTGCCTACTCGGATCAAATGCTTTCCTTTGGATAGTAATTCTTAGCAAACTTGTGGCCATCCATGGCATGATGTCCTCTACCTACTCCCACTATAATGATGGCCCTGGCACAAAGATGGCAATTCTTTGCAACCTGTGGGCATCCATGACATGATGCCTAACCCTGGTACAATGTTGTCTGTAGCAGAATGGTGCATGTCTTTTCAACTTGAGCTAGAATGGTGGTAATTCTTGATGTACTGTGGGCAATGGGTGGTAATCATGGCCCATTCTGAAATAATCCTTTCCTCTGCTTCAAGGTGGTAACACCAGGCATAATGTTGCAGTCAATAGGTTTGAGGTAGCGTGGCACTTGTGGAAATAATTTTGAATACACTTAATAGTAAGCCTACTCCGAGAAGCCAGAAACATTCGAATGAACACAGGTAACATGCACACCATTGTACATGCTCAGCCAACTCTCTTTCAAAATGCCAGGACGGATATTGCTTTGTTAATGCGTGTTATGGAGAGAGGGACAGGTAAAACTAAACCTAAACCTAATGTGCGTGCAAGTGCTTGTTGCCGAGAGTTGTGCTGGCATGAGTTATGATGGAGTTAAACTGGTAGAAATATATCTATATTAAGTAAACCACCAACTAATCAGCCTTACAATACAGTGCAGACTTTACAAACAAGCATTGGCCGCGCGGCCGGGCCGCAAAGGAATAATGAAAAACAACAAGCATGGGATGAATAAAAACACGGTAGTGAGGATTGGAGGTGAGTGTGACAAAACTCTGCAACTTGTTCCACCTCGGTGAGGTATATGGGCACTGAAACGGCAACTGGCTCAGCCCTACTGGGGAATTGGTGTTGGGCGGCGGTATCACTCTGGAGAGACTGCGTGGTAACTGCGTTGGTCAGTTTCAGAATCAGGAGGGGCAGAGTCAGCACAGTCTGCGAGGGATCAACGTGCCTAGCGGCAAAGCATAGCGGATGTAGCATTGCAGCTAGCAAGTTGAGTGTTTTCAAGCTGAGTGTCCCTAGAGAGATGGCAACACAGCAACAGCATTTGAGGAGCAAAGCTACTGTAAACAAGCACGGTAGGCTTTCACTTTCGTCCCGAAAAAAACCAGAGAACGGTGCAGAGAACGCCGAACCAAAAACGGCTTCCCCACGAAATGGATGCAAAAAAAACCAAGCTCTCGGCATTGCTGTGGCGGGGGGCGGGGGAGCACATTCCTTTGAAGTCTGATGGGCGGGGGAGCGGCCTGGGAGCGGATTCCTTTGAAGTCTGATGCCGAGGCTCAGACAAATTGTGGTGTGCGAGCGGAGTCCTTTGAAGTTTCATGCCGAGGCCGATGGTGTTTGATGTGCACGCGCCTGCCTCACACGCCTGCCTCACATGCCTGCCTCACATGAACTGTACGTGATCCGCAGCTAGGTAGACTTTTCAGACTGCTTACTATAATCTCGCCTATTCAATCCCTAACGGGATAGAATAGGCGAGACCTAAAAAACAGCAGTCCAGGTAAAGGGGTACAAGCCCCGCACAGACACATGCTCTCTCCTGAGGGGCCCAGCTGCAATCAGCTTTGAGACCTTTAAAGCCTCGGGCGCGATCAATTGGCACAGCCCGAGACAGGAGAAGACACAAGACGCACCCCTCCCCTACACCCCCCATCCCCAGCTCCTCCTAACACAAGATCCTACCTTGGTCCCACTTCCACAGTCGGTTAAACCAAGTACATATGAAAATAATGCCATGGCATAAACTATTCATGCAGATACGCAGAGTAATAAACTACTGATTCCCCGTGTTGTGGGAGGGATAAGCTTTATGACTAGCTGACGGCACAGTTGCTACATTTGAAACCCAGTTACGTATGTGTGACCTGGAAGCCCTCAAAACTAGTTTCCACAGGCGTTATAGTCTGTGACCTGCAGATCACACAAACCCATGTATGGAACAGTACAGAATTTGATAGTGGTCTTCCAAAGGGGGCCAGTAACCATAGTAACGGAGAACCAAGGAAAAAGGAAAAAGAGAACCAGCTGAAATCTAAGGGAGCTGGGGCACAGAGAATGAGTGAGAAAGACAGGGTGAGTGGCTGGTCAAGCAGACCAGGGAAGTGGAAGGTGGGTTTAGGGCAGTGGCTATTAGCTTGTGCTACATTTTTGTTGTTGTTATTTGCGTGTGCTGCAGTGTATAGGAAAACTGGCAGGTGAGATGCTTAGTTGTTATCAGTGGGTGCTGCACGAAGCAGTAAATGGGTGGCAGTTGTTACACGGGCAGCATGGAGCAGAAAAAGAGAGGTACTTATCGGCACGCAGTGGGTGATGCAGTAGATCAGTGGTGGTGCTTTTGGCAATCCTGTATGGTACAGCTAAGGGGGGATAAATATTGGTAGGCAATGAATGCATGGTCTGGCAGAATGGTGGTCAATATCACCATATGGAACACTGAAATGGAGGTAGGTATTGACAGGTGCTCCACGAAGGTTAGAAAGGAAAAAGAACAGAAATGACTATGTGAAGGGTGGAGAAATAAAAGACTGCTTGTTACCGGCAAGAACAGCAGAGTACGGTGGAAGTTCTGGTAAGGACTGGTAAAAGAATGGTGCTTGTTGGTGCATGTTGCATTCTGTTGTAAAACAGTGGTGGTTGTTGGCACGCACATCAGGGCCGGCCTAAGGCATGTGCAAGCTGTGCACCTGCACAGGGCCGCCAAACCCCAGGGGCCGCCACGCCAATATATATCCTTAGATACATATTTGCGTGGCGGCCCCTGGCAGGGATTTGGCGGCCTCGGGCCCCCTACCTACACTCCCTACTCAGGGCCTCCGTGAGCCTAGAGCCGGCCCTGCGCACATTAGGGAGAAGTAAGCGTGTGGTTCTTCCTGGCACGCCCTGCAGTGGGGAGCATTACATGGGTGGTGGATGTTGGTAGGTCTTGCTTGGAGAAGTAGAAAAGGTGGTGGTATTGGCATGTGCTGCATGCAGCAGCAACAGCGCACAAGCTATTGGAAGGTACTCCATAGGAAAGTTAAAAGGTAGTGGTTATTAGGAGGGCAGTACCTGGATCAGGACAAGGGTCGTAGTTATTGGGTGGTGGTTGTCGTCAGGCATTGTATGGCTTAGTATAAAGAGGGAAGGTATTATACATGTACGGATTAGCATTACCTTTCTACTATGTCTGTGTGCAGTGAGGAAGGTCCTGGTGATACGGAGTGGGCTGCATCGCACGGTATAAGGTGGTGGTGGCGAGTTACTTCTTGTACGTGGTGTTTTTGTCTGTTTGGTGAAATCTGCATGCTAGGGAAGCTCCCACTGCTACACAAATGCTGTATCCCATATTTGTGTGAGAGGGGTGGCTCGCCAGCTGCGCACGCTAGGCTTATTCTCTGAGCGAGGCAAGATTACACAAGCATTAGAAATGCAAGAGGTCTCACATTTGCTTAAATTAGAGCTTTTGCCATTGTAAATGGCGTTGTAAATGACAATGTCTTTTATCACATACAAAAATTTGTAATGAAAGACCATGACGATTGACTCTTAACTGTGAAGCTCTTCCCAAACTACAACATTTAAAACATGGCCTATTTGGGAAACATTGTCTGAACAACCTCCACTATTGCCCAGTGGGTTTGTGTGCCTGCTGGAGAGGTGTGTTTGTAATTTGAATAACAAATACAAATAAATACTGAGTTACATTTTAGTAATATTATTAATTTTGAGTTTATACAAATAAAGAATTTCCCTTTTGTTTTTTGTGCATGTGAGGGTTGCTGTGATTGTAACTTCCTGGAATGTGTTGGTTGGTCTGTTTGGTAAGATTTCTTAGTCAATAGATCACTGTGGGTATGTTGGGTGTGTGAGTGGCTGCAGTGCTGGTTGTTTTATATGGGCACCTTCTTGCTGGTGTGCGGGGCCCTCGATGGGAACCCCAGCCAGGCGCCCCAGGACCCAAGTGCAGAGCCGAGAGGGCAGGCAGAATGTGGTTCTGTGGGGGGGGTGGAAATGTGGTTTTCCATGAGCACACCGGTGCAGGGGTCACCCTTCTCTGTTCACATGCCCTTAGACCAACAAAATAGAGATTGGCACTGAAGCTGGAATTCAAATAACAAGTTTATTAATCACTCATGAGTGGGACTACATCCACACACCACACTCAAGTGCGGCCTGAGGTAGTACATTGAAGTCACAGAACACAGGCCTTATATACAGCTTTTTCTGCACTGGTAAGCATGTGGATACAAATAGAAGGTGCAGGCCTACACAGGAATAGTTACTGACAAACATGGACAGATGGAAATCACTTATTCAGCAAAGTGGGAGGGGGAGAAGGAGTGCTTATGGCAGCAGAAAGGGATTGACAGTTGAGTCTGAGACCAGGTGTTCTGACAGCTACAAACTCTTTAGCATGCATATTGCTTTTAGCTGAGTCAGGAGCTCAACTAAAATAGACAGCACAGGCAGGGAAAAAGATGAGCAGCAGAGGATGGGAGAATTACAAATTCAACAAAATGGATGCCATAATCAAGATGATTTCAGCTTATGCTGCCAGAAATTATTTCAGATTTCCACAGGGGAGTCTCTTCTCCAGCACACACCAGCACTAACCTCAGGCGCAGCAGCCTACCTACCTTCTTGCAGGACATTCCCCGGCTTTCACCTGTATCCTGCAGAAGACCTCGCTAGTGATAATGCATCATTGCCTTATTTTTGCGTCCCGCTTCGTTATTTAGGAGAAAAAAAAACCACAAACAACACCACATGAGTCTATGGCACCTTAGCGGACCCCGCAGAAGTTGCACAGGGTCCCCGGCACTCGCCACCTACTTCTCAGGTTGGGGAAGGAGTCTTCGAAGTGGAGCGGGTCCAAGCCCTTCTTCCTGGGCTGCAGCTCCTCGAGGTCGACGGCCTCCCGCTGCCTCCTGCATCCAGCCTCCGGATCGCCCCAGCCTGCCGGCAACTCCTGGGGCGGATAGAAGCTCTCAGGGTGGTCGCTGAAGCTGGGCAGCGCCGTCCTCAGTGCCACCATGGATGGGGTCCCCTGCCCAAGGCTGGCGCAGAAGGTGTTGGAGAGGCGGCTGGCGAACGATGCCAGGGGGACGAGTGGCAGGATGACGGACTGCAGCTGGCCGGGCGAGAGGGCCTGTGGCAGCACCAGGGGCCTGTAGGGCATGAACATGGCATATACGGTGTACACCAGGTGTCCAGGCCCTGGCTGCGGGCTCCTGATCAGAGAGTCAATGGAGAAGGCCGTGCCCTGGCCGCTGGGTCTCTGCATGGCGGTGGAGTGGAACTTCTGCCACAGGTGGGAGCCGAAGTTTTGCCGGCGGACACTCAGAGCAGGCAAACAGATTGTGCTGCTACAAGCACTGTCTGTGTATTTATCTTCCGGCTTCTGATAGCGGGTTTTAACGCTTTAGCTTCATTAACAAACTATGCGTGCTGGGATAAGGATGGCCACCTCAAATAAAAACCATCAACATCACAAGAATCATCTATTTATCGAGCAGAACGCACCAGTGATAAATTCGCGGTCACGGATTCTTACTGCCTAGCTAATGTTCTCGAAGCACAGAGAACATGTGAAATTTGTGTTTGAGCTAAACGATTTATTTGAAATACAATGACCATGTTAAACGGGTTTTATTTTAATTTGAATTAATTTTCACATGAGAGAAACATACATAAAGTAAGCAATGAATGATACGCTTGTATTTTCAAAACTGAAGGTTCAAGTAATATTCTCAGGTGCTAAGAACTGCAAAATGAGTGATGAACTAATTAGAAACAGATGGCCCCCTAAAGCTCGCTCTGCGGAATGAAACAAGGGATGAACTAATTAGAAACAGATGGCCCCATAAAGATAAGAAATTGCTTCATGACAGCCGAAAAGCAGAAGATCCGGTCCGGATGGATTGGACGAAAAGGGGCAAGGGTGGAAACCAAAAAGCCTCAGTTTCAATGGGAGGCCACCATTTTATATAAACGATGATGCCAGCCAATGAAAATGAGGGGTGGGGCTTCAAGTCCCCTTCTGAAATCTCCTCATCCACAATATCTCTTGCCAAGCGAGCAGCGAATGGGCTGCAATGCTAGACGAGACCTAAAAATGGGGAACAAGACTTCGCTCATGCCGATGCCAAAGTCTCATGGTATTTTTCTGGCCGAATTTACTAGATGAAAAAATTGAGGATGGGAAAACCTACCAACTCTGAATCAGGTGTAGCAAACTTCCATGCAGTAAATTCACCCAGCCTGACTCAGAATGAGCTCCAAAGGGTTGTGTCAAGGGTATCATTTGGTTCAAATCAAAGTAAAGTCACTGTATGATAAAGTTTGCTTATCTTTTGGGGTTATGATGAGTGTTAGATTGAGAGTTGGGGCTCTGATAATTGTGTCAGATGATATATTAATTTCGGATTAAGATTCTAGATCAGTTTATTGTGTAGGATCGAACCGAGAATGTTCATTTGCTTCCTTCATGTGTTGTTCATAATGGTTTCTTCGTGTTTGTCAATCAAAGTAAAATACATTTACCTTTATGATGGTTTCTTCATAATCATTTCTTCACGATTATATTGCTCCATATTTGCATTCTTAATTAAAACAAAGATTACTTTCAGACATTTGAGTCATAATCGTATTGGAATAATTCTTTGACTGAAAATTAAATTGAAGTCTCTCTGGTTTGTCTAGTCAAGATGGTTGGAATGAAGTCAGTTAAGGGCCCGGAAGTGATGGGATGCCAAGTTACAGACTGCCTCTCACACAATTGTCCGTGCCTTAACACGTTCCGCATCCAACCAACAGCTCTTCAACAGTCCTCTGAAGCCTTCAGGATGACCAACCATCATTTTAAGAATTTCTCTTGTCGGAGGGGTACGGTCATCAGCGCTTGCCCGACCACACAGTTCAGGGTGGATCATGTCCACGATGACATAAAATGGGAACTATGACCCTGGTGGAAACCTGTGGTCATCGCCTACGGAGGCAGTGACCGGAAGTAGGTGGGGACAAGGGAAGCTGAAGTCTGGGGAGACTGGATGACACACAAACATGCTACCTCTGTGCTGCATCACTTATCTGTCCAAATATAAGAAACAGTGCCTCTATTCACCCAGTCTTCAGTCCCTCTTTCCTGCTTATGTGGACAAAGGTGGGATGCATACCTTTGGTCTGTCACTATTGTCCATCCCTTGCCGATTCAGCAGACTCTATTAGACTTTTAGCCAGTGGAGGTCTTTTAGGTGCTGGGTGATGTGTTCATGTCGTGGGATGCAGAGGACGAGTTTGGCAGCGGTGTTCTGGATGGTCTGGAGTTTACGGAGCAGGGATTTGTTGATTCTGGCATAGAGGGGGTTTATGTAGTCCAGTCTGCTTGTAATGAGTGCATGCGTGACAGTTCTCCAGGATTTGGGAGATCCACTTGCAGGTCTTGCGAAGGATGCCGAGGGTGTTGAAGCACATGAAGGAGACAGCGTTGATCTGTCAGGTAATGGTGTGGGAGGAGTCGAGTATGATGCCGAGGTTCCAGGTGTGGTCCGTGGGAGTGGGGGGGGGGGTTGCTGAGGGCTGTGGGCCACCAGGTGTTGTCCCATGCTAAGGGAGTGGGCCCGAGGACAAGGACTTCTGTCTTCTCCGACTTGAGCTTCAGACAGCTGCTGCCCAAACAGGATGCAACGTCTTTCATTCCTTTCGGTAAGCTGAGTCTGGTGGTGTCGGGTTCCTTCGTGAGGAATAGGATGAGCTGGCTGTCATCCGCATAGGAAACTATGCTGAGTCCATGCTGTCTGACGATGGCGGCAAGGGAGGCCATGTAGATGTTGAAGAGCGTGGGGCTGAGCGATGATCCTTGGGGTACTCCGCAGTTGATCACTGTGGATTCGTAGAGGAAAGGCGGGAGTCTGATTCTTTGGGTTCGGCTGATGAGGAAAGAGCGGATCCAGTCTAGGACGGTTCCCTGTATGCCAGCGTTGTGGAGTCTGGCAGTGAGAGTGTGCTGGGAGACGGTGTCGAAGGCTGCAGAGAGGTCTAGTAGGATGAGGGCTGCGGTGTGGCCCTGGTCGAGGAGAGTGCGGATGTCTTCTGTGGCCGCAAGGAGGGTGGTCACGGGCTGTGGTTGCTGCGGAATCCGGATTGGGAAGAGTTGAGGATGGAGTTGGCTTCGATGAAGTTCATTAGCAGGATGTTGATGATCTTCTCTGTGACTTTAGCCGCGAAGGGGAGGAGCGAGATGGGTCTGTAGTTTTTGAGGTCCGTTGGGTCGGCAGAGAGCTTCTTGAGGAGGGTCTTGACTTCTGCGAGTGTCCAGTTGTCGGGGAATGTGCTGCATTTGATGGTGGCGTTGATGGTGCATCGTAGCTCGGGATGCTATGGCGGCGGTGCCTCTGTGGAAGATGTGCGGCGGGCAGGGGTCCGTGGAGGCTCCTGAGTGAATGCTCTTCATGGTCGTTGCTAAAGCTCCAACTTAAATTGGGGCTCCCAGTGTCCTGTTCTTAGAGATAATTACAGAAAACCATCAATTTCTCTGTTTGTATTTATTGCCACCAGCGTAGCTAGGGGGGGGCGAGGGGGGCGGTCCGCCCCAGGCGGCACCTTTTTTGAGGCGGCACTGCACGAGAGACTTCTTTGGGGGCTGGGCTCCGAGTTGCGAACTTAACAATCTAAACTGTATTGATTCGCCGGCCTGCTTTCACTTTCGTGAGTCCATGGGAAGGAGCTCTGCTGAACTCAGAATGGCTCCAGGGGGCTGATCTTGGCGAGGTAACAGCAGGTGCTGTAATTATGAATCCCGGGGCCGGCTGCATCACGCGCGCTCGACCAAGCCTGTACCACCATGGCCTGGGTCGCGGCAGGGTCACTTAAAACACCTGGGCAGACTGCGGCTGCCAGAGTGGTTCGCTCGCGTCCCAAGAGCACCAGGAACTGTGCAGCTGAGGTGATCTGGGCAGCCCGAATGAGCCTGATGTGGGAGGCCGACACAACAGGGAGAGGAGTGCTAGGCGGAAGGCATCGCGTGAAAAGCAGGCCGCAGATGCAATTTCTTTTCAAGTAAGTGTGTGCCCAGCCCTGGTCCGGAGTTAGAGAGGGGTCGCAGGGCGTAACTTGCTGGCAATAAACAGTTCCAGATTATCTGTTCTCCCGGGTTTGGTTTGCATTCCGACCTCCTCTGAGATCAAAGCTCGGCGCAGGACTCGTTTAATGAATTGTTTGTTGTGCCATTAGCCCCTGGAGGTCAGAAGGTGTGTTTGAATTTTTCAAGGCGTGGCGGAAGAAAGCTATCTATTCTATAAAAAATATAAATCCCACTTGAACTGTCCGATTTTTCCACCAAAACGTCATGATGGCTCTAAGGATTATATTTTTCACAGAAGCTCGAGCCACGTTTTGTATGACCAGAGAAATGGAAATGAAACACCACCACGCATGGAGAGGTGAATAATGGGGTAAAATCTACGAGGATGTGTGTGTGTTTTTTTTAAATAGATGTGCACCGTTATATACTGCTCTGTTAAGTACCATTTCAACATTCAACTTTTTAATTTTTCTTGAAAGTCAAAATAACTTTTTAAACTGTATGAAAGTTGATCGAATTTTTTTCAACTTTCGCTCTGACTTACCCTAGCTTAGCAGGACTGCCTAGGAAATGCTGTTTGTTACTAAACCTGACTCTTAAAGGACGATTACAATCACGCCACACCTTTTAAGACTGTTTGTCTGTATTGGTGCAATGCTTGCCTACACACCTCTGGATGAGAAGAGTCTGACTTTATTATTAAACTATTTGCACGATTTTCTGAAGTACCTTGCAAAGAATGCACTAGTATTGTTCAGCACCAGTGACTATGAAGTTGCATCTCCTGGAGCCACCCCTGCCTGCCATAGACCCTGCTTGGAGCGAGTGAGGTAAGAGGAGAGCAGCAGCAGATTCAGAGGGGTGGGTGGCTGAGTCTGTGGCTGGTCCATGATAGCTGCAAAGGTTTCCGATTGCTGTGTGTGGCACTTTCAGAATTTCATTGTAATTATGAGTGACATTTCATCATCTAGAAGTCACACTTTCTCAGGGGCAAAAATTAAAATCCCTCATGTATGTGCATGTAACTTGCATGATCGAGGTAACTATTAGCAGCAATACTACGTGTCTCTCGCCCATCTTTCAAGTGCTCACCAGCCTTTTTCCCCAGCACCCCCCCCCCCGGGCGGCAATCGGAGGGATAGCCCCGGGCGCCACAAGCTCTAGCTACGCCCCTGTATTGCTTAATATAGTGTTTAATATAGGAAAACAGAAACATTTCTTCTTTTGACTGTTTCTCATTGCTGTCAGTCATGACTGCCAGTCCAGTAGCTGTTTAGATTGACAGGTAGGGGTAATTAAAATGATTAAAAAAAGGACAATGTTTAATGATGAAGCTTTGAACAGCTGCAGATGTGCACCTTTTTACATACAATGCAAACCTTTTCATATACGTGTAGCATTATATAGTGTTGTGACTGCTCCTAATGAGGGTGACGTGGAATATGTCCATGCACAATACATAGACCTGGTCGGGCTGAGGAAATCAGCACAGGAGGCAGGCTGGCCGGGTGGCAACAATAGAAACATGTCTATGCTAGTTCCACTAATGATAATCCATTTATTTGCTCAGCACGAGCTGACATTTTGCTCCTTAGCAGTGTGTTTTGGTACTTAGACGACTCCATATTATAAACTGTAAAAGAATGAAAGGTTCTCTAAAAACCTGCAAGGATCTAAACTTATACTTTGCCTGTAAGCATCAGTTTGCAGTGGATAAATACATCACTGGGTTATTTTAACAAGACTTTATGATGTGCCTCATACCTTACACAAACATAACCCGCTTATCTGTCTTTCCCAGAATATATTTCTGTGACCTAAGTTACATGGAATGCTCTTGGACAGGCACATTAACCCTCCGGGCTGTTTTACGAAGATTCAAACCTTTGGTAGAGATCATACAATGACCTGTGACTTCAGCCAGTGCATTAACCACGCAAGCTACCACGGACCAGAACAACATAAAAACACTGCAACATGAAACGCGACATAAAAACCAATCTAAATTTTAATTTAAAGTGTGTCTGCCAATTTCGCACTTAGATTATCATAGCCATGGCCACTGGAATTATGCGGAAGGAGAGGGCTAATTTAGGCAGCAGGGTTGAGTACATGATGGAGCAAGAAATGCAAATTATGCGGCATAATGTGGCACATTTTATATAATGGTATTACTCCATTATTTTATCATTTTTACACTTGCCAACACTGTCTGGGCATTGGTTGCACCTCATTAGCAGCAGTTTAACACCCAAATATAGCAATAAGCAACAGAGAATTGACCAGTCAGACTTTGCAAAGGCCATACCGCAGTGCGTCAACATGTGTCACTGCACTTTTAGTAACTTAACTGTTTGAGCTAGGAAAAACTTTTTTTTGTGTCAAAATCTGCTTATGCAACCGCTGATGGATTATGTGGCAAATGCGGCAAATCGATAATTATGCGGAAAACACAGCGGCCTCACAATCACATATTTCCAGTGGCCATGATCATTACTCTGGCACCACTGTCACCTAGTGGAGGCACAGGTGGGTGGTGCTGCAGGAGGTCTTGATGGGGAATGCCAGGCAGTGTAGTTCTTCAGGGACTTCTGACGTGAAGGAAGTGTCGCAACTCCAGAAGCCACCATTTGCCCAAAGATTAGTGTAGCAAAGTATTTCAAGGGCATCAGTCACTTAAGCTACCACAGAGCTATAGACCTCATGCCAGTAACCCTACATGTGTAAAATACCATGCCAAGCACTTAAAAGCTGGAATCATCTCAGTAGCACCTCGTGTACAATACCAACGCTTTGTGATAACAATTAAGCAAAGTAGTAAGGCAGGTTTTAATATTATACTTTTGTAAACTTAAACACCTTAAACACACAAACTTAGATCTGCCTGTTGAGATAACATTTTCTAAAGTTGTGAGGCTATTTTGAAACCATTTTCTTTGTGATGCAGCAGAGATTGCAGACAAAAAGAGAGTGGTGCATTAATTCCAAAATCCAAATCCGAAATAAACAAGGGTTGAAAAAAGCAGAAAGAGGAGTGTTTAAGACAGAAAAAGGAAGTTGCTTCCGTATGTACCGTGGCCTCTCAGTTCCTGGCACTTTCTTCCTGTTTAAAAAAGAAAAATGTGTTCCCTGCTCAGACGTTAACCTAACAGACCCATTCTGGTAAAAATTCAACTAGAAATAAAATTTTGAGTTGATTTTCTGGGAATTCACATTAAAAGAATTGCCGTTTGCATTAAGATTTTTTAGTTTTACGGTAAAGCAATAACCTGAAAAGTTCACTCAGATAAAAACTCAACTTGAGATGTTTGTTGACCGTCCATATTAAGGGAACTGTTGCTTGCATTGGGAAGATATTGCTTGTATTTGTGCCAATCGCATTGTTTTGGTGCGTCTCGCATTACAATTTCTCCCAGAATGGGAGTACCATTATATGGCATAAAGGCATAATCTCAGTAATTACATGTGAATTTCATTAAAAAGTTACCAAAATTACACTGGTGTAATTTTAGTTTGATAGGGTTGCAGTAAGGAAACTCGTGATATGCTTGGCGGTGCCACAGCGTCACCACCAAGCATATTGCGGTCTCAGACCGCATGCCACCACCAGGGATAGCGGATCCTGACGGTTGCGGCAGGCACAAAATGGTCCTGGCATTTGCGGCAGTCACAAAATGGTCTGACCACCATACTTCTAATATGCCAGTCGGACCACTGGTGCAGCAGTCCCTGACCCCCCCACTGGTTCGGCGGTTCTTCGTAATCAGGCTTTTAACGTCGGTATAGCCCAGCTACTGAGGGCTATAAGGCTATTAGGACATTCTGCCACTAGAGAGAAGAATGTTCTAATAAATAAAACAAAAGCCTCACGGAGCCCCAAGGGTTTGAAATCCCCTCAGCTCCCTGAAGCCTTTGTTCACAGCAAAAGCTGTGAAGGACAACATTGGAATATTGGAGCTCCGAGCTTCTACTGGCCATTAGAATCCCGGTGCACTCTATTGTTTTCAACGGAGCTCCCAACATTTCATTGTTCTAATATGTCAAAAGCCCTGGACTAGAAACAGCATCTAATATGACATGGAGGGTGGTGGTCATCCCCGCCCTGTCATATTCAACTTAAGGCCTCACCATGGAGACCCGGTGGTATCACCCCAGCAGCCCCATGCTGTACTTTATTCAGATCTGTACACCAGTGCTACTTCTTTATTGCTCTTCTACTTCCAGCCCTCCCTCTTTAGGTTACCCTGATTGTGAAATGAAGAACAATTTATGGTTATACAAACACCCACTCTTCAATCAAACCACAGTCAATGTACACTGATAAACTTCACTTTAGGACAAGACACACATCATTTGTTGGTTGTGAATGTTGTTTTGTGATGTGTTGACACTGGACATCACCAATCACCTTTCATTAAAGCTTGCCTTAAAAGAAAATAATGACTGTCTCTGTCAGTAGAGAAGACCATTGTGGATAGGATTGTCAGAGGTGTGAGATGGCCTGTATGAGACTGGACAAATAAACTGATCCAAGAAAATCTCAAAGGCTGATAAGGCTGCTTCATGTGGCACTGATTCAGAAGCTCCTGCTGACCACATGCTCATGATTAACAAAATAACCCATGCCCACCTTTACTCCTTTAAGACACACAATTAATGAGCAAAAGGATGTACGAAATGGACCCCGGTCCTATCGATTGGTCTTGTCCTCTATAGAAAAAACTGTATTTCAAACATTAAGCTGTTACTCAGTTTGTGATTTAAAAGAATACCGGTGCTGTCTGTTTGCAGATGGTCCAGGGAAGCCTAGCTATATGGCAACCCCACTGAAGTACAGCTAAATCTGATAAACAATCGCTCTTTCAAAAATTAGATACAATTTTGAAAATGTGATTTCTTAAGTCAATATATATGTTTGTTTTTAGTGATTTTTATATAATTGGCAGGACCTAAAGAAGCAAATATTTCACGAAACATGTGTTGGCCAAGATTATTTTTTTTAAAATAGTAATAAATAAAGTCATTGACTCAAACCAGAGAAGTGTGTTCCTACCAGATATCCCTGTATATTGAGATATTAATCAGAGCTGTTATTACCCCTTATAAACTGTAGAGGAGTCATCCTCCTAAGCTGTGCACTGCTACAACCTTTGCTCATTATTGATTCTGATAAATAAGGGGTTCTTTAAGTGGTATCCTCTGGGGAAGGGAGTAACTTTAGTCACACCTTCACATCAACTATGCTCCAGCCTCTTAGGCACACCTTTCCTTAAGGTTCCACTACCATAGGTGCGATTTTTCAATGATTACAGCTTCTGAGGCACCGCAGATTGATAAAAAACAAATACCTTTTACTGTGATTGCATTGCCGCACAAGTGGCACTTGGGATTTATGAGATGCAGATAGCAAGCATTATATGGCAAACTACTGGGATTATTATCATCGGGACTCTAAATACCAGCAGCCCATTGATATGTCCACGCCCACTGGGGCGGGAGCAATACTTTAAAAAACTGCTGTGATTCCGGTCTTGCATTTGGCCCGCAGCTCCTGAGGAAGTGATCCTTATCACGAAACGCATTGGGCTTTACTTATAAACAGATGGTTCATGTCGCCATTGGTGCCAGCTTCTCCCCCAGCTACGCTCTTTACACATGGGCTGGCGGGAGGAGCTGGTACTGGGTGACACCTACAAATCATATATGGAAAACAATGTGAAATTGTGGCTGCGATTTATTGGTGATTTGTTTATTATTTGGGATGGGACCTACACCAATGCACACAGAATTTGTCTCAGCCATCAACATCAATTAATTGAATGTAAGTTTCACAGCACTTATCAGCGACAAAGTGGTGCATTTTCTGGATGTGGAAGTAGACATAGAAAATAACAAACTAGAAACAAAAATATATTGAAAACTGCAAGCAACTCAGTGCTACTCTCATCCAGCTTTCATCCATGACATCTGATAGAAAGCATTGCCTATGGGGAAATGTTGAGATTAAAAAGAGTTTGCAGTAACCCAAGAGACCAACACTCAGCACAACAGGCCAGCAAAACAGTTTTTTGGAGAGAGGTTACGCCAGAAAAACGATTGAAGCAGCCATTGCTAAAACAACTAGTTTATGCAGGTCTAATCTTCTGGCACCGAAACTAAAAAGTCAAAACGACACAGGGGGTGTATGAAGATGCATTTTGGCATACAATAAACAAAACAGAGCATTAAAAAACATCATGAGACACGACACAACTGGCCAATAGTTTTAAGTGATCCTATTTTTGGAGCCTTGCCACCCTACAATTTATGTTGTATCACCCACAGACGAGCCCCCTCCATGAGCAACTGTTTGGTCAAAAGCAACCCAGAGATAACAGAACAGCATTTATGGCAACGTAATGGGTTTGTAAATTGCAAGAGTAGCAAAGCATGCCAATACGGAATTACTAAAACAGCTTACTCCACACCGTTTGGCAAAAAGGAACGAAAGATCATGAAACCCCTGCATTGCAAAACAGATCATGCAATATATGTACTAGAGTGCTCCTGCAATTTACAATATGTAGGAAGCACCAAATTGCACGCTAATAAGAGAATATTGCAACATATACGAGCCATAGTTAACCAGGATGCAACCTACCCAATGGCTCGCCACTTCAAAGAGATATATCAAAGTAATCTGGAACATCTCAGATATTACCTGATAGATACAGTGGTGGCCAACAGAAGGGGCGGTGATCAAAAAGGCACCCTTAGAAAACTTGAAACAAGGTACATTTTAGATCTGGATTGCAAGTCTCCGGGAGGTCTCAATACAACTGTGGATTTCTTTACTTGCCTGTATTGAAACTCCCAGTTCTTTTCTAACACACATTACTGACTTTTTAACGCCTCATTTAGTACTGTCTTGCAGACTCAGTTATAATGGAAAGGCATACAGATAACTCCTGTGTACATTGGCTCACTGTGAGGAGATTGATGAAGCTATTATGGAAAACATAACGTATTAAAACGACAATTAAATCAATGAAAGAAGGCACCAAAATATTCACTGGCTGCTACACCAACCTGATCAACAATTAATAGTGTTTTTTTTAATATATTAGCACCAATGCACTTTAGTAAGTAACAAGAGCTACAAACACTCACCAAACATTCCTTGCACTGACCATACTTGCATTTGCACTTTGGTATATCTTCTAAAACGTAGGCAGTATTTACAACTCGGATTCACCAGTAATTGCCAAAATGTGTATACATATGCTATTATTTATTTAGACCGATTTGAGAACTTTTTAATGCATTATGCATCAATTTATGAATTGTTGGAAGTCTTACAGAGCTATCTAAGGTTGTTATTGTATTTAATACATTTATTGGGATATTTATATCGTAAAAATGTTTTTTCAATTACAAGCAATAATTGTCATCTAACTTTTGGTAACTATATGACAAATTACCTTTACATGGTGAGAAGTAAGCGGTTTGTCGACTATATGCTACAACATTCCAGGAAGTATGTCTTTACTATCTATGCCTAAGCACTTGTCACCACGCACGTATCACTTTAAAAAGAAAAAAGTAAGGCAGCGTTCGTCATGTGATCAAGGTCCGAAACGCGTAATTGCCGATTAATAAAGGAGTTACACTTTTTGCACCAAAATTGTGGCCCGCTTCTGCTTTCAACAAAGGATTAAAGTGGAATGGAGCAGAAATTAAATATATATATATACATATATATATTATATCTTCTGTCTGTATAAATAAAAATGTAAATGTACGTTTGTTCAAAATTGTAAATCTCCGAAAGTGCTTCACCGATTGCTTTTAAATTTTGACACAACGTTGGATTCGAATACGCGCGTGTTTTTATATACACAACGTTGGATTCGAATACGCGCATGTCGAATAAGCGTGTGTTTTTAATTGAAAGCCCGAAAAGACACATAAAAATGTCAATATTCGTTTGTTAAAAATCATAAATCTCCGAAAGTTCTTCACCGATGGCTTTGAAATGTAATCGAAAGTCCGAACAGACACATAAAAATGTCAATGTTCGTTTGTTAAAAATCGATAAATCTCCCGAAAGTTCTTCACCGATTGCTTTGAAATTTTGACACAACGTTGGATTCAATTAAGTGCGTTTTTATATATACACAACGTTGGATACGAATACGTGCGTGTACAATACGCGCATGTTTTTAATTGAAAGGCCGAACAGACCCTATCGATTGGGTTGCTGCGCAACAACTACAATGGACGCATAGACACAATAGTCTACATATATTAGGATGGACAGTTGGTGTCAGGATGGCAGACTGGGAAGTGGGTGGAGGGAAGGGTGAGGAGTTGGTTCACTTTGCAACATTAAGAAAGGACGCATAGAGACAATAGTCTACACATATTAGAATGGACAGTTGGTGTCAGGATGGCAGAGCTGGAAGTGGGTGAAGGGAGGAGTTGGTTCACTTTGCAACATTAGCGCTTGTTTAAATATACACAACGTTGGATTCGAATACGCGTGTGTACAATACGTGCGTGTTTTTAATCGAAAGGCCGAACAGACCCTATAGATGTGCTTGCTGCGCTACAACCACAAGGGGCGCATACAGACAATAGTCCCAAAAACATATTGTATAGCCACAAGCATTGTGAAATTAAACATATTAGAAACGTGCGCTTACTCTTTTCTTTCTCTTCCATTTAACCAGACTGAGCCACAGCAACGCGTGGCCGGGTACAGCTATATATATATTTGGGATTTTATTTTTTTGGCTGCATGGGTTAATGTGGGGATTGAAAAATAGGGTGGTTGCAAAAAAAAACTTGCACCCTGTCGCAGGCACTCCATGGTGTCTGCCACATTGTTCATGGTTGGAAAGAGGGGTCCCATGGGTGCCCCCACGGACCCCAACCGGAGGACTCCGAGTGAAGGGGGACCTGCTATGGGCCACCAAAGTCAGTTTCCAACAGTAGTTTTGTGTTGGACAGACCAATTCAGAAAGGCTGCCCGAACCCGACATCGTAATACGTCGGTCGGAAATGCGATCCATAGAGCTGTATGATTGGCTCCGACCGACTCAGAGTCTCCGAATGCCGGTCGTAACCGAGTCAAAAAGACCAAACGGTTATCCTCTATCATAATCGTCGTTTGGAAACGTTTCCTAGTCGGTCGAAAACATGGGTTCTGACGTGGGTTAGGGAAATCCGAATGCCGTTCGAAACCTTTACGACAAACATTGTAATTAGGTCCTTAATGTAATATCTATTTTAAATATGAACAAAAAATATGATTTGGGGACTGTTTATAGTTTTTATTATTATTTCATCACTGTATATTAAAATTACAAAATGTTATTGTTATTGGAGTTAGGGCCTTATTACGACTTTGGCGGTCCTCCTGCAGCACCGCCACCGCTCCGTCCATAGGAGGACCACCAAGGCCATGGTGGTGCTGCGGCAGTCTCATGGCAGTGGTATGTTAGGCTCTTAGGAGTGAGCGCACCGACTACATGTTCCTGCACAGCGTGGCATGCATGCTATACCGTGCAGGCACGGCCGCAGTTACAGGGGAGCACAAGATGTGTCCCCCCCTGCATGCCTCCCAGGCCCAGATCTGGCATGGGGCCCTATTAGAGCCCCCTTAGTTGCCTTTCCACCACTCTTTCCATGGCGGGCCAAATGCCATGAAAAGGACTGTGAAAAGGCAACTCATAATATGCTTGGCTGTGCCACAGCAGCACGGCCAGCATATATTGTTTTTTTCCAGACCACCAGCACAGCGTTATCCTTGGTCCGACAGCTAGACTCATAATACAGTGGGCAGACCCACAGTGTGACAGTGGTTGGACCTCCACCATGAGTATGGCAGTCCTGAGAACCATCGTAATTGTAATAACACCCTTTTAATAGTAAATATAAACTCTTCTTCCAAATATATGACTCTTCACAGTGTGTGTGGGACTGGACATATAATGGTAAAGCTGATCTCTCTCTTCCCCAGTTTATACTGGGTTAGAATTAAAACAGTAACACTGTCTCCCACAAGAATATACACTTTCCCAATCGTTTTTGGGGTGCAGCTAGAATAGTAAGTTTGAACAACCTAAAAATATGCACCTTCCACAATATTTGTCAGACTGAAATTAGACTTGTACCCCTCCAATAAGTGTACAGGCCCCAATGTTTCATAGACTAGACTTAGAATAGTAAATATGACCCCTCACTCTCAAATGTATGCCCTTTCCCCAGTAATTGTGGGACTGGCATTTTTTGAAGCAGTAAATATGACTCACCCATATGCATTTTCCCCACGTTTGTGGAAAACAAGTTGGAAAAAATAATGAGAGCACCTTAAATAAATGCACTTTCCTGGGAGTTTGTGCGACTGTGAGTTAGAACAGTAAATCGTACCTGCAAATATGTAATCTAATACGAATGTTTGTTTGACTTAGCCATTCAGAACCCTCCAAATATATACATCTTCCCCAATTGATGTTACATTGGAGATAGACTAGTAAATCTGACTCCCTAAGTATATACACTTGTAAATGTATGTATACTTGTAAAGCGCACTATCACCTTTCAGGCATCCTGGCGCTGTATACCGCTGTGGAACCCTTCCTGGCTTTCCCTGTGAAATGACCCCTACTGGGCACCCCCAAGGTGAAGACAGGCATCCTAGCGCTTTTGAGGCCATTGTGGAGATTAAGCAAGCTATTGCCCAGAGTTGCAGAGTGGGACCCATGATTAGATTAGGCACCGAGGCGAGAATAATCGAGTCCGTGGACATTGAGCCCAAGACCCTGCCGCGTCGGGAATTGAACCCTGGTCCCGGACCAGTCCTCTGCCTCAGGGTCTGCCGCTCTAATCGATGAGCCACACTTCTCCACCAATATTAGTAGGACTGGGGTTAGCTAGTAAATCTGATCCTCATCCTTACCTAAATATATGGTAGTTCACTAATTTATGTTGGACTGTGTGAACTTAGGATAGTAAATGTACGTCCTTCTAAATATATGCAGTTTCCCCAGTGTTTCTTGAAGTTGTGTTCAAATACCATATCTCACTTTAACAAACCCATGTGGTTTCCCAAACTACTTTTTTGGGCTCTAGTTAGAACGGTACGTCTGACACTAAGGTGCCGATTACGATGCTAGAAGGACCCCAGTCCATCCGGCTTCGTTCTGGAACTGGAACGGAACCACCTCCAGTCATCGGTTCCAGCCCAGGAATTATTATATATATATATATATTATATATATATATATATATATACAAGCTCCACAACACCAAATACGTGAGTCACTCTCAGGGCGGGTGCCGAATAACGCGATGGTGTTCGCGTAAAATATGCAGGCTCCAAATTCCAAAAATCCCCAGCCGGGTTAACAGGAAAAACAGCACTCACACGGGCAGCAGCAGTATATTTAGCAGATCGGTTTATTCAGAAAAGCAGACGCGTTTCGAGAATAGAATCCCTTCGTCAGTGTTATCATCAGAGCGCCAAAGGTTACACCCTTATCAATGTTCATGCCACATATCAACACAAACAAAGGACTGATGCATTTAGGTATATGTTGCGCGCCATCTTTAAACGCCTATGATCTCTACATTTCGTCAGCATGAGATATAAGAATTCCAATATTTAAATTGTGTTCAAAACGTCAATGAAGACGTGAGTGCGTTAACACCTCAAACAATCTCGCCGTGTATCGGCAGAGGTTATAGTGGACAATAGAGTCCCAAAAAAACAAACATATGCCTGAGAAACAAGGCATTACAAAGAATGCATAATAAAAGCGAAAAATCGCTACATTAAGAACAAACGCTGTACTAAGCAAAATCTTGCCGTGGATCGGCACTTGCAACCTAATATCAGGTTGCTAGATTCTCAGGTCAATAACAACAAAAGATAAACACACAAAAATATATCCCATTTTGAAGATAAAACTTACTTTCACTATATACATCTTCAGAATTACACCCAGACACATATTCAAAAATATTCAAAACAGTTTCGTATAGTTATTCATGTAAAACATGTTCTTAGCCCAAGTGAGAAGCAAGTTCCTCCCCCATATTCAGTCCCTTCGGAGCCTTGGTCTCAAGATCTATAATAAATCTAGATTCTAATCTTCTTAAGACCTGTAATCGATTGCCTCCTCTGGGGTTCTCAGTCACTTGATCTAGACAGAAATATCTTAACAAAGTCCTATCACTCTTGTGCTTAATGGCAAAATGCCGTGCTACTGGATAGCTGAAATCTTTATTAGGAATTGCCCGCATATGTTCCAATATCCGGAGTTTAACAGGGTTGATGGTACTGCCCACATACCTCAACGAACAAGGACAGACCAAACAGTAAACTGCATGGTCAGTGTGACAAGACATACATTTCGTGATTTTCTTTTCACCTTGGTAGCCTGGCACCTCATATGCCAACGTTCTTTTACTTGCCGAGCAGGCTTTGCATTTCCCGCACGGGAAAAAACCTTTTGCATCTTTCAATGTTCCTAACTGTTTCTTCTCCACTGGAAGATAACTGTGAACCATTTCATCTCGCAGCGATCTTGCCCTCCTAAAAGTGATGGCAGGCACAGCTGGAATATCTAGACCTATGATTGGGTCGGATTTTAGAATGTGCCAATGTTTGGACAAAATTGATCTTAATCTGAATGAATTCGCAGCAAACGGTGTAATCATGCGGAATTGAACTTCTTCAGAATGGGTGGTCTTTTTCTTTTCAAACAATTTGCTGCAAGGTATTTTTCTGACTTTTTTCAGACCGTGTGAGTGCTGTTTTTCCTGTTAACCCGGCTGGGGATTTTTGGAAATTGGAGCCTGTATATATATATATATATATATATATATATACATATATATATATATATATATATATATATATATATATATATATATATGTATATATATATATATATATATATATATATATATATATGTATACATATATACCTACTTATTCCAAACTGACAAACACGTCCCTCAGCTCTGGAACGCGATGGAAAGAAGGAACGGAAGACCCAAGATGCAGGTGAGTTTTTTATTATTCGCACCTCGTCAGCATTACGTTTCGGCCTACAGAAAGGCCTTGGTCACATGACGCCATGAGAGACGTGGGCAGTTTTTAAAGTGCAAGTGCATAGAAATTAGTGCATTTCCTTGGTTGGCCTGATAGTAAGGAAGGGTTATGTTAAAAAGACATAGAAAACATACTTATTCATTGCACATAATGGGATAATCCCTGGGAATTCGAAACAATCACTATTGAAATGCATTAGTTAACAGTTTAACCCGATAAAGATGATATTTTTACCCTTTACATAATTGATGTGAAATACTGGGATAAAAAATGCCTTAATGCTATTTACAAGATAAATAATTGTAAAACATTCGGATTAAAACCACCACTAGGTTAATAATTTCTTTACAGTAATCTGTTGGTATGAACATTATATGCTGAGTGATGTTTATGTTGGCTGGATAGTTTGAATTCAGACCACACATTTAGTACCCTAATTCATTCTAACGTATAAATACTGAGAATGAATTTTTCCCTTTGAATATTTTTCTGTGCCTTCAAATAGGTCACAACCATACCACCAAGCCTGTATGTACAGCGTCTTAAATAGAACGTCAAGTTTTTCTGAGGACAACCAACTATTAGTGAATGTGTAAAAATTAAATATATATTTTTTTTAAAAACAACAAGTAATGCACGATGTTTCTTGTAGGCTACTCCTAACCTACAGCAATTACTTTGAGTGACTCACAAAGTATAGGAACCGGACGAAAATATACTCACATTAACCAACCCAGTTGGAAATACATATTTAATTGGTCAAGTGAATAAGATGTTTATAATGTAGGCATCCCCTAACAATAGTGTACCTAACCCAGATATATATATATATATATATATATATATATATTACCTACTGGCGGTCATCAGTAGGTAGTTATAGTTAGGATTGGCTACCATAGGAAATCCGCAACATTCTATTGGGAATAACTCTGACGGAGGAATTTGTGTGTAATTTTCCAAAATTTTGGCCAGCTCCGCTCCGCTCCTTCCCTGGAAGTTTCGGGGGGATTCGTGGGGTGGGGGCTGAGAAAAAAGGGGGGTCCCAAAACGTGTTTTCCCCATGTTAATTTCCATAGGACGGTCTGACAAGTCTACAGCCCGAACCGCTGAACGGAATTACGCCAAACTTGGCAAAATTGTAGGGACTGGTACGCAGATGTGCCTTTGCTATATTTTGTGAAAATTGCTCCAGTGTTTTTTTTTTTAAATTAACTTCAAAAACACATATATATCTATAAGCGCTCTCCGAGCGCTCACAGGTGCATGTACTAGGGAGCGCACCCGGCGCGCTACAGGAGTGCGCGAGCGGAAAGCTGATTGGCTGTCGGGTGTCTGTCAACATTCTAAACAGTCCGGAGAGTCCGCCATCTTGTGTCTCGGTAGAATCGAGACACAAGAGGTGAAAAAGAAAGGGGGAAATAATTAAAAGGGGGCAGAGTAGACACCCCCTGACCCCCTAGGTTTTCTGAGGGGGGCCTAGAAGGACCCTGAAGGGCAGAAAAACTTTTTTTTTTTTAATTTTCGCGGGGTAAGCGCTGGGTGCGCTCCCAGGTTCGCTCTCCGGTACGCGCACCCTGAGCGCACCACGGGGAAAAACAGTGTAAAAAAATAGAGTAAAAAAATAATGTAGAGTGTTTAGAGGTAAGTTAGCTCTGAAAAGAGCTGTTGTGTTATGTGGGTGTTTTTTGTACCTACAAGTAGGTACCAATGCAGAGTCTTATATTCAAGAGGAAAACTCTATTCCCCTCATCTGTAAAATGCACACCATCTCTCCTATACATGCCTTGCATGTTGTAACGCAAGTTGTTGTGGTAAATGGAACCCATTCCATAGTCTCTGAGTAAAGCAGAAACAGTTTTATTTACATGTTTCCTTGCTTTCTCAATCTGTGGACAAAATTGGTTGGACCAGTTCCATTTTTGCCTTTGGCATATATTAGAAAATACCAAGGCAGTTTTTGGAAAAAGTGACATCAATTGCCCAAAGATGTCCTTTAAAAGCATTTCCAGACCTACCCCAGTCAAAGTGCCTAAGTCATTTCCACCACAGTGCAAAATTATAAGGTCAGGGTGTGGTAAATGCATAAAGGATTTTACCAATGGTATCAATTGGTGACTCCTCAATCCTCTCTGTCCAATCCATACAATATCCACATTTGGTAAATCAAGGTTGTAAATACCTCTGTTAGCTGTGTATTTTTGACTCCAGTGGACATAGCTATGACCCACAAACCAAACTTTTGGCATTTTGAAGGTAGATGTGCTTCTAGTCAGATGAGTTGTGGAAATGAAATGGCAGTTTGATTATGAAAAAAAGTGGTTGAGAATCAGTGCAGTTGAATAACCAGAAATGTTTGGAGCTTTCTTAAAAATTTCCACTGAAAATTAAGGTGCATGCTTTTTTTTTGTAAGAAGTCATTTCAATGGTTGAGAAAAATTCATTTAAAGAAACATTGCATTTCATTAGCTAGTAGATTGAGAGGTGAAACAGCCTTGATGGATTCTTTTGCAACATAGTATGATGAACTTGTGAACTGTGTGCTGGTTTAAGAGGGAGTTACCATGGTTACTTGGTGAATGAGCACTAGGGGGATGGGTGAATGTTATGTGAGTTTCAAAGTCTTGAAATGTACAACCAATTAAAATGTGCAGTTTGGTTTTGAATTTGTGTGGGAACAATTTTGATTGGTTAGGTACAAGAATATGGGTCTGAAATGAGAAAGAACCTGTGCCATTATTGAAAGGCTCCAGTGAAGGAAGCATTATTCAGATATTCTGCTTAAGAATATCTGTTGACTATGACTGACACTGTTTTACATCTTCCAAAGCATTTTTAAAGGTGAGTAATGATTCTTTTAAAAAAGATAGAGAGCTTAAAGATTTTTGACAAGTATCACAGTGAGTGTCTGTGTGAATTAAGGAATTATATTTTTACCTTTTTCCATAATGTTAGCTGTGTGTTTATAAGGTAGACTTATTTTTAAATTGTTTTTATGCTTGGATTCAATGCTGGTTTAGAAATTGTGTAATGGTTTCATTGGAGTTGTAAATATGCTCCTTTTTTTGAAGCGTCTTGTGCAACCTTTAACATGGGTGGAAGCAGTGAATGTATGGAGAGGGATAGGAATAGCAGATAGAAAACCATATGATATGGTGTGGGAGATGCATAAAGTATTTCAGTAATGGTATCAATTGAAATGGAATATAAGATAAAGAGGGGCATAATTACAAGACTCTTGCACAATGTTTGACATGGGTGCAAGCAGAAAATGCATGCAGAGTAATAAAATTGGCACCCAGACAAGAATATGAAATGCTGTGAGAGATGTTTAAAGGGTTTTTTAATGGCATAAATTGAGATAGAATATACAAAAAAAGAGAGGCATATTTACAAGCTCCTTGTGCAATGTTTGACATTAATGCTGGTACAGAGATAGTGTAATGGTTTCATTGGTATATTTACAAGCCGCTTGTGCAATGTTTGACAATAATGCTGGTACAGAGATACTGTAATGGTTTCATTGGCATATTTACAAGCCGCGTGCGCAATGTTTGACATTAATGCTGGTACAGAGATAGTGTAATGGTTTCATTGGCATATTTACAAGCCCCGTGCGCAATGTTTGACATTAATGCTGGTACAGAGATAGTGTAATAGTTTCATTGGCATATTTACAAGCCGCGTGCGCAATGTTTGACATTAATGCTGGTACAGAGATAGTGTAATGGTTTCATTGGCATATTTACAAGCCGCGTGCGCAATGTTTGACATTAATGCTGGTACAGAGATAGTGTAATGGTTTCATTGGCATATTTACAAGCCGCTTGCGCAATGTTTGACATTAATGCTGGTACAGAGATAGTGTAATTGTTTCATTGGCATATTTACAAGCCGCGTGCGCAATGTTTGACATTAATGCTGGTACAGAGATAGTGTAATGGTTCATTGGCATATTTACAAGCCCCTTGTGCAATGTTTAACATTAATGCTGGTATAGAGATAGTGTAATGGTTTCATTGGCATATTTACAAGCCGCTATGGGTGCAAGCAGAAAATGCATGCAGAGTAATAAAATTGGCACCCAGACAAGAATATGAAATGCCGTGAGAGATGGTACTGAATATCTTGCATTATTATTTAGTTTTCATACATTTTTTTTTTATGAACGCAGAAATAGCGCTCTCGCTGCGCTCTCGGGAGAGCTTACCGGTGCACGCACCCTGAGCGCTCAAAGACAAAATGGTACCGGTAAGCTTACCGGTGCGCGCACCCTGAGCGCACCAGGAAAAAATTATAAAAAAAAGAATACATGGAACAAATAATTTAAAAATAAAAAATTAATTATAATTAATAGTTATAAAAAACAGCTAATAAAAAAATCGTAGATTACAAAGTCGATATACAAAGGAATTAGCTTTTAAAAAAACTATGAAATTCACTGAAAAAACCATAGGTTTCACAAACGTTATAGTTAGGAATCAGCATTTAAAAAAACCTTTGAAATTCACTAAAAAAATCATAGGTTTCATAATCGTTATAGTTAGGAATTAGCATTTAAAAAACCTTTGAAATTCACTAGGTTTCACACTCGTTATAGTTAGGAATTAGCATTTAAAAAACCTTTGAAATTCACTGAAAAAACCATAGGTTTCACACCAGTTATAGTTAGCTGAACATTTTACTCATACAAAACCATTGAAATTCCCACGTTATAGTTAGTTGGACTCACTATAACTCGCGCGGCCGCAATCCACTGCTGATGATGTCACATATTACATCATTCATGACATGGTCAGTGACATCACTGATGACATCACTGATGACATCTCAAATGACAGCACTGATGACATCACTGATGACATCTCAAATGACATCACTGATGACATCACTGATGACATGATCCATGTGATAATACGATGCACCTCCTCACACTCTAATCTAACCTTTGATACACCCAGTGTAAAATACAAACTACCATTCCTGAAATTACTGACACACCAATACCAGTAACTACATACGCACTCACTGATTTCTAGGTCTACACACACATCCACTCATTCACCCATACAATCACTCATACATACAGTCACTCATCAATAGAACACTATCATATTCACTCGTACACCTATACCGACACTCACACACTGACACTCATCCACGGAGTTACTCACACACCTAGTCAGTTATGCAAAGAATCAATCACACTCCCATTTCCTCATCTACATAGTTATACACACTAAACCTTACTATTTCAAACATATACTAACACATACTTACTCTCTTTTACAATCACTGATACAAGTACACATTGATCCATACAGCCACTTACGCAATCACAGGCTCCCATGTATAGTCATTTACATATGCCAACTCTCCCAAGCACTATGTTTTACAATATACTTACTTAGACATGTAGCACTGAGATATCCATTCACTCACCAACACACCCATGCACACAGTCAACCGCCCATACAGTTGTTTTCACATGCACTCTTGAACCATACACCAAGTGAATCAACTGCTCACACATGTATGCACAGTGTCACACACCTCCTAGCCACCCACACACACACGCAGCCTCACATACAAATACTTGGGCAACCAATCAATAACCCATATAGCCACTCATATAGCTACTGATCAATACATGCAGCAGCTTACACAACAACAGACATAATGATGCACACATTCAGACAGTTTAGTCACTAACCAATGCATTCAGTAAGACACATTTAATCACTCACTCATACAGTCAGTCACGCACCTTCTAAATCCTTCATCCAGACACTTATACATCCACTCATTCTTCAATATGCAAAACAAATTTAAACTTTACAGAAACACACAGACACTGGATGATGTCATCAGTGATGTCATCAGTGATGTCATTTGAAATGTCATCAGTGATGTCATCAGTGATGTCATTTGAGATGTCATCAGTGATGTCATCAGTGATGTCACTGACCATTTCATGAATGATGTAATATGTGACATCATCAGCAGTGGATTGCGGGCGCGCGAGTTATAGTGAGTCCAACTAACTATAACGTGGGAATTTCAATGGTTTTGTATGAGTAAAATGTTCAGCTAACTATAACTGGTGTGAAACCTATGGTTTTTTCAGTGAATATATATATATATATATACTTAAAATAATCAGAATTTTTATAATGTTTATTTCGTTTTAATTATATGGATTATTGTAACAGTTATTTGATCAATATTTTGAAACAATATTTTTATAGTAATATTTTTGGCTTTCTAATTCTCGGCGTAAAAAACATATATTGTGATGTGGATATTTGGTACTTTGATATTTTTGTGATCACTGTTTAGAAATACAATCCTGCTGCTCCCTTGCACATCGGTAAACAGCAATGAGTATCTTTGATAAACTTGGGTGCCATTTTCAAAGGCATTTTTTAGCTGCCATTATGCTTATGCTACCTAGGATTGCACCTTTGTATTTGCACAAGGGAATGGAAAGTAAGGGTGCGAAGGCGTGGTTAACTTAGTGGATCTGTGAACATTCACAGACGTGTGACTTTGCAACTATTAATAAACTCCATTCTTACCTTATCCTACCCCGTTATCCGACCTGGCACATGGCTCGAGATTAGCTCCTGCAAAGGGTTCGGGTTAATCTGTTTCAGGGTCAGAAGGGGAACTGAACGCCTCGATAATTGGCATTGGTGTAGGGGAAGTGGTTTCACCAGGGAAAAAGTGCAATTACACATAGGCACTGGCTTCCCTCAATGCAAATTTATAGTATATGTACGATTCCACAATGTGGGAATATCTGGAAAAATCATATTACTTGCTCAGTAGTACACCTGGAAATATGTGAATGGTGCAGCCTTCTAGAGGTACTATGGGGAAGTCTATGAACTCCCAAATTGCAAAAGTATATTTGAATGGCAGAGGACATCTCGAGGGTATGCTATACACTTTTTCATGAATCAGGCTCTTGGTATCCTGCTAACACTGTGCCAAATCACTTATGGAATTATTATGAGTTTGGTGGTGCATGAACGCCCCGCTCCCACACCTCCAAGCCCATGTCTGAACCACCCGCTAAATTAAGAGTGTTCTCCTCTCTGGCGGGCTGTTTTCTGACATTCCCACGGCGGTGCCTATGAAATGGGCACCGGAATGGGAATGTCAAAATCAGTACCTGCACGGCATGGACTGCTGTAGTTCATGCCATGCAGGTTCTGGTGTCCATGCACACAGTGGTCACATGTTGCGCCCGCTGGGTGCATCCAGATGGCGTGAGGCACCAGGGGGCCCTGTAGGGCTCTCTTTAATTCCTCACCGCCACACTTTTTATGGGGGTGCACTGCCATGAAAAATGTGGCAGTGAGGTACCTCGTAATATGTTTGGCAGGCCCGCTGCATCCCCGCCAAGCATATTGCAGCCTCAGGACCACCACATAACTGGCAGAGAATGGCGGTTCCCTAGTGATTTACTGTGGTCGCAGGGCGGCCCGACTGCCCTAGTTGTAATAGGGTGGTCGGGAGACTGACACAGTGAGTCTGGCAGCCCGTGGACCGCCAGACTCATAATAAGGCCCTAAACCCAAAACTAAAAACTGTGCCACTTACTTCAATGTTAGTAATCACACTAGCCTCGATTCACAAACATTTTGTTGTTACCCACTCTTGTGGTTCTCCATAGCAATTTTTGGGTGAATTGAGCCCACTGTATCCATTGCAGTTGTGGCCAGCAGTGACTTTGCAGTGTGATTTACGTGTTTTTTCTAAGCATACATTTCAAGCTCTTTCTAACATTAAAAGTAAATGTAGGGCTGACCTCTTGCAATGTAGTACACCTATAAATCTAATCGAAAATGTACCAATGTGAGATGCAGTGCCCTGATGTTTTTTGAGTGCTCTACATGGTGTGAGTGCTGCAATGCATGTCAGCCTGTAGAAGCCAGTCAGTATTTTTACAAGAAACAGTATGTAATCATTGAAGCCATCATGAAGTACAGATGGCCTGCTGTATTGGAGTTGCCTTCGTTCAGTGCTTCTTACCCCTGATTTTTTTTGTTTGAATATTTTTATTGTTATTTCAACATATAGTAACAATACAGAGCTGTGCACGGTGTAGGGCGAGACAACAATTATTGACATGATTGGCAGCAAGGAACAAATACAGTGAAAACATTGCACGTTACAATCATCCCGAGTCCCATCCAATGTTGCTGAAAAGAAAAAGAAAAAAAAAAAATATATATATATATATATATAATACAGGGAAGGGAAACAGTATTGGAGACATATAACAGTCCTTCTCCGCATTCCCCACCAGGGTGTCTCACCCGTGACCATTTCCACCCTTAACCATCCACCAGGGTAAAGAGCGCCTTTAAAGATCAGGGCAGCGGGACGTAGCGTGTGAATGTGAATGTGGTTCATCACAAATCTCAAGTGCACGGCCAGTGGGGTGTCATAGGGGAAGGGCGCCGCTGAAGGTCGTGATGGGTTCGGCTCGCGCCATGCCATGCCCAGACATCGCGCTCCAATTACGTCGGGGGAGAAGAAAAGGGAAAGCATACCCGACTTGTTTCTAATCCACAAGGATGTAGGTGGCGGCGCGGTACGCTGCGTACAATGCTTCTCACTGTCACTCAGCAATTCACAGTATGGTCGCTGCAGCGTCATTGCAGTCTCATGTGCTCCGTTGTATGAACATAATAACAGGGAAAAAGGGGAGGGAGGGGCGGGGTGGGGTCAACAAGCTCGGTGGCGTGTCGTGCGTGATGCTGTGGGAGCGCTGCGACACAAGCGGATCCCAGAGAGGCTATCCGGTGTGTTTGTCGGTGTATTATTGTGGTGGGGAGGGCGCGGGGAGGCATGCAGAAAACGCGAGACGCGGGAACGGCATGTGGGCTGCCATCCCGCCAGCCAGAGTGTGGCCCAACTGATGGTGAGGTGAGCTCCCTTTCAGGGGGGTGCATGAGTGGCCGGGCTAGAGATATCAGGGCTGCTATTTACATCGGTCGTTTCCACTATCGCGTCACCACCCCTCCTGGGGGAGTTGACAGGCGTGTGGTCTCCTAGTGGATGCCTGTCTCTATGAAAGGTGCTGAGCATGTCATCCCAGATTGCTGCTATCGGGAACTGGCGCAAGCCTGCTGTCTCCTCATTGTGGAGGACTATGCTTTCCGCTCTCGCCCAGTTGTCTAGGGAGGTGCGCCAATGTTGCGTTAGGGGTGGAGTCGCGCGTTTCCAGTGTTTAGTGAGCAGTCTTTTGGCCGTAATGAGGCCCAGATCCCAGAAGCGGGAGGGGACTCTATTAAGGGCGGTCCTCTTATAAAGGCCCAGTAAGCATGCTTCCCATGTATGCGGTAGCGGCATAGCCGTGCAGCGTTCAAGGATCAATAGCACAGACCGCCAGTATGTTTGTATCTGTGGACATTGCCACAGCATGTGTAGCAGATCCGCTCCAGCAAGCACGCATCTTGGGCAGCTAGCCGAGGCACCCGGGAAATATTGGTTGATTCTATCTGGCGAGAGATATGCTCTGTGTAACACGTAAAATTGTATCACCTTGAAGCGTGCGTTACGAGGGACGTTTTTGGGGCTGGCTAGCACCATCGCCCACTCCTTGTCCGTCCAGTCCCTCCCTCTGTCGATTGCCCATTTGGCTCGCAGGGATTGTAGAGTAGGGTGTGTGTGTGTCAATAATGCTTGAGTTAACCAGTGCACCACGTGTGTACCATCCCCCATGACATGTAGGTGTTGTATCAGTTGATGCGTGGGGGGCTCGTCTGTGATGTTTCCCCATCGTCGAGTGTATGCCGCTATTATAGATGCATGTTGTAAGAACTGACCTGCGGGGATGCCCGTGTCACCGACTAGCGTCGCAAAGGGAATTAGGGTGCCGTCGGCATACAGGTCCGCCATGGTGTCAATTCCCGAGCTCGTCCAGTGCTCCAGTGCGGCTTTCGTGACAACGGTTGTCGCTTTGGGCGTTCCCAGGAGCGGGAGCGCTGGGGCATAAGGTGTGACATGTTTAGTGAGCCGCAGGCTTCTGTTAAAGCATTTCACAGCCACGTCCACATGTAGTTGTGGTCGGTGTTTCGTGCGCGCTAATGGGTGGAATAGTGAGTGTATCTGTAGGAGGTTAAGGGAGTCCGCGGACGTAGCCGTGTCTGCCAGGTTCCTGCCCGAAAGCCAGGCCGTCACCCACTGTAGCTGTGCCGATAGGTAGTAGAGCTCAAGGTTGGGTACTGCGAGGCCGCCCGCTTCGACCGGCGCGTACAATTTACTTAGTGCTACTCTGGGTCGTCCGGCGTTCCAAATCAGCTCCCTGAACATAGTTTCTAATTCCTTAAATGAGCGGGCCGGGACGTACACCGGGATGTTGGCATAGTAATATAGGAGTCTGGGCAACACTATCATTTTTGTCAATGTTACTCTGCTTGGCACATTGAGTGGGAGAGTCTTCCAAAAGGCTATCTGCGACCTAATGGATGTGATGGCGCGTGTTAGATTGCCATCCAGAATGTCAGGGTGCGACCTGTATATATAGATCCCCAGGTATTTGAACGTGGTATCATACCACGGCAGTTGCTCCCCGCCGATGCTAATGCCGGGGTTCGGGATGTTTGGTGCAAATGAATATGCACCCGATTTTGCCCAGTTCACCCTGAGTCCAGACATGGTCTCAAAGGTCCGGAATATGCCTGAGAGTTCTGGTGGTAAATTCGCGAGGTCCCTGAAATACAGTAGTAGATCGTCAGCATACAGCGAGACAACGTGTGTGCCGTCTGCTAGCGGTATGCCCCAATTTGCCCCGCCGCCACGCAGAATCTCAGCGAGAGGTTCAATTGCCAGCGAGAAGAGTAGCGGGGACAGTGGGCAACCCTGTCTGGTGCCTCGTCTGACCCTTATGACGTCTGATAGTAGCTTGCCTGTGCGGACGCGTACCTCAGGACTCCTATATAGCAGTCCGACCAATTCGATGTATTCATCGCCCAGGTCGAATTTGCGCAGCACTTCCCGTAGGTAGGGCCACTCAACCGATTAGAATGCTTTTTCAAGATCGAGAATTAAGCACCCTGATCTCGGCCAGTCTCGTACCGCATATTCCTGCACCCGGAATAGTCTCCTGATATTGTGGGATGTGCACCTAGTGGGCACAAAGCCGTTCTGGTCGCTGTGTACCAGGGAGGGCACCAATGGTGCCAGTCGCCTAGCCAGGGTGGACGCTAGGATCTTATAATCCGTATTCAGGAGCGCCAGAGGTCTGTACGAGCCGAGGAGTGTGGCGTTGCGGCCGGGTTTGAGAAGCGACACCAGTGTTGCTTCGTTCATGGATGCAGGCAAGGCAGAATCATCTAGCGCCGCCGAATACACTCTGAGGAGCTCCGGGATTAATATGTCGGAGCATGCCTTATAGTATTCAGCCGGTCGGCCGTCCGGTCCGGGGGCCTTGCCGTTCGAGAGGGCAGAGCTGGCGTCACGCAGCTCGTCCGCCTCCAACGGCGACCCGAGGCCGTCTCGCTGGTCCGCCGTGAGGGCAGGTAGCGTGAGTTCGTCTAGGTAATCGGCAATGTTCGGATGCGGGTTCGATAGACGTGACTCGTATAGTGCGTTATAAAGGCTTCATGAATCTTCGCTTGGGTGTATACCGCAGGGCCGGTGGGCGGGTGTATCGCCGTGATGGGCGATGTTCGCTCTTCGCATTGTATCATCCAAGCCAGCAGTTTGCCGGGTTTATCGCCGGTGTGATGTGTGCGGGCCGAGTGTGCCGTGTAGTTGACATGTTTCAGGTTGTCTATCAGTCTGTCATGTTCGGCGCGCGCTTCCAATAGTTGGACGTCGTCGCCTTCAGCCGCATCCTGTTCCGCTTGTAACAGGTCTATCTCCAGGCGCCTAAGGTCAGTTTCTATTCGACGGCGTGAGAGGGCCTGTGTGCCCAGACATTGCCCTCTGAGGACCACTTTAAATGCGTCCCACTCAATCTGCGGGGTCGACGCCGTGCCTGTGTTATCTTCAAAATACTGCGCTGTCTGTGCGCTAATGGAGTGTCGGAAATGACTATCTAAGAGTAGGTCAGGCTGGAGCCGCCAAGTGGGCGTCGGGGGTCGGGGGCATTCCCACGCTATACTCAGGGTGTGGGGATTGTGGTCAGAGTGTGTGCGGCCCATGTAGCAGGTGTCTGTGACGTGTGGCAAGATGTCACCAGTGACCATGTATCTGTCTAGACGCACATGTAGAGCGTGGGCCCCAGAATAGAACGAGTAGGCCCGGGTATGTGGGTTGCGACTGCGCCAAGCGTCCTGTAAGCCCCACTGTGTGGACCATGCCTGGAGGGTGCCCGCAGCAGTCTGTGCATGTGAGTTGGGCGGCGGGGGATCCGATCGGTCCAGGGCCAAATCTAATGTACTGTTATAATCTCCACCCAACACCCATGGGATACCATGCCAGGGAGCTAAAGTGGTGGACAACTGTGCCAGGAAAGCCGCCAAGCCCGTGTTGGGTGCGTATACCGAGGCCAGCACTAGCGGGTTCCCGTCTAACCTGCCATGGACTACCACGAATCTTCCCCCGGGATCTACGTGTGTGTCCGACGTCGCCCATGGGGTGCCTGGTCTGACCCACACCAATGTACCCTTAGCGTAAGACGAATAGCGCGTGGCATATAGTTGCCCCCGCCATCGGCGGCGTAAAGTGCAGACTTCCGAGTCACTGAGGTGCGTCTCCTGTAGGAGAGCTATCTGTACGTGATGGCGTTTGAGGTATGAGTATATCTGGTAGCGTCGGGATGGTGTGTGCATGCCCCTGACATTCCATGTGCATATCTTAATGACAGACATTACAGTATCTCAATATTGTTCCGCCTCCCGCCTCCCCGTCGCCTCCTTCCGAGCCCCATATCATTGTCAAACAGCCCTCCCCAGCTCCACACAACAGCAGCGTTTCCGCGGCCACAATTCCCAGCAATGGAAGGGGGGAAGAGGGTAAGGGTATAACAAAAGGAACAGTAAACCGTTGAATGCGATGAACATATAGAATACCAAAAGGTCGGGTGCGGAACGTGCTCCCGTCCATACTCTCAAGGAGAGCAACAATGTCTAAATCAAGAGGGGGCAGGTGTGCAAGGCGCACCGTAACCGTGGTAACAAACCAACAATGACTGTTCATGGAGGTCCTCCACCCTCCCGGTGAGTATGTGGCAGTCCAAACCAGCTGTGCATATAAGGGCCCCCATACACACATGCACCAATTCGCTATACATTACGTGTCCCAGGGCGGCAGCTTTCAGGAGCATCTTCTCCGGGCGTTCTTGCCGACCAAAGGTAGGCGTCTGAGTCATTTCCGGGGGTCATGATCGCCGGAGGAGGCCGCAGATCCGCGCCCACACCACATGTCGCATGCAGGGCCGGCTCCCTCGCTCGGCATGGGGTGAGTTCATGTTTGTCCGTTCCTCCATATCCTTGGAGGTGCCTCTCGATTCATGTCCCCAATCTCTGTGGCATGTTCAGCTAATATATTCCGCTGTCTGGGGCGTGACGTCCGGTCTTTCTTCCGAGCCCTGTGAATCCGGTATTCCATAGACGGCTTCGTCGTCGCTTGGAGGGTCCTGTTGACTGCCACCCGCCGTCTCGCCCTGCACAGGGGAAGAGCTCAATTCCATAACTAGGCGCAGGGCGTCTTATTTCTCCTGCTGCAGGGCGTCCTCCGGGGGGGGGTGTCCTTGCCACTCCTCGCGTAGCAGATTGTGATCTCCGGCGTGGCCTGCGTCTTCTTCGGGCGTTTCCAGTCTGTCTCTTGGGTGCGGGACCCGCCGTGGTCCTAGGATCCGTGCCCGTGCCGCTATCCAGCCATGTCTCCACCTCGGCCGGGTCAGTGAAGAAGTGGGTTCGCTCTCCAGCCACTACTCTCAGTTTTGCAGGAAACAGCAGTGAATATTGTAGGCCCTGTTGCCTTAGGCGCTTTTTCACCTCCAGGAAATCGTGCCGTCGCCTCTGTACTTGTATAGTGTAGTCCGGGAAGAACATCACTGACGTGTTCTCAATCCTGATCTCTTGGAGCTTGCGCGTTTCTCGCAGGATGGAGTCTCTGTCCCCGTAATTCAGTATTCGTAGCAGCATGGGTCTCGGGTTGGAGCCCGTCGCTAATGGTTTGGTGGGGACGCGGTGTGCGCGTTCTATCACAAAGTGTGGGGAGAGCGACCCCTCCGGTAGCAGGCCTCGCAGCCATTGTTCCATGTGCTCCTCCGGGTTCCTCCCTTCCCATTTCTCCGGAAGTCCTACGAGGCGCACGTTGTTTCTTCGCGCTCTGCCCTCCGCATCTTCCGCTCTATCTTCCAGAAATTCCACCCTGTTTAGCAGGTCTTGGATGTGCCTGGTCGATTGGCTGGTCTGAGGTCGGAGTTCCTTCACATCATTTTCCAGGGACACAGTGCGGTCCGCTAGCTTCTTGTGGTCTGCTCTCAAGTGTGTCAGGTCTATGACTACACCATCTATTTTGGTGGCTAATGAGGTGCGCGTCAGCTGGATGGACTCCTCCAGTCGCTCCATCGCCGCCAACATGGTGTCCAGCTTCGCCGTCGTTTGATCTGGGTCAGTGCTCTTCCCAGGCTTATCCATCCTGCCTGTGGGACTGGTGCCACCGGTTCCGGTTCGGGTCCTGGTCCCGGCAGACATCTGCGTCAGGCCGCGGGCACGACTACAGCTGTAGGGTCTGTGTCAGGGGGGCAAGGTGCAGCTCAGATCTGTGTATGTCCAGGGAGGGCACGTGGATCAGGCAGCTCCTCAACTCTGGGCCTCAACGCGTGCGTATGGTAGTGTCCCTTTCCTGGCGGGTTACCGCCGCCTTATGGGTGTGTAGCATGGGTTCAATGTCTACCCCTAGGCGTGTCGCAGTTTCAACAGGCGACTCCCCGGGGCCTTGTGCACCTCGTGCAGTCCTGCTGGTAATTGGGGCGCTGTGGGTGCCTTGTCCATGTACCCGATGTGTCTGGACCTCTCTCCGCCACAGTGCTTCCTCTTCGTGGCCCGTCGGCGGGCGTGTATGTCACCTCCAGGGGCAGTCGCTAGTGTTCCCATCCCCAGCCGCTTCCACTGCCCAGGCCCACGCCGCTCACCTCTACCAGCCGCTCGGCCTGTCCGTATTGTCCGCTGGCTGGGGGTTGTCTCTGGCCGAGGTGTGGGCCAGTCGCCTGTCGCCGGGTTCAGAGGGGGGGCCGCCCCCGCGGCCTCCGGGTCTCAGCTCTCTTGTCAGTGCCTCGCAGCGTCTCAGCGCCGCTCTAGTGCGCAGGTGTCAGGAGCAGCAGCACGTGTGGGTCCAGTGTTCCCAGTGACCAGTTAGAGGCCTCGTATGATGGGCCGGTCAGCGTGGTCAGCGCCGCAGGTGCAACGCGCAGGCCGCTCCTACGGGCCCACCAGTAGGGGTGGAGCCCCGGAATTTCCTGGGCGCTCTCCGGATGGGAAGGCGGCGTGTGCGGCCGCGTCGTCGCAGAGCACCCGGCGCAGGTCTGGAGCGCCGATCCTCTCCAAGGTTGGTGGGGCACCGCAGGTGCGGTCCGGCTCCTCTGGGCTGTCCTCCGCTGCGGGCGGGTGGGCCCCCTCGTTGCGGCTCGGCAGCAAGCGTGTGCGTCGTCACCTGGGGCAGACGCCAGCGCACCCGGCCCCAGCCGCCTCCACTGCCCAGGTCCCCGTCGCTCACCCTCGCCGGTCGCCTGATCTGTCCGCCCTGGCCGCGGACTGGGGTCTGCTTCCGGCCGTCGCGTGGGCCCCCCGCCGATCCCCGGACAAAGAGGGGGCCGCTTTCGTAGCCTCCGGGTCCCAGCGGCCTTCCTAGCCCCACGCAGTGGCACAGCGCCGATGAGGTGCGTGGGTGTCAGGAGCGTCAGCGGGTGTAGGTCCGGTGTCCGCAGTGGCCGGCGAGAGACCCAGCACGCAACGGCCAGTCAGCGTGGCTAGCGTCGCGGTCGTTTCAGGTAGGCCGCTCCTCCGGGCCTAGCAGCAGGGGTGGAGCCCCGGACTTTCCTAGGCGCACGCCGAGTGTGGAGACGGCGTGCGCGGCTGCATCGCAGTGTTTCTCCCGGAGCGGGCCGGGTGCACCAATCGTCCCCAAAGTTGGTGGGGCGATGGGCGATGGCTTTACACCGCAGCGCCGGCAGTTTTCGTTGGCTGCGGTCAGCGTTCAACAGGATAAATGCACGGGGTAGGGGAGCTCGGCGCGGAGCTCTACCCGGAGGCGTCCATGCTGGTCGCGTGCGTCGTGCTTCTTACCCCTGATGATCAGCGAAAACCTATTCGACGGGTAGAAAGCTACACAATGAGGGAGTGGCAATGTGGTGTTATGCTTCAGTAACCAGATTGATGCTCTTATCCTGTCTTTGCTCACAGCACTTAATACTATAGTGATGGGAAGAGGAAAGAGAGATATAGCACAATCAGTTTAAAATTTTGCCTGCTCTGAGTTATTTTGCAGGTCTCTCATAGATCTTGGTCGATGGCGAAAACCACCAACTCACATCCTGTGCTAGACACAGTAGTCTAGACGGATACACTGTATAATCCTGAAGAGACAGAAGAAGGATCACCTGGGATGGACTACAGTAAAATCATCTATGATCTAGGCTGTAATTGTAAAAGAGAGAGTTTAGAATACTTTAAAGTGTCTAATTGGAGTTACCGGTGGCAGATCTATTTTTGCATTTTACAGATGCACTGTTATTAATCCATTAAATTAATTTATAAACATTATAAGTGGATACTATAGATGTATCTATAGGTGTTTTCAATTGCCTTTTCTGAGTAGAGTTGCCATGGCGTGAATGTCGTACCGGTCCAACAAAGGGTAACGGACAGCAACCAATTGCCTACGAAAGTTACCACCACTGGGATACATCTCTTCGGACGTAGAAAATATACGCATAATCCATGGCATACACCTATTACTGTCACCCCTGGAAGTGCTCTATTTGTGTTCCTGTGTCTTTTCTTGTAATGACCCCAGAGGAGATTGTTAAATTTTCTGTTGCCCAGCTACCAGTTTGGTGATGCATGTTCAACTTGAGAAAAGCTAGATCTTTTCTTCCTTCCTGAAGCTCAGGTTGTCTCCCTATCTTGGCTGATAAGGAGTTCCAAAGTTTTGCTGCCTTGACTGAGAAAAATGTACCACCAATGCTCTTCTTCTTATAAGCGGGCATAGTTCAGGACAGTGACAAGGAATGTCTGCATTTTGTTCAGTGAAGGTAAACTTGAAATACATGTGGAAAGTCACTTATAGTCGTTGAAAGTACTATGGGCCTGATTATGAGTTTAGCGGTCCTGGAGCAGGCCGCTAGACCATCTCTCCGCTCCAGGATCGCAAAACCTAAGTGCGCACTGCCAGCCAGATTATGACTTTTTCATTCACTGGTGGGCAGTTCTTTGGCATTTCCACAGCAGTGCCTATGAAATAGGCATAGCAATGGGAACGTCAAAAGCAGTACCTGCACAGCATGGACTGGTGCAGTCCATGCTGTGCATCTCACTGGGGTGCATGCACACAGGGAGGCACAACATGTACCATCGTGCATGCACCCCCATGGCCCAGAAGCAACATGGGGCCCTGTAGGGGCCATGGAGTTTTCATGGAGGAGGAACCGCCAGGAAAACAGTGTCAGAGAGGAAACTTGTAATATGCTTGGCAGGGCCACAGCGGTCCCACCAAGCATACTGGGGCCTCAAGACTGCTGCGCCGCTGCCAGGGATCTCTGATCCCTTACGATTGCGGAGGTGCAATGACGGTCTGACTGCCCAACTCGTAATAGGGTGGTTGGACCGCCGATGCTGCGGTGGCTGGATCGCCACCGTGAGTCTGGAGGTCTGTGGACCACCAGGCTTATTATCAGGCCCTATGAGGCCATGCCAGTTGCAGAATGCGCACTTTACAAATGTCAATAACATAAGATAACATAAGATATGCTAACAAACCCTTTAAAAATTCTCTGAGATTCTTCCAAGGTCAGTTTGGCATATAGACCAATCTGACAGTGCAATGAGGGCTTGACTGACAAGTAAATGTGTGGCCGTTTTTTGGGCTGTTTGTGGGACTGTTTTGTAGTAGGTTATGCCATTTTTTAGGTCGAGCCTACTGCGCTTGTGCTGAATGATCATCTGTTGTATGTAGTTTGTGGGCCCTGGAGTACTCCTGCATGACTTGTCTGCTTCCGCATTTTTTGCTTTCTGATTAGGGACTTTTTTTTTTATACAGCATCCCTCTCAGACTCTTCTGCGGATGCATGTTCAGGTTTGGGGCAGTATTTTAGTGCATCTTAGTACTCTCCTTCCCTGTTGTTGCTGTCATCCTTCAGGCACCCACCTCAGTTTGTTCCACCCCCTCCTAGCCTCACCCTACTTTCATGTCCTATCAGTTCCCGCAAACCATTGCTCCTTCAGCGCTGCCATTAGCATTCTTTTAACTTGCTTATTCCCGTTTCCAACAACTCATCCTTATTACTTTGGCTTTGTTCCACAGACTTTGAATAAAGACCCCTTTACAGAACAAACAAAAAAACTCATTCGGGTGTGTCACATGACCCAGAAATAGACGCACGTATGCCGTAAATTACGTTTATAACACAACAACACAGAGGAGCAGTCCGGACCACAGCCTCCAGCGTGGAGTGGTGGAGGCGGGGCTGTAGGGTCTCCCGGAGGTGCTGCAGGGGCACAAGAGGCTCATAGGAGCAAGCACGGTAACAGAGCGGCTGCAATGTCTTTTATTCATTTAATGAGAAACAGGCTTTAAGCATGTGACTAACTATTTTTAAACATGACTGGGTGAACGAAGTCAAAAGACATGGCAGACACATAATGCTGTGTATATTTATTCAGAAATACACAGACTCCTCTGAGAATCCTGACTTCCGTTTTATGATATGGATATTTGAATTTCCCAAATTGTTGGGATCCTCAGGTTAGTACATTGTGTGGCTTGCGATCTGCACACTTTCCCACAAATAAGCAGGGCTCATCCACATCTATGAGATTAATTTACCTTTCTGAGCAAATTCTGATTCAAAAGCAAACTCCTGTGTGCAAACGTGGGATTAAAACGAGTCCACCTATTGCGCATCCTTCTAGTTATTGCCTGCTTAATTTTCACCCAAAGGTGGGCAAGCCCCTGAAAGCTTAAACCTCAAGTCTGACTCTGCTCGAGGTTCTGTTGGAACCTGCTTTTAACGCCTTAACTATGTTTTCACAAAGACAAGGGAACCAGAAAGGTATGCCATAGGGACCTTGGGCAGTATCAATTTACAAAAAACAGTGGTCCCTACATGTGGACAAGATAACATACAAAAAACAATAATCATACACCTGATAAGTAGTATGTCTTTTGTCCAGCCGGACAAGAAAATGTATTTTAAATGTTCTGGTTGATAAAGTGAATTTTAAGAACCAAAAAAGATAACAAGTGGGCACAGCCGTGACCCACAACAAATCAAGACAAAACAACAAGGAAATGGCCAAAAGGGCAGAGCGAAAATCTGTCTGTATACTTGTGGTCAGTGCTACAGACTCAATCTCTAAAACATAACCATACCATTGCATCAAATAATATAGCATTATCATATTGCATATGGGGTTTTTTAGTAGACGACGTTTCGATGCCTTTTTACATTTGTGACATCATCATCAGGACAAGAATTATCAACATTATTGTTTTGTACAACAGTTATTAACACAATGCCTATTATCGCATTACTTTACATGAAGGAAATGGGAGGCAAGCGGGAAGGAAAAACAGGAAATATATATCAGTTTAGGCATGTTGGAGACAGTTTTTTAAAAAAACGAGTGACTTGAGAATTGCGGCGAGTGAAGAGTTGAAGATTGTGACCTAGGAGGTGTTCAGGCATGCGTGTGGTTGGACGGAGCGGGTAATCGGCGAGTGAAGGGGATAGTAATATGAACACGAGTTCAAAGTCTCTATTGAGATCAATGGGATGTGAGGTAGAAATAATTTAATCAATATTGGCTTTCTGGCTAAGCGGTCGTTCTGGTGATCGAATGGAAATAAGTGTAAGGCAATTGCATGGCTGGGTCGTGAATGACGTGAAGGAATAATGTGACTAGGTCTCTGGATGTGACAATATTCGCGGGCGGTGGCAGGAGAAAGAACCGAGTTACCGAGTTACCTACATGTTGGTTTCCTCGTAAGTTCAGGAATACTGATGAGTAAATGCTGATAGATGTGCTTTCTGAGGAAAAAAAGGAGTGGGGTTAGTGATTCCGGTCGTCTATCTTAGGCGGAGTGCCGGAGTGAGGGGGTAGGACATATATACCTTTCACATCAAGTCCAGGGCTTCCATAAGGTTTGTATGGATTTGCCAGGAAAGGAGCGTGATGGCTCAATCTAAACAAACGGAGCGGGGTAGGAGAGTTAGATACCTGCGATGCAGTGTATCAGATTGCTCCTTGCTTAATTACCAAAGGGCGAGAGTCACTTACTTGTGATGGCCGGAGCGCTATGGCGAATACGGCAGTCCGATGGGATCGATCTTCCGGTCAGCCAGAGGAACAGGCTTTTCAAGCCACATGGTCCGTGGAAACCGATGAGGGACTTACTGTGACTTGGTATCTGGTGGAGAATATGCAGCAGTGAGGCGGCCATTTTGGAGTGGTGAAAAGATCATTGTGATTGTGTGAGACTAATAGTGCAGCATGCACTAAGAGCAACAGGTGACTTTCTAAAAACGGTTTTCATTAACATAATGACATATAACAAAGATTACAATAAGGAGGTCCAGTCTTCAAGGCGGTTGAGGCCTTTTCTGATACTGTCAGTTTTTAAAATCCAATGCAGTTCCTCTTTATTGAGCAATTGGGAAAGGACCGCTCCTCTGGGAGGTGGTTTGATGATAGAAACAACTGTCCAAAGTAATTCTTCCTCGCTGTGGCCTTTTTCATAGAAATGTTCCACAAGTGGTGCATTGGCTGTGTTACACCGGATCCTGCTTCGATGTTGGCCGATTCTTAGTTTTACTTTTTGACTCGTCTGCCCTATATAGATAAGCATGCAGGGACAGAGAATTGCATATACCAAATTTGCAGAGTTACAGTTGGAAAAGTATCTGCGGTCAAATCTAATAGTGCCATATTCAAAAGACTTTCCTTCAATGGTAGAGTCACAATAAATGCTATTCCCACATTTTGAATGGCCTGTTAACGGTGGGAGACCCCATGCATCATTTATAGTAGTTTTTAGGGGTTGTATAGGCAGAGATGCTCTTACTAAGTGGTCTTTAATGTTCGTGTCCCGTTTAAAAGCAAACATTGGACATTCTATTGTCAATTGCCCTGCGTAAAGAACTGGCCAATGTTTGAGCACACTCTTTCTGATTGAATTGGAAGCTGGGGAAAATGTGGTGACACATATGAGTTTATTTTGATCTTTTTTCTCCTTTGGTTCCAAAAGGGTTTCCCTTGGGCAATACCAGGCCCTTTTCAGAGAGCGGCGCACTAACTTGCGAGGGTAGCCTCTATTTCGGAGTTTGCGGCTGAGGGTTTTTGCTTCAGTGAAATAATCCTCTTTGAAATAGCAGTTGCGCCTAATGCGTAGAAACTGGGAGAAAGGCAGGGAATCACGCAAGGCTCTCGGGTGATGGCTAGTGTACTCTAGGAGAGTGTTGCGTTCAGTGGGTTTTCGGTGTAGGGTGGTGGTGAGCCGACCTTCAGTGTGTCTTATTTCTAGGTCTAAGAATGGGATAGAATCCTTACTAGTCGATAAGGTATATTTGAGGCCTCCACTATTGTTGTTAAGCCAGTGTTGGAAAGATAGTAAAAAAATGTTGTCAATGTAGCGTTTCCACATTGTGATGCCATTGTGGAAAGGATTGGACGCATTCAGAATGTTGTTGGTCTCCAAGTAGTCCATGTACAGAATAGCCAGGTTAGGGGCAAAAATTGCTCCCATGGAGGTACCCCTAACCTGTCCATAAAACTGTCCTTCGAAAAGGAAAAAGTTCTTCGTCAGGCAAATTTCCAGTAACTGGAGGATAAAGTTAGATGGGACATTATGTGGGCGTGTCCGTGTCTCTAACACCCCTTCAATCACACGAAGGGATTCATATTGGGGGATGTTAGTATATAGTGATTCCACATCCAGCGTGCAAATGGTGCTGGATGTGGGATCAAATGGATAGTCTTCGATCATGTTAATCATAGCCATACTGTCTTTGATATAGCATGTGGTATCCGGTACAAATGGCTTGATAAAGAAATCTATATAGTGGCCCAATGGTTCAAGAATTGAGCCGCACCCAGATACTATGGGGTGGCCTGGTGGAGATTGTGGGTTCTTGTGGACTTTCGGGAGGCAGTAGATCACAGGGATGCGGGGAGATTTAATGTTAAGGAAATCAAATTCCTTTTTAGACAGGAAGCCTAGGTCAAGTGCCTCAGAAGTAACTTTAGTAATCATGTCCTGAATCTCAGCAGTGGGATTGCGAGGGAGTCTACAATAATGCTCATGGTTGCTCAACTGACGCATTATCTCCTCTTTATACAGATTGACATCTTGGATCACAATGTCCCCGCCTTTGTCAGCAGGTTTTATTATCAATGACTGGTTGTTTTTCAAGGAGGCAATGGCATTTTTTTCATCTAACGTGAAGTTATAAGGTATAAAAGACCTCTTGTTTTCTAGGTCAGTAAGGTCCTTAAGAACTAGTTTTTCAAAAGTGGGAATCTCTGGCGGGATAATGCCAGTGGTGGGGGAGAATTTGGACGGTGGTTTGAAGGGAGTGTTGCCAGGTTTGGAAGGGGAGGGATTCAGAAGGAAAAAACTGTGAAGGCGAATTTTCCTAAAGAACCGCAACAGTTCCACCTGTACATCTTGAAAATTAGGGCGTACTGTGGGAACAAATGACAGGCCTCTGCTCAATAGTGAGACTTCATTACTGGACAGAATGTGTTCAGTGAGGTTGAAAATGGGTAAGAGACCGGTCTCTAAGTCAGTTATGTTGTCATTGGCAGTATGATCTGACGTGGTTACCAGCGGTAATGCTGTCTGCGTGTGAAACGTTCGCCTGGAGGGTTCGCTGGTTTTTGCCATGTCGGGGGCTGCTTTCCTCTGCCCCTTGGTTGACCTCGACCACCCTCTAAAAAAGTACGGTTAGAGGGGCCTGGGCTATCGCTTTGGTCTGACTGTCCTGAAGAATCAGCTGAGCTGTCAGTGAAGCCAACAAACTGTTGCCTCCTGTTGAATCTTCCCCAGGGTCTTTGATTTTGTGGGCCGTTGTAAGGGCGAGTGGTGTAGTAATCTTTGGCAAGATAGGGGTACGTTCTCTCTTGGTTAAAGTTTTTGATATCTTTGCGTACTTTGTGTGTTTTTTTGTTTAATTCAATTTTATGAAAATCTTCGATAGTTTTATTGATTTTTTCAAGAAGTTTACTGGTTTCTGAGCTGGTATTATTGTCCTTAATCTGTTTCTCGAGTTCTGTTATTTCTGTATTTAGTTTTTGGAGCTCTTCAGTAGCAATGTCAATCCCGAGCACCATCCAGTGCCGGGAGCATGTGGTGCTTATGTAGCTGAAACCATTCAGGTATTTTGGATTATTGGATTTCTCCCAGTTTCTACGCATTAGGCACAACTGCTATTTCAAAGAGGATTATTTCACTGAAGCAAAAACCCTCAGCCGCAAACTCCAAAATAGAGGCTACCCTCGCAAGTTAGTGCGCCGCTCTCTGAAAAGGGCCTGGTATTGCCCAAGGAAAACCCTTTTGGAACCAAAGGAGAAAAAAGATCAAAATAAACTCATATGTGTCACCACATTTTCCCCAGCTTCCAATGCAATCAGAAAGAGTGTGCTCAAACATTGGCCAGTTCTTAACGCAGGGCAATTGACAATAGAACGTCCAATGTTTGCTTTTAATCGGGCCAAGAACATTAAAGACCACTTAGTAAGAGCATCTCTGCCTATACAACCTCTAAAAACTACTATAAATGATGCATGGGGTCTCCCACCGTTAACAGGCCATTCAAAATGTGGGAATTGCATTTATTGTGACTCTACCATTGAAGGAAAGTATTTTGAATATGGCACTATTAAATTTGACCGCAGATACTTTTCCAACTGTAACTCTGCGAATTTGGTATATGCAATTCTCTGTCCCTGCATGCTTATCTATATAGGGCAGACGAGTCAAAAAGTAAAACTAAGAATCGGCCAACATCGAAGCAGGATCCGGTGTAACACAGCCAATGCATCACTTGTGGAACATTTCTATGAAAAAGGCCACAGCGAGGAAGAATTACTTTGGACAGTTGTTTCTATCATCAAACCACCTCCCAGAGGAGCGGACCTTTCCCAATTGCTCAATAAAGAGGAACTGCATTGGATTTTAAAAACTGACAGTATCAGAAAAGGCCTCAACCGCCTTGAAGACTGGACCTCCTTATTGTAATCTTTGTTATATGTCATTATGTTAATGAAAACCATTTTTAGAAAGTCACCTGTTGCCCTTAGTGCATGCTGCACTATTAGTCTCACACAATCACAATGATCTTTTCCCCACTCCAAAATGGCCGCCTCCCTGCTGCACATTCTCCACCAGATACCAAGTCACAGTAAGTCCCTCATCGGTTTCCACGGACCATGTGGCTTGAAAAGCCTGTTCCTCTGGCTGACCGGAAGATCGATCCCATCGGACTGCCATATTCGCCATAGCGCTCCGGCCATCACAAGTAAGTGACTCTCACCCTTTGGTAATTAAGCAAGGAGCAATCTGATACACTGCATCGCAGGTATCTAACTCTCCTACCCCGCTCCGTTTGTTTAGATTGAGCCATCACGCTCCTTTCCTGGCAAATCCATACAAACCTGATGGAAGCCCTGGACTTGATGTGAAAGGTAAATATGTCCTACCTCCTCACTCCGGCACTCCGCCTAAGATAGACGACCGGAATCACTAACCTCACGCCTTTTTTTTCCTCAGAAAGCACATCTATCAGCATTTACTCATCAGTATTCCTGAACCTACGAGGAAACCAACATGTAGGTTATCCGGTTCTTTCTCCTGCCACCGCCCGCGATTATTGTCACATCCAGAGACCTAGTCACATTATTTCTTCACGTCATTCACGACCCAGCCATGCAATTGCCTTAGACTTATTTCCATTTGATCACCAGAACGACCGCTTAGCCAGAAAGCCAATATTGATTAAATTATTTCTACCTCACATCCCATTGATCTCAATAGAGACTTTGAACTCGTGTTCATATTACTATCCCCTTCACTCGCCGATTACCCGCTCCGTCCAACCACACGCATGCCTGAACACGTCCTAGGTCACAATCTTCACCTCTACACTCGCCGCAATTCTCAAGTCACTCGTTTTTTTAAAAAACTGTCTCCAACAAGCCTAAACTGATATATATTTCCTGTTTTTCCTTCCCCCTTGCCTCCCATTTCCTTCATGTAAAGTAATGCGATAATAGACATTGTGTTAATAACTGTTGTACAAAACAATAATGTTGATAATTCTTGTCCTGATGATGATGTCACAAATGTAAAAAGGCATCGAAACGTCGTCGACTAAAAAACCCCATATGCAATATGATAATGCTATGTTATTTGATGCAATGGTATGGTTATGTTTAAGAGATTGAGTCTGTAGCACTGACCACAAGTATACAGACAGATTTTCGCTTTGCCCTTTTGGCCATTTCCTTGTTGTTTTGTCTTGATTGGTATGGGTCACGGCTGTGCCCACTTGTTATCTTTTTTGGTTCTTAAAATTCACTTTATCAACCAGAACATTTAAAATACATTTTCTTGTCCGGCTGGACAAAAGACATACTACTTATCAGGTGTATAATTATTGTTTTTTGTTTGTTATCTTGTCCACATGTAGGGACCACTTTTTTTTGTAAATTTAATGCCTTAACAGCAGTGGCAATTCCACCTCGGTGCGGGCGTTCTAAAGGGTGGACGGGGCTGCGACGGCCATAGGTGGTTCGCAGCACCAGGGAGGGAGTGCTCCCGTCGACCGTTGGCCGACGGAAGCACGGAACTGGTTAATATGACATCTGCCTGCACCATGGCTCATCTACCTTCATGCACAAAGAGGTATAACAAAGCACTAATATTTGGGAGTTACAAAGGAGACACAAATAAATATCTGTTTAGTGGCTAGTTTGTACAAAGTGAAACCAGAAAACCTACATTAAACATGGATTCCCCACTTTACCGAACTGAGTGATCATAGGCAAAGATTTTATTTTATTGATCCTCCTTTTTCTTCACTATAGCACATGAAAGCACCTTCAAAAATCTGTGTTACAAATATAAGCTGTACAAAAATATATTGTGTTTGATTTAAATGACTATAATGTTCCATTATGTACAAGAATCTCTGCCACATACGTGACAACTGTTTTGCCTCCTTGTTCACTAATGGCGCTTTCACCAGAGTGGAGGTAAGTCTCCAACACCACTGACAGTAGCCACCAGTAACCTGAGAGCCTAAAAGGCAATTACTGGGCCTTGAAGCAACGCCAAAGTGAAAAAGAAGATGCTCCAACAGGAACAAATGAAGCGTGTCTCTCTGGGTATAGAAAATGGGTGCCCCACAGCTGATGAGAACTACCACATCTCTACTCCCAAATCTAGCCACATAATTCTACAGCACACCATACCACATAATTACACTACATACATCCACGCCACACCACACAATTTCAGCCACACAATTCCACAACTAACTAATCCAATCCAACAGAAAAATATGAGTGATGTCTTTAGCAGTATGGCTCTCTCCCACGCTAGATTCCTTATTTTGGGGATTTTAATCTTTGGTCTAATGGGAGCCTGGACTCCTGGTATGACAATCTTCTACAATCTTGTAGGGATCTGCATCTTTTACAATGGATGACAGAGTCTACACATACAGGGGGCATGTATTGGATCTAATTTTTGCTGGGGAAGACTCGATGGAAGTGGTGAATATTTTGCCGGTCGGATAGTCCGACCACCAGTTTATCACATTTGATGTGTTCTAAACTAGACAGATTGCCCTATTTTGAGGGAAAAGAGAAGTTTTTAAAGTAGGGACTGGAAAGGTCTCTTGAGAAAAGCCAGTATCTCCCCTGTATTCCACCTTGAAGGATCTTTTGACCCTGGAAAACAGGTGGAGGATAACTATGCTACCCTCTGTCTACATATTAATGATCAGCGCGACCAGTTTGTTCCCAAAAAACTGGTAAAAGAAAGTAGGCAAACCCTCTGCCCCTTGGTATAATGCTGAACTGCAAAAATTAAAACTTGGCTGCAGACAGGCAGAACGGCAGTAGAGGAAGGGGTATCTTGATACAGATAAGGTCGCCTGGAAGGAGAATATCCTCAACTGTAAGAAAAATATTGCCTCCGCTAAAGCTGAATATTTTGCAGATGTAATCTTAAAGGCACCTAATAGCAACAAGAGTATATTTAGAATCATGAATGAAATCACCAGCCCCGCCTGCACAAAAAATAAGATCTCTCCCACGCAGAACTGTGTGATAGCCTGGCTGTTTTTTTTAAGACAAGATCTGTAAAATTATTAAAGGGTTAGAAGGAGATAGCATTGATGATGGGGCTGGTGGACCCCCACAGGATGTGAATGAGGGATGAACTGGGATGAGCAAAACATCAGGTCAGAGGCCCCTTCTTGATCACTTTGATATACCTTCTGTGGAAGATTTTAATAAAGTAGCATTGAGCGACTGGTAAGCAAGGCGCTCTCCCATTTTCTGGAGGCAAATGATATACTGAAGGACGTGCAATTCGGCTTCAGCCCAGGACACAGGACAGAGACCGCCCTACTGACTGTGTTGAACGATCTTTGCATACATGCAGACAGGGGTCATTCTGCCATACTGATGCTGTTAGACCTGTCTGCCGCATTTGACACAGTCGATCATAAGGTCCTCCTAAAATAGTTGGAAGGAGTGGGGGTGGTGGGTCTGGCACAGAAGTGGCTTCATTCTTATCTGTCTGACAGATGTCAGGCAGTGGTCCTTCCCCCCCTTCCACTCAAAGTTCACCAAGATACGCTATGGGGTTCCACAGGGATCTGCGATTAGCTCTATATTATTTAATGCCTATATGCACCACTTGATGGTCGTCATTAAATCTCACAATATAGGTTCGGTGAACTATGCTGATGACACCCAGCTCATCCTTTCTCTGGAGGGTGATCAGTCAACCACTCTACATCATTTCCATGCCTGTATGCTGGACGTGGTACACTGGCTGAGAAACAATTCTCTGCAATTTAAGGCAGATAAAACAGAGATTTTATGTATTGGGGGTGGGAGAGTGCCATACTCTCTCCCAGCGGACTTCTGGCCCATTCCTGCTGATCCTCCTTTGACACCATCTAAGACGGTTCGCAATTTGGGAATCTGTTTTAATGAGAAATTGACCTTGGAAACACAAGTCAACAAGGCAGTTGGGAGTTGTTTCTCCCTTATCAGGGCCCTTAGGAAAATTCTTCCCATGCTTCCTATTCAGACACGTGCACTGATAGTAAGGAGCGTCATTATGAGCAGACTGGATTACTGCAATGCTTTGCTGCAGGAGTCCGCAAAGTATTTAATTGGGAGACTACAGAGAATCCAGGATGCGGCGGCAAAACTGGCCTTGATGAGACCCCGCCAGTCCTCTGCTTCCCAGGCCCATGCGGAGCTTCATTGTCTCTCAGTCTTGCAGAGGATTCATTTTAAATCCCTTTGTGTCGCGTTTAAGGCACTGCATGGTCTGGGGCCCCTACCGCTGCAGAACAAATTCAGCTGGTATGCTCCTACTCGCTGTCTTCGATCGTCCTCGGCTAACTGAGTGAAGGTACCCTTGTTCAGAAGAGTTAGACTGGGGGGCAAGCCTTCAGTGTTGCTGCAGCAAGGCTTTGGAACAGCTTACCCAGGGAGTTGCGACAGATGAAAGCTCTACTGCCGTTTAGAAGGAAAATGAAGACCTGGCTCTACCCTAGAGCATAATGTTAATTTCTCCCTTGTCACAGACCCCCGTCTCACAGCACCGGGATACCCGCTGTGTCACAGTGCGCTTTATAAGCATTGGTTAGATTACATTACATTACACATTACAACCTACATAATTCCACTGCACACCACATACATACACTCCATAACACATAAAAGACATTGCCATTTACAATAGCTCTAAGTCAAACACATGAGACCTATTGCGTTTCCAATGCTTGTTACTGTTGATTTTCCTCATATTGAAATAGACATTGCCAGCAGCAAGCACAAATGCATTCAGTCTCCCACACTTTGCAAAACACCTATTCAGCATGCCATTACAAGCTCAGGACTGCACCAATGTTCAAATATGGCCCGCTTTTTAGGTCGAAGCCTAGCAGACAGCGCAGCTGTCTAGTTTGCTAAAGACATCATGGGGACATTCAGAAAACTGACCTAGGCGTGCATTCCAACTAATGCTTACCATTGGCTTTGTAACTCACATTATCTGGCTTTCTATTTGCTGGCTTTATTTGCTTTAGGCGGTCCAGCTTGAGTTTGTCCCTCCTGTTGCCCAAATCTTGTTTACTGTATTCTTCCACAAACGCACTTTCTGTAAACAGGTCTTTAAATCTTGCTCTTTTCTTCTCACATTTGTTGTGTATTCAAAGACAGAGTGCAACTGACAAGTTCTCGCTTACGATGGAGCTTGGTGTTTAATTTTCTTTCTCTGACTTCAAAGTGAGAGAACCCTGCTGAAAATTCATGTGGGAGGAGAGAGTGTAGGATGTTTTTTTCTAGCACACAAAAAATTAGCTTTGCCTATGTTTCAGAATATATCAGAATTAGTACAAATGAAGCACATTTTTTTTATCCTGAGGTGTGGTGAAAACAAACATTTGAATATGATCAAAACTTGTAAAAACACTAGGGGCCAGATGTACGTATCCTAGATTTTGCGATTACCTAATAGCGAATTTTAGTGATTCGCTCTTAGGTAATCGCAAACAGCAATGTACAAATGTTTGTTTAACATATTTAGTGATACCCAGGGGGTCGTAAGTAGACCTCCCTCATTAATATTCATGAGGTAGGTCTCGGTATGCAACCCATTGGGAATCTCAAAAATCACAGGTATGGTGACCTTCTGGGGTCAACAGACCACCATGTCTGTGATTGCTTTTAAATAGAGCAATTTCTTTTTGAAATGCAGCTCTTTTTGCTATATGGAAAATGGGAAACATTTCAAAATGTAAAAAGAAAAGTTTTCTTTTCATTTTTGAATCATAGGCAGTGGTCCGAGGGACCACTGCCTGCTGTTAACAAATGTTTTTTTTTTGTTGTTTTTTTTTTTGTTTGAATATGTTTATTGCATTTTTGTTTTATCAGATCATACATGCCATCACAGCGTTACAAAGCGAAGCAGTGATAAATAATTAGTAATGCTCAATTATAATCCACAGAGCAGTAGCCACCATAGGTAATCACGTACAGTATTCAGTAGGGCCGTGTAGGCTTGCATATAATCAAGGTAGCAAAGCAGCATTTCAATCCCACAAATTATTGGCATAGTAACAGTAGGCATGAAGTAACATGGGCGGCAGTGGAGCAAGCGTCGCTTCTCGGCATCCTCTCAGATCGTTATTCAGTCCGGATCATAGGATGTACAGTGAAAATAGCCCAAGGTGGGACAAGACCGCCTGGCATGCAAAAGACATTCAAATCTTTAGTACGAAACAGGTAAACATAAGGAACAACCCGAAAAAGGGGGGTGGCAGAACCAGAAATCGGGTGGGTGCTTGTCATGGCGCGTGTGCGGCGATGTGAAGTGTGTAGGTTAGGCGAACGGATGCGGGCACGTGCCCCGCATCAATGGCAGTGGGGAGCGGAATATAATGTTCGGCATATGTACAGCCGGGCGGGAGGGGGGACGGGGGGGAGGCAAGGAGGGCAGGGGGGCCAACGAGTCGGTGCTGTTAACAAATGTTTTCTCCAAAATTCACAAAGGGGAAGGAGTCCCTTGGGTACCCCTTCCCATTTGCAAATGGGTTACCACCAGCTCGGATTTTGCTTTAAAATGCAAATGTTTTGCAACTGCATTTTGGTCGCGAAACATTTACACATACCAATGCGAGTCGCAATTAGGAAGAGACGCCCTGTACACGCCCCTTCCTAATACCGAATCGCAACCCAATTTGCATTTCGTTAATGGGTTACCAAATCGCAAATTGGGCAATTGTACATAAAAAAAGATTTTTTGCAGGTGCAAACGGCCTGATTCTGTTAATCGGGGCATTTGTGACCTCAAAAAAGCTATGTGCATCTGGCCCTTTGTGATGACATTTGCACACATTATCGTTTGTGTTCAGTAAAACTGTATTTTGGAGTAAATGTATATGTCATTTCAATTGAAAATGTGTTGTCTGTAGTGGCAGTGTGCTACCACGCCATACATACTCCACACTATGCCACTCCACTCTATACCCTTTCACTCCATGCTATGCCACTCCACCCTACGCCCCTCCAGTCTAAGACCCTCTACGGCACACCACTTGACTCCACACCACTTCAATCATAGCCACTCGCTCCATGACACAACACGCCACTCCACTCGATGCCCCTCCACTCCACATCATTCTATCCCGCTTCAATCTGTAGTGTCTTGTAAATAAAACAACACTGGAGCTCTTTTGGTTCCCACTCTACCACATAGGCCTGTGACATAAGCATTTGAGAGATGAGTTGAAGGCAGGCTTAGAATGTTGACTTCTGACTTACACGCAACGGAATAAAGACATGTACAAACTATTCTCCATGTGTGACATGGTTATTGGTGAATACCTGGGTTGGCAGTACACTACAACCCGTGACCAGGTAGGGTATATGAAGCCCATTCGCTGAAAGCACTCTTCTAGAGAGTTGGCTGTGGTCCAGCAAACTGCTTGGGCATGCCACATGTGCCACAGTCGAAGTGCAGAATCGACACTGGCACCAGTGGAGTCTCAGCGCAACGTCAGCCTGCATAAAAAGCTTAAAGAAAACTACATTGAAAGTGTACATGTCAGTGGCTAGGAACTGAATGAGATGAGTGTGAGTAAAAGGTACTGCGCCATTACAAAAATGAATACCATAAGCTCTGTGGAGTAAGAACGCTAGAGGCAGATGCAACAAGGGTACAAAAGCAGCACACAGCCGTAGTTCAGTACAAATGAATTTGAAATTCATGTGCTATGAAACAGAGATTAACCAGGTGTTTTTGAAGAAACAATTAAGCAAAAAGCCAACACAATATTATAACATTATCTGCTTTCATGTACTAGTGGTGTACAAGGTTTATCTACCTAGCGAAACCAACAACAACGTAACTTGCACAACATGCTGCTGAGCAGCCCCAGGAGGAGAGTCAGGGTTGTGCTTGCGGATATGTCTCCAAACAAAGCGGCCCGCCACCATAGATGCCGGGTACGGGCTCAGAACAACTCCCTGGACCGCTATCAAGTAAAGAGCTCTGATGGAGAGCCATGGCAAGATCCAAGCTTCAAAAGCGTTCAGGCTGACCCCATAACCAGCACGTCACAAGGCGCTAGAGGAAATATGCCTGATTGAGTTCTACAAGAAGCACCTGAGAGACCACTACTGTCCCCCAATGTGTATACGGCTGCTGCATTCTTAAAACCGCCTGGAAAAGAACTGGAGGAATACAAAGACAACCGACAGCTACACCACCTACAAGAATGCCATGACGGACTATCACAACCAAATCAGAACAACCAAAGGGAACTTCATCCACAACAAAGTCCTCACCAACTCCAAGGAACTCTTCAACGTCATCCAGGAAATCACCAACCCACACAGCGAAGCCGCAGACATCACCTCATCCCAAGACCTCTGCGACAAGCTCGGAACTTACTTCCACCTCAAGATCAGAACACTGAACGAGAACTTCACCAACCACCCACAGGACACCTCAGCCAGCCCCCCACCTCCCAAGACACCAACCAGCCCACCATCTCCAACTGGACACCAATCACGACCATGGACACCACCGCAGCCATGAAAGGCATCCACTCGGGGCCCCCACCGACCCCGGCCCCGCACATCTACCACAGAGCTGCAGACACCATCTCACCCTACCTGCAGCACACCATTAACACCACCTTCAAAACAGGCACCTTCCCAGATTACAGGAAGCGCATAGTAGTCAGGCCCCTGCTCAAGAAGCCCACGGCCGACCCCACCGACCTGAAAAACTACCGGCCCATCTCGCTTCTCCCATTCACAGCCAAAGTGGCAGAGAAAGCAGTCAACAGGAAACTGACACGTTTCATCGAAGAGCACGCCGTCCTCGACCCGTCCCAGTCTGGATTCCGGATACAACCACAGCACTGAGACCGCCCTACTTGCCGCCACAGATGACATCCACACCCTCCTGGGCCAGGGCCACTCCGCAGCACTCATCCTCCTTGATTTTTTGCAGCCTTCGACACCGTCTCTCACGGCACACTAATCACCAGAATACATGAAGCCGGCATACAAGGAACTGCCCTAGACTGGATCCACTCGTTCCTCACCGGAAGAAACCAAAGAATCAGACTACCATCCTACCTCTCCGCCCACCACAGACATCACCTGCGAAGTCCTACAGGGGTCATCTCTAAGCCCGACCCTCTTCAACATCTACATGGCCCCCCTAGCAGACATCGTCCGACAACATGGCCTCAACATCATTTCATACGCTGATGACACCCAGCTCATCCTCTCCCTCACCGAAGACCCCTCCACTGCAAAACTCAACTTCCAGAGAGGAATGCAAGAACTGGCAGTCTGGATGACCAACAGCTGCCTAAAACTCAACGCTGAGAAGACAGAAGTCCTCGTCCTTGGAACCACCCGTTCAGCATGGGACAACACCTGGTGGACTACCGCCCTCAGAAGCCCACCTACCCCCTAAGACCATGCCAAGAAACTCGGAATCGTACTTGACTCAGCACTCACCATGAACCGACAGGTCAACACCGGCAAATCCAGCTGTTTCAACACCCTCCGCATCCTCCGAAAGACCTTCAAATGGACCCCCCCCCCGAATCAACAAAAAACAGTTACCCAAGCACTTATCACCAACAAACTCGACTACGGCAACATACTCTACGCCAGCTTCAGCAAGTCCCAACTCTGCAAACTGCAAACAATACAGAATACTGCGGCCAGACTCGTCCTCTGCATCCCCCGACACAAGCACTTCAGCCAACACCTGCGGCGACTCCACTGGCTCCCCGTGGAGAAGAGAATCACCTTCAAAATCCTCACTCACGCCTACAAATGCCTGCACAACAACGGACCCAAATACCTCAATGACAGAATAAACTAGCACGTACCCAAAAGAAACCGTCAATCATCCAACCTCACACTGGCTGAAACCCTGCGCATCCACAGAGCCAGATCGGGCAGAAGAATGTTCTCTCACATCGCAGCCAAGACCTGGAACGAGCTACCGGCAGACATCAGGTGCGCCCCATCTCTGAACACCTTCAGGAAGACCCTCAAGACCTGGCTCTTCGTCTGAACGGAGCAGCATACCTCAGCACCTGGAGACCCTCACGGGTGAGTAGCATGCTTACAATTCCCCTGATTGATTTATTGATTGATTGAAAACTGCCATCCTCATTTGATATAGCAAGAAACACAGTATTGGCAATAGATGGTCTGCATGGATAAAGACTTTTGAGGACTTCATTGATGCAAATGATGCAAAAGATGATAAAAAGATTATAAAGTACCTGAAGAACATGGCTGGTAAAGAAGTGAAAGAAGCCATGAAAAAGATCCCACAAGAAGGTGAATTGACATACGATCAAATCAAAACAGCCTTGAATGTCAAATTTCATCCAGTCCCAAATGTGGATTATGAACAATAGATATTCAGTCAAGAATGCCCGAGACCAGGAGAAGCCATCAATGAGTTTGTTGAGAAACTGGATGTTATAGTGAAACACTGCAAATGGAATTAATGTAATGATGAGTAAGCTACCCACCTCAGGGTAATTGATGGATGTCTGTCAGATTCCTTTCTTTGAACAATGCCGAAAAAGTCCTCAAGGCTGCCTGCACTGAAGAGCGTGCTGATTGTCAAGCGATTAACATGGAGGCTGGAGGTGCCAAAAGTGCATCAGTCATGAGCATGAAAAGTAAGCCAAAGTACAAGGGACACAAGGCAAGGTCTCCACAGAAAAAGTAAACGTGTTACAGATGTGGACTATTGTTTCCACACGAAGATAAACGTCCCGCCATTGGACAGATATGCCTCGGCTGTGGTAAAGCGAACCATTTCATGACGACTTGCAAGGCGAAAAGAAATTGCAACACAACCATGAAGACAAAATGGCTGACCTAATGCTACCTCAATGACGCTCAATTCTCTCCCACAATGCCAAGGGGTCACACCAACTGAGGCAAACAGACACCAATCAAAGTCGATCATTGGCTAAATCATCGACAAAGAGTTCCTCAGTATCAGTTTTCAGTGAAAGTGACAATGACAATTGCCCAATGTCGATGTTTCCTTCAAAAAGGCATGCACATGTGATACTAGTTGAATGTGAGGAAAAATCCGAAGTGAAGAAAAATCGACATGAAAAGGCACAATAAACATTCAAACATTGTCCAAAGATCCCTCTCAAGATAAACAAGTGTTCAAAACCAGCCATAATTGATAGCAGTGCATAGATAAATATCATGCCTCAGGCGAAGTATCAAGAATTATCTCAGCTACTTGCACTTTGTAAGCCCACTGATGAACTTATAACTTGTTTATTGATTGGTATGTACTGGAAAATGCAAGAAATAAAAGAATGATCTCAGCTACCACAATTTACCATGTCAAAGACTCATGTATACACATGGGCTGCCTCAACGCCTTTAAGGAGTCAAGGTTCGTTTGTAGCCACAGTGAAACATAAGAAAACTGTGGTACAAGCGCCTATTCATTTATTTCAAGGAACAGCTTCAAGTGTCTATTTGCTGAGTTTCAGCACTGCTGCTGATATGGGACAGATATCAGTGCACTATGATATGAAGGCTCATCATAATTTGGTAAGTCAATTTCCCTCATTATTTCATGGGTTAGGAAAACTCAAAACAATTAAGGTAAAATTACACACAAATGAGGATGTTCATCCTGTTTTTCAAAGACACAGATTAGTTGTGTTTCACTTCAAGAAGCATTTGAAAAGGAACTTAAGTTGTTGCTTAAACATGACATAATTGAATGCTTCACTGGTCCGACACCATGGGTTTCCCCCACTGTAATAGTGCCTAAAAGAGACAGTGAAGGAGCTGTATGCATATGTGTTAACATGTGTCAGACCAACAAGGCAGTTAAGCAAGAGAGACATCCTGATCTCCACATTGCTGATATGATAACTCATTCATTCAATTCTTTATTAAGGTTTGGATCTCAAATGAGGTCCACAGAAGGAAAGATAAATTACACTAAAATTGAGTCACAATTGTGTCACAATAATACTATTAAATAAATACACATTTAAGTCCTTTACCCACAATCAGTTAAAAGAATTTAAATGCATACATAATTTCATTATAATTTAAACTTCTGTGAATAAGTTAAATTCATAAAACATAGAGAGAAAAGTTACAATTTTGTGCAAATGATCCACTCCCCCATAGCAGCAAAGATGATGTGCAAATCACTTCAGAGAAAATATAATCAATGACAGTCATAACAGAAGTCTGGATCTGGACCCAAAATTTACATTCTTCTAAATGACAGTTACCAGGGGCCAAGATAGTGTACTTGTATCCAGTTTCAATCTTCCATGGATCCCACAAGGAACTCCCCCTCCTGCATAGGAGCGATCAATATATATAAGTTCAACCACAAGAAAACAGTCCTACAACTTCCCCTCATACAGCAATACTCTAAAAGAATTAAAATAAGTTGAAAACCTCTTTAAAAAAGTTACATATTTTTGTGCATATTATTTCATTCTTTGGAGCACAACTAAACTCACTTGTTACCGCTACAGTTTTAACATTATTCTGTAAAAACATTGGCCGTAGCAGCCGATAACAATCCGATAATAGGGCTGGACAGAACATGGTTGAGATTCTGAATACACAAATTCCATGTTACAATCTTTACCAGTTCTCGCAGAGGATGACCAATTTACCATTAAATCATTTAATGGAAGAAAAAATATATCAGGAATAAAATCAGCATGCAGCAGATTCCATCATCCAGATTCCAAGTCAGATACTTCTGGGCAACTCTTGGATAGCAAGATGAGGATATTACCTTCAACCTTTTCTTCATCCTGCAGCACTTAAGATCTCTCTGAAAACTAACAATACAACTAGTACTCCTTAAAAAGTTTTTAAATTAAAAAAGAGAAATGTAAGTCACGGACTCCTCCTGTACATTAAAATAATTCAAGGCTAGGGTAAAATCACTGGATGAAGAATATTTGTGAGCTTCCAAACCAAACATGTACTGGTTCAAAAACCCATTTATAGAATCCAACTCACTATTCTTCAACTGAGAGCCGCACCAAAGCACTCTAGCTTATCCAGAAACATATGAGCTTATCAGGCCAAATTCTAACCTCATAGCAGGGGTCGAAACAAATGTATCAAAATTACATAATTTCTACCTGAATAGATTCAATAGCGTATAATAGTGTTGGAGGGACTTTCACTTTAAAAACAGAAAGCATTGGCAAAAAATGCCTTCGGCCCATTACATTATAAAATGCACTTAACCCTTTTGTATGCGAGACAGCTCTGCAGGAGCAATGTTCAATGTGGGCTTTATCCATTATGCTGCCAGTTACCATTTTCCCTAAGTAAAGACAAGAATTTACAAGCTCAAATTTTTCTAAGCCAATACTCCAGATATATTTGCTATTCTTTCCACACTTTCTACTTTTTAAAATCAAGATTTTGCTCTCAGAAATATTTATCTTCAGATATTGTACAGCAGTTTAACTCTGAAGCGACATTAGCTTCTTAATCAATCCATTAGGGGTTAAATTCATAAGTACAATATCGTCTGCTTACATCAGACAGGAAAAGAGACGACCATCTATCCTTGGAACATCACCCTTGTTAGGAGCAAAGCAATTGGGTAAATCTGCAATGTACAGAGAAAAAATAGAGGGGCCGACAAACATCCCTACTTCAACCCATTTTTTGTTGTTATCACGGAAGATAATCCTTGATCTCCCCCTAATAACACCTGACACCAAGTAGAGGTGTGTAAAGCAATAATAAGTGTTAGAAGTGGGGCAGGCATAACAATCTTTTGTAGTTTTATTCCACAGTGTTGGCTGATCGACCTTATCGAAGGTTGTTAAAAAATCTATGAATGCCACATACACATTTGTCCCTCGGTTAAAGTATACTTTTCCTAAATCAGTTTCAGCATACAGATATTACACAAGTGTAGTGTTTTTTCCTAAATCCTGTTTGTTCAATGGAAAGATTTCCTCCTCCATAACCCAACCAGTACCAGTGAGGTTGTCCAAAATACTCAGGGCAAAAACTAAATTGAATGGTGCAAACTTCTTCTATCGGCAAAATAAAAGATATCACCAATCGGAGCTTGAAAAAAATCCAGGTACACTGCAACCTTTTCTACGCTTATTTGTTTGTTTTGCTAAAGTGATTGAGTTTTGGTAAATCTATGCTGCCAAATATTTCCAAGACGCTATTCGATGTATCATATAGCCTGTAGCAAACACATTTAACTATAGTGATGACATATTGTTTTTTGGAGCTACACAGAGAGAGCATGACAAAGCTCTCATGCAAGTATGTCAGTTGCTTAGTGATGCAGGTTTAACTCTAAATGCTAACAAATATGAATTCCAAGTAAAAAGCTTGAAACTCTTTGGACATGTTTTTTTCTGATAGGGGTATGAAACCTAATCCAGCTAAAGTACAAGTGTTGTCTACTGCAAATCCCCATCAAGATGTTTCTATGTTGTGATCATTTCTTGGAATGGCCAGTTACAGTCCTAGATACATACAAGACTTTGCTACGGTCAGTGCACCGTTACGAGAACTAACTAAAAAGAATGTGTCTTTTCATTGGTCACAAGAATGTGGAAAAGTTCTTTTTACAGAATCAAGCAAGCTATTGAGCGTGCCACTGAAATGGCCTACTTTGATCCCAAACTTCAAATAGAGGTTGTAGTTGACACTAGCCCTGTCCTGTTTTCCACAATCCTTACACACCACAACAAACAGCACAATGCCTGGAGACATATCGTAGCATCCGCCAGTAAAAGCCTGTCACAAATGGAACATGCTCGCTCACAGCCTGAAAAAGTAAATTCGGCTGTGGTCCGGGCTTGTGAATATTTGCATCTATTTTTGTATGGAAGGCCTTCACAGTCATGACTTATCATTAAGCACTTTTGACGATATTCGGTAATCCCAAAGCCTAAATGCCTCCTAGAGTTGAACTCTAGGGTTTGGGGTTACAAGAACACAACTATACAGTTCTTCATCATCCAGGGAAAGATTAGAATCCTGCTGATTATTTTTCAGGAGTGCCATTACAATGCCCTGGTACATACATTTTAGTGGGGAATAGAGCACAACAACTGCCATGTCTTTAGAACAAATTGTCACTGCCACGATCCAAAACAGTGACATGTTAAAGTTGAAAGACATTATTGCTCATCAATCGTGGAACCAGCACTCTAAATCTCTCACTAATGCTAGTGAGTATGTGAAGTTCAAAAATGTAAGAGATTAACTTTCAGTGACTCAAGAAAACTTTATTCTGCGAGGTAGCCGAATTGTTATTCCCAAGAGTCTTGTGAACAAGTAATCGACGTTGCCCATGAGGGACATTGAGGAATGGTTGCCACTAAGAGAGCTCTCCGTGATTGAGTCTAGTATCCTTATCTCGATGAAAGGGTCGAAAAAGAGTTGAAGACATGTCACATATGCAACTGTCTTTCGTCTCAAGCCATTCAGCACCCTTTGAACATGTCAGAATTGTCATATCATGCTTGGGAGAAAATTGCTATTTATTTATTTGGTCCTCTTGAGAATGGACATCATCTTCTAGTTACTATTGAGGAATGCTCCTATTTTCCATTGGTGGAAGACCTTTCATCCTCTACACCTGAAAAGGTTATTCAAAAGTTAGATGGCATCTTTTCAACATGGGAAGTACCTACAATTGTAAAAAAAGCTGTCAACAGTCCACCTTTTAATAATCAATTATTCAAAAATGTTCTAAATCACCTCAATATAAAGCATCAAAAAAGCACTCCTCTTTGGCTGCAGGCCAGTGGTCTGGTAGAACGGCTCATGAGTACCCTAAAGAAAGTTGTTCAGCATGCTGCACTAGAGAAACTTGACCTCAAAGTTGTTTCGAACACTACTCTTCAAGTTTACCGTTAGACCCCTCACTCAACAACAGGGGAAAGCCTTTCAACTCTGATGTTTGGAAGAGCCATGGCAACCAACCTGCCCCAATGGACCAACCTCAGATCCAAAATTTAGGACGATATTCATGCTACGGATTTTGGCCGCAAACCGAAGATGAAAATATATGCTGACAAAAGACTTCATGTAAAAAGTATCGCCTTTACAGGAGGAGAGCGAGTGCTTATCAGACAACACAGAAAAAGAAAGCCTGATGCTCCTTTCAAAGATGAACACTTTACTATTACTAACACCAAAGGACACATGGTGACGGCCCAGTATCTTGGGAAGTCCAGTGGCAGCTCCTCCGCTAAGGCAGAGGAGCGTTGTCCCACTGCTCTCAGAGCAGTGCAACCAGGAAAAATAGAATGATAATAATGCAATGTTATTATCATTTTATTTTTCCATACTGGCTTAGGTGTGGGACGGGCGGGGCTGGGCTGTCCAGAGCAGCCAGGGGGGGAGTGGTGGGCACTCTCTAAGTGTGTATGCCGGTTGACCGGCTGTCTTTGTCCTGCCAAACAGTCATTCGTACTTAGCATGTTCTCCACCAGGCTGTAATGGACAGCCTGGGCGGAGAACATGCACAGGCTCTCCGTCTCTGTCTCAGCGCCGAACCACAGAGTCCAGACCAATCACCGCGCTGCTGTCATGCTTGTGACAGCAGCTTTGTGATTGGCTAGGGGAGTCTAGGAACCGGTGTGCTTCCTGCTTCGTCCGTCGTAAGAAGGACAGAGGAGCAGTGGCAGTACCTGTGCATTTTGTTTCATTCTTCCCCCGTCTCACCACCCCCATTTGATAGCAGCCACCACTGGGGAAGTCCCTTACAAGAGATTCTTCTCACTTTTGATATGTGGCCCATCACACATCAAACATCGATGTCAATGTAGAGACTAAAACCCAACAGACGGTTGAAGACTCTGCCTGCTGATAATTTCACCTCACGAATGCAGATCACTGATTCTTCTAGTGCCAGTTCCCGGTTTCCAGTGAACTGATCAGGACGTTTGATTCAGGCACCACAACATTTAACTTAAGAATGGTAATTGTCTGTATTTCTATGATTATCTGTGCATTTATTCAAGTATTTATTTTGTGCACCTGTTTATTTATTTACTTATTTATCTATTTTGAAAAGTTGTAACTTTTAATTTAACAAATCAGAGATATAGCGTCTTGCAAATGAAAGAAAGCTGGAACTCTTTTGGTTTCCATTGTACACTGTAGGCCTTTGACGTAACCTTCAATTTAACAAAGTGGGAAATATAGTGTCTTGTAAATAAAAGAGCCCTGGAACTCTTTTGGTTCCCACTGTACACCATAGGCTTGTGACATAAGTATTGGAGAGAGGAGTTGAAGGCAGTCCAACAATGTTGAGTTCTGACTAACACACAGCAGAATAAAGATGTGTACAAACTAATGTGTAGCGTGGTTATTGGTGAATACCTGGGCTGGCAGGGCACTATGCAATCTATCCATCGCCACTCTATTATACCCCAATCTACCCCACCCCACTTCACTTTGCTACAATCTACCCCAATCTACTCTGCTCCAGTCTACCCCACTCCACTCTACCACACACCTGTTTAACACTCCAATCTACCCTGGCTCAATCTAACCCACTCTAATCCAATCTACCCCATTCCACTCCAATCTATCCCAATCCACTTCACTACGATCCAATCTACCCCACTCCATTCAAATGTACCCCAGTCCAATCTCCCCACTCCACTCCAATCTACCCCATTCCACTTCAATCTACCCCACTCCAGTCTACCCCAATCCACCTTACTCCAATGTACTCCAATCATACCCACTCACTCCAATCTGGCCGACTCCGCCCCAGTCTATCCCACTCAACTCTACCCCCACTCAACTCTATCCCAGTCCAATTTACCCCACTCCATTCCAATTTACCCCACTCCTCTCCAAACTCCACTTCAATGTATCCAACTCCTCTCCACTCAAATCTATCCCACACACTCCACCTCAATGTACCCCATTCCAATCTAGCACAATCTACCCTACTCCACTTCAATCTACCACACTCCAATCCACCACCCAATCTACCCAACTCCAGTCCACGTTAATCTACCTCACTCCACTCTACCACACTCCATTCCTCTCTACCAAAATCTACCCCACTCCACTTCACTTCAATCTACTCCCTCCAATCTACCACACTCCACTCAAATATATCCCACTCCACTCCAATATATCCCACTCCACCACAAAGCCCCACCACACCTGCTCCAATCTACCACACCCCACTCTACCATAATCTACCCAGTCCCAATCTACCTCACTGCAATCTACCCCTATCTACTCTACTTCAATCTACCCCACCCCACTATAGCCAACCCCACTCCAACCCAACCCTCTCCAATCTACCCCACTCCAATCATCCATCTTCAATCTACCCACTCCAGGCTACCACACTCCATTTCAATGTACCCTACTATAATCCACCCGATCTACCCACTCCATTCCACTCTAATCTACCCCACAACACTCCGATCTACCCCACTCCACTCTTCACCAATCTATCTCACTCCACTCCATTCCATCCAACGCCACCTCACTGTACTCTAATCAGCCTCATTCCACTGTAACCCAATCTAACCTACTCCAATCCACCCTTTTCGACACTACCACAATCTACCACACGCCATTCCACTCTCCCAATCTACCCCATTCCATGTCACTCCAGTTTACCATATCCTACCCAAATCTGCCCCACTCCAGTCCAATTTAGCCCACTCAGTCCCAATACAAACCACCCCACTCCATTCTACCCAACACCACTCCAAACTACCCTAGTCTAATCTACCCCATCCATTCACCCTAATGCAATATACCCTACTCCAATCTATCCCACCCTAAACCAATCTCCCTCACTCCAATCTACCCCACCTCATCCCAATCTACCTCACACCACTCAATCCAACTAAATCTACTTCATTCCAATCTGCCCATTCTACCTCAATCCAAACAATCCTACTGCTTTCTATCCCACTTTGCTCCACTCCAATCCCCCACTTCACTCCAATCTAATCTACCAAAATCAACTCAATCTATCACAGTCAAATCTACCTCATTACACTTTATCCCACTCCATCCTAATCAACCCCACTTCACTCATATGTACCACTCTCCATGCCAATCTACCCCACTCTACCCCAATCTACCCCTCTGCACTCCAATATATCCCAATCTACTGTACTCCATTCTTCCCCAATCTACCCCGCTTCACTCCAGTCTACCAAACTCCTCTCCAATCTGCCCCACTCAACCCCAATCTACCCCAATTCAGTTTTACCAGCTCCAATTGACCCCACTCCAATCTACCCATCTACTCCACTCCAATCCATTCCAATCTAACCTACTGTACCCCACTCTACCCCACTCCAACCTACCCTAACTCCCCCAATCTACCACACACCACCACAGTCCATGCTACCCCAATCTACCCACACTCATTCCATTCTGCCCTCAAACAACTCACCCCAATCTACCCTACTCCACTCCAATCTACCTGACTTCACTCCAGTCTATTCCACCCCAATCTACCCCGATCCACCCCACTCCACTCGTCTCCAATCTACCCTACTCCCCTCTACCCCAATATATCCCATTCCACTCTACCCCGATAGCTATTCCTATCTACCCCACTGAAAACTTTACAAATCTACTCTACTCTAATGTACCCCAATCTACCCCCAATTCAATCTACCCCACTCCAATATACCACACTAATTTACTCAATTCACCCACTTCAATCTACCTTATTCCACCCTACTCCATTTCACCCCACTCCATCTTACCCCACTCTACTCCTGCTCCACTCTGTCACTCTATCTCACTCCACTCTACCCCAATCTACCCCATTCCACTCTACCCCAATCTATCCCACCCCATCCCACTCCACACCACTAATCTTTAGCCATACTGAAACAGCAAACACACTGCCACACTGGCGTACATATTGGCTAAAACACCATTGCCAAAGTCAATAGCTCTAGAACAGGTGAGACCTATTGGCTTTGCCAATGCTTGTTTACGTATCTGATTTGCTCATTAGGCCATTTTTATTTTTCCTCCCTACTGCTTACCCGGCGTGTTGGCTGGGGAAGGAAGGCTGTTAACTTGTTATTTTGTGTTGCAGGCGGAGTTACAGGGTGATCCAGAGGCTAAATGGTGCATTGTGGTACCCTCTTCAGGAGCACAACAAGGGTGCAAATGCCAAACAGCCCCAGATGGTCCTTACGGCAGGACCCTGGGGGAACAACAGAGCCCCGTTAGTCCTTCGGGCAGTTGTAAACATGAGCAACCGGGGACTTGCCTGGATGGGGGCGTGAGTAAATGTGTGGACTGATGGGCCAGAGGATGAATGAGGTGATCCCCCAAAATGGTGAGCACTGATTGGTTAGGCCACAGTGCAATTTGGCACTTCAGGTGGCAGGGCAGTTTAGGGGTGTCACTGCTGCCTGCCCTCAGATTGCCCCTACGATGACCTACCTTGGCATATTTTGTATGCAAATAAACTTGCAGCAATGTTTTCTCCAACAAACAATGTGTCTTGTGTGTTTTATTATGAGATTGCTGTGCATGCAGGTGAGGTGTGTTGCTGATATTGGCACTGTAAACCATACATAAATATAACTGGCATTTGCCGTAGCGCATACAATCAAAACAGAGTGTCTCTTGGCGCTGTTAACATATTATGGGTGTCTCAATTTAATGGTAGAAAAAGGGGTTTTCCCTTGGCATTAAACAAAATGGGGATGTTTTAGTTCCCCAACCTAGACTACTGAGTTCTACTCATTCGAATGCCTCCACATACAATAATAATTTTTAGTGAAAAATATGGTTTTTATTTTTTTATAAAAAACAGTATAAATGTTTAGTACATGTACAAGATTAAAACCAACGACACACCATGTGTCCACATTTAACAAAAAAAACATATTACACATTTCTAAACATCATCATCATATTTGATTCAAAAGCCAAAATAAATTCAAAATACAGTTTAAAATCACAGAGAAATCAATTCAACGTAAAACAATTTTAACAAACAGAGGAGAGACAAACATAGACATATGTTATTAGTCATTAGCGTATGCACATCAAAGGACCTGAATCTATACAAAATCAAAACCTGGACTTCTTATTTCTTGTATAGTCTACAGGATAGATTTTTGTTCTTTTTGATTGTGCAAAAGGTTGCGTCGACGCGTTTCGATGGGTTTTTACAAATATACTACCATCTTTATCAAGACAAATTCATTAGTCTCTCCAATATCCTTGGCACTGGTTGGTTGCCGTTGCGATTATCCTTTCCTGCAGGTAAACATATTACTGTGAGTGTTATTAAAGACTGCTTCACATTGTATCAAACCCTATCTATTTATTCAGGCCTAGCTTAATAATGCATTATCAGTGGGAGTCATCCCCTTCCACCCTGATCCCATCCTGTCTCTGTGGACCAATTGATGTCATGTTATTACCCATCAGGTTGTTGGTTACTCCAGGGCTGTATACATGGTTTACAGTCTACTAGCTCCTGCATTATTATAGTTCATTTAAGTGATGATTGCATCCCTAAATTATAGGACTATACCTTATTGCATTGCAGTTCTCATCTCTATGTTGATCTTTTCATTTAGTCAGTTTTCCGTTGATTGCTGCCCCATATTTGCCTCTAAAGGATAAGTGAGCATTTTGGTTATTTAGCTTGTATTTAATTAAGGCCTCACTTTATCATTTTTCCTTTCTTTGCTATTAATTACCTTTCAGACACACTTGAGTCTCTTCAAGAGCGCCCTTCTCCTTGTTCTTCTGATTGTCTTTATGCTAGTCTTGATACACTATAGCCTAAGGGAAAGAAATATAGACTAGATTGTGACATATTACTTGTTGGTTCTTAATATAGATATTACGTGGTCTGCCTTGCCACTGCATGAAAAGTCTTATGTCTAGATTTACCTGTATTGGTTTCTTACACTGGCCTTAGAACTTCTGGGCGTGCTTTACTAGAGTCTCTCTTATCTGTGTCCTGATAGCCTGGAAAGTATACCATAGGATTTAGATATTTGTTCATTAAACTCTCTATAGTCTTGACTATGGTTAATTTTTAAAGTAACACGTCTTACCGTGTTTTCCAATTCAAGATCCCACTGCAGGGTGGATAGCCTTGGGGATCCTGGGGCTGTCGAGGTCTGTTTGTATAAAAACAGAGACAGTGTTACCAGCCGATTTAAAAAAATTATAAACCCATCCCCGGGTCCTCAATAGGGCATTATCCTTACCTAAGTAAATGGTTCCGCCTAACTCTCCACTCCCGCTGCCTGTCGGTGCCAGCTCACAATTTCTCCGTCACACACCAGGTCCGTAAAGATTCGTTTTTGGGTTCTCCCGTTATTTAAGCCGGCAACGGACCGTTACAATTGGTTAGTTGCAATTGTACACACCTGAGTTCACTCACCTTGTGTGTGAACCCGTCCTGGGCGTGTTTTCTTATTTTCATGCCTCGATCTCACTAGCAGCGGAAGTGGGTTTCAAGCCTCACTTTCGGCCTCTCCCATGATCACGTGGGTATTCTCGAGTCTCAAGGCTCAGTTGTTTCCGAGTGTCAAGCCTCGATTTGGTTCTTGCCCCCGTTGTACCTGTCAATTAGGTCCCGGGTCCAAAACTACTTTTTCTACGGTGCATTAGTAGAACCATGCCTCTTTTAATCGGTATTTGGACCACTGTTGTATTATCCAGATATTATATTCTAATTTATAACCGTTTTTCGTGTATATTCTGCCTAGTTATTACGGGCCAGCGGTTACTAAAAATATGTTATAATATTCAGTGTACTGAAGTACATCGATAGTTTTAAACATTATTTTGTCTGGCTATTATTATCTATATGGGTCCCTGGGTGGGCACCTGTTGTCTACTAGTTATTCTCACACTCATTTTGGGTACATTCATCATGTGCATATGGGTAGGAGTTGTATTGCAGCATTCCATCCCATTTGTTTATTGGCTAGCTATTATGGTCATCCAGTCCTCCCTTGTGTTGAGGCCTCGGTTGATTGTGTCTAAGTGGCACATAAACCACTGTTCCCGTGTCTTGCGGCTGGCCTGTAGATTTCCACCACGTCTACTGATGCACACTTTTTCTAGAATAAACCACGAGAACTCATTCCAGTTGTGGCTCTTGGTCTTATAGTGGTCTGTCAGTGGTGCATTTTCTTTCTGATTTTTTAATGCTGACCTGTGTTCCAGTAGTCTAGTGCGGATTTCCCTCCCAGTCTCACCCACGTAGCCCAAGCCACAGGGGCAGACCAGGAGATAAATCACACTTTTGCTTCTGCAATTGTTCAAATGTTTGCACACCACTGTTTTGCCATTAAAATTGAATGTTTTGCTCTCTATGCAGTTAGGACAGATCGAGCATGACCCACATTTGTAGTTCCCTACTGCTTTCCCATTTCCAGTTAAGGTGCTTTGGTGCGTGGTCATCGAATTCTTATAGGTATGCACTAATTTATTCCTCAGGGTTTTGTTACACCTGAAGGAAAAGAGGGGCTTTGGCAATGGTGTCGTTGCTTCGCTGTTTAAGATCTTCCAATTACGGTTAACGATATTTTTTATCTGATTGCTGAGTCCTGAAAACTGACTGACGAACACAATTCTCCCTTGTGTGTTGTCTCTTTTTGGACGGTTCATGTCCAATAGAGCATCTCTGTTATAAAATCTCGCCCTCTTCATAGATTGTTTTATCAAATTTTTTTTTTTTGGATAACCTCGTGCCCGTAGTTTTTTGTCCATTATCCCTGCATGGTGGTAGAAGTCATCTAGATTTGTGCAGTTTCTTCTTAACCGTAAAAATTCCCCAAAGGGGATATTGTCACGTTGTGAGCGAGGGTGATTGCTATGGTATTGGAGCAGACTATTTTTGTCAGTTGGCTTTGTGAATAATTCTAATTTTAGCTTACCATCTTCCTCCTGTATTTTGATATCTAAAAAGTCTACACTTTTGTCACTGTAATGTGCGGTAAACCTAAGGTTTTTATCTCCTAAGTTTAAACATTCCAAAAAGGATAGTAGGTCCTCCCTGGCACCGTTCAAAAACGAAAATAATATCGTCGATGAAACGGTGCCAGTGGGTGATATTCTCATAAAACGTGGCTAATTCGTTATATATATGCCTCTGTTCAAAATGGGCAACATAAAGGCATGCCAGACTGGGGGCACAAGTGGCCCCCATGCTGGTCCCCTTTACTTGCTTGTAAAGGTCTTCTCTGAACAAAAAGATGTTATTTTTTAATACCAGTTGCACGCAACCCAAAATAAATTCCTTATTACCACCACCGAGATCTACCCCATCTAAAATTGAGGAAATCACTGAGATGGTGTCGTCTTGGGGGATATTCGTGTACAGAGCCTCGATGTCCAAGGTGACCAGGAACTGGGTCACCTTGTCGAAGCTCTGTCCCTCAAAAATCGAAATTGTGTGGGCCGTGTCCCTCAAGTATGATTCTTGTGCCTGTACCAGTGGACGCAAGAAGAAATCAGCGTATTTGCTCAAGGGTTCCAACAATGACCCCAGGCTGCTTACTATTGGCCTCATTGGTGGGTCAGATGTGCTCTTATGGATTTTTGGTAACCCATAGATCGCTGGAATTATTGGCTTTTGGTTGAACAGGAATCTATACTCATCTTCGCATATGTAGTTGTTCTCCCTACCTTGATTTAGAAATTGTGCTACATCTTTCTTAAGTTTATCAATCATTCTAAAGGAGGCCGGTGTATAATGGTCCTCAACATTAAGTAACCGCTGCATCTTATTATTATAGTCTATGCTGTTAAAGATAACTACCCCCCCCCCCCTTTGTCTGCAGGCTTAATTGTAATCTGGTCACAGTTTTGTAAATTGTTTAGTGCCATTCTCTGGTTAGCGGTCAGATTGTTGGTGTATCCCTTGTGGGCTTCTAACTTTGTTTTAATTTCAATTTCGACAATTCTCTCAAACAGTTCTATGTTTTTGTCCACCTGAGCTAAAGTTGGTGTAAATATAGACTTAGGTTTAAATCCTGTCGTGTTTGGGGCTTGTTCATATTCTCTTTCTGAGAAAAAGTTATTTAATCTAATTTTCCTAAAAAAACGTTTTATATCCTTCTCTAATTCAAATTTATTAGGTGGAGCGCTAGGAGCAAAGCTAAACCCATATCTTAGTACTTCTTCTTCCCCTACTGTTATTACTCTATCAGAGAGGTTGATGATTGGGAAATCATTCACCTCCAGTACCTCACATTCCTGGTTTTTAGGAAGTTTGGTGTTCCCTGATTCGGAGGTGGATGGCTCCTCATTGGCTCTTCCCGGGTGTAGTTCCGGTAGCCTTTTTGTCCCCTGTAGGGACGGTTCCCTAAAAAATGTTGGGGTTCCTTTTAATAATTAGTACCAGACATTCCTGTCTGTTCCCCAGTGTGTTCTTCTTCTTCGCTTGACCTAGAACTCTCTGAGAAGGTAATTCTTCTATTGTTGCCAGCCCTGAAGTAAACCTGTCTCATATTTTGGGGTTTTTCCCACCTCTGCTCTTTGCGTGTTGTGTAATAGTCTTTATTTAAAAAGGGGTACACGATCTCTGCACTGAAACTGTCAATATCTTTTCTTAATTTAGTAGATTTCCGATTAGCTAAATATTCATGGTACCCGTCAATGTTTTGGGCTAATTCCTCCAGTTTCTTTTTTGTGTCCTCCACTACGGTATTTTGTCTAAATGCCGTCTCTAGTTCTTCTATTTGTTGTCTTTCAAGGATCATCACTTCCTGTGCTGTTTCGATGATAAGGATTAACCAGTCCCTACTGCACCTATTGGCAATATGAGACCATACCTCTAGGAATTTTTTGTTTTCCACGAAAAGCCCTGGTTCATTTCTAATTCGCAGTCCTAGGGGTATTACTCCAGCTCTTAAATACCCCATTAGAAATTCAGCGTGGAGCTCGGTTCTCACTAATTTTTTCCTTAGATTCAATAATTTGATGAGTTCTTCCTGTCCACTCTTGCTTATTATGGTTGGTCCCCCCGTTCGTGGGTGTTGATTCAAAAGTTTACTCAATTGATCCTCGGTAAACCCGAAGGTTTTGAAATTATCCATTCTGAATTAATCTCACCTACCGGGATTAGATGCAAATTCTTCCAAAATATTGGATCTAGGAATATATTCAGTATTTCCAGAAGATCCTTTGGCATTGACTCTCCAGTTCAACCGAACTGTTCCATATATGTTTCTAAGTTAGAGAGAGACCCCTTAGTGAACCAGGGGAATAGGGTACTTTAACAGTAGAAAAAGGGTTTTTCCCTTGGCATTAAACAAAATCGGGATGTTTTAGTTCCCCAACCTAGACTACTGAGTTCTACTCATTCGAATGCCTCCACATACAATAATAATTTTTAGTGAAAAATATGGTTTTTATTTTTTTATAAAAAACAGTATAAATTTTTAGTACATGTACAAGATTAAAACCAACGACACACCATGTGTCCACATTTAACAAAAAACCCATATTACACATTTCTAAACATCATCATCATATTTGATTCAAAAGCCAAAATAAATTCAAAATACAGTTTAAAATCACAGAGAAATCAATTCAACTTAAAACAATTTTAACAAACAGAGGAGAGACAAACATAGACATATGTTATTAGTCATTAGCATATGCACATCAAAGGACCTGAATCTATACAAAATCAAAACCTGGACTTCTTATTTCTTGTATAGTCTACAGGATAGATTTTTGTTCTTTTTGATTGTGCAAAAGGTTGCGTCGACGCATTTCGATGGGTTTTTACAAATATACTACCATCTTTATCAAGACAAATTCATTAGTCTCTCCAATATCCTTGGCACTAGTTGGTTGCCGTTGCGATTATCCTTTCCTGCAGGTAAACATATTACTGTGAGTGTTATTACTTAAAGACTGCTTCACATTGTATCAAACCCTATCTATTTATTCAGGCCTAGCTTAATAATGCATTATCAGTGGGAGTCATCCCCTTCCACCCTGATCCCATCCTGTCTCTGTGGACCAATTGATGTAATGTTATTACCCATCAGGTTGTTGGTTACTCCAGGGCTGTATACATGGTTTACAGTCTACTAGCTCCTGCATTATTATAGTTCATTTAAGTGATGATTGCATCCCTAAATTATAGGACTATACCTTATTGCATTGCACTTCTCATCTCTATGTTGATCTTTTCATTTAGTCAGTTTTCCGTTGATTGCTGCCCCATATTTGCCTCTAAAGGATAAGTGAGCATTTTGGTTATTTAGCTTGTATTTAATTAAGGCCTCACTTTATCATTTTTCCTTTCTTTGCTATTAATTACCTTTCAGAGACACTTGAGTCTCTTCAAGAGCGCCCTTCTCCTTGTTCTTCTGATTGTCTTTATGCTAGTCTTGATACACTATAGCCTAAGGGAAAGAAATATAGACTAGATTGTGACATATTACTTGTTGGTTCTTAATATAGATATTACGTGGTCTGCCTTGCCACTGCATGAAAAGTCTTATGTCTAGATTTACCTGTATTGGTTTCTTACACTGGCCTTAGAACTTCTGGGCGTGCTTTACTCGAGTCTCTCTTATCTGTGTCCTGATAGCCTGGAAAGTATACCATAGGATTTAGATATTTGTTCATTAAACTCTCTATAGTCTTGACTATGGTTAATTTTTAAAGTAACACGTCTTACCGTGTTTTCCAATTCAAGATCCCACTGCAGGGTGGATAGCCTTGGGGATCCTGGGGCTGTCGAGGTCTGTTTGTATAAAAACAGAGACGGTGTTACCAGCTGATTTTTAAAATTTATAAACCCATCCCCGGGTCCTCAATAGGGCATTCTCCTTACCTAAGTAAATGGTTCCGCCTAACTCTCCACTCCCGCTGCCTGTCGGTGCCAGCTCACAATTTCTCCGTCACACACCAGGTCCGTAAAGATTCGTTTTTGGGTTCTCCCGTTATTTAAGCCGGCAACGGACCGTTACAATTGGTTAGTTGCAATTGTACACACCTGAGTTCACTCACCTTGTGTGTGAACCCGTCCTGGGCGTGTTTTCTTATTTTCATGCCTCGATCTCACTAGCAGCGGAAGTGGGTTTCAAGCCTCACTTTCGGCCTCTCCCATGATCATGTGGGTATTCTCGAGTCTCAAGGCTCAGTTGTTTCCGAGTGTCAAGCCTCGATTTGGTTCTTGCCCCCGTTGTACCTGTCAATTAGGTCCCGGGTCCAAAACTACTTTTTTTTACGGTGCATTAGTAGAACCATGCCTCTTTTAATCGGTATTTGGACCACTGTGTCAGGTCCGTTCTGGTTGCTCCTCAGGATTGGGTCGATGCTATAAGGGGGCCCACCTCTAGATCAACCCAAGTCTGACTGAAAGTGTGCCCAGACTGTTAAGGCGATCAAGCGGGGGAAAAGTTGGGTCCGGAGGAGAACAGCTGGGCTCTTGGCACCGAAAACCTGTAACCACAAAAGCAATGGATAAGGACTACAGAACCCTAAACTGGGACATATGCTATGTAACAACACTCCTGTTACCTCACCTGGATAACCCACAGGTTTGCCTGTATGCAGGAAGGATCTAAGGGCGGCTTCTATATCCCCTGGTATAGTACTGGAAAATATAATATAGAGAACGTTAGCAACCCCCTGGTTCCCTCCCTTCCTTAATTCTGAAAGATGTAGCCAGCAATGAACACCTACCCTTATGTAGGAAATAGACAACCTGTAATTGCCCCAGAGCATCAATCGATGAAAACAAATAGTGATCACATTCCTGTTCACAGCGGTAAGCAATAAAAAGGTTTTCTCCTCCGAGGAAATAATTAGAAGAACGACCTCCGGGTGTGCAAGACGCGACAACCCCAGGATCTCTCCTCCCAATATTCCCTGCAAGTTAAGAGTTAGGAAAGTAAATCATAAGCCCAGCATAAAGTATGTGTATAGCGTCTCTACAGATCCTGCTCTGTAAGCGCTTCCAAATGGACAAAGAGTACAGAACAAGTAAGGCGGCACCTATGCCCAGGTGTCCTGCGCTTAACTGGAGCAAGACGCTCCTTGTATTAACACAACAAATAGTTATAGCGTCTCTACAGATTCTGCTCTGTAAGCGCTTCCAAATGGACAAAGAGTACAGAACAAGTAAGGCGGCACCTATGCCCAGGTGTCCTGCGCTAACCGGAGCAAGACGCTCCCTGCAAGTACACAGCAACCGGACACGGTACCCGCACAAGGAAATGTATGTGCCCCACTCGATATCAAGGAAAACCTGTTGCTGGAAAGAAGGAAGAACACGGGCGCTTCCTAAGCCCCTCCTGGTTAATCCAACAACGAGAGGCACCTCACCAAGGAACACCACGTTGCAGGCGCTTCCAAAGCCTCACCAGTAATCCACACGCAGACAGCAGCGTGACCCTTCTGCGAAGACCAAAAGCTTGCCTCCGCCGATATCCACGAATATCCACAGTCAACGAACCAAGACAACAGCAGGAATAATCGGCGGCGCGTCTTCCGCCCGACTTCCTGTTAATCCCTAGGAGCGTCGCGTCATAGGAGCGCGCGGCTCAAAGGATCATGGGATATGTAGTTCCTCATTCCGATTCTCAAGATCGGGCAGACAGTGATTTACCAGAGGTCGGGGAGGGTGAAATGTGACAGTACACCCCCTCATACAACACTCACTGACTGCCACCAGGTTTACCAGGATGTGACAAATGGAACCTCCGCACCAGTCTAGGCGCATGCACTGCACCCACCGGTTCCCATGAATCCTCCTCGGGACCATAGCCCTTCCAAGACACCAGGTACTGGAGCCGTCCCCTTACTCTGCGAGAGTCCAAGATGCGCCGCACCTCATACTCCACCTCCTGTTCAACCCTCACCGGCACAGGGGCTTTATGACTTGGACCCTGGGCAGGCTTGATCAGAGAGACATGAAACACAGGGTGTATTCTGAAATGTGAGGGAAGCTTGAGTTTCACGGCTACGGGGTTAACATGACGAACCACCTGGTAAGGACCGATGAATCTGGGGTTGAAAACACTGAACCTTTTGAACCGAATGTTCCTAGTGGATAGCCACACCCAATCCCCTCTCGTGTACCCAGGACAAGGCCTACGATGTCTATCGGCCTGCGCTTTGTACCGAAGTTTGGCTTTTACAAGATTGTTTCTGGCCTGCACAATAGTCTTTCTTAACTGTACCAATCTTGTCTGTAACTGTGGAATCGGGGCTTCTACACCTGGCACACTCAACGGGGTAAACCTGGGATGGAACCCATATGTACAAAAAAACGGGGTACACAAGGTGGAGGAATGAATCGCGTCGTTATACGCCACCTCCGCCGACCACAACCATTCCACCCATGCTTCCGTGGATGTATCTACAAAACACCTCAGGTATTGTTTGAGGGTCTGGTTTAACCGTTCGGTCTGCCCGTCAGTTTGCGGATGAAAGCTTGTGGACAAGGAGGAGGCAATGCCCAATCGATCACACCAGACCCTCCAAAATTTGGCGGTGAATTGCGCCCCTCTGTCAGACACAATGACCTTAGGTAAGCCATGTAATCTAACAATGTGTATGAGCAGCAGCTGGGCTAATTGACTAGCTGTGGGTACCCCTCTACAAGCTATGAAGTGGCCCATTTTGGTTAAGTAGTCCACGACAACTATTATAGCAGACATCCCATGATCCTGAGGGAGTCCCACCACAAAATCGACTGAAAAGCTTTCCCAAGGACTCACAGGCGTGGGCATTGTTTGTAACAGCCCTTGCGCTGGTCTATGATCGCTTTTGGCTTGCGAGCAGACCTCACATCGTTGAACCCAAGCAAACACATCCGGCCGGATGGTGGGCCACCAGTAAGTGCGTTGCAGCTTTTCCAATGTCTTCTTTCCTCCAGTGTGTCCAGCACAAGGTAGATCATGGCACCACTTGAATACTTGCTTTCTCAATGCAAGAGTAGGGAGAAGCAATTGAGATCCCTTCCTTGGCAGTCCTTGACGTATCCTCCATTCCGGGTGCAACCGAATCCATGTTTTCCACGCGTAGGTCTGGATGCCTCTCTTGACCTTGTGTAGAAAGTCAGCCGTATGGATCACCCCTATCACCCGTTGCGGTGTGATGATGCTGGTCTCAGGAAGCTCCCTCAAGGCGGGGTGACTTTCTTGACGGGTGAGAGCATCTGCTTTCCGGTTGTTACATCCCGGCCTGAAGGTGACCACGAAATGGAACTCTGAAAAGAAGAGCATCCATCTCAGTTGTCTGGGAGTGAGATGGCGTGCGGCTCTCAGAAACTGAAGATTCCGGTGGTCTGTATAGACCGTGATTTGGTGGGTGGCACCCATCAACTAATGCCTCCACTCTGTGAAGGCGTCTTTAATAGCAAGCAATTCCTTCTCTGCAATCGTGTAATTGCGTTCTGCCGAATTTAGCTTGCGTGACCTGAAGGCAATGGGATGCAGATGTCCGGTATCTTCACTCCTCTGCGAGAGAACAGCCCCCACTGCGAGGTCAGACGCATCCGCCTCTACCACAAAAGGGAGGTGTGGGTCAGCATGTATTAGGACCGGAGCAGAAGTGAAAGCGGTTTTCAACCGATCGAACGCTGTTTGCTCTTCGGTTCCCCATATAAAGGGGGTGTTCTTCCGGGTTAATTTCGTGAGAGGTGCCACCAGATCCGAAAAGTGAGAGATGAACCTCCGATAGAAGTTTGAAAAGCCCAGAAGTTTCTGGATATCCTTGACGGTGGCGGGTTGTGGCCACTCCACAATGGCTCGTACCTTCCTTTCAGCCATTATCTGCCCTGATGGAGTGAGCATGACTCCCAGGAATTCCACGGTCGTGACATGGAACTCACATTTCGTCAGTTTGCAGTATAGTTGGTTTTGTCGAAGAGCTTCCAGTACTTGTTTCACATGCTGGATGTGTTCTGGTTCATCGTTAGAATAGACTAAAATGTCGTCTATATAGACAACTACAAAGACGTCCAGGTAATCTCGCAACACCTCGTTAAGAAAAAACTGGAAGGAGGCTGGGGCGTTGCATAGCCCAAAGGGCATTACAAGATACTCAAAAAGTCCGTACCTAGTTTTAAAGGCGGTTTTCCATTCATCGCCTGAGCGTATGCGTACTAAATGGTATGCTCCCCGGAGATCCAATTTTGTGTACATCTTGGCTGATCTCACCTGTTCCAGTAATACAGGAATCAACGGAAGAGGGTATTGATTTTTTATGGTGATCGCATTTAATGCCCTATAATCGATACAGCAGCGTAATTCCCCATTTGCCTTCGGAATAAAAAAAAGGGGGGAGGCTGCTGGGGATCGTGATGGTCGAATGAATCCCAAAGCGAGTAGATCGTCCAAATATTCCCGTAGGTGTTTCGTTTCAGGCTGAGACAATGCATAAATACGACCACATGGAACCACTGACCCTGGTGTTAAGTCTATGCGGCAGTCGTATTCCCTATGTGGGGGAAGCACTTCTGCTTTGGTTTTACTGAACACTTCTTCATACTCCTGGTAACACTGGGGCAGTTCCACCTCTTTTTCCGCTGCTGTGGAAATGGTGTGAGTAACAGCCAATACCATTGATGGTCGGGGGGTCTCCTGGATGCAGTGGATTTGGCAATGAGAAGAGGAGAACTCCAAGGATTGTTCTTTCCATTTGATATCGGGTTCATGTTTTTTCAGCCAAGGGAGTCCCAAAATTATACCGTAATTAGGAGCCTGGATGAGGTTAAATGACAGCTGTTCCTTATGATAACCCCCATACCACATTTCATACTCCGGAGTGTGTTGAGTGATAGGACCGGATTCCAACACATGACCGTCTACTGCGAACACTTCTTCCATGACAGGTTTATCTACTGGGGTCACACCCAACTTCCTTGCTTCTGCCAAATCCATGAAACAACCTGTTGCTCCGGAATCCACCATTGCACGTACATACTTAGGGTCTTGGTCAATCCATAATTCAATGTCTATAAAGAACAATCGGTTTCCCACTCGGTTTTCTTCGGTTATAGAAGGGATGAAATGAACACTTGAGTCCCTCCCTTCCTTAGGACTCAAGCCTCGGAGTTTTCCGAACCCTTATCAACAGTGGATAAGGCTCCTTGACCCGTTCGATAGCGTCCTCCTTTCGGTTTCACCGGACATTCTCGCAAAAAATGGCCTTTTTTCCCACAGTACAAACACAGCCCGAATTTGCGACGATGCTCTCTTTCACTGGTAGTGAGAGATGCTCGTACTACACCAACCTCCATAGGCTCGGATTTGCCTTCGGCTTTCTCCCCGCTAGTTGTTTTCTCCCCGAACACCAGAGGTCTGTCTCTTCTTCCGGTCTCTCCTTTTCTTTCTCTCAATCTGTGATCCAAGCGTAACGCCAAATCGATAAAGGCTGCACAGGTGGTCGGCTGGGGTTCAACTTGTGCTATTACATCTTTTAGATTGTCTGTGAGTCCTTGGTAAAACAGAACCATCTGTTTGGCTTCAGGCCAATCTGTTTCAGCTATCAATCGCCTAAAATGATTTAGGTAGGTCACTATATCCAAATTGCCTTGTTTAAGAACAAGCAACTCCTTATCCGCTGAGAAGGTCTCAGCTCTCCTGTCAAACGTTTTCTCAAATTCGGCTCTAAACAGGTCCCAATCATAAAGGATTCCCTCGTTATTCCTGACTATGGGTACAGCCCACTGGGCTGCCTCTCCTCCCAGATAGGAGATTAGAAAGGAAACCCGTGATTGATTGGTTAAAAAACATTTGGGTTTACAGGTAAAGTGCATCATCACCTGGGTCATAAATACCTGCACTTTCTTTCTATCTCCCATAAACCTTTCTGGGGGAGCCAAAGGAACCGGAGAAGGCATTTCTACTACCAACGAGGTTGGATGTGGGGCAGGATTCCCTGCATCAAACGGGTTCCGCTGCATAGCATCCATGCGTGCTTGCAACGCAGCCGTTTCCTGGCGAGAGGCGGCCAACTCCGCCTGAACTAGGCCTAAGGCTGCCACTACCTCCTCTAAGTCCATGCTTTGAATCAACCCAACCAGGAGGAGCAGAACTTTTAGGCCGATTATTCTGTCAGGTCCGTTCTGGTTGCTCCTCAGGATTGGGTCGATGCTATAAGGGGGCCCACCTCTAGATCAACCCAAGTCTGACTGAAAGTGTGCCCAGACTGTTAAGGCGATCAAGCGGGGGAAAAGTTGGGTCCGGAGGAGAACAGCTGGGCTCTTGGCACCGAAAACCTGTAACCACAAAAGCAATGGATAAGGACTACAGAACCCTAAACTGGGACATATGCTATGTAACAACACTCCTGTTACCTCACCTGGATAACCCACAGGTTTGCCTGTATGCAGGAAGGATCTAAGGGCGGCTTCTATATCCCCTGGTATAGTACTGGAAAATATAATATAGAGAACGTTAGCAACCCCCTGGTTCCCTCCCTTCCTTAATTCTGAAAGATGTAGCCAGCAATGAACACCTACCCTTATGTAGGAAATAGACAACCTGTAATTGCCCCAGAGCATCAATCGATGAAAACAAATAGTGATCACATTCCTGTTCACAGCGGTAAGCAATAAAAAGGTTTTCTCCTCCGAGGAAATAATTAGAAGAACGACCTCCGGGTGTGCAAGACGCGACAACCCCAGGATCTCTCCTCCCAATATTCCCTGCAAGTTAAGAGTTAGGAAAGTAAATCATAAGCCCAGCATAAAGTATGTGTATAGCGTCTCTACAGATCCTGCTCTGTAAGCGCTTCCAAATGGACAAAGAGTACAGAACAAGTAAGGCGGCACCTATGCCCAGGTGTCCTGCGCTTAACTGGAGCAAGACGCTCCTTGTATTAACACAACAAATAGTTATAGCGTCTCTACAGATTCTGCTCTGTAAGCGCTTCCAAATGGACAAAGAGTACAGAACAAGTAAGGCGGCACCTATGCCCAGGTGTCCTGCGCTAACCGGAGCAAGACGCTCCCTGCAAGTACACAGCAACCGGACACGGTACCCGCACAAGGAAATGTATGTGCCCCACTCGATATCAAGGAAAACCTGTTGCTGGAAAGAAGGAAGAACACGGGCGCTTCCTAAGCCCCTCCTGGTTAATCCAACAACGAGAGGCACCTCACCAAGGAACACCACGTTGCAGGCGCTTCCAAAGCCTCACCAGTAATCCACACGCAGACAGCAGCGTGACCCTTCTGCGAAGACCAAAAGCTTGCCTCCGCCGATATCCACGAATATCCACAGTCAACGAACCAAGACAACAGCAGGAATAATCGGCGGCGCGTCTTCCGCCCGACTTCCTGTTAATCCCTAGGAGCGTCGCGTCATAGGAGCGCGCGGCTCAAAGGATCATGGGATATGTAGTTCCTCATTCCGATTCTCAAGATCGGGCAGACAGTGATTTACCAGAGGTCGGGGAGGGTGAAATGTGACACACTGTTGTATTATCCAGATATTATATTCTAATTTATAACCGTTTTTCCTGTATATTCTGCCTAGTTATTACGGGCCAGGGGTTACTAAAAATATGTTATAATATTCAGTGTACTGAAGTACATCGATAGTTTTAAACATTATTTTGTCTGGCTATTATTATCTATATGGGTCCCTGGGTGTGCACCTGTTGTCTACTAGTTATTCTCACACTCATTTTGGGTACATTCATCATGTGCATATGGGTAGGAGTTGTATTGCAGCATTCCATCCCATTTGTTTATTGGCTAGCTATTATGGTCATCCAGTCCTCCCTTGTGTTGAGGCCTCGGTTGATTGGGTCTAAGTGGCACATAAACCACTGTTCCCGTGTCTTGCGGCTGGCCTGTAGATTTCCACCACGTCTACTGATGCACACTTTTTCTAGAATAAACCACGAGAACTCATTCCAGTTGTGGCTCTTGGTCTTATAGTGGTCTGTCAGTGGTGCATTTTCTTTCTGATTTTTTAATGCTGACCTGTGTTCCAGTAGTCTAGTGCGGATTTCCCTCCCAGTCTCACCCACGTAGCCCAAGCCACAGGGGCAGACCAGGAGATAAATCACACTTTTGCTTCTGCAATTGTTCAAATTTTTGCACACCACTGTTTTGCCATTAAAATTGAATGTTTTGCTCTCTATGCAGTTAGGACAGATCGAGCATGACCCACATTTGTAGTTCCCTACTGCTTTCCCATTTCCAGTTAAGGTGCTTTGGTGCGTGGTCATCGAATTCTTATAGGTATGCACTAATTTATTCCTCAGGGTTTTGTTACGCCTGAAGGAAAAGAGGGGCTTTGGCAATGGTGTCGTTGCTTCGCTGTTTAAGATCTTCCAATTACGGTTAACGATATTTTTTATCTGATTGCTGAGTCCTGAAAACTGACTGACGAACACAATTCTCCCTTGTGTGTTGTCTCTTTTTGGACGGTTCATGTCCAATAGAGCATCTCTGTTATAAAATCTCGCCCTCTTCATAGATTGTTTTATCAATTTTTTTTTTTTTGGATAACCTCGTGCCCGTAGTTTTTTGTCCATTATCCCTGCATGGTGGTAGAAGTCATCTAGATTTGTGCAGTTTCTTCTTAACCGTAAAAATTCCCCAAAGGGGATATTGTCACGTTGTGAGCGAGGGTGATTGCTATGGTATTGGAGCAGACTATTTTTGTCAGTTGGCTTTGTGAATAATTCTACTTTTAGCTTACCATCTTCCTCCTGTATTTTGATATCTAAAAAGTCTACACTTTTGTCACTGTAATGTGCGGTAAACCTAAGGTTTTTATCTCCTAAGTTTAACCATTCCAAAAAGGATAGTAGGTCCTCCCTGGCACCGTTCCAAACGAAAATAATATCGTCGATGAAACGGTGCCAGTGGGTGATATTCTCATAAAATGTGGCTAATTCGTTATATATATGCCTCTGTTCAAAATGGGCAACATAAAGGCATGCCAGACTGGGGGCACAAGTGGCCCCCATGCTGGTCCCCTTTACTTGCTTGTAAAGGTCTTCTCTGAACAAAAAGATGTTATTTTTAAATACCAGTTGCACGCAACCCAAAATAAATTCCTTATTACCACCACCGAGATCTACCCCATCTAAAATTGAGGAAATCACTGAGATGGTGTCGTCTTGGGGGATATTCGTGTACAGAGCCTCGATGTCCAAGGTGACCAGGAACTGGGTCACCTTGTCGAAGCTCTGTCCCTCAAAAATCGAAATTGTGTGGGCCGTGTCCCTCAAGTATGATTCTTGTGCCTGTACCAGTGGACGCAAGAAGAAATCAGCGTATTTGCTCAAGGGTTCCAACAATGACCCCAGGCTGCTTACTATTGGCCTCATTGGTGGGTCAGATGTGCTCTTATGGATTTTTGGTAACCCATAGATCGCTGGAATTATTGGGTTTTGGTTGAACAGGAATCTATACTCATCTTCGCATATGTAGTTGTTCTCCCTACCTTGATTTAGAAATTGTGCTACATCTTTCTTAAGTTTATCAATCATTCTAAAGGAGGCCGGTGTATAATGGTCCTCAACATTAAGTAACCGCTGCATCTTATTATTATAGTCTATGCTGTTAAAGATAACTACCCCCCCCCCCTTTGTCTGCAGGCTTAATTGTAATCTGGTCACAGTTTTGTAAATTGTTTAGTGCCATTCTCTGGTTAGCGGTCAGATTGTTGGTGTATCCCTTGTGGGCTTCTAACTTTGTTTTAATTTCAATTTCGACAATTCTCTCAAACAGTTCTATGTTTTTGTCCACCTGAGCTAAAGTTGGTGTAAATATAGACTTAGGTTTAAATCCTGTCGTGTTTGGGGCTTGTTCATATTCTCTTTCTGAGAAAAAGTTATTTAATCTAATTTTCCTAAAAAAAACGTTTTATATCCTTCTCTAATTCAAATTTATTAGGTGGAGCGCTAGGAGCAAAGCTAAACCCATATCTTAGTACTTCTTCTTCCCCTACTGTTATTACTCTATCAGAGAGGTTGATGATTGGGAAATCATTCACCTCCACTACCTCGCATTCCTGGATTTTAGGAAGTTTGGTGTTCCCTGATTCGGAGGTGGATGGCTCCTCATTGGCTCTTCCCGGGTGTAGTTCCGGTAGCCTTTTTGTCCCCTGTACGGACGGTTCCCTAAAAAATGTTGGGGTTCCTTTTGATAATTAGTACCAGACATTCCTGTCTGTACCCCAGTGTGTTCTTCTTCTTCGTTTGACCTAGAACTCTCTGAGAAGGTAATTCTTCTATTGTTGCCAGCCCTGGAGTAAACCTGTCTCATATTTTGGGGGTTTTCCCACCTCTACTCTTTGCGTGTTGTGTAATAGTCTTTATTTAAAAAGGGGTACACGATCTCTGCACTGAAACTGTCAATATCTTTTCTTAATTTAGTAGATTTCCGATTAGCTAAATATTCATGGTACCCGTCAATGTTTTGGGCTAATTCCTCCAGTTTCTTTTTTGTGTCCTCCACTACGGTATTTTGTCTAAATGCCGTCTCTAGTTCTTCTATTTGTTGTCTTTCAAGGATCATCACTTCCTGTGCTGTTTCGATGATAAGGATTAACCAGTCCCTACTGCACCTATTGGCAATATGAGACCATACCTCTAGGAATTTTTTGTTTTCCACGAAAAGCCCTGGTTCATTTCTAATTCGCAGTCCTAGGGGTATTACTCCAGCTCTTAAATACCCCATTAGAAATTCAGCGTGGAACTCGGTTCTCACTAATTTTTTCCTTAGATTCAATAATTTGATGAGTTCTTCCTGTCCACTCTTGCTTATTATGGTTGGTCCCCCCGTTCGTGGGTGTTGATTCAAAAGTTTACTCAATTGATCCTCGGTAAACCCGAAGGTTTTGAAATTATCCATTCTGAATTAATCTCACCTACCGGGATTAGATGCAAATTCTTCCAAAATATTGGATCTAGGAATATATTCAGTATTTCCAGAAGATCCTTTGGCATTGACTCTCCAGTTCAACCGAACTGTTCCATATATGTTTCTAAGTTAGAGAGAGACCCCTTAGTGAACCAGGGGAATAGGGTACTTTAACAGTAGAAAAAGGGGTTTTCCCTTGGCATTAAACAAAATGGGGATGTTTTAGTTCCCCAACCTAGACTACTGAGTTCTACTCATTCGAATGCCTCCACATACAATAATAATTTTTAGTGAAAAATATGGGTTTTATTTTTTTATAAAAAACAGTATACATTTTTAGTACATGTACAAGATTAAAACCAACGACACACCATGTGTCCACATTTAACAAAAAACCCATATTACACATTTCTAAACATCATCATCATATTTGATTCAAAAGCCAAAATAAATTCAAAATACAGTTTAAAATCACAGAGAAATCAATTCAACTTAAAACAATTTTAACAAACAGAGGAGAGACAAACATAGACATATGTTATTAGTCATTAGCGTATGCACATCAAAGGACCTGAATCTATACAAAATCAAAACCTGGACTTCTTATTTCTTGTATAGTCTACAGGATAGATTTTTGTTCTTTTTGATTGTGCAAAAGGTTGCGTCGACGCGTTTCGATGGGTTTTTACAAATATACTACCATCTTTATCAAGACAAATTCATTAGTCTCTCCAATATCCTTGGCACTGGTTGGTTGCCGTTGCGATTATCCTTTCCTGCAGGTAAACATATTACTGTGAGTGTTATTACTTAAAGACTGCTTCACATTGTATCAAACCCTATCTATTTATTCAGGGCTAGCTTAATAATGCATTATCAGTGGGAGTCATCCCCTTCCACCCTGATCCCATCCTGTCTCTGTGGACCAATTGATGTCATGTTATTACCCATCAGGTTGTTGGTTACTCCAGGGCTGTATACATGGTTTACAGTCTACTAGCTCCTGCATTATTATAGTTCATTTAAGTGATGATTGCATCCCTAAATTATAGGACTATACCTTATTGCATTGCAGTTCTCATCTCTATGTTGATCTTTTCATTTAGTCAGTTTTCCGTTGATTGCTGCCCCATATTTGCCTCTAAAGGATAAGTGAGCATTTTGGTTATTTAGCTTGTATTTAATTAAGGCCTCACTTTATCATTTTTCCTTTCTTTGCTATTAATTACCTTTCAGAGACACTTGAGTCTCTTCAAGAGCGCCCTTCTCCTTGTTCTTCTGATTGTCTTTATGCTAGTCTTGATACACTATAGCCTAAGGGAAAGAAATATAGACTAGATTGTGACATATTACTTGTTGGTTCTTAATATAGATATTACGTGGTCTGCCTTGCCACTGCATGAAAAGTCTTATGTCTAGATTTACCTGTATTGGTTTCTTACACTGGCCTTAGAACTTCTGGGCGTGCTTTACTCGAGTCTCTCTTATCTGTGTCCTGATAGCCTGGAAAGTATACCATAGGATTTAGATATTTGTTCATTAAACTCTCTATAGTCTTGACTATGGTTAATTTTTAAAGTAACACGTCTTACCGTGTTTTCCAATTCAAGATCCCACTGCAGGGTGGATAGCCTTGGGGATCCTGGGGCTGTCGAGGTCTGTTTGTATAAAAACAGAGACAATGTTACCAGCCGATTTTTAAAATTTATAAACCCATCCCCGGGTCCTCAATAGGGCATTCTCCTTACCTAAGTAAATGGTTCCGCCTAACTCTCCACTCCCGCTGCCTGTCGGTGCCAGCTCACAATTTCTCCGTCACACACCAGGTCCGTAAAGATTCGTTTTTGGGTTCTCCCGTTATTTAAGCCGGCAACGGACCGTTACAATTGGTTAGTTGCAATTGTACACACCTGAGTTCACTCACCTTGTGTGTGAACCCGTCCTGGGCGTGTTTTCTTATTTTCATGCCTCCGAGTGTCAAGCCTCGATTTGATGGATGTACCCAAAATGAGTGTGAGAATAACTAGTAGACAACAGGTGCCCACCCAGGGACCCATATAGATAATAATAGCCAGACAAAATAATTTTTAAAACTATCGATGTACTTCAGTACACTGAAAATTATAACATATTTTTAGTAACCCCTGGCCCGTAATAACTAGGCAGAATATACACAAAAAACGGTTATAAATTAGAATATAATATCTGGATAATACAACAGTGGTCCAAATACCGATTAAAAGAGGCATGGTTCTACTAATGCACCGTAAAAAAAAGTAGTTTTGGACCCGGGACCTAATTGACAGGTACAACGGGGGCAAGAACCAAATCGAGGCTTGACACTCGGAAACAACTGAGCCTTGAGACTCGAGAATACCCACGTGATCATGGGACAGGCCGAAAGTGAGGCTTGAAACCCACTTCCGCTGCTAGTGAGATCGAGGCATGAAAATAAGAAAACACGCCCAGGACGGGTTCACACACAAGGTGAGTGAACTCAGGTGTGTACAATTGCAACTAACCAATTGTAACGGTCCGTTGCCGGCTTAAATAACGGGAGAACCCAAAAACGAATCTTTACGGACCTGGTGTGTGACGGAGAAATTGTGAGCTGGCACCGACAGGCAGCGGGAGTGGAGAGTTAGGCAGAACCATTTACTTAGGTAAGGAGAATGCCCTATTGAGGACCCGGGGATGGGTTTATAAATTTTAAAAATCGGCTGGTAACACTGTCTCTGTTTTTATACAAACAGACCTAGACAGCCCCAGGATCCCCAAGGCTATCCACCCTGCAGTGGGATCTTGAATTGGAAAACACGGTAAGACGTGTTACTTTAAAAATTAACCATAGTCAAGACTATAGAGAGTTTAATGAACAAATATCTAAATCCTATGGTATACTTTCCAGGCTATCAGGACACAGATAAGAGAGACTCGAGTAAAGCACGCCCAGAAGTTCTAAGGCCAGTGTAAGAAACCAATACAGGTAAATCTAGACATAAGACTTTTCATGCAGTGGCAAGGCAGACCACGTAATATCTATATTAAGAACCAACAAGTAATATGTCACAATCTAGTCTATATTTCTTTCCCTTAGGCTATAGTGTATCAAGACTAGCATAAAGACAATCAGAAGAACAAGGAGAAGGGCGCTCTTGAAGAGACTCAAGTGTCCCTGAAAGGTAATTAATAGCAAAGAAAGGAAAAATGATAAAGTGAGGCCTTAATTAAATACAAGCTAAATAACCAAAATGCTCACTTATCCTTTAGAGGCAAATATGGGGCAGCAATCAACGGAAAACTGACTAAATGAAAAGATCAACATAGAGATGAGAACTGCAATGCAATAAGGTATAGTCCTATAATTTAGGGATGCAATCATCACTTAAATGAACTATAATAATGCAGGAGCTAGTAGACTGTAAACCATGTATACAGCCCTGGAGTAACCAACAACCTGATGGGTAATAACATGACATCAATTGGTCCACAGAGACAGGATGGGATCAGGGTGGAAGGGGATGACTCCCACTGATAATGCATTATTAAGCTAGGCCTGAATAAATAGATAGGGTTTGATACATTGTGAAGCAGTCTTTAAGTAATAACACTCACAGTAATATGTTTACCTGCAGGAAAGGATAATCGCAACGGCAACCAACCAGTGCCAAGGATATTGGAGAGACTAATGAATTTGTCTTGATAAAGATGGTAGTATATTTGTAAAAACCCATCGAAACGCGTCGACGCAACCTTTTGCACAATCAAAAAGAACAAAAATCTATCCTGTAGACTATACAAGAAATAAGAAGTCCAGGTTTTGATTTTGTATAGATTCAGGTCCTTTGATGTGCATACGCTAATGACTAATAACATATGTCTATGTTTGTCTCTCCTCTGTTTGTTAAAATTGTTTTAAGTTGAATTGATTTCTCTGTGATTTTAAACTGTATTTTGAATTTATTTTGGCTTTTGAATCAAATATGATGATGATGTTTAGAAATGTGTAATATGGGTTTTTTGTTAAATGTGGACACATGGTGTGTCGTTGGTTTTAATCTTGTACATGTACTAAAAATTTATACTGTTTTTTATAAAAAAATAAAAACCATATTTTTCACTAAAAATTATTATTGTATGTGGAGGCATTCGAATGAGTAGAACTCAGTAGTCTAGGTTGGGGAACTAAAACATCCCCATTTTGTTTAATGCCAAGGGAAAACCCCTTTTTCTACTGTTAAAGTACCCTATTCCCCTGGTTCACTAAGGGGTCTCTCTCTAACTTAGAAACATGTCTCAATTTAATGGCAATCATTTCATGCAACTCGGAAGGACGACGGCCTTGAGCACAACACAGATGACTGGAGAGGACGCATTAGCTCAGGGACATCAGACTCATTCACATTTAACAAAGGAACCTCCGCTCTAAAGGAGCATCTCGCCTCAAAATCCCACCATACAAGAAAAAAAACATGGGTGGCACATCCTTCTCTGTTCAAGCAGCCAAACTATGGAACTCTTTACCCCCCAACATAAGATCCACAGACAACTACCTTATCTTCAGAAAACTACTCAAGATTTATCTCTTCCCCACATAAACACCATACGGAAACAGAAATGTACAGCATATCCCTCTGTATATAAGCATTTGTTTTCACTATAGATATGTACCTATCTTTGTGTATTACGTTATAAAATATCTAAAATAATTATGTAGTTAAGAGAAAAGAAAAAAAATACTAATAATAATATTAATCACTAAATTAAAATCATCTTTGGTCTACATTTACATACTCCCATTGTGCATCTATGTACCTTCCATGTACTTGGATCTGTGTGTCTGTTACTTTTCTCCTGAAAAATCATATCCAATGCACTACCCTATTTCTCATCCTGTGCCTCTATCAATATATTTAATCTAAATATACTTACTTCCTTTATGTATCTATATACTTTCAATGTACTTATGGATCTATATATTTATCAATGCCTATTTCTCAGCCTATACTTCGCTCAATATATCTTCTAGCCCAACCTTCTGACTCATCTCAAACTTCTTTCTACTACTCCTTGCAATGCACTACCCTATCTCTCATCCTATACATCTATCAATATATCCTCTACATCCACTCTCTCATTTATCCCAAACCCCATGCCACTACTATGATCGCCAAAATAACCCTTTCTAGACTCTCTCCTGCTCTACCCCCTCCTTGCATCATCTGACACCTTTTTTACTACACCGATCCCCTAAAACAAACCTTTCTAAACTCTCCCCTCTGACTCCTCCCCTCCAAAACTCATTTTTACTCAACCAAAAGCCTCTTCCTACTGCTAAGACTTAAAAAAAAATTCCTTCACTCTTTTATCCCTCCACTATCCTTTTCAATCAAGATTAACAGACTAACATGTTCACTTCTCAAATTCCATATTCAACTATACTAATATACTGCCCAAATAACTGAATAACATATCTACTACTCAAATTACTTCATATTTATACTATACTAATTTTCAACATTATTTCTTTATGGGTTCCGGAGTGGCGTGCTACTCGCCAGAAAAGCGGTTCAACACCCATCAGGGGTAACAAGTGCTATATGAATGCAAATCTTTCTTCCCCTTTTATCCCTCCGCTATCCTTCTCACTCCAAGTACAGACTAATATCCACCACTGTAATTACCTCATATTTCACCATATTAATTCACCACTAATCCTTTGTAGGCTTCCTGAATAGCATGCGTCAACAAGCGAGCTATAAATAAATACAAACCTTTGTCCTCCTCTAACCTTCTACTATCATTCCAAATCGAAATAACTGACTAACCTAATCCACCACTTAAAATGTACTTGCATGTTTCACTATACTAATTCAACACTAATCCTCTATGGGTCCCGGAGTAGCCTGCTACCCGCCGAAAAAGCGCTTCGACGCCTTGTCAGTGGTAGTAAGCGCTATATAAATGCAATTACAATACAATACAAGCCTCCAGGGCCGGCTTGTCAGATTGCCCCATAGGCCAGTCCGACCCTGAAGTTGCAAGCAGGGGTAGAGCACGGCTTCTGTTCCACCCACAACATCTATACTGACTGTGCAAGAAACTAACTGTCCTAGATGTTATCCGGAACAGGGGGGTTGTGCAACTCCTCGTGCCTGTCGTGCAATTAGTCCGGGGTGTCCCCTGGAGCCGGAGGCTTCCACAGAGATTGCATTGTTCATTAAAAAGGTTAAATGTACATGGTGTTCCATGATGCTTGCAAGTTTCCGAATATATTCCGCCCTTTCGGCAAAAAAAAGAGTCGTGTGCCTTAACCTCGCAGCCAAGGCGGCGAATCTGCCAACGAGGCACACTTAGTTCACTGTTTATGGAGCACGCTCTCTGGACGGAATTCCAAGAGGGTCAAATTCAGCCTTTCATCGTTCCAGTTTGGTAGCATTGCTTCCAGCGAGTCGGGCTGCGGCAACAGTAGAACCTGATAGTAGGCACCACGCCAAGACTCAGATTGTGTTGTGTGCTGATACAGCTCAAAGAATCACAATTTAATATGCAAACAATAGGTACTGCTAAATATATTTGCATGAGAAGATAATCACAAACTGCATGACAGCTGTAGCACCAAGACGCCCTAGGGCAAGAGTTTGTGCTTTATAATTCACTTGCATTCATTCATTCAACTGTAGGATAAACAGCATAACAAACGGTAACCCTTTTGCATGTTCTATTCATGAACACATGGTCCTCAAAGCCAGTTATTGTATTTCTCGAGTCTACTTACACAGACGAACCCAACACATAAGCACACATGCACTTAGAGCACACGTGTATGCCCACATGCCAACACACCTGAATATAAATACTTAAACACAACAACAAAAAATAAGGATCTATGCACTTGTATAAAGAGACATGCCGGAACCCATGCACACAGACATTTATGACCCATACACAGAGGCCAGCAGTTATAAAGGTACACATGCACACAGACCAGCAGAGGTGCAGAAACCCCTGCCACCGTTTCAGACAAGCCAACGCAGGTACAGGCAGCGCTGTGCATTCACATGCCAACCTTGTGCAGGGAGCACATGGGATTGGACATCAGGAGCACACAGAGTGAAGTGCACGAAGCGAGGACAGGCTAGTGTCCACTAGTGTGTTGTTTACCTAGGACCAGAGGGTGATGTGCACCAAGCAAGCAAATACTATTGTCAAACTGAGGATCACTGAGTGAAGTGCTTCAGTTGTACATATAGGACCCGATTACGACTTTGGTGGTGCAGTGTCGGGTCCACCCTTCAGCCACACCACCAAGTCCGTGGTCAGACTGCCCGCTTGATTAGGAGTTTCCTCCTTTCTGGTGGGCTGGTTTTTGGCGTTCTCACGCCAGTGCCTCTAAAAACGGGCACGCAATGGGAACACCAAAAACATTCCCTACACGGCATGGATTGAAAAGTCAATGCCGTGCAGGAACTGGGGCGCAGGCACACAGGGGTGCACATGTTGTGCCCCTTTCAATACCGCTTTCAATACCAAACCCCTCCCAGGAGGTCAAGTCCCTTGAGCTCCTTGGCCCATGTATGTACCCCTGCACCCCCATTTTCCGTGCTCACAGATAACGCAATCCGTGATGGTGCAAAAAGGCTGCAGCTTTTATTAAGATATTTAACATATTGTCATACAAAACATGCAATATCTATTTCAAACCAGTTGTTCACGCCTCCTCATTTGGAGTCCCTGGCCAATCCTTCTCCTTCTCAGCACAGCCCCTTTTTTGACAGCGCACTAATCCAATGCCCCTTCTCAGCAGGTCTAACGCTTCTTTTTGCGGCCTCAAGGCTACATGTTGCTGCCGAGTATTGTGGGCGGCACTCATGCCTGGCCCGGGCTGCAAGTGCTGTGTCGCCCTCTGCTGACCCCATGCTGACCCTTCACCTGCTCCCTGTGCCCCTGCCGTAAGAGGACAGGTTTGAGCGGCTCCTCTTTGGCTATTACGCTCTGTCTTCTGTCCATCTATGCTGTCCCCTGCCACACTGCCTGTGGTTTCTCGACTGCAGGCAGCTCCCCCTCTTGCTTGGCCCTGACCCTTTATTTGAAACCCAGTGACTTAAGAGCCCCACCTATGTTGAGGAGGAACAATCCCATGCCTACTTCCGACAAATGTACCCCATCCACGTTGTAGTACCCCTCCATTTTTTGGTTGATGAGGCCATGCCTCACAAAGCCCCACCGATTCGCCTTGCATACTTTTGCCATAGTACAATTCAACATTCTCCGGGATCGTTCTACCACTGCGTTGTCCAGGGCCCCGCTCCACCGATCTTGTGGAATTATTTCCGACCAAATTAGGTCCGCTGGCCTTACTAATCTGGCAACTGCTGTCAGCCCTGAAATCATGACTCCCATTAAGTCCCGACGACCCAGGTTGGCCAGGTCATTACCCCCCAGATGCACCACTGCCGCGTCTGTTTTTTCCTCACGATGTATCGCCTCCACCTCATCCCCTGCCTGCCCATCCAATGTACCTTTGTCGTGTGCAACCACATTCCTTCATTGTTTCTCCGCGCCGTTACCCATCGTTGTGCCCTAGTGACATAAGAGTGACCTAGAATCCATACCCTGCGTTGCGGCCCCCGGGGAACCTGCGGTAAAGAAAGGGTCATATTAGGTTGTGTCGAATGTATCCCCGAAAGGCGCCTGATGACCACTGGCCTATTTGCTTGATGGGAAACTCTTCTAGGCCGCAGGCTGTCGCAATTGTGGCTTAACCTATGCGAAAGGAGTGTGGCAAGAATTCTTTTGGTGGGAGACCTGCAGCCCCAATTGCCATTCTGAGGACTGCAATAAATTGAAACCGGCGTAGGTATGCTCCATCCTCATGACATAGGAGCAGCCTGTCCCCTTGTACCCTGTGTTTCAGGTACTCCCGCATGCAGCAAACTGGCAACAGTCATTGTCTGCCAGGCAATGTAGGTGTGTGTGTTTGCCTGTGCCTTCTTGGTCTGTCTTCGAACTTGTCGTCATGACACTGTCTCCATCAGCAGATTTCCCCGAATATATGACGTTACAACGCAAACAATTACAGCGCATGCTTCTACAATGCAGTTTTTACATTGCAACTACAATTACATCGCATGATTTTACAACACATGCCATTACAAAGCATTTTTAAAAACTACAATTACAACGCATTCCATTACAATGCATACCATTATAACGCATAATACTTTTAGGGAAACAGTAGGATAAGTGTTGGATAGTGTAGGGGTAAAAATTACTATTCCCACTCCAGTGAGTGCAACAGTAGGGTAAGTGTTGGATAGTGTAGGGGTAAAAATTACTATTCCCACTCCAGTGAGTGCAACAGTAGGGAAAGCGTTGGATAGCAGGAGGGTAAAAATTACTATTCCCACTCCAGTGAGTGCAACAGTAGGTAGAGTGTTGGATAATGTAGGGGTAAAAATTACTATTCCCATCTACCCCAAAACCGATACCCACCCTTAAACTAAAAAATCTCCTTTACTTGCCTTATAATGCATTGTAAAGGCATGCGTTGTAATGGTGTGCGTTGTAATGGCATGCGTTGTAATGGCATGCGTTGTAGTGACATGCGTTATAATGGAATATGTTGTACTGGCATGCGATGTAAAGGCAGTTGCATTGTAACAGTTGCGTTGTAATAGCAGTGCGAAGTAATGACTGCATTGTAATGGATGTTTCCCGGTCTCCACTCCGTAAGCAAGCAGTCCCCGCATTCCCTCCAGCCAGGGCCACTAACTCACTAACCATGTAAGCCCCAAAGAAGGCTAACAAGAATGCTGCTCAGAAGAGCAGCAGTTCATGTATTTGCGTACAAATATTTGCCAGCTCTCTAATTATTTTTTGCAACCTATGGGTCGTCTCCAGTCTTGCCTTCTAGGTTGCAAGCACCCCCAGCCATTCCTGGCTGCCCTGCAGTAAAAAGTGTTCGCTGGATCGCTTAAGCCTGCCAATTTTGTGCGGTATGGTACTGCACTAATGTGATTCTGTCCCCATGATCTACTCTTGTTGCCTGCATAAGCCCACTGTATGAATACCTCTACGTCTCTACTGGTCAGCTGCCCAATGTTTGAATATCTGTTACCGTTTTGAAATTCTCCAAGCACTTATGATAATTGGTCACTGTCTTGGGGGCTAGTGCACAGTCTACTAACATGCTCAAATCAGGTCTATCAAGTTCCACAGTACTTGCGATATTTCCGTCCCATTCCGGTCCGCGTGTGGTGCCAAGTCTCTAAATTTCTGCCATTGAAAATGAGATAAAGCATCAGCCACTGTATTTTCCACCCCAGGAATGTGCTGCGCCTTGACCGCAATGTTGGCCCTCAACTGACTGCCTGTCAGGTGCCTCAGCATGCACACCACTATTGGGAAGTGTGCCGACCACTGCATGATTGTCTACCAATAGTGTGATTTGCCTGTTGGCACGGCGTTTTTCCCATAAAGAAAAGGCCACATGATTGGCAAGAGCTCGAGCACTGCCAGGTTCTTGGTGATCCCCCTCCTGTGCCAACCCTCCAGCCACCAAGCTGCCGCCCACGAGGATCCCAGGACGGCCCCAAAGCCCTCCCCACCCTGCTGCATCAGTGAATATCTCCAATTGGTTTGCCAATATCCATGGTTCCATCGAGTTCAGTGACCCGTTAAAGTCGTCTAGGAATGTTACCCATTGCCGCAAGTCATCCTTCACTCCTTGTGACAGCCTGACCCTGTGATGCTACTTTGTCAGTCCTCTTGTTAGCCATTCCAGTCGCCTAGCAAAAGGCCTCCTGGCAGGGATCACTTGTGTTGCAAAATTTAGTTTTTCTACTAGTTAGTTGTTGTATTTTCCCAATGTAGCTTTTCTGCGCCCTAACATCCCTGCTATTGTGTATCTCAAGTAGTCAACCTTTGCTGATGGTAGCCTGCACTGTGAGGTAACGGGTTTTTAGGAACCCGTTTGGTGCCAGGGGATAACACCCGAAGACCTCTGAGTTCTCCCTGTTCCGGACCACAGAAACACGGAGTCTTCTAGTCGAGTCAGAGATCAGGTTTTATTGATAGCTACCAAGTAACAGGTGTCCTAGAAGCACGACAAACACGGGTCATGAGTTCTCAGGAGACTGTTCGTTTTTACAGAACCAGCCTTCTCCTTATATACAAAAATAATAGCTGCAAGCAAGAATTCTTGAGTTTATGATATGGCTATACACATATTTCTACAATAATACAAAAGAGCGAAGTCATGTAGGCAAGCCCGTATTTTAGATGTCCAATTCGTGATAGATTACTCAGCCAAGCCCGGAACTCCCATCAGATATCGGTGAAACCCCAATAAAGGAAGGCACCTCCTAGTCATAAAACTGGCCATAAACAGGGAGCGTGGACAGGTGTGTATGTGTGTAGAAAACATGATCTGTGCGCGGTGAATGGTTTATGGTATGTTGTACATTGATGCTATCTGGTTTGGCCACTGGGCGAGGAGCTGCCTAAACAGGTTTGGCTGGAGGCAAGGGAGTCAGTTGGGACAGGTCAGGGGGGAGTCAGGGAAGGTGGACGTGTCCTTTTAGATCAAGCTCGACCTTTAATTGACTTATCATGAGGGCAAGACACAAGATGGATACCGTTTACAAAATGGAGTCTGGGGTTTGGGACGGAAACTACGATTCAGGGGTGTTAGCATGCCTCGATCATGACGCAAATACATAGGAATGATGTCCTAATCATTATCGGTTCGTTGACACCAAATTCGTCATGGTACGTTGATGTTTCGGGACTCGGATATCGAGGCCTCGATACCGGGACAACAGTAGGGTCCAGAATTTCGGAACCACAGACCCTCCTTTTGCCCTCATATAAGGCAATAATTCATGTTAATCCGAGTCTAAATCTGTATGAAGGAATTCGTGGAGATGCTGCTGTAGCATCATTCTGTTGCTCAGTTCGTCCCTTGACACAGGCTTCCGTACACATGAGGTAGCACAGAGGCCACATAGTGCCGGAGCGCACTGTACACATAGGCAGAACATAAACAGAAGTGCTAAGATCATCCCAATGAAGATCAGTGTTTTCCATCCCCAGGTGGCGATCAGTCCCCAGAACCACCCTAGTAAGGACCAGTCCCCTTTTTCTACGTGAAGGGAACCAGATATCTCGTGTAACTTAGAGATGGCCTGGTACACTGTCGGTGCGTTATCAGGGATGAAAATGCAGCAACTGGATTGGATCACTCTACACACACCACCACGATCGGCGAGTATGATATCTAGGGCAACTCGGTTCTGAAGGGTCATAAGTCGATCCGACTGAAGTTCGGTCGTCAAGTTGCCGAGAGCTCCGGCCGTTGTACTCACGGCGGATTCAACTATCCTTGATAACTGGCGAATATTCCTGCTGTTCACCATAGGCCCCCAAAATGGCAGAAAACCCTTTGCGAAGTCAGCGAATTCCTGACCCGCGGTGTCGTCTTTACTCACGACACCTCTAGCTGTCCTTGTCCGATGGTAATCTGCTCTGGCCGTGTAGGTGGGAGGCAGCAGAAATGCGATAAAGCATGTACCTGAGAAGTCAGGGGGCAACCAGGTGTGGGCTTGGTCATGGCAGACGAAATACGTGCCTTTGGCTGCTAATAGTATAGGGGAAGTTCGAGAAGCGAACACATAGGTTTCCGTGCATATACTCTTTCCTAATTGTGCTTTGGGATCCCTGCCGATACCTTGTAAACATAAGTGACCTCGGTTGGGTACTATCCAAACTGGGCGGGATTTCTTTGCTGTCTGGCTCTTACTCAGGTAAACCCCATATTTAGTTACGTTCCAACGAGTGTACGGAGTGAGTTCATCTTTGGGAATCGTAAGATAGGTGTCGAACTCTCTACTCATATTTCTTATCCCTGCTATTAGTGCCTTGTTACTGGAGTCACTTTCAGTAGAACGTGTCGGGTATGGTTCTAGGGCGAATAGGAACATGGTCTGGAAAGCCCACAGAGAACCATAATAGCTGAATGGCAGGATGAAGTATGGGATACCCTTATCAGTCGTGTGTGGCATGAGTCCACATATCCAACAGTTCGATGTGTTCATGATGGACTGGTGTTGGTGTAGGAGTTGAATGAATGAGTTATTTACAAATTCGAGTCTTCTGGCAGATTCGTGTTCAGGTAGAGGGTGAAAGTAGTGTGGAGAGATAGTAGGAGGAGGCTGTGGCCGGGTGTCATTTGAAAAGGTAACTTGGAATACGAATAGAGTATAGCCAGTCAAAAACATCGTTATGCTACACAACATTGAAATACATGTTATCAAAAACTTTCTTTTGGCCAGTACAGTGCATAGTTGTCTTTCAACGTTCGTGAGTGTGGTAGGTCTCTTCACCCTAGGAGACTCCATCCTCTAGTTGCTGCCCGCGGTGGTAGGTTGGTTCTGCCAGGGGGTGCGCTCTGTTCAGTCCGGGGTAACTCCCTTGGACCAACCAGAACCGTTGACCTAAACGTCCCCAGTTGCACTCCCCAGCCTTCAACCGCGACCCTAGCAGCAGAACCGGATGGCGGTTCGAAAATCAAAAATGAGCAAGTTTCCTGAGAGTGAGAGAGCTGAAAAATAAAAATAGTTCTTGGGGGAGGGAAAATCACATTCGTTCGTTTTTATTTAGTCTCTTCGTTTAGACCTTAAATTGTACCGTCGTTTTCCTGGCACGGTGTGGTCTTTAAACAATGTCTCAGGTTCAGTAGTGTCCAACTGCATAGACTGTGGCACAAATCCTTGTAAAATATGATCGCTCTCCTTTTCGGTACCAGTTTCTTTTAGATGTGCATCGCTGAAAGGGATGAAACGAGGTATGGATTCTGACTCGGAGTCGGCAATTCCTTCGTTGACCCACCGGTCGTATGGAAGGGGCAGAGGGACCCGTTTACAATGGGTCCCGTGAACCCAGTTCTTTTTGCCTTCCACCCGAACCGCTGATCTCATGGAAAGAAGTACCAGGTAAGGTCCGGTCCACCTCGGCTGTCCGTTGTTTGTGCGCTGAAAATTCCGCACCAAGACCCACGAGCCGGGTGCGATGGAGTGACCTGGATCGTCAGAGGCTGGCGGAGAGGAACGGTGAACCTGTTGGTGTAAAACACGCAATTTAGTTGTCAATTCGCACAAATAGTCAAGCAGTACGGGGTACTCTATTTCGCTAAGTTTGTTTGGCCTTGGCACGCCCCAGACGTTGGCTGGGCGGCCAAACACTATCTCATGGGGGGCTAAGTCCTAATCTGGAATGGACTGTCATTCTGGTTGACAAGAGTGCTAGGGGCAAGGCGTCAGGCCATTTAAGACCTGTGCAGGCTTGGATTTTGGCTAATTTGAGCTTCAAAGTGCCATTGTATCACTCTACTAATCCAGCTGATTGGGGGTGATTCGCAGAGTGGAATTTTTGTTGGATGCCTAAACACTCACACACTCTCTTCATCACGCGTCCTACGAATTCACTTCCATTATCACTCCAGACTATTCTAGGCATGCCAAATCTCGGGAACAACTCTTTGACAAGGGCTTTGGCAGTTGACAAGGCTGTATTGTCCTTAAGGGGGTACGCTTCCACCCACCTGGAGAAAGCGCAAACAACAACGAGCACATACTTCAGATTGTTGCATCTCTCCATGTGAATGAAATCGAGCTGCAAAACCTCGAACGGATACGTTGGAGGCGCAAAATGACCAGCTGGAGTTGGGGTTCCCCTACCGGGATTGTACTTCAAACACACAGACAGTTTCTGACCACATTCTCTGCATATTTCGGGATATTGCTATTTTGCCATACTGGGGCCAATACTTTACAGATTCCTCTCGAACTGATGTGTGCAAATCCGTGAGCCATTGTTACTACTGCGAGTACATATGCGTTAGGTAATAGCCATCGCTGGTGTTCTGACAATTCGACCCAACAACCATTCGCATCTAACCTACCCTTACTTTCCCTCCATTCATTCACCTCTTTCTCAGTTGCCTCGGCTTGTATAGATTTCACGCTTTCAATGGTGTCCTCACACATTCCCACATCAGTAATCCATCTAGCGGGACCTACAACATACATCCGACTCATTGTGTTCCTTGCAGTCTCTTTTGCAACCTCGTCTGCAAATGCATTCCCGCGGCCAACATCATCCTGAATCTTTTTGTGTGCACTGCATTTTACAATGGCAACTTGTAGTGGCAAGGTCAGTGACTGGAGGAGCTCATTAACTAGCTGACCATGTTGTATCTTTGCACCGTGTGATGTAAGAAATCCGCGTTCACGCCACAATCTCCCAAAACTGTGAGCCACACCAAAGGCGTATTGGCTGTCAGTGTACACATTCACTCGCTTTCCTTTCGCTAGCACACATGCTCTGGTAAGCGCAATTACAGCTTGTGCAGAATTATGGGAAATGCGCGCAGTCTCTATAACGGTGTGTAATGTCGTTACGGCATATGCTGCAGTCGTATCACCATTCGGCAACTTGAAGCATGAACCATCAACCCATAAAGTATCGTTGCATTCAGGAAGGGGAGTGTCCTGTAAGTCTACTCTCCCTTTTGTCTCTTCTTCTGTCCTAAAACAGCAGTCATGTTTATCAATCTCGTCTGTTCCTGTCGGAATGGGTAATAACGTTGCGGGGTTCAGTGTATCACACCTCTTTATGTGGATGTGACTTGCTAGCAGTGTAAGTTCGTAACTGGATAGTCGAGCGCTGGTAAGGTGTTGTGTCTTCGTCCTGTTTAGTAAAATGTCTACTGCGTGTGGAACCATAACGATCAGGGTATTATTCATGACTAATCCAGCGGATTGTCGGATGCAGACAGCTGCTGCGGCGGTAGCCCTCAGACAACTTGGTAGGGCTTTAGCCACAGGGTCTAGAGTTGCCGAAAAATACGCGCATGGGCGCTGTCTGTCCCCAAAATGTTGTGTTAAAACTGATAAGGCACAACCTTCCTTCTCATGGACATATAATGTAAAAGGCTTGCTGTAGTTGGGGTTTCCCAACACAGGAGCCGAACACAATGCATCACGCAACTCGTGGAAACTCGTCTGGCAATCTTCAGACCAAGGCATAGGATTTGGCGTGTCTTTGCAGAGTAGTGCCAGCAAGGGTTTAGCTAGTAGTGAGAAATTCGGTATCCATTGTCTACAGTACGATGTAATGCCCAAGAAGGCTCGAACCTCTCTCTGTGTCCTTGGGGCACTCAGTTCTGCGATTGCCTGTATTCTTTCTGGTGTCAGTCTCCTTCCCTCCTTCGACAAGATGTGACCTAAGTAGGTTACTTCTTGTCGGCAAAATTGTAGTTTGGAAAGAGAGACTTTGTGCTTCATATCACATAAGTGATGCAATAATGATAACGTAGCTTTCTTGCAAATCTCTTCAGTGTCTGCAGCGATCAGCAGATCGTCTACGTACTGAATCAGAGTTGAACCATTCGGTAGAACAATCGTGTCTAGTTGTGTTTTCAGGGCCTGACTGAATATTGAAGGGCTTTCGCAATAGCCCTGAGGAGCGCACTTGAAGCGGAAACTTCGTCCTCCTAAATTAAATCCGAAAATATCTCTACTCTCCTCAGCAATCGGGATGCTGAAGAAAGCGTTCTTCAGGTCGATCACCGAGAACCAGTTTGCTGAAGCTGGAACCATCGTCAATAAAGCAGTAAAATCGGGGACAACTGGAAACTGTGGGATAACTATCTTGTTCACTTCTCTGAGGTCGATCACGAACCTATACACAGGGGGCTGTGAAGGATCGGTACGTTTTAAAACCGGTAAGACTGGACTGTTACAAACATTTCCTGTTGTTTCTTCGATGACGTCTTTATCAATCAGGTCATAGACAATCGTCAATAACGCCTTTTCACATTCGCTAGATATTTTGTATTGGGGACTACGTGGCAACCTAACGTTGGCTTTCAATGTTATGACATACGGTGCTATCTCCAAACGACCTACATCATTAGAGCCGTTTGCCCAGAGTACATCAGGAAGACACGACAATTCAGTTGCAATACTTTCTTTTGACACATACATTGGAGAAACTATTTTCTTGCCTAAAGTAAGCTGCACTCCCAATGGTGAACAGTACAAAGTCGCATATAACCTTTTTAGCAAATCCAAACCTAACAAATTTTCACCGCAACCTGTGGTAAGAATAAGGGGTGCTTCTAATTCGCACGGGCCAATAGAAAGAGATACAGGACTGGAGATCGGGTTTCTAACAGGGGCGCCAGAGAAACCTACTGAAACATTCATTTCGCCGGACAAAGGTGCGCCAGGAAGTTTTGAGTGCATGATAGAACTTTTCGTAGCACCAGTATCCAGCAGAAATGGCTCTGACACTCCTGAGGCGATCACCTCGACATAAGGTCCATTCTGATCTACTGGAACTGAAACAACTCCCTCTCTTTGTCCATGGCTGTCCTAGCAATCATTACCCTCATTTTCGTGTTCGGTGTAATAGTCGTCAGCATAGTACTGAGCTGACCTAGATGATGCATTATTCTGTTGGTCAAAGCTGTTCATCGAATTCTGAGGCGGAAAAGAAGTCGTATTCTGCATGAAATTTCCACGGCCCCTACCTCTAGGGGCATGTTGAACACCTCTTCCCCTTACACCTGAAGCACCGCTCAGACGTCGCGCAAGAGCCGGACAATTACTTTTAAAGTGACCCTCTTCCTTGCAATACGCACATTGATTCGGGCCATAAGCAATACGCTGGTGGGAAAACTCGTTTCCTTGCGCGTTTCTCGAGTACTGCTGTTGTGGTTGATAAATGGGCTGACTAGCCGTACGAGGCGGATAAGCTTGCTGGAGAAGAACTTTAGTTTTTAAATCTTTCGTCTTTTTGTCGACTTTATCTAGCTCGTCTTTGCACCTATTTTCATAGTACTGGGCTGTAGCTAAAATTTGAGCTGACGTAGAGACAGCCCAAGCACTCTCTGAATCTTTTAGTTTATTACACAGTTCAGGTATTAAATTATGTACGAACTTGTCTACAAACCATCTTTGACCACCCTCGGTAGCCATATCCTGACCACTATGATCGGTGAAAGTCTCCTCAAATCTTGTGAAAAAGTCAGACACATTCTCATCTTTCTTCTGCTTGCACGCCGATAGCTTGTCCCAGTTTACGCGTACCTCGGGCATTATCGTTTTCATGTACGCGATAATTCGACCGGGAAGTTCAGCTATTAACGGCTCAGGTTTAGAACCACCAATTTGTCTAGCATCGATAGCGGCAATGTTCGCCCATGAGTCACCTAGTTCTTGGTCATGGTTCGTATGACGTATTTTGCTCCATAGAGGATGTGGTACAACGTTCCCGAACAACATGTCTATGTCCGCTAAATTCATTATACATGAGCTTGCAGTTTGCGATAACTCCTTATAATACCCAGTCGGGTTTTTACGAGGATCAGGCAATGTCTGCTTTAGTGCTAAGACATCGGATCTTTTCCAGGGGACATGTACCCATACACGCTGGAAATGAGGCAGAATCGGTGGATTCGCATTCGCATCACCTTCCCTCCAAACCGGAGGAACCTCTCTCATGGGGTACTGTCTCGCTCTTTTCCCGTCTGGTGCATCGTCTTCATGACATGGTCTAGAGACGTTTCCTTTACTCCTATAAGAGAGCAATAATTCTATCGCTTTCTCAACATCTGCACCTATAATCATACCTTCATAGAACTTAAAGCGTGTACGCCATAGTTCGTTCATTGTATATTTGGGATCATTTGTCTTTACATCTTCGCCTAGATATACACACATTTCTTCGAATACGTATCTCTGAGTGGGTGCATTCCATTGACGGAAAACTTCCATAACAGACTGAACATCATATCTAACAGTGTCCGTAATCCATTGGCGTGCTAATTCATTCAGCACTCGTCTTTCCTCGTAATCAGGCAGTTGACTACGCAACTGTCTATGTTCTGTTTTAGGGGTCGTTCTAGGCGACCCGAAGAAAGGTGAAAGCAGACCAGTGACGGTACCTGTCACTCTTTGTCTAATAGAAGGAGAAGCTTGCGGAGGAGCAAGTGCATCGGAGAAAACAGGCTGAGGCAAAGAAGAATTAGAGGCAATAGTAGAGGAAGTTGAAACAGTGACAGACGTAGTATCATAGGGAACAGTTGGAGCTGTAGGCAAAGTGGTAGGAGTAGACGGAGTATGTAGCAAAGATGGCGGCCTTTGAGAAGGCTGCGCCGGAGAAGTAGGAACCAGCTGAAGAGTAGCTGGCGTGTGTGCAAGAGCTGTGTTTCGTGCGCCGGGGTGTGGTATAGAAAAACGCTTTGGCGTTGTAGTAGCGTCTAACGCATACGGTGGAGGTGAGCTTAATAAGTGGGGCATTAATGGATCTTTCTCGGATCTTTCCTCTTGACCTTGTCCCTTATTTGGTAACATCGGGTAGCATTTATCTACTGCTAGTTTCTTTCTCCTAAGTATTTGTTCGTTTTCTTGCTCTTCCTCGTTATCCCTGTATGCAACGGCAGCTTGCACCATTGACATACCTCTTTTATTCCTTTTTGCTAACTTTATTTCTTTCTGTTTGGCTTCTTTGCGCCATAAGCGAAAAGAGTCAAACATCGCCGGCCGGGCTTTTTTCTTAAATAATTTGACCTCTAGGTTATCTAATATTTCTGAGTCGAAACTACCATATTGGGGCCATTTTAAAACACCATCCTTGCGGGTGTATTTTATCCACACTTCATTATATGTGATAGGACCTACGCCGTGCTTTACGTAGAGCTCGTATGTTGGAGTTCCAATCGGAGGAACCGGACAGGAATCCTCTAATCGGGAGTCCTTACTACAACCAAGACAAAACAAGTTTCCAAGTCTGCTAAAACCAGGCATTTTTGCTCACTAGTCTAGCTTCAAACTTCAAAGGATTATCTGTTAGGATATTTCTCGTGAATACACAAGTCCTTCGGCTTTGGGGCTTGCAAGTAGACTGGTGGCCATCAGATCTAGGCCCAGCACCTTCCTTAAAACCTCATGTTAAAAATCTAGGGGTGAAGTTGGACCAAAAACTGACTTTAAAGGAACATACTAATTACATTGCAGGGCTGTGTTTCCACACCATCGGCCTTCTCAGACGTGTCTTCCCGTACCTTCCTGCCACCTACAGGAAGACACTTGTACAGGCCTTGGTAACTAGCCGCCTAGACTACTGCAACGGCCTGCTGACTCTAGCGAATGCAGATGCAGTGGGTCGTTTGCAGGTAGTCCAGAACACAGCGGCGAGACTGGTCATGAGTGTACCGGCCAGAACTCCCTCCAAGCCCTTGCTGGAAGAGCTGCATTGGCTCCCGATACGGCAGCGTATCAATTTTCAGATATGCTGCACGGTCCACAAGTGCCTGTATGGGGCTAGCCCTAAATACTTATCACAATCTCTGGAGCTGTACCAACCTGGCCGGTCACTCCGCTCAAGTAACCAAGCCCTCTTAAAACCACCTGTAACAAAAAAATCCAGACAAGGAGACCGTGCATTTTCCTCGGTTGGTCCTGCCTTATGGAATAAACTTCCTATCGATGTCAGAATGACCACCAACCACCTGTACTTCAGAAAAGCACTAAAAACTCTCCTCTTCCAAGAAGCCTTCCGGCCCCTTTAACACCCTGTCTCGCATAACCTGTTGACTCTATGGCTGCCAAAGCGCGGAGATACCCTTACGGGATTGATTCCAGCGCGATATAAGAAATAAATAATAAGTACCAAATCAAGGCGTATCTCAAGGATACCAAAAACTAAGGACAAACTAAGGACTGGGAGACGCTTCACTTATACTTAACTGAAGTATTTGAAGTTCGGTGACGTCGCTAGAAGACTCGTCTATCGTTTCGCTCTACCAAGGATCACTGGGTCCAAAACATGGCGATAGTCAGGGCAGCAGTCCTTCGTAGCCGTCGGGACGCGGGGAACCTCGCAGCAAAGACCTTCGGAACCACGTCGACATACAGGGGTCGCTGAAGTGGCTGGCCGTCCTCCGGAATTTTCACACGAAGCTCCTCACGACCATCTGGCTTGGACCGTCGCCGCTTGATACCGCCCCGAGTTGGGCGCCAACTGAGGTAACGGGTTTTTAGGAACCCGTTTGGTGCCAGGGGATAACACCCGAAGACCTCTGAGTTCTCCCTGTTCAGGACCACAGAAACACGGAGTCTTCTAGTCGAGTCAGAGATCAGGTTTTATTGATAGCTACCAAGTAACAGGTGTCCTAGAAGCACGACAAACACGGGTCATGAGTTCTCAGGAGACTGTTCGTTTTTACAGAACCAGCCTTCTCCTTATATACAAAAATAATAGCTGCAAGCAAGAATTCTTGAGTTTATGATATGGCTATACACATATTTCTACAATAATACAAAAGAGCGAAGTCATGTAGGCAAGCCCGTATTTTAGATGTCCAATTCGTGATAGATTACTCAGCCAAGCCCGGAACTCCCATCAGATATCGGTGAAACCCCAATAAAGGAAGGCACCTCCTAGTCATAAAACTGGCCATAAACAGGGAGCGTGGACAGGTGTGTATGTGTGTAGAAAACATGATCTGTGCGCGGTGAATGGTTTATGGTATGTTGTACATTGATGCTATCTGGTTTGGCCACTGGGCGAGGAGCTGCCTAAACAGGTTTGGCTGGAAGCAAGGGAGTCAGTTGGGACAGGTCAGGGGGGAGTCAGGGAAGGTGGACGTGTCCTTTTAGATCAAGCTCGACCTTTAATTGACTTATCATGAGGGCAAGACACAAGATGGATACCGTTTACAAAATGGAGTCTGGGGTTTGGGACGGAAACTACGATTCAGGGGTGTTAGCATGCCTCGATCATGACGCAAATACATAGGAATGATGTCCTAATCATTATCGGTTCGTTGACACCAAATTCGTCATGGTACGTTGATGTTTCGGGACTCGGATATCGAGGCCTCGATACCGGGACAACAGTAGGGTCCAGAATTTCGGAACCACAACTGGGCCAGTAATGTATCCAATTTGATGCCAAGAAAGGATGGTTTTGTGGTGGGGCCTTCTGTTTTTTCATGAGTCAGGTGTTCTCCTACCTCTCCTGCCAACTCTATGAATTGTTTTAGCAAGTCAGCACACTCAGAGTTTCCTGGTTTGCCTATAAACAAAAAATCATCCAGGTAGTGTACTCGTCCCCCAGCTTGAGAACGTATCCCCAAGACCCACTCCAGGAAGCTGCTAAAGGCCTCGAAGTACAAGGAAGAAATGGCGCAACCCATCGGTAAGCATTTGTCATAGTAGAACTCTTCCTCGAGCTTGAAGCTGAGTAGGTGGTAGCCCTCTGGGTGCACTGGTAGTAAACAGAATGCTGACTCAATGTCTGCCTTAGCTAGCATGGACCCCTTCCCACTTGCCCTGATTCGGTCTATGGCATCGACAATAGTAGTATAGGATACCAAGCAGCTATCCTGCTCCAGTCTGTCGTTCACTGACTCCCCCTCTGGATATGACAGGTGATGGATCAGTCTTAACTGCCCCGGCTCCTTCTTGGGCACCAACCCCAATGGAGATACCACTAGAGTTTTATATGGAGGGTCTGTAAAGGGGCCAGCCACTCTCCCTAAGCGGACCTCTTTTCTTACCTTGTGTTTGGCTGCTTCTGGTTTGTCCATGGCTGATTTTAAATTTCGGCTAAGCCGCTATCTCAGTAGGCCTTGATAAGGGATCTTAAAGCCCCTCAGGAAACCTTCTGCTAGTAATTGCTTCTCCCTTGAATTAGGGTAGCTGGTCAGTAATCTTAGCATATTCAGAGTTATAATGTATAATGTAACTGCATAGGTGGCTCGCTTGCCGCTGCCTGGTTTCGTGCCTCTGCGTACCTATTTTTTGTTATCTGCTTTTTTTGTCTCCTCTTGCCCCTTGGGTTTCCTGTATTTAATGGCTGGGTGTGAACCCCCCCCCCACAGTTCACGCAGGTGTGTCTGAACTTGCATGACTACCCCCACTTGCATTCATCTCTGTCATACTTCCAGCAGTTGGAGTTGCGATTTTTCCCCGACCTCCCAACTGTGCATGGTTTCTGTTTACTGTAATGAGGAATCCCCTCCTGCTCCAATTTTTGCCAGTTTCCTTGAAAGAACGACTCTGCTCTTGACTCACTCCCTGGCCGCCACCATATGCGTGGTGTACCCCTTCACATCTTGATGATCCCAGTCAATGCATGGCCATGTTTGCATCTTTAGCCTAAATCTACGCCATAGAATAACCAAGCGTCCCCCTGGTATTTTAGTTGTGCCTCGTGTACTTTTTGTTCATGAAAAAACAGTGCTGCTACACTCTGCAGGAACTTTTCCACAAACACACTGGCTAATGTTCTGAACGCCTGATGCCAATTCTCAATACTCCGCTCCACCACTGCCTCCCTTTTCCCTTCTTATCCTCCTCCTTCTTATCCTGTACTGTGAGGTCTAAACCTGCTTGGCGCACTTCTAGTAGTGAAAAGATGTCAATGTATTTGTTTCACCATATCCTCTCCTTCACTGCTAGGTGGATGAGACTGGCTAACCCAGTCTGGCTATGGCCGGGGATCTCCTGGGGAGGGTCTCACATATTCATTAGCTGCTTTCCCTTCCCCACCTCTCACTATGGCCAACCACTCCCAGCTTTGGACACCTCTGTGCCTGACCGCACTTCCACTTCTGCAACGGTTGACCCACTGGCCTATTTTCCAACCTCCCCTGGTGGCTTTGGCGCACCTGGTTACCCTTCTCTGGTGGCCTCTTGTGTGCCCAGCTGCAAACCATCCTGTACCAGTGCGACTGACCCTCAGTCGCCTTGGTTTGTCCAAGCACCCGTTCCTTGCCACGGATGTGTGGGGGCAGGCAGCATCGGTGCAGATCCTGTGCCTGGTGATTGGCCACCATGGAGGCCAGTTAAATGGGGTACTCCCAGCCCCCATGCCCCTGCTGGACCGCCCTGCCATTGCCCTGGGCCCTGCACCCCAGCCTGCCCCGGAAACCCTTGCCCCGCACTACTCTGCTGGTCCCTTCCTCCTTGCACAGCTGCCTGAGGTACTACTGCTAGTTGGCCAGAGCTAGCTAGCTCACCATTGGTATTCCCAGCGGCAATTGCTTCGCCCCCACCATTGCTCAACCCATTGGCCCCCTTCACGCTGTGCGCTGCACGCTCACCATTAGCTCTCCTCTGTCCTTTGTCTTGTCATGCTGTGGACGTTGAGACAACCGCCGTATTGGCTACAAGCACCCCTCCAACACATTGGTCCATCTCCTTCATAGTCTGATGCTTTGTCCGAAGAGAGTTGTCGCATCACTGGGATCCTTGTTGGCTTTTTTCTCCCCCGCTGACTCTCTGGTGGCAGTGCCCCGGTGGCTGCCATTTTGTCTGCAAGCCTACGGTTGCACTGCCCTTGCCGTTGAGGCCCTCCAGCCCTCTTGGGGTTGGCGTCAGCCTGGCTACCTGCTTTGTTTAATTGCAATGCCTCGATCATAGATTTATTGACCCACTCCTTGCCTTGGTTCACCACCAGGGTTCTCGCTCTCCCTAGCAGCTCCTGTAGGTCCTCATCTAGCTCTATTTATTTTATTTTGAAGGTTTTATATAGCGCAAACAAAACCATTGCGGGTATCAGAGCGCTTTACAAGGTAAATATAGGGAACAAACAGGTATATAGTAAATAACGTTTTATTCTGTAAAATCAAGAGGCGTATGAACACTTATAATCATAGCTCATGTGAATTTAGGCATGAGGAGCGAATTCACTTCTTTTTTTAAAGATGCCCGAGAGGGAATCAGTCTAGTTTCTGGGGGCAGAGCATTCCAGATCCTGGGTGCCATCCCAGAGAAGGCTCGGTTGTACGTTTTCTTCTAGCTGAATCTTTGTGGTTTCAGTAAAAGGTTCCTAGCACTTCTGGAGGATCTGGTGCCAGAAGGCACCAATTTATGTGCCAAATAGCTAAGAGTGTTGTGATGCATGGCTTTATGTGTCATACATGCGATTTTTAGTTGAATTCTGACTTCAAAAGGTAGCCAGTTAAGGGATCTGAGATCCGGGGAGACGTGAGAGTTTCTTTTGGAGCCAGAAATGACTCTAGCTGCTGTGCTGATTGACGCTCTTAAAGGGGCCGTCGAGGATCTGGGAAGACCTCAGAGAGAGACACTTCCATATTCCACTTTTGGGATGACTAGTGCTTTCACTGCCAGTTTAAAGTCCTTTGCGGGCAGGAAGGGTTTAAGTTTACTCAATGTGTTCATCTGTACGTTTGCTTCTTTTGTTGCGGCGCTGATGTGTTTCTGCATATTTCGCTTTCTGTCCAGAGTTATCCCCAGCGATTTTGCTGAATCGATGATCAGAGGTTGGCAGTTAGATGTTTCAGCCAGTCTTGAATTATGGATACTTGGGAGGGAGGAGCCATTAGGAGGAATTCTGTTTTGAGGGTGTTTAGTTTTAGATGGTTTTCTGCCAGCCAGATCTGAGTTTTTTCTAGCGTTGTGTTGAGCGCGTTGATGTCTTCTATTGAGAGGATCTTTAAATATAATTGTGTATCATCTGCGTAAATATGATACTGTACATTTGAAGAGTTAAGAAATTCGGGGAGAGGTTCCATGAATATGTTGAAAAGTGTAGGCGAGAGGGATGATCCCTGTGGGACTCCTATAGTGACTGGGACGGGTTTGGACAAGGCTTGATTGACCTTGAATCATTGTGAACTCGTTTGAAGGATACGATCCGCTTTGATTCATAGCGATCCCCTTGGTTTCTTCCACATTTGCTGGCTGTTATTCCCAGTTGTCCTCCTCGTGTTCTTTCCTGTATCTGACAGGTTTGCGCCAGTCCCTCCCTGTGCCCCCAGGTCGATAGCGGTGCCTACTCTCACTGGCATTTACCTTTTGTGTTTGTAGTCACTTGTTGCTGCTTTTTGTCTGTTGAAGCCCCCAACAACCTCATGCCTTTGCTTAGCGCCCACTGTTCAGTAGGGGCCCGCAATTCAACTTTCCCTTTCGTATTCAAAATCCACTGCTTTCCCCTCTGTGTTAAAAATTCAAGTTTTCCCTTTAATGCAGGCATAGCTGTCCTGCCCCTCTAAGAAAACTTTTTGCCAGTGGGAAAGGAGAGGGTGTGGCCAAAGCACCCAATCAGCTTCCTTTCTCTCCGGCCAGCCTGCAAGATGGCGCGCTGCCGCACCTGCTCCGTTATTCTCCACCTGGCAGCTATCCCCAGGTGAGAGTTTCCCAGTATCTGTAGCGGCCGGCATGCTTGCTCCCAAGTCACTGCTCACCTCCCCTTTCATAGCGGAAAGGCCTACCTGGCTTTTCGATAATCGCGGGCAGCGAGCTCTGGACCATGCTGCTGCCCTCTTCCTGTTAGCTTTAACCCCTGCTTCTGTGACGTCGGTTGCAGCTGGCTTCCCGCTTCTTTGCCTTTCTGGAGGATTCGCTGGCCCACACCGCTGCCCGCCACTGTACCTTTGGGCTATAGTCCTCGATCGTGGGCAGCTGGCCCCACTCACGCCCCTGCCCCCCTCATCCCTGCCTTCTTCGGTAGCCGGCAATGCCGAATTACTTAGTTTTCTTGATCGCGGGCAATGTGATCCTCTCACACCGCTGCCCGCTCAGCTGCTCTCGCAATCAGCTCTCCTGGCCTGCTTGCTTCCTAGGCACCGTGCTCTGCGCCCTCTGTCTCAGCACCTGTAGTGCCTGGCCCAAGATACAGACCGGAATCCCCTCGCTTTAGTGACCATGCTGGGTAGCTCTCTTTTGCAAGTCCGCCTCTCATACAGCTGGAAACTGCTCCAGTCGACAATCCCTTTGCAGACGATCTAACGGCAAAGGCACATGTCCTGGATGGGGGCCCCCCATGCCCTTAAATTCTGGTGCGCCCCCAGGAGGCCCCCTGCCTATTGGGTCATTTGAACCACGCTGCCCAACCAGCACATGGCAATTTCCCATGCGAACCGTCTGCCCGTTCAATGTCCCGCCCCCGATAGGGGTTTGTTGCAGGCCCCTCACCGGTCCAGCTTCACCTCCTCGGCCCGCGGGCTAATTATTTATTTATTGGAGGGTTTGTATAGCGCCAGAATCACTCCAAGGAGTATCTCTGCGCTTTTATGGAAACGTTATAGCTATGCAGCGAAGGAAGTGGAATATTTTTATTAAAAGCAAAACAGATTGGTTTTTAGCAGTTTCCTGAAGGCCAAGTGATTAGGACATTCTCTTAAAGAGAGAGGAAGTTCATTCTAGTATTTTGGTCCGAGGTAAGATGGATATATTTCTCCTCGTTTCACTCTCTTAATTCTAGGGATTGTCAAAAGATGAGGGGTACAAGACCTCAAAGATCTCGAGGATGATAGGGAATACATTTTTCCGCCAGATATTCAGGGCCAAGGTTAAATAGTGTTTTATGAATGATACAGCAGGTCTTAAATGTTATCCTCTGGCGAATTGGTAGCCAGTGGAGTTTAAGAAGAAGGGGACGAGAGGGAGATCTCGGTGGCATATTCAGGACCAGGCACGCCGCCGTGTTCTGAATCACCTGCAGTTTATTAATTGATGCTTCATTAGCCGAGAGCATTAGACTATTACAATAGTCTAAGCGACTCAGTATAAGAGCTTGGGTCAGTGTCTTTCTTACAGAGTTTGGAAGAAGAGGAAAGACACGTCTCAGTAAACCCAGAGGGCTGAAGCAAATCCCAGCTGTCTGGCCAACATGTTCTTTAAGAGTGAGGGCCTGATCTAGCCGGACTCCCAGATTTTTGACAGAATTTTTGGGAATAGGAGGTTTACCAAGATTGATGGGCCACCAGTTGGGGGTCCATAGCCTAGGGGCATCTCCAAAAAAAAGAAGTCCGGTCTTCCCAACATTACACTGCAGAAAATTGGTCCTCATCCAGTGCGATATAGCGTTCATACCTGAAGAGAAGGTCTCCTGGATAGCTTGGGTTAATTTGTCAAATGGAAAGAGTAACTGCGTATCGTCCGCATAAGATATTGGAATAAACCAGAATTTCCTTAGAACATTTGCCAAGGGAGCCACGTAGATATTGAATAAAGTAGGGCTCAAACAAGAGCCCTGTGGGACTCCCTTGGTAAGTTCAGTGGGTACCGAACGATACGAGCCTAGATTTACTGTCCGAGTTCGACCAGATAAAAAGCTTGCCAACCAACGGAAGGCAGAATCTCTTAATCCTACTTCCTTCAGCCTTCTGAGTAATATCTGATGGGAGACAGTGTTGAATACGGCAGATAGGTCTAATATGCTAATATGCTAACTAGTTTCTTTGAAGAGAAGACTTCTTTTTCAACAGTGCCGTCAAGGTAAACAACAGATGCCACAGTAGCGTATTGCAGCAACTAAACTTCATACAACATGTATGACAATGGCACGCCTTTCGGTCCATTCAAAAGATAAGCAGGTTTCAATGAAGAAAATTCTTTTTCACATTTGGTAAGCTTGACTTAGCAACAAGACAAACATGAGCGATAGTGAACATAAGAGCAGCATTTAAAATACATAGAATGCTAATGTCCACAGTACTTTAATAAAAAATTAAAAAAGTAATAAGACTTAAATGAAGCAAAACCGATGAAGGGTTCAAAGATACACATAAAAGCAATAGGGATATCATTTTTTAAATCAATGAAGATAATAGAAGCATTGCATCAAAGTCCCATAAAAAAAACAATAAAATAAACAACTGTTAGCAAGGAAAAACTAATGCTTGGAAATATAACCTTAAATCCCAAAGGCAAAATAGGAGAAGTAATTAAATGGATTATTTCCCATAATCATGCATCCCTGAAGATTATACATTTGGGATTCCAGGAGGTCAGATAGCCCTAGTGAATGACCTTAGTCTAAAAGAAAAATAATGTGAAATTTATTCAAAGATGACCTACCTGAAATTGTACTGCTGCAGAGTCCCAGGAAAGCTCAATAATGTTTGCATGAGACTCCAGCCATCTGCAGATATCTAGTGTCACAATTACTTCTTAAGGGTGGGCGATCCAAGATGGCGGAGTGAGGACGCCCTAGAGCACAGCTTACCGCCGGGGCTCTCACAGACTAACCCGTTCTTTTGATGTTTCCAAGGCTATTCAATCCTGCAAGTGGCTCCGTGCTTTGTTGACTCTACTCTTTTACGGCTGCGCTCGCTTCTTCTCCATCAGAGCTATCGGAGGGGAGAAAGCACTCACGGACGCCGGCGTGCTGTTGGGGCTGCCGCCGGCATTGGCTACAGAAATCTGCGTGTGAGGTGCAACCGATAAGGTGCAATCGGTATTCCTCTGCGAAGTGACCGCCTCGCAACAGTGTTGCTTCTCAGTATCATCGTTTCATTGTTTCACTGGACGGGCACCGAATGCTCTGGCTCTGGGTGATTTGCCGCTTAGGGTAGCTCTCCACTTCCCGCCTGACTCATCTAATCCAGGGCTCCGCGCTCGGCTGGTTGCGGCTGCAGCGTGAACGTGTGCCTCGGACTGCGGAGGCGGAGGGGATGGCTCCAAAAAACTTGCCCAGGTCTACTCGAGCGACTAAAACTGCGGTAATAGATCAAGCTGCAACATCGCCAGTGCGGGTTACTACTACGACTACAATTGCAGCTGGGACAACTACGCTGGCGGTATCACCTCTGCTGGTTACAGCAGCAAAATCACCAGCGAGAGGCGCAGAGACGAACAAACAGGTACTACGTCCTCCTGTGTTGATTGTTGACAGCACTCTTCCATCTAAAGCAATAATAACTAAATCTATTAAGGAAGTAATTATCAACTTGGACCCCATCACAGATCGAAGCAGGGGGGTGCCCTTAGACTTGGGAAAGGAATATGATAGTGAGAAGGAGCATGAAGGTTCTAATGTAACTATCTCTCGAGACAAAAAGGATTCATCTAGCATACCAGCTCGACAAGGCACTTTAATGCTAGAAGATGCTCTCGACTCTATCCCTCAGGAGCTGAATATACTATCAGCTAGCGATAAGGAGGTAGCTGTTTGTGAGGGGCCCAAGGAGCCGGAACTGGACACAATCAATCCCCCAGGAACTACTATCGGGAAAAGCACTTTCAACTCAACAACCGTGACTGTGCTACCCTCTGTGTGGGGTGAGGTTCAGGGTGATGAGGTTGAAGGCGAGGGTGAAGGAGGTTGCTCCTCTGAGGACTCTGAGTATGAAGAGGGAGAAGAGCATGAGACAAGGGGCAGAACTGCTACAGAAATAGCCAAATTTATGGCGGATCGAAGGGGCAAAGCTAAACAAAAAAAAAGTCAAAGAACAGGAACAAGAAAGGGAAAAGAACACCAGCAGAAGGTTTATCCTTAATTAATCTTGCTTCAACTACTAAAAAAAATCTTAATTTGGATAAGAGTCCTCTCAGAAAATGGATGCAGGCTAAGGGACTAGTGAAGAGTATTACTCTTCGACTCTCAGGCTCGGCCCTATCTGCTGATGAATCTCAGGAAAAACAGTTGGGCACTCATCCTTCACCCCAAGTTCATCCAGCGCCGGCGCCAGTATCAGCTCTGGATGCAGATTCTGTCCCGCTTCCTAGCCCTACTTGTCTTACAACTAGTTCTACACTGGTAACCTCCCCTTCTGCGCCTAGACACCCTAGGGTATTAGCTGCGCATTAAAAATCCCATAAATAAATAAATAAATAAACCATCCTGCCATGGCCGTAACACACCAACATGTATGCGTTCTGATTCTTCTTGCAATATCTTTCCAGATGGTTTTGAGAAGCAGTGCCCTGAGATGTCCCCTTTCGAGGTTATCCTACACACTCTAACTAGCCATCGTGCTGAGGCGCAAGAAAATTTTCTACAATTACGGGGGGACAATACCAAACTTCAGAACTCACTGACTGAAGTGACTTCCAAGTTAGGTGGGATATCGCAGGAAATAGAAGACCTTCAACAGAGAGTAGTTGGTATCGAAGAGAGCTCAGCCCACACCGAGACTTCACTAAAGGATCACGAGAGCCATATTCTGGCATTACAGCTGAAGGTTGAGGACTTGGAAAACCGCCAACGCCAATCGAATTTGAGACTCTTTGGTGTATTGGAGGGTGTGGAGGGATCAGATGCAAGGGCATATGTGGTGGCATTACTAAACAAAGCTCTACGTGATCTAGCTGACTGGGATTGGGACTCTCAGGTTCAGAGACCCCATCGTCTCCCCCATTTCAGAAGAAGAGGGATAGTAAATACGCTAGGCCCTTTATAATATACTTTGGGAACTTTCTTTTGAGGGAGGCAGTAGCTCTTAAAGCACGCCCCAATTCTCCTGAAAATACAAGAATATGTCTTTATTTGTTCGCTCAGATTTGAGTAAACACACGATGGATAGGAGATGGAGATTAAAAAAGTTTATAGACCCTTTCAAAGCTATTGGGGGACAAGCTTTTTTGCAGGAGCCTGCCCGCCTCAAAGTCATTAAAGGCGCTCACACGTACTACTGCTCGGATGAGAAAGAGGCGCAGAGTATGCTATCAAACCTGAGCTAAATGGTGGGCTAAAGATGAGAGATTATAATATATATAATTTTTTTTTGGGGGGGGGAGAAAAAGAGAAAAAAGGGGAACTTAAAAAAAAAGAGGAAAGGGATGGAAAAGAGGACAGGGAAGGGAAGAAAGGGGGAAAAAAAAGGAATGGGTGGTCGGATAGCCCCGGTGCTGCTGTGTTCTGTGCTGCCCTTCTAACGGCAGCAGATACGGAAGGGGCTCCCTCTGGTTCTGGGCTGAGGGAGAGGGGGGGTGGGGGGTGGGCCCAGGCTCTCCGAGGGGTGGGTGGTATGGGAGGGGTTAAATTGTCTAAAAAGTCAGCACATTGTGATAAAAGCTTAAACTTGAAAGGACGGTATTGTTGGTTTTTTTCTTTATTCTCATTGCTTTATAATATACAGTATGGCAAAACTGATTTAGATTATCGTTTAAAATGCATACACTAAAATGTCCAGCGTGGAACGTAGCCGGCCTAAATAATAAGAATAAAAGAAGACTTATATCCGAAGAATTAAGGCTTTACAATCCTCAGTTAATTTCCCCATCTGTGACACATATTTCGTATAAAGACAGAAAGCTACTTAATCAGCTGGGCTATGAGGTTATAGTCTGCTCTTCTCAATTGGATTCTCTTAGGGGAGTCGCCATATTAAAGGATAAAAGATCTAGAATTGAAACGATCAGATCTGGCACTGATAAATTGGGTCGGTGGGTGATTGCGCAAGTTTGTATTGGTAATTGTAAATATGTACTATGTGGAGTCTATGGCTCCAACAGGGATGAAACTTTTGTTTTTGATGAACTGAATTTGGAATTATTGGGCTGGGAGAGGGAACTAATCATGATGGGGGATTTTAATTGCATTATTGATTACAAGCAGGACACTACTAGACCGGGGACCTTTCAACGTATGCACAAAGTCAGGGCTGCCATTTTAGATCTAAGTAGGGTACACAATGTTAAGGATGTATGGCGCTCTCTTTATCCTGAAATCCCTGGTCATACTTTTTACTCAGCTCCTCATAAACTCTGCACGTGTATTGATATGGCTTGGGTAACGGATCAAATTATTCAGAACAGCTTCATGGAAATCTTCCCCCGGGTGTCCTCGGATCACAACCCCATTTTATTAACCTATAGCTATGATGAGGGTCAAAATAATGAAAAGGTTTTGGATCCTTATGCACTCGTTTCAAAAATATTTAAACAGTTGTTCTTGGCTTTGAATGGGTGGCACAAGCGTTTGTCACACGATGCCTTGTCGTGTCTTCAACTTAAGTAACCAATGTGTGGAGGCAGGATAACCTTTCACAGAAACGCGCGCTCAAGTTGACATAAAACAATAAAGTTTCTTCACTGAATATTGCAATTTTTTTCAATAATGTGAAATCTAAAAGTTTTTTCATGAAATCATTTCAGTATTTATTTGTTGATAATTTTCTTTCCTTATTTCATTTCATAAGGGTCAACGAATTATTTTTCTTCAAACAATCCAGTTTTTTAACATTACTCTTCCGCCCAATGCATTTCGGGTCGGTAAGTACGACCCTTCGTCAGGGGCCTAAAAAATGAATCAATACAGGACCTTAGCAAACAGCAGGGATCAATATATATATACAAACATATTTATGGAGATGTTTTGTGAAGATAAAGTGAGATAATAATAAATGAATCTCAAAAGTCCCAGAAATGTATTAGTAAATTGTGGTAAAAGGAAGTGAACTAAGTGATCAGATTACAGAAAAATATGTATGTAAGTGGTAGCGTTGTCGATGGGATAGTACATGCGAGTGTAAACAAAGTGTATTCAGTAAAGTTTAACAAGGGAAAAACCATGCGTCGAATAGTGCAATTAGTTAAACAAATGAGAAAAGCGGCAGGCGTGATAGGATAAGGGAAAACTTACTGTGAGTCAACGTTAAGGTTCACGTGACGTGTTTTCATTAGTCGGGTTCGTAAAAGTGTGGATTAGATTTAAAACGGACCCTGCGGTCACGTGATGTGTGTGTGTTGGCTTCAATGGAAATAGAAGACATACTGTGAATGAAGCGTAATGTGATTAAGATAGTACTGTGGACATTAGAAATTAAAAGGGGAAAGTAAAAATAGTATGAGCTATATTATCATGTTATGCAGTACGAAAATAAACAATGTTAATGAACGTTAAGATTCACAAGGTAGAAAGTAAACTCCATGATCACGTGATATATACGTAATGACTACAATGGTAATGAGAAACATACTGTTCGTAAGGTGCAATCCAAATACATCAATATCGGCAGTATTAATAATCAAAAGATAAGTAAATGTGGAAAGTGGCAACATTAGAAATGGTTAAATTGGGAGTTCATACGAACGTTTGGATTATCAGAATGTTACTATGTCATAAGTATTGAAAGATAAAATAGAATTATTAAATAAAATTAATTGGTGTGTGCACATACTACGAAGTAGAATTGCAAAAAACATATATACAGTTATTCAATCCCCGTTATTATTACATAAATGGTTTCAATCATGAATGAATCAAATGATCAATATATGCTAGTAAAGGGTGTTGATATGAATACTAATGTCAATTGGAGGGGGGGGGAATAGTCCTTTCATCGTGCTGTCTATAGGAAACATGAATATTCGATACGATCATTCATTCCTGTTGGTTGTAAAGAATTCAGTTTTTTTATCCAAAAGAATTCTGCTTTTAGTCTCTGTTTAGTTGGGTCTATGTCGCTGCGTTGTGGGATTACCTCCAGAACGGTAAATCTTAATTGAGATATTTGGTGTTTCGCTCCCATCCAGTGGGTGGCTATAGTTGATTTAGTGTTGTGCGCTCGAATATTGCTCTTATGTTCTGTTATGCGCACCTTGATTTTTCTTTCGGTTTGACCGACGTAAATTTTTCCGCAAGGACATTTAATTGCGTATATGCTGTTTTTAGTATCACATGTACTGGTGTGTCGTAATTCTATTTCATATCCTTGAGTAGGATGCATAAATTTGTTACCAACCATGACATTATTGCAGTGGGTGCAATTTAGACACTTTGTCATTCCTTTATATGTAGTTTTTTGGTCTTTCGTCGTTGTTAGAATTTCTTTCAAGTTTTTAGATCGCTGAAAAGCGAATGTAATGCGGTCACTATAAAGGTCTTTCTAGTGACCGCATTACATTCGCTTTTCAGCGATCTAAAAACTTGAAAGAAATTTTAACAACGACGAAAGACCAAAAAATTACCCATAAAGGAATGTCAAAGTGTCTAAATTGCACTCACTGCAATAATGTCATGGTTGGTAACAAATTTATGCATCCTACTCAAGGATATGAAATAGAATTACGACACACCAGTACATGTGATACTAAAAACAGCATATACGCAATTAAATGTCTTTGCGGAAAAATTTACGTCGGTCAAACCGAAAGAAAAATCAAGGTGCGCATAACAGAACATAAGAGCAACATTCGAGCGCGCAACACTAAATCAACTATAGCCACCCACTGGATGCAAGCGAAACACCAAATATCTCAATTAAGATTTCCCGTTCTGGCGGTAATCCCACAACGCAGCGACATGGACCCAACTAAACAGAGACTAAAAGCTGAATTATTTTGGATAAAAAAACTGAATTCTTTACAACAAACAGGAATGAATGATCGTATCGAATATTCATGTTTCCTATAGACAGCACGATGAAAAGACTATTCCCCCCCTCCAATTGACATTAGTATTCATATCAACACCCTTTACTAGCATATATTGATCATTTGATTCATTCATGATTGAAACCATTTATGTAATAATACTGGGGATTGAATAACTGTATATATGTTTTTTGCAATTCTACTTCGTAGTATGTGAACACACAAATTAATTTTATTTAATAATTCTATTTTATCTTTCAATACTTATGACATAGTAACATTCTGGTAATCCAAATGTTCGTATGAACTCCCAATTTAACCATTTCTAATGTTGCTACTTTCCACATTTACTTATCTTTTGATTATTAATACTGCCGATATTGATGTAATTGGATTGCACCTTACGAACAGTATGTTTCTAATTTCCATTGTAGTCATTACGTATATATCACGTGATCATGGAGTTTACTTTCTACCTTGTGAATCTTAACGTTCATTAACATTGTTTATTTTCGTACTGCATAACATGATAGTATAGCTCATACTATTTTTACTTTCCCCTTTTAATTTCTAATGTCCACAGTACTATCTTAATCACATTACGCTTCATTCACAGTATGTCTTCTATTTCCATTGAAGCCAACACACTCACATCACGTGACCGCAGGGTCCGTTTTAAATCTAATCCACACTTTTACGAACCCGACTAATGAAAACACGTCACGTGAACCTTAACGCTGACTCACAGTAAGTTTTCCCTTATCCTATTGCGCCTGCCGCTTTTCTCATTTGTTTAACTAATTGCACTATTCGACGCATGGTTTATCCCTCGTTAAACTTCACTGAATACACTTTGTTTACACTCGCATGTACTATCCCATCGACAACGCTACCACTTACATACATATTTTTCTGTAATCTGATCACTTAGTTCACTTCCTTTTACCACAATTTACTAATACATTTCTGGGACTTTTGAGATTCATTTATTATTATCTCACTTTATCTTCACAAAACATCTCCATAAATATGTTTGTATATATATTGATCCCTGCTGTTTGCTAAGGTCCTGTATTGATTCATTTTTTAGGCCCCTGACGAAGGGTCGTACTTACCGACCCGAAATGCATTGGGCGGAAGAGTAATGTTAAAAAACTGGATTGTTTGAAGAAAAATAATTCGTTGACCCTTATGAAATGAAATAAGGAAAGAAAATTATCAACAAATAAATACTGAAATGATTTCATGAAAAAACTTTTAGATTTCACATTATTGAAAAAAATTGCAATATTCAGTGAAGAAACTTTATTGTTTTATGTCAACTTGAGCGCGCGTTTCTGTGAAAGGTTATCCTGCCTCCACACATTGGTTACTTGAGGGTCAAAATAATACCAGATTGTTTTCTTTCCCCCGTTATCTACTGACCGATACAGTTTATATTTCTCAACTTAAGCTTCATCTGTGTGAATTCATTAAAATAAATCTCCATACTGCCTCCCATATCTGTGTATGGGACACATGTAAGGCCAGTATTAGAGGCCATGCGCAACAATATATTCTTAAACAGAATTCTGAACAATGGAAAGATAATAACAAATTAATAGCAGATATCAGGGAATATGAAATTTTATTGGTTAAGGCGCTTTGTTTACAATCTACCAATATTCTAGAAATAGAGCTAAAACTGGGATCATTAAAATCTAATCTTAAAACTACCTTAATGGAAAAAAAGCTGTGCCAAAATGCTCAAGACCAAAATTCAGTGTTATGAAGGAGAGGATAAGATAGGCAAGTTATTAGCTTATAAAGTTGCAGATGATAGAGCCCAGACTCGTATCAAATGTATAAAAGGTGCAAATCACATTATGTATAATCAACCTGTGCAGATCTTGACTCAATTCAGAGATTATTATAGTACCCTTTATACTCCGGAGAATCAACCCCTTACATCTGATATATTAAAATACTTAGAAAGTAATATTAAGGGAAAAGCTAATCTACCAGGCTTAGAAGATCTCTCGGATGATATTACAGAGCTGGAACTGAGACATGCTATTATATCTCTGCCAACGGGGAAAGCTTCAGGGGAGGACTCTATCTCGCTGGAAGTATATAAAATTTGCATTGAGGAAATAATCTCTCTGTTTCTTCTTGTAACATAGCACATTGGGTTAACTGGGAAGGCCCCGAACTCCTGGAATATAACAAAAATAATTTTCTTTCTAAAAAAAGATAAGCCGGCGGAGGAATGTGGGTCGTACAGGCCAATTTCTCTGATTAATTCTGATGCGAAGGTTTTCGCCAAAGTGTTGGCAAATAGGTTGGCCCTGATTATCCCTGGGATTGTTAGCGAACAACAGCACGGTTTCGTATTGGGAAGAGACACAACAACTCACATCAATACAGCTATCACAGCCTTCGACATAGCAGAAACCGAAGACTCCCCACTCGGCATGATTTTATTAGACACCGAAAAGGCTTTTGACCGAGTGGGGTGGGATTATTTGTGGTCTGTGCTGTCTTTCATCGGTTTCAGGGGTAACATGGTCAGATGGATTCGGGCCCTATATGACCAACCTGTGGCTAAAATTAGTTACTCAGGTCTGTTATCCTCTGCTTTCTCCATTGCACGGGGCACTCGCTAGGGGTTCCCGTTATCACCTTTGCTCTTTTCAATCTCTATGGAGCCATTTCTCTCTGCACTCCTGGCTCAGCCCAAGATAATCCCATTTAGCTCTGGACCCCACTGTTTGAAACTCACCGCATTTGCGGACGACATTGCAATATATTCATCAAATGTTACAACAGCACTAGAGGGTATCATGGTTGAAGCGGAAAAATTTGGCAATGTCTCTTGCTACAAATTAAATACGAATAAAACTCAGGTAGTGGTCAACAATAAATTATCGGGGGGAATTATGGGGGTCTGTAGGGCAGCTAATTATCTGGGGGTGAAAATTTCATCTAAGATCAGTGATATAATTCCCATTAACTATGATGTGCTGGTCAAATCAACTAAACAGCTTCTTAAAAAATTGCATAAACTACCATTAAATATTATAAGCAGAATAAACTTAATTAAGATGAAAATTTTGCCGAAATGTCTTTATCTTTTCCGTTCTATCCCTTTGGCACTTAAAAACATTTTTTTCAAAAAGCTGGATGGAATTTTTAGCAGTTTTATTTGGGGTTATCGGAAAGCTCGAAAAAGCTTATCTTCATTAAAAGGATCTACTGATATGGGAGGTCTTTGCTTCCCAGACTTTAAACTTTATTTTTGGGTAACTTTTATAGGACGCCTTCGTTCCCTACTTAATCCTGAGCTTAATTTGTTTTTTTTTCATACGATAATGCTGAATTTAGATGCAAGAATGTTTCTGCTTAGATTGAATGACCCAAATTTTTACAAAAGAGTCAAATTTAACACAGCTCGAGACATTGCTAAGATCTGGTTCGGTATGATGCTTTTCTGTAAGACCTCTTATTATCACTCAAAACTAAGGCTTTGGAATAACCCAGGACTTCCAGGGATATTTAATGATAGTAGGGCTATTGTTTGGGCAACCCATGGTATTTTAACCTTAGGGGACTTGTATGGTACTTATGGCTTTTTAGATTTTGAGACATTAAAACATCTGTACCATCTTACGGAGTCTATGAGGTTTAAATATATCCAGGTACATGATTTTCTGATACATCGGATGAAAATCTTAACTGTCTCAGAATCTGATATTTGGGAGTGCCTCTATTCCTCTAAAACTAAATCAGTAATAAGCACTGGCTATAACTGTTTAATTTCTTATGTAAAACAAGATTGCTCCAAACTAGCGGAGAAGTGGAGTTCTAAACTTGGAATGACGATCTATCCGGATCAGATCTCTCACTCTCTCTCTAAAATAAACAGTTTGGTTCAATCAGCTAGCCTTCGATTGCAACAGTTTAAAACTTCTTGTTTGTTATACCATACCCCGGAAGTGATTCTTAAATGGTCTTCAAACCCATTATATACCGATCGCACCAAATGCCCCAAATGCGATACTGTGGGTGCTAATATAGAACACATGTTATTTTCTTGCCCCCAATTGAAGGATTTTTGGCTTAATTTGGATAACGTTTTGAAATTCAAACTGGTAAGACCACCAGTACTGTCAGCTTCTACTGTACTTTTAGATATACACAGTATTACCTTACCTCAAAAAGCTTTAATCACTATTTTGTTATCCTGTGCTAAACTCATTATAGCTCGGGCATGGATTTCGCCACAGCCACCACAGAATATGCAATGGTGGTCCCTGGTTAATGAAATCCAAAATATGGAAGTTGGTTTAGCCCGAATTAGGGGTACCAGGTCTATGCTTAAATTTGAGAAAATTTGGGGCAACTTTATCTAAAATCTTCTTTCCAGGGGCTTTTTTCATATTCTATGGTATGAATTTTTTATTTTTTTATTTTTTTTAGTTTGTATTATATGCCATTCTGTATAGCTTTATGTATAGATTTTGATGGTATATATGTATTGTTTTTGCTTAAGTTTTCATTCTGTGCTGATAATAAAATTTTTTTTTTTTTAAAACCAATTACTTCTTATGGTACTCCAACCCCCCAAGGGGTGGGGGGGGGGCAACCCATAAACCATGGAAGTACAGGTGTGGAAGGTGCTGCAGCACCCCCAACATACCTTTGCTGGAGTTCTGAAGGTGAATGAGCAATAAACATGACTTCAAATTTTGTTTTGTCTTCATGTCACATGTGCTATTTGTTCATAGGCAGAGGTCAAATATCCACCTTGTTTTCTTACAAATTGCTGCTTATTCTCTTAGCCTGCATATTGGTGTTTGCTTTTCTTTCTCTAACTGTAAATTCTGATGATTTTCTGAAGTGAACTATGTTACATTCTTGCTGGGGTATCAGTAATGTGAAAGGAAAGGCTGTATGAGGTGATTTTTTTCCTAATCCAGCACAACATGTAAATGCCATTCAAATGAACTGTACAAATATCTCAAAATGTATCAGCAGTTAGGAAAGCCCAAATTAAGCAACTTTTTCTGTAATTCTGAAGTGTGATGGAAACAACGTTTTTTATTAAGATAAAAACAAATTAAGACACTTTACTTGGTGAAGCCCAAATGACAAATCTTCACAGAAACTCACCATCTTTTTATGTGCAGAGACTCCGTGCTCATATAGATACTACTCGTAAATCTCTTTGTGAATGCCAACCAATCATAAAGGTACACAAAAGTACAAGTTTACCTTTGTGAATCAGGCCCTTAGATTTTCCAGAATTCCTGAATTTAGTGATGTAACATTAATGGCATTGCCCTCACTCTGAAACTTGTTCCAACAATACTGGACCAACCTCCAAATATATGCAGGCAAGGTGTCACAGAGGTTGAACACAATTTGCCAAAACCCCAGTCTCTAGTAGACATCTTGCATTATCATTTTATTGGTATGAAGCTGCAAGCCTCCAAGAGGCGATAACTTGAACATTCACCTAGGCAGGGCTCCAGGGAGGTTAGATATGATTGCCAAAGCCTCAGGTGTTGGCCTCCCTGGGATGCAAGCAAACGCCTGTAGAGAAACAGACTGAGAAGGAATGCTAAGCGAGGTAGAAGGAAACAGAGATACGCAGATATATAGATAGTCACACAAACTTAAAGACAGCTAGACCGAGGCAAAAACAGGCAAAGACAGCACAATAGCTAAGCTGGAGAAAGAAATAGAAGCCAGTCAAAAAATAGACAAAACGGGCAGATGTGCAAGCACACATTTCATCATCAGGGTTGTATTTACCCCTTTCACAGGGGCAGATTCACCTTGAATTACCTTGAGGGCTTAGTTAAGTCAGCTGTAGAACACATTTAAAAGTGTTTTCTATTTATATTTGCTGTTTGAATTTGTACATATAAGGGCTAAAAATACTGGCTTTAAGTGATTTTGCTTATTTTTAAACTGACCCAGACATTTAAATACCGGAGGTGCTGGTAGAAAATCTACCAGGTGGCAACCCTAGTACCAGAGCACCTGGCCAAGGTGTCTGCGGGGCCCAGCTCACTCCAAATATGGCTGTTAATATTAAACGGAGGTAGTAGATCTTTTTTTTCCGCACTGTGTTATGATCCAAGGTATTCTCTCTATGCCACTGATAATCACCTATACATCTCTAACATTTGACTTTGTTCTGTAAGTTCCTAAATTGACCACTATTTTTTTTAGCCTTGCGGCGGCCTGAGTGATATCCCCAGACCTGCACCAGTGTGGTAACCTCAGAGAACTCCTGAGTCCCATGACTGTGACTTTGCGCTCCACTCCCCTCTAGTTATTAACATGCCTTCACATGCCTTTGTAGGGCTCTTTACTCAGGATGTAGGTCTGTTAGCTATGAAGAGCTGGACCAGTGCCAGGGTAAATACAGTATGGATAAATGAATGTGTTATTTAGGACATTCCTTGAGGGCGTATAACGAGATGACATAAAAGGTAAATGTCGGTAGGCCGCAGGGAGAACAGCTGGATCATCCATTTTAGAGGGAGGTTTTTTGGGTTCTGTAGGTAAAGTCAATCAATCAATAAAACAGCATTTATAAAGTGTAGCATCCTAGGGGTATCTAGGTGCTGTGGATCAGTCGAAGAGCTAGGTCTTGAGTCTCTTTCAGAAGTTTGCCAGTAAGGGGGCTCTACGGAGCTGGAGCAGAGGTCATTCCAGGCCTTGGCAGTGATGTTTGAGAATGAGCAGCCACCCCTGCTGCAGCGACGGGTGCAGAAAGTGTGTGTGAAGGCAAGTGACGAGGAGCACCAGTGTGTAGCGGGTTCAGTTGATGGTTGAGGTAGGAAGGCTCTAGATTGTGGAGGGCTTTGTAGGCGTGTGTTAGGAACTTGAACTGGTATCTTCCTGGATGGGGAGCCTGTGGAGGTCTCAGGTGGAAGGCTAAGTGGGTTCATTAGGGAAGGGCCTGAGTGATGGTCTTTCTGGTGTTGGTTTGGATTCATCTGAAGATTCTGTAGAGCATTTGAAGTTTGTGAAAGCTGGTCCAGGAGGATGAGGGTCACGGTTTCTCCACAGTCGAGGAGTGTTCTGATGTCATCTGTTGCGGCTATCAATGCGGTCTTAGTGCTGTGGTTGGCACGGAATCCTGATTGAGAGATGTCCAGTAGTTGGCTGTGTTCCAGTAATTCAGTGAGATGCGGGTTTATGGCTTTCTCAAGAACTTTGGCCAGGTAGGAGAGCAGGGAAATCGGACCTAATTTTTTAGATCTTTGGGGTCTTTAGGAGGGGTCTGATGCCTGCGAGTTTCCAACTGTCTGGTAAGGTTGTTGTGGTGATGGAGGTGTTGAGGATGCTGGTGAGTTGCATTCGTATTGGGTTCACTGCGAAGTTCTAGAGGTTATAGGTGCAGGGGTCAGTGGACGCCCCAGAGTGGACGGAAGACATGATAGCTAAGGTGGTCAGGGTTGTGAGCGGTGACCAGGTGGAGATGGTTTTGCTAGTGCTCACTGGTTGGTTGAGGTCATTGGGGTCAACGGCGGTGGGTTGGATCTTGAAATTGTTGTAGATGTTGGATGTTGGGTGGGATAATTCTTTGACTATTGTTCCTTTGTGTGGTTGGGTGCAGATTCGATGCAGGTGATGATGGCTGCTATCTTGGCTTCTTTGATGTGCAGGTGATAGATGCTGGGGCCTGTTTTGTGAGCTGCTCATTTTGACAGGGTTCTTGGTGGTGCGCCATTGTTTCTCCAGTTGGTGGTAGTTGCGCTTGGTGGTCCGGAGTTCTTGGGTGTACCAGCTGGCATGTTCGGGGATCTTGTTGGATTTTGTAGGTTTCAGTTGGGCAACTCTGTCTGCACTCTTGCTGATCCAGGCGTTGGAGTTTTGGACGGCCTGGTTGAGGTCTGTTGAGGCCTGGGTTGGGAGGTGGTGAGGGCTTGTGACCACTGAGTTTCAGTGACTTTGCTCCAGCTGTGGTGGGAGGAGATCTGACGCCCGGTGATGGTGTGCTTCGATGACAAAGAAGTGTACAAAGGTGTTGTCAGTCCAGGAGAGTTCAGTAGTATGGCTGAATTTGAATCTGTCATTGGAGGTGAAAATGGGGTCGAGTGTGTGTCCAGCTTTGTGCGTGTGTTCAGTGACCAGTTGGGTGGGACCGATGGTGTTAAGGTTTTCCAGGAGGGCGATGGAGTTGACGTTGTTGATGTGGAAGTTGAGGTTGCCGAGTAGGACGTAGTGGTGAGAGTCGATTGCTAGGGGTGAAATGAGGTTGGGGATGGTGTTGCAGAATGTGGCTCAGGGTACAAGGGTCTGTAGGCAGGGGTGTCCCTTATCGTGGTCTTTTCATCGGTTTGTAGTAGGAAGTTGAGGTGTTCCAAGAGGGGTGTGGGGTCGTCATTGGTGATGGTGCATCTGATGGTTTCCTTGAAGATGATAGTGATGCATCCGCCTTCATTGTTGGTGCAGTCACAGTAAATCATCTTGTACCCTTCATGAGTGGCAGTGGGGATTTCGGGGTTCGAAGAGGGGTTGGGCCACGTTTTGGTGTTGAATTCAATGTCCTTGGAGACGGTGGTGATAGTGTTCCAGATTTCCACTACATGTTTGTGGAGTGAGCGGGCATTGAGCAGGACAGAAAGGAGCGATTGCTGGGTTTTCTTGGTCTTGTGGGCAGGAGTGGTGCGGAATCTTTCGTAGGTTGCATCACAGGAGAAGTGGCAATGTTGGCAAGTGAAGGGTCCTTTGGTGGATCGTGGGGAGGAGGAAGCGACACTGTTTCAGCGTCTGGGGTCCAGGTTCAGGCCCAGTTGTGTGGCAGGAGGACATGGGGTCCTGGAGCTGGGTGTTTTCCAACCGGTGTTGCATTGGCGGTGCGCCGATTGCAAGCGTCCGCTGTGTGGTTGTGGCACAGCCTCCATTAGTGGTCCTGGTAGGTGGTTTATGTTCAGCAAGCGCAGGGACAGCAGGCAGAGCAAGGGCAGCAAGCAGCACAGGGGCAGGGACAGCAGGCAGCGCATGGGCCGGGGCAGCAGGCAGGTGGAACAGTACCTCAAGCTAGAAGTCAGGGGAAAGTGTGGTGGCCCAGCCAAGACTCCTCCGGGCACGGATGGGCCCACATTTGTCCCACATTTGGCCCGGGCTTTACATGGGCGAGTGTCCAGTGATGCGAGAGCTGCAGGCGTTCTATATCCTGTGCTCGGAGGCGTCTAAGTGAAACTAACAGCTGGACCCACCTCCAGGGCTGCTGGTCTATGCAGTCCAGTCTGGTCTGGGCAGGTCCGGCCGGCCGACGAAGTCAGATGGTGGGAGGGGTCTTTTAAGCGCTCTCTGTGCTGGAGGCAGGAAAAAGGAGGGGCGACACCTCCTGCAACAAAGGGCTGTAAGTTAGCCGGGTCCTGCCGGTGCTGAGCACTGACAGTTTTAAAAACAGGGCATCGAAACGGGTCCCTATCAGGCTCTCTTTTGAAGCTCTGGCCTATTTTTCTGCATGCCCTGCCAATACAGACTGGTGAGGGCAAGCTTAACAAGGACGGTTCACGCATCCTTACCTGAGTCACATTTAACACTTCCGTCATGAATCTGGAACCTGGAAAGTAACAGTAAGAGGAGGGATCTTGTTTTAAAGGTACCCTATCCCGCTGTGCCTCCTTTCTGTGCCGGAATCCAGCAGCCTGGCAAGAGTCACTTTGGAGTCTCTTGCAGCTGCCCTGTGTTATTTTATGTTGACCGGACCTCTCCTGCTACATGCCATGCCCCTTGCTTTGCTGCTGGATGTGGTGCTATTCGAAACCAAAAGGGAATTTCCCCCCCCTGGACAGACAATCAATCAATCAATCAATCAATCAATCATGCCATTTGTATAGCACACTACTCACCCGGGAGGGTCTCAAGGCGCTTGGGGGGAGGGGTATGCTACTGCTCGAACAGCCAGGTCTTGAGTTGTTTCCTGAAGGCGAGATGGTCCTGGGTCAGCCGAAGGTGGATGGGGAGGGAGTTCCAAGTCTTGGCAGCCAGGTAAGAGAAGGATCTTCCTCCGGCGGTGGCTCTTCGGATGCGTGGTACGGCTGCGAGGGCGAGGCTGGTGGACCGTAGCTGGCGGGTGGGCGTGTAGAAGGTCAGGCGGTCGTTGAGGTACTTGGGGCCCAGGTCGTGGAGAGACTTGTGTGCGTGGGTGAGGAGCCGGAACGTGATCCTCTTGTCGACGGGGAGCCAGTGCAGGTTCCTCAGGTGGCTGGAGATGTGGCTGCGTCGGGGGACATACAGGATGAGTCGGGAGGAGGCGTTCTGGATGCGCTGGAGTCTTTTCTGTAGCTTGGCTGTGGTTCCGGCGTAGAGGGCGTTTCCGTAGTCACAACCCTGCATTTTGCATTTTCCCTTTTTATCGCGCCTGGCCATCCTCCTGCACCCCTGATCTTGCCAGATCACAAAATGCAGTTGCAGTTTAGCCTTAGGCTGATGTGAGCCACAAATGTCTTACCACCCAAATGTAACCATAAGAAAACAAGTTATGAAGGACATGAATTGCGTTTCTGGAAGTTTCACATATTTTATTGTCAGTTACATGGAATGGAGGAGAGCCTCGTCTGAGGGCATTCATGTCAACAAGTCATGTTTATTTATTCGCTGACTGGCATTGCCATTGCTCAAATACAGGCTAGTAAGCGTAGAGTGTGTCAAGCGGCACCACCATCACACACTCAGCATTGAGATGGAGGCTTGCTTTCAACAAACAGCACCTTGTGCACGCATACTATTAATAGCAATTGCACATGATGTTAAGTAAATATCAGAATTTCAGGCTTTACATAGCTGACTAAGCTTCCCCTGGGATCCCCCTTGCCTTCTGCATGCATGTCCAGGGATGATGTATACTCGGTATCTGCTTTTGGTCAGGATCAGAATATAAATGTAAACCATGCGACAAATAAAATGTTTGAACATGATCATTAAAACATTGTAGTTCCTTAACACAGAGTAGCGTCTCTTTAAAGGCTGTCATACTGCAGCAATTAAACCTCTGTAGGCTGTACTATTCTTTGCCGCTATGTCTGTCTAGTTGCCGCCACTTTTCGAATAAGGAGCTTAGCTTCCATTGGTGCAGCAGGTGCAGTGGCACTGGGGCCCATAGGCCTGAGGGGCCCAATGAACCTTGATTATTACTGAATTTCACAGTTCAAAGAACTGCCTGGGGAGCCATGTCCTCCCGTGCACTAAGGCTCATGATACACTGCCTACACCAATATTGTTTTAAACATGCTAATTTGTTTCTCTTGCCTGGCTGTGCTGTGCACAGGTCTCATGTAACTTCTTACAATTTTATTATCCTTTGTTGGATGTGAATTCAAGAATTTTTTTAAGCACACAATCCTAGTTCTTATGATTTAGGCTAAGCCCCTAATTGTGTTGACCATGCCCCTTCGACAGGTTTACCACGCCCCGTTTTTTCATCCCACTTAAAGCTCTGGCTAAAACAGTTAATAGTAAGATGCTCTGTAGGTACATTTAACATAGTGACGGGTGAAAGTATGAGGGAGCCTTGTCACTCCAAACCTACATTACTGAACTGTGGTGCACTTTCATTTTTTATGAATGACAATGACGCAAGTATATATTACTCCTCAATACATGCACATTTTAGCAAAAGAAAACCTGCTTTCCTCTGCCTGGTCTCTCTCTTCTCGACTTCTTCCGACTCTGTTGTCTCGGGTAGCCTTTCATCTGTTCTCTCTTCCTTATTCTCAACTTTATTGACATTTATGTCTGTTGTGTTTCATTCCTGTGCCTCTCTTCGCATATTTTCCCTGTTTTGCCCAACTTTTCCCAACCAGTTTCTGCTCCACTCTATTACTCTGTCTCCTTCTCGTAGTTAATCTCCCATGAACTTCTCTCTCCCCTTTGCTGTTTCTCTCCACTCTCAAGTTTCACCCATTCTCAAGTCATTCTTACCCTCGCCTTTCTGTCCCACCAGTCCCTCACTTGTCTCATCCCCTTCCCTGTTCTATCTCTCCCTCTCCCATGTCTATCTCTCTCCTCCCTCCCCAGTTGTCTTCTCTTCTTTGGTTTGTGTCTCTATTCACCGTGTTGGAAATGGCCCTTTTGCATGGTTATTCCCAAGTTTTTTTGCTTCTTCCTCCTATTTTTCCTGACCTGTTTTTGTTGGCTTTAGGACTCAGGGCACTTTACCATTGCTAATCAGTGCTAAAGTGCATATACTCTTTGTTCAAATTATGAATATGATTGGTTATCCGTAATTGGCATATTTGATTTACTGGTAAGACCCCAGTAAAGTGCACTGAGTGTGCCAGGGCCTGTAAATCAAATGCCCCTAGTGGGCCCGCAGCACTGCTTGTGCCATCTAAATGAATAGACCTGTAAATCTATCTCAGACCTACCACTGTAGTATCTGCACGCTCAGTCTGTAACTGCCATGTCGACTTGGCAACTGCAACCCCTTGCCAGGCCCCAGCCTTCCCTTTTTTTACATGAAAGGTACCCCTCAGGTAGGCCCAAGGTAACCCTATAGGCAGGGGGCAGTATATGTAAAAGGTAGGTTGTGTGCTTGTTTATTTGATATGTCCTGATTGTGAAATACTGCCAATTTGGTTTTTCACTATGGAACGCCTATCTGTCCTATAGGCTAACATGGGAGTTGCTTTGTAACATCTTATAAGTATACTTTCCATTGAGACAAGATTGAGAAATGGACTTTAGGCTCTCTGAACTCAGAATTTAATAACACATCTTTTTAGGGAGATGGTTTTTAAATTGTGTGTTTGAAAATGCCACTTTTAGAAAGAAGGCATTTTCTTGTTTAGCCATTCTGTGTGCCTCTGCTGTTTTGTATATTGACTGTCTGGTTTTGGAGAGACAGGAGCTGGGGATCTGCATTCACAGTAGACGGCCACCAGAGGGAGGGTTGAGGTGTGGCCTGCCTTTTCTGGGTGACTCATAGCTGAGCTGGATATACCTTGGCTGCATTTAGAGTGGTGGGGGGAGTTTCACTTGCACCTTAATTGGCTGTATCTCCCTTGCACAATGCTGTCTCCATCTCCTGTGGTCATGGTGCACCAGAGAGGACAGACCTGGTTTGGACTGGGCTCAGAGGCCCTTGCCACAAAGACAACAAAGAGAAAATGGGTTATTGGACCTTAAACCCCAGAGAATTAGATCCCTTCTTGACTCAAGAAGAACCACTGCCAAGGAGAAGAGCTTGAGAGCTGTAAGGAGGAGTACTGCTCCTCTGCTATGTAAGCTTTGTTGGGTTGGCCTGCAGTTGCTGCTTCTGCCAAGGAGAGGAAAGAGAATGGCACTTTGCTGTGAACCTACTTGAAGAAATATCCAAGGGCCTCCTATGTGCTGGCCACCTGTTCTCAAGTTTCAGGGCCACAAAGACTTAACCTGCTCCCACTGACCATCACCTGGACTCCTCTGTAGACTCCTGTATTCAGAAGGGTGCCAATTCCAGTTCCTGGTCCCTGGGAATTGTGTGGTTGGTGCTGCAAAGCACAAAGAATAACTTCAACGCCGTCAGTGACATCACAACCTACTCCGAGGCCGGGGGCACCACACGTGAAGAGTACAATGCACTGCCCCACCTGCACCACAGCCCCGATACCTGCTGACGCCTGACGGCACCTGCAGTTATCGGCCTCCCTGACGCCAAGACTTGCACCGACACTGCCAGGCGCCAGCATCACGTTATCGTGGAGCCAATAACTGACGAGGGTGACTTCATCAACTCTGAAGAACCGGTTAAACCCACTTACTGGGTCTCGGCAGCGGGGGAACCGCCCAAGTCTTCCATACCTTCCATACTTAGTAAAAGGAGACACAAGAGCCTTCGTCTGCAGGAGGAACCCAAATTTATTCAATAGCCCGGGCTAGTCAGAAACAAGACAGAGGAGGCTGCTGCTTCACTCTGCAGCTTACAAGCCTTTTATACTTTTTCATCCCAGTCTGTTGGCTGTTAGTTAATTGATTAATCAGGGCAGTGTTTACAGTTGATAACCAGATCCAGACGATGTTTGTAGATGGTGACCTGGTCAAGGCTTGGTACACAAATCATTGTTCACTCAGCTTTGATCAAGGCTTAGTCTTTCAGGTCATTGTTCACTCGGCTTGATCAAAGCCCAGTCTTTCAAGTCATTGTTTAATCACCCTGATCAAGGTCCAGCAGTCAGACCATTGTCCAGATAACCTGATCACGGTGTCAATGATGTTTACCAGGCTGGGAGCAGGAGATGGAAAATAAATCATTTACTCAGGGTGTGAGTGTCTCGTGGCTTTCTGGTGAACTGCAGAGAACGGGGGGGTTGGGTGTGTGGCAGTTCCTGGGCAGAAATGCAGGCTGCAAGTTGGCTGTTGTCGTGTTAGTTAGATTTTCCTCAGGCATCAGCAGAAACGACCAGGTGGGTTGTGTGAAAGTGTTTGACACGAGATGGCAATGAAAAAACAATGGCGTCCTGGTACAAATGATGCCAATCAGAAGAACACTTTTCCTCAGACCCTCCTTTTGCCATTGAGTGGCAAATACTTTAAGAAATGTCAATGTTCATAAGGCCATCGGTTTCTTGTTGGAGCAACATCATCATATTGGTGTTGTGAATGTTAGAGGGTGGAGGCTTGATGGACCGGACACACATTGTACAGAGCACTGGCAGGCACTGAAAGCACAAACAGCAGGAGACCAGGACAGTTACTCCCAAGGCAAGGAAGATGAGGATCTTCCACCCCCACTGGGAAAGGAGGCCCCAGATCCAGCCTGTGAGGGACCGGAACAGATTGTTGAATTGACATTTGGTAATCAGACCAGTACCCCCAAAAACTGTATAAGGGGGGGGGGACAACTATGGTGAGCTGGAATATAGCAGGATGGGCTTCCAAGGAAAACAATCAACGTTGGGTGGACCTGATTAGGTCCTATGATATCCTTTGTTTGCAGGAAACGTGGTGCACCAGTAAACCCAATGTCGATGGTTTTATTTGTTATAGCGTGGAGGCTTTAGAATCTAGACATGGTCGTGCAAAGGGCGGTTTGCTTATTTTGTTGTCCGTGCACCTATCGCTTATAGTTGTTAAACATATAACGGTGGGTGCTCACTTGCAAATCCTGTGGGTTACGGGAAAAGATGGCCCCGAAGTGGTGATAATAAATTTTTACAATAATATTTTTAACAACACCCGACATCTAGTCATCGAGGAACTAGAAAAAGCAGTTGTGAAGATTGTATCTGAAGCAAAATGTTCTTTTAATATCATCTGGTTAGGTGATTTTAATCTTTTCATTTGTCCTTTGTCACTCTCTAGGGCTTGTGGAATGTTAGATAATAGTGACAATCACATGTCGCATTTTTCGCATAACGCATATGGTGACGCTATTAATAATTTCATGGCAACATATGATTTAGAGCTACTGCAACCTGGTAAGGATGCGGATGGCCAAACTATTCCCACTTATACGGAAAGGAATTTTAACTCCTTCATTGATCATGTTATGGTATCATCTTCTATTGTGCCAAATTTTTCTACCTCAGTAATTCAGGATCCTACACTTAGTGACCACAACCGTATCGGTGTGGAAACTGAGTTATGGAAGTGTAGTAGACAGCAGGTGAGCAGAAGTTTGTGTAACTTAGAGCCGCATAGGCGAAATGGAACACGGTTAAGATGAAAAGGGGAAAAATCGGCAACCGTAATGAGCAAGATCATATCCAAATCCTTGGTTGAAATTGGAGGCATTCTGAATTTGGGTAGTACATCTCTTGTTATTATGAACAACTTTATCAAAATTAACAAAATAATTGAGGATGTTTTTACTAACAGCAGGAAAGCCAAGCTTTCTCAGGGAAAGGGCTGGTTTGACCATGCATGTACGTCCATCTTAACAAAATTGAAACAGGCCCTAGGAGTTAGACCTAGGGACAAAACTCTGGTTGCTCACCTGAGATCTGAATATAAATTGGCATTGTCTAGAAGAAATAAGGAGTTACAACAAGAGGCATGGGATAATTTAACGAGGGCGGCAGAAACCTCAGATAACTGCCTGTTTTGGACTACAGTAAATTCTCCTTTTCTTAGGGATGATAAAGTACCACACCTTGCATCCAATGTTGGTAGCAAGGCCTGGATCTCCCATTTTTCGGCCATATTTCAAGGGGCAGGTTCTACCGATGTCGAACCAAGAAATTGGCCCATAGTTCCTTTAGACATCACCCTCACAGAAGTTGAAAACAGCATCAACTCCAGTAAGGGGGGAAAAGCGCAGGGCCCAGATGGGGTACCCATCGACGTATACAAGACTGTACCACGGTTATGGGGACCCATACTTACACTGGCACTTAACGCAGCCGTCGTAACCCAGATTCCACCTACATGGGGTGATTCCATCATTGTCCCTATATATAAGGAAGGTGACAAGGCGGCAGCTAGTAATTACAGACCAATCAGTCTGCTTGACTCCTCAGTAAAAATTATGAGTAGGGTGCTGTTGATAAGGCTTGAAGAATGGGCGGAAGAAAAAGCGATCCTTGCAAACTCCCAATATGGTTTCAGGAAGGGGCGAGGTACACTTGATCAGTGCCTGAACCTAGATCTAATTATCGGAAAGTATACCAGGGCCAAGCGAGGCACTTTATATCTTTGCTTTGCCGATCTAAGCAGCACATTTGATCTTGTGGATCACTCTATTTTATGGCCAGTCCTGTTGGAACTCAGCGCACCTGAGGCTATCATTTTCTTCCTAGCAAGATTGTATGATAGAATGCAAACTTGTGTGCGTTTTGGGGCAGGAGGGAAGTGTACTCCAAACTTTGAAGTAAAACGCGGGATAAGACAGGGCTGTGTCTTAGCCCCTTTTTTGTTTACCCTGTTTATTAATGCGGTCGATATGGTCCTGAAAACAGTCAAAGCAGACGCACCCCAGATCGACGGAACAGGTGTCCCAGTTCTGCTTTATGCAGATGATGCTGTGCTCTTGTCCCGGACCCCGATAGGTCTGCAGCGACTGATGGACCAGTTTTCCGATTTTATCAGTAAACGGAGGCTAGTCATTAATAAGAGTAAAACTCACACTATGGTATGTGGTGCCAGAGTTAAGAAAAATCATGCCTTTTTCATCGATGGGGTGAAAGTTCAGGATGTGGACAAATTTTGTTATCTGGGCGTTCTTTTTTCTCATGATGGCAGTTGGTCTTCTGATTTGACGAACGTCAGGTCCAAAATGAAGAAAAGTGCCTATGGTATTTTTAAATTTGCCACTAAGATCGGCGACAGAAGAATCAGTGATATGATTCAAATATATAATGCTAGGAGTGTTTCCATCGCACTATATGGGGCAGGGTTGTGGGGCTATACTAACACTGACTCCTTGCAAAGGGAGGAAAATTGTTTTGTTAAAAAACTGCTTTGTGTCTCCACATCAGCCTCCACTGATTTGACCCATAGGGAAGTTGGGGCTGCCTACTTAAATGACCTGATTTCGTTTAGGCCGCTAATGGTATGGCGTGCAATCTGGATTAAGGAAGAGAGAGCCTTTAATCTGTCAGTTATCAGGGATTGCCTTAAACTGGACAGTTTTCTGAAGATTCCATGGCTCAAATACATTGTGGACAGCTCCCAAACTATATATGGACTCAATATAGTGGCTGATCCAGGTTCTGCTGGAAATTATTCTAAGTTGGACATGACATTTTTTTTCATGATGTATAGAGCTAAAAAACGTGCAGCAATAAGTGGACGCCTCACTTCAGTTACTCTGTATAAAAAATATATGCAAAGTGAGGGCTTCCAATTGTATTTGAGCCTGGTAACTAAACCAACTCATCAGTTTGTCTTGACTAGACTTAGACTTGGGTTGGCTCATGGGTTGGTGGCTTTCCCCGAACCAAAAAAGCATCCAGTTGGACCATGCCCCTGTGATGGCCATACGAAACAAAGCACCCTGCACTTTATGCTAATTTGTACTCTTTTCATGAACTTGAGGATTGTTTACTTAAAACCAATTTTTTTAAAATACGCTATCTTTACCGTGGAGGATGCCATGAAACTGATCTATGATCTGAATTCTCCGGACAAATGTTTTTATATTGCCATGTTTTTATGTAAGTCAATGCAGCTTAGAAATAGCATGATTTTTTAAACATCTGTATAAATGTGATCATTTTGCTTATGTGCTTTTACGTTAAATGTACTTTTAATGTCTGAATGTTTTTTGCTTATGCGCTTTTATGGTCATTGTTCTTTTTAAATGCACCGAATAAAGCTTCATGAAATGAAATGAAGTTGGCTGTTGTCATGTTAGTTAGATTTTCCTCAGGCATCAGCAGAAACGACCAGGTGGGTTGTGTGAAAGTGTTTGACACGAGATGGCAATGAAAAAACAATGGCGTCCTGGTACAAATGATGCCAATCAGAAGAACACTTTTCCTCAGACCCTCCTTTTGCCATTGAGTGGCAAATACTTTAAGAAATGTCAATGTTCATAAGGCCATCGGTTTCTTGTTGGAGCATCATCATCATCATATTGGTGTTGTGAATGTTAGAGGGTGGAGGCTTGGTCCGGACACACATTGTACAGAGCACTGACAGGCACTGAAAGCACAAACAGCAGGAGACCAGGACAGTTACTCCCAAGGCAAGGAAGATGAGTATCTTCCACCCCCACTGGGAAAGGAGGCCCCAGATCCAGCCTGTGAGGGACCAGTTGCCTTCATCCAGATGAATTTCGGAAGAAAGGTGATGCAGATGTTGGATGGCATCGTACACTGTAGGTGCGTTGTCTGCGATGTACACGCAGCAGCTGGAGCCAATCAATTTACACACACAACCACGATCAGCAAGGATGATATCTAGGACCATTCTGTTCTGAAGTGTTACAAGGCAGTCCGCCTGTAGCTCTGCAGTTATGTTGGAGAGGGCACCAGCTGTCACTGTGATGGTGGCTTCAAGGACCCTGGTCAGTCCTCGTACAGCCCGACTGTTGGCCATGGGGCCCCAGAAAGGAAGGAAAGCTTTAAAGAAGTCCCCGTGTTCCTGGCCTGCTGTATCCACGGCAGATATGACGCCCCTACGTGAGCGGCGCAGAGCGCCCTTCATTGACAGGTGGTAACCTCCAGGGGTGGAATACGTTGGTGGAAGGAGGAAGGCCAGATAGCAAGTACCAGACCAGATACGGGGGAGCCAAGTGTAGGCGGCCATGCCACAGATGAAATAGGTGTTGAGGGATGCCACCAGCTTCGGAGGAGATGTAGAGTTTAAGGTTTTTGTGCTATCACACGTACTGGTACCAACTTTCTTAGTCCCTAGGCCCTGAATGCAGACACGGCCTTGCACATTTATGACATTCACAGTGTTTCGTTCAACAGGCAGTATCCTCTTGTGCAGAATCTGGAAAATGTTTGTCGATTAGTTGAGTTGAATACTACCATCTCACCAAGTTCATCCGGGGATAGTAGTGTTGTGGATGAGCTGGTCGGGCAAAAAGGAGCATTGGCATGGCCGGATCTGTTCCGCCAGAAGTCATCCTGGAATGTTCCAAGGGCAGAATTGGCAGTACCATTGACAGTGTAGGCCTCCTGCATCAACATCCACCATGCAAGACAAGACCCAGAGATGTAGGGAAAGAATGGGACGGGGTGTATCATGGAATGCGGCATCAGTCCTCACACCCAGCAGTTGGAAGTGTTCATGATCAGCTGGTTATGATGCAACATTTGGATGAAGGTGTTATTGAAGCATTCTGCACGGCGGGGTAACTCGTGGGCTGGTAACGTGTAATACTGGTGTTCTGCAGGAGTCGGGGTAGGAGTTGGTGAGGTAACAGGATGGTAGATTAGTAACAGCCGACCAAGGATAGACAGGATGGGGGAGACAAACAGCGTCACCACGGTGACCATGAAGCATTTACTACGTCGGAGGCTGACATCTTGTTTCTGGATTCGGGTGTTTTGGACGGCGGCCATTGTGCTAAGCCAGGGACCTCTAGTGGCTGTCTGTGATTGGTGGTTGCTTCACTGGGCGCAGGTGCCAAGGGCCCTTATGGTTTACCTTAATCTGACACACCAGCACTACTCTCAGCCGGGGAAGATCACAGCCTTACAGCCTATAGGTACTTGGTGAAGTCAAGGGCAAGCCTTCCCTCGGGGGTGCAAGTTATATCGGTCGGACAATATGGTCGGGAAACAATTGTTCTTGACGTTGAGCAGAGTTAAGGGAGGGTTCCACCCTTCCTTTCAGTATGCTGTCACTCTCTGCTTCCGTAGATGTAGAATGCAGCCTGGCATCGCTGAATGGGACAAACGTTGGGACTGTTTCTGTTTCTGAGTATCCTAGTCCTTCCCTCACCCACTGATCATAGGGGAGGGGCAGAGGTACACGCCTGCAGTACGACGAATGCACCCATTTCTTCCGACCTTCTACTTTCACGGCGGTGCGGGTGGCTAGTAACATCTAACAGGGTTGTGTCCAGCGGGCTCGAGGCTCTTAGTCCGTTGAAAATTCTGGACCAGGACCCAGTCACCAGGTTGGATAACGTGTCCTGGGCCCTCGCTTTTGTCAGGTATGGCCTCATGCACCTGGTGATAAAGAGTACGGGTATTCAACATCAGACAGTTTCTTAGGCCACGGGACACCCCATACATTGGCAGGCCTCCCGATCACAATTTCATGGGGAGATAGGCCAATTCTGGTGTGGGCCATTGTTCTTGTGGACAGTAGGGCTAAGGGCAGAGCATCAACCCAAGTGACACCTATCTCGGCTACTATTTTGGCCATTTTAGTTTTTAGGATGCCATTGTACACCTCCACTAGACCTGCTGACTGGGGGTGGTTAGCTGCATGAAATTTTTGTTTTATACCCAATGCTGTATAGACATATTCCATAATTTGGGCCGTAAAGTGTGTCCCATTGTCACCCCAGACCAAGCGGGGCAAACCGAATCGTGGGAGGTACTCTTTTAATAGTACTTTGGCGGTAGTGATAGCGGTGCAGTCTTTGACAGGGTAGGCCTCCACCCATCGGCTGAATGTACAGACCACCACTAGGACATATTTCAAATTGTTACATCGGTCCATCTGAATGTTATCCATTTGGAGGACTTCAAAAGGGAAGGTAGGAGGAGAGAATCCTCCCTTAGGAGTAACTATGCCTTTTCCTGGGTTATACATTAGGCAAATCATGCATGTTTTAACCAGTTTGTCAGCATATGCTGGTATCTTAGAGTTGTACCAGGTAGGTTCCAACAGTTTACATATCCCTTTTGCACTGATGTGAGCAGGACCATGGGCCATCGTAACTACTGGTACCACGTGACTGTCAGGTAACATCCATTGTCTTTCCATACTCGTACGGACCCAACAACCATCAATTCCCTCCTTTGCTAATTGCTCCTTCCACACCCTTAGTTCCTCAGGAGTAGTATGGGACTGAATATCAATCACACTCTTTACTGTGTTTTCAACCATGCCCTCGTCTGCCACCCACCGAGAAGGACCTCCTACATACATTCCTTCCCTTTTTCTAAGAGTTGTTTGTCTGGCCGTCTGGTCAGCCAGGGCATTGCCTTTCCCAACATCATCTGTCACTTTCTTATGGGCCTTTGTTAGAAGGGGCGATCTTGGAGGGCCAGGTATTGCTCACCCAACCACCCCAGGACCCATCCCTCCCACAGATCTTGCCGAGTCTTATCATGAGGTCCCCACCTGGGAGGACTTCGGGTCTAGGATCGTACGTACTGAGCTCACACCACACTTACGAACAGACACCACACCGTTGGATTCCAATGACAAGTTATTTATATGCAGTAAGAAGAAAGTAGCACTCTTATGTACAAATGATCGAGGGATCACAAAGTCTTTGAGGATTCGGGAAGAGGGAAGTGGGACAGTCTTTAGCCCTTGGGCCAGTACGAGATGTACCCTGCGCACAGCTCTCAGTCCTCGAGCCGGGGTATACGGATGATGATGGGCGTACTGGTTGCTTCACTCACGTCGAGTCGGCTCGGTTGTGATGGTGGTCTCGATGGTCCAGCCGGACCAGAGTATTCCTCGAGCCGCGACAAGGTCAGCAGGGCTCAATCCGGAGAAGTTCTTGAGGAGCCGCGACAGCGTCAGCAGAGCTCAGATGGTACGAGTTCAAGCTCGAGCCGCGACAGCGTCAGCAGGGCTCCGAGGTCTTAGAGTGGACGAGCCGCGACAGCGTCAGCAGGGCTCCGATGGACTTAGAGAGGACGAGCCGCGTCAGCAGGGCTCAGGTGGTTCAGTTCCGAGTTACGAAGAAGGAGCCGCGACGGCGTCAGCAGGGCTCAGCGATTCAAGATGAGTTCTTCTTAGGGTCAGCCGCGATCAGATCAGCAGGCTTCAGGTCCAAGATACAACTACCCGCTAGTTGTGGTGCGGGCCTTGATATAGTCCCTTGGCCCTTTGATCTCCGGACCCTCTAAGGCGGAGGTCTCATGCCTTGGGGGGCCGGTCGTTGGCGAGGTCCGGAGGTTAGCTCTTTGATCTCTTTGGAAGATGCGTCCGGGAATTCCCAGACGCTCAGCAGGTCTGGAGCCAGCACTCGGGGAGGCCAGAGGTGCGATCGAAACTGGCCCACAGGGGAGGGCCAAAGGTGTGACAGAAACCAGTCTCTCAGGGGAAACCGGAGGTGCCATCGAAACTCCCTGGCTTATCTCAATTGGGGAGCCCTTTACCCCCCAGCCGGGATTGGCGCGCCTTTGGAGTCTGGGTTTCGCTGGGGCCGGGGTCAAGCTAGGCCCAGGGAGTCAGGGATCTCGGGAAGGGAAAATGGCTGCCGGGCCTTGTGGGGCATGCAGGCCTGGTCGCCGGTTACGGGTTCTGGGCGTTCGGGGAGCAGGACGACCAGGAAACTCGGGGGCTGCTACTCTAACGGGATGCTGCCCAGGGAACTCAGGGTGCAGGGTTACGCTCTCAGGGTGTGGGGGAACAGGGGCAGACCACACCACGAGGCCGGGTCCAACAGCCTTACATTTTATAATGGCCACCTTTCTGGGGAGTGTCAGGGAGTCTAACAGTCGGTGAATTAGGGGGCCATGTTGAATTTTGGTCCCATGGGAAGTAAGGAAATTCCTCTCTTTCCACAACCTCCCGAAGTTTTGGGCCACCCCGAAGGAATATTGCCTGTCAGTATAAATATTTACCGTCATTCCTTTGCTTAACTCACAAGCTCTAGTGAGGGCCACTAATTCTGCTGCTTGAGCAGAGCACTGCGGAATCTGAGCTGTTTCTACTACTCGCCCTAATGTCGTGAGAGCGTAGGCAGCTGATATGGCCCTCTGAGACATGATCCGTCTACATACAGTGTACCTTCTGGTTCTGCTATCGGGGTGTCCTGTAAGTCAACCCGTCCCCTCGTCTCTTCCTCTGTCCTTACTATGCAGTCTTGTGGGTCTAAGCGTGCATCCTGAGTATCCAGTGGGAGTAATGTGGCGGGGTTTAGTACAGTGCATCTTTTGATGTTGATGTGGCTGGCAAAGAGTGTCAGTACATATCCTGTGAGTTGTGCGCTAGTGAGGTACTGTGTCTTGGTGTTATTAAGGAGGGTATCTACAGAATGGGGGACCATCAGAGTCAGGGGGAAGTTCATGACGATTCCCGCACTCTGACGGACCATGAGGGTGGCCGCAGCGGTCGCCTGTAGGTATCCTGGGAGAGCCCTTGCAACAGGATCTAAGGTGGCTGAAATATAGGCATATGGTCCATGGTGACCTCCGAACATCTGGGTCAAGACAGCGCATGCACAGCCATCTGTCTCATGTACAAAAAGAAAAAAATGTTTGTTATAATCAGGAGTATCGAGGACTGGAGCAGTACACAGAGCCTTTTTTAAATCTTGGAAGGCCTGTGTATGCTCTCTAGTCCATGGAAAGGAACTGTCAGATATGTCTTTGGTGGTGAGGGCAAGGAGTGGTTTGACCATGGCCGAAAAATTGGAAATCCACTGTCTACAGTATGATGTTAGGCCTATGAAGGCTCGCACCTGCTTCTGTGTTCGTGGGGCCGTCATAGCATTGATAATGGCTACACGATCAGCAGTGAGCTGCCTTCCCTCCTTCGAGAGGAGATTACCTAAATAGGTCACCTTCTCTTGACAAAACTGAAGCTTTTTCAAAGAGACTTTGTGATTATGGAAGGGAAGGTGGCGTAACAAACAGAGAGTAGCTTCTTTACATGCTGGGGCAGAATTTGCAGCAATGAGGAGTCATCTACATATTGTAATAGTGGGGAATTATCAGGGAGTTCCAAGGAATCTAGTTGACTTTTCAGGGCTTGACTATAGATACTGGGGCTCTCGGTGAACCTTGAGGGGCGCGGCAGAATCTAAAGCTCCGCCCACCAAGGGAGAAACCAAAAAAATGTCTGCTGTCAGGATGTATAGGAATGCTGAAAAAAGCATTCTTCAGGTCTATGACAGAGAAGTGCGTTGCATCAGAAGGGACCATTGTTAAGAGGGCTGTAATGTCGGGGACAACAGGATATTGGGAGATTGTTATTTTGTTAAGGGCTCTAAGGTCAATTACAAATCTGTATATTTTAGGGGAGAGAGCATCTCCATTGGTCTTTTTAAGAACGGGAATAATGGGACTGTTACAGATATTGCCACGTGTCTCCTCCACTACGCCCTTGTCCATTAATTCAGATTTTATTGTAAAAGGGCCATTTCTCCTTCCGCGGGCATTCGATACTGCCGGAGGCGGGGGAGAAGTGCACCTGGCTGGATGCGTACCAAATGAAGGTATATGTTGAGACACCCTACATCAGTGTCTGATGATGCCCAGAGGGAGGAAGGTAAAGACTGTAATTCTGGTGGTAGGGGACCAGACAGATACATATAGGAAGCTGCGGTGGGGGAAATAGTTAGGGATACACCTTGGGGACTACATGATATGGTCGCATACAGAGCTTTCAGTAAATCCAAGCCTAACAAGTTTTCACTGCAACCTGTAGTAAGGACCAAGGGAGCGTCAACATATGCTGGGCCAATATCGAGAGGAAGGGGTTCAGAGACAGGGCTCATCACAGGTGTTCCTGCAAAACCCACGGAGACATTCATTTTGCCAGAAAGGGGTGCCTCCGGGACTGACAGACGTGCAATAGAAGATCTGGTGGCCCCAGTATCCAAAAGAAAATTCTGATTGTTCCCCACAACTGACATTTGAACATACGGCCCCTTTGATCCACTGGAATTTGCACTCTGGTAACACCCCTTTCCTGGCTGTCCTATGCTTGGTAGGGCCCTGTCTCATCAACTTCATCATAATCATCATTGTAATAAGTGCGTGTTGCTTCGTACCCATCAAACCTATTGGCCGGGCGCTGACAGATGGGGGCGTTATCCCTGGGCCTACGTTCTTTATCCTGTGGATGGGGCGGGCCATGGTCCCTAGTCGGCCTCCCCTCCCTGGGAGCGCGAGGCCGAGTCTTCTCTGTTCGGATGTTTTCAGCTAACACAGGACACTCATCTATCCAATGGCCGTACCCCTTACAATAAGCACACTGGTCTGTTTGGAGGGTTCCCGTACTTTGACGACTGGAGGGGGTAGACTGGCGAGCCCTCGGAGGGGGTTGAGGTTGAGGTCTGAAATTCCTGCGGGTATCGTGGCCTCGGGGAGGGTAAGCCTGCTGCAGAAGTGCCTTAGTCTTAAGATCCCTAACCTTCTTACTTTCCTTGTCTCTATCCTCATTCTCCCTATTCTCTTGATATTCTACGATAGCCAAGATACCAGTCAAAGTTTGGGCAGACCACGTACTTTCAACTTTCTTGAGCCTGGCGGAGATCTCAGGAAGCAAGTTCCTGACAAACTTATCGACAAACACTGGGCCAGAACCTGGGGTCCGGGGATCCAAACCACTATGTCCCTTGTATTCTGTCTCAAAAAGGGTAAAGAAGTCAGACACATTCTCATCTTTTTGCTGCCTACAGGCGTTTATTTTATCCCAGTTAATGACAGTTTCCGGCAAAAGTGTTTTCATAAACGTCCTTATTTTACCGGGCAGTCAGGATGGCAACTTCTGGTTTAGTCCCTCCTACCCTTTCTTCTTCCATAGCCTGTAGGTCAGCCCATTTACCTCCCAATGCCGCTTCATGGTCAGTATGTTGAATTTTGTCCCAAATTTCAGTGGGGACAACTTTACCAAAAAGTAAATCTATATCCTCAAGAATGAGAGTACCTGCATATATAATCTGACCTAATTCTCTGTAAAAGGCAGCCGGATTCTTCTGGGGATCTGGTAATTGTCCTTTTAACTGCATTACTTCTGACCTTTTCCAAGGAACATGAACTCAAAGCCTGCACCAGTGTGCCTCAACAGCCCCTCGGCCACTATTTTGGGCATCGGTAAGTGCGGTAACAAAGACAGGGGCCGCCTCTCTCATTGGCATAGCTGTTTCTATAGGGGTGTTGGGAAAAGCGGTCATATCACGATAAGCCATTAAAGCAGACATAGTGCCAAACATCCCCTCTCCCTGAACATCGCCTCTTATTATTTGCAACCTAAGGTCCATTAATCCGGTGGGTATCTCAATAAGCGCATTCTCAAATCTTTGCATGACCAGGGTACACATGTATTCAGCCCAGGTGGTCTGCTCCATAATTGTCCACTGGGAAAAGGTGGACCATATTTCTTTAAAGGCATAAATATTCCCGTTATTTATCTAACATTCACACTGTTGCGTCTGTAGGTCATTTTATCGAAGGGACAAAAAGCTGACTGCAGAGCGCAAGGAGGCCAGTCGGGGTGAATTCAAACATTTATATAAATCCTGCTTAACTGTAGACCACGGGGAAGCAGGAAAAGGGCGTGTAGGGGTAAAGCTGCAGGGGTTTTTTTTTTATACTTGTATAGCGCACTACTCACCCGCAAAGGTCTCAAGGCGCTTGTACGAATACCGCTGTGGAACCCATCCTGGCTTTCCCTGTGAGGTGTCCACTCCTGGGCACCCCCAAGGTGGAGGCCAGGCATCCTTAGCGTTGTGGGGGCCGTTGTGGAGATTAAGCAAGCTATTGCCCAGAGTTGCAGAGTGGGACTCCATGATTGGAATAGGCACCGAGGCAAGAATTATCAGGTCCGTGGAATTTTTGAGCCCAAGACCCCCCGAGGCGGGCAATTGAACCCTGGTCCCGGGCTAGACCTCTGCATCAGGGTCTGCCGCTCTAACCATTGAGCCACACTTCTCCACAGGGGATGTAGACTTGTTGTCATTCCCGCAGCGAGGACAGGGTTAACGGGCGTGGTCAGTGTCATAGGAAAAATTAGGAGGGATGGTGAGACGGGGAGAGCAGTAAGAGGGGCAATGGGGGCAAGAATGGGTGGTGGCGGCGGGACATGCGGGGTGTGAGGCGTCAGGGCAGGGCACATTGGGGCATATGCAGGAGGGTTTTCTAGCATGGAATCAAGCAAGGAATCACCTTCTTCTCCCCCTTCCATATGGCCCTTTCCTTTCTCCTCACAAGCTGGATAACATTTTTGTACCCGGGCCCCATGTTCCCTATCGGCTATTTCTACTGACTTTGTCATTTGATTTTGTAAATTTTCTCTTGCGTGGTCAGCCATTGACATACGTTCCTGTTTTTTTTCTTGAGCCTTCTGCTTTCTAGCTCTCTGATCTATCTCTTTCCTCCAAAATCGGACAGATTCAAACATAGACGGGTGCGTTTTTCTTTTCATTAATTGTTCCTCTAAGTTGGCGAGAACTTGGGAATTAAAGGAGCCATAAAGGGGCCCCTGTAATTCTGCATTACTTTGTTTTGTATATTTCACCCAGAATGAGGAAAACATTATGGCAAAAGGGCCATGTTTAACATACATCGTATGGCCAGGGGTCCCTTCTGGAGGACGCGGACAAGCCGCCTCTAGCTGGGAGTCCTGCATGCACATACAACAACATAATTTCTTGAGCTTACTACTGACTGGCATGCTTAAAAACGGATAACAGACACCAGCGAGTTTTAAAACTCACCTCGATGGTTAGCTTTTGCAAAAGTCAATAACAGCAGAATTCATACAGAACAGACACCAGCGGGTTTTTTAAAAATTCACCTCGCTTGCTTGGCTTTGGTAAAAGTCAATAACAGCTTGGCTTTTGCGAAAGTCAATAACAGAATCATACAGACTTGGTGGGTGATCAGTCCACCCTTACCTTACAGGGGTAGTTCTCTTCTGCAGACGTAGGGCTGTGTCCTGCTCCAGAAATTATTTGCTAAGGGACTCCAGTGAGAACGCGGTCAAGTGGCCCAGACCGGGTGAGGAGGAACAGCGGGCGAGCCGTTCGGTTTACCGGATTGCAAGAATCCCTTGGGTAGGGTACCTCCATCGGAGTCTCTCCGTGCACCCCTCACATCCACCGGGCCTGACCTTCGTGCTCGTGGAGTCCCTGTTCAGGCACCATTTGAAGAACCAGTTAAACCCACTTACTGGGTCTCGGCGGCGGGGGAACCGCCCAAGTCTTCCATACCTTCCATACTTAGTAAAAGGAGACACAAGAGCCTTCGTCTGCAGGAGGAACCCAGATTTATTCAATAGCCCGGGCTATGGAACAGAGTCCCAAGCTAGTCAGAGACAAGACAGGGGAGGCTGCTGCTTCACTCTGCAGCTTACAAGCCTTTTATACTTTTTCATCCCAGTCTGTTGGCTATTAGTTCATTGTTTATTCAGGGCAGTGTTTACAGTTGATAACCAGATCCAGACGATGTTTGTAGATGGTGACCTGGTCAAGGCTTGGTACACAAATCATTTTTCACTCGGCTTTGATCAAGGCTTAGTCTTTCAGGTCATTGTTCACTCTGATTGATCAAAGCCCAGTCTTTCAAGTCATTGTTTAATCACCCTGATCAAGGTCCAGCAGTCAGACCATTGTCCAGGTAACCTGATCACGGTGTCAAGGATGTTTACCAGGCTGGGAGCAGGAGATGGAAATAAATCATTTACTCAGGGTGTGAGTGTCTCGTGGCTTTCTGGTGAACTGCAGAGAACAGGGGGGGTTGGGTGTGTGACAGTTCCTGGGCAGAAATGCAGGCTGCAAGATGGTTGTTGTCGTGTTACTTAGATTTTCCTCAGGCATCAGCAGAAACGACCAGGTGGGTCGTGTGGAAGTGTTTGACACAAGATGGCAATGAAAAAACAATGGAGTCCTGGTACAAATGATGCCGATCAGAAGAGCACTTTTCCTCAACTCTCTGATGTCGCATCGCCTCACCGGATCCGACGCCTTTTCGCCGATGCAGCCTAACTTCCCCTCTCCTGGACTTAACGCCTCGCCTCCTCACTGACTCTTCACCTCACCTCCCCCGTGGCAGAATGGAACTAGCTTCACCTCTGCACGGACGCCTCACCTCCATGAAGCTGTGCACCGTTTGTTGACTTTGTTTCCAAGGTACTGTTGTTTGGGGGTCCATGTGACTCCGTGCCCGACTCTGCGCACCTCACAGTCGGTGCCTTACTTTGGATTTATGCCTGTCACGACCTCGTAAAAGCCCCAAGTGGAGCTATTCGTTTCTACAAGAGTTATTTTTTAAATTAACTGTTTAGAAGTGATATCTAAATACATGTATGTTTGATTTTAGTTGTTTTGGTCTTGTTTGGTTTAGATAAAGATACTTTATTTTTCTAAACTGGTGTGGTGTCCATTTGTGGTGTTTTCACTATGATACTGTGTGTTTGGAGACCAAATACTTTACACATTGCTTTTGGGATAAGCCTGGCTGCTCGTGCCAAGCTACCAAGGGAATGAGCAGGGGTTATCTAAAGTGTGTAACTCCCTTACCCTGACTAGAAGCAAGTGTTCCTACTTAGACAAACCTGTATGCCTTTGTCAATTAGAGACCCCCATTTCTAACACACCTTCCCTCTCTTCCCTGTCTTTCACTCCATTCTTTCCATCTCTCTAGACATAGACCTTCTCAAGGGGAGGAAAGGACATTCTCCTCCACTTCCTCTCGCTACACCCAGCCTGCAGCATCTCGTAACAGACACAATACTTATACGTGCAATGGTGGTGTCCAGCATGCTAAATCGAGCTGTCTGCCTATGCATTTTTCGCCTCTGTTAAGCATGCAAATGCATTACTCTCATGCACACTGACAGGCCTGTTACTGTATTCTTAGTCCTATGACTGACGAGACAATAGCACGGCATCTCATAAAACACTTTCCACAAGTATTGGAGCACTGTAGTTAGAATAGTAAATGATGCCGTCCTTGGACATATGGGCATATTTGGGTGTCAGAGGAACAACAGAAATATGCCACCTGTGAGGCACAGACATACAAGGGAACTTAAAGTTGTTTGAACACCAGTGTTTAATATGAAGCAGCACTGGCCTGACACATGGCTGCTCTCAAGACCCATCAACCCGGGCATCGCAAAGTGCAAGCAGAGCAACAGCAGGCAACTAATCAGCATTTGCCTGCCACATCCAGTGCATAGCTGCCAAGTATTTGCTTTGCTCATGTGTGACACTTTCATATTCTCAGTGTGCTATTGTGTGACATTTGAGTGCCTTATGTATGACACTATGAGTGATACACTAGCACTAGAAGAACAGCAGTTAAATCCACGTAATGCTATACATTTCAGAAATAACCCTCTTTGTGCAAAGTAATGGTCTTAAAAATGATTACACAGTAGCAACCAGACAATTGTTGTTCACTTTTCAAACAACAATCTCTTCCACTTAGCTCATGTTTACTCCAACAGAACAGAACAAGAACTACAGCTTCTTCATACACTACTGCAAAAAAGAACAGATGATGGAGGAAATGCAGAACAAATCAAACATTCACTCCCAGTCACAGATCTAGGTTTGATCCATTCTTTTTTTGCTACCCAGGCCACCCCAGTTTGGACCCCGCCATATGCAAATCAGTCTTGACCCTGCTCCCCATGAGAACAGTCCAGCCTGAACTGCCAGGCCAGGACTTCCCAGAACCAGAAACAAGCATCCTAGGGCCGGTTTTGGGGTATCACCCCTCACCAGCTAGGCTAGTTTGAATCCAGTGATACAGTGAGCATGGGACCCACTTCTGGACATACCCTTCCCTCTTAGGGTGACAAAAGAAAAAAGAACGGATGATGGATGGAATGCTGAATAAATCAAACATTCAACCCAGTCACAGACCTGGGTGTAATCCATGTTTTAGTTGCTCACCACATCACCTCAGTTGGGACCCAGTGTGGACCTAGGCATATACGAATCATTCTTGACCCTGCTCCCCATGGGAACAGTCCAGCCCAAACTGGCACAACAGACCCTGATCGATGCCACGCAAACGAACATAGGCCAATGCCACACAAATGAATAGACACATTTCGGCATACCTCCCCAGACAAACATATTTTGAAAGGTATATTGCTTTTTACCATCTTGGGAATAATCATATTACACCACTACAACCCTGATAAAGTCGTCGATACACAGTGACAAAACAGGTTGGCTGGCTGGAATATTTGAAGCAACTGATATAAAGAAGAATCAATAACTACATGATCGGGACAGTGTCTGATTGAGTAATTGGTGTGATGGAGGCTGGACTATTTTACAACTAGACACTTAGGGGCTCATTAGGATTGCGGTTTTTCCGCATCCTCCGGGCTGGCGGAAGCCACCGCTGGCCCGGAGGATGCGGAAAAACCGCAGCGGACCCACCAAAGACCCACCGCCACATTAGGATGGCTGGTGGGTCCTGGTTTCCGTCCGCAGCTTTTCCGCCGCGGTTGGCTTACAACCGCGGCGGAAAAGCTGTAATATGGTGACGGTGTCTCTCAGACACCGTCCACCATATTAGGATGCACAGAAAGAAATGCTTTTACACGGCGGATATTCCGCCGTGTAAAAGCATACAGTGCTTCACTGCGGGGCCCGTTGCGGGCCCCCTGGGTGAAGGGGGGGTGGGGGGTGCACATGGGGGGTACCTATGGTACCCCCCTGCATATGTATGCAGCAAGCGGCAGGCACCGCGCGGTGCCTGCTGCTTGCTGCATGCATATGCAATGTATGCTTTTTTAACATTGCGGCGGGTGCAGCTTGAAGCTGCACCCGCCGCAATGTTAAATATCCAGGATGTGACCGCCAGGGTGGCGGTCACATCCTAATTTGCACGGAGGGACCGCCGCAGCCCATGCGGACGGTCCCTCCTACTCTAGGGTGGCGGACGGACGCAAGTCCGTCCGCCATCCTAATGAGCCCATTGTCTCTGGATTGGGAGGCAAGCGAGTGACTGCCTCCCCTGTCTAACCCCCATAATAATTGTACAATGGTAGGTAAAGCACAGGCCAGCGCCAACATATCTTTTGCAACCCTCATTTTTATTGACTACACGGTATGATCTTCATACAAAAAATAAAACAGAATAAAGCGCAACATCTTTGCAGCACAAGGGGTTACAAGTATCAGTCTCGCCCATTCAACAAAGGGTACTGTAAGGGAGGGTCAGGAACGGGCTGGACACGGTGCCTGGGTAAAGAGGGTTTTATTTTTACATATAGCTTCTTTTTACGCAACGTTAGTCTCTCTTTAGCAAAATCGGCAGGATCCGTGGTGCCGGCTGGGGTTGTGTTCTCTCCTCTAGGGCGGTCCTGGTCAGGTTGGCGTTTCTCCCAAAGGGGCCTCTCGCGTCGGGTTTACCGGGAGACAAAATAAGAACAGAAAAGGACCAATTACTTTCTCGTCCTGTAACTTTTGCTTCAGGGGTACCAGGGAGTGAGGGACACCTTCAAGTGCTCAGGCTTTACCGCGTTCTAAGTGTCAGGCGTGAGGGTGGGTAATTTTACAGGGAAAGGGTTGTGCCGGAATACTAGGAGGTAGAGGGTCTTTTTACTGCGGGTAGATAACCCCGCCGTCCCACCCAGTTCGAGAACCTGTCCCGTACCTGTCGTAGCCACACTCCTCCCTCGGGAGTGTGGCACGGCGCAGCGCGGTCTCGTTGGCCTCCTGGCTCGTCTTCTTCGGTTAGCAGGGCTTCGCCTTCCCCAGCCTCGTCTGCTTCTCGTCCTCGTCTGGCGTTCTCCTCCGCGCTTTCCTCTCCTCGGCTCACTCCCGAATTGGTGACGTCACACGCCGACTCCCAAGGTTCCGGGTCTTTATCCAATGCAATGAAGGATACGTCACGGTGGGCAGTCCCTGCGTCCGGGTCAGTCTGCCAGTTAAAGGGGCCTGTTTGCATTTCGTTCGAAGGTATTCTCCACGCAAAGGGCTCGTCCTGTGAGGAAGGAGGAATCATTTCTTCATCATTGACAGACCACCAGTTAATTTCCTTGTCGCTGCCCTGATTACCAGTCATCGTACCAGTCACCTGGTTACAGGTACATTGTAGAATATATCTCAAAAGACTTTGCAAATCCAGCCATATACAAAGTTCCTCACCCCACATTAGCTCTTGCAGACAGGCAATGGTGGACATTCTGTGCTACTGAAAGCATCCTCTTTTTTTCTTTATTGACAGATTAAACATAATAGTTCATCGACAAGTACAAGTTAAAAATACAGCATGCAAACATCTATCCTACAAAATACAATTCATTAATAAGAGCATCAACTGTAAATAGGCAAATATAAAACAATAAAAACCTCGAGATAAAATCACTAAAATATTATGGTCAATGTACTCTTTCTCAATCACTATAAAATTCAACCCAGAATGGGACAGCGAGGGAATAAGATGGGCACATATGCAGCACTTAATTTACATGAATCATAGATAGTGTGGCAATCACATTTTACCTACTAACCATCACACACCAACGAATGTGACAATGTTGACTATTCTATCTCACCTAATAAAAATTCCAGGTTTCCCAGGCTGTGAAAATTGCGTGGGCGACCTGGTATCTTTATGTTTTCTAATGTTTATTGGTTTGATACACACTGTTGTTGATGTACTCTGTTAAAAAATAGCCAGCACAACCATGTGGTACATGTTAAAAAATAAGTGCTGATGTAAAACACCATCACTAATTAAGCACTGAATACAGCATTTATATAAAACATGAACACCCAATATCAACTGCAACAGAGAAGCCCCCGCCCACATCTGGCAAGAATAAGTTAACATAAACAACTGATCCCATAAAAGTCATATTCAGCAGCATTCTAAACATGGGTGTGTTAGAGAAAACACTAGATTACATCATACAAATAAAGGCAACAAACATGTAACATATATGACCATCATAGGCATTTTACATGATAACAATAGAGTTCACAAAAGTAATGGACAAGTAATGTTATGTCTTTATATATATTAAAAAAGAAAGAGGAGTAAATTAATGAGCTATTATGACCAGGAGCAGCTCACTGGCCTTTGAGAACTTCCATCTGCTGCCATAACAGTGGCAAACTGGTTCTCAACTGCAATGCTTAACAACACCTCTGAGTGGGCAGAGAATATACCACTGTGGCCCAGTGGGCAGTAAACAAGGGCCAAGGGAAACAAAATATTTCCAAAAAATCACCTGTCAAAGTATTTTTAGATCTAGGCTAGACAGCACATGTGCTATCTCGAAGAGATATGTGTTTAATATGTGGGCTTCCGCCTGCCCACAGGCTCCCTATTTTCCCGCTCCATGGTCTGTCTCATATTATTTGTCACTATTAGTCCCTAGCATATATGATCATGCCTCTTCTTCTGTTTAGCCCTCATGGACCAAGTACTTGTAAACATCCACTGTTCCCATTTTTACAACCATTTTAGGACCAACATTTTTCTTTCTTTTACAGCATTCTACAAAGTGCTCGTGCTTTTACCAGTTCCATCTCATCCCACCCACCCTCATGCCTCGTCCACAGATCACCCTCCCCACATCATTGCTACTCCCATTGTTGCTCATTTCTGTCATCCCCACCTCTTTCTTTCTGTCTCTGCATGCTCCCTCACATCTCCCAGTGTTGTCCCGTCCACAGATCACCTCTTCCTCCATCACTGCTTTTCCTATTGTTGCTGCTTTCCATTTCCCCCTCCTCCTTCCTTCCATCGCTGCTTGCTCCCTTGCACCTCCCGTTGCTCGCCCCATCCACTGATCACCCCCTCCCCTGTCACTGCTTTTCCCTTCATTGCTGCTTTCTATTTCCCCATGACCTCCTCCCATCTCTGCTTGCTCCCTTGAACCTTGTAGTGCTTGCCCCATCCAGAAATCACCCCCGACCATGTCACTGCTTTAAACCCCCATTGTGGTCTATGTCATTCTATAAGTGCTAGCATTTGTGCACGGCTGCTATTGCTTGGCACCTTTGTAGTTTCTGTTTATTTTCCATGTGTGTGGGAACTAGGTGTGTGCGTGTTTACACAATATGTGGTTATTCAGATATTGTGTTTAAAGCTGGAAAATCATACCTCAAGTGAATCAAGTATGCGTTATCACAGGGCATGTCAGAGCTTCTAAAGTACCTGAGTCTTCTGCTGTAATTGCATAGCCATGTTTATCCAGTGCGAAAAAATTGAATGGTTTGAGTCTCACTTTTTACTTCTCAGTTCATAGGGTGGGACTATATTTCTTCAAATTTCTCCCATGGGGACACTTTCGTACTTTTTCCGCTTTCACTGGAGTAGTGTTCCTGTGCACTCTTGTTGTTTAACCTGAACTCTCTTCAAAGGATCCAGGCTGAGTCCTGATGTTATCAAGGTCTTCCTTCCCCTCAGCTTCCATGGCAAAAGTAGTCCTTTTACTGCGGTTGCCGATGCAATGTATTTCCTCATGTTCACTACTGTAAATCAGCCTAACACTGTGATTTTTCTGGTTTTCTTGTGCAGTTTTGTATGGGGCCAACACCAACCGAAGGTAGTGGAGCTCTTTACATTAGCACCAATTACTTTCTTTTAAGTGTGTTATTTGGGCACAATCACAATTAAAAATGTTTCACCAGCAAATCAGGGTACAAATTAACACAATGATTTGCCAGTGCAACATTACTTTTAATTCTGATTTACTTTCAAAATAATCCCTTAAAAAAAGGATTTATATCAGTTTCATGTTTCAGGTTTCAGACATTGACTCACATAAAGTCTTTATGAAATACACAGAAGAGTGAGTTTATATTTACATCTCCCAATGACGCATTATTTTGTGCCCTTGATTTTCAATTGTTACATCCATCAAATTAAAGGCTGGCTGTTGCATGGATACAACAGTGACTATGTTATATTTACCAACATACATTTCCTTAATATACCTTTAATTCATCTCTTTCACGTGATGGATATAAGAAATATATAATGGAAATAAACATGCTTAGTAGGAGCATATACATTGTTCCATGGAAACGGTAATAACAAAAAACAATTGCTTACATAATGCCAACTAATGTAAATATCATTGTTATTACTTTATTATTACATGATGCCATTTGTGAGCGGAGAACTGCTATGAAGTTGTTGCTTCTCTATGTCAATGCATGTCTGCTGTGCTGCTTTCAGTGCTCCTGCCGCCGGAGGAGCGAGGCCACATTACAGGCTCCGCTGGTGACGCTGAGAGGAAAGTAGGCCTCATCTGGCTCTGAGGGGCAGATTTACAAGCCCCTTGCGACACATTTACGCCGCAGTTGAGTCACTTCTGTCACAGAGCGGCGGTGTAAACCATGCGCCATATTGTGCCGTATTTAAGGACTGCACCACATGAAACCTGCGTCATGGGCATTCCCTCGCAGGTACACCTCGTAAAAGTGGCGCACTGAAATCTACAAGATTTCACTGAGTCACTTATACAGCCATGCTGCGTCAAAAGCCTGCGCCTGCTTGAAGCAGGCGTAAGGGGTGATGCAGCATGTTATGCATATGGTGCCCCCGAGCCTTGCTGGAGCCGCGTCGCGCTTGCGACGCAACTCCAGCAATGCGCCGCATTTACGACGGGGGATGCGATACGCATCTGCCCATCCGTGCGCCATGGCGCGCCATATTGTAAATGCGCTGCATCAGTGGTGGCGCACGAGTGGTTTTGCATGTCGCATCTGTTCTGCCACATCCCTGCTGATCTGTAGAGATGCGCCAGAAGTCGTAAATCTGCCCCTGAGTGCGCATGCCTGAGCTGATGTGTCATTAGCACTAACACCGCATTGACAACGCCTAAAGACATTAACATTGACAACGCCTACAGTTCTTTTTTGCTGAGCCCTTTTGGCTTGCCAGCGCTTGTTTTAATGTAATTGTCACAGCTTTAACAACCTGACCTGAACAGTTAATGAAATCATTGTGAGAATCATGTTTGAGTGCTTCTCCGTGTACTATTTTAACAAATATTATCTAATGTATCACACACGTGTGAAATTATCCTTTCTTGAGAACGTACACCTGTTATTTTTTAAGAAGTAAAAATGTACCGTATTCTACCACACTTTAGCAGTGATGCGTATTCCTCTTTTAGTCCATTTATTCCCAAAATTATTACTTCTACCTCGATGGGGCACATTTTTTGCCATTTACTGCCCTGTCAATAAGAGGCATTACAATAAATCAGGGGTGCCTTTTTTGATCAAGCGCCTAAGGATTATAAGATTGGTCAAAGTGATGAGTTTCAGTCAAATAACCTGCAGTTTAAGTATATGTTCACAAACAGGCACTTGCTGGAACCCACTGAGTTACCTAAGATTGTATAATGCTGCATACTTTCGTTGAACAATTGCTAATCGTTTATATACAAGACGTTGCTAGACGCCAATGGCCATTTTCTAAATGCAGCTTATATTAAGTGGAATTGTTTCCTTGACAGTTTATTCGAGGTCTAAATCCCGTGTGCTAAAACTGTACCAAATCTAAACCAATGGTAACTGGAATATCAGAATTTGCCATAGAGCAACTATTTCAGACTCAAAACCCCCCACTCGCAGATTTTACTCCAAAGCAACCACATCTTGCCCTTTGACATGAAAATTCCTCTCAAGCCTGGCACACAGTATGGAAAGGTGTCAAGGACCTCGCCAGCCAATCCCACGAAATCTACTTCTTGATTACAAAGTCCCCATGACCCCATGTCAAGAGTGACACCATCAACCAGTCTTGGTTTTTGAACGAATAGCACGTTGTATTCTGGGACTTATAGTTTTCTGTTATCATTGTGAACATGGTCTAAATGATCTACCCATGAAAAATGCTATTGACTAATAATGTAGGGTGGCTGAATGTGAAATGGGGTCACTTGCAAATGTGTAAGAAACAGCATTGTCTGAACCTGGTGTGACCACGTCCTCGCAGACACTAGCACCTTAGCAGATCGAAAAAGCGGCCGGTGATGGCCACTTCAGTGGCCCAAGCGGGTATACTGTCCCTGGGGGCAAGGAAGCCACCTTGCAAGCTTGGTTGGCTTTCACAGCCCAGTTGTCTCCTTTGCAGGATGACCCTGAATCTTGCTGTAGCCTTGTGTGTCTTCATGATGCTTTCACAGTGCCGACACCAAAAACTCTCATTTTGTGATACGTGTTAAAAAAAAAAGTATGTGTATACCATGTTATAGTTCTCCACTGTGTCTATAACCAGTGGCTAATAGAAATCTCTGTAGGCAACACAATGTTGTGCTGAGCATAGTCCAACCACATTTCTGCCTTGTCTTTTGCAACTTTCTCAGCATTGTTGAAGAGGTTTTGAGTTGCCACAGGACAGGTGCGAGTGGCTCTTACAGTCCTGTATTATTTTCGTTGAATTCTGATACTTGTGCTGTATTTTAGCAAACCGTCTAAAAAGAAATCGTATAAATTGAGATTACTGTCTTTTGAAGAACCACAGATTTTTCCCTACCTACTTTTCAACAAAAATAACAAACCTGTCAGGTGCGCAACGCCCATTGGGCAAAAAGGGCTGTACCCCCCCTCAGGCGTTGATCATAGCCCGGCCTGTTATCTTCTTGCCTCAGGTAAAGCCCGGGCAGTGCAGCAAACTGCTTGGGAAGCCATGTTGGAAAAGACGCTCAGGGGAATATTTACAAGAAAATGCCAGAGCGCTGTGTTACATTAAATTTGAAAAGGCCGTGCTACAACATTTTCAAAACACAGGGGTGTACTGTTTTTACAAAGATATGGCGCACCCCTGCATTTCCCCAGTGCTGGCACTAATTAAGCTGCCTAGCGCCAACGCAGGCACCCTTGCACCCTGTTGCAAGGGTGCCTGCGCTGCAGGGGTAATTGTTTAGGTGTAGGGAGGGACAAATTCCTGCACATAAACAATCAATAATGGTGATTTGCTCTTTCTATGTAGGCTGCAGAATTGAGAACACATAGAAAGAGCAAAAAACTAGGAGAAATTAATAATTTCTCCTCGTATCACCATTCTAAGACCAGATATTACCTAGCCTTTGTTTTTGGCGCTGCCCCAGTTTTGTAAATCTGGGTCAGCGTGATAAAGCAATGGGTATTGCGGTGGAACACCCATAGCAACACCCATTGGCCACCAGACTGTGGCAGAAAGGTGTTTATTTACAAGGTGGCGTTAAGCCACGTTAATGGGCTTAGCGCCACCTTGTAAATATGGGGAATGGCGCAACACCACCAGAGCATCAAAAAAAGTGACGCTGAAGTGGCGTTAGGTGCTTGTAAATATGCCTCCCCATTTTCTTTAAATAGACAGGTTCAGCGTCTCATGCTGTCTACGAATGTTTTCTCAGAAGGGGGAGGAGGTAACTGGTGATCGTGATTCACAATATCCTAGGGTGCAGACCTCATGGTGGGGGCTCTAGCTGTGCAGGGCAATGTTTTTGAGCCTTCACTATTATTTAAAGTAGAGCTAATGATTGCCGATCAGCACTGGGATGAGAGAGACCATCTGCACTTAAAAGTTGCTCTCTGCCCCCTCTCCATCTTGACTGACAGATACCCTCTAAATTTCTGAGAAAACAAGGCAGAAAATGACAAATTGCAAGCAATTGCATTTATATATAGCGCTTATTACCCATGAGGAATGTTAGCAAGAAGTATATAAATATAAATGCAACAAAGGGAAGAATTTGTTTTCTTTTTAAATGGGTTTGCAGAAAACGACAAATTGGCAGAAATGGGCAGACAATGGCAAATTATAATGTATGAAATAGCATTTAAATATAGCACTTATTACCCATGGGGAGCAGTAGCAAGCACTAAATACATGCATTAATGGGGAGAATTGGTTTTCTTTTTTTCTTTTTAGATGGGTTTGCAGTCGTTCAGTGTCCACCAGACAGTCCAGACTTTTCTATCAATAGCATCACATCATCCAGTCTGTTGGGGTGGAGGGGGTTTATGGTTTTTCTTCTACAAAAATACAAGTAGTAGCTAAAAAAATAAGAACCTACAAAGTTGTTTTGGCATATATGGTTATGGGCAGTACTTTCTTTCAGTGGTTGCTGGTGGATAGCAGCAGCATTTAAACAGGGCCACTGGAATTATGCGACAGTGGATGATCAAATTATGCGGCAGGATTGACTAAATTATATGGCAACAAGAGGTATACTATGCAGTGTTAGGAGGCACATTTTGTGATCGTATTACTTCATTATTTTGTGTTTTTTATGCATCTGGGTTAAACAGGGCGGGACTGGGAACCACAACCGGCCCTGGCAAAGTGCTCGGCCGGCCCCCCCTCCCTACTCGGGAGGGTTGGGGGTGACGCCGAGCTCTTTGCCGGGCCGGTTTTCGGCCGATTTTGGTACAGGGTCGATTTTGCAGCTATGCTGCAAAAACGGCCCTGTAACAAACTGGCCCCCAGGGGCCCAAAACCGGCCCTCACCCGTGCGGCGCACCGGGGGATTGCCTGGTGCCCGCTATGGCCAGTGCGGCCCTGAGGTTAAGGTTTGATTTAACTAGTGCTAGCTTAAAACCCAAATATTAGATAAAAACACTAATGATGGCCAGTCAACCTTTGCATAAGGCCTTCCACTGTGTATCAACACATGTCGCTGCATTTTCAGTATCTTTTGATCCATTAGAGCTGGAAACACGTTTTATGCTAAAATCTGCTATATGTGGCAAATGCAAATCCATAATAATGCAAGAAAGGCTGGGACTGCATAATTCCATAATTCCATTGGCACTACGTATTAGTGGGGACAGAGGGGCACATGCATCAATATTGCTTTTTGCGATTCCTTAATTGCAAAAAATAAGGAATCGCAATTAAGGAATTGCAAACTGCAATGCATCAAGAAATCGCAAAAAAATAGCGATTTCTTAAAATTCCTTAATTGCGATTCTCTAATTGAGAATCGCAATTAAGGAATACCTCTCCATCCATTCCTATGGGCCTAGAGGCCCATAGGAATGAATTGGAAGACATTCTTAATTTGCGATTCTCCATTAGAGAATCGCAAATTGAGAATGTAATTTCAAGGGTGCAGGGGTGTCCAAAGGACACCCTGTTGCACCCCTGAAATCTGCCTATAAGTACATCTTGCACACACACATTCCCCAAGGGCATGTGTGTGTGTAAAATGGGACTTTGAAAAATGCACTTTAGTGCATTTTTCAAAGTTTTCGCAAATTACCATGAAGGTCAACTTCATGGTAATTTGCTCCCCTTATTTGCGAATTCGCAAATTTTTTAGGTTTGATGCATTGCTTTTAAGGAATCTCATTTTGAGATTCCTTAAAAGCAATCGCAATTTAAGAAATCACAATTTTGCGATTTCTTAAATTGCGAAAAGTACAAAAATGGTGATGCATCCCAAAAATTGAAATTGCATTCGCAAACGGACGAATTTTGCGATTCGCACCATTTGCGAATGCAATTTACAATGATGCATGTGCCCCAGAGTCTTTTAAAAAATGGTCCAGCAAACAGCATTCCAGATCCTCTGAGTTAAATATACCTGATGTCCTGTTCTATCTCAGAAAGATGGCGAGATAAGACCCAAGCACTGATGTTGCTTCTCAGCCTGTTATGCAGTATTGGCTACAGAGTGATGGCTTGACAATAACATCATGCCACACAGTTACTCTAACAGTCAATAGTCAGACAGTGGTGCAGTGCAGCCTCTCTCTGTGCTCTACTGTCTCATATGTGCTCTGTGGCCAAGTCTGGCTAAATCAGGATATGAACTCTGCAGAAGAGACACATATGAGATGGAATATTCCCTATGACTTTGTCGAGGACTACTGGGGGCTAACCTCTAATAGTCCACTTAACAGAAGCACTTTTTGTGCCAGTTGCCATCTGTGTTTAGTGGACGGACACATAATAAACTAAAGAGGTGGATCATCTTGGCACAGTGCATGGACAGAACCTGGCACGGCGCCTACTGAAGCTTTCTGCTGCAGCAGCATGGTATGCTCCAGACAGGTCAGGAATTTTTGGGGTCAGCCTCTTGGTCATCTTTGCCATCTCTGCAAGTGGCAGTTTGTGCTTGGAAAACCTTGAGCTGAAGAGAGAAAGAGGACTAAGACACACATACATTTCACAGGCTCGCTTGAAATGCAAATTGGCTTCTCAGCCTTGCTGCTGTTCCTCAAGCTGGACCATTTTTGCCATCAGCTGGTGCTTGCTTCACCTTCTACATCTCTACGCCAATTTCAAAGCAGCAAGTGTTGTCCTGTGGGTTAACACACCTGCTGCTGTGATACAGTCCAGGAACCTTGCCTTTTTTAATGTCCGCATTAAGAGTATATTTTAAAGCTCAAGCTTGGTGCCAAGATGCCAACTTGAAATTTAACATATTTATTAGTTGCCTTTTGCTTTCATGATCTTTAGGCCATCACCTCAGCCTTAGCACTGTATATCCTACCCTCTATCCTTCCCTCTATCCCTATAGTCACTCTCCTCTCTACCCATGCCGCTTCCTCCTCTCCTGCTCCATCATCCTCCCTTTTACTTTTTCCTCCATCTGCTACTTCCCACTCCTTACATTTCACTTTTGTCTTCTTTTTAGGTCTCAGCTTGAGAGCGCATGCGCTGTCTGGAAGAGAGGTGTTGTGTTCTATCTGTGGGCTTAGAGGTCGCCCATCTCCACCATTGGTAAACTTCAGCATTGCTCTCATCTTCTTAGATGCCATTCATCATGGCATGCAGGTATCATGCTCTCTTCTTGTGTTTGCCCCTCCCATAGCTAATGGATCAAGTACATGTCTCCTTACACTGTCTCTCTTTGCAGAGCTACTTTTTTTCTTCGTTGTCAAGCACTCCATGTGAGTACTTGTGTTTTCAGGCCGTCTCTCTCTTGTACACATATACACATACCACTAAAATGCATGCACATGTACATAAATTAATGCATTTCTTAAAAACCTGTTAAAACACGAACAGCATGTGTTTATTATTTTTGGCACAATCCGATGGTATTGGAGCAATCGCTCTGTCGTCCGTCTTGCCATAGCACGAACACAGACCAATGGTATTGGAGTGCTTTATGTGGTCACCTGTTACATTACACAATGACGCATTCATTTTTGTCACCGATACTGCTTCAATTACGTTTTTTTTTCTATTGTTGCTAGCCCAGCTCCCCATCCCATACGGCTTGCCTGCTTGACCCGTCCCCCCACTACCGTCCTGATCGCTGCTGCTTTTTTTTGTTGCACTGTCCGATGGTATTGGAGCCCTTGTTCCGTTCTCCATCTTGCCGTAGTGCTAACACCAGACAATGGTATAGGAGCTCTTTCAATGCTCACCAGTTATATTACACAATAACAGCGTAAGTGATTTGCCAAGAATCACAAATTGTTCAGCCAACCCTGAGATTTGAACCTGGTTCCCCAGTTCCCTTGTCGGCAGCTCTAGTCATTATGCCACAACCTCACTTCACTTCAAAGCACCTCAATTGTTTCTCACTATCACTTAAACATTTGTTCCGCAAGACCCCGTCAACACCAAACAAGCATTGGGGAAGCCAATAGATCTTGGCAATACTTGAGCTAGTGGCCTTGTTAATGTGAATGTCTTTTAGCCATGTTGTCTAGCTGCACATTTGCTGTTTAGCATGACTGAAAGCCACTGACAAAAACGGTATGATGCAGCCAGCACAGGACACATCATAGCAGTTTTTTTGTGTTAGGAGGGGCAGGACAATAAACTCAACATGGGGGCGAAGAGACTCAGGGTCGGCTCAACAGCCTGTGATTCTGGGCTTTCAGTAACTTTCAGCCATGCTGAACAGCTGATGTGCTGTTAGTTTATTTACTGTTGTCTCCATCCCACTGCCTCTACTTCCCTGCTCTTTCTAAATGTCCTCACTACAATGGTAGGCCAAATAGAATATCAAATTGGCCTAAAAGCAATGACTGTCAAGACGGCATTCACAACAACGCATGTATGGTTTGGAAGGCATAGGATGAAGAGAGTGTGTGTGTAGAGAGTGGAATAGAAGACGAGGTAAATATAGATGAGAGGTTCAACTGCAATGCAAACCATCACATGTCTAGTGTGTTGCTTGCCAATGTAACAAACGAAGGGATGGGACTGCTTGGGGTTGAGAAGCACATTTCATTGCCTGTTTTATTAAGGAGAAGAACATGGCACTAAAGTTGATTACTCATCTCAAGATAGGGCTAAACATCTAGTAGACATAAATGAGTTCCTGCACTGATAACATGTGTTTGTATGAACGAATATTGGTAATCGCAGGGTGCACTACGTTAAGATTGAGTGAATGGTTCAGTGTGATACTTAAAAGTTCTGGGTGCTCTCGCAGGGTGGTGTTATCCGTCTGGAACACCTTCGGATATCAAAACTGTTGTGTATGCGGAACTCCGCAGGAACATCCCCTAATGAGGCACACCAATTCGGGTCACTCGCAGGTGCTTCAAAGTTTTTTAATTCATTTGAATAGTTGTATACAGGTAATCCCTTTAGGGATAATTAGCTTCGATATTTAACATCATATCGTAGTTTGACCAGAATCATAATCCATATGTATATAAACATTGAACTCCAATGCATTTCGGGCTTGGCAGCCCTTGGTCACGGAGAGCTGAGGAGGAAGCGAGAGAAGGGAGCGAGTGAGAAGACGTGCTAAAACAATGTGTCGTTCAGGGTCGGGGAATTAAAGTGCACTAGTGTGTGGGTAATTGGTAAAAGTGCTCGAAATTAAGGTGCTGGGTCGGGTAAGTGGAGGAAGTAATACCGTTAGGCGTGCTAAAACATTATCTCGTGCAGGGTCGGGGAAAATTTTATAATGGGGTAGATTAATGCGTGGGCAATTGATAAAAGTGCTCGTAGTTAAGGTGCTCGGTCGGGTGAATGGAGAAAGTAATAGCGCTAGTAACGTGGAGGAACTCTCAATCTATTGTTTAAAAATAGTTCAGATTCTTACTTCAAAGGAAACGCGAAGCGTCCTGAGACATTCAGCATCGGTCATCCGTTCGCCGTCTAAACCGCGTGTGACGTGGCCGGCTATAAATTTACATCAACATAGATGACGGACTCGTCCCATGGGAAACGGGGCCATCTTGGAGTGGTGAAATATTACTATGCAAAAGGTGATAACGTGATAGACGTAAACAAGCGTATGTGAGCTAATATGGGTGAATAGGCAAGGGGAGGGTAGACAGGGTAAAAGGGTAGACAGGGTAGAAGAATAAGGTGCAGCAACAGTGGTAAAGTCTTCCTAGGTTGAAGGTAGTGACAAGATAAACATAAATGAACATATGTGAACAAATACAGGTAAAAAGATGAAGAGAGTAAAGAGCAAAGTGTAGCAGCAGAAGGTGATTCATGTTACATCCATTACAAATAACAACTAAATTCTGTACGGTCGTTAAGCCCATGGGGCTTCAGGGTCTGCAACAGGTAGATCCATTCGAGCTCACGCTTCAATAAAAGTTTAGTGTTGTCAATGCCTTCTTTTTTGGATACGATCTCCAGGATCAAGAATTTCAATTGGGCAATTGAATGACGTGCTTCCATGAAGTGGAGAGCGATGCTGGATTTCTCAGATTTAAGCCTGATGTTAGACTTATGCTCGTTCAATCTGGTTTTGATTTTGCGCTCCGTCTTCCCGATATATAGTTTGCCGCATGGGCACTTTAGGGCATAGATTAAGTTGGTAGAATTACATGTGGCATCTACGTGAAGTTTGATAGTGTATCCTTTCATGGGATGCTGTAGAAATAAAGAACAGCGTATGGTTCTTGTATCAAAATTTTCCACTGCAAGTACAGCATACAAAAAAATTATTTGGAAACATTGGCCAATACTGCAAAATGAGCCGGACTTTCAAGGAATCTTTAATGAGCCCCCAATATTTGCCTACACCAGGAACTGCAACATTAAAGAAATACTGGCGAGGCCCACAGAACCAATCAAACACCACCGTGGCACTCAACCTTGCTTGAACTGTGGTCATTGTAATAATGTAATCCGGGGCAATGAAATACAGCATCCCATGAAAGGATACACTTTGCTCTTTACTCTCTTCATCTTTTTACCTGTATTTGTTCACATATGTTCATTTATGTTTATCTTGTCACTACCTTCAACCTAGGAAGACTTTACCACTGTTGCTGCACCTTATTCTTCTACCCTGTCTACCCTTTTACCCTGTCTACCCTCCCCTTGCCTATTCACCCATATTAGCTCACATACGCTTGTTTACGTCTATCACGTTATCACCTTTTGCATAGTAATATTTCACCACTCCAAGATGGCCCCGTTTCCCATGGGACGAGTCCGTCATCTATGTTGATGTAAATTTATAGCCGGCCACGTCACACGCGGTTTAGACGGCGAACGGATGACCGATGCTGAATGTCTCAGGACGCTTCGCGTTTCCTTTGAAGTAAGAATCTGAACTATTTTTAAACAATAGATTGAGAGTTCCTCCACGTTACTAGCGCTATTACTTTCTCCATTCACCCGACCGAGCACCTTAACTACGAGCACTTTTATCAATTGCCCACGCATTAATCTACCCCATTATAAAATTTTCCCCGACCCTGCACGAGATAATGTTTTAGCACGCCTAACGGTATTACTTCCTCCACTTACCCGACCCAGCACCTTAATTTCGAGCACTTTTACCAATTACCCACACACTAGTGCACTTTAATTCCCCGACCCTGAACGACACATTGTTTTAGCACGTCTTCTCACTCGCTCCCTTCTCTCGCTTCCTCCTCAGCTCTCCGTGACCAAGGGCTGCCAAGCCCGAAATGCATTGGAGTTCAATGTTTATATACATATGGATTATGATTCTGGTCAAACTACGATATGATGTTAAATATCGAAGCTAATTATCCCTAAAGGGATTACCTGTATACAACTATTCAAATGAATTAAAAAACTTTGAAGCACCTGCGAGTGACCCGAATTGGTGTGCCTCATTAGGGGATGTTCCTGCGGAGTTCCGCATACACAACAGTTTTAACATGTGTTTGTGCACATTCAGAAAGAGTGTGACTCTGTCATAAACAGGTCCCATGTTCTTGTAGATCTAAACTGGAACACAGATACAGCAGAGTCCCTGCATACATAGTGCAGAGCCCCCGTCCAGACAGAGCAAAGTCCAAGCAAAAATAGAGGAGTGGTCATATAAGTATATTGTTGAGCTTATTTACAGAGAGTTGATTTCTTGCACTGAACTAGAGCCGATCCCCTGGTCTACATAGAGAGCCAGCTCACAGGCTGAGTTGAGTCTATGATAGGAAGTGAGGAGAAGGTGGGAAGGAGTGTGAGAGTGAGAAAGAAGGGATTGAGAATAGTGACAAAGAAGGAAGTGAAAGTTTACAAGAATATGGATGGAAAGAGAAGAAAGAAATGAGAGGAGAATGTGACTAACACATCAAAGACAAGAGGAGTGTGACATGGAAGATGCAGAGTGAGTGATGTATAAACATGCAGCAAACCAATGACAATAAGGCACATTATACAGCATATTTCACCAATTAATTTTGCTTCCTTCTTCACTAGAAGTCTGGATGTCACCTTGTCAGTGGGTGATGCCAGTGCTGGCAGTAGGTGCCGCAGGAACAAATCTCCAACATAATATTTTGAACACCAGCACCTTGACACCTGGGGATCTGGGGTTGAATCCAGATTGGCACTTGACTGAAAAGTGTGCAATTCTGGGCAAATCACATGGGCATAGATTCATCAAGGTAAAATCCGCTCGCAAAAGGGCAGATTCTCAGAATCTGCCCCTTTGCGACCGGTATTTCTGCATTTGGGATGCATCATCCCAAATGCAAAAATCGCAAATTAAGAATTCACAAAATTGCGATTACTTGCATTTAAGCAATCTCAAATTGAGATTCCTTAAATGCAATGCATTAAAGTTTAAAAAATAGCGATTTTGCTAATAGGGCTCGCAAATTACCATGAAGTTGAACTTCATGGTAATTTGCAAAAACTTTGAAAAATGCACTAAAGTGCATTTTTCAAAGTTTCATGTTGCGCACACACATGCCCTAAGGGCATGTGTGTGCGCAACATATGTGCACAGATCAATTTCAGGGGTGCAACAGGATGTCCTTTGGACACCACTGCACCCTTGAAATCACATTCTCAATTTGCGATTCACTAATTGCGATTCGCAAATTGAGAATGTCTTCCCATTCATTCCTTTGGGCCTCTAGGCCCATAGGAATGAATGGGGAGGTATTCCTTAATTGCGACCCGCAATTTGCGAGTCGCAATTAAGGAATTTTAAGAAATCGCTATTTTTTTGTGATTTCTTCATGCATTGCATTTTGCTATTTCTTAAGAGCGAATCTTTCTTTTTCACTATTAAGGAATAGCAAAATGGGTTCTTGATGCATCTGGGGGTTATTCTCCTAATTTTGAATTTGTGAGATGCTAGTGCAATGTGTGTAGTTCAAAGATATAAGCCCCCACTTGAGATCACTTCTCATAATGTATATTGCTCCGATGCTAACCAGCTAGGGCCGTGCAATATACATATCAACAAATTCTTGTTTTTACATTTGTGAACAGGAATTTCACTTATTCCGCTTGGTGAATGCCCCTGCCATTTGAGCTCTTGTTGACCTAAACTCATTTTATGACAGGTAGATATAAGCCCCCCATGTTATTAATCCCTGTACATACTCCACATGATTAATGGAATTCATATAAGTCTACTGGTGTATTTTTATGAGCTATGGTGAGCGAAATAAAGTAATTTGATTGATAAGTCTACTTCTGTGCCTTTGGAAGCAAATTCATGTGCTCATTAGGAGATTCTCCCACAAAAATCTTGTTCCTTGGAAGCATTTGTTTATTATGTGGCTTATTTTGCTTTTAATAAGAAAAGACACCGTTCCAAAAAATACTTCTGTGTTTTTATTTCTGTGTTTCAGACATGAAGACCAGACACAGGACTCTCTTGGTACCATCTTGCAGACATCTGATGCTCGCAGGTCTGGTGGGCACTCTTGAAGCTTCAGCGGTGGTAAATGTCTCAGGGGAAAGCACGGGCAAAACCAATAGATCTCGCTTTAAGTATCATGTCTTACAGTTGATCCAACTAGAAGTCCACGGTCCCAGTACCCTGAGTCAAAGGATTCCAGTTTTTGTCACATTTCCTTTGCACCCCTCGCGCTTTATAGACCAGCTTCTCCATCGCTCAGCATTGATCCATCCCTCTGGTCCATTTATTAATCGAGGGCCGTTGGGCCTTCCGCCAGTGTCTCACTGGATTCCTCTTTGCAACCAGGCAGAACATCACTACGAGTGTGCGAGGATGTGTGTCTCTGCTAAAGTGCCCATAATTCCCAGTAATGTATCTTGGATTCTAGGTTCAAGCAGCTCCCCAGAATTGACCCAGTGCCACGCTAACAACCCGACAGCACGAGCTATTGTTTGGGCGATCCCATTCTATATGAAAGAATGAGCCCGGGGAGAGGTTACATCTGTTGCAGTCTGGGTCGTTGGCATGACCCATCTGCCATAATTTGGAGGGGGTGTATTAGAACTGATGGATGTATTTGAATTGTATGAAGTGAAAGCGCATTGATATTGACAAATGACTTGGTGCCATCCTCGCCTCAGCCCATTCATCATCTTCGAGGGTGCCCAGAAGTGTCTCCCACTTGGCCCTCAGTTCAGCCATTGTTATGGTATTGAAGAGCCTCCTTCTTCTGCTCACTAGCTTATGAAAAAGATTTGTTGGTGAATTGTTAGTAAGTGAAATATTTTCCAAACCCTAGTGTCACATAATCTACGCTTTGCCAAAAGATATTTCCCCCATGCTCTAAAATCTAGTCATATCACTTGTCCATATAAAAAAAATCCCAAAACCTTGTGCAAATCTACTCCTCAACTACAGACTACTATCTACTCTACTTTAGCCTGGAAAAATTATCAAAACAATGTGTTGCTGTACAACTCTCATAGTCCACAGCAGATGGAAATCTGCTGCAAACCTATTAATCAGGTTTCTGACAAATCTTTTGAACTAGAACGTCCACCATCTAAAATCCTGGTTGTTACTAATTTCATACTGGTTAATGGAAGAAAGAGCTTGCCTTCTGCTCACATAGTATTCAACACTATTCTTAGTTCGTTCATCTCATTCATAAGCATCCCCACACTGTTAGTAAACATGGGAAATTCCAACTCTGACCCAAACTTAGGTCCTACAGAGCTCCACAGGCTTCCAGTAGGGCCCCTACACTATTCAGTTTGTACCTAGAGCCATGATAAGAAGGAACAAGTGTCCATCTACCAATATGTGGTCACTCTCTGCTTTTACAAGGAAATCACTTCATTCAAAGAAATTCCTATTCTCAAGCAGAATTGGGAAAAAATCAAAAATGCATGACTTCGAACACCCTTAAGGTCAACAACGAAAAGACTGAATGTCTCTTGCTCTGTGTGGTTAGTTGAGAATCTGTTCTTTGATTAGATTGGAAATGGTTTGCATGAGTTAGTGTGAACTAAGAAAAATCGGTGTGGGGCCTTAGATGTGTTGCTGGTTAGGTTGATGATCTTTGGCCTCTGGACTGAGTGGTGCATTGAGCACTGTTCAGCCAGAGTGAAGGGCTTTCTAGGTATGCATTTCAAACTAGGTCAACGTCTTGCCAATTGCTTTTAAGCGCATGGAGGTGTGATATATTTATTCTGGTTTGTATGTGCATGCCTCTGCTTATATGTTGCTGTGGTGCATGGCAGTGCTATGATTTGGCACTGCTTTGTCAACTATGTAGCTTTTGTGCTGTGGGGCAACCATGATGGTGGCAGTGGTCTTTCTAGTGTGTACTAATTTTGGCCGTACATAGGTGAGATAAGAAGGATGGTGTGTGGTGGATTCTTGATAAAACCGGATTTCAGGTGTTGTTTGTATATGTATGTAAGGGCAGTCTGTAATGTAATGAGCTTGAGTGTGGGTGGATGTCTGCTAACCGGGATATAGGAGCGTGTAGGAGGGACAGGGCAGAGTGATGTGTGTGTGTGTGTGTAGGGTTGTGTGCAATGTACTGCGTTGAAGCGTGGGTGGATATCTGATGAAACTGGATGTCAGAGGGTGTAGGATATGTTGTGCGTGTATGTGTGTTTATCAGTGGCATAACGAAAGTTTAGCCCCTCCTGCCAGGTATACAGAGGGCCCCCCCTCTGGATTGAATCTGGAGCTCTCAGGCCTGAGTACTGTGCTGAGGTGGCCTTTTGTTACGCCCCTGGTGTGTTTGTGTGTGTGCGCGCGTGTGTTGTGTGGGTGTGTGTGTGTGTGTGTGGGTGTGTGTGTAGGACTGTGTGCAATGTACTGAGTTGAAGTGTGGGTGGATAGCTTGTGAAACTGGATCTCAGAGGGTGTAGGATATATTGGTGGGCGTGTATGTACATGTATGTGTGTATGTGTGTGTGTAAGGGCAGTCTGTAATATATTGAGCTTGAGTGTGACACCTTCGGGTAATGTTCGCGCTATATAAAATCGCATTAAATAAAAAAATAAAAAAATGGACGTCTGATAAACGGATTATAGGAGGGTCTAGGAGGGATAGGACAGAGTGATGTATGTGTGTGTGTGTGTGTGTGTGTGTGTGCTTGTGTGTAGGGCTTTGTACAATGTACTGAGTTGAAGTGTGGGTGGATAGCTTGTGAAACTGGATATCAGAGGGTGTAGGATATGGTGTGTGTGTGTGCGTGTGTGGGTGTGTGTGGGTGTGTGTGTGTGTGTGTGTGTGTCTGTAATGGATTGAGTTTGTATGTTCTTAGCTATAATGGTGGTGAGTGAAGTAAAATAAAAGTTTTTTATGCAATAAATCCATAAATATGTGTAATGTTGTGTGGTGCCCCCTGGAGGTGATTAGTCAGACCTGCAGGAGAGAAGCAATTTAGGCAGGAAGGCAAACCTGCCCTCATTGGCTTAGAATTTGCCAAATGGGCTGTAGCAGATGGAGTAACTCGGTAATTCAAGAACAAATCTCCCACAGTTTTTTTTTTTTAAACAAACGTGACGTTTCGCCCCTGCCTGTTCCACAGCGCAAGGCGTCGTGCGCACTTGCTCGGCTTCAAGGCTTGTGTTTTTTTTCCTTTTGTGAAAGTGTCTCGTGCTGCGAGTTCATGAGCTGTAGTCTTGCGTGGGAGTCTAAATGTCAATCTAATCTTGGCATCATCTATGTGAGAAGCAGCAGATTTTGTTGTTGAAGAGAAAATTTAAAAAAAACAGCAAATGCGAGACGATTACTAAGTGCTTCTGCGTGCTTAAAGAATGACAGTGGGACGGAAATGAGTGAATGCCAGGGCGTTTTTCCATATCATCTGACTTTGTGACAAAATCGAGACTACGAGTCGGGTCACATAGTGTGAGCATTGTGCGTGATGACCTAAATCATAGGCCCTGTCCACAAAACACTGTTGACTGGCGCTATTTCATGTCCTTGATGGTGAGATAAGGCTGTGCTTGCTGCAAATATTTTTTACCACCCTACTACATTCTGGAGATGTTCATGTGTGACAAGAATGCATATTTCTTTTGTGGCATTTTGTTGATCTGGTGGTGTATTCTGTGTTTTTTGTGCTACTGTGCTTTTGTACTACATTATTGCAATCTGATGTTGTGTTGCACTGTGGATGTTGAGGGTCGGACTGTTTTGTTGTGTTGTGCCTTGTTATATTTTAATTGTCATTATGTTGCTTTGTGTATGTTACAAAGTTTTGTTCTGATGTTTACTTTAGATGTGTCAGCTCAGAGGGTTAATATGACTGCTGCAAAGGACGTGCACTATGCAGCTCACAGAACAGTATTTTATGTGCATAGCTTAGTGGATTTCTGCTTTTGTCACAGAGACCCTTTTGTTACTGAGCAGTTCATAAGTCGCATTCATTAACTACCACAGTGAGCAACGAAGTGTCATCAAAGACCTGCATGCAAACTACATGGTACAGGTTAGAAAGTTCAGTTTTTTCCCCAAGTCTTTCATTATCCTATTGTTGCTAAAAAGGGTTTGCCTGCATAGAAAGTAATTCTTGTTAGTAAAGCCAATCCTAACTGGTGTGCTGTGCTCTGAATCCTGAGTTTGCGCTTCTCTAGACCAAGCACTTTAAAAAAAATGCTTCCCGGTATGGGTGACATGAATCCTACACCTTGCAGTCCCTTTTGTCTTTATGAAGCATTTTTTATACACTGTTTAACACACGTATGATTCATTGACTCTGTATTTGTGTGTGATGTAAAGTGCTCCAACACCCTACACTGATATGAGAGGGTCTATATTCCACTTCTGGGACCGGGGTACACCACTTGAACTTAAATGGATGCTGATATGTGGGCCTGCTTTTTCTCAGCTACCACAAAGCTGTTTCAACTTCGAAATACCATGTTGGTTTTCACCTGTGTTATGTGATTTCATGGTCTTTTGAGCTTCCATCGGTTTCATTATACAACATAACGTATGCAATATTCTGAGTTGGTTCTTTTGTATTGTTTCCAGCCCTGAAAAGTCGGAGATTATTTGTCTCAGACGAAACACGTGTCGGCTGGCTGTTTTCTGTGCCAACACACATTAAAGAACAGAGGAAATCACAACCAGATTATGTTTTCATTGTCTCGTACATAATTACATACTGTATAATTTTGACTATATGTGTGCATAGGACTATTGTAAATTGTACTTTAAAAGCTAATACAATTAAATATATAATGAAAAATGTGTTGTAGAATAAGCCATTCTACTCAAATATTCTTGGGGGAGAACTCCCCAAACCCTCCTTGTGGGAGTCAGGCTAATTCACACCACTCAGCATGCACTGTACGGTGGCTAGTCTGACAAAATTTGCCAGGACTGCTTTGGGTTCTTAGTCAGGTTAAATGATCCGAAGAGTAAACCCAGCAGTAAAAAAGGAGCAACCCCTGACCATGCTCTGGCTACAAGTGACAAGTCCCTGAGGTCACATGGAGGCCCAAAATCAATTATAGCTAAACAACCTGCAGAGGAAAGAGAGAAATAAATATGACACATTAAAAATCAAGGAACATATGGCCTAATGCTTAACTCCTACGGGTCACATTAAGTTATTTATTACCCACAAAAACATGAGCGACTATTCTCTCCCTAGGGTAAATGATCTGAGGAGTACACCAAGGAGCAACAGAGGAGCAACCACAAGCATACCTCCTTTAGGGCCAGGCTTGGTAAATAACCTATGTAGTCCACCCAAGAGTGATCTGGTAGAACCCAAAAAGTTTTTTGTACTCCCAGAAATAATATTGGTGTTAGCAGGCTGATTCTCTGGAAAGAATATAATTAGTAGTTTAGACAGATGGAATGAGTTTGAAGGGAGTTGTCTGTCTAGATGTAGGTTGATTTGTAGAAATATTTTACTTATAATGCCCTGCGAGTGAGCTTTATATGCATGCCAGACCTTAAGCACCTGCGCAGATTTATCATCCTCTTGAAAGAACAGTAATGTTTGTTACGGAAGATGAGCGACCAAAACTACATTCTTCAATATCGCTCTGTCCGTCATCTTTTCCTCAGTAGCGGCTGCTACCGGGCAGTAGTGATGTGGAATAAAAAATAACGTACCTTCCCGGCGGCCACCTCTCCTCCACCCTCTTCGGTCGATGAAACAGGAAGTACCCAGGCTCCGAACTTCCCTAGCCCATTACCTCTCTGCCTTACAGCAGCCTGTACAACACAGCCCGGTGGAACATGCCAAGTGCGCATGATGGTTTGGTCGGCCCAAGATGGCTGGCCAAACTGTCATGCACACTTAGGAGAGTTCCACCACTTCTACCCGTGCTCTACGGGAAGCACAGCCCTGCCCGTACCTTTACATAGCCAATACTGAAAAATAAAATGATAATAACATTGCTATTTTCATTTTATTTTTCCTGTGGAGCGACGCTCCTCCACCTTTGCGGAGGAGCCGCCCCTGCTTTTACAGTACCCATTTGTAACTGCACGTATTTCCAAAACTAATGGGGATAGTCTGCTAACATCACGCTGCTCTCTTAATCTGGCAACAACTGGGACCCAGTTCCTTAGAAATCAACAAATAATCAATTCTAGAATTAGAAAGTGTCTAGTTCAGAAAAAAGGTTAATCTGGGACTAGACTATTGTTCCTCCTGGGGCCTGCCTGGTCCACATTTTGGGATAATATTTCTACAGCTCCCCACCCACTCCACATACATTTGATCTAAGGAGAGCTTGGATTTAATAAAACTGTCAGTGTGTAGAGTAGCAGTCCAATGCTGTACTAATTTAAATGGTGCCTGAAGTTGTCATATTTCTATTACTAATCCACTTTTGACAATGCACTCTTACTACCAAGATAGATTTCCTGTCTACTTCTAGAACAGTTGCCGCACCTTTCCTAATAGATCACCTAATGACTTAGAATACACATTTGGATTTTAGGGCCTGATTTAATGTTTGCCGGACGTGTTACTCCATCACAAATGTGACGAAAATCCCTTCCACCTTATTAGAAGTGCATTATTTCCTATAGCGCTTGTAATTTGGTGTACAGGATATTCGTTACATTTGTAACGTGAGTAACCCATCCGCCAATCTCTAAATCAGGCTCTTCATTTCTTACACAAAAATCTATACCATTAGTTGTGTTCTGGATGAATGAATGTTGCTGCTCACTAATTGGCGTAGCTAGAGTGGGCGGTATGGGTGGCACTCTTTTTGGGGGCAGCGGAGGTGAGCAGGTCATCTGTCGACTTCCACCACCACCTCCCCCCCCCAAGAACAAGTCAACTCCTACCTGCACAGGGCGGGAAACTCAGACTCCGCCCCGGGCGGCAATAGGTGTAGCTACGCCACTGTGCTCACTTAGACGACAGATTATTCAGAGTCTATCTTGTTATGTGGAATGCGTGAATCTTGTAGGAGGAAAAAGTCTGACTTTGATTCCTATAGTATTTGAACATGGCCTGACATTTTTGTGGATAATGAAAGAGGTAGTTAGGCATCCGTTTTTTGAATGCTCTATTGTTTTGTACAAGCGGAAATGTTTAACCGTTAGCAATTGAATGTATAGTCTGCAATTGAAAGTCAATCTTCGTCCTCTTCCCCGTTCCTTTCCTGATTAATGTTTGATTGTCTGAAAGTAAAAATTCTGAAAGTAATAAACTGAAACATATTTTTGCTTCTGACAGAACCTCAGAAGGTGCCCAGTCATTTGTAGAGTAAGTACAGGGTAACCCTGTAATCCAGTTAGCCCGGGTGTCCTATGATTTGTACAATGTGATTTTAATAAACTAATGCTATTTTTCAAATCCACTCTGCCTCAATCCATTATACCATGTTTTGAATGTCATCCATTACAACCACCCATATTTAAAAATTACATTTAAGTTGTGATAAAAATGATGTCCAAGCTGCTATTTACTTTGTGATAAACATTATGTAAAGAGTGTTCTAAATGCTTCTTAGTTACATTATTTACAATTTCTCAGTACGTTTTAAAAACAAAGGACAGAAAACTTGAATAGGGTAGAGTCCTGTAAACCAATCTGTACCCTAATATATGTAGTGTCCTCCCCAGCCTGGATACCGGGAAATGAATATGCTGCAATCAGAACTTAGTATTACATGCCTTTATTCCTCAGCGTGTAGCTGTGAACTCAACGTTCTAAACATTAACTCTATGCACCGCATTGGAAGATTTACGTCTTAGTTCTATGGAGTCCATCAGGAGCCAAAAGGGTCTCGTCATCGCTAACTCACAAGACACTACATCCCTTCCGTTGTTAAATTAAAAAAAAGTTTTTCCAGACTCACACACACAAACACACACACACACGCACACACACGTACACACACGCGCACACACACCCCACACACACACACACACACACACACACACATTACAACTCCTCAATAAGTCTAACCAAACACCCAGATCGTGTCCTCTGAAGCTGGGAAGAGAAGGGAGTAGCGTCCAGGACTGGCACTGGCAATGTAGGGACAGACACAGTCAAGGGGCTCTGCACAGTCTCAATCTAACCAATCTCATCTCTGACATCAGGTACTGGCAAATGATGAGGCCGATGCCTGAAGTGCAAAGAAGCTTGCTTAATGGGCTTTCCAGGACGATGGTCAGTCACTATGTGTCCTTTACTAGTCACAACATTGAAGTGTTCAGCATCAAAGAGACCATTGTTATATTCCACATAGGTACCCTATATAGGCGCAGGTAACACTGCAACCTTTCACCTATATCCTTCCCTACATTACATACATAACAGTTCTTAGGGACTGACCTTTTACCTAGATACGACACTGTACTCAGAACGAAGGGTTTTTCACTAGTTCAAAACTCATACATTATGCTTGTCTCTTCTTGGAAGCACAGCAGGACTGATAGCAGGACTACCATCTCCTGTATCATATCTCTGTATAAAGTTCAGGCCCAACGTCATCCTTTAGGCTGACACAGTAACAGGGCAAGGTAGGATCCCTGGAGAGACCTATGGGTATATATACATCACATCTTGCTAAAGAAAGACAGACGAGCCCGTGACTTCCCGGCTGACACACTGACCAGAGACTCTGAGGTTCCTGCACGCAGACAGCTAGCAGTGTAGCAGTGATCTAACAACCCTCGCTGGGTGTTCAACTCGAGACCAGGACGAGGTCCCACACTCTCTCATTCTCAGTAAATGGGGTTGACTAGATCCTAGAGGGATCCGTGGCATAACACCTACACTGATGCTAGGTACATTTAGGTACACCTAGTTAGGGAGACATCATTGGAGTACGCACTTTTATCATGTGTTTTATATACTCGTATGTATTCATGATTATTGCAAGATGGTAGAGCTATACCATCCATTTACCTTTTTTAGTGCTTCTAATCATATATCCCTGCTACAGTCTAATGGTTGTTGCAGCTCATCTATTCTACACTACAACTGTTCAAACAATTCTTATTGACAAACCGCCCAGTATGTTTATTTTGTGTATCTATGAGACAAACTAAGTGAGCACGAGTGACTGAGCGAAAGGTAGTATATTGTTTCCACAATCCTGGGGGATCAGGGTTGTCATGTTCTGAGGTTGCCAGAATCTATTCTCTCCTTGGTAAGTGGAGATTATTGTGGCACTGTGAGCTAGCTGATGCAGACAGGCTAACGTTTCTGGTGGGGGTGCACAGAATCAGTCCGCCACCAGTCCCACAGTTTATGTTATCCAATCATGCAGATCCTGTATAGGTAATATAGGAACTACACAACATGGCACCGCCAACATTGGTTGGATACTTATTTAACAATAGAATCTGAGTAGTTCAGTTGTGCTAATCTCAGAGACCCCTACTCACAAAACACCAGAGACGTCTGGAGTAGGTGGGCACAAACTCGGCCACAGCTAAGTAGGCAAAATAATCCTATTTATTGGCGGTTTTTAATCAAGCTTGAAGGACACATTGTTCCTAAAAATTATGCATACCACCTTATCTTGGTTACCTTGAAAAACTATTTTTTGAAGACATAGAGGTTTCGCTCACGTATCAGGAACACTTATACTGGTTTAAAGGCGCCCTGCTCCATATGAGAAAAATAGTAAGACTCGGCCTGCTCGGAGGAGAAGGGGCAACATGGCCGTTATTAGCGGTCTACACACCACATCCTGAAATTGCAAAAATGCCACCAGGAGACTTGCTCATACAACATAAACATTTAATTAAAATCTATAGAAATTTGACGCAATTCGTCATGAGGACATTTACAGTCCAACCAGCAATAGTTGCAACAAATGGAACTCAAGCTCAGGGTACGGCAACTAAAATGCCATCACAAACATTACACGCCGTGATGGGCAAAATGCCCAGAAAACGCGAACAAATGCCATTCTGGGTAGCTCAGAAAATAACACAGCTAGAGGCAGTATTCCTGAATAATACCCGTATGAAAAACACAGAATGCTAACAATCTGCTTACCCATGGGGATAATACCACAAGTAGAAGACTGTACCACTTGGGGTACTGTCTTTCCTGCCATTTATACCAGGACTCATGGTATTCCGCCTTTAGCAGTGATACCAGATGTATTGAGACAAATACAAAACGAGTACAGAGCAGGGATGAATTTACTAGGTAACTATGCCCAGGTATCAGCCATCATTTTAGCTAATATTAAAAGGGAAGCAGCTTCAGTGGCTATCCGCCAAAACCTAAGGGAGTTCAGTCCTTTAGAACAGGAACACAAACTACCAAAAATAATTGAAACTGCGAATGCAGAATTAGGCCGAGACAGTTTGGGTGGGAAAGCTTTAAAACCACAACTGATGGGCAGTCCTGAAAAGGACACTTCTAAGCAGACACCTGCTTCAACTAAGAAGTGGGACAATAAAAAACAACAAACATTTAAAGGAAACAGATCTCAATCCAGAGGTAGATCTCCTCCACAGGAGCCTTCGAAAAGAGGTATAACCCCAGGAAGGCGATAATATTAGGAAGCCTGACAGGTATCAGGATACTGATACACGTTCCTCTCATTCCTTTCAGGGTTCATCAAAAAACTCAGAGAGGGAAGGATGGTCAGACAGACAAGAAGAGCGTACCAAGTCCAGAGACAAGAAGCACGCTCAAGATTACACTTTCAAAAAAGAAGAGAAGCCAAAGCAAAAGCCACAGTTCAAAAAGAAGAAGGTTGCAGGTCTATAGATCAGACAAGCTCAGAATTCTGAGGACTCGACTACTGAACGGGGAATGGATCTGACAATGCTAGACAGTGCGGCAGAAGTAACAATAGCTCGCCAGAACCTGATGGACTATCTGGTGATAGCGGACTTGAATGATTATATCACAGTAGGAACACCTGATACTAGGGTAAGTGTCCCAAATAAAGTATATGAAATAACGCTCCAGATGGAGGGGTTCAAATGTAGAACAGTGAGAGGTCTCTTTTGGGAGAACCTTACGTTTGGGTATGACATTCTGTTAGCTGAACAAGATTGGCCACCAGCATTCATCATGGATTGCTCTAAAGGAGTGACTGTAATTCTACCGGCTTTCTCAGATCATATTCCCAGGCACTTGCAACACACATATGCACGGGACTGGGCAATTGCCCAGTCTCCAGTATTATAAAAAAGACCATGTTGGATGGGATGAGGATTCAACCCACCACATAATTCCTTAAAAAAATACTCCTACTGCACAGAGGCAGTATCCAATAAAGCAAGAAGCTAAAAAACAGGTCAGGGAGATCTTGGATCAACTTGAATACCAAGGGGTGATCGAAAAGTGCACCTCATCAATGAACAATCCTTTGTTTCCGGTCATGAAACCTGACAATTCATATTGTCTAGTTTTAGATTACAAACATTGAGACCCTTGCACTAAGACATTTGCAGTTCAAACTGCACACAGTGCCGCATTAATGAATAACATTGTGGGAAAAAAATATAAAACAATACTTCATATCTCAAATGGATTTTTCTGCCAAAATATAGCGCCTGAAAGCAGGTATCTAACAGCATTCTCAGTGCTAGGGTCCTAGCTGCAATTTTGTCGACTCCCCCAGGGTTGTTTTTGGCCAGAGTAACTGAGTTACTTCAAAAATTGGATGAAGAAGCATTGTCCTACGTGGATGATATTTATCTGACGGATGATGACAGAGAGGAACAGGGTGAATAGCATAATTTTGAGATTTGCATCTGAGGGCTACAAATGTAACTTTAAAAACAAAAAATCAACCCACCTCAGTGTTCTGTTTTTAAGATATGAGCTTTTCAAGTGAAGGGAAAAGCCTGGCAGCCAATTTTTTAGGAAAATGCGCGCTGCTCCAACCTCCAAAATCATTAAAAAATTTACAATCAATCCTGGGATTCCTAAATGTTGGTAGAAGATACATTTTAGATTACGCAGAACGAGTAAAACCTTTCTACGACTTAATAAAACCTGATTTTTCAGTAAAGACAATTGACACGGGAATTTTTGTGTTTCCTCTGTTGTCATACCACTACTTGATCACCTTTATTGAAAGTAATTTTTTGGGCAAATTGGAGCTCGTCAGCATATACTTTCATCTTTTGTTTACGGCACAAGTCTGTTTGGTGAAGTTCACCATCTGTTGTAGATCTTCTGTTGGTTCTTTGTGGTAACTTGGTCATCATTGCTCTCCCAAACATCAAGGTGGCAGGACTTTCACCTGCCGGTAAATGAGTAGTTGACTGGTAAGCTTGAAGAGCAGCCTGGAGAGCAGACTTAAGATAAAGTTTCCCCAATTTATCACGCTGGATGGTCTTTTAAGTGTACTCATAAAGCGTTCAACAGCGCCATTTGCCTGCGGCCAAAGAAGTGTGCTTTTCTGATGCTTCACATTGAAATGATTGAGAAAGTCTCTGCATTGTCAACTGTTGAGTGGTGGACCATTGCCATACTTTAAAATTGAAGGAACACCCATACGGTTAAAATGCCATCTAATCTATAACTCTTTCTTGAGTGGTTGATGAGAAAACTTTTACCAATGGAAAATAGGAGTATTCATCGAGGACAACCATCAGGTGATGTCCATTATCAAAAGGACCACAATAATTAACAGCACATTTCTCCCATCCACGTTTTGATAAATCAGACATATTCAAGGCGTGTTGGGTGGTGTTGAAAGATAAACAATTGCACACATGACAGGCCTTCAACCCTCTTTTGATTCTCTTGTCAAGATCAGGAAACCAGACTCAATGTGGCAGAGCTTGTTTAATGGCAACAATTCCACTGTGTCCTTCATGGGCTACTTCAATTACTTGTTGTCCCAGAGTCTCTGGTATGACAATACTTGAACCTCATAAGATAATACCTTCTTGAGAAATGGACAGTTCATCTTTCACATTTTTGAACTTTTGATATTCATTGTCATGTTTGAGAGGTCGAATGTGCTGTTTCCAGGATTGATGTGCAACAGTGTCTTTTAGCATCAAGATGTCACTATCTTTGCTTGTTGCAGCAATAATTGTTCTAATGAAATAGCAGCAGGTGTATTGGACCTTACAATGGAGTTAATGTAGGCTTTGGCCACTTTGGAAGGGTTTCCAGGGCACTGTACTGGCATTCATAAAAAGTAGCTAGCTGAGTTTTGATATTTCCCTGATTGGTGCACAATAGTGTAGTCATATTCCTGTAGTTGCAAACTCCAACGTTCAATTCTAGGAGGCACCTTGGCTTTTTGGTTGCCAAAGATGGTAAGCAATGCTTGAGGATCTGTTACAAGAGTGAAAGGCTTTCCAAATAGGAATACGTGGAAATGTTTACAAGCCCACACCGCAGCTAAGCTTTCTTTCTCCAGTTGTGTATAGGCGCGTTCAATTTGTGACAAACTTCTGCTTGCATATGCCACAATATGCCTTTAAGCATTTGGGTGTCCACTGTGTTGGGCAAGCATCGCACCAAATCCGACTGGGCTTGCATCAACAACAACCTCTATATGGAACTATGGATAAAAATAGGCTATTTCAGTGGCGTTCTTATTTGCATGCACGATTTTCTTAAAACTTTGTTCACATTTGTGTGACCAGTAGAACAAAGCATTTCTTTTTGTTAAGTCTCTTAAGGGAGCAGCTGTGTGGCAAAGCCACATATGTAACAGGAACAGTAACTGGACATGCCAAGGAATGAATGTAACATGGTAACATCTTGTTCAAAGTTAAACCTCCATCAGCAAGTAAACAACACACTTGTGTAAGAGCTTTATTATGTTCCTTTTGTGTAGCTCCAAAAATCAATATACCATCACTGTAATTGAAAGCATTCATGACTGGTTATGTGATATCGAATGACATCTTAAAAAGTTCTGCAGCAGATGACACACCAAAACTTAAGCGTTTATATCTGACCGAACCAATATGGGTAGAAAAGGTGGTAATATACCTGTATTTTAATTCAAGTTCCTATTGATGATATTCCTTGTACAGATCAAAGTGAGAGAAAACCTTGGCACCATTTAGCTGTGGGATCATGTCAGCAATTTATGTACCAGGATTTTGTTCTCTTTCAATTGCCTTGTTAGCTTGACGAATATCAACACAGATGCGTGCAGCTCCTCCGTTGACCTTTTGTTGGCACTACCACTATGGGTGAAACTCATGGAGTTGGACCAGTAGATCGCTCAATGATCTGATGCTTCGGTATTCTCTCAAGCTCTTTCTCAACAGCTTCTTGTAGATGAAATGCAATTTGTCTATGTCTTTGAGCAAAAGGACGAACATCCTCTTTGATATGCAGTTGCACGTTTAGGTCTTAAGATTTCTCCATCCCTGAAACAGCAACAGAAGCTAATCCACCACTTCTTGATGAGCATTCATATTATATTTCACAGATATAAGTCCAAAATCAGCAGCAGTATTGAAACTGATCAAACAGACACTTGACGCGGTTCAATGAAGTACATGAATGGGTGCTTATACTTTTGTCTTTTTGTGTTTCATAGTTGCTACGAATGAACTCCGACTCTTTAATGATATCGATGAAACTTATGTATACTCTATAGTATTTAATGGTTTGAAACAGGGCAATGGAGACAGGTCATAATATTTCTCCTCAGGCATAATGTTTATTGACGTACCACTGTCGTTATTGAAAGGCATGGAGCAACTGTTTATTTTTAGTGTCGTTTCTGGACAATGTTTGAATGACTTTTGTGATTTTACTTGTTGACCTTTCTTTGACTCATATTTTATTTTGCATGCCGCCAGCCAAACATTCAAATGTTTTCGACATTGTACATCCGTCTTCCTCACTGTCACTTGACAATGAAACTGAAGAACTCTTGGATGAAGATTTAGACTATCAACTTTGTTTAGTGTTGATTTGCCTAAGCTACTGTTGCCACTTGGCCTTGTGGACATGCGAAGACCTTCGCTTCTGAAACTTTCTGTCATCCATTTTGTTTTCTTGTTGTGATGCACTTCTCTTTTTTCACTCACCTTGCTAACTATTACACAATGGTTCTCCTTTCCACAGCCTTTGCATACTTGTCCTATGTCTGGACATATACCTTCATGTGGAAATGAAAATCCACATCTAAAGGACAGTCTCTCTTTCTGTGGATACACCACTTTGTGTCCTTCAGGTTTGTGTGTCTGTTTACTTTTCATGTTCATAACTACTCATTTTGGGCACCTCCGGCTTCCATGTTAGCAGCTTGTTGATCAGCACCTTCCTCAGGTATGGCAGTCATGATAACCTGCTCCAGACTAAGGTTTTCTCTCAGCATTTGTTGCCTGAATGAATCTGACAGACAGACATCCGTCGATAACTCAGGGATGTATAGCTTCTTCATCATTGAGTTAATTGAACTTACAGTGTTTGATAAGCATACCATGTCACTCAACAAATTCATTGATTCTTTCACCAGCTTTCTGTCGTTTCTGACTGAAAATATATCTTTCATAATCAAAATTCGGATTTGGATTGAATGTAAGATTTAGCACTCCTTTGATTTGCCGATATGTGACTTCATCAGTTTGTGGCAGTTTCTTTGTTTCCTTATGTACTCTTCCACAGGCATGATTTTAAAGGTACTTGACAATCCTTTTGTTGTCTGTTTCTCCCAATGCACCAATGAAATAATCAAACATTTTTATCCAGGCAGTCCATTGTACCAATATTCTGCTTTTTAACAGTGTCAAATGGAGGCAGTGGGTTCAGGAAGGCGGCAGCTGTATAACCAGTTGTGGAACTTACTGACATTAATAGTCTATGCTGCTCACCAGGACTTGCACCATTCATACCATTAGCAAGTTTAATTTAAAACCATTTGTAAAGCGCCTGGTTACTCAAGAACAGAGTGTCCCCGCGCTGAATACTGTAATGAAGCTTAGAGGGAAGAACACGGGTACACCAAACATGGGCGAGGGAAGGAGAAGGGATTAAGTGCGTGGGAATAGAAAAGTTTTGAGTTTTCCTCGAAACCTAGTTTCAGAGGGTTCCATGCTAATCTCAAGTGGGAGCTCGTTCCAACACTTGGCAGCTAGATATCTGAACGAGCAGCCGCCCATCCTTGCTCTATTGATTTTAGGGATTTTGAACAACATTACTCCAGAAGATCTCAAGTTTCTGGTGGGGCGATGTGTTGTAAGAAGGCATTTTAGATATTCTGGCCCCGTGCCATGGGCAATGCGGTGAGCAAAGCATAAGGACTTAAATTTAATTCGTTCCACAATGGGGAGCCAGTGGAGTTTGGCCAAGGCAGATTTCCCTGAAGCTCTGCGAGGGAGCTTGAGCACCAGGCGCGCAGCGGCATTCTGAACACACTGGAGTTGGTGAAGTCCTTTTTTGCTCAAACCTAGTAACAGAGCGTTCCCATAGTCCAAATGGGGGGTCACTAGGGCATGGACAATTGTCTTCCTAGAGTCCATGGGAAGGATATCCAATACCTTCCGGAGAACCTTCAGTACGCTGAAACACCTAGCCGAGACTTTGCTAACATGAGGCATGTATGAAAGATTAGAGTCAAGTGTTATGCCCAAGTTACGCACCGAGACTGCAGGGCAGGGCAGACTGCCTAATTCCGCAGGCCACCACATGTGGGACCATGCGGAAGAAGATTTTCCTACCACCAACAGCTCGGTTTTGTCGCCATTGAGGCGGAGGCAGTTCTTATTCCTCCAAGCTGCCACAGAAGAGAGACAGTTGGAGAAGTTGGTGGCATCCTCTCTGTGGTTGGGCGTGAGCTTGAACATCAATTGGGTATCATCAGCGTAACTGACAATGCCCACCCCAAAAGTCTCCACCATGCGAGCCAGGGGTTCCATATAGATATTAAATAAAGTAGGGCTCAAACTCGAGCCCTGAGGAACCCCGTGGCTCGCCTTCCTAAGAGAAGACTTGAAGGGGGGGCAGTGCATCTGAAAGGTCCTATTAACCAAGAAGGACTTCATCCACGCAAGGGCATGCCCCTTTACTCCCATGTCAGATAGCCGAGACAGCAGCGTTGAGTGCAGCACGGTGTCAAAGGCTGCACTTAGGTCTAATAGTACCAACGCTGCTGTCTCTCCATCGTCCACCATGTGCTTTAAACTTTCGGTGGAAAAAAGTAGAGCAGACTCCGTGGAGTACCCCGCTCTGAACCCAGATTGTGTAGGGTGCAGGAGAGAATGTTCTTTCAGATAGCTCATGAGTTCTCTATTAACTACTTTCTCCACAAGTTTTGCACAGAAAGGGAGGAGGGAGATAGGGCGAAGGTTTTGAAATTGGGAGATGTGGATGTTGGCCTTCTTTTTAAGGGGAATTACTTGAGCAGTTTTCCAAGCATCTAAAACCTGTCATTCTTGAAAGGAGAGCGACACAATAAGACTGATGTAATCAATTATTGTGGTCTCCATAACTCCTTTACAGCGAGTCGGCAGGCACACATCGCTCAGAGAGCCCGATTGTATACTATTTGCGATGCTCAGTAACTCTTGTTTCTCCGGAGTAATAAAACTCGTGAGACCAGGAGTCCCAGTTTTACTGTTATTGGCTGTTACCAACTTACTCGAAGTGGCCTCATCCTCCGTAAAGGTGGCATGGATTTTATCTATCTTGTTTACGAAGAAGTCAGCAATGGAGTCACATAGTTCCTTCGAGTGAATATCTTGTGCTTCCAACCTCGTTGGGATCGTGAGTTCCTTATAGATGGAAAAAAGTTCTTTAGTAGGATTGTCTGCTAAGTCAATTCTGCTTTTGAGGTGACCACTTTTTTCCGATCTCACTAGTTTATGGTATTGATTTAATTCATACTTATATACTAGTTTATCCTCAGGTTTGTAAAATTTTCTCCAGCTGCGTTCAAACGTTTTGCATCTCGCTCTGGCAAGTTTTAATTTTTCCGAAAACCAAGGAGCGGTTTTGGATTGCCTAGCCAGGGGCTTGGATGTCCATGGAGCTATCTCATCCAGAGCAGTGGACAGCCATCTTTCATAATTTTTCCAGGCCTCCTGAAGGGAGTTGCTTTGCGGGGGAGGATTTTTTTGAAGAGCAAATTTGAAGGCTTCTTGGTTAAACTTTTTCCAATTTCTTCGTTTCAGGGAGGGGGGTTTAAAAAATCTGTTTTCAATAGGTGTGTTATCAACCAAGATTGGGACGACAAGGTGATCAGACCAAATTATGTCAACCGGAGGGAAGGCAGTAATACCGTCCCAGTTGGCGAAGATGGGATCTAGGAGATGACCATGTTGGTGTGTAGGGGCAGCGGATTGTAAATTCAGCCCCAATGAAGCCAGAGCTGTCGCCACCTCCTGTGCCTCCTTACATTCCCTGTCGTCAAAATAGAGGTTTAAATCGCCTAAAATGATAAACTTTTTGTATCGGAGAGCTGGCTGCATTAATAAAGTCAACAAACTGACTAACAAAGCGTCCAGCTGCTCCAGGCGGGCGATATACCGATAGACCATTAATAGCATTTCTTGGTAGGCCGCTTTCACTATGAGGTACTGTGGCTTTCACTAAGGTACATTCTATCTCAGACTTATGAATAAGGGCTATCCCTCCTCCTCTTTGTTTGTGTCTATCTAACCGAAGCAGACAAAAACCCGGGGGGGTAGCCTCAAGCGCTTCCGGAGATGATTCCTCATCCAACCACGTCTCAGTTAAAAAAAACACATCGGGATTATTAGTGGACAATAAATCGTATATCTCCAGTTTGTGTTTTTTCAGCGACCTGCAATTTAATAGTAACATATTAGGTTTGGATGTAGCCAATGTATTATTCTTAGGGGATTGGAAAGTGTGGTTACATAAGTCACAAGCCTTAGGTAAGCGATCAGCTTGATGGCTATGAGCGCAGCCATTAGCCACCCTAGGGCGTAGTACAAATAGCTCCTGTTTAGTATATTGTATATAGTACCTTGTCGGTTCAGAGATGTCAGATGGTATCAGGGGGCTAGGAGGGCTCGCCCCACGTCCCGGTCTGTCGCGGACGGGCACAGACGGGCTGGACTCTGGCTTGACTCCGGCGCGATTGCGACGCGCCCGCTGAGCGCGTTCGCTGCGCGGAGCCATAGCCGTATGTTTTTATAGTGGCGCCTCTCGCCACAAGGGAGCCTATCCCTACTCAAAATGGCCGCCGCCGTGTCTCCGCCCATGCCCCAGGTAAGACAGCCCTGATTTGGCCGGTTGCTCTTGGGGGAGGCTTGAGGCGCTGTCAAAGCAGCGCTAAATTCAGCGAGTGCACTAAATATTTAAATTTGTTAAAAAGAGTGATTGCCTCCACCCTCATTCGGTGAAGACAAGCGCCGCGATAATCCGCGCGCTGGTGCAGGGGGGGGGTAGGACACAAAGGTAAATGCTAAAGTGAGAGTAAAAGCGATTAAAAAAAGTGACCGCCCGGCTCAAGCCTCAGGCGTCAAGTATCAGTATTCTCGCCACTGAAGTCCTTCAGCTGTTTTTATAGTTGCGCCTCTCGCCACATGAGAGCCTATCCCTACTCAAAATGGCCGCCGCCGTGTCTCCGCCCGTGCCCCAGGTAAGACAGCCCTGATTCGGCCGGTTGCTCTTGGGGGAGGCTTGAGGCGCTGTCAAAGCAGCGCTAAATTCGGCGAGTGCACTAAATATTTAAATTTGTTAAAAAGAGTGAGTGCCTCCACCCTTATTCGGTGAAGACAAGCGCCGCGATAATCCGCGCGCTGATGCAGGGGGGGATAGGACACAAAGGTAAATGCTAGAGTGAGAGTAAAAGCGATTAAAAAAAGTGACCGCCCGGCTCAAGCCTCAGGCGTCAAGTATCCTTGCAACATGCTTGCTTCAGGTTCGTTATGGCAAATCAGAATGGGTAGAGCTTCTTTTCGCATTGCCATTGGAGCTTTTCAACTCTTGAAGGACTTTCAAGTTCTGCATAATGCACCCTCCTCTTTCAGTGTTGTCTGCTTCAGAGATCAACAGCTCCATATTCACAACCCGGGTATTCCCCTATGGTCATAGTCCCCATAGCTGTGGTATGAATGCTCCCTTTCCTCAGCTTTTAGTAAGTACCACGATAATTTCGCTGTCTGGTTTTCACTGCCTTTAGTGCTTTTCTGTGTTTGGCTAATTTCACTGCTAGCGCTTTCTCGTCCTTGTCTGTCAATGCTTCTAGTGCTTCTCTGTACCTGGTTGTTTCCATCGTTACTGTTATTCTTCCATACAATTTATACTCAGTGTTGTATAGTAGCACAGCACCTCTTTCACGGCCTTACTTGCAGGTTTCTGACCAACGATGAGTAAACTTCTCAGTGAGGCTTTCATTTTCATGAAATGCTTAACAGTGACTGAAGTCATGCATTGACTCCACATACATCAAAATCAAACTTCACTTCAACTGAGGCACATGCTGCACTCACAAGCACTTTGCAGGACCACGGCAAACTCTCTGGGAGAGCACTGTCGATCTTCAGGTTACGTATCCCTATCTCATTGCCAGTTGTAGCGTCCTGCCTAGCCTGGGTACTCATAAATGAATACACCAGACAAAGAGGTTAGTATTACAAGTCGTTATTCCTCAGCATGTAACTGCGAACTCAGCATTCTAAACATGAACTCTATTCACCACACCCGAACACTTACGTCATAGTTGGGCAGAGTCCATCAGGAACCAAAAGGGTCCCATCATCACTAACTCACAAGACACTACAATAGAGACTGTCTAACTGCTTTTTACCGTAAAGTATTTCAGAATGCAGAGGTCTACTCAAAGAAACTCAATATTTAGTGAGTGTTGTTGAATATCATTATTCAAAGTGGAGAAGTGTGGCTCACTGGTTAGAGGAGGCAGACCTGGAAGCAGAGGTCAGCCCGGGACCAGGGTTCAATTCCCGGCTCGGCGGGGTCTTGAGTCCTAAAATGTCCATGGACTCGACAATTCTCGCTCCGGTGCCTACTCGATTCACGGGTTCACACTCTGCAACTCTGGGCAATAGCTTGCTTAATCTCCACAACGGCCCCTCGTGGCGGGATGCCTGGCTTTCACCTTGCGGATACCCTGTCGGGGTTATCTCACAGGGGAATACCAGGATGGGTTCCCTAAGCAAGCGCTTAGAGACCGCTTGGTTATTTGCGCTATATAAATTCCTGTACATTTACATTCACATTTACAAAGTACCTTACAGTTTCTATTCCTGGTTTTCTTGCTGTAAACTGCAGTAAGAAGTCCATGGGTCTCTGCTCCTTTAAATTGCTTAATGGGCCTTTATTAAGATTAATAGTTGAAACATACATGTTTGTTGTAGAGTACAGCATCCAAGAACAATGATCACGTTACTGCCACCTAAAGGTACGTATGTATGGGCTGGATGTATAGATATTCGATAACATAACATTGGTCGCAAACTGTGACAAGTATTTTTGTGACCAGTAAAGTTTTTTATGAACCGACTCCTAAAAAGGGATTAGGATATAGGAAAAAACATTTTAACTATCAAAAATGCAGAACTTGAGGATTTGTGACTGTTAAAATGCTAGTAAATTCGGCCCTGTATTTCTTGTGACCTAGAGAGTCTTACCTTGTCTACCTTTTGTCTTTCAGTTCTGCATATGAATTAAGGTACATTATCTGTGACTTAATCACCAAGAAACTTAGTGGTGGAGTTGGACACGGGTAACCCCTATATTTGCATATACAGTATCAGTTGAAAAATACAGTGTAAGTGTAATTTCAAGAAGATATGTTACCCTGGGCAAAAATAACAAATGATGCCCCTGTATGTTATTTTGTCCAGCCACCTCTTCTCATCTCATATACCCTTTCCTTAGATTTCTTGATTTCTGTTTCTCTTCTGCTATTTCTCATTCTTCACCTTCATTTCCCTTTTCAGCCTCTTCTCTTACTTTCTCCGCTCCCAGACTCTTATTTCTTACATCTCTCTCTTTCTCCCTCTAATCTCTCCGATTTACTCTCTCTACTTAGTTCTCATTTTCACTTCCCTTTTTTCTCCTCCTGTTTTTCATCTACCTCCTCTCTTACTTTCTGCTATCTCTTACATCTGTCTCTATCTCTACCTCCTACTGCCAGCACAATATTTGTTGCCTCTAATCACCTTTAGCAATGGAGCACATTGCCGCTCTTATGGACAATATAATCTGCACTTTTGGTGGCATCCTAAACACCATGTAGTATATTACCTTCCCTAAAAATGTACTCTGCTGTTTCTTCTAATGCACACATCATTCTATCTATCCTACACACCCTTTCTCTGTGGTTTTCTATTATTTGTTCGGCTCCCTTTTCTCACATGCATACTGCTCACAAAATCCACATTCTCATCCTATCTTCATCGTCTTCTGCTTGCATACCCTGGGGCATATTTACAAGGGCTTAAAGCCACAGGAACGTCACTTTTTGTAATGTTCCTGTGGCATCAAGTCCTTCACCTTATTTACAAGATGACGTTAAGCCACTTAACGTGGCTCAAAGCCGCTTTGTAACGAAGGCTTCCTTTTACGCTACACTTAGCATGAAAGGGACGGGCAATGGGTGTTGTGGTGGCCATTCCGCCACAACACCCATTGCTTTTGGGCATCGCATCCTATTTACAATGGTGACGTTAATAGGAGACAGTGCCAAAAATAAGACTAGAGAAAACCTGGCGAAATTAGGGGAAATTAATTTATCTTCGTTTTTGCTCTTTCTGTGTGTCCTGCATTCTGCAGCACACATAGAAACAGCAAATTGCCACTAGTGATGGTTCATGTGCAGGAAGGTATCCCTTCCTTCACATAAACCGATTTGCAACTAAGTTACAATTCACCATTCTGTATTGTTTATTGCAGGAAGGGTCACCTTCCAGCTGCATTTAGCTCCAGCGCTAGGGGAAGCGCAGGGGTGCACCCCATTCTTGTAAATACAGTGCATCCCTGCATTTGAAAACTGTCAAAGCACGGCGTTAACAATGTTGGCTTAACGCAGTGCTCCAACAGTTTCCTTGTACACATGCCCCCCTGTTCCCTCACCTTCCATCTCACACTCCTCATCAAAATCAACATCCTATCTTTATTCTCTGACACCTCACCTCCCACTCCTCCTCTTTCTTGTAGGTCACTTCTTACACCCTCCTCCTTACCATCATAGCTGGAACCCTCCCCTCTTTTTCACACATCTTTTATTTTCACCTTCTGCGTACATCCTCCCCTTCCCTCTCCTACACCCTGCTCACACCCAACCCCTCTATCTATGTCACATACATATTCTCACACCATTTTTATGAAGGCTTTTGAACGAAAAGCCTTTTTTACTAAAACAGACCCAAGACAGCGTCATTACAACGTAGGAAGCGGTCAGAGAGTGATGTATCTGTAGTGCAATGCATCCTGGTGGAAGCTGGGGTGTGAGGTGCCTGGTCATCATAAGTGCAAAAAGAACAGATGAAGGACAGAATGCTGAATTAATCAAACCTTCACCCCCAGTCACAGATCTGGGTTAAATCCATTGTTATTTTGCACACCACGCCATTCCAGTTTAGACCCAGCCATATGCAAATCAGTCTTGACCCTGTTCCCCATGGGAAACGTCCAACCCGAACTGCCAGGCCAGGTCCTCCCTGGACCAATAATAAGCATCCTGGGATTGGTTTTGGGGTAACACTCATCATCAGCCAGGCTAGCTTGAATCTGGCCATCATAAGTATCATAAAGCCATGCAGCATGTCTTCCCTTCTCAAACTACATGACTTAGAGTCTAGGCCAGATGAACGCCCATCAACTGTAGTTGGTTGGAAAGTGCCTGTGTCACTCAGTTCACATCCAATGTTCAGTTTCTGTTGGAAGTATGCAAATTTGTGTTCCCTCCTTGACTATTGCTCATGAGTATTGACAGACTGGTAGGCCATCATCATAGACTTGAATGACCCAGGCCTTCACTAAAATACTAAATGATCAGTAAGTTGCTTCAGGTGTTGTGAAACACAGCAGATTGGTTTCTGGGCACACAAGGACATAGAGACTCCTCTATTTGAAGATCATTGCCGCTACATACAAAATTGGTTTCTGGGCACACACAGACATAGAGACTCTTCTATTTGAACATCATTGCTGCTACATACCCAGCCAATCATTACAATAATCATTTGTAGGTTGAAGTCACAACACTCGAATGCATAAAACAAGCTTTGATGACCCATATGAGTAGGGACTTTACACAGTATGTAATCAAGCTCTCGAGCCAAGTCTGATCCTACCTATTCATTTGGATTATTACAACCCCTTCCCACACCTCTGAATCCTTGGTCTTGCATATCAATGGATTTTGTTGGATTAACCTGTGTCCTTTCAGTGTACCATTTTATTGGTAGTGATGTGATATTTTACCATATCGGGGCACTTTATTTCTTTCCCTGGGCTCCCTTTAGCACCTGGGTTATCTCAAGTTTTTTTTAGGGATATTGTTCTTTTACATGGTCTCCCCAGTTTGTGTCACAATTTTGGAACTGTTGATTGAAACAATTGGACGCTCTTAATTTGAAATCAACCGGCTATCATACACAAATAGATGGCCAGACAGAGGGTTTTAATCCATTGACCAATATCTCCCTTATTTCCTGATGGATCACTCAGATGACTGTAAAGATCACATTGCCTTGGTGGGAGCAGGGTTACAATAATACACTGCATATGTCTGATGGGTATTCTGCCTTTTATTGTAAATATATGGCATGCATCCCAAGTTCTCACCAGACACCTTCGTTTCCAGTGATGTTCATTCTGTGCAGTCATTGGTCAAACCCTTTCCCAGAATACCCAAACTTGTGTCCTCCCAACACATGCAGACATAGCTAGATTACAAAAGATGTGTCAGACAGAGTCTGCTCTATACAATGGGAGATGATGTATGCTTATCGTTGCATTCCTGCTGATCCCTGAAGACCCCCCCTCCAAGTTCATCCTATGCTTCTTCGGTCTATTCCACATTACTCAAATATAGGACACGGCAGTTGTTTACCTGGATCTTCCACCTAGATGGAAAATCCAACCTGTGATGCATGTCTTTCATTAATAAACTTGTGGTTGTATGTATTTGTAACCCTTCCCTCTGTAGTTGACCAACTGATCTTCAGAACATGAGGTTGAGGCCATTTTAGGTTGAAGAATAAGACAGACATAGGTGGACAGGATATGAAATTTCTTTGAGATCGACTAGCCACTGATGTCCAGTTGTTGATTTCCCTATAACTCTTCCTGGGGCCAGAGTACACCAGTAGTTCCCACCAGGCATAAAAAAAAGAGAGGTGACAGGTTTAACGGGTTATGGGGCCTGTGCAGAGAGATACTAAAATACAATGTGTTCCTGCACTCCTGTGTTGTTAATGTTTTCTTATTTTAACTCAAGGTCTCCAATTTTAAATTAAATGTGCGTGCATCTATCTTTATGAGAGATGAGGCCCCCCTCTCTCCCTATGTGACAAACACGAAAAGGGCTGAGGAAACACCACAGCCTAGCTAGAGCACAGCGTTAGACGCTAAACGTCTCATGCAATTTCACTTCTTAAATACAATAATTTTAACTCAAATACTACACAATTGATTCCTGCCTTTGAAAATGTGTATATTTCAAACCATCATTTATACACAGGCATAAAGGTAGCCCTACAAATCAAATAGTCTATACATATCCTTTTCAATGTCTTCATGAACAAAATGACAAATGTGTCAAAGAAATACCATCAAACATCTGCGTTGCAATACATTTGACTATATACAAAAGAACCATTCCCAATGCATTTCGGGTTCGTCACTGAACCCTTCGTCAGGGGATAGAAGTTGAATCCAATGTGTAAAATGTACAGATGATGAGTGGGTCCTCCACAGCAATCTACAATACAATGATTCCAAGATTACATTTAAGCAGAATCAGAGTCAGAATTTGCACTCCAAAAAGAAATAATCTCAACTCACATAAGAGAGAGAAGAAAACAGAAGAGAAGAAAAGAAGGGAAAGAAGAAAAGATCCATGAGGATCCCAAGAGCCTATATCCAAAGTGATGTCTCAGCGAAAATAATAGTGCCCACGAGGACACAAGTATCGAAATTACTCAAGCAATCTACGCTGAGATTTTACCTTATAACCCATGTGTTTTGGAAGGTCCAATAAAAAGGTCACAATGGGCTTACCCAATCGGTGTACTGATTCTATAAAAAGAAAACAACAACAACAGAACATGTGTTGTATCACCTGCACTGCGACCTAATGCCATGGATAAGCTAGGCGGTAGCCTATATTGTATTACTCTTACCCGTGTTGTAGAGAGTATGTGGAATTCAGCCCTTGATGTAGTACATGTGGAAGCCCCTGCATGTAAACCATTACGAAAGTAGTGTTAAAATGATTCCTCAATTAACGTGCCTCATCTAGAAACACCCAATTAAACATGCAAAAAGTGACTTACGTGAATGTGTGTAGCAAAGCGTCTGTATTCGAGTATGAAGCCGAAATGCGACTTTCATTTCTCCGCGTTATCTATAACAAAAGGATGTATCCACTGTAAGCCCCACGGGGAGGTATAGTCATGCCCCACTCATAGCGGTACCAACGTGAAGTATGTAACCATAAAGTACACAGCCTCACCTCCGTTCTACCAATATCACCGCCGACCGATCCGCTGAATAAACATGGTACTGCGCATGTCCCCGTATTTCCGCCTACATTTAAAGGAGCCACCGTTCCATGCCGCAGATCGCCGCGTGGTTACTATGGAAACTTCAAAAATCTTTATGAACACTATGTGCTTGCTGGCAGTGTTACACCACTATGTTTAGGACTATCACAGACTCCGAAAATTTGCTTCGTTTCCCGTGGCTAACCAACATGCACGGCAGTGCAACAAATGAAGCAACCACGTAACCAAAATAACAGAGTCCTTCTCAGGGTGAGTGCGCGAAACGTGCGATCTTGTCTCTAGTCATCTGATGACCATAATACTATAATAAATAATAATGGAAAATGGAGTGCAAATCCTTTACACAAAATGAACGTTCATAAAAAATACTTTACTGTAGCAGTTATTAATTACAAAAAACATGCCATTTCATAATGGTCATTGAGCCCCCCTGGTGTGATGGTTCCCAATTTTTTAATCCAATATGTCTCTCTTTTCGCTATAGATATGTTGATTTCTTCCCCTGAGCTTAACTGGATTCGTTCCAGGATGGTGAATCGTAACTGTGGTATTGTGTGTGGAGTCTGTGCCCAATGTACAGCTAGTGGGGAGGTGGTGTTGTGATTACAAATCCTGCTCTTGTGTTCGATAATCCTGGTTTTTACTTTCTGACTTGTTCTCCCTACGTATACTAACCCACAGGGACATTTGATTACGTATATCACTGCTTCAGAGTTGCAGTTAGATGTATGTTGCAACTTTATTGGTTGTCCAGTGTGCGGATGTGTAAAAACAGCTCCTGGAATGACATTACTACATTGTCCACAATTGTGGCACTTGCCCATGCCTTTGAACACCTCTTTGCTTTTGGAGAGTTTCGTTTTGAGTAGTTCCCGTATATTTCTTGATCTGTTGTGTGCAAACAGAGGTTGATCCCTGAAGATGTTTACAAAATCCGGCTCATTCTCGATGATTTCCCGTTTCCTTATGGTTCTCTTAATTTGAGAAGCCTGCGTGGAGTATTTCAATATAAATACTTCTCGTTTTAGGGTCTTCTTCATGCTGGGCTTCAATAATTGATCCCTGCCTTTCAAGGCAACCGTTTCTGTCGCTTTAGTTAATGTTTCATTGGGATACCCTCTATCTTTAAATAGTTGTATCTGTTTCTCCATTTCTCGAACACATGTGTGATCTTCTGAAGTTATTCTTTTGATGTGCATGAGTTGTGATACTGGTAGGTGTTGTTTCAAAGAGATAGGATGAGCACTAGAAAAATGTAAAGCATTGTTTACATCAGTTGGCTTGCGGTAAACCGAAGTCTCCAAGCCTCGGGCTGTGTTCATGACCTTGGTGTCCAGAAAGTTTAAACTCTCATTACTGATGTCATATGTGAAGTGTATCCTAGGATTACATCGGTTGAGTTCGGATATGCATTCCTCCAATAGCGGTTTTGAACCTCTCCAAATCACCAGTATGTCGTCTATATAACGAAAAAATGCCACCGTGTTTTCTTTCCATATTGGATGTTGCAAAACGTGAGTGTATTCAAAGAGAGCCATGAAGGTATTGGCGTAAGAAGGGGCCCCAGGAAACCCCATGGATGTTCCAGTTTTTAGGTTTCGGCTACCGTCCCACTGCGTAAGCAGTAGGTGGGCGGAGCCGAAATCTTTTGTTAGTAGTATGGGGGCCTGAACACGCCCCTCTTCGCCAATGGCTGGCCTCGTAAATGCTGGCCAGCCATTGGAGGAGAGGAGCGTCACTGAGTTCAGGGCCCGCCTTGACGCGATTCGGGGGCGTTTCCGTGTCTTTTTTTAAGTCACGCCCTCTCCTCTTCCCATTGGCTGGAATTTTACCTTCCAGCCAATGGTGAGGGGAGAGCACGCCCCCGAATCCCTACAGGACGCTGTGCTTTCCGAGCAGCGTCTGCCGAGGCCATGCGGTAAGCCTCTGCCCCCCTGTTTGTGCTGTTGTTTCTTGTTTTGTTTTTTTGCATTAGGGGCCCCCGGCAATGCTCTCAAATCATCCCTGTACCTCCACGGGGGAATCACAGCGTCCGCCTTGTGAAGCGCCGCAGGCGTTTGTTTGGTATGGCTCCAGGGTGCAGCTTTCGGCGTGTGTGGCGCAGCTTGCAATACCTTCCGTGTGTCCTTCTGTCTCGCCGGGTTGTTGCTAGTACCCTTCTATAATTAATCACCTCATCCACGGCACCGGGTCATGTCTCCCTTCAGCGCACCGTTAAGTTGGGGTCAGTTTTATGCACGCAGCGGGTCTCTCTCCCAGCACCGCATTGTCTGTGCCTCCGAACCGGTGCTTCAATGATATTGGGCCATGCACCTTAGTGTATGTCCTCTCGCCTCTCAGCCCATGGCACGCGTCATGTGTAGTCCCTTGCCTCCTATTTTGTATTAGGGCCCCCCCGCAATGCTCTCAAATCATCCCCGTTCCTCTGAAGGGGAACCGCAGCGTCTGCCTTGCGTAGCGCCGCAGGCGTCTATTCAACGTGGCCCCAGGGTGCAGCTTTCGGTGTGTGTGGCGCAGCTTCCAATATTCAGCGGCAGCAGCTGATATCTGCTCTTTTTCTCGCGCGCCTCTGTCTCTGCCCCTGAATCTTATCTGGTGCCGGCTCGAAGTCCAGAATCCAGTAGCAGGCGGGTGCATGCTTGCGTTGCGCTAACATCATTGAGCACTCTTCTTCCCCCACATGTGGAGGCTGAAGTTTCCCTCTGTGACCATGGCCCAAGAACCGCGAGCAGGCTGCTGAGTGAGCAGAAAGTCGCAGGTGACAAGAAGCTGCATCATTTCATCGATATCACGAAGCAGGGCCAAAAGGACAAGCACTGAAGCTCCTGCTGTGCAACTGGTAGGTTTTAATACCGCTTCTACCACCCAATCAACCCCGAGCAGAGCACTTACGAGCCGTTTGGAAAAAATGACTTGGCAAACATCGCGACTTCAGACTGTCAGCCCGACGTGAATGAAAACCAAATTCTGCAAATTTGGGCTCTGACTAGGGCCTGGGTACCTAAGGTGCAACAAACTGTAATACCTCAGAAGATGAAGGAAGTCCTGGCTACACCTGTCTCTGACTTAATGCTGAATAGTATTTTCATACCATTTCATTTTGCTTTGTGACAAGACAACGGTGCATGCACCTGCAATGTGGATTCTGATATTACAGTGTTGCTGTACAAATCTGGGCAACACACTCCCCTCCCGACTCCCGCCTCAGATGTTGAAGCTGCCTGCTCTGAACCATAGCGGAGGTGAGAGATGTCGCACACTCCTCTCTAGGGCCCGGTAAGTTCACTTCATTTTGCTCTGCTTCAGGATCCGCTGCTGCCAGTCTCCCTCCACATCTGCGCTGCCTAGCCTACTGCTGCTCCTGAGAGCGCCACCTCACACCTCCTTTTCCCTGTCTGGATCCCAGTTTGGGCTGTCACGTGCTCCTATATTATGTACTCTGAATGTTGTTTTACTTTTAGTGTGCACGGACTATGTGTACATGCTTTGCATGGTTATAGTCAGTCACTCAGTGGGAAGGTGTGTCGCTGGTAGAAGGCGGCCCACAGCGTGTCGGGTGCATGGAGAAGCTTTAACTGCGTCCTCTTTTACGCAACAACCCTCACGTTTCGTGTCTACAAAAATACAGCGTGTCCGCCGGTTTCGTATGATTATGAGAAGAAGTGATCTAGTAACTAAACTGCACTCTTCGGAACCAGAGATCCGAGTTTGCAAATTGGTTGCTTCTGCTCTGCGTTATGTGATCCTGCCCAAATTACCCGAGTGTCTTCATCTGACCCGCGTCTCTTGCCTGGCAAAAATAAATGGGATTGCCTCAGTGCATTATGTAAAGTTTGCATTGTATGTTCTCCATGCAAAACATACTTGTAATTAAAAAATAACTTAATGATGGTAAGTGATGAGCATTATACGTGGTAGGTTGTATATGAGGCGCACTTGTTTACAAGTTGGATTCTGAACCAAACCGACACATCGGTGATTGCTGGCCATTTACTTAACCCTCAGATGTCTTTAATGCGATTCAATTGTGCGAATGACTCGGTGAAGGCTTGTATCAGCTGTGCTCTTCTGCTTCAGTTGCAGTTATTTGTTTGATGCTGGGACGATTCTTGCACGGTGCTTCAATCAGACAGTGTGTTTGTGTGTGTGTCTGTGAGTTTTTATGTGTGTTTATGTGTGACAGGTGTATGTGCCTGATGCGATCTTAAAGATAGAGCAACATTATTCTTTATTAGTTCCAACACAATATGTTTTCGTACAGGTGGTGTTGTAAACCCATGTAAATAAGAAGGTGCTTTCATTTGTAAGAGTGAAGAAAAAGGAAGATCAGTAAAATAACATATTTGCCCAAGATCACACAATTTAGTTAACCCAGAAGCTGCGATGGATGCAGGCTTTCTGGTTTTACTTTGTCCCAAAGGCAAGACATATTGGCTATGCAAATGCTTGTTATTTTAAGTAATAGTTTCAGTATGCTATAAAGGATGCAAATCTGTTTTCACCACGCACCTTGCATGCAGTATTAATTAGATCATCTCAGATTGAAGATTCCAGCATCTTTGTAGCCTTTGGTTCTGTAGAGTACTTCCTAAAGAAAGATGGGAATGGGCAGGATTTCAGGATGTTGAAGAATAGTTATTTCTGTCTCCGTTTCATTTTCAGCTCTGTAGCAAGAACTCTAAACATAACAAGCATTTACAATGCAACGGTTTCGCCTTTGGAAAAGTTAGAGCTATTGGCAATGTAAATGACAATGCCATTTATTTATCTGTTTTCAAAACCAACACATAAATACAAATTTTGTCATTTACAATGCCAATAGCTCAAACTTTTCCAAAGGCGAAACCGTTGCATTGTAAATGCTTGTTTATTTGTGTTGCCAGGTGAAGTAGCTATGGTACAGTGGAAAATGAAGTAATTCAAGAAGAAATACGGCTTTTTCTGTAGGTAAGGATGATGCCAGTAACCTCCACTCCATGGCCTCCAGGCCTTCATCATGTGCTATTGAGGTGTATAGGGCGGTTATATCTACAGTGCACAGCCAAATATCTTCCTGAAATGATTCGCGGATGGATTCCAATTTTAGTAAACAATCAGTCGTGTCCTTTATGTAAGTATCCCAATTTTGAACCAGAGGCTGTATTTCTTTGACACATTTGTCATTTTGTTCATGAAGACATTGAAAAGGATATGTATAGACTATTTGATTTGTAGGGCTACCTTTATGCCTGTGTATAAATGATGGTTTGAAATATACACATTTTCAAAGGCTGGAATCAATTGTGTAGTATTTGAGTTAAAATTATTGTATTTAAGAAGTGAAATTGCATGAGACATTTAGCGTCTAACGCTGTGCTCTAGCTAGGCTGTGGTGTTTCTTCGGCCCTTTTGGTGCCTGTGCATAGAGGACACCAGGCGGTGGCATATTTGGAGGTCTAGGTAGTGGCCTCTGGGCATAGGATGTATGTACTGCTTGAGGGTCATGGAGTCCTATGACTCCACCGATTGGCCAGTGCCATATGGCGCATTTTAGATTGATAAAGACAGTGTGACTGCCGAAACGTGTCTCTCTGGTGTTCCAATGTCCAATGTGACTTGAACCAATAAACAGGTGAATTCCCTTGACTACCAGTGCCAGCTCCCTTTGTCGTAAAGGGATTTGGGGAGATTGTTTTCAATATTTCTAGCACTAGCAGTGGCGCGGTACTCAGTGCACCGCCAGCATACCGCAACCCCTGTTTCTTGGATATATATATATATATATATATATATATATATATATATATATATATATATATATATATATATATATATATATATATATATATATATATATATATATATATATATAGACTAGCTTACCCGTCGCGCATTGCTGTGATCTCAGAAGAAAGGAAATTTAAGGAAACTTGTTATGATAACATTCAATACATTGTGTCATTTTTATTGAAACTTATTCATTTTAATATGGAAAATATTTTAAAGTGTTGTTTTAATTCTGTTTATTTATTCGAGTGCTTGTGGATACACGTTATTTTTTGTTTTTCCGTCTGGTGCGTACACAGATAAATCTGAAGGTTTTCAGATGCCTGAGCTGGCCACATACCGTTGTCCATGTGATAAGCACGGATTCTCCAAATCTAATCCACACACTTGCAGCGATTGTCCTTGTACTTTGTTGATGGTCATTGCAAAAGCAAGTCGCACCGTAAACTGTAAACATTCAGTATTGGAAGATTATGAGGGCCCTGGGTGGCTGCGGGGGGCGGTATTTAACAAATTTTTCTTCTTTTTTTTTGCCAGAAACCTTTGCGGGAGTGTGCTCAACAACTTTTAACAATTTTCTTTTTTATGTATTTTTACATTCCTTTTTTTTTTTTTTTTTAATTTTTTTTTTAGCCATAACCCTTCGCGGGAGTGTATTCAACAACTTTCCAAAGTTTCATGCCGATCGGATGAACGGTGTAGTAATGCATTAAGGACAAACGGACATACTTTGGTTTTTATATATATAGATATAGATAGATAGATAGATAGATAGATAGATAGATACATACATACATACATATATAGATATATATTTATTTATTTATTTTTAATTTGTTTCTCTTTTCAGTTAATATTGTAAAGCATGTTGATTTTCATCCAGTCTTTGCATTCTACTTGGTGAGCCTTGTAACATCCTACTCCCTCCTTTCCATACCTGTAGCTCCCTCTACCCCTCCAGACTCATTTAACACCGGCTCTCTCTTTCTCACCTCCAGTTTCTCACAGACACTTTCACTCTCTCTTTCTTTGCACTTTCTCTCTCACAGACACACCGGTGATGGCTGTGTTTCTTAAATTCCCTATAACGATGCAAATGTTGAACAATCATTGCTCTATCTTGCACTGATGAAAACAAAGTTAGGTTCCACAGTGCAACAACATCGACTAGAGGACCGAGGCCATGAAACAAACCCTCTATCTGTGCATGGAATAGATGATGGCCATGGAACAAAACCCCTGTTGGACTGCATGTTTAAATCGATGCATTTATGATTTAAGGATAAAAGTGATCGCTGCCAAGGATCTTTTTGTTATTTTCATTTTCTTACTATAAGTTATAATAAGTATTGCTTCACACGTTTCTCCTGGGTGGGAAAGGCTTTAGATATCGAATAGCTATTATGCGCCCAGCAATGAATCTATTGAGTGGAGCATATGGGCACCTAAGTAGACAGCTGCAATATAATATGTTAATCTGCAAAAAAGAGAGAGGAGACCTTGCACACCTAATCTTTCACTGCACCCGAGTCAGGGCCTTTTGGGCCAAAATTACAGAATTCATCACAAAGGTAGTGGGGAGGGACATACAGCCAGGCTTTGTAGGATTAGCGACGGCCTTCATGGCCCCAGATCTCCAATCAAAAGAGGACGGCAACCTGATAGACCTCCTCCTCACGGCAGCAGTCAAAACGATACTAGCAAACTGGAAAAACACAGGGAAGGCCACCTTTAAGGGTTGGGTCAACTGGATCACCTTTCTGAGGGGGGCTGACAACATAGCGGCAACACATGCTCCCAACCACACAGCGAGAGGTGAAATGTGGACATCCCTAGACAAACACCTGGGCACGTACGAACCCCCATGAGATGGTCCTATAGGAGTCTCCACTTCACCACCGACCACCTGTGCTTGGCACAGCACAACCATGCGATAACTCAGCTCTATCTCCACTTCTTTTTCCCTTTCACCCTCTTCTCTCCATCTCTCACTCACTTTCTTTTTGAACAAGGGTGCAACAAGATTCAACAATGTGCCTATACTATCGATCTTGTGATATACGCTCCACCATGAAGCCCGCCAAGCCCGTTGTAACCCTTACGGAGTCCGCGAGGCAATGATATCACTGTACTGTATGTATATATGAAAACTTGCTACTAATAAAAAAATTTTTTGATGAAATAAAAAAAAATAAGTAGCCTACCAATGACACATTGTAAACTGTACAGCAAACATGTAATGTGATTTCTGTGCAGTGTTGCATTAAAAATACGTTTTTAAAAAAGGATAAAAAGTGATCGTTTCATAAATATTTAAGCCTGAAAAAAAGCAAAACAAAGTTGAGTGGGACTTTCACAAACAGACGCTGTGCAGATTGTTTAGTTTTCCACATTTTGAAGAGTGTTACTAATACAGCTCTAAACCTATCAGGTTAGTGGTACTGGAGCAGTGCAGCCACACCCTAGTACAAATGCACTTACCTTTGAATGCACGCGCACTTGATGTTTAAACCATTGAGAGCCATCCCTGAAATGCAGTCTAGTTTTAGTAAACACAGGACAGTGCACGTGGGCACCATTCATTTCACGCTGAAGGCTAACAGTCAGAGGTGGTCGAATGCAGTATCTATCGTCCACATTAGCAGTTCAGGGACCCCCACAGAGTCATTACTGGAAGCAGGGGACCCTAGCTTGAGCAGTTTCAATAATTTGAACTGCTAAACAATACACAAAAATACAGAAACAATGATACATCCCACAAATACCCAAATGATGAAATATTCCATTTAGTTCACATACAAAAGTAAATGTGCACTGTTTTAGTCTGATAATATTGTTTCATTTTCTATACAATTGCGGACCCGCTGAGTAGGCGTCGTGGCCACGTAGGGGTCCACAGACCACAGGTGAAAAAACACTGAATTACATTATTCCAGAATGGTGGAACCTTCTGATCGAAAAGGTTTCACAGAGGGACCAGTACTTGCTTGACTGGACAGCCTGTGACCCTGTGTACCCTCCTGACTCATGCACAAAACCCAAAAATAGCATGTTGGCTCGTGACAAAAAGAGAACAGTCATAAGTCAAATGTTGTGCAATGCGGCATTCTTAGGCTATCGAAGCAGATTCACAGCATGTGATGCGGTGGCCCTGGTAGCCATTTTCCGGTTCATCGAGTAAGATTCCCAGTCTTCCCTTATTAAACGAGTCCTTTTATTGGATGGAGCTTGGAAGTGCACTTTCTTCATTGAGAGCTACAGGTTTGTGCCTGGTGCCTCAAGAACTCTGGATACACAATGGCCAACATGGGTTGATTGTTCCAGCACTTCTGGTGCCATCTGTGACCCAGTCGCCCAGTAACTGTGCGGTACTAGGTGGACGGAACCCTGGCAGTCTGCCCGTACCTATAGCCAAGGATCAGTCCACGGACTATCGATACCCACACTGAAGACCCCTTGATCTCTTGGTACATCAACCCAAATCCCCCTCTGTGATCCCACCTTCTGCCTGACTTCCTGTGGCTGGTGATGGACACTTTATGTAGTCAGTGCTGAATGTGAGCCGGTGGTTGCAGTTGGGAGCCACCAGCATTCTTTTTTGGGGACAGAAACGTATTTGTAACCATTGGTATTGACCCAGAAGAAGAGAAAGGCACAAAAGGAGGAATAGGGGAGAAGACAAAGATGGAATATCAGTGACAAAGGGAGAGAGAAAGCACAACAAAGAAACTGCAACAGTGAGAGAAAGAGACCAGGGAGAGAATATGAGTGGAAGAAAGAGTCCTGAGGCTTAATTAAGATTATACAGCCTTGGCATTTGGAAACCTTGACATTTGGCAGCGGTGGCGGAGAGCTTCTGTGCACAAAATGTGTCCTTGGCAATTATTATTTTACAAAGTAAGCACTGTACGGGCCGTTTTTTTCATTTTGTGTGTTCAATTCTTTTTCTTCAGCTGGAGTTGACCTGCAGTATCTGAAGGACACCGTTGTATAGTAATTAATACTGGCAAATTAATATGATCACTTAACAGTTGCAAATACTTTTTTTCCCAGATGTGGGCAGGGGTGTTTGCTCCTCGGTGCAGGACTCCGAGATTATCAGTTTGACTCTCTCCCCCTCTCTGTTTAGAAAGACTTTACAATTGTTGGTTGTTTATCAAAACAATGTGTTTTTTCTCACTTACTATCCCTACCAATGCACGTCTCTCCCTCTTGCCACTTCCCCTTAAGCCCCTCATGTGCACCCTGCTTCTGGTATAATGTATTTTAACGTTATGTACCAGCGTGATTGTTGGGAAATCTGTAGCTCACACACCCCAGTCTTACTGACCAAGCTACGCCCCTGGATATTTAGAAGAAGATGGTGGGGCGCAGTGCTGCAGCAAATTTTGCAGCGATGCGCCCCGCCATTTCCAGAACGCAGGGATGCGTCGTATTTACAAAAATACGGCACACCCCTGTGTTTTTCCTGGCACTGGCGCTAAAAATAGCTGCCTAGTGCCAACATAGACACCCTTGAGCCATAGTGCAAGGGTGCCTGTGTTGATGGAAATTATTGTTTATGTGTAGGAAGGTGATCTTTCCTGCACATAAGCAATCAGTAATAACAATTTGTTACATCATGTGTTCTGCATTCTGCAACACATGAAGAAGTAGCAAATTGCCATTATTTAATGATTGTTTATGTGCAGGAAGGGACACCTTCCTGCAGAATGTAGCACACATAGAAATAACACAAACGAGGAGAAATGAAAGTATTTCTCCTCATTGCGCCATTCCTACGCCTGCTATTGCATGGTGTTAGGTTTTGGTGCTGTCCCAGATTTACACATCCGTATAAATCTGGGGCAGCGTCCAAAAGTAATGGGTGTTGCGGTGGAACGCCCACAGCAACACTCATTGCACGAACCTTACATACAGATACCTGCGTGAAAGGGTACCATATTTACAAAGTGGTGTTAAGCCACAAAAAGTGGCTTAACATCACTTTGTAAATATGGTGCAGGACACTGCGCCACCAGATTGTCGGTAAAAGTGATGTTCTAGTGGCGCAATCTCCTTGTAAATAGGTGCCATGGGGGTTGCTCATGCTCACACCCCTAATTAGAGCTAAGTTCTAGAAAACAGTGAAAGCACTTTTGCCCCACTTTTATTTTCAGGCTTTCCTCCTACTTCAAATTAGGTTTGACTAGAGGCAGTGCATATGTTTGAAAACTATGTGAAAATCCACAGCCAACATTTTTATATTTCTACAGGGAAGCCAGTAAAAACATTGTGGAAAATTCAACATATATATGGACATGCTGGTCTAAATTTAATGACTAAATAATCAAAGAAACTCGATCAAACTTTGTTTCTTCCTTTTATTTTCATCATCCTGAATATTTACAAAAACGCACTGAAATATTTAGCTCTATGTCCTACTTATGCACAGTTCCCCTCAGTTATGTTTTTTGTGCCCTGATGTCAAGATGTCCGCCCTTCCCACCCGCATCTTTTGTCAGTTCCTCTTTGGTTTGACGTACTGGCACCTGCCTCCACCCACACCTTGTCTCCTCCCCCTTTTTTGTGCTTGTGCCCCCAGAGCACACATTCAGTCATGGCAGGTAGATGAGAGCCTCCACTAGGGGAATGAGTCACCCATCGTGGCGACATTCCTGCATAAACTCACTCTGTAGGTGCCCACTCCCGAGCCCAGCCTAAAACTCATTGGAACTATAATGAACGTGTACCTCAGTCAGTGCCTATTATGTTTCACTTCTGCTTGATAGCTGCCTGTGGGTCTGCTTCTTTGGCCCATGTCATTCTTCCTTAATTTCTAGCAATTTTGCAGTATTTACTCGCCCTGGAAATTGAGACAGAGGTAAAGCAGAACAACATTTAAACATTTGCAAGATCTGTGGGAAAAGTCTAAAATATGCAGCCAATGCCAGAAATCACAAAATATAGATTCCCTGCAAAAAAAGATCTGAGCTAAAGATTTGGTCTGTTGCCAGGCTTTACTGTTGGTGTTGCAAGCAAACACTCTCCAACTCCTGCAAACGTCTTTCCTTTCTCTAATTGTGTAATACATTGTAACCCTATTTTTATCCACAAAAGTGTGCATCATCCTCCCTGTGGTAAGTTGGTCACAGCTCACCTCATCTGACAGTAGAGAATCACTGACACCACGAGACAATGAAAATTCAAGCAGATGACCGTAGCTATGTAGGATGCGGGATTACTCATCGGTATGCACTGTCCCCTGCAGCTGAAGCATGCAGTCCATAGGTACACAAGTGAACCTGCTAAGGCCTTTCACTCATCTACTACAAAAGCCCGTGAAGCAAGCAAGCAGAAGGAAAAAGACCAACTCCCAGCTTTGCCAACTACTGAATCCAAGCAGGGGAGGAGGGTAGATTGTGTTTTTTAAATGCAGAATATTGGTGAGGCATGTGTTTCCTTATGGAAATGGCACCAATTACCTAAAATGTAGAAAAGAATAATCCTCCATCAAAATTAGTACCAATCAATCTGGTACCACCCTCTTTTGAGACTCGGATATAGCTGAATATTTTGCCTCATATTATCAGACCCTTATACTCCTGAATCTACGCCTTCTGCGGAAACTATCAAGTCATTGTGAGCTCATTCTTCAATACATAAGTCCTCACCAATCAATCTTGCTTGTCTCGAGAACCCATTGAGCAAGGTGGAATGTATTAAGTGGTTAAAAGTCTTCCACCAGGGAAAGCACTCGGATTGGACGGGTTTTCTAGTCACATTTTATCTCCAGTTCTCGATATTGCTTTTTCTCAAATTATTCAAATTAATTACTCATTATCTCTCTTTCAATAAATCCTCAGGTTATTTTACAAAAGCTATGATTTGCCTTATTCCGAAAAAGGACAGGGATCGTTCTCAATGCAAAAATTACCGTCCGATATTGCTAAAACAACTGATTGTAAAATCTTTGCTAAAGCTTTGGCCCTTCGACTCAACAAATGTATGCTTGATGTGATCGATGCTGAACAATCAGGATTTGTTAAAAATAGGACCATTGAGGATAATTTGACTGTCCTTTTCAACATTCTCAGTAAAGCACCTTGGTAAAACACTCTCTTGCGGTGGTAGCTTTGGAAGCCAAGAAGGCTTTTGATCAGGTGGACTGGCAATTTCTTATGCAGCTCTCCGCTCTTCCTCCAACTCATTTCCTTGTTATATTGTAGTGTAGATCCTATTATCCCAATAGGCTCTGCGCATTGGAATAATACCTTCAATAGTATAGACCTAGGGCAGAGGTTAACTAGGTCTTCTACTGACGATATTAGACTTAAAGTTTTGTGTTTGCCAGCTAGCTCAGAGTTCACTAGAAACTTTCTCGAATAGGCAAGGACGATTTTAACCTCCCTGGATAGACAAGAAGGGATTTCGTTTCTGACAACCATAGAACATGACAACTTTGCTCTCCCCTAATCAAGAGTGTATCTCTAGAGTCGTGTGAAAACAAAAGACAACTTATTTTACTCAGTCTGTTCAGTGCATTCTTAGTTTCACCAGATTGTAGAGAAAAGGAAGAGACGGGCGTGTTCAATAAAAGATGTTATTTATTGATCAGTCTCTTTTCTCGTACAAGAGAAATGGATCGCTATTATTGCAATACTTATAGTTAAGTAAAGTGCATACAGTAAAAACAGAATTATAAAATAATACTGTAAACGCATTGATATGGTTTCTGAGCCATATGATACTTAAAATGGATAAAATAGATACATACATATATACATTGACTAATCGTACTCAACTGGTGCTTCTAACCACGCCTACCCCAGTGTACCTGACCTAAGCCTAATACGTGGGCGGGAGTAGATAAGTAGCAGTTTAAGTTAAGTTTGTTTTGCCAAGGGTCTGACTCAAGAATTCTCTGCAAGGGGTTATTCAGTTCTGTACCTGGGATCTAGAAGGCTGGAGGGCTGGTATCTCTTATCCCAGGTCTTGATATTCCAGCTGCCTGCAAGGGCGGCTGGAAGCGCCGGGCTGGATTTCTCGGCAGGAGAAAAGGCAGCGTTTCCTTCTCAGCGCGTCAGAAAGGAGGGGCAGCGTCTGTGGGCTTCGCTCTCAGCTGGGCTCCTCGGCAAGTCTCGCTGCACCAATCTTGTCACCACCACGTGTGTTTGCTTAAGGCAATGTCGGTAATATTTATACCTGAAAGGTGCCGAGATTGACGTAAGGATTGACATAAATACGTCAATAAGGATGTCATACGAACGGGTTCGTTCGCACATTCTTTACTGAAGTTCTTGGTGAAATCAAAACAATGGCTCCGGGGATTTCCCAGGTCGCTGTAGGTTTGATTTGTTTTGAGAACTCCGTATGCCTATCAGGGGGCTGGAGAAATAGCGCTTGCCTAATTAAATGGCATGCGTTATGACCTAATCAGATAACGCGCTTCTGTGCCGTAGTGTGGCTTAATCAGATAACGAGTTTTAGCGCCGTTGGATGGCTGCTAGTTAATTATTAACCAGACAAGGGTCAGGAATAGGGGGATCGATACAGTACCCATAGGAAATACATCACACCCACTCCACGTAGACTATGTCCATATTTACAAATCTAGGCATAGTAAAAAAACTAGTATTGCACGTGTATACCGTACCACCCCAAAATACATTTATATGCATTCTGAAAACTGGAAATATGAAATACACGAAAGATAATTATATGTACTATATGCACTCAAGCAGTATAATAATGCTACATCTATTACGCATACATCAAACTCAGCATTAATAAAAGATGAAATTACACATGAAATGGCTCTTAATACAGAAGAAAAGTGCGAGACCATTTCATCACAAAATAAAATATGTGTGAATATGCTAGAAGGTAGCTAATGTCTCTAGAGTACCTAAAATAGAAATTGAGTTCTCTAAGAATAGTTTCTACTTCAAGCTGAAGATAAGTGTCCCAAAAAATGTAAATATTTTAGAATTGAGGGAGGGAGAGAGAAAAAAATATTGTCCCGCTATCCTCAAGACTGTTGAGAAAGTTTACTTTCAAAGTTGAAGGCCAAATTCAGGTTGTAGGGAACGCCGTGTGCTGGCTTGCTCAAGTCATTCCTTATGCTCTGGTGAAAACATCATATCATTCAGACTGTTGAAAAAACTGTCAACAGCTTCTTGCGAAAGTTCCACTAACTCGGAAAAAGTTGTTACCATGCATTCATGAGCATGATTGCCTTCATTGATGTTATGATCAGCATAGCTGACAGAAGGTCGTACCTGATTGATGCTGCTTTCATCTCGTACTTCACTACCCCTCAATCGTAGTGGTGAAGTCTCCACGAATGCCGTCATCAGGATTGGTAGCCGCTGGGGGCAGCACAATGCATGAGCCGTTACCGGACCCAACAAGGTTTCTGCGTCCATTGGCACATCCGATTGTAGTGTCAGACAGGTGTCCAACACGCATTCTTCGCCGCATAGCAAGCACCTTAATACAGGCATAACACAACGTTGCCACATCGGTCTAAATGAAAGAAACCAAGTCATGTTCAAGTCCCGAAGCCGTGCTAGTCCAAGGACTTTAGTTATGCGGTCCCGGTAGCCAATGGCTAGGATCGTTTCTTCCCTTGTCGCAGGTGTTTTGTCTGTGACACGGTTTGCCATAGCGAAATAACAGGATCAAAAATTGGATGCCTGCCACTAGTCCCAAAAGGAGAGGAAGTCCGCCAAAGATGTAATGGACAAAGTCAGGAAAAATACCCAGGATGGCTTTGAATGGGGTTAAAGCTCCCGAAAACACTGTCTTAAATACACTTGAGACACCACTGGTATCAGAAATATTTAAGATTTCGTTCAGTATTTCTGCGAAATGTATGGGGTAATTAGTTGATAACAGTGAATGAATCTCTGCCGTTGTCCTTGCAACTTGGAGATCATACGTTTCTTTAGATGACGTTAGCCTGGTCGGCGTCTGTAGGAGCACTGTCTTCATTCTGCTTAAAGTATCAATTCGAATAGAAGCAATTTTCAAGCTGGGCCATAACCTTGCCTCCCTGTCAGGAGAATCGTTCGGGAACAATACTCGTTCACAGCACATGACCTTCGTAGTCACAGTTATGAGATAAGGTTATCCGGGCAGCAAACTACAACATCTGCGATCTACTATTAGAATGTAACTCCCATTCGAGAGTCTCCTAAAGAATGGTTCTATTTGTGTTGCAGGTGTACCAAGCTGGTGACATGAAAGGTTATTTGAAGTCCCTTCACAGGCTCCATGCAAACTAATACCCTGACACAGAAGTGTACCGCTTAGTGACCTCGCACAATTATTGCCACTAAGAAACACACTCTGGCCTTTATTACTGACACATGCGTGTGTATAGGGCAAGTTCCATGTTGACTTAATGTACCCTTTACCCAACCTTTCATACTGGCCTGCCTGTATATATTTTTGGCAGTATTGAAACCTGAAAGTTGATATCGGAATATTAATTATCCCATGTATTATCCATTCAATGACAGGTCGTTCTGACATTGTCAATGGTAATCTCTCGAGTTTCTCAATGCTCAGAATTGTATAATCAGCACCCTTCTGTGCCATACTGATTTGTTTATCAGTAAGGTTAAAGATATTAAATAATGACGTTGTGTTGATTAAACGCCAAGGCACATAGCCTGAACTCAGATTTTGTAACGTCCAGCCAAGCTGTACAATAGAACGCAATTGGGACTGACCGTGTTGCAACAACAGTAAGTCTTGCGATATTATATCGATTGCTGAAGACACAATGCTGTCCAGAGAATATATTCTGGAGGACAGAGTCATTAACCCATTGTCCACCACAGAAAGTGATTTTTCCAAATTAATACGGTCAATTTCCCGTATTTTCTCTGCTGTCTCAATTTGAGCTTCTTTCCAGGCTTCGTTATAAGCTGCATATATAGAGGCCGCTATGAAACGTTTTTGACGCTGTTTGCGTGGTCCCATAATGAAATCACGCAAGTCAGCACCTTCTGTAAGTAAAGTTAGGTGTTGCTTAATTTCTGCCAGTGTGGATGTTTGTAGCCATTGAAGGCAGAGCTTGCCCACACTGTAAGTGGTTATTATCCCTGGATGTTGTCTTTGGGAATATCTAGGGTCTGGCCTGGTCAATGTGAACCCCTGTATTTTGTTCAGGAATCTGTCTTGACAGTAATTTGTATCTGTGGGCCAGATCAACCATTGTTTCCATTCAGGATGTGTTCTGTTTTGGTTTAAAATATGGTTTACGTCTATCTCAACATCTATAGAGCTATTACTGTTCGTTGTTGGCTTTGGAATAGACGGTTTGTTTAAATCTTTGATTTTGGCTAGGCCAAGACAGGTAGTCTGTTGAATAGTGTCATTCAAAAATATAATTTGTTCTGGGATCATGCAGGCTCTAAACAATGATTCTATACCTTGTACTTGCCAATCTTTCGTACCCCAAACAGTTTTTGCTTCAATGTTATTATTCCAGAAATCAAAACCAAATGTATTCATTTGCTCAAAAAATGAATCTGAATATATCAATTTTGTGTTTGTAAGCATGGTCTTCGTACCTGTCTTATTTGACAATTTGAAATAAAATGTTTCTGCATTACTTGTGTTAAACCCTGAAAAGTATGAATATTTATCATAAAATGTTTTCGAGCTACCTTTTGGAGGAGTAGCACAATGTTCCCATTGGTTATAATTTAAAACATTTCTAGGTTGTGCAGATTTACGTAGGTAATGGTTACCATAGTGGTTATAGCAGAACATCTGATCATAATTAGACGAGCCCTGCAAATAATCATGTTCCGTAAATTTAGCAGACATCACTAGGTCAGACATCATATCATTAATACTTTCAAAGTCCCAATCATCAGCAAATGTGCTTGGTTTTACAAAGTCACTCAACGAGATCTTAAATTGGTGTGGATACTCAGGATTTCAACCGGACCATAGATTTCATAATCAGTATTGTCCCATGCTACCCCGCCGGGTATAGGATTGGCTGTGAAGTTGACTGAAGAAAGTTCTCTTTTCTCGACGTGTGAAGATGTGTGTGGTTTAAGGACCAAGTTGATTTTCTGGCTCGCTGTGTCCATTTTAGCATATTTTCCTTCAATGAAATGTCCCAAACATAGTACCATGATGAGCCAAAGTATGAGGATAAATGCACCTAATGCCACCCAAATTTCAATCCATGGAGAAATCAGATAGGTTTCTTTCAGTTGCTGAAAAAGTTCCTTTGCTTTATCTTTAAAAGTTTTTGTTGATGGTTGTTTCTTAGATTCACTCAGATTTTCAGATGAATCATCGAAGTTGATGAAGTAGCCGGATGCTGTTCTGTCAATTGTTCCAATTGCTTCTGGATTATTTTTTGTTCTAGAAGTTTCCTTTGTATCATCAGCATAGTCATATGTTACTTCATTGTAAGTTGGTGTGTCTCGACTAAATGTTTTTATTTGGGTTTTTAGAGGTTTAAGTTCCATTGCTTTGTTGCACAGTCCTTGTTGATGTTCTGTAGACATTTCGAATGTGATTAGTCTCTTAGTTTGAACCTCTGTATTAGTAGAAAACATTGGTGTTCTACTACTTCGTGGGAGTCCACTAGGCCTACTGTTTGTTATCGGCCACATGATTGTGGTTTTACCAGGTCGATGGATACAACTCTGTTCTCCTTTTTACCAGCAAGGGGCGGTAGTACTACCGATCTTGTCCCGTTGACAGACAAGACAGGAACTGCTTTCCTGTAAGAAGGCCCAAATTCCTTCTTTACCGCGATCTTCTCTCTGACTAGATCCCCGACTTTTGGAATCCAGACAGGCCTTGCTGGGACAGGTGGTTTTTCTTCAGTGGTTGTTGGCTGCTGTTTCAACTTTATGTTGCTCAGGTCTTTCCTTGTTTCGTTTAAGTCCTGCAAAATAGCCAAACGATCTTTGATATCAAAGCTTTTGTCTTTAACCACTGAAGTCTGACTATCAAGATCTTGGATCATCATTCTAGTCCCGAACAATAGTTCGTACGGACTGAGTCCTTTCAGAGAATTTCTTGGCAGGTTATTTAGACTACGTTGGACACGTATTAAATGTTTGACCCACCCAGCTCCCGAACCTAATACCTTTTCTGTTATAGATTGCTCTATGCCTTGGTTTTTTCTTTACACCATCCCGTATCCCTCAGGAAGGAAGTGAGAAGAGTCCCGCTATGAAATGCTCATTTGGCCATGCTTCCCCATAAGCTTGAGGGCTAAAGAGAAAATATTTGTCAAAACGTAGCATGCTCCTAGCGTATATGCCATTATAGACTTGCAAATCTTTTTATAATAGTCCTGGCGTCAGCCGAAAGTTGGGGTCTACTTTATAAGTGAAAACTAGTCTTTATTTGTTAATTTTGTGCATTATTCATACTGGTTATATTTTTTATTGTTGATCCATTCTGGAGTGAAACGCCATGTTAATATACCGTTTCTCTCGCCACTGCGATCTCTGTTGCAGTCTGGGCAGTTTTTTACAAAAATGTGATGATGCAGGCTCATGCCTGGCCACCAGTACATTGATTGCAATTCTTCCAGTGAATCTTTAAGCTTGAGGTGTCTTAGACCCTCACCCATATGTGCGTCTGCTATTAACAAGCTTCTCCTGTCCGTGTTTGGAATCACTCTATCCCCCACTCCAGGGATTCGAGCAAAAGGAACGGAGTTTGCATCGATTATGTATGTATAGTTGAGTGGGTAATTGATCGGTAGCGCTGAGCAGTCGCTTTTTGATGACGTTTTCACCGCCAGCAATGTTTCACCGTCAATGTATTTTACTGTATGCTTTTTTGTAGCTACGTAAGCCGGTTTAGTTGCTACCGCTGTGGCTGTCTCAGCCAATGAATTCCCTGCAACGTGAACGCCATCACGCTGATGACTCAGTGAGTGTATCACGTGAGTTTTTGGTAGTTCTTTCTGCAAAAGAACTATTTGTTCCCAAAGCACTTTTTGCTTTATTGTTGCACCTGTGTCATCTTTGTAACCGTTTTGAATCCATTCCTGCAAATCGTTATTGTATGCTTTGACGCAGAAATACGAATCGCACACTATAAGTGTCGGGAATTCGCGATCTGCATTTTCTAGCGCCATTTTTAACGCTATTATTTCAGTCTGTTGTTCTGAATTATTTTCCACTGAGTGTGTTTTTGTCAATAGAGGTCTTAGTTTACCTCCGCGCCACACTTCTTTTGTAATTCCACATGTGGGGTTGTATGCTTGGTCTCCCCAATTTGAGGGTGAGCATATCCGTCTGTATAGATTACACAGGCGTACTGTCGTAAGGGCAGAATATCGATTGGCAGAGGGTATTCTCTCTCATATTCTAGATATTTTAATTCCTTCAATTCTGGATCAAAATAGTAGTAAACTTTTTCTGTAGTAATAGAATTTACCCATTGTATCCATTCTGGATTCAATGCTGTAGTTGGTAAATTACATGGGGTTGTTAATGCCTCAAAGGCTGATTCTGCTGTTCTGACTGTGATACGTCTACCGTCAGCTTTGTCTTTTTCTCTTGCTATAGCCGTTTGAACCGCATGAACAATGTTTTCCTTAATACTGAACTTCTTTTCAGTTTCTGTGTACAAGTGTGATTTGTATGCAATTGGTACCTTTTCTCCCTCATTAGAGGTCAGGTATGTGAATCCGCATCTTCCTGGGATGACTCGAATCACAAGGTTGCGTGTGTTATCACGTGTTTGTAATTGTGTTTTAATTAACATGTCTGTTTGTAAGGATCTCAAAATTTCTGTGTGTTTTTGAGTCCAATTGATTTTTTTAAAATCTGGTTTTATTAGATCATAAAGGGGTTTGACCCTTTCTGCGTAATTTATAATGTAAGTTCTTCCGAAATTCAGGAAGCCTAGAATTGACTGTAGGTTTTTTAGTGTTCTAGGTGCTTGGATTACAGCACATTTCTCTTGGAAATTGTCAGCCAGGCTTTTGCCTTCACTTGATAGTTCATATCCTAAAAACAGGACTGTTAGATGGGCAATTATGGACTTTTTAAAGTTGAATTTGTAACCCTCTGCTGCGAACCCAAGTATTATTGTGTTCACTCTCTTCAAGTGAGTATCCAAGTCATCATCTGTTAGATAGATGTCATCGACATAAGATAATGCCTCGTCATCATATGTTTGTAGTAACTCTGTTACTCTCGCTGAGAATAATCCTGGGCTGTTCTTGAACCCCTGGGGTAAACGACAGAAATTTTTTTGCGCGCCATTTATTGAGAACGCGGTCAAATATCTGCTCTCTGGTGCTATATTCTGACAAAAGAATCCATTAGAGATGTCTAATGTTGTTTTGTATTTTTTGCGCACTATGTTATTCATTAGTGCAGCACTATGCGAGTTTTGTACTGCAAAGGTTTTGCAACATGAGTTAAGGTGTCTGTAGTCCAAAACAAGACGATATGAATTGTCTGGCTTGGAGACAGGAAACAAAGGATTGTTCATTTGTGAGGTGCAAGTTTCAATCACCCCCTGGTATTCAAGTTGATCTAGGATCTCTTTTACCTGTTTTTTAGCTTCTTGCTTAATTGGGTACTGCCTCTGTGCAGTAGGTTGTGATTTTAACTGGATTTTGTGAGGAGGAGAGTCCTCATCCCATCCCACATGATTTTTATATAAGGCAGGAGCTTGAGCTACTGCCCACTTTCTTGCAAGTGTATATTTTTTATGTATTGGAATATGATTTGAGAAGGCAGGCATAATTATTTCTTCGCCATGAGGGCACTCCCTGACAAACGCTGGTGGCCAGTCTCTTTCAGCTAGAAGGATGTCATAGCCCTTGGAGAGATTATCCCAAAATAGACCCCTTATTTTTCTAGTCTTATCCCCCTCTATACGCAATGTTATTTCATATATTTTATGAGGTTTGCTAACTCTGGTGTCTGCAGTTTCCACTTGAAGATATTCATTTGTGTCCACTGTCTCCAGATGATTCATAAGGAATTTGCGAGCTATGCTCACTTCTGCTGCGCTGTCTAGCATTGTCTGAGCCCATTCTCCGTTTTTCAGCTGTGTCCTCAGTATTCTCGGCATGATTGATTACTTTAATACTGGCTACCTTCTTCTTTGGAAATTGTATTTTTTTATTTTGATGAGCAGGTTCCTTGTCTTTGGACTTGACGTGCTCTTCCCTGTGTTCTGATCATCCTCTTCTTTCCGATTTCTGCGAGGAAGTCTGAAAAGATTGAGAGGGACGTGTATCAATATCTTGATATTTATCAGGTTTCTTTATATTATCCCTATTTCTAAGGTTGTATTTTTTCACAGAGGCCTCCCTTTGGGGAGACTTGCGTCCTTGGTCAGGAGATCTTTCTCTCCGCTGAGGAGACCTTCTTCTGGACTGGAATCTTTTTTCTTTAGGATTGGATTGTTTATTTCCATCCCAGCTCTTTTTTTGAGTGTTTAGATTATTTTTAATAAATACCTTTTCTGGACTTTCAATTAGTTGGGGTTTCACCGGTATTCCACCCAAACTATCTCTTCCTAGTTCTTCCTAGGATTTTTCTATAATCCTTGCAATTTCAGATGGTTGGTCTGCTATATTTGTCTCTTTTAACCTCTGGCGGATCGCCACATTTGCTGCTTCTCCCTTTATGTTGGCTAGTAATATTGCCGAGACCTGCTTGAAGTCTTTCAGTAATTTCATACCGAGAGTTAAAGCGGGTTCTGGACCGTATTCATCTTGAATTTGTTTTAGCACATCTGGTATTACTGACATGGATGGTACACCATGTGTTTTTGTGTAAATGGAAGCAAAGACTGTTCCCCAAGTGTCGCAGTCCTCCACATGTGGTGCGATTCCCATTGGAAGACAGATAGTCAGAATCCTGTGTTTCTCAACGGGGGTGGTATCTGGAAACACCGCCTCTATTTGAGTGATTTTTTGTGCTAACCAGAATGGAATTTGTTCCCTTTTAGCCGGTACTTTACCTAGACAGGACTGTATGTTCTGTGGTGTAATTTTATTTGTGTTCCCCTGATGAGGGGTCAGCTGTGGAATTTTAATTGCTGGTTGGATTGTTGAAGTCCGCATTACATATTGGACTAATTGTCTATGTATTTTAATTAGCTGTTTTAGCTGTGCTAAAAGATCTGGTGCAGGCATTTCTTCAATGTCTGGATGTGGTGTGTATCCGGCTAGGACCGGCCACGTTGCTCCTGGTCTACCTAGTGGACCGAGCCTGGTGATGTGATTATTATGTTTTAGGGCGCCATTAAACAAGAGCAGGTGCTCTTGGAATTTGAGTGGTATTTCCACCTCCTCGAAAGGAGTGTACTCATTAGGAGGTTCCTCTATTTTGTAATAGTGGAAGTCCTTTGTTACAGCGTTTGCTGCTGGAAAGTTTATCCATGAATAGAATACCTCTGTCTGCCGATATTCGTGTGCCTCAATTACGAATATGACTGTACCACCTCTCGGTGTCAGTCCGTTTTCTATAAGTTTTAAAGTTATAGATTTTCTTATGTTGACCGGGATGAGTATTATATCCGGGTCATTTTCCTGCAGAGTATTATCAGCTGCTAGTAGTTCAACTGCTATTCTAACTGTCTCCCTTTCTTCATCACTGTCTGTCATTTTACTGACAGGAAGGTTATTCTGTTTGTTTGCAGATCAGGTTTCTTATGGAAACAAAGATTAGATGCACAATATTTTGGAACAGTGTATCCTTCAACGTTGAATAGACCAAGAACCATACATAGGAGTTTCCTCCTGCGAGGTTTGGCGGATATTAACCTTTCACCCACTCCAGACGTCTTTGGAGTATTATGGGAAAAAAGGGGCTCTGTGTGAAAAAGCACGACTGAGTTACTCTAATGTCTTGCGTTAGTTTTATCGCCTATCCAAACGGTTGGGCGCCATGTAGTGTAGTTCCTATTATCCCAATAGGCTCTGCGCATTGGAATAATACCTTCAATAGTATAGACCTAGGGCAGAGGTTAACTAGGTCTTCTACTGACGATATTAGACTTAAAGTTTTGTGTTTGCCAGCTAGCTCAGAGTTCACTAGAAACTTTCTCGAATAGGCAAGGAGGATTTTAACCTCCCTGGATAGACAAGGGATTTAGTTTCTGACAACCATAGAACATGACAACTTTGCTCTCCCCTAATCAAGAGTGTATCTCTAGAGTCGTGTGAAAACAAAAGACAACTTATTTTAGTCTGTTTTTATTTAGTCAGTCTGTTCAGTGCATTCTTAGTTTCACCAGATTGTAGAGAAAAGGAAGAGACGGGCGTATTCAATAAAAGATGTTATTTATTGATCAGTCTCTTTTCTCGTACAAGAGAAATGGATCGCTATTATTGCAATACTTATAGTTAAGTAAAGTGCATACAGTAAAAACAGAATTATAAAATAATACTGTAAAAGCATTGATATGGTTTCTGAGCCATATGATACCTAAAATGGATAAAATAGATACATACATATATACATTGACTAATCGTACTCAACTGGTGCTTCTAACCACGCCTACCCCAGTGTACCTGACCTAAGCCTAATACGTGGGCGGGAGTAGATAAGTAGCAGTTTAAGTTAAGTTTGTTTTGCCAAGGGTCTGACTCAAGAATTCTCTGCAAGGGGTTATTCAGTTCTGTACCTGGGATCTAGAAGGCTGGAGGGCTGGTATCTCTTATCCCAGGTCTTGATATTCCAGCTGCCTGCAAGGGCGGCTGGAAGCGCCGGGCTGGATTTCTCGGCAGGAGAAAAGGCAGCGTTTCCTTCTCAGCGCGTCAGAAAGGAGGGGCAGCGTCTGTGGGCTTCGCTCTCAGCTGGGCTCCTCGGCAAGTCTCGCTGCACCAATCTTGTCACCAACGCGTGTGTTTGCTTAAGGCAATGTCGGTAATATTTATACCTGAAAGGTGCCGAGATTGACGTAAGGATGGACATAAATACGTCAATAAGGATGTCATACGAACGGGTTCGTTCGCACATTCTTTACTGAAGTTCTTGGTGAAATCAAAACAATGGCTCCGGGGATTTCCCAGGTCGCTGTAGGTTTGATTTGTTTTGAGAACTCCGTATGCCTATCAGGGGGCTGGAGAAATAGCGCTTGCCTAATTAGATGGCATGCGTTATGACCTAATCAGATAACGCGCTTCTGTGCCGTAGTGTGGCTTAATCAGATAACGGGTTTTAGCGCCGTTGGATGGCTGCTAGTTAATTATTAACCAGACAAGGGTCAGGAATAGGGGGATCGATACAGTACCCATAGGAAATACATCACAATATTACTCTCACTGTTCCTCTGTCTTGGTTAATAGACTTCGATCCACATACTTCCCCCTTAAAAGAGGCACAAGGCAAGGATACCCTTTATTGACTTTATTATTTGTTCTAGCCCTGGAGCCTTTCTTATATCGTTTGAAACATTCTGATGCTGTTTCTGGTTGCCAGCTATGTAATGTATACATTAAATTTACAGTGTATGCGGTTGAAATCCTTCTTTACATCTCCAAACCAGCATACTGTCTTTCTCATTTCTTTGAAAAGTTAGGTGCATACTCCAGAGTGTCTGGTTACAAACGATATATAGGCAAGTCCAAAGTAATGGCCCTAAACACATTTTGTTTAAAATCCTCTTTTGCTGGAACAGGCTTCTCATGGAACCCCAATAAGATCAAATGCCTAAGAATCTTATATCAGAACAATCTCAGGGATATACTTCATTCGAATATAGATGCCTTCTTTGTAAAAATTATCTGCTCACCTTCATTCATGTCATGGTGGGGTCACCTTGATACTATTAAAATGATGTTTCTTACCATCATTCATTTTTATCTCATGATGCTGTCAATAAAAATACCTAATAAGTTCTTCATAGCTATAGATAAGCGTTTATCCAGATTCTTGTGGAATGGAAAGCCAACTTGTATCTCCTTGCAACCCATTAAACTATCTAAATATTCCAGAGGGGTCAACTTCTCTGCCTTCTCTCATCATCACAAAGTATTTGGTCTTAAACATGGTCAAGATTGTTTTCTCGACTCCTCAGACTCTCAATCCAAACTTTGAACCTCTACAATATTATGCTGTGGAATATTAATAGTCTTTTAGATGGGATCATGCACTCCTCAGTGTTATGCCACACCCAGTGTTTCCTACCATCCATATTGATGCTTCAGGAGACCCACTTACTGCGCTCTGGTTGTCCATTCGACACGGTTTTGACAGAGTCCATCATGCTGGGTTTGCTAGGTTGCCCCGGGGGCAACGATTCTCCTGCATCAGGCCTGTCCCATGGTAGTGACTCAGTCCTGGTCCGATCCTCAGCACCAGTATATCACACTGGCGGGCTTATTGGAGGGCTGCCCACTGACACTCCTATGTATTTACGCCCCTCCGTAGCATAGGATTCCTTCCTAACCACACTCCTTAGGCATTGTAGTTCATCTCCAGTCTAGCTTCACCCTCATGGGAGGGTGGTTAACTCAGTCATTCATCCCACTGGTCAACCATCAGACACTCATTGCAGCAGAGCCAGATCGCTTCACAAATGGGCAAACACTCTGGGCCTCTGCGATATATGGAGGATCTGGAACCCTTGACAAGAACAGTACACATACACACCTTGGTGGCACTCCATACCCATGCATGTATTGACATGCTTTTTCTGCCAGCCTTAGATGTCCTTTCATGTACAAATCCTCCCCTGTTGGATCTCCAATCATGCCTCGCTACTACTCTGTATTGGGGAGTCCAGCACAACTCGCCACCCCTTATGGCGACTTACAGCTTGGCACCTTCAAGAGAAGACCTGCACCTGCACTTTGAGGCAAGAAGTCACGACGCAATAGTTCCAACTCAATTCTGGGTCCACGCAATCAGCGGGCACTTTATGGGCCATATGCAAGGCCACCATGCGGGGGCACACAAAGAGTCTTCTTAGGCATGCAGAACAATAGAGCCACCAGCATATCTCGCAATTGGAAACCCAAGCCCTTCAGCTGGAATCGCAACTTCCTGCGGCAATGCAGAGTGACACTAGCAGGCACTTGTCACTGATTCTTAAGGAGATGAGACTCCTCACCTTAGAGGCAGCAAAACAAATTTGGCGAACATCCACAGTGCAGATCTATGGCTGGGAAGATAAGAATGGGAAACTACTGTATTGGTTGATGTTCTGACCACTCGCCAATTTGGTTATTCCAGAGATAACAGATGGTGATGCGGCGTCCCCAGCACTTCCCCCGCTGTCGTCAACCCTTTGCAGACTACTATTCGTTGCTTTACTTGGCTTCCCCATGACCGGCAGTGGAGTTGGTTGCTCCCCTCCTTGATAAGATACCGCTGCCCGCCTTTCTGATGTTGAGCGTCGGTAGTTAGAACAACGAATTACGGCAGAAGAGATTGGCGAGGCCATTTCAGCAATAGCCACTGGAAAAACGCCAGGCCCAATGGTTATCCTATAGAATTTTATGTCTTATACAGAGATGTCCTTCTTCCCCACCTGCTGGTCCTCTACCAGGAAGCAATCAAACTTGGTTCCTTCCCAGGCGACTTAGCTCAAGCAGCAATATTATACCATAAGCGTGGAAGGGTATACTCAGATGTGAGTCCCTTGCTCATTGCACCATCAGGATTCAAGCAAGCCGGGCCGACGACGGCTGAAATGCCAGAAACCGGTCCCCGGAAGCTTGTTTCCTTCCCAGTATAAGAATTGGCTTGGTAGTTTGGTTTGCCCTGTTCCCATCATGCACTGGGACAGGAACAGACTAATTTGCATATAGCCAAGTTCTGAGCTGGGATGGTGCAGTGAGCTAAAAAACGGTGATGGATCAAGCCCTGATCTTTGGACTGGGTAAGAGTGGTCTGCTTAATTCAGGCACTCTGTTCATCACCACCCCCTTTTCTGAATCATTTTGTCCACCATAAGCGTGGAAGGGTATACTCAGATGTGAGTCCCTTGCTCATTGCACCATCAGGATTCAAGCAAGCCGGGCCGACGACGGCTGAAATGCCAGAAACCGGTCCCCGGAAGCTTGTTTCCTTCCCAGTATAAGAATTGGCTTGGTAGTTTGGTTTGCCCTGTTCCCATCATGCACTGGGACAGGAACAGACTAATTTGCATATAGCCAAGTTCTGAGCTGGGATGGTGCAGTGAGCTAAAAAACGGTGATGGATCAAGCCCTGATCTTTGGACTGGGTAAGAGTGGTCTGCTTAATTCAGGCACTCTGTTCATCACCACCCCCTTTTCTGAATCATTTTGTCCACCATAAGCGTGGAAGGGTATACTCAGATGTGAGTCCCTTGCTCATTGCACCATCAGGATTCAAGCAAGCCGGGCCGACGACGGCTGAAATGCCTGAAACCGGTCCCCGGAAGCTTGTTTCCTTCCCAGTATAAGAATTGGCTTGGTAGTTTGGTTTGCCCTGTTCCCATCATGCACCGGGACAGGAACAGACTAATTTGCATATAGCCAAGTTCTGAGCTGGGATGGTGCAGTGAGCTAAAAAACGGTGATGGATCAAGCCCTGATCTTTGGACTGGGTAAGAGTGGTCTGCTTAATTCAGGCACTCTGTTCATCACCACCCCCTTTTCTGAATCAAGCAGCAATATTAGTCATACCTAAGACGCTTCCCTCATCAGTTACTTGGTCGAATATCTTCCCATCTCCCTCATTAACAGCGAAGTAAAAATCTTCGCAACCATTGTGGCCTACTGCTTGTGTAGGGTCCGTCACACCCTAATCCACTTGGACAATGCAGCTCTATGCCTGCCGGAAGCATGAGGTACTGACTGCAGCGTCTTCACGTGCTGCCTGCCCACTGCTATTCCCTGCCCTCCCAATTAGTTTTGCTATTGATAGACTTCGAAAGGGTGTTCGATACTGTGGATTGGGGCTACCTGACCAGAGTGTCAGAAAGGTTGGGGTTTGGACCGCAATTCCGAGGTCTGCTCCAAGTTCTTTACTCTAACCTGATGGCCAGAGTGCAGATTAATTGGATGGTTTCTGCTGAGTTTTCTATACTACGAGAAACCCGCCAAGGTTGCCCTTTATCCCCCCTCTTTTTTGCACTAGCTATTGAGTAAGGGCGGACGGAGCTGGAGTAGTGCCTCTATGCAGAGTTCCACGGAGTTTGAAAAAAAAACTCAGTGGAACTCCGCTCCGCTCCCTCCCAAATTAATTAAAAATTAAAAAAGAAGACACTTACCTGTGTGGCTGCCTCCTCCTCTGCCTGGCCGATCTCCTTCCTGCTCCTCGCCGTCCTTCTTCAATGAAAAAACTCTATGTTGTTCATCTTGCAGGTGCCATGCCGGTAAGTGCCTTCTTTTTTAATTTTTGATTAATTTGGGAGGATGGAGGGGCAGGGTAACTTCGCTCCGCCACGGATTCAGAGTTTTGCCTAAATTCCGCATTCGCAACAGAGCGTGGAGTAGGCAATCATCCGCAGACTCCGCTGGGCGGAGCGGAGTTACCCGCCCGGGGTTGCTATTGAGCCCCTTGCAAGGCTTATACGTTGCGACAGAGACATATAGGGATGGGTATGGGCTGTGGAACATGAGGACCACATAGCTCTGTATGCGGATGATGTTCTTCTGTACTTGGCAAAACCAGCTACTATTGGCCCTCGATGCCTCCAGCTGCTGCAAATTTTCGCGTAGGCCTCAGGATTAATAGTTACCTCCGCCAATCCAAGCTGGTCCCATTGGCTCCCTCACGAGACTGTGTGGATTGGCAAATATCTATCTCAATACGCCATCTTTGTTACCAGTACTTAGGCATCCAGGTGGCCCTGGACCCAGCGCTATCATAGTTCCTTAACATAGCCGCTCTCACTCATAAGATCAGGGAAGATCTCAGGAAGTGGTAGACACTCCCATTAAACATCCTGGGGAGAATAAAGCAGTATAAAATTATGATATTGCCATGATTCCTCTATCTCTTGCAAAATGTTCCTTGAGCATTTCCCCATTTCTGGTTTCGGGAGATGGAATAAATAGAGATTTCCTTCCTATGGCACAACTCCAGACCGCATTTGGCACTTGGGACCTGCCAGCGTGTCCCATGCGGTGGCAGTCTGGGCATGACTAAACTGTATTTGTATCATCTAGCATCTCACCTCCTGATTGTTAATGACTGGCTCTGTGGTGGGTGGTTTCACCCAGCCTACAGGTTAGAACTCAATTTGTTAGGTTTCCCCCGAATACTGGCAATGCTCTACAAAGACACAATTCCCAACACGCTTCTAGAGGTGACCCAGCTGGTATTTAACAGGTGGAAGGTGGTCCATCGACACATGGGATGGTGGTCCAAACTCACCTAGCACACACCCCTGTTGTATGGCACATGACTGAAATAAGTAGTATCCCTAGATGGCTTTGCTCTGTGGGACTCAATCGGCATGACGTTGAAGGCTATCCATATGTCCTCCTTTCAAGATCTTCAATGTGGTTACTCCCTGTCTGGAACGAGGTTCCATAAATATTTGCAAATGTGTCACGCGCTGTGTGTCTAAGTCCCCCCTGATTCTCCAATCCCAGAATTCAATGCAATAAAGGTTAAGATTATGATGGGTGCTTTGGGCAGAGGGGGGTGTCTAAGAATTATTGCACACTAATCATCAAAGCCCCGTACACACTGTCCTCTATAGAGCCCACTCGGAAGAGTGGCTCTGTCCTATATAGGATGCAACAGAAACACAGTGTCCTGAGAGGTAGGATTCAGTAGACAATTACAACAAGCATGCACATAGCATTACTTTGAAAGAAAGAAGGAGAATACTCGTTTGTATGACAATAGATAGTTATTCATCTTTATATCATATCAGTAGTTCCAGGGTCGGAAGTATACAGTTGAGAACAGCACTGCATAAATTAACTGGGTGACAACCACATGAAACTTGGTGCATAAACGTGTACAAAAGTGCAAATGGCGACGCAAGTGAAGGTGAACAGCATTGGTGGCGCACTGTGCATAAGGTGCAAGTAATTTACAGTGAGTGGCTCAGCGGCGCATGTGACAATGTGATATCACAGTAGGCAGGATTAATTTCATTTAATGGTAGAGCCACAAGAGAGGAGTGCGCCTATTGTTTAGGCTGTTTGGTCGACGGCGTTTCGCTCTGGATTAGTTCGGATCATCATCAGGACTTGGTTGTCTGAATGTAGGAATGCTGGATAGGGATCCGAATGAGTGGAGTCCTCTTTTATTGTCCTTGAAGGGAGGTCGTGGAAACTTGTGGAACCCCACTTAAGGATCATCTGCAGGTTGCAGGAGGGTACTTAGAGATTCTTTGACCCAATCGGCCGTGTGGATCAGCCGGGATTTCGTACGCTGTGTGAATCGGCACACGTGGCGCTGCCTTGAGGGTTGGGCGTCTGTCCTATATAGGACGCAGATTGGCGAGATGCACTAATGGCCCCCAGGTCCCTCACTATCTCATCTCAGCTTCGTTTAGTACAAGCATATTATCTTCAGGGGTAGGGTTTTTAGATAATGCATTGCTTCAGCCTGGTTGGACCCCCACCAACCAACGTTCCAGCAATGGCTGGCTCGGCTATTAGTGGTGTATAATTTAGAAAAGGCTGCTAATGCAGGAAAGGGTACTCAGGCACAGAAACCGGGATGGAATATTTAGGATCGACTCACCAAGTGGGCTAGTCAATCATCTAATTAGGGGAACTCTAGGGGATTCCTGACATGGTACTTGGCTGATATTGCCCTTGTCACTTTAATTGGTAAGGGGGGCTATTAGCCGAGATAGAAATGTACTGAATTATAATGAATTGTTGTTTTATAAACTACATCTGTGTAACCGTATAGGTGATGGTAAAAAAGTTTGCTGGTTGTTTTGTATGACCATACAACGTGTGGGGTAGGGTGGGGGGTGGGGAGTTTGGGTTTGGTATTTATGTATATATTTAAATCTGCAAACAGAAATATTTTTTTTAGGGGAATACTTGAGAGTGTGGAAGGGACTCATGCAGACAGAGGTCCCCTGGGGATGGCACTGATAGTGGCTAATCCTGATATAGCTGCTCACTGGAAGGCTTCCAAGCCATCAACACAATAGCGACGTGGGGTAGACTGATACGCCCAGCAGAAGTCAGTGTGTGAGCGTGAGGTTTTTCTGATAAACATGCCAAAGTATGGAGGAAATGGCTTGGGGAGTGGGACGTGGGATCATTGTGAGGATAACGTGATATTGATGTACATTTCTTGGTGTCCACTTTTACTCGCAGTAATGTTAATTATATTGCTATTGGCCTCCCTCAGGAGCTGACTGTTGGTGTTGATGTGGCCTGTTATAACTGTTGAAAATAATAAACATTTATAAAAAACAAAAAAGGGTCTATTTACAGTTTCTCAGTTATTTATCAATAATAATGTCATTATCCCTTTTGAGACCATCGCTTCTTCTTTAAATATTTCTTCAAAATAACTCAAACAGTATCAGCTACTGGAAACACTGCTGGCTTCATTCAACTCTAACCTCACTGCCTACTTGTTCCATTCAGGAATAAAGTCCACAACTTTCCCTCACTTATATTACTCCCCCTCCAAAACATCACTGGTTTATAAAACACAGATTCCTCCCCCCTTCTGACTGTCCTAAAACCACGTTGGAGCTGATTTGGGAATCAGATTTGCTTTTCAGTTGGCCTGTATCAACCTGGCAGAACATTTGGGAAAAGATTTATTCTACTGCACGCTCAGCCAATCTCACTCAAACATTATATTATTTTTGTGACAGACTTTATCATACAGCAACATATGTTTGAGATCAAATTTGCTCAAACAGGACACCTGTAGGTGTTCTAATAATAATTAGGGGTCCCCATTTTATGGTATTTTTTTTTAACATTGTCGTCTGTATTTATCCATATTTATTTTGTGGGCATCTTTTTGATATTTATCCATATTTATTTTGTGTTTTGAGAATGAATGGAGGCATAAAATGGTATATTTCCACGTGTATCTAATTCTTGGACATGCACTCATACATGGATGCCTGTCGCATTTTAGCAAATTAAGCAACCAATATAACAAAACACTATACTCACAGCAACATATTAGCGTTATACTACAAATATATGTTAACATATGCCTATTTAAGGAAACCTCATCCTGTTTTTTAACTCTCCATGCTGTCTATCTGCTCAGCTGTTGCCTAGAATTCAAGAAAGATGGCATGGTGAATCTCTCACAAGCACCATTTCCAGTATTTTTAAAAAATAAATCCAGTCAGAAAACACATTGTTTTCTGTCTGTATTTATCTGTAAAAATCTGTAAAAATCGAACACTAGAAGCCTTAATAATAATCCTGGTACCTACCTTCACATTTTCTTTTATTGTCTTAAGGTGTCTCACTTTTGGGTTCAGGTATGGAGAAGAATAGGAGATGCCACTCAGGTTCACAGCTCATTCTCAATTATTGGATTGTTTCTTGAGGGAGTCAGTAATTCATGGCCTCTTCATAGAATGCTTTGCAAACTAGTCGATTTCTTGCTTGCGATTGGCTTACAGGTGGTCGCATGTAATTGGAAATCATCGGATAATATTACCCTCCAACAGTGGTGAATCTGGTTTGTCGCAACCATTGATTGGATCGCTACAACTTGCATTCTATATTGTTAGTAGCTAAACATGACATATTGTAGGATCCTTTGACTCATTATTTAACTTTACATACTAGTATACAGTTTAACTATCTTTCTATTTAGTTGTATAATGCTTGGACCATTGTTATATTTAACTCATTATTACTATTATTATGTTTTTGCTCTTAGTATTGTATAATGCATTTATATAAAGTTCTTCAGGAAATAAGTTCTATTATAGTATATTAAGAGGGTAATCTCTTCTCTTCTCTCTCTCTCTTTTCTCTAACTTTATTTTCTCCTTCACCCTTTTCTTTTAATTCTTTTCTTTTTTCTCTCCTCTCCTTACTTTCATACAGACCAGCTTTTAATTTAAGGGCTTTTCTTATAGTCTTGATTTTAGCATATACTTTATAATTTTCCTTCCTACTGTACTTTATTTAGTTAATGGACTGTTTTATTGGTGTTTATGTATTGCTATTTTGCCTTAAAAAAAAAACTAAAACAAAACAATCATGCAAATGGCAATGGGGCTCCACGGGCGGAAGCATTAGACTACTGCCGATTATACTTTACCGTCTGTTGGATAAAGGGTAGTTTTTTTGTGGTTTTTTTTCAACTTTATTTTGTGTAGTACAAAAAGATAGAAAGTACAGAGCAAAGCGCCTACGTCCACAACATCAAGAGCACTCATTATATGACAGTATTATAGTATCAAATATAAGAAAATACATCAGCAGTCAGTGATGAGTCACGGCATAGGGGTGGGGTGTCAGGAGACAGCAGAATGTACAGCGGAACATTACAAAGTAACTCGTATAGAGGTATACAACAAGCCATAATGGGTGCACCAGGTAATAGAGATGCAAATGACATCAGGAAACCGTGGACTTCCGTTCACACATCCATACATATAGCCAGTTTCATAGCATAAGAGCAATGTACAGTTAATGTCAATATATGCCATTTAGGTGTCAGCATTGCAATCATCAGTAGGTCTTGTCCCACTTACGGAGCGGGCATCATCCCTGCCTCCTTGGGTGAGCAGGTATGTGGTCAGTGGGCCCCAAATGTCCCTAGGCTTACTAGACACTGGCATGGTCTCAGCAAAAATCGCAGACTGCTCCTGGCAATGAATCACATCTGTGAGCCATTCCTTGAACTTCGAAGCCCTACCGCAGCCCCATCGACACGCCACTTGGCGCTTTGTGAGGAGAAGGGTAACATCTAGAAGCTTCCTACAGCTCTTGGGAATATGTGGAGTGTGTCCTAGTAGCATCAACAGAGGGTCACAGCTTATCGGCGCACCAACCATGGATTCGAGAGCTCCATGTACTTGTTGTCAGAAATCATGGACCAAGGGGCACTCCCATGACAAATGGAGGAATCCTGCCCGTTCAACACGACAACGTTCACATCTGTCATCGTCAGATAAGTGGAATTTGAATTTTTTAACTGCCGTATATTACAACCTTTGAAGGAACTTATAATGGATCATCTTGAGCCTACAACTGGCCGAAATTCTGGCTGTGAGATTAAAGCAATAAAGCCACTGCTCATCAGTAAGTTCAGAGGCCAGGTCAGTAGACCAGTGTGACCGAGCCGAACCTTCCAGTCCCGACCTAGACGCTCTGATTTGCTTATATATGCCCGACACCAAATGTGAACCATCCTGTGAGCTTAGCATAAAATGCAAGGGGGGGAGAACCTCAGGTTCTCTGGGAAAATCAGGCAGAATCTCCTTCATCCCTTGCCGTAGTCTCATATAGTAGAATGCGTCAGCGGGGTGGGGTTATGAGATTTAAAAAACAGAGCTGCAGTATGGAATTGGCCATCAGTAAAGAGGTCGCCCCAGCATTTGATCTGCAGGCGGCGACAGAGCATCTGAAATCCCCGCTCCTGTAAGAGTTCCAGTTTGGGGTGATATGCGAGAGGCATCCGAGTAGAGTAGGGCAAAGCGCAACCTAGCATCTTACTTATACGATGCCAGGCCTCTATTGTACACGTAACAGTGGTAGGTGGGGTATCTATGGCTGTCACAGAACAATGTATTAGCCTGTTTAGAGGCAGGGGATTTGCGATCCAGTCCTCCACTGCCAGTTGGGGCATAAAAGGTGTGGGGATCATCCAGTGATATGCGAAATGTGCCTGCGCGGATACATAGTAAGCCTCAAAGTCGGGGACGTCAAAACCCCCCTTGTCGTAGGGCTGAGTTAGTATCGACCACCGAAGTCTCGGGTGCTTGCCTCCCCAGAATAGACGACACACTTCAGTCTTCAATGTTTTGAAGAAGAACGCACCAGGATAATAAGGAATGTTGAGAAATAAATACAGAAAGCGGGGAAGCACGACCATTTTGAGTAGCGATGCTCTGCCTGCCATAGAGAGGGGAAAGGACAGCCATCGGTCAATCGACGCAGAGAGTTTCGTTATCGCAACACCATAATTAAGTCTTAGGGTCTCATCCTTATCTCGAGAGATTTGGATGCCAAGGTACCGTAAATCTGACCGGCACCACTCCAATGGATAATCAAGTGGGAAGTCAGGGACTGCAGCAGTGAGGGGAAAGAATTGCGATTTGGCCCAGTTTATGTGCACTCCGGACAATCTGCCGAAGCCTACGAATTCTCGCAGGATAGGATTCAGGTTCTGCAGTGGATGCATGACAAAAAGGGTCATATCGTCAGCATACAGCGATATATCGATCTGATGCTGAAAGCAACGAAAAGCGCTTTCCCGGTGCAGCTGGCCTCGCGTTATGGCAATTGAGGGAGAGAGGCGTCCATTAATAAGCACTTTTGCGGTCGGTCGTGTATATAATAACTGGACCTAGGAGATGAACAGTTTAGGAAATCCCATACGGGCCAAGACAGTGAATAAGTAAGGCCATTCGACCGAGTCGAAGGCTTTGGTGGCATCCAAAAAAAAACGCCACAATTGGGAGCTCCGGATGCACCGTGCGGAGCAGGGAGAACAGCGTGCGTAGGTTGTGTGAGGTGGAGCGGGTAGGGACAAACCCCGACTGGTCAGGCAATATAATTTTGGTCATCAGAAGAGACAACCTGGTAGCAAGCACTTTGGCAAGTATCTTCACATCACAATTTAACAGCGATAGTGGGCGGTATGAGTCACAGGTATCCGGACTCTTCCCAGGCTTAAGCAAGGACGTGATAACGACTTCTCGCATCGAACTAGGGAGGATCCCATCAGCAAGAGACTCTACAAATACCTCTCGGAGAACAGGTGCCATTATGTCTATATAGGCCTTATAAAATTAGGCAGGCAGGCCATCCAGGCCTGGGGCTTTGCTATTTTGAAGGGACATTATGGCATCCCTAATCGCATCCAGTTCGAAGGGGGCAGCAAGAAACGCCCTGCGTACATCAATGAGACAGCAAAGGGCTACTTCGCCTAGAAAGTCATCAAAGTGGACATCATCTGTCGTAGATGTCATATATAAAGCCTGGTAGTGTGATGTGAAAACAGTCAATATGCTGTCGGTGTCCCTGACTGCTAGTCCTCCGTCATCAGGGAGTTAGAGAATTGTGTTATGGGTGTGAGGGGTGCGTGTCAGTACTGCCAGGGCCTTGCCGGGCTTATCTCCCTCGCAGTATTGTCTAGCCGTCCAGTACTTCCCTCTGAACTTGGCCTCCCTGGCTGCCTCTTCTTCATATTGCGTTAGTTTATCTCTAAATTTCGCGTGCGCCTCAATATTGTCTCCTGTTACCATCTGAATTTCCAGGTCTTTCAGGTCCCTGTCGAGTGTGCGCAACGTGCGCTGTATGTCACGTAGTACTCCGAAGCTTTTTGATATACAATACCCTCGAACCGTAACTTTAAACGCCTCCCAGATAACTTCAACTGAGTCTACAGAACCCTTGTTTCGTGGGAAGAAGGCTGCAATCTCCTCACCGAGTTCCGTGCGGAACACCGTATCCAATAGGGCTGTTGACTGTAGCCTTTAACGAGGGCGGGGGTTATCCCAACCAGGCACCTGTAGGTGAATCAAGACCGGACTGTGGTCCGAATAAGTCCTGGGTAGATGCACCACGTTGGGCAGCCCAGCACTCAATTACCTAGATAAGAGTAAATAATCCAGTCTAGCCCAAGTACCTGTAAAGGACGTGAAATGAGTGCCCTCCCTCTGGAGTGGGTGTAAATGTCGCCAGCTATCCGTCAAGTCGCCCTCCTCTATTATTCCGGTCAGGGCCTCCCGGGATCTAGGTTTGTAATGTGCCACCCCATCCGCCCTGTCTTGTGCTGGTAGCAGGGCTACGTTAAAGTCACCTCCCCAGATAACATGTTGTGAGCCCACATCCAGTATCTTACCCCACAATGTCGTGAAAAAAGTTGGTGTATCTACATTGCGAGAATAACAATTCACCAGTGTTACAGTATTACGTCCTAGGCGACCCCACATCATAGCAAAACGACCCTCAGCATCAGTTGATTCACCAAGCATTTGGAATGGCAATGTGGGTCTAATCAATATAACTACCCCCCTTGCGTACACGGAGTAAGATGAGAAAGTTCGAGCAGCGGCCCATTTGCTGGCAAAAGTGGCGCGTGTCTGTGGCGATATGTGTGTCTCCTGTAACATGGCAACCTGTACATGGTGATGGTCAAGATATGCAAGAACATTACGACATTTCCGTGCATCGTTAAGGCCCCTAATATTCCACGACATACATTTCAACAATGGATCGGACCCTACCCCTGCCATAATCCGAAAAACATTTTATGATTGCAGCATACCATGTCTCTGTCAAGAAAAAAATTTCCGCTCAGGCGAATCATTGCCCGGTACAGTCCGATCAACAAACCCTCCCACCTGGAAAACTAAACTCCCACGTAAGATAAGTCCCATACCCTCCCACTACTGCATCCCAATCATGCCAGCAGCCATCCGTCCCCTCCCCGTCTCTCCCTCCCACCCTCGCAGCAGCCCCAACTCGCTAAAGAGGTATTCATTACTTCCACCCACCTCCCCACCCTCACAATACAACAATCTCCCAAAGTCAATACCCATGAAAGGGGTATACCCGTAGGGGGAACAGCATAGAAGGACGCACAACCACGACCCTCTTCCCAGGCCTCGCGTTCTGTACCGCCCTTGGGTGAGGCTGAGGAGGGATAGTGGACCCTGGAGTACATTACCACTGGGAGTAGGTCACAGCTCCAAGTTTGTATGAGGTCCCTGAAGCGTACTGCACAGGAAGTACAGTCTCAGCAGCTCCTGGCTGCCATATATTTTCGGCAAGCGCTGTAGTGAAGGTATATTAAGCCTCTGCTTCAGTGTCTGGCGGGTCATCTTCTTACTCAGCGACGCGGCCCTGCCCTCCCTTCCGCGCCTTCTTGACTGCCTTTAAATAGTCCTCCGCCTTCTGTGGATTTGTAAAGAAGCGTTGCTTTCCTTGGTATGTGACCCGGAGCTTTGCAGGATACAGTAAGGCGTAGTCTATTTGTGCAGCTCGTAATTTCTTCTTAATGTCAATGAACTTGCGCCTTTCCTCCTGAACCATCGGGGTGAAGTCAGGATAGATAGAAAAGTTTACGCCGTTATAGGGGAGGGATTGCTTCATGCGTGCCGCTCTCAATGCAGTGTCTCGGTCGCTATAGTTCAGTAATCGAGCTATGATGGGCCTCGGTGGCAAACCCGGTTTAGGCACCGGAGCCAGAGATCTATGCGCCCACTCTACTATAAATTGCGATGAAAACGCCTCCTCCCCGATGGCAGTTTGGAGTAACTTCTCCACGTAAAGTTCTATCCTACCTGTGTCCGTGGATTCTGGAATGCCCGTGACGTGGATGTTGTTATGTCTGCTGCAGGCCTCCAAATCCTCATTCTTCGCCGTGATGACCCGCACAAGGTTGTCCATCCTGGCAAGCTGGGCGGAGTGGGAGGCTGTGGTGTCATGATTGTCAGAAATGTGTTGTTCAGTGGCTGTTATGCGTTCCTCATGCTGATCAACCTTGTGCACGAGTGCATCCATCCTTGATGATATCCTGTCCACCCGGTCCACCACTGTTGCGAACCCCTGCCTCTTCTCCTGGAGGATTTGCTGCAGTTCGTGCCCTTCAGCTGAAGACTCGCCGCCGGCCGCCCCTGCACTGGTCATGCTGGGCATCTCCCCAGCTTCTTTCTGTCCCTTCTTCGCGGCATCAAAGGAGAGTTTTGGTTGGCGACCATCCTGCCTCACCATTGTGCCGCCTTGTAGTAGTATAACGTACACCCCTCCGGGAACCGCGTAGATTCTGGTCCAGCCGGTATTGCTCAGGGAAGGTGTAGGCCGCTGTTACACCACTTGGTAAGGTGTCAATCTCCAGCACTAAGAATGCGACTGGCTATCAGGTACCTCATGCATTCCACAGGTAGGCGATAAAGCACACTGCTCAAGGGGATTACACGTGGCAAGGGGTAAGCCGGCTACCTGATGAAGCCTACCGTCCCCAATGAGGAATTAGCGCTTAATGCAGTGTATAGTCCCCAGCACGAGATTAGCGCCCGGCTCAATGGATGACAGGCAGGAAGGATCCGGCGCTGCCCCGCTGTGTGGCCACGAGAAAGCGGCAGATCACGAAACCGAGTCCTCACCAGTCGCCACGTTGTGCAGTGTCACGTCTCACGATCCGCTATGCACAGCGCTGTTGTAGTTCCTCTGGTGCAACAAGGAGCACCAGTGTAGTCAGCCTGACCTGAAAATGGCGGCGCGAATGTCTGTAATGGCGTCTTAGAGGGGTCGCTCTCTGCCGCGGCTGATGCTCGAAGTCCTGCGCAATGCCGCATCCCCTCTCCAACTGGACTAGCCAGGCAGTGCCAACAGGGGATTCCACCAATGTCACCACCTTCCCCGAACTACGTAGGATCCCACGGGACCTACCGGCAAGGCGCGCCGAGAGCCCCGGGCTGCCCAATCGAGTCAAAGGGCCGATGTGTATTCCAGGGCCCCAGCGCCACCAGACGGGAGTCGGGGACTGCAGCTCTGATGCAATCGCCGGTACAGATGTCAGAAGGGCACGGGGACGAGCCCCGGCAGGCAGAAGGGGGCCCGCGCAGCCCCCACGCGATCTATTAGGTCAGGGCTGGAACGTACCCGACCAGTACCAACTCCCGAGGCCACAGCCTCGTGTCAGTCCTCGGCCTCTCCTGACCTCTGCCGGCTGATCCTCGTCGTGTCGCAGAACCAGCAGCAGCCGTGGTCGCATCAGTCAGGGCTCCGTGTGCGGGCGCTTCTGGATGGATTTCCTTCAGACTTGAACCGGAGGTGAAGGATCAATGCCGTTGCAGAGAAATGTGGTTTTGGAGCCGCAATCACCCAGCAAAGAAGGATTATAAGCGGATATTTCGCTCCAGGGTACAGGAGCCTCACCGTCAGGCGGCCATATTGTGTGCGCGCCCTCTAGCGCCCCCGGATAAAGGGTAGTTGAAGTACATGCATAGCATCTTTTAGCGATTCTGATCTGCCTCAGTTTTTATCACACATGCTGTATGTACACCTATGCATAGCCAATTTACCTTAAATGTGACCCAAACAAATTAGCCATACCACAGCCTCTACTAGTTGGCGTGATGCAAAAATACTTTTGGGTGGGTAAAAAGGACCTCTAATGGTGTCAAGAGGGAAATGGGGAAAAATTAGGTTAAATAAATGATGCTATTCCTGGTGAGACTGAGAACATTATCCAAAGAGAAATCATCTTATACCACCAGCGTAGACAGAAAAGATTATATGAGGTAAGCAAAAAAGTAGGGAAGTTCGTGGCATGGATTAATAAAAGAGCTGTGTAAGCACAGCTTACTCAGCGCATTACCCGTTAAAACATATCATAGTATTATAGATGAGTGAGTGAATTACGGGGATGTTTCTCACAAAGGGGTTCTGAGTGACGTCAAATAGACAAGGAGAGCAAAGCTCTAGTTGTCTGTGATGTCACTCAGGATCCCGAGGTGAAAACATCACTTTTTACCCATCTATAATTTTATGTAATGTATGACCCCCAAAATCACCTGCCAATGCCTTCAACTACTACGAAAGGGCAGAGGAAAATTGGAGAGCTATGCATAACATGCGTTCTTCTCTCTGATGAAAATGTGAAAAATAAATATCTTACTTGCTATCCTTAACCAAAACCCACTACCTTCCCTGCCTTCCTGCCCCCTCCTGCAGCTGTGCTTTCTGCTTTTTAGTCAAAGCAGGCAAGCAGAGCTGTGCTGACAGGCTCTCAGGGAGGCATGTCAACTGGTCCGCGAAGGCCTATATGACAACAAAACAGTGGTTAACCAGCTTTGTTATCAACTGTTGTGATGTTATAGCAAGGAGTTATGACTTTCAGAAACTGAAGTAAACGATAAAGGCTCTCTATGATAGCAATGCATAACAAACAAATTCGAATAATCTGTGGTAGTCTCAGGCTTTGGCTGCTTTCCATTTGGCCAGTTGCTTACAGCACCTGCCCTCTGCCCGCTAAACGGTCAAGAGCCTGGGTGTCAAGATTGATGCTGCTCCCCAGGTGGACACTCAAGGTTCCTCTGTACTTTCCTCCTATATGTAATGGTGTCCAGTGCTGCCTCTGCTCCCTATAGACTATTGACGCGTAAATGTAGCAGCCCAGATTGCTTCTACACTGGACCACTATAACAGTTTATATCTAGGCATTAAAACATCGCTGCTGTAGCTGTATCGCCTGCATCAGAGCACCTCACGTTTCAAATTCTAGGCATCTATTCTTGATCTGTTGTGTTCTGCTTAGCAAGAGAGGCTCATGCCAGTAGGTGCTAGTCTTAGAGGAGGCAGATTTAGGAGTGTAGGTTTCAGTTTATTTGTTCCTACTGACTGATGTAATAACTACTCACAGCGGGCCTACTCAAGTGGAGCTATCCACTAGTCCAGCTTTGAACATATGTATCCTTCTCAGAGTGCCCCTACTTCCTCTGCTTCTTACCGGAAGTTCCTGTCTAAACAGTTCCTGATGAACATCTAGACTGCTGACTTCCTCTTACAGACATATCCTTTCCAGGAGGACATTACATGATCTACTTATTACATTAGATCAGCTACCAAGTCGCTATTGTATCAAGGCATCCCCAATCACATACTCTGATATAATCGTAGGACTGTATTATCAAAGCACACTCCCAAAAAAGCCTCATTTCATTTACGTCTTTGTCTTGCTCTTTTTCACAAAACCTGTCTTGATGGTAGGTCTTTTTGTGTTTTAGCACCATGTAACTGGAATTCTCTGCTGGCTTCCTTGCAATGCAGAACATACCACAGCCAATTTCTTAAACCCATATAATCCTGGTTACTACATTCATTCTTCCTTCTGTTTTCAGTACGCTACCCAGTCCCCAATCTAGCAAGAGACTCTCAGGTGTAAGTGTGCTCAACACATCTCAAATACAACAGAAAGAAACAGACGAATTGGTTGGCTGAATGTTATTTGGGAAGAAGCTAGACAAAGCAGATTTTGCACAAAACTCAAGAAATACCGGTGATTACACATTATAAATGCAGTATTATGTAGATTGTTTCTATACTATACATTTAGGGAAAGGTCAAGTTGGGTGGCCTCACCAGGTCCATGCTGCAGAAGAGAAGGAGATAAGTGGTAGAATGATAGTGATAGAGCAAGATTTCGCATATTACGCGACTTGCTTGAAATCAAGAACCTCGAATAACTTATAATCCTATAATTCAACCTGTACGTTTTACTAATTTCCCTTATTTTTGATGTGCGTGTATCTTAGTGACGCTTGCCTATGTGTTTACTAATACGAATAACCCTTGTTCCTAAAAATGGCCGCCGCTTGAGGGTTTTCTTCTGCGCATGCGTTAGTCACACTCACATGACGTGACGTAGTTGCAGTTCTGGTGGGAAACTCTGCGCCTGCGTACTTGCTTCTAAAATGGCTGTCTGTGTCCTAACGTGGTGAAGCTTGCGCAGATGCTTTCGTGTTATTGTCTGTTTGCACTAATTTAAAGCCTTTATATATTTTTCAATTTAAGGACTATAGAGTAGCTATTCATGGTACACAGTGAATTCATTTATATTCTATGTTTTAATTTGTTTTCGCTTACTTTTCATGTACCGCGATATTGGGGGTCTGCGTGAGACGCGAACCATCTTGAAAGTCCCTACTGCGCATGTCGCACAGCCAGAGAGAAGGCAACCTTGAGCAGTGGAACACAGCCAGCTGGCAGCCACAGTCAAGATGCTCCTGTGAACGCAACCTCTGACCCAGAGGGATGGAGCTAAACTGTTCCTAACTCGCTACAAATGTTATTTTCTATTGTATTCTGTCAAACTTTTTGTGAGAACCCTAAAATCACTAGGCGGTCCCATAAAATGCAAATGTGAGCTTGTAGACGTACATTGTGATTGGTGTGTTAACCTATCCTACTTGGGGACCAATCGAAATTGGGGATTCTGACACTTGCAACATTTGGGGGGTGGTACACTGACCCGAAAACAGTATAACTAGCCTAGGTTTAGCTTGAGAAATTGTCCGACTTGTCTGAATAGCTGACCTGTCACTGACCCAACGCACTCAATAGGTGACTGACTACAGAGCGCTGCGGAGCACTCTGTCCGAAATATACCATAGACTCTAAAGGTTTTACTAAACCTTAAGTGCTGGCGGAGCACTTTGCTGGGGAGTTCGCTAACTCAATCTGGCTTCTGACTGATAGCTGCAGAGAGGGTGGAGCGCAGGCGTTGCTTCCGAACTGCGGGTGCTGGTCATTCCTTGGTGATCCTGTCCTGATCCTAATCTGGTTTTCCTGTCCTGTCCTGGGGTGTCCATGCTGCACCTGCTGTCCCATTGTCCTTCCTTGGGGTATTTCCTGTCCTTGACTGATCCGTGGCCAGGATTGGTTTTCACACCATTCTAGGTAAATATATAGTTCTGAAACTCTATACTGCACCTTCTATTTTTCTGTCTTTGCTTCAATAAAGGGATTTGGATTAAACAAAACCATTTAAAATAGGGTCCAAGGGATATGTATTTTAAAGACCCACACCTGATTTTATCCCCAGCACCAACTGAATGTATAACACACGAAACACAGGGGGTCTAACAGCCAAATTGAGAGGCTACACTGTCGATACTGAGTCAACAAGATCTCAAAATATCTTTATCGCACACACATAACGTATTAATAAGGATAAAGGAGGAAACAGGCTAACACTACATGCATAGAGGAGACCGGTACACAGGGGCGGTTCTTCCATGGGGGCGTTTGGGCGCCGCCCCCTCTGCTTTCTCGCCGTGCGAGAAGGCAGAACAATGGTAGTTATCATATTATATAACTACCATTGTTTCTGCCTTCTCGCACGGCGAGAAAGCAGAACTTCCTGGATTATTTACTCGAGGGCAGGGGGGAGTGGCTTGGGGGAGTGGCTTGCCCATTGTTGTTAATACTGACTGTTTGGGCAGCCTGAGGCCGTCCAAACAGACAGTATTACCAACAGTGGGAAAGCCACTCCCCCAAGCCACTCCCCCCTGCCCTCTAGTAACTCTCCCTGTTTTCTCTGTATGCTGAGAAAATTACGTAGCCTGGGGCAGCCGGCCGCACCAATCAAGAACGAGGCATGGAGAGGGAGGCTGCCTGATGACGTGCTGGTGCTGCCTGCAGGACTTGAAAGCGATGACGGCGGGAATCGGAAAGAAGTCTCTGGAGTCTGCTGGACGGTAACTTATTTACATCACGCTGTGTTTTTGTGTTGCTAATACCTTTTGTACTGGCAAACGGGCATTTATATTCCTTCTTGCTGATTTATAGCAGCCCTGACAGAAAGCACTGATAAAGCAACATAACGCTCTGCCAATGCTTGTTAAACAATGCCTGGTTTCTAAAGGGACAATATCGCAGCTAAAAGTAATCTGCAGGTTGCTTTGGTTGTTTCCGCGGGGTCAGTCTAGGTTCGGGGTCCGGGATATGTTCCATTCTGATCTGACTGCTGGCGTCCAGAAACTGGTGGTGTGAACTTGTGATTAGGATCTCCAAGCAAGGCATAACGTGTACTGATTACACTGTGCCGAATGGGGCTTTGTGAAGCTCTATCTGAAACTAGAAAGTGGCCTGTGTTTGTTAAGAAGTGCACGTGATCCGAGTGTTTTGCTCTAAGGTTGAAGTTGTCCAGTTTTGTAGAGCCACAAAACGAAGTTATTTTTTAATCCTGTGGTCGAGACTGAGGGGTGGGGAATGGAGTCTGGGTACGTGCACTTAGAAATGGTGTGTACACTGAGCCGTTGTTGTCAATCAATCCTATGACAAAGCACTGGTGCTGTTGCATCACTGACTCAGAGTCGACATGGTGGGGTGGCTCAGTGAGTAAAACACATGATGTGAGTTGAAACAACACAGCCCACTCATCCTCATACGGTCCGTAAACTGTCTGTCATTAAATGAAATACTAGTTACCTCTCTTGCGGAAACGGATGCATTTGTCCAGGTAGAATGTGCAAAAGGAAGAGGTAGAATTCAGCACATGGGGAATGGAAGGGGTGGAATGACTCCCAGCACTAACGGAGGACAAGGGGAGTGACAGACCCTGTCTGTGCACTGGTGGAATAAGAGAGAAATCAGAAAGTATATGTTGAAGAAGATGAGTGGAAAACCAGAGAGTACAGTGCGACAAAGAGAGGTGATAAAAAAAAAATCATAAGTAATAGAGACAATTCAACAGAGAGAAATGCAGCCTGAATTTGAATATGAATAGGCACTGAATTAAGACATTTGAATATGCACTGAATTAAGACATGTATGACCTTCATGCGCAAATCTTCTTCACATAACTAATTCTTCCTGACCTTTGATGCACATTTCTGGTAGTAAATAATCAGCACATTGGGAAATTAATTTGATGGTTGATGGTAGATCCGATTTGTGGTGCACGCGCACCAATGTTATAATAGTAGAATAAAATGTGGTAATCTTCCTGCATACCTTAAGTGCGTCTAGTTACCATAATATATGAATACCCTGAATAACTTTGCCCTCTTTTGAACTTCCCAGTGGCTGATTCATGTTTGCGTTCTTTTATGCATTTGTCAGAGACAGCTTGAGTCGTTTTATAACGCAATGTATGCAGTTATCATGCCTCCTATTCTTTTCACCCAATCTATTCTGAGTTGATACTATATTCTTACCTTGAAACGTAGGATGTGTCCATTTTAATCTGTAAATTGCCCCCTTTCCATGCCTTATTTCTCTTGTTCAAGTCATACTTTTCGATTTATCACGCTCTCAGATTTCTCAGCAGTGTTAACACAGCATTATTTGTGTTTGCTATGATTGTAATGCTACTTTAAGAAAGCCTCACACCAATTGCGTGACACTTAATGCCCATTCTAAGTGTAGCCCATCATCAATTTAAATCTTACATTTTAATGTAATAACTGCACTGTCACAATTGCTTTATTAACCTTCCCGCTTTCTCAAATTTGCTTAAAAATGCATGCTTTGTCCACTTTTTTTTCAAAATTTTCTCAGAGGGTGAACCCCCCTTAGGTTGTTTGGGCTTGCTCGCTATGGTGCAGTATGAAGATCATTTTACGCCCTACCACTTTCAAATGTCACCAGCCGCCACTGCCGGTACATCATCGATTATTCGTAAAATGGCTGATTAATCCACAACAGATTGTAAAGGGTTTCCATCAAATTAGACTCAATGATCAGTCCTATCATTTGGCCAAACCCATGTGCAAATGAGGCTGGTCCCCTGATTAGTGGGACACTCAGCTCCGCACCTTATTGTTGTATCAGGATTTGGTCCACCAAATACACAAACCGTCCATGATGACTGATCTTTTGATGGTAAAGTAAGAAGAAATAGTGCAACGAACAAGAAAGTGATTTAAAATAGGATGGAATGTTCTCCTTCTAAATACTTTATTCTGCGGACTGGACACGCCTCCTAATTAAAAAATAGAACAGTGCAGGAGAAGACAGTGACAATTATCTGTCTACATATTTTTCTGTCTTTGCTTCAATAAAGACATTTCTTTGCATACATAAATGTTCTATGCTTTCCACAATCCACTATATGAAAAGTAAATGCATTTATTTCCATAGCATGTTCCTATGTTTCCCTACCTTTTAGAGCACATTTTCTCCATACCGTCTATGAATTACAGATGTGGTTATAATTTTCCTCTTACAAACTGATTGAAGTAACATCGCTAGATTTATAGCGTGTTCCAATTCTTCACCCTTCCCGTAGATGTATAGGATTCCTAATTTTTCACTCATCCTTTTGAAGTATTTCCTAGTAGTGGAATTCTAGTATTGTGCCTAAAAATTTGCCCAGTCGTAATCATTTCATTCTATGATTTCATTCCTGATTTTACTGCTTAGTATGTTCCCTGTTCTCACCTCACATTAGACTCATAAATGGTTGCCCTGATATTTTTCCTATATGGTTATGTGTTTTTCGTTATTCTGATTATTGACTGCCTTCTGGTTGTAAATTGTACTCTTTCCGAATCTGAATTCTAAGATAAACCTTTAAACCTTCCCAGTAGTCTGTGATCATTTAATATAGAAGAAAGTATAAAATTGGTATTTTGTCGCCTGCCTTTCTTTTACAGCTAGCTCCCTGATCCATTCTGGTCATAGGTACCCGTAACGGTGGATTGGTAAGTCGGGTACGAGGAAATAAATAGGAAGGAACCCCGGTTACTGGTAGTAGAGTGCAAGGTCACCCGATTAATGTATATGATAAATTGGAAATATATGGGCCTGGTACGTGTATGGTGAAATTATTTGGCCGGGTGGCCTGCGATCTCTATCAGTAATTTTCTGGTAGCAGAGCTATGGTTAGGGACTAGTTAAAGTTAGGTAGGATTAGGTAAGCTAGATAGGTTGGATGCTGCTAGAAATTGTATTGCTGCTAAAAAGGTAAACAATTTTTTGTGACTTGATCAATCACGTGAAATGTTTGCTTGAAAAATTATGAAATGTTTTAAATTGTTTTTCTTATTATTATACTGATATATGTATTAACCCACTCGTTAGTAAAGTGTTTTATGTTTGTTGGGAATCCCCGGGGAATTGAATAGCGAGTGGTGAAGAGAATCCACTTCGCTTTGAGGTCACTGGCTTAAGGAAAGTTGGTGCAGGTTAGGCAGAACTGGAAGCACTAATTAGGGTTTTCTGAATGTATGTTTGAATAAATGATAGCAATGAGTTCGCTGGCAAAACTTCTATCATGATATAACCTAGTAAGGGTCACACCGGAAGGAGTAGCAGGTTCATCGGAGCTTGGGTGATGGCAAAGGGGTTCGCTGGTGAAACTTTAGGCTCAATATATATCCCGAAAAGAAGTGGATGAGTCAAAGAAGTAGCAGGTTCCCTAATGCTTGAGTGAAGGGTAGGCAGAAGAGATCTATCCGTAGTGTGTGAAAAGTAAATGGAAGTAGTTTACTTGCAGTGAAACAAATCTTTACTGTCTAGACACTTGAGTACAGTGGCGAATGTGTATTCGTTGTTAAATAACAATGCACTTGCACTTTAGAGAGAAATAAAGTTTCCGTTACCTTGTGAAGGAGGGAGTCAGTTGCGGAGCTGCTCTGACGTCACTCTGTGCCGCGCTGGGATTGGTAGACGCAGCGTGTGTGTAGCGGAGCTGGAATTGTAAAGGAGGGGTGAGTGCCGAAGCGTGAGAACCTGTCTCGCGAAAAGGCCACGCACCCATTGGTCGAGATTATTTGAATTCGTGCATTTCATTGGTCGCACGAAAATATAAGAGACTTACTTGGATTGGACGTGATTTGGTAAACAAAAAGTCACTTGAAGGAAATTATATGTGGCATACATACAGACCACATACTAGACCGGATCCGAGACATTTAGGGTTTGAGAACGATCAGTGGAAGGGTCATAACACTAGCATTATGTACGGATATAAGAGAAAATTATCCCTTGTAAACAAGGTAAAGAATTATTTCAAAAAGGACAAACCGATTAAAACTAGAGAAGGTGTTGTCATTCCGCCACCGAATACTCCCGCATCTTTCATGATGTTTGATAAAGGGTACCACTCGTGTGTATGGTTGGAAAACTGGGCGGAATACACTAAAGATGACGGAATATTGGCTTTCCCGTTAGAAGGTACATTTAATGGCAGAATTCTATTTAATTTGAGAACCCGAATGAACGATTTACATCCCAGACCTAGATTAACTCAGTATGAAGCATTAGAGGAATGGGAAATCGAGGCTTTTGAAAGGGATAAGCCCAGAATGGATAAAGGGTTAACAAAATGTTATCCAAAATTAAAACAAGAGACCCGAGACAAAAAGATGAAACAGTGGAGACAGAATATGATTGTAGAAGGACTGTTTCCAATGATGCCAATGGGTGGTCCGCCTGCGGGAGAGAAGAAGACAGAAAAGTGCAAGCATTGGGTGCCCATTGGGGAGTCGGATGATAAATTGTTAGATGACATGTTTATGAGAAGTCCACCTCCTTAAAATGAAGGACACCGACCCTCTAGTGTAGGGGATACTTCTCGAAGACCTCCTCCCCAGGATGAGGCCAGATCTGTAAGTGTAGGAGAGGGTTGTCAAATACCTCCCTATAACGAGGGTTTAGGACCCATAGGTGCTAAAGATATCTGTCAGAGAACACCATTTAGTGGGGAGTCAAGATACTCAAGAGAAAGAGACTTCTGCTCTAGACCTCCCTACGAAGGTGAGGCAAGACCCTCAATTTCAGGGATTCCGTTCCCAAGACCCCCATATGAGGAAGAACCAAGATCCCTAGGCACAGGAAGCTTGTTCCCAAAACCTAATTATGGTGAGGGACCAAGTGAGACGCATCCCACTGCCCCGAGTTATGCTCCAACTTTGACCCCGCAGGTATTACATGAAAAATCCTTAGACAGGTTATTGGAGGAAAAGGAGCGAGAGGCGCTAGCCAAGCAGAGAGCTGAGGTAATTCAGAAAATCTCCCAGTTAAATACAAGCCCTGAAGCCTTGACAATCCCGGTAACTATTGGACCAGTGGTTCCGTTGTATGGGGACCGACAAGGGAGTCCAAAAACTCCAGTTATTACCCCAGTTATAGCTCAGCCGAGACCAGAGCCCTTAATGGTGGATGACCAGACAAGTGAGTGCGAGTCTGAGGTCTCATTAATGGATTTGCCCATTAGGGATGCAGGAAAAAGGTTACAGAAAAGACATAATCCTTTCAATACAAGAGAGATTCAAATGGAATCGACTTCGGGTACCAAGAGTGTCACGTTGGTGACTCCTGAAGAAATTGAAAGATGGAGTTGAGAGTTAGAAAAGCAAACTCCTCAGTCGAAACCTCTAGATATCTACAAGCTGAGAGTAGAAATGGAAGAACTGATGTCAGGAAATGTGGGGTTAGACAGATTAAATACCTATTCCGAGGAAGAGCTACTGTTCATCGGCAAGAGTTTTACCCGTAATACCAGAGTGCTCCATGAGAAGCTGACAGACACTGCAGCTAGTATGGGAATAGATATTTCAAAATCGAAGCCATTACAAAAACCCTATAGAGCTGATTTCTCAGACAAAGACTTGGAAAACATGAATGTGGAAGGGAAAAAGGCACAGATCAAAGAATTGTTGATAGTGTTGCAAAAATGGGGAGACATAGAAAAATGGAAAGCCAGGTGGGCCAAGAAAAAGGATGAGGCTAGATCTAAACAGACATCTTCTGAGTTCGTTCTAAAGGAAGCTGACAAGCCAGAGCAGTTATACCCTATGCGTGAAGTGCCAGGTGGGAAATACGTGCACGTTCCATGGTCTAGACAGGATAGTGTGTCCTTTACCAATGACTTTCCCAAATTACGAGAAAAGCCTGTGGATTGGTACAGGCAGGTGGAAAGGTTTGTAAAGGTGCAAAAATGCCTGTGGAAAGACCTGGATGGGTTTTTCGATATAGTGGTTCCTGTGGATTTATGGACCGAGTGTAAGATTGCCATTGGTTGGCCTAGTGAGGAATACCCGAGGAACTCTACTACAGGAGCTCCTTCGGATGAAGTAATGAAAAAATATGAACAAGTAATGTTACACCTGAAGCAAAAAGTGCCTACAAAGGAAACTGATTGGACCAAGATAGATAGAACCACGCAAGAAAGGGATGAGACTGTGCATTCCTTCTATGAAAGACTGTTACAAGTGTTTAAAACGTACAGTGGTATTGATAACATCGAGATGAAGGACTTGACCCACTTCATTTACAGGTTTGTAAACGGTTTAAGACCCGAAATTTGCCAGTGGATCAAAGATAATAACATTTGTTGGCAGTCTAAGAAAATGGATGAGGTCTTGCGATACGCAAAGTATTGCGAAGACGAAATGGCTGATAAACGAAAGGCTCTGAAAGAGAAGGTTATGTGGGCACAGGTAAAGTTGGCAGAACAACAGGAAAAGCAACTGAATAAAATGAATAAGAATTCCCAAAATCAAGGCTCTGGGGGTGGAGGGAAGCCCAAAGTAAAAATGAGTAGAGAAGAGGCTAAAAAGAAATTTCCCTGTCACCAGTGCGGAGAAATTGGGCACTGGAGAGACGAATGTTCATATTTACAGTATGGTAACACCCAAACCACTGATTTAACTCCACAGACGCAGAATGAGAAACCAAGAAAGACCCAGCATCAGGTAAAGGCAAGTCAATTGCCCCGAGCGCCAAAACCAAATTATAAAGGGAAAACACCACAGGGTGATGATATAGAAATCTGGGGAGGCAATGAGGATAGAAATGCAGCAACTTCGCAATTTTTGTTGAATGACACTTTTCTCTGTGACGATCAATACTGACGGGGCCTGAGAGGGGAGGACGAGGAGTGTGTACTTGGCGCCTCCTTGCCGGTAGACCAGTCTGGGCCATACATTGAAGGAAAGGTCGATGGAAATGATGTCACCTTTCTATTGGACACTGGTGCTACCCGTTCTACTGTGAGAACAGCGGACGTTCCAAACCTACCCCTCTCGGGAGAAGCAATCCAAGTAGTGGGTGTATCTAATCAATTGATTAGTACCCCAGTTACTGAGCCCATGGAGATCACAATAGGGAATTTCAAAGAAATGCATAGATTTGTAGTGTGTGACACCAGTCCAGTAAACTTACTGGGACGTGATTTGTTGTGCAAAATGAACTGCACCATCTTTTGCACACCAAAGGGCGTCGAAATTCAAACCCCCGACGAAGATGGCATATACAAATTAATGTTAATCAGACCGGACTCAGAAATTAAACAAATGACTATACAAGACTTACCCGAAGAACTCCAAAAGACAGTGAAACCAGAGGTATGGGATTTTACTGGAAAGGATGTAGGTTTAATGGCAAATGTAGACCCAATTAAAATAGCTATGAAAGAAAATGCAGTTTACCCCAATACCAAGCCATACAAAATGAGTGCAGAAGTGAGAGCAGGAGTTGCCATTGAAATAAAAAGATTGCTAGAAGCAAACATCATACAAGAAGTGATGAGTAGTCTGTGTAACTCACCCATAATTGGAATCAAGAAACCTAGTGGCAAGTACAGGGTAGTGCAGGACCTGAGAGAGGTAAACAAAATTGTTGTCCCTTGCTGTCCTATTGTTCCGAACCCAGCAGTGATTCTGTATCAGATTCCCTGGGATGCTGAGTGGTTCACCGTGATAGACCTATGTCACGCATTCTTTTCGATCCCATTGCATCCAGATAGCAAATTTATTTTCTCATTTGCTTTCGACAGTCACGTGTTTGTTTGGAATCGTGTCCCTCAAGGGTATACTGAAAGTCCCTCTATCTTTAATCAGATCCTGAAAAAGTGCCTTGAATCTCTAGTCTTACCTGGAAAATCTGTTTTGGTGCAATATATAGATGACCTCTTGGTGGCGGCTAAAAGTCAGAGAGACTGTGTTGTTGACACCATTGCCTTACTGAATCACCTAGGTGAAAAAGGACATAAAGTGTCCCCTGACAAATTGCAGTTCTGTACAAAGTCAGTAAAATATCTGGGACACCAGATAGAAAAAGGGATCAGGAAGGTTACTTCAGAGAGAGTCAGAATAATTCGGAACATGCAGTTACCCCGTACTCAGAAAGAAGTCAGAAATCCTTGGAGTTGTGGGTTACTGCAGGCAATGGATTGTGGGATTTGCAGTCCTAGCAAAGCCTTTGATAAAAATGACCAAGAAAGGAGCAAAGGACCCAGTGGAATGGGATGATGAAAGCTTGACAGCATTTACTAAATTACGAGAGTGTCTGTGTACAGCCCCTGCTTTAGGGATGCCTGATTATTTAGGAGTTTGCACTGTTCTGTGACACACGAGATGATTGTGCACTGTCAGTCTTAACTCAGGAGCATAGTTTGACTAGACGTCCGGTGGCATATTTTTCTGCCACTTTGGATCCATTGGCTGCTGGATTACCTGGGTGTCTGAAAGCAGTAGCTGCAACTTGCACGAGTTTAGAACAGAGTGAATCCATTGTTATGGGACATCCTGTAACTGTGTATGTTCCACATGCAGTTGTAATTTTACTGACCAGAACTAAGACCCAGTATCTCACCCCTAGTCGGCTGACTAAGTACGAGAGGATTCTCGTGGGTGCTGCAAATGTAGTCATTACTCGGTGCAATATCTTGAATCCAGCCACCTTGCTCCCTGACTCAATGATTACAGAGGCCAAAGGAGAGGACGAGCATGACTGCATTGATCTGACAGAATTCAGTACTAAACCACGCCCAGACATTAAGGAAGTGCCTTTGCCTGTGGAAGATGAGGATCTGTTCGTGGATGGCTCATGTATGAGACACGAACTTGTAGGACTAAGTGCTGCTTATGCTGTAGTCTCTGTAGAAGGCATTAAAGAAGCATCCTGTTTATTTGGAGTGAAGTCTGCACAAGTAACCGAATTGATTGCATTAATAAGAGCCTGTAAAATTGGGAAAAACAAAAGAATAACAGAATGGCCAATTGTGGCTACAGAGGGAGTTTCTGACTTCTTCAGGTACTCCCATTCGAAATAGAAAAGTTGTACAGGATTTACTGGAGGCAATCCAATTACCAAAGGAATTGGCAGTGGTCAAATGTGCTGCTCACAAATCTGGCACTGATCATGTGACCTTAGGAAATCGATTTGCTGATGAAGCTGCCCAACATTGTGCCAAACATCGCATGTCTGTTAATATAAAATTGGGGGGCCTGGAAACAGCTGCCAACTTATGGTGTTTGAGGATGTGCCTACCTGGGAAGAGTTGAGAGATTGGCAGCATGCTATGCCATAAAAAGAGAAGGAAAAATGGAGGAAACTTGGTTGTCGACAGAGAAGTGAGGATGGTGTCATTGTGGGCCCAAATGGTATGCCTGTGTTGCCTAGACATCTGCTTGCTTCAATGGCCAGGTTGATACATGGAGATTCACACACTGGTAGGGACGCCATGGTTCTGGTTTTCCAACAAACATGGTACAATCCGAAGTTCAGGAAAGTAGCAGAGTCACTCTGCCAGAGGTGCTTAACATGTCAGCAGTTCAACGCTGGGAAAAGAACAGTAGTTGAATTAGGAAAAATTGGGAAATCAGGGGGTCCCTTTGTAAGAGTACAAATTGACTATATTACCCTGCCTCGTTGTGAGGGAATGAGATATGTCCTTGTCATTGTCTGCTTGTTTTCAAAGTGGGTGGAAGCCTACCCTGCCAAAAAGAATGACGCCATAACTGTAGCCAAATTGTTACTGCGAGAATTAATACCTAGGTTCGGGGTCCCAGTCACAATTGAATCAGATAGAGGTAAACATTTTCAGAATGAGGTAATCGATCAGCTCTGTAAAGCATTCAAGATCACACAAAAGCTGCACTCTGCATATCGTCCAGAGGCTTCTGGAGTGGTGGAACAGATAAATTTCACTCTAAAATCGAGGTTGGGTAAGATGTGTGAATCTACTGGCATGAACTGGATAAATGCTTTACCTCTTGTTCTGATGGGACTCAGAAGTATTCCAGACCGAAACACAGGCCTGAGCCCCCATGAAATCCTGATGGGAAGAGTGATGAGACAAGCATGGGTACCAGGACATAAACTGATAAACATTTCTGATGATTTGGTACTTGAGTACTGCAAGCAACTGGGTGACCAAGTGCGTTCTATCTCTCACCAGATTGGGGAAGACGCCGTCGCCAATCCAACAACTCCAGTCCATAAATTGGTTCCAGGTGACTGGGTTGTAATAAAGAAGCATACTCGTTCAGATTGCCTTGCACCGAAGTGGGGACAACAACGCCAAGTGATACTGGTGACCACGACAGTGGTGAAGTGTGCCGGCGTCCCGAAGTGGATCCATGCCAGCCATACCAAGAAGGTAATTAGAGACGAGAAGAAGACTGACGCTGAAGGTTGTCCAGCTGAGGGGTCTCCAGACGATGGTCCTGAAGTAGCTGATGACGAACAACCGAGCACCAGTCAAGATGAGTGGATACCCATAATCGACCTGACTAACGACCCCATCAGAACAAGAAGTCAAACCTATGCAGACAGAGAGTGGGATAGAGAGGAAGAGACAGGCACAGGCGAAGACAATCAGATTATCGAAATCCATGAAAATTCTGAAGGTGAAAAAGGTCAGACAGGGACAGAGCAAGTGATTGACACACCTCCACAAACTCCTGAAATTGAAAAGGAACAGACAAGAACTAGTGTAAAAGTTCAAGCAGAAGAAAATCAAGGGTTCGAAGTGCTTGAACAGGACCAGATAGAAATAGAAGAACGTGTTCAGGACACAGAAATAGAAAAACCCGAAAGCCAAACCCAGAATACACCTGAACAAGGCCAGTTTAGTAACCAGGCAGAAGAAAAAGAAACAAGACCTGGGACTAGTCAGACAGGAAGGGAAGAAGCAGAAGCAGAAGTGCCACAAACAAATGAAAATAAAAGAGCATTAGAAGAGAGCCAAATCACAGTGCCAGCTAAAAGACTCAAGAAAAAGAAAAATATCGAACCTAGATATATTAAGAGACTGAGACTGAGACTAAAAACAGTAGAAGAGAAACTTGCAGAAAGAAGGAAAAGTTCTCGTATAGCAGAACAAGCTGGAGAAAGCTCCAAAAGAAGAAGTGATCGAGACTGAACGAAAAATACCAAGATCCTGAATGGACTTATCTGATATTGGAGAAGTTTGAGGATCTTGATATAACTGACGAAAGTGACGAAGAACAGATTGCTGATCTGTCTGCTGAAGAAGACGAACCAACCTGAAATTGCTCAGTGTAAGCTACCTGTGCAAAGTTACAAAGAGGGGTTGAAAACTTCTTCTGAGCGAAAATGTCTGATTCAAATGTGAATGGAAGGCCTAGACGCAGTTGTTGTAAAACATGCTGCAAAGTATGTATATGTAGTATAGCTATAGTGTTAATAATTTGGATAGGACTAACAGTTTTTATTCCTTATATGGTGAGCAAAAATACTAATATTGACCCTACACAGACTGTGACCACTGACACTGAAGAACTGACAACACGAAGTGTAGAAAGACGTGAAAAAGCACTTAGACAAACAAAATCAGACTTAGAAGCATCAGATGAGGAAGGACTACATTATCATGGAGTAAAGAACCAGACTCATTTAAATGTTTTTGCAAACCTGTTAGTGCATTATGTAGAAACCATGGAAATAGAAGACTGCTATGTCTGCATGAAGCTACCTAAGTCTGTAGCTGAAGGCGTGACCTATCATCACCTGCCCTTGACATATGGAATTTCCTGTAGCATTTTAGCTGGCTTGTTTTACAAAAGAGGACCGTTACAGTACTACTACTCTAACTATGACGTTATATTTTCTGAACTCCCAATTCGTGGAAATCTGAATCCTGTACATACTAAAAGTGACGTTACACGTTATATGGGAGAATACTTTCTGACTATAGGTAACATAGACTTAAATGAAGCACACAGAGATAACTTGACCTGTTCATTACATGAACAAGAGAAAATGTTTCTAAACATGGCAGAGAAAAGAAGGGAGAGTTTCCAAAGAAAGGCAAATGATAAAAGACAGAAAACTCCTAAATGGGCTGAAAACATGGAAAGCACCTCAAATGGTGGGGCTGGTCCTGCTTTGTTGCTGGATTTCGAAAGGAAAGGGAAACTCTGTCTTCACCGCGAGAAGACTAGTTATTATAATAACATTTTCATTGGTTCCAGTCAATGTGAGCACAATTACAAGGTAATTGGAGGTTGGGTTTCAAAAATGGGTCAGAACCTGTTTTTCCCGGAATTTATTATATATGTGGAAACAAGGCTTATTTCAAACTGCCGGATCACTGGTATGGAAGCTGCTACTTTGGCATTGTTTTCCCGAAAATATACCATGTGAATGAAATTTCTGGAAGCAATGAAAACACTAATGGCTTAGTGCGTAGTAAAAGAGAAAGCGTAGGTGAAATAATGGGTAGTATTTTTAGTGCACTGATACCTGGAGTGGGAGTGCTTCTGAACACACACAGATTTTGCAAATTATCCACAATAGTGGATGTGTTGTCTACTGACACAGCTCATGGATTTCTGCTGGTCAATACCGAAATGGTTGCGATCAGATCAATGGTTTTGCAGAACAGACTTGCTCTTGACACCTTATTAGCAAAAGAGGGCGGAGTCTGCCGGATGTTGAAAGCGCAACATTGTTGCACTTACATACCGGACAAAAGTGTACAAATTAAAAAATTTGTGAAGAACATTACTAATTGGGAAAAAGAACTCAAACCACTGGAGGTTGATAGTGCCTGGAAGAGACTTACTGATGGTCTCTCCACTGTAGGTCATTGGTTTGCTAATTTAGGTAAAGGTTTGTTGTTTAAGGTGGATCACTGAAATAATATCGAGGGACAGAATATCGACCATCAAAAATATCGTTGACAAAATATCGACAGTCAAAATATCGAGTTTCTATCTACAAACAGGTAAGTACAAAAATATCGAGTTAAAAATATCGTTTACAAAAATATAGTTGTAAAAAATATCGTATTTACTAAAAACAGTGTTAAATTAAATTAATATTAATAATTAATTACTAAAATATACTTAAAATTACTTAAATTAACTTATAATAATTAAATAATTAATGAAAGTTAAATAAATATTTTTTTATTTCATATTTATTAAAACATATATATATAGTAACAAAATATAATAAAATAATACCCAAAAACTGAAAACTGACCCTGAACCCTAAAAATACCCCTTTACCCAAAAACCCAAAACTGACCCTGAACCCTAAAAATACCCCTTTACCCAAAAACTGAAAACTGACCCTAAACCCTAAAAATACCCCTTTACCCAAAAACTGAAAACTGACCCTGAACCCTAAAAATACCCCTTTACCCAAAAACTGAAAACTGACCATGAACCCTAAAAATACCCCTTTACCCAAAAACCCAAAACTGACCCTGAACCCTAAAAATACCCCTTTACCCAAAAACCCAAAACTGACCCTGAACCCTAAAAATAAAAACGATTTTTTTTACTATCTATATTATATACTTACATATTTTCACTTTCTATATTATTTACAGTCGATATTACTTCACTTACCTTAAAAACGATATTTTGGCTGTCTATATTCTGTCCTGTCGATATTTTGTCCAAACGATATTTTTGACTCGATATTCTGTCCAAACGATATTTTGGAGTCGATATTATGTCTGTGCACCGTTTAAGGTACTGATGCCAATTGGAGTGATAGGTTTCGTCATATTCCTTATATTTGTCTGCTGCAAATGTCGCAAACACACCAAAAGGTACACTGTAAATAGGAGAGGTGTGAAACGAAGTGTGGATGAACTTGAATTGGAAGATTTAAATAATCAGATTTACAAAAGGGTGAAAAATTCTCACCCTAATAAAGATGTGAAAGAGAAATTGAATCGAATGTTGGAAGAAATGGAAATGTACAAAGTGTGAAAAGTTGGCATCTGGTTCCATTAGTTGTGATGATAGTAAATATCATCAAAGAGGGGATTGATAGAGCAAGATTTCGCATATTACGCGACTTGCTTGAAATCAAGAACCTCGAATAACTTATAATCCTATAATTCAACCTGTACGTTTTACTAATTTCCCTTATTTTTGATGTGCGTGTATCTTAGTGACGCTTGCCTATGTGTTTACTAATACGAATAACCCTTTTTCCTAAAAATGGCCGCCGCTTGAGGGTTTTTTTCTGCGCATGCGTTAGTCACACTCACGTGACGAGAAGTAGTTGCAGTTCTGGTGGGAAACTGTGCGCCTGCGTACTTGCTTCTAAAATGGCTGTCTGTGTCCTAACGTGGTGAAGCTTGCGCAGATGCTTTCGTGTTATTGTCTGTTTGCACTAATTTAATGCCTTAATATATTTTTCAATTTAAGGAGTATAGAGTAGCTATTCATGGTACACAGTGAATTCATTTATATTCTATGTTTTAATTTGTCTTCGCTTACTTTTCATGTACCGCGATATTGGGGGTCTGAGTGAGACGCAAACCATCTCGAAAGTCCCTACTGCGCATGTCGCACAGCCGGAGAGAAGGCAACCTTGAGCAGTGGAACGCAGCCAGCTGGCAGCCACAGTCAAGATGCTCCTGTGAACGCAACCTCTGACCCAGAGGGATGGAGCTAAACTGTTCCTAACTCGCTACAAATGTTATTTTCCATTGTATTCTGTCAAACTTTTCGTGAGAACCCCAAAATCACTAGGCGGTCCCATAAAATGCAAATGTGAGCTTGTAGACGTAAATTGTGATTGGTGTGTTAACCTATCCTACTTGGGGACCAATCGAAATTGGGGATTCTGACACTTGCAACATTTGGGGGGTGGTACACTGACCCGAAAACAGTATAACTAGCCTAGGTTTAGCTAGAGAAATTGTCCGACTTGTCTGAATAGCTGACCTGTCACTGACCCAACGCACTCAATAGGTGACTGAATACAGAGCGCTGCGGAGCACTCTGTCCGAAATATACCATAGACTCTAAAGGTTTTACTAAACCTTAAGTGCTGGCGGAGCACTTTGCTGGGGAGTTCGCTAACCCAATCGGGGTTCTGACTGATAGCTGCAGAGAGGGTGGAGCGCAGGCGTTGCTTCCGAACTGCGGGTGCTGGTCGTTCCTTGGTGATCCTGTCCTGATCCTAATCTGGTTTTCCTGTCCTGTCCTGGGGTGTCCATGCTGCACCTGCTGTCCCATTGATGACTGTCCTTCCTTGGGGTATTTCCTGTCCTTGACTGATCCGTGCCCAGGGTTGTTTTTCACACCATTCTAGGTAAATATATAGTGCTGAAACTCTATACTGCACCTTCTATTTTTCTGTCTTTGCTTCAATAAAGACATTTCTTTGCATACATACATTTTCTATGCTTTCCGCAATCTACTATATGAAAAGTAAATGCATTTATTTCCATAGCATGTTCCTATGTTTCCCTACCTTTTAGAGCACATTTTCTCCATACTGTCTACGAATTACAGATGTGGTTATAATTTTCCTCTTACAAACTGATTGAAGTAACGTTGCTAGATTTATAGCGTGTTCCAATTCTTCACCCTTCCCGTAGATGTATGGGATTCCTAATTTTTCATTCATCCTTTTGAAGTATTTCCTAGTAGTGGAGTTCTAGTATTGTGCCTAAGAATTTGCCCAGTCGTAATCACTTCATTCTATGATTTCATTCCTGATTTTACTGCTTAGTATGTTCCCTGTTCTCACCTCACATTAGACTCATAAATGGTTGCCCTGATATTTTTCCTATATGGTTATGTGCTTTTCGTTATTCTGATTATTGACTGCCTTCTGGTTGTAAATTGTACTCTTTCCGAATCTGAATTCTAAGATAAACCTTTAAACCTTCCCAGTAGTCTGTGATCATTTAATACAGAAGAAAGTATAAAATTGGTATTTTGTCGCCTGCCTTTCTTTTACCGCTAGCTCCCTGATCCATTGTGGTCATAGGTACCCGTAACGGTGGATTGGTAAGTCAGGTACGAGGAAATCAATAGGAAGGAACCAGGGTTACTGGTAGTAGAGTGCAAGGTCACCCGATTAATGTATATTATAAATTGGAAATATATGGGCCTGGTACGTGTATGGTGAAATTATTTGGCCGGGTGGCCTGCGATCTCTATCAATAGCATGTTTAATGAATTTCAACCTCCAATTTTACGATGACCCTTTGGCTGCCCACCAGCACGCTACACTAGCCTCACCCGCTGTAAACCCAATCAATCGGCCAGTGTGACGTGTAACAAATAGGACTGTAATGGGCCCTAAAAGTCTATTGGTCTGTTAGCTAGGGAAGTAGTGGATTAATAAAGATCTAATTTCTTATTGCTGTAAATCATATCATTCAAGATTTTCTTGACATTGGCAGCCTTGTCTCTTCCCCAGGTGCAGGCCATTTGCTGACTTCCAACAACACGGTGACACGTACAGATTTCACACACTGCGTTGTACATTAATAGCGCACCCCAGAAGAACAAACTTTGGAGACGCTGCCAGTGTGGACCAATTCACTTCCGGGACCAACATGAAAACTCCATTCCAGAATCTAGTGACTGGTGGGCAGTGGCAAGCAAGGTGAATGAAATCTGCATCTGGTTCCTTGCATCTGAGGTAGATGGAGTCTGCCAGAACTCTAGATTTGACCATACAACGAGGGGATCCATACAGTTGATGCAGAAATTTGTAATGGATAAGGCGTGAGCGGCAATTTGGAGATAATGTCACAGTTTGCTCACAGCAGGATGCCCACTCCTTACCTGAAATATTATCTCCCATACTTGCCTCCTATCTCAGTCTCTCATGTGATTTTTGGGAATGGGGAGACAGTTTGAGCTTGCGCTAAACTACATGCTGATTCGGTGCTCACTTTGCCATTGGATTCAGCTAGCCTGGCTAATGAGGGTGGTACCCCGAAACCGGTCCCAGGATGCTTGTTTCCAGACCAGGGAAGACATGGTTTGGCAGTTCAGGCTGAACTGTTCCCATGAGGCACAGAGTCAAGACTGATTTGCATATAGCTGGGTCTGAACTGAGGTGGCGAAGTGAGCTAAAGAACGATGATGGATTCAACTCAGATCTGTGACTGGGGTGAGTGTCTGACAAGTTTCAGCGCGCCTTCCATCATCTCCTTATGTTTGTTTGATTCGGTGGAAGATAGCATGAAGACTTGGTCGTGGACTGCTAGGGAGAAAGGAAGTCTTACATCATTGTACAAGACCTTCATATAAGCAAGTCAAACAAAGTTGAGTGGTGCCGGGTGTCAGAAGGAGTGTGCTCCTGAGGAGAACCACTATATGTCGAACTGTGGGTAGAAACGTTGACTGTTAATTGGGAATAATTTGCAAGAGTTCTGCTTCCTTGAGCAGCACTTGTGCTGGACTGATGTCTTTGATTCATGGATACACACACAATGTATTTATGTATCATATGTTAATTATTGAACTATTGCGCTTATGAGCACTGCGCAGTCTGCAGTTATTTTACATGTTGATTAGTACCACTTGATTTGCGAAAATAATACAATTGTGATTTTTGTACATGATCTATAATATCAGCACGTATATTTACCTCATGGGAGAACTGGAGTAAGTCCCACTGAATGATTTTCTCTTTATTTGAATGTACCAAGGTTCCAGTGTTTGGGCAGACTTGGGTTTGGTCCTGTGTTTCTTCTATCCTGTCTCAGTTTAGCATTAGGTACAACAACTTGGGATTTAACTTGTATTATTTAATATTGTTTATTCACTAAGTATCTGTTTGATGGGTTTGTAGTGATTTGTGCATATGCCTTGCAGAGAGCTGGTTCCAGTGGAAAAGATGGGCAGTGTTTGTCTACATAATGCACAAAGTCTGAATCTAAATAACGGAATGATTTTCACCGCCCATAATAGTCGAGCGATCATTAATCTGGCCATTGGGGTAGATATTCCCTATTTTAGGCAGTCCCCATTCATGAAGCCCATGAAGTGACAACTTCTCCGGGTTAGATGAATGAGAGGGTAGGGTGGCAGAGGTTTCTCAGTGGCATAAAGTATGGGATATGCCATATATCTATGTATATTTTCCCAAGCCAACTGTGTGCAAGCAACAGAGTTAATTTCAGTACAGCTGCATGTTGGCGCTTGACCTACCATTGCACCCATGGGGTGGGAGGGGATGCTTTGTCTTGCTCAATCGCTATGTGTGTCATGTATGGGTGGGGTGCAGTCATTAATGAGTGACATGCGCTAGTCACAGTTAATAGTATGGCTAAAAATCAGGAACTGTGGGGCCTTCCTGTTCTTAGGGTAATGCCAATAATACCCAACGAATCCTGGGCTGTTTACCCGCCGAGGCCAAGAAGATCATGTGGGATCTTAGTGTTTTGAAAAATTGCTGATTAAGGACAACAGGGACATTGTAAAATAAATATAGCAACCTAGACAATTTAACCATTTTCATCAGGGGTAGCAGCCCCTTCATGGAGAGAGGGGCATGTTTTCACCTGCTAATCTGTTTCTCTATGTTAGCATGGCCACTCCATAAATCTTAAATATGTCAGTGTTTTTATCATAGCTAATCCATACTCCGAGGTATTTAACTGAAGCTGAGCACCAGGATAGAGGGAACTGTAGTGTACAACAGGTGTGCCAGGTGACAGCGGAAAGATCATGGATTTGTGTTAAATAATAGCAAGGGCTTTGAATAGACCAAATTCCAAGATAACTGGTCTCAGGGTCTGGGTTGGATGTCGCAGATATAAGCTAATATATTTAGCATACATCAACACTATGAGATTACGGGAAGTGAAATTCAGACCTCTTTGTGAATGCAATTGTCCAATTGCGCTCAACAAGGGCTCGGCTGTTGAGTACCCCTCCCTATGGGCATTGGGGCCGAAAGTAGCCTGTTCAGCCTTCTTCTGGCTGTTGACCTCTTGCACAGCTACCCAACCCAGTTTCTGAAACTATTTGGTGAGCCCATTCTGGACAGGAGAGCGTCAACAAACCCCACTCCAAGGACTCAAATACATTTGTGCTGTCCAAGAAGCCTGCCACGGCTTTGGGATCCGGGTTCCACTGGTGCATTAAGGCGAACAGGGATATAAGATTATGAGAAGTGGATCTGCCAGGGATGAATCCCGCCTGGTCTGGGAGGACAAGATCCGGCAACAATAATAGCAACTAATCTGATAGTACTTTTGTGAGAATTTTAGCATCCACATTGATAAGAGACAGTGGGCGATATGAATCACATTTCATTGGGGGGTTGCCAGTTTTTAGGATTATGGGACTGGCCTCTGTAAACAAGGGAGGAAATACAAATGTTGCCCCTGCTTCGTTAAACACCTTCAGGAGCCTGTGGGCCAGCAGTTATGAGTAGGCTTGTAAAGTTCTGCAGGGAATTGATCACTCCTGGGGTCCTTACTCGTGGGCAATGTGTGCATCAAGAAACACAGATGGGGGCCTTCCAACCAGGCCAGCACAATTTGATAAATGAATGTGGAATAATCGACCTTAGAGCCAGCCGGACATGCAAGTCGTGTATATGTGGTAGAGTAATAAGCTGCAAATTCCTCCAGGAGATTATCTGCTTCATATATGGCATGACAAGGGTTCTGTTGAGTTTGTTTAATAGATGGGGGAAGTTTGAGACGATGTTAGCCTAACTAATGGATATTAGGGCCAGTAAGCATTTGTCCTGAATGTTTAGCATGAGCTTGCCCTGCTTACAGAATACACAACCTTTTGTACATTTAAAGCGAGTCTGTGTTCAGACGCCTTCACAGAGCATTCATGGTAGATAGAGGGGGGGCTGATCTACAAGAAACTAAAGCAGCGCTGTGCAGCAAGTCATTTTGCTGCACCGCGCTCAGTTAGTTTCGAAGCACAGGGATGCAACATATTTACAACAATATGTTGCATCTCTGTGCTTCCCCCTGCGGTGGCACACAAACTGCTGCCATGCGCCGGTGCAGGCACCCTTGCACCATGGTGCAAGGGTGCCTGCGTCGTGGGGAGACTGTTTTTGTGCAGGAAGCGGCACCTTCCTGCACAAAAACAATAAATTGAGGTGATTTCCTCTTCCAATGTGTGCTGTAGAATGCACCCCTAGGGTGGCGTAGCATTCTGACGCATTTCCAGATTTACAATTTCTCGTAAATCTGGAAATGCATCAGTGGACATGGGTGTTGCGTGGGAAAACCCACAGCAACACCCATGTCATGCCCCTAACACGCAAAGTGTTGCGTGAACAGGGGTGATATTTATGATATTTACAAGTATAGGTTAAGTCATGCAGGGTGACTTTACCTGTTCTTGTAAATATCACTTAGCAGGCTGCGGCACCGGGGCTTCACACAACGTGATGCACCGCCGGCGCAAGGGGCCTGTAAATCTGCCCCAGGATGGCTGTATCGTGACTGTCACAACTCAAAAGAAACAAATTGGCAGTGAAGAAAAAAAGTTGACCTTTGCTCTGTGTAGTTCAAAACAGTAAACATGGAAAATAAGAGGCATGCAAGCAAAGACTGTTCTGTAATGTTTATTAGCATTATAAGGGCTTTGGTGTTCCTGCTGAGAAAATATGGCGTTTTCAAGAACTTCCTCTAATCTAGAATATAAATATCCCTGACTATTGCAGCAGGAAAAGCACAAACAGCATACTAACAAAAGTGTCCGAGAATGACCCAGTGAACGTCATTTCTGCACAGGGGCGTAACACAGGCCCACGCAGTCCCCGCGGTGGGGGGGGGGCTCTAACTCCAAGGGGCCCCCTCGGCACTGCACTGTAGCCGGAGAGCTCCTGATTGAGCAGGCGGGGGGCCCCTCTAAGTACCGTGCAGGGAGGCCCCCTCACTTTTCGTTACGCCATTGTTTCTGCAGCTTTTTTTCCGAGTAATTACATTTCTTCAGGATAATCGTGAGGGTATTTCTCATCTAAGAAGCAGCAGATGTGCTTACGAGTATAAATTGCAGCATTTGAACCAAGCAAGACTTTTAAGTGTGAGTGTAAACTTATCGACTAAATACATACGGATACATTTGTGTATGGAGCAAAAATTAAATATGGCTAAATCAATCAATCATGATTTATAAAATGGGGCTAATCACCCGAGAGGGCATCCAAGCTCTTGCAGGCACTGGAGGCTTAGTTGAACAGCCAGGTCTTGAGGGCCATTTGGAATTCCAGAAGTGAGGTGATGGTCCGGAGGTGTGTGGGGAGGCTGTTCCAGGTCTTTGCTGCGATGTGGGAGAAGAAGCATCCTCCACTTCTGCATCAGTAGATGCGGGGAGTATGTACAAGTGAAAGGGAAGCGGGCGTAGTCTTTTCGACGGTTGATGGAAATACAGATAAAAATGTCAAAAGCATATATCATAAAACTGTGCCCCTTAATGATATGACAACTGAAAGTGTTTCTTCTCTCTTTGTATTAAAGCCCTTATTAGGTGTGATTGGCACCTTCAAAATTACAAAATCTACAGTAACTTTGCAGACTAGGTGGCAGATTTACGTTACTTGGCGCATCCCTGCAAATCAGCAGGGATGCGCCGAGAAACGTGCAACACGCAATGCCATCGTTGCGCCATCACGGATGCGCCGCATTTACAATGCGGCCCGCCATGGCGCAAGGATAGTCAGATGCGTGTCACATCTGCCAGCATAAGGTTGGCGCAGTGCTGAAGTTGTGTTGCGGGCGCGACGCAACTCCAGCACTATGCCAACCCGGCCTATCTTCCACATGGTCCGTCACACCTCACGCCTGCTTCAAGCAGGTGCAAGGTTTTGACGCAGCGGGGTTGCAAAAGTGACTGAGTGAAATCTTGTAGATTTCACTCAGGCACTTTTCCAAGGCGTTCCTGCGCCGGAACGCCCACCCTTTACAATATCTCCCTAGATGCATCACGTTGTAAATCCCCCGCAGCATGGCGCTAGCTTTACGCCGCCACTGCATCACAGAAGTGACGCAACGGTGGCGCAAAAGTGGCGCACACGGCTTGTAAATCTGCCCCTAGGAGAGTTTCACTCTGAGGAATTACAAGAGGAGTCAGGTGTGGGATTACTAAATCCCTCCGTAAATCCTCATTACTAAGACTAACCGAATGGTTCACCTCATAATCCTCTGATATTAGCCCCTTCCTCCCTTGCCACAGTAAAAACACAGGCTCCTCAAAATAAGAGCCTTCAATCACAATTACTAATGGACACAAAGCAACATTTTTCTTATCCTTTTCGTAGCACCTCCAAAAAACAGAAGCAAATGTTTCAGGTGAGCTCTGGTTTACTGGCTACTTCTTGTGTACCACCAACAATCTGCATTTGTTTAAGAGAAAAAGTCTATAACATCAAAGATAACATCAGTTCTACCTCTTCTGTTCCTTTGTCATGTACCAACTGAGTTTCCTTTAAATGTAACTTCTCACTGATGTTCTTGCATCAACTCTTTAAATCCGAATTCTGCCCTCTGCACCTCAAATGATAATCACTAGTTCTTTACTCGTCTAACCCCTCTTCTGAGGAATACCTTGAAAGACTATGCCCTCATTGAGCTGGTCCCTGCGCCTCTGAAGCAAGCAATTACTACATTTACCACATAGGGGGCAGATTTATAAGCCCTTTGCGCCTCTTTTTTGCCGCCGTTGCGTCACTTTTGTGATGAAGCGGTGGCGCAAAAGATGCGCCATGCTGCAGGGTATTTACAACATGATGCATCTAGGAGATGCGTCACGTTGTAAAGCTCAGCGCCAGAAGTAGGCGTTCCTGCGAAGGGGGGGCGTTCCGGCACAAGAACGCCTTCCAAAAGTGGCTCAGTGGAATCTACAAGATTTCACTCAGTCACTTTTGAGCCCATGCTGCGTCAAAACCCTGCGCCTGCTTGAAGCAGGCATAAGGATTGACGCAGCATTGTAAAGATAGGGCCCCCTAGAGCATTGCTGGAGCTGCGTCGCGCCATTGACGTAACTCCAGCAATGCACCGCCTTTATTGCACACATGCGTCACACGTCTGTGCTGTTTTTGCCCCATGGTGCGCCGCATTGTAAATGCGGCGCATCCATGGTGGCGGAGCCTTGGCGCACAATCACCGGTGCATCCCTGCTGATATGCAGGGATGTGCCAGTTATTGTAAATCTGCCCCATATTCTTTAAGAAGGCTTATTTTGATCCTAAGTAGCTGTCAAGCTTTCCACCCATCACTCCCCTTCCACTTCCCTCGAAGATGCTGCAAAGGCCTTCTGGTGCGTTCTGCTCCATCCGGTGGAAACCCCTTCTACTTTCTTCTTGGGTGATGTTTACTTGGTGGCATATGGCAATGGTACATTCATCTTCATCATCTTTGATCAGTCTGAGTGAGTAGATGAGATATGACCTTTTCAAAAGAATTTCTGACTAATGGATACTAAGCAGTTTCCCTACCAGCATTCTCTTCTAAATCTCTGTTCTTAACTTGTGCAGTCAGCCATGGACTTTCCCTTGTTTATCCTCTCTTTTTATGTCAGCCATATTTCGAGTGGTGCTCATGTATCTTCTCTGCTTAACCCTCTTAGGCTGTCTTCTATTTCAGCTAGAATTCATTTCAAAGTCTTGTGCACTTTATACCATCAGTGTGGGGGACAACAGCTTAATATGATAAGGGAAATGTTCATGTTCATTAATTTGGCAGGTGGTTAGCACGATCAGAGAAAGTTGGGTTTTAAACAGAAGTTTCATGCTTGCTGGATGGCAGGGAGTACAGTCAACAGAAGTCTGGTTGGGAAAGAAAGGACTTGGCTAGTTGTGCTACTGAATATCAAGCACAAGAATATCAACATACAAACCTATCACAGACAGAATATTTAGAGACAAAATATTAAAAGGTAAGTGCAGATAGGAAAGTATAGATTTACTGTTCATAACTGTACATCTAAGTACCTTAAAGATACATTTGCCACCAAGGTATATACATGTGGCAAGAGGTATAGAAATTCTGTACTTATCTTTCGATATTTTGGATTTGATATTTTGTCCTCGATGTATGCATTCCTCAAGGTGCTGGTTTCGATATTCAGGGTGCCCACCGTCTTGGCTAGGTCCTTTGAGCAGAGTGTGTAGATGGTTGCCCACTAAGCAATGTTCATGAAGATGATGGTTCAGAAACATCAGAGCTGGCAGGTAGGTGTACACAGATAAAGCAAAGCACCAGCAATATCAGACAAATATGTACAATACTGGGTACCTAACACCATAAAAACTACTTATTAATAGTACTTAATCGGGACTTGTACAGAAACACTGATATGTATTCTCTATTTCTGGTGCAACTGGGGTTAGCAATAACCAATTACTATGTACTGAGTCGTCAAAAGACCCAAGAAGGGAGAAAGGACTCAACTTATCTCTACCCCAGAGTCCATTCCTTCCCACAAAGTTAGGCCTGTTGGCAGACAATGGGGGGGAGGGGAGGGGGTTATGTTGTGTGGTGTACTGGGAGGCTGTAAATGCTAGCATTCTTGGCATGCTTCTCTTTTGACTCCCATAAATTTAAGGAAGCACGTTTTTGAACATTCTAGACCCCTTGGAAAAATCTTGTACTGTAGGTGCATTTTATTCTAACGTGGAATTTAATGGACAGGAGCGAGAATGGAATCCATTGTTGGCAAAAATGGACTGAATCCCATAGGTGAATGCATAGTATTGCTGTATGCAAATTTGTCTGATGGTAGAGGAGCTTTCAATTGGTCAGCGAACTGTTCATAAAGCAAGATATGTATTCTTCTAAAGTCTTATTAAGTCTTTTGGTTTGACCATCGGTTTTAGGATGAAAATCCGATGATACGGCACTATCAGCCTGATTCATCAAGCTAAATTGCACTTGCAAAGGGCAAGATTCTCAGAATCTTGCCTTTTGCGAGTGCAATTTTTGCTTTTGAGATTCATCATCCCAAATGCAAAATTCGCTATTAAAGAATTCGCACATTTGCGAAGAATTGCATTTAAGGAATCTCTATTTGAGATTCCTTAAATGCAATTCATGAATCATTTTAAAATTGCAAAATTGCAATTTTGGGCCGCTATTTACCGAGAGGTCAGACCTCGTGGTAAATAGCAAAAACTTAGAAAAATGCATTTAAATGCATTTTTCTAAGTTGCATGTTACACACACACATGTCCTTTGGACATGTGTGTGCGCAACACCAATGTAGATACATTTCAGGGGTGCTACAGGGTGTCCTTTGGACACCCCTGCACCCTTGAAATCGCATCCTTATTTGCGATTAGCCTGTAGGCCCATAGGAATGAATGGGGAGTTATTCCTTATTTGCGATTAGCAATTTGCTAATCGCAAATAAGGAACATGTAGGAATCGCAATATTTTTTGCAATTCCTACATGAATCCCGTTTTGCAAGTCCTTAATAGCGATTCCTTATGAATCGCTATTAGGGGCTCGCAAAACGGGAGAATGATGAATCAGGCTCTATGAATTCTACTATGGATAAAATTCGGAAGCAATTTGCTCTCCTGTCGCAAATAACATTATTGAGCAAACCATGTAGATGAACAGTGTCAGTGAAAACATCTTTGCTAGTTGTGAAGCTGAAGGAACTGTGGCCAAAGGATTAAAATGAGCCATCTTGGAAAAATAATTCCTTGTTACCATTATAGCCATAAATTCTTCTGATCTGGGCAGATATATACAATAAATCCATAGAAATATCCACATAGGGCTTTTGGGGGTGTTATAAGCCTTTCAGATAATTTGGCTTGAGTTTGGTTCCACATCGTGATTTACACCCCACTTAAACTGTGGCCACCAACATCTTATTTGATTATATCTTCTGTCACTTTGCAACCTCTATAAGCGACAGTCGAGGCATGGTAAGAAGCCTGTAATATGCTCTTGATTAGAATGAAAAACTTTTTCTGAACAAAAATGAATCCATCCTTTCTTTGGATGTTTTGTTCAGGAGAATTCAACTTATTTTCTTTCAATTTCGTAGCCCCACTCTGAACTTCTTCTAAAAAGTATTTAGTAGTGGCAATACTGCTTATAACTTCCTGGGAGTTTAGAAACGTCACTGTCGCAACAAGACGGTCTTCTTCAGGGTACATCCTTGATAAACATTCAGCCACAGCATTACATGTACCAGGAATGTATTTAGTAGCAAAGTTGTGTTGATGGAAAATATAAGCCCGACAACCTTGCAACTATTTCGCCATTCCACCTATTCTAGATTGATATGAACAGTTCATACATTATTAACCGGATGAAGAAAAGTTTACAAGTGGGTGTTCTTCCTTTAATTTATTTCCCTGAAGAACAACCCTAATTGCTCAGTCAAAGGCAACTGTTTCTTCTAAGAAGGGGTTTGAGTTGTCAGATCTGAGCAGGATCAGAGCATCAGTGCATTTCTGCATTCATTTTGTGAAAGTTGTTGAAACCTCTTCTGCCCATTAAATACCGTACATTTTTTTAGGAGTTCTGTAATAGAATTTGGAACTTTGGAAATGTTCTTAATGCATTTCCGGTAACAATTCCACAGGCCAATTAGACTATGAGCCTCTTTGACAGATGTTGCAATTTTCCAATTTAAAATTGTTTTCACCTTCTTGCCATCCTTGTCCAACGTGTCAACTAATAAAACAAAACCCAAGTATTCTACGGATCTTTGGTCAAACTTGAATTTTTCAAGCTTGGTGAACAGTATTTTGGCTCAGTCTTTGCAACACTTCTTTGACAAAGATTTTATGATTTTCAAGATCTTTGGAGAAAATCAGAATATCATCATGATTAACTATCATAGAATGGAGCAAAGGGTCAGGAAATATCAAGTCCCTAAACCTCTGGAGAATTCTAGGGCATTGTACAGCTCAAAAGGCATTACTGGATTTGAAATGTCGGCAATTAATTCAGCAACAGTGGGTGGTCACAAATATGAGCCAACTCATCTTTTAATTTATCACTTAATCATTTTCTGAAAACAAAGACGAGCATGGTTCATGGTGGGACATTTGAGCTGGGTGGGAGGAGGCGTGTTAGCCCTGACTACATCTCCCAGCAGGCCTTGTTCCTACACACACTCTTCTCACCCAGCACAAACAGCACACATGGAACTCTGCTTACCTCACATTGAGTGGAAAGGTACTGACCATATGGATGACACTGGGGAATGGTATTTGGAGCACAAGTCCATGATGAGAGTTGTGGTCAACTCTGATAACAGGCCCCAGTGTCAGACATCTTGCCAGTACACTTTCCACTCATTTTCAGGAAACCACAGTTCCAGGTAGCCTGTATGTGCTGGCTGGGAAGGTGTGTGGAGGACAGGGCCTGATGGGAGTTGGAGTAATAGCAAACACTCCTACCCACACCTAAAACAACCACTTCATCTGGGTGTATGGCTAATTGACAGTGAATGGAAGTGTACTAGCAAGATGGCTGACACTGTTGCATGATGTGTTTGGTGCACAAAGCCGTACTGGAAGTTACCTTCAAATTTACCATCATGCAGCAGTGTCTTCCTCCTTGCTAGTACACTTCCCCTCACTGACAGTTAGCCATTGTCTCAGAGAAGTTAGCTGGGCTGGGTGGGAGGAGGAGTATTTGGAAAGGCTACAACTCATATCAGGACCTGTCCAACAAACACCTTCCTACCCAGCACAAACAGCCCAACAGGAATTAAGAGTATTCACAGTGTGTCAAAATGTACTAGCAGGATGGATTTACCTGGTCACTGGTGTCTAACTTTGCCACAACTACCAACAGGGCCTTGTGCTCCAAACACCAGGCACCAGTGTCAACCCTCTTTGTCAGTACATATCCACTCACTCTCATGGAAAGCATAGTTAGCTGTTTTTGCATGTTAGAATGTGTGTGGGTAGTGCAGGGCCTGATGGGAGATCTGGCCATTGAAACACTCCTCCTTCCACACAGCCCTACAGGCCACAATGAAGCATGCTTACCTGACAGTGAGTGTGAATGTTACAACAAATTGCCTGAGCTTGGTGAATGGTCTTTGGAGCACATGGCACTGATGGGAGGTGGACCAAAGCCAGACACCGTTCCCCAGTCTCAGACATCTTGCAAGTACATTACCACTCAATGTTAGGAAAGCATACTTCAAGGTTAGATGGTTGGGCGGGAAGGTGTATGTAGGACTGGACCTGATGGGAGTTGCAATAATAGCAAACACTCCTCCACACACATAGCACAACCACTTCATCGAGGGGATGTCTACCTCACAGTGAGTTAATGTGTACTACCAAGATGTCAGACACTGTAGACTGAAACTATCACAACTACTACATTTACCTCTGTGCTACAAACACCAGCCACCAGCTAAAAACATATTGCAAGTACACTTACCAGCATTGTCTGGACAGCACTCTTCCAGGTGGCCTGGTGGGGCTGGGTGGGAGGAGGGATGTAAGTTTCACTATTAGAACACAAGTACTCAAACCTCTGTTCATCAAAGGTCTTTGCCACAAAAAGACATACAGCAGAGTTTGTGAACTCATCTGTCTATGGAGGCAATGTACAAAATATATGATTTGTGTAGGCACAAAGCTAAGCAGTAACACATTGTGCTACTCACAGCTATTCCCATGTGTATAATGAGATGAGAACAAGAAGCACCTCACTCACACCAATCCCTAAAATATCTAGAACAAATACTAGACTGTGATTGTGTATGTAGCCACACCAATGTGACTGCTAAAGACATGCACTAAGCCGAGTACACAGGCCTAAAAAATAACTACATATGGAGGGAAATAGTACGTATGTCACCGTGAAAGTACAGACGTGGAAACCACCAACACACCTGTGTCATTCACAGGGTGTCACAAACCAGTCAATGTCTTTGGTCTTGTAATGTCAACTAAACACAACAGGCCCATGTACACACAGAGCTGGGCATGCTTATCAATCCCCATCTTGTCCAAATTACATTGCTCTCCAAAAACATAGGCCAGGATCATGGCCGAAGGAGGCCAATTTATGTACCTAAAGTCATCATTAGGTTCAGTAACCTATGTAATGTTTATGATTTGAGGGGCTGTGGACATTCACATCAATCATTGTGTGTTTTATATACCCACAGGACAAGCTGGGAACACCTCTGGAACAACCTAGGACAGCCAGATCCAGACTATGGTTGACCTTGAGCTCTCCGGCGTTGAGGTCTCTCAACCATCTTCAGACGACGATGAACTACCTGGCCCATCAGGTATAGGTCTGCCCACAGCACCAGTAGCAGTAACATCAGCATCCTCTGTGACCACCCCTGCCTCAGCTGACAACACCAAGCTGACCCCTACCCTCACAGACACACCCGGCCCGAGTCACCACCGACAGCACAGCAACACGGGGCACTCTGGAGTTGGCGGAAACAACACCACTGTCAACGAGGAAGGAGGCTCAGTGTTGACTGCGCCAGCACCAACTGGTCCTGCTCGGGTGGGTTGGGGTGGTGGGAGGGGCCATGGGGCCTGTGTCATCATGCAGCTGGTAGTGCTGATGAAGATCACCCACACCTTTCCAGTATCCTCCACACATATGAGGGTTGCACCTGAGATTTTGGCCAGGTAGTTGGGATCCTCAGGACCATGCAACAGCAGCAGGCAGCCCACTATGAGAAAATGGACACGTACATAAACAAAACTGATGACCTGACTGCAGTACACAGGGAAATTCTCACCTGCCTCCACCAGTTTGCCACCAACACGTCCACACCTCCCTGTGTGCCCATACCATCTGGTGAATCAACATCTGCACCAGCCACAGGGAGAGATGTAGACTCTGGCGGAGAGCCCCCTGTACCACCGCTGCCTGCACCTGAGGCCCCCCCAAACGTGGGAAGGGTCATCCGGTGAAGCATCCTTAGAGACCGAAGGCTACGCATCACCCCAGGAAGTGATAACCTTCTCCTGATATCCTCCATTGTGCACCAATTGTTCACTTTGTTGACTCTCATTGGACTGTCCCACATTGGCTGGAGGGTCTAAGTTGGACTTGGGACTCAAATAACTGTGGATTTACTTCTGAAAACTTCATCTACAAACACTACCAACTCCTCTCTGTACTTTGTTTTTATGTTTTGTTGAGCACTCTTCCATTCTGTGAATTTTTATCATGCACTAAAATAAATCACTTTGCACAAAATACTTGCTCATGTCATGACTTTGAAACACAAATGTACAGATTGAAATGGCGCACAAAATAACAAAGAAGAAAGTGTCAACAACAGTGGATAAGAAATCACTTCAGAAATGTTAACTACTGGCTTGGGAGTAAATGTAACCTGTCGATCATGATAGATAGACACAACCAGGTTATCACACAACCCATAGTGCATGGTACTGATTCAATTTAAGTCTACTGTCTGCAAAGATATCACTATTTGCAAGCACAAACAACAATCATTGTTAGCAAACCAGATCATCATGGAATATGTTTTGTTTCAGAATATCCTTCGGATGTGTGTAGACAAGGCACACCTCACTGTGGAGCACATGTTTATTCTACTGATACAACGTTGCACCTTAACTCATACTCAAAACACATCACACAGTAACAAAATGCTCACAAGTAAAAAGAAATGACCATCAGTTCAGAAGGAAGTGCATTCTAGGGATTTCCACAACTGTTCAATGTTGGAGTATGGAAGAGTAGCATGGGTCTTGTGAGGTCACATCTCTGCAGTTAATATGGCAAAGTACCCTGGTAAGGAGGAACATAGCACAGAGTCAAGTACTAAGGAATGATGTTGCTTAATGTTGCTAACTGTCTCAGCTAAAGCATACAAATGTCAGTCTGAACACAAGCTAGTATAGAATGTAGCATTGTACATGACACCTGTAAAATGTGATGAAGCAAATCTGTACAAACCTCATGATAATTAATTGTAATAGTAATTGCATTTATATAGCACTTACTACCCCTGACGAGGCATTGAAGCACTTTTTCAGGTAGTGCAGGCTACTTCAGAACTCATAAAGGATTAGTGATGAATTAGTATAGTGAAACGTGAAAGTAATTTGAGTGGTGGATAGCTTAGTCAGTTTTTTGGATTGAGAAGGATAAGGCAGGTATAGAAGAGGGAAAAAGGTTTGCATTTATTTAGCGCTTGTTACCCCTGATGGAGTGTTGAAGCGCTTTTTTTGGAGAGTAGCACGCTACTCCGGAACCCAGAAACGATTAGTGGTGAATTAGTATAGTGAAATATGAAAGTAATTTGAGTGGTGGGTATTAGTCAGTTATTTGGATTGAGAAGGATAGCGGAGGGATAGAAGAGGGAAAAAGGTTTGCATTTATATAGCTCTTGTTACCCCTGATGGGTGTTGAAGCACTTTTTTGGCGAGTAGCACGCTACTACCTAACCCATAAAGGATTAGTGATGAATTAGTATAGTGAAATTTATAAGTAATTTGAGTGGTGGATATTAGTCAGTTATTTGGATTGAGAAGTATGGCGGAGGGATAGAAGAGGGAAAAAGGTTTGCATTTATATAGCGTTTTTTACCCCAGATGGGGTGTTGAAGCGCTTTTTTGGCGAGTAGCATGCTACTCCGAACCCATAAAAGGTTTAGTGGTAAATTAGTATAGTGAAACATACACTGGACAACAGCAACACACAAACAAACATTTTGGTGTTGACACCTCTCATTGCATACTTACATTCAGGTGAAGAAGTTGCGGGTAAGTTGTTGTCGAAAATCCCCAACATTATCTTCATCATCACTGACATCGTGTCTGTGGCTGCTGGTCTCCATCATCCAATATCAGTGGAATTTCCTTATGGATTGCAAGGTTATAGAGCATGCATGGGGCTGTGATAATCTTGCACACCTTCAAGGGGCCATATTGTAGTGCTACTCCTGTGCGATCCAGACACCTTGTTTTCAGGAGACCAAATGTATGCTCAAGCAATCGCCTGGTACGACCCTGTGCCTCACTGAACTGCACTTCTGCAGGGGTGACTGGATTGCGCAGAGGGGTCAGCAACTAGGGAAGGTTGTAGTATCTAGAGTCACCTACATACAACATAGAAAAAAGTACAGTTGTCTGACAACAGAGCACTATCTGACATGCAATCAATACACACTACACTATACACATGAAACATCACCTACCAACAATCCAGGCACGGTCACGTTGCATGTAGGCATCATGTGAAGAGCCAGGGAAACGTGCACAGATGTGGGAGATCGACATGTCCGCCAAACACACCACCTGGACATTGATGGAGTGGAAGTGTTTCCCATTGCAGTAGACCTGTTCATTGGCCTGTGGTGGTACCAAGCAACATGTGTTCCATCAATTGCTCCAATGACGTGGGATATATGTCCCAAGGCATGAATTCGCCCTTGATGTCAAATAAGTCTCCTGATATGGGAAACTTGATGTACTGTTCCAGGCGACGTAGCAATGCCTCCAACACATCACGCAGGACATGGCTGAACATCATCTGTGACATTTTACCAGATGTTGCCACAGTATACTGGAAGGAACCAGTGGCAAAGAATTGTAAGGCAGCCATAACCGTCACCTTGGGGGTCAGTGCAGTCAGATATGTCCAACCAGGCATCAAATCGGGTGTCATCTGATCAGCCAACTGTTCAATCAGTGCCCTGGTGAAACAGTATTTGCGAATTTGGTCACGTTCCTCCATGGGCTGCAGGTCTGGGATGGGCCTGTAGACTGGTGGTCGTCTGTGATACCTATGTGTAGAGTGTGAACACAATTGTTGTTAGATACAGATATACAAGATAACATGCATCAATACAAACAGAACATGAAATATGAGCACACAATATAGCAAAGAACATGTATAATACATGTTTAAATGTAAATGGTTGATTTTAGAGACATATCACAGCATTATGACCCTTGCCAGATCTGTTACCACAGCATGGTCACACAGCAATTTGAGTGCCATACTGAGAAATTCACTTTTGTCTGTCACTGTTCATGTCAATCAAGCATCACATAATAAACAAATCAACATAAAATAAGCTGAGATACAGGTTTGGGATAACAATTACATGCTTAAAATGTACCCACATAAGGATCAAGACTTGACAGATATGTGGGACACCACACACATACAGCGCCCCACTCTGAAATTTTGCACGCTACTGTCCAGGATGGACACTGTCATGTTGTCAGGTCAGCATCATACATACAAATACATATATAAACCATTAACTATGTTGGAGTGGCATATATGATACTTTCATGCACTTGAGTCTTGGACAGCAAAGATACTTTGAAAAATCACACAACAAACACATCCTTTGTTTGGGTGCATACTCTCACGGTCTACTCAGTAAATGTAAATTCTTGAACCATGAATGACACACAAATACTTTATAGTCAGAAATCACACTGATTGCACACTGGGTCACACACTTACCTAATGCCATGAACATGTTAAAATATGGACTTGTACATCCATATGAAGTCATTGGCAATGTGACCGAGCTTAGAAGGGTAAATGGAAAACTAATGAAAATTGTTGGTTTTAGTCACAAATTCAATGTGTCATTTGCCCATCAAAGTTAGCTCCTCGTGGGTGTGTGAGCTATGCATATAAAGGTCCATTTCTGCTTGAAAAATCTAACTACACACATGTAATGCTCAAAACATCTAAAAATCACAGAGGTGTCCGCCCTGCTGACTGATCATTCAAAGGTCGCGGTAGCCGCATCCGAACTGATTCGGACACAGCCATTTGCTGAAAGTTATTGTGGTGACACACGCGGGTGAGTTTTCAAAGGACGCGGTAGCCGCATCCGAACTGATTCGGTCACAGCCATTGGATGTTGGTTGTTATGGTGACAGACATAGCTGAGTATTCAAAGGGTGTGGTAGCCGCATCCAAACCGATTCGGTCACATCCATTGAATGTTGGTTGTTATGGTGACAGACGCACCTTTTGATTCCTATGGTCATCGTGTGGAAATCGACTCAGTAACCTCTCATCACCAATGTATCAAAGTCACTTGTGGTCTGATGATGAGTTTTTGAACGTCGTGGTAGGCGTATTGGTTACAAGCAATGTACTGCATTGGACCAATTCGTAAAATGTTACATACACAAACCTATAGCCTTATGCGCATGGACTTAAGACCGCCTCTGCCTTTTAGATATAAGTCGAGGACGAGAACCAGGCCTTGTTGGAAACACTCCTGCCACTGTACAGCCAGTTCTATGGCAAACCAGAGGAGCAGCTGAGTGATGATCACACTGCATTTGCATTGGACATGTGCAATCACCATGCTATACTGCCATTAGGAATTCTCATTGACAAGCATGTAAAATGTTATCTGTAAGTTTAAAAGTGTTTTGATAACTGTTCTGGGCAGGTACACTGCTGTAGAAGTGTGTGTACTGTGGTGAACATCTTATCACTGTTCTCATGGGACTGAGTCATCATTGAACCCAGGACAACTGCACAGAATGCCATATCCCTAGCCCTTAGACATTGTTGCCAAACTGACCATAAACAGTGTGTACAGGTGCGCACTAAGGTTCTGTCACCATGTCCTCCTTACAGGTCGATGCCCATGAAAAGGCCAAGATGTGGAGGACCATCGCCAGTGCTTAATTTGAGCAGGTGCTCAGCACCGGCACCTAATCCCAAGAAGGTGCGCTCCGTGAGGTTGGAGCTTCAGTGCGTCTGTAATTGCCGCAAGAGGTGGCAGGACCTTTGTGGCTGGGCCAAGAAGATCGCTGTGGTCCAGCTGGGCCTGTCACATCCAGGCAAGAGGGACGGGCTCTGAAAACTGACTTGCCATATGCTCTGCATCCTAGCAGTGGTCTTCCCTGACCTGGATGGGCAGTTGAAAGTCAGACAGCAGCAAGGAAGGGGCGAGAATGTGCCTTTTCACACACCTTTGTTAAACATGCATGTTACAGTACCTTAGCCTGCTGCCCCTTTTACTGGCTGTAGGTCAGCCAAACTCACTAATCCGTTTTGTAAAATGCATATGCACAGGGATCATTAGATGCCCGGTTATGCCCCTTTCATCAGAGAGATGTAAGTCAGTTATGTTCAGGGATGTTCCCATAGTGCCATGCTCATGTGGTCACCACAAATCACAGAAACATGTGCATGGAGGTAACCTTCTGGAGTAATGCAAATGCCCAACATGTGATAACACATTGACTAATGTATGACCTGTTATCAGTGTGGTTTCCACAAATGGGTGAGACATGTTGTTATTGGAGCAAACAAGTGTGAAGAGGCTATGCTATACATCCATGCAGCAGGTGACATCAAGATTGAGGCATTGGTGAGTTTTGCTTGCTCATTGTGCCACTGTTAGGTCCCAGCCGTGCTGCTGAGTGTTATAAGATGTATCCTATGGGCCAATTACAGGTGTGCTAACTCTGGTAATCTGTCACACTCGCCTGTCACATGATTGTATGGAAGATTCCATTCTCTCCATTCAAAGAGTGAGTCCATGTGTCTGACTCTGTAACAGTGACTACACATGTACTTCGTTGACAAACACAGGTGGTCACTGGTTGAAACATGGCTAAAAATGTGAGGTCTGATGGTAAATACACATTCACAACAGTTGCTGTGTGTGTAAATGCTGTTGACTATGCATACTTGGGGCTTTGTAAACCATGATGCATCACTGTCAGCCTGAGAGGTGTAAAATATGCATCATCTTGAAGTGAATAAACAAAATGAGATGGGAAAGGAGAGCAATCTAAGCCAAAGAAAGTGTGCAATATGTCTAATAGAAGTGAGGGACAAGCAGACTTGGGCCATACAAATGGGGACTTCTGCAGTCTAGACAGGATTGGTACACAGTGTTTACCGAACTCATGAAGAATGGAGGTTCAGTTCTGATAGTCTGTACAGACAGTGTACCCAGACGGGCTATTGGCATTGTGTTCCACCAGAAGCATTGTGAAGATGCAATCACTTGGGAGTGTGTTGACCACTGTTCACATCTAAAAATGATGAGCTGTTTACAATGTGCACAACATTCTGATTCATCCTCATGACACTGTGCATAGATGACACAAGACAGTGTGCCACATGCCTTTCACCCTAGCTATGCCTACTACCTTGGTGAATCCCCAATCAGAGTCAGATGTGTGACCTGATAGTAGAGAACCTAAGTTACGGGGCAAATGAGCAAAATCACTGTTAAATGTGTGACATGACTCATGCGATGAGTACGCAAGCCTAAATTTGGACAGGGATGTCATTTGACCTGTAAAGCAATACACCACAAAACTCCAGTTTACCTTGTACAGAAACGGACACTTTCGGGAGGTAACGGATCCTCCAGAAGCAAAACAGACTTACTTCTGAAACCGACTCGCTTCTGCAAGAAAAAGACTTATGACCGAGCATTCTCAGGGGCAGCACCGAGAATTTGGAACGCACTCCCCCCAAACATGATAATAATTACATTCATCGCAACATTCAAAAAGGAAGCAAAATCAGATTATATGAGTAAATTTCTCCCATAAGGCCTTATAGCAGAATTTCTGTCTATAAACTGTTCATTTGTGTTCATGGTTCCGCTAACCTTGGGATTGTACATAAGTTTATCTTTGTTCCTAAGCTGCGTTATGGTAATTTAAATGTTGACTGTATATATGTATATATGCTATCTTGAAGTGTAATGTCGGAAAACAATAATGGCCGGTTTTTCCTTAATGTCTCGGTTTGTTGAAACGCTCCTGTAAAGCGCTCTGATACCCTATGTTGGGTCATGTTCGCGCTATAAAAAACACTAAATAAATAAATAAATAAAATTAGAGCCAATGTTTCCCAATTTGATGACTAGGGATTGCAGAATAGATACCATGTCTCAATTCAATTGTGTGAATGCTATTCCGATTGTGAGCTCTATAGTCCCTTGCAGGAGATGAGACAGGTATGTCAGGACACAAGACCGTCAGTTGCAAAAGACAATCCATCACCTGCTACATAATGAAGTAGTCGACATTGTGGTTGTAGCAATTGATGTTGATACACCCAATGTTGCAGATAACCACATGTGTGAGGAAGCAATGATTAACTTGCAGAATGACAAGTGCCATAATATGAAAAGTCAATAGCCTAGATCAAAATGATGTAGTTGTTAGAACTGTGAGGATTTGTGATGTTACCTATGTGTCACGTACATACACATCACTTATGTGAATCTTTTTCATTTTTATTCACAGAATCAGCACCAGCCAGTGGAGGAAACAGTGAAACGGATGTAGGGGCAGCTGTTCGCCACTCTGGGTCCAGTGCCGATTCGGACATGGAGGCATCCACTGGTGGGGAGGATGAGGGGAGCCACACTGAGGGCAGGTCTGCAACTACATCTGCATCATCTGAAGACCAGTCAGGCTCTGGTGATGACTCCCATGTGGTGGTGGAGGCCACAGAAAATGATTCCTCAACATCAGAGTCCATCCACCACCACCACCACCACCATGGCCGGTCCAGTGGCAGGGGAACCATCTCCTTTGCTCTAGACACCTCACCCCCTGCCACTGTCTCAACAGCTGCTCATAGTGTGGAGGCAATAGACATCCTGAGGCAGATTTCTGTGGGGCAGACATCAGTGCTGAATGTCCTCCATGTGCATACCCCTCTTTTGACACAAATGGTGTCATTCATGGAGGGCATTCACTCTGACATGTCTGCCCTACAGAGATCCAATCAGGCACTGGCCTCCACACTGATGGCAGCAGTGTCCCAGCTCCAGCAGCCCCCCTCCTACCTCTTCCCCATCCACAGTCCCAACTACCCTCCCTGACTTAAGCACATACAAACACACACATGCACACACCTCAACAGTCACAAGCAGCACACAGACACACAGACACAAAGGCAAACACTCACACATGCACACTCAGGAGACAGATAGCACACTCATCACCAGGGACATACCACCATAAGACACGCATGTATCCACAGACACTCCAAATTCCTCAGAACCCTCGGCCTATACAACACCTGCCCTTGAGTCTCCTGTTCCCCCCTCTTTGCTCCCCAAATCCCAGATTTGCATCTACATCACTGCAGGGTATTTGCCATCGAAAACCCAGGTTGGCTGAACATTGCTGGGGGTATTTGCCACCCAAACCCCAGAGTGTATCAACATTGCTGGAGGTATTTGCCACCCAAACTCCAGATTGGCTCAACATTGCTGGAGGTATTTGCCACCAAAACCCCAGATTGGCTCAACATAGCTAGGGGTATTTGCCCCACAACCCACAATCTGCCTATACATTGCTGGGGGTATTTGCCCCACAATTTGCCTGTACTATGCTGGGGGTATTTGTCCCCAATCCCAGTTTTGACACTGTATTGATGGAAGTGTTAGATCTCCACCTCCCAATTTTGACTGGACATTGCTGAGAGTATTAACCCCCCAGCCCCACCTTTGTGTCTGAATTGCTGGAAGTATTGCCCCACCCCAATTACCTCTACATTGATGCAAGTAATCCCCCACCCCAAATTTAAGGGCTGTTTCACCCCTGCATTCTCTGGTATTGCTGTGCACGGGGTTGTTACGTTATTTTGTATGGGTAGGAGTCTAACTTACCGTCTGCGACTACCGTCTTGATTGGGGTTGTAGTATTGACCTAAGATAGAGTATTGGGATGACATGTGCGCTGGGATACAAGGCTGCACCGTCTTGTTCGCAGGATTCGTGTTGTGGCGCGATTTGGAGCTGAAGTACTCCTCTTCCGAATGTTCTGACGTGTTGGTTGTGGAGACCGATTCGGCGCATAGGAAGTACGCATCGTACTTGGGCGTTCGGAATCGGACTGGGAAAATGCCTCCGGACGACTCCATTCTGCGGTACCGGAGGATTCTCGTTCAGAAATTGAAGACAGAATCAGAATGACATAGTTGTTCGGTAAGCAAAGGATTTTGGGCATCGTACTTCGTCATTTGTTAAACCCAGATCCCAGTACGAGTCGGTTGGAAGATCTGACTCCGATGGCTCTGGGATGGCCTTCCTAACGACATCAAGATCGGGCACTTTATCTTTAATGGATGTAGTATTGTCTAGTACTGGAGAAAGAGAGAAGTATTGTGTGGTAGGGAAGGAGGTAAAGTTTACTGTACAGATGAAAACATCAATTATAGTAAAAGTGATGGCCAATAAAAGTTAACAATGATAACCACATGAGTGAAAAAAGAATACTTATGGGCTTGCCCTGCATTCAGAAGATATAAAGATAGTTAATCACAAAATCATATACATGATTTAATAAGATAAAAAAGAAATGTAAAGCCAATCAGAACTGTACATAAATTGTACAATACCACCATGCAGATGACAATTATGAATGTTTTCCATTTTGTAAACAAAACTGATTGAAAACATTTTTAAAACGTAACCAATAGATTTACTAGAGTTGCTTTAGAATCAGAGTAAGGTAACCACACATACTGGTTTTCAACCACTCTTGTAAAAGATAGAGAATAACATTTTTTTCTGCCTATCGAGAAGAACCGGACATGGATAAGTTATGTGCTTTGCAGTTTCGTCCAACCAAGAACATAAAACAACAGGATCTCTGATTCCTGCCAATATTAGACTATACCCCTTCCATTTGTAAAACCGGTATATATAATAATCTTACTCGTAAAAAAATCAAATGTTCTTGCTTTGAGACTCGAATCTACATAGGCTGTCTATTAGATATATTTGTAAACATATTTTGATTTTTAAAAGAAATAGAGTGTGTTAAATCATTTACATAAGGCACTTTTATGTTTTAAAAATGTATTTACGTTGAGCTACACTCATTTTTTATAGTGTTTTTATAAAAATATATAAGATTATATTTTAATCATCTCAGACTCAGAACATTAGACTCAGGAACTGGCAACCGAATGAACAGTGGAGCTCACTGTGAAATTACAGGGAGAAGCTACTCTGACTCCTGAGAGAGCACGCTTTATTTTGGACACCATCGTCTACTTGACATCGTTGGGTGCCTTCTCCTTGTTCTCCTTTTTTCCTTAATCGCCTCTATTCTCCTCCATCTGTTCTTATTCCCCTTCCTCTTCCCTCTCCCCGATCCTCCCCTTCCCTATTCTACTAGACTAAATTCTTATGACTTTCCCTTTGTTCGATTTGATTATTTTCTGAATAGTTATAATGAGGAGGGCGACAGAACCCCCGAATTGGGCTTCAGTTTGTCTCCATTGCCCGTTGCTGGGGGGGCGCATATGTGGGGCTAGGGGGTTATTAAGCGTATGTTTTCTTTGTATGGTTGTTGTTGCATATCACATGGCAAAAGAAACACAATGGCATTGACTTAGACGCAGCCCCGGGCGGGGTATAGAACACCTAACACCATCTCATAGTAATGAGCACAACTGACCATAAACTCTGACAACTCTCCATCCTCACTTGGAAAGCAAATGGGATGGGTAATGAGATTAAACGGGGGCTGGTAGCAGCGTCCCTTAAATGCTTCAAACCCGGCATACCCCTCCTACAAGAGACACACCTCAAAGGCAACCTCTGTCATTTCCTGGCCCCAGGAGCATATACAACCATGGCACTTGCATGATTTACATCCGGGTCCCGGGGAGTAGCAATATTGTTCTGAAAAACACCCCCTTTCCGAGTGCAGAAATCCTGGCTAGATCTCCTGGGTACATATTCTGCAGTTCAGGGCCTTTGTGAGAGACAAAATGTCACACTAATCAGTGCCTACACCCACCATCTTCATGGCTAAACACTAGCTGAACTCACTGACATCCTATTAGAAACTTCCTCCTCTCTACACATGTTGTAGGTGACTTTAATGACGTGATAACCCGGTAGCTAGATAGAGCGGGTGAAGCATCTCACTTAGGCAAGAACACCTCCGTTACCCAGTTTATCACTACACTGGGTCTTACTGATCTGTGGAGGAAACATCATCCATTACGTCGTGAATTATCCTACTACTTGAGTTCCACAAAAGTTTACTCTAGACATGACTATTTTCACACCGGCAGGCGAAATGGGACAGATACATAAGGCTGACTAACTAGCGAGAGGTCTCTCTGATCACTCCCCACCGTGTGTGACACCAGGGCGAAAACACTATTCCGCTATTAATGCTTGGAGACTGAATGCTTGGGAACTAAGGGACACAACCACGATGCGGGAATTCGTACTGAATTAGAACTATGTTTTTTAGATAACAAAAACTCGGCCAACTCAGCTCTTACAGTGTGGGAAGCGTATAAGGCAGCTATGTGGGGTAGAATTCAAAATATCATCGCCTTATAAAAAAAAGAAGGCAAACTGGAAGATAGAACAGCTCAAGTTGCGGCTGCTGAAGGCAGAGGCCGTACACATTCTTCAACCACACTCATTATTAAAACGTAGGATTGACACCCTGTGAACAGAATATCGAACTGGCCACTGGCTCAGTACGCCAGCATGTGCTTGCCACACAGCATCGCCTCTATGAAGTTGGCAATAAAGCTGGGAAACTACTGGCCTGCCTGACCCGACAGGAAGTTGAAGCCAAGTGGATAGCTCAAATACAGGGTACAGGACACCCTATCTTCTACAGGCGGAGAAATATTAAGGAAATCACTGAATATAATACTGCCTTGTATGATGAATGACCCTTGGTGAACCCTGCCCTAATCAATGACTACCTCACTGTGATTGAACTCCTGACTGCCCAGCGATGACTGTGATTCTCTTGATGCGTACATAACCTTTGAAGAGATCCAAAATGCCATCTGTCGCATAAACACCAGAAAGACCCCGAGCCCAAATTACCTTCCAGTCTAATGTTTTAAAAAGCAAACTGATATACTAGCTCCCCACATCCTCCACCTCCATCACAAAGCACGGGAAGATGGCATCCCCCCGCCAGACCTCCGTAGGGCCACTATAATAGTCATACACAAACCACGAAAACCTTCCACATCCTGTGGCGCATGCCGCCCAATTTCCTTGATAAATATGAAAGCCAAGGTCTTGGCTACCATCTTAGCAACTAGATTACTGAGATTGATCAAAACTCCTTAGTCCACGATGAGCAATCTGGCTTTATTCCAAAACGATCCACCCGAGGGAACTTGCATAGACTCCATAATTGGATTGCATAGGCCCAACATAGGTGAGACCCCCACCTTTTCATCTCACTTGACGCCGAGAATGCCTTGGATGCGAATCACGGTTCTTTCATGGCGCAAGCTGGGTCTGAACTAGGATTCAGACCCCGTTTCCGAGAATGAATAAACCTACTATATAGAAAACTGATGGCCGCATTCAGGGTAAATAATGTGCTGTCTCCCAACTTTCCCATTGAGATAGAAACACAGCAGGACTGCCCACGTTCCCTGCTCCTCTGACTTTGGAGCCTCTAGCTTGTTTGATTCGTACTCACACTGACATTAAAGTTTTCCAAATGAAGGGCTCTCCCATCCCAGAAGAAAAAATATCCCTGTACGTAGATAACATTCTGCTATATCTTACTCGACCCACAGTCTCGATCCCAGCTGTCTTCCATGTGTTCTTCCTACTCTGGATATGTGATAAACGGGGGGAAATCCGTACGTTTCCTGCTGGCGCACTCTTTGACCCGGCTGAACTCCCACCACAACTCAAAATATCTAGAGAAGGGTTCCAATATTTAGGGATGTATGCCAAGTCAGACCTGGAGCGATGTCTTCAACACAATATTAAAACAATTCTAAGCGATTTCCAATCAGATGCAGCCCGCTTCAAGCAACTTCCCCTAACACTCTTGGGAAGAAGAGCGATATTTAAAATGATCACTCTTCCAAAATGTATATACGCTTTCCAAAACACATATTATAGTGTCTCTGAGGAGATTTTCACTTGCATCGAGAGCGAACTGAGGAAACTCCTGTGGATTGACATTTATCCGAGAGGGAAATGCTGCTATGGATGGGTAAAGCCCTGAAGGAAATTACTAAACTTAAGGGCTTTGCTTCCTGGGAATGCATAAGTATTTCCAAAGTGGGAGATCTAATAGAAGGTGGCTCCCTAATGCCCTTTACCTCCCTGCAGTGTAAATTTCAATGTCACGACCACCAGCATTATAAATGCTTACAACTTGCACACACATGGAAAGCCAAAAACATCCCCAGTATATCCCAGAATACACACCTGTAGTGAAAGAGACCCTTTTGTAGTCTGACGCACTATGATGACCTCCAACTATCACCATTTTAATTAATTTTAGTGTGTTATTTTACCCTAGCCTTAATGTAGGATGGTCCTGCATTTGCATGTTTCTCTTCTGTTCTGTAATCTTGCTATCTTTCAGTGGGATCTGTTACTGAGTGGAACAGTCTTGCCAAGAGCAGAGCGTGTGGGATGTGCATTTGAAGGTGTGTAGTTGTGTAGGAATGTGTCAGTGGTGAGAATTATGAGTTCTTACTATTGGCTTTGACCATTCTGTTTTCTGACTTTATCTTGCTTAATGGCAGGGCTTGCCTATTGGCTTTGGCATAATCTTATGCCATCTTGCATTAGTGGCCTGTGCTTAAGTGACTCCATCTTCTGAGCTTTTCTAGGTGAGAAGTGATGTTTTGCTTTCATTTGTTTCTGCACTCTGTGTGCTAGTAGAAACCGGTTCTTGTCAGAGGAATGTGCTCACTCTATGTCGGAGTCATAACGAAGGCCTGATCAACTGGAGGTGTGACCTTGGTACGAAGTGGTACAGGAATCTGATGGGAAAGGAGGCGGGGCTTGCTAGAAGCTTCGACCAACGTTTTGATTTGTATTAAAGGGGGGAGCCTCCACTGGTCTGGTGGAAGTTAGAAGTGGAAGTTTTGGGAGTTTTGGATTCCGAATGAGGGCAGACGTGTCTATCTCGGATTGAACCCTGATTGCTGAGCTCTGATCCCCGGCTGTGTGAAGACTTCCCCCGTCCAGAAGTGGGCAGTGTATGCATCAGGTGATGTATTGAGTTTTGTGATTATTGCCATTGTGATGTGAGTCTGTGATCGTTTGAGGTGTTTTCTTTGTGGTACGGGAGGTGCACATCCAGAGTGATCCTCTGCTCTGTATATATATATCTTTCTGATCTCTTGCAGGACGTCCAGTGTATCTTATCTTATATCAGTTATTGCTTGTTTATTAATCAGTATAATTATTGATTCATGCCATTTTGATTATAAGTTTGCTCAGTTATTGATTCTTGCCTGTAGATTATGGGTTTGCTACATATATTTGATAATAATGCATTTGGTATCTGAGACAGCCTTTGTTTAGAGAGTATTATGTAATAAACCCAAGCCTTATTCTAAAAGTGATAGGGGTCGATTCCGATCCGGTAAAATCCCCGTCCGTACGAATCGTATCCGGAGCCGTTTCCGTACGACTCGTACAGATGCCGTACGACCGGACGATTCCGATCCCGATCGGCCGACCCGGACGCGATTCGTATGGTACACGTCGAGTCGTACGGAAAAGCGCACGATCACCTACACACCGTATGGCGCGTACCCCCCATGATCGCAGGGGTACGCGCCGTACCCCTGTGGTCATGCGGGGTACGTGCCGTACACCCAGCGTAAATGGGGTACGTGCCGTACACCCACTGTACATGGGGTACGGTGCGTACCCCATGTACGCTGGGTGTACGGCACGTACCCCGCATGACCACAGGGGTACGGCGCGTACCCCTGCGATCATGGGGGTTACGTGCCGTACCCGAGGGGGGTCCTTCCGTACCTGTTTCGGCGCGAACTCTGCGTTTACGACTGTTTTCGGCTCCCGTAGGAAAAGGGTCGTACGGCGCGTACCCGACACGGATCGTACTTGCTGGGTCGTAAAAACGTGCCGCGATGTCGCGTACTGCGGGTTCCGAGTGAGATTCGTACGGAGATTTGAGTCGTACGGAGTCCTGTACGACTCGTACGGAGTTCGGCACCTAGTACGGATCGTACTTCATCGTACGTACGGGACGTCTACAGATACGATTCGTACGGGGAAAAAACTCTCTGTACGACCATTCGGAGCGCATTTTACCGGATCGGAATCGACACCATAGTCTTTGCATTTTGTTAAATAAAACTCCTTTTCAAAAGGTGCTGTTTGTTTTGTGTTGCTGTGCCAGGGGTGGTAAGACATGCTTAAAAGTGTACCTTATTCAAAGGTGTAATGATATATTTGCCTCCCAGGTGGGAGTGCAGTAATTGGGTGTGGCTTATTGGTGAGAAGCCACATTCAAAACAGCACCCTTTAAAGGTAGGCCCCTAATGACTGAACTATTTTAAAAGGCCTATAAAACTATCATCAACAATATGCCTGATTTTACTGCTAGAAGCAATCCTATGGTTTGAAACCACGTGATGACATTCGACTACCATCAATTTAATTGAAGTTGGACTTGGCCCTTTTTGCAGGGTCATCCCTGAACTTTTTGCCTTCCTCATGTATTTTGTCTGACCTGGTTTTGTTGGTTTTATGACTCTGGGCACTTTACCACTGCAGATCAAAGCTAAAGTGTATATGCTCTCCCTATTATAAATTAATGTATGAATTAGTGATTCCATGATTGACCGGTTTGGTTTACCTGTCAGACCCTAGTACAGTGCACCAGGAGTGCCCAGGGCTGTTAATCCAAATGCTGCTAGTGGGCTTGCAGCAATGGTTGTGCCACCCACAGAAGCAGTCTGTAAAAGTGTGTCCAAGGCCTGCCATTGGTGAGCCTGTGTGCAGTTTGGTACCGCCATGCTGACTGGGCAAATGCACCCACTTGCCAGTCCCTAAACCTTCCCTTTTCTTCATACCAGACACCCCTATGGTAGTCCAAAGGGCAGGGTGCATTGTAAGTATAAGGTAGGACATACCCTGGTGTGTGTGGCATGTCCTAATAGTGAATTATAGCCATTTTCGTTTTTCACTATTGTAAGTCTACCAGTTCTCCATAGGCCAGAATAGGCAGTTAGATTATTACATTATATGATCCTAACTGACTCAGAGAACATGGTAGAAATTCGAGTTTAGTACACCTGAACTCAGAATGATAAAATACATATTTCAGTGAAGTTGATTTTAACCTTCGGTGTTTGAAAATACCACTTTTAGAAATTAGGTTTTTTCTTGTCTAACTATCCAAGCCTGCCTCTGCTAGGTTGTGTATTCCTTGTCTGGAGTTTGAGTGACAGGACTGGGGGATTCCAGGAGACAGGATGAGTCAGCCCAGTGGTGAATAGAGAGATCTGCATCTAGATGGGTGGGAGGAGTTGCACCTGGGACCTGAATAGGGCTGTGCCTGCCTTCCACAATGCCGGCTCCACATCCTGTGGTGCGTCTGATGTCCTGTCTCAGTGGAGAAGGAGTGAGTGTGGGTCTGAGCGTCCCAAGGTGCCCAAAATCCAGTCTCAGGGCCTGGATGGTTCTTTAAGGGAACACCAGGTGGGGAGCCTAGGCTGTCCTGATGGGCCGCCCATTGAGGGGGATCACCTAATGTCTGGTGAACTGGGAGTGTCTTTAATAGGCCTCCATCAGTTCTGGTGTCTGGCAGTGCCGCTCCTGAGTGAAGGGTACAGAAGTCCAGACTGAGGGGTGAGAGAGGGAAGAGTCCCCAGTGGAAGAACCAGTGGGTCTAGGGCCAGCCAGAAGGGCTAAGTCACCAAGGAGTGACCATGGTGATACCACTTCTGTCCTTGGGGATCTTTGCACACTGTCAGAGGGACAGGAGTCATGAGATCTGCGTCAGGAAGACTGTCACATGACACCTGAGTTATGTGTCACCCTCGGGGGGGATATGCACTCCCCAGGAAGTCCTGGTTTGCCAGGCAAGTGTTCAACCGCAGGGGATGGTCCCTGGGTTGGGAAGCCAGGTTCGGATGTTGTCTGACCTGGAAGAAGGGGCAACTGTAATCAGTGTCCTGACCAATGAAGCTTCTAGGGGTACCGCTCCAGGTGGGAGGGTACAGCACTCTGGAAGGGGGTGCAGAGGGAGGGAGTTCTCGCCTCTGACCCCGGTTCAACTAGAAGGTTTAGACCCTAGGTTGGAGGGCCAGGTTCAGGGTGTCCCCCTGACCTAGTAGCCCAGTTGCAGGATAGAACCCCTGAACTGGTGGGCGAATTATGCAGGACACCTGCTACAGGCACCCTGACTATTCTGGAAGGGGGTACCGCTCCAGGTGGGAGGGTACAGAGCCCCAAGGAGAAGGACCGGGTGTGGGAGAGGCCACCCCAGTCTCTGGTACAGCCGCCGGGTACAGGCCTGGGGCTGGTGGGTCAGTGTCAGGATGTCATACCTGACCTGACAGGAGGGAGAGTGGACACAGGGTGCCAAGCACCTGGGGTTACTGCCCCCCGCTCTAGGACGCCACAGAGATTTGGGAGCCCTGAGAGGCATAAGGCCTGTATCTCATCACTGACTACTGTCAGTGGCCACTGTGGCTTGCTGTCTGTCTTTTGGAACACATCTGTGAGCAAGCTAAGGTTAGGTGCTGCACAGATGGTGTCCACAGAGGAGGAGAAGCGTTCCCCATGGTTTAGCTTGGTGGGTCCTGAGAGTATGGAGAGAGGAATTGAAATGGGATCAGATTGGCGTAGAACTGGAATATGCCCCTGCTGTTGCGGGCCAGTTCCATGTTCTATCGCCCAAAGCAGGGAAGCCCATCAAGGTAGTGTGATTGGTCTACCCTGCGTTTTGGCTGGAAGGGTTTGTGTAGGACTTGGCCCTTTTTGCAGGGTCATCCCTGAACTTTTTGCCTTCCTCATGTATTTTGTCTGACCTGTTTTTGTTGGTTTTATGACTCTGGGTACTTTACCACTGCTGATCAGTGCTAAAGTGCATATGCTCTTCCTATTATAAATTAATGTATGAATTAGTGATTCCATGATTGGCTGGTTTGGTTTACCTGTCAGACAAAAGTACAGTGCACCAGGAGTGCCCAGGGCTGGTAATCCAAATGCTGCTAGTGGGCTTGCAGCACTGGTTGTGCCACCCACAGAAGCAGCCTGTAAAAGTGTGTCTAAGGCCTGCCATTGCATAGCCTGTGTGCAGTATGGCACTGCCATGCTGACTGGGCAAGTGTACCCACTTGCCAGTCCCTAAACCTTCCCTTTTCTTCATATCAGACACCCCTATGGTAGGCCTAAGGGCAGTTTGCATTGTAAGTATAAGGTAGGACATGCCCTGGTGTGTGTGGCATGTCCTAATAGTGAATTACAGCTATTTTCGTTTTTCACTATTGCAAGGCTACCTGTTCTCCATAGGCCAGAATGGGCAGTTGGATTATTACATTTTATAATCCTAACTGATTCAGAGAACAGGGTAGAAATTCGAGTTTAGTACGCCTGAACTCAGAATGATAAAATACATCTTTCAGTGAAGTTGATTTTAACATTCTGTGTTTGAAAATACCACTTTTAGAAAGTAGGTATTTTCTTGTTTAACTATCCAAGCCTGCCTCTGCTAGGTTGTGTATTCCTTGTCTGGAGTTTGAGTGACAGGGCTGGGGGATTGAATTCCAGAAGACAGGATGAGTCAGCCCAGTGGTGAATAGAGAGCTCTGCATCTAGATGGGTGGGAGGAATTGCAACTGGGACCTGAACAGGGCTGTGCCTGCCTTCCACAATGCTGGCTCCACCTCCTGTGGTGCATCTGATGTCTCTGCCCTGCACTGTGAAAGGAGAGAAGGAGTTATGTCAACAGAGTGCTCCAGGGCTGTGCCTTTCATCCACCATGCTGGCTCCACCTCATTTGGGGCGTCTGATGTTTCTGCCCTGCACTGTGAAAGGAAAGAAGGAGTCGTGCTCCAGAACAGGTTTGTGCGGGGCAAAGGCCCCTCTGCCCTCAGAGGACAAAGGATTTTGGGGTATAAGTATTGGGACCCTGATCCCAAGATTTTAGATCACTTTTCGATAACAAGAAGAAACCTTTGCTGTGGAGTGGAACCAAGAGAGACTGAGGAGAGACTATCCCTAAGCTGAAGTGCTGCTCTGGGATTGGCCTGCAGTGGGTGCCTGACTGCCAAATAAAGTAGAGAGGAACTTAGTGTGTACTTTCATCAACTTGTGTAAGGATCTCCAAGGGTGTGGAACAGAGCTTGCCTCCTGCTGAAGTCTCAGGGACAACAGACTTCACCCACCAGCTCCTCAAGAGTTCTCCTAAAGTGCCTGCAGTTGTGTTGGACTTTTTGGGGACTTGCGTGTCGCAAGAAGTTGGAAGTGCGACTCAAGATAGAGAAGCGTGTCGCAGAACTGCCGCTTCACAACACGAAGCGCCTCGTATCACCTAAGGAGAGGATAGACGTCGCAGCAGACACCGCCGCATCACCAGGAAGCGTGTTGCAGGAGTAGAGGATCGACGTCGCATCAGACGTTGCCGCATTTCCGAGAAGCGTGTCGCAGGGCCTGTCGGCTCATTGCCGGAGAAGAGGATCGACGCCGCAGCAGATGCAGTCGCATCACTGGGAAGAGTGTTGCAGGGCCTGTCGCGGATCGCATGGTTGTGGAAGCAACTCGCATCGCCAGGAGAGAGGATCAACGTTGCAGCAGACGCCGCCGCATCACTGGGAAGCGTGTCGCAGGGCCTGTCGCGGATCGCAGCGTGTCAAGCATCTCGCATCGCGGGGGGAGAGGATCGGTGTCACAGCAGACGCCGCCGCATCACCGTGACGGCGTGTCACATCAAGGAGAAAGCGCCATCTTTGTTTATTTGCACCCGGTCTTCAACGCATCACCGTCCTTGCGTGCCAGGGACTACCGCATCACCTTTCTTGCAACACTTTTGTTGCCCTGCGTGTCGCATCTAAAGGTACATTGACTCAAAGGGTCGCATTTTAGGATCTAAAGAGAACTAAGCTAATTCTACCATTTTAAGTATAGTATTGTGGATTTTTGTCGTTTGTGGTAAATCTATATAAAGAATACTTATTTTTGATATACAACTTGTGTGGTGTCCATCTGTAGTGTTGTCACTTGGTTAGTGTACGTGTTCACAAATGCTTCACACGGTAACTAGACATAATATCGACTCCATAATATCGAATGGACAAAATATCGAGTTAAAAATATCGACAATAATAAAATATCGATAACAAAAATATCGTTGGGAAAAATATCGAATAAAATAATGTTAAAAAAATATCGAGTACAAAAATATCGACTATAAAAAATCGACAAGACAAAATATCGATAAATAGTGAAAGTAAAAAATATCGATAATATGTAGAAAAAATGTTAAAAAATAAATAAAATTTATTAATATTAATATAAATTGTAGTTAATGTTTAGGAGCGGGATGTTGGGTTAATAGGGGATAAGGGTGGGGAGTAATTTTAAATAATTAATTAATTAATATATGTTTGTAAAATTTTTTTATTATTAATTAATTGGTAAATAATTAATATTAATTAGGTAATTAATTAATATAATTTTGTACATATTTTTTATTAGTAATTAATTGGTAATTAATTAATATTAATTAGTTAATTAATTGATATAATTTTGTACATATTTTTTATTAGTAATTAATTGGTAATTAATTAATATTAATTAGTTAATTACATTAAATAGAGTAATTCTTATATATATAATATTTTGTTATTGTTAATTAAATAATTGGGAAAAAATTATATTAATTATTACATTAAATTAATTACAGCTAATGTGCTAATATATTAACTTCTTTGTTATTTTTATAAATTGTAGTTGTTTAGGAGCGGGATGTTGGGTTAATAGGGGATAAGGGTGGGGAGTAATTTAAAATAAATGATTAATTAATATATGTTTGTAAATATTTTTAATTATTAATTAATTTGTTAATAATTAATATTAATTAGTTAATTAATTAATATAATTTTGTACATATTTTTTATTAGTAATTAATTGGTAATTAATTAATATTAATTCGTTAATTACATTAAATAGAGTAATTATTATATATATAATATTTTGTTATTGTTAATTAAATAATTGGGAAAAAATTATATTAATTATTACATTAAATTAATTACAGCTAATGTGCTAATATATTAACTTCTTTGTTATTTTTATAAATTGTAGTTAATGTTTAGGAGCGGGATGTTGGATTAATAGGGGATAAGGGTGGGGAGTAATTTAAAATAAATGATTAATTAATATATGTTTGTAAATATTTTTAATTATTAATTAATTTGTTAATAATTAATAATAATTTGTTAATTATTTAATATAATTTTGTACATATTTTTTATTAGTAATTAATTGGTAATTAATTAATATTAATTAGTTAATTACATTATTTAGAGTATTTTTTTATATATAATATTTTGTTATTGTAAATTAATTAATTGGGAAAAAATATTATTAATTATTACATAACATTAATTACAGCTAATGTGCTAATATATTAACTTCTTTGTTATTGTTAATTAATAATTAATTGGTAATTAAATAATAATAATTAATTTTGGGTAAAGGAGCATTTTTAGGGTTCAGGGTCAGTTTTGGGTTTTTGGGTAAAGGGGTATTTTTAGGGTTCAGGGTCAGTTTTGGGTTTTTGGTTAAAGGGGTATTTTTAGTGTTCAGGGTCAGTTTTCAGTCTTTAGGTAAAGGGGTATTTTTATGGTTCAGGGTCAGTTTTGGGTTTTTGGGTAAAGGGGTATTTTTTAGGGTTCAGGGTCAGTTTGAAGTTCTTGGGTAAAGGGGTATTTTTAGGGTTCAGGGTCAGTTTTCAGTTCTTGGGTAAAGGGGTATATTTTTGGGTTCAGGGTCAGTTTTCAGTTTTTGGGTAAAGGGGTATTTTTAGGGTTCAGGGTCAGTTTTCAGTTTTTGGGTAAAGGGGTATTTTTAGGGTTCAGGGTCAGTTTTGGGTTTTTGGGTAAAGGGGTATTTTTTAGGGTTCAGGGTCAGTTTGAAGTTCTTGGGTAAAGGGGTATTTTTAGGGTTCAGGGTCAGTTTTCAGTTCTTGGGTAAAGGGGTATATTTTTGGGTTCAGGGTCAGTTTTCAGTTTTTGGGTAAAGGGGTATATTTTAGGGTTCAGGGTCAGTTTTCAGTTTTTGGGTAAAGGGGTATTTTTAGGGTTCAGGGTCAGTTTTCAGTTTTTGGGTAAGGGGGTATTTTTTGGGTTCAGGGTCAGTTTTGGGTTTTTGGGTAAAGGGGTATTTTTTAGGGTTCAGGGTCAGTTTTCAGTTTTTGGGTAAAGGGGTATTTTTTGGGTTCAGGGTCAGTTTTGGGTTTTTGGGTAAAGGGGTATTTTTAGGGTTCAGGGTCAGTTTTCAGTTTTTGGGTAAAGGGGTATTTTTTGGGTTCAGGGTCAGTTTTGGGTTTTGGGTAAAGGGGTATTTTTTAGGGTTCAGGGTCAGTTTTAAGTTCTTGGGTAAAGGGGTATTTTTAGGGTTCAGGGTCAGTTTTCAGTTCTTGGGTAAAGGGGTATATTTTTGGCTTCAGGGTCAGTTTTCAGTTTTTGGGTAAAGGGGTATTTTTAGGGTTCAGGGTCAGTTTTTAGTTCTTGGGTAAAGGGGTATTTTTTGGGTTCAGGGTAAGTTTTAAATTTTTGGGTAAAGGGGTATTTTTAGGGTTCAGGGTCAGTTTTGTGGTTTTGGGTAAAGGGGTATTTTTAGGGTTATTGGTCAGTGTCCATCACCTTCCATGATATTAGCTTGACTGGAGTAGCAATAGTAAATATTAATTGGTCAGTGTCCAGCACATTTGCATATAATTGTACATTACCGTGTTATTATATTATAAAATAATGCAACATGGATGTTTTCAAAAATGTTTATTATTTTTTTTTTTTTTTTTATGTGTACTACAATACAATCACAATCAAAAATAACATAACATTTTTTGGAAATGTAGTATTTGCAGAATAACACATTATCATTTATGTACATGTTGTAAATTATCACACAAAATTATTTAACAACATTTTTTCTGTAAATAAACATATTTATCATCATTAACTTTGAGTAACAAGTATTTATATTGAAATAAATAAAAAACCTGTTTTTTTTCAGCTTCTTCCATTTATATTTAAGAATGTTAATATTATATATTAATATTATTAAATATTTATTTATTAAATTTACATTTTTATAAAGTAACATGACAATTATTATATTTGCTCAAGATATGGAAATACAAATTAAGACATTTTTTGGTACATATTTCAGACAATGTTGTTTTTAAATGAAACATATAAATATATTATGTTGTAAACTTTATAACTGTATAGGGGAAGATTATGTTTAATAATAATATCTGGTATTGGCAAAATATTATTTATGCAATGATATACTTTTATAATACTTAGAAATTATTATAAAACATTTTGTAATAATTAATAAAAATAATAACAAATATATTTATTATTATTATTATTAATAATTACTAAACATAATCATTTATCTCTTCTTTTCTGAAAAACATACATTCAGAGAAATAAAAATACATTATTAAGGGGTATTGGTTATATATTAAATGGTTATAATTTTTTTATTAATAACAATAAATAAGTTATATTATTTATTATTATTAATTATTACCATAAACAATGATAATGTTTAGTTATAAACAAACACAAAGTTATTCAAATAAATGTACACAATAAGAAATTATTTACATATATTATTTCAAGTGTTACAAAAAAATTTAATATTATTAATATATAATAATTACTATATATTAATTAATATTAAATATATTTATATTTTTTAAACAGTGTACATTATAATGAGTCTAGTGTATTAATTTGTTAAAATAACAATGTGTATGTATTATATTTTTTAACAAAAACATTGTATTTTCTATGATACCTTTTCTAAAATGGTTTAAGGGGACTACTTTTTTACCGCGTAAGGTTATTGCGCTTCATTCAGGACTGGAGAAGCTCGCGGTTGGGAGTTGCTTCGCGTGGAGAGAGGTAAGGTTAATTTTACATACAATTTATAACAGAGTGGTAATGTTTGAGGGTATATTCGAACTGTGTAGTGTTTTTGTGTGTATGTATGAATTGTTTATGTAGCGTTTAGGTGAAATGTCGTCGTTATAGATGCGTCGTGTATGTTTTAGTTCTAGTGTTATTTTAAGTGTTAGGAAATGTCTTCTTACATGGTTAATGTTAATTGTGAGTGTATTTACAAATGTTATGGGCTATTTGTGGATTGGTTTCGTTATGTATGTTTTTTTACAGGTTCCGGTTCCTCGCATGAAAACTACATGGAAGGACGCGTGTTTTTTTCAGGAGAAACTAATGTATGACTTATTATGGTTTTATTTTGACATGTATCTCCTATTTCTCGTCTTTGCCAGGAGCGGATTTTAATTTTTTTTAAAAAAATTCGGGTTTTTGGAGGGTTTCGTATTGGATTGATACATTGATATGCGTGACCGTTTTTTTAAAATTGTGTGTATATCACTTTAAATACTAAAGTGTCCACACTACTGTTTTCGGGATTTCCTGGAGCGTTTATTTCATTTTTACATATTTTTCGGGTTTTGGAGGGTTTACCCTATTGGAATTGTCCTACATTGCAATGGATTGTATGGATTGTATTTTGCTTCATTACGTCTTTTTCATCTACAAAAATTGTAAGTATTTAAAGTACTTTTTTATTGGGTGGGAAATGTCGATCTTTATGTAATGTGTATGTGTGATGTAATTATAAATATTGCATATTTGTTCAGAAATAATGTCCCAAATTTTGATAAGTTTCTTAAACAAATATGTATTATTTATAATTGTTTAGAAATGTTTATGATTTTTATATTTACCATTATTGTAAGAAGACATTAGTATATTTTGTAGACATTTTTATAGTAGGCTTTTAGCTATTATTGACAGGTATTCTAATCCTCTAGTTGTAGGATATAGTGTGACTTGACTTTGCAGTAGTCGGAACATTTGTTTAGTTTGTTTAGTTAGTTTTGGACCAATTTGGGTCACAGATTGTTCCATTCTTAGTTCTTGATAGCTTTGTTCTTTTTTCAAAGCTTCTAGTAGGTTATGGAATGTGGGGTTGGCTCTGCTTGTGGTAGCTTGGAAAGCATTATGCCACCCTTCTACACTGTTGTTTGTTTTAGCCTCTTGGTTTAAAGTACTAAGATAGACATTCCACCAAGGGATTTGGAATTTGGGTTGGCGTCGATGTCCAGATCTGTGCAACCTTCCCACCCAAGTATCTTCGAAATAGTCCAGTAATGGGGTTAGTTTATCTTCATTCCTCTTGTAATATGTGCTGTCAATTAATAAATTATAGTGTTCCGCTACATCGGTAACAGGAACGTAGGCCAGTGCTATCAATTTTTTAATTTGATAGGCAAAGGTGCTATCTGTTGAGTATAGAATACTTAAAGTTGATTTCTGGAGATGTCTCCATATGCTCTGATTGAAATGATAGTAGCAACCCTGGATTGCTGTGTGGGGAAATGTTTTCAAAATGCTATTAATCATAGCTAATTCGAAATCAATAATTATTTTTTGTGGAAAATAATTATTGATTTCATTTTTGAGAACATTTAATATTTCTGTATAAGTGTTTTGCTGTTTGTTAGGTAGCAAACAGTAAATGAAAGGGATGTTATAGTTATGGTATAAACCGTGGATGGAATATAGTTGATAAAAAGGTTTTGGGCATGGTTTAAATGTTCCATCCATCATCCATTGGGGACACTGTTGGATTTTTCTTAAATTACTTGCAGTTGCAAACATTATGATTCTGTTTGTACTGCTTTCATTGTCAAAAAGGATACATTTGTCTTTATTGTGTGTGATGCACATTTCTGGTGAAATAATAATTTCCTCAAAAGTAGTAGGGTTGGGTTGGGTTGTGGTAGTGAGTCTTTTAGTGTATGCAATTGTGCGTTTAAGGGAGTCAATAGAGGGTAGTTGACCTGAAGCATGGGCTGGGACTTTTAACAGTTCTTCTTTAAGGATTTGTGTTGTTGGTTTATCACTTTGTGTGCTAGCAGTTTTTATACTTTCTAAAGCATCTCTTATTTCAATTTCTGTGACATTGGGGGGATGATTGTGTTCCCTGGTAAATAACACATTAGTTTCCTCAGTAGTAGCCCTTCCATAACATTTGTTTGAGTAATATTTGGTACATTTCCAGAAAACTTTTCTACCACTTTGTATTTCCTGATTATAAACATAACCCATATAACATAACAGTAATTTATTTTTCTGTGACATAACAAATTCTGTACCTTCTGTCATTTTGTTTTACTTGTTCTAGGAAAGAGTAGAAAGAAACAAAATCAAAAAACATATATTTCACTTTGTGGTGCAAACATAATTAATGATGTATTTATACTTACAGTTACTAAAAGTAGTAATCACAAATGCAGAACTGTATTTTGAAGGATTTTCTTGTATGTATTTCTTTATTTACTGTTGGTATGAAAATATAGAAATGCTAAGTTAATGTTTACACATAAACGTTTTTCCTAGGAAAAAGCAGTTTTCTATTTTGCTTAGTAGTACATTTGATGTAAACATTACATATACTTACTTGTTTAAATAGTTGAGTTGTAGTATTTGGTGGAGTACATCAAGGTAGTAAAGTTCAGATCTGTAGAGAAGATAGAATAAATAAATGTAAAATATTATAAATAATATTTGGAACCGTTGGGAAAATTGAAATATTTAAAAGTATACATACTTCTAAATAAGTAGTTTTGTTTGCTGTAGGTAGAATAGATGTATGATGTATTCAGAATATCTGTAGAGGAAATATAAAATAAATAACATGGTGTTAAGAACGTAGTTTTCGTTTTTTTGGAAGTTTTAGACAAATTACAAGTATACTTACATTTTTTACAAGGGTAGTCTTGTCTTTTGGTATAGTTGATGTTGGATGTTTTTATTGGATCTGTAGGGAAGATGTAATATGCAAGATATGTTGTTTAGAAAATAGCATTTTTAATATTGGGTGTTTACTAACAAAAACATATATACTTACATGTTTAATTAGTGTAGTTTTATACATTTGTAGTGTTGAAATAGGAAAATCTCAGAATATCTGTGAATAAAATGTTTAAAATAAAGAATGAATCTTGTGAAATAGTGTTTAAAAACAGCAGTTGGTGTATAACAGAGCATTAATATATACTTACTATCTGATTTTCCAGGTGTAGAAATAGGAGCATGTATTAGGAATTTATTTGGAGTAGTTTCTATCAGAAATGTAGGAGGAGATAAAAATTAAATAAGTGCAAGAGTTAGGAGATATAAGTAAAATAGTAGACTACTAATTTAGATTTCTAAATAATGCACTGTAACTTACTTGAATAATTAGCTAGAGAGCTGGATCTTTAAAGATGTTTGTTCAGGAACAAAATCTTCAGAGTGTTGGCATCTTCTTTGTATAGAGTTAGCAGCAACAAATGGTAGAATGCATGTATCCCTTTTATAGTATGTGTATTTTGTGTGCTTTGATTTGATTGGTTGTAGGATGAAATGAAGCATTGTATAGGCTAGTTTGAATTTTTTTATGTTAATTGGTTAGTTTGTTGATGTGAGAATGGTGGTATGTGGTGATTTCCGCATTAAAGCAGGTTAGTTGTTAAATAAAATAGATGTGTAAGTGAAAAAAATAATGAAAATGTTAGTTACATGTAAAGAATATTTTTCAAATGATAGAACGCATTTAATAGAATGTATAGCAAATGTAGATAAATAGGAATGTTATAAAAGTAATAGGTATTATATGTAAAGTGTATTTTGTATAGAGCAATGATTTTTATTGACGAATAATATGGTATTTTAGACATGAAAGAGTACAAAAAAGAACTCGATATTGTATTTAAAACGATATTTTTGTACTCTATATTTTAGTAGTCGATATTTTTGTAGTGTTAGGGTTAATTTCATGAAAAACAATATATTTGTAGTCGATATTTATTAAGGCGATATTTATGTACTCGATATTCTAAAGAGTCGATATTTTTGACTCGATATTTTTGTAGTTGGTGTAATAAGTATACAAAGTCGATATTTTTGTCGTCGATAATTTTTCAACGATATTTTAGCAAGTCGATAATGTGACCGTCGATAATATTTCAGTGATCCGCTTCACACACTGCCTCTAAGATAAGCCTGCCTGCTTGTGCCAAGCTACCAAGGGGGTGAGCAGGGGTTATTTTAGGAGTGTACCGCCTTACCCTGACTAGAGGCAAGGGTCCCTATTTGTCACAAGTACCTACCTGTGCCAACTAGAGACCCCCAAATCTAACAATTGACTTTTGGTGTTTTACTTTACCCTAGCCAGAATGTACGCCCTGCATGTGCTTTTATCCTCGAAGATTTAGCTTGTGTAATCTCATAGTTTTAGCAAAATGGAAGCTGTCACCCAGTAGAACAGCTTGCCAAGAGGATGTGCATTTGAAAGCAAGAGAGAGAGAGAGAGAGAGAGAGAGAGATGGAGACAGAGGGTGAGAAAGAGAGAGAGAGAAAGATGTGGAATGTACTTTTCAATCTTGAAGTGCAGTGTTATGAGTAGTGGTGCTCAAATGTGCATTATGTTATACATTGGCAGATGAAGTGTGTAATGCTATAGGCAGTGGTGCACAAATGCGCATTGTGTTATACATTGGGAAGTATTATGAAGTTCTTACGATTGGCGTTGACATGCCCTCATGTCATCTTGAATTCGGACTCTGTCATGCTAGATCTTTTTGTGCGCACAGGCAGGCCCCCAGATTACTCAAATTGTTTTTGTTATTCACGTTCATGGTTGCTTTGTTTTTGGAGAGGAGATTGTTGAATGTACTGTCGGAGACTTTCATAAGCTTGGTTAAGATAAAGGCTGGGACACATGAAAATGCATAAGGAACGTGAGAACCCCTTTGCCCTGGAATGCTTGCATGGAATGTGGCCAATTCCAGAAAGTTTCTTTGGCACAGAGGAAACTCCTCTAGGAACCTTCTAGTGTGTTTTGAGATTATAAAGCTGAGGGTTGTTGACTTAGAGAACAAGACTGTTTCGGAGTCCGAATGGTTATGGACGCATCTACTTCAGTACAGCAGCACCCCGGTTTGCTGAGGCTCTTAACCCCTACTGTTAATCCCCCAGTCTGGAGTGGGCTAAGATGCAGTGTTCACAACCGGAGAGGTGATTTGTGTCTGATTGTTGCCATTGTGATGGCTGTTTGCGTTTCCAGTGGCTACAATTATCTGATGTGTTTTTTTTAACATTGAGTTTGAGATGTGTGAGTCTTTGTGCACATCCCAAGTAATTTGATGTATTTAGCGTTATGATTTCTTGCACGACGTCCAGTATTATCTGCTGCTTGAGTTTCATTAGTATTACATCCATGCATCCAACAGTTGCATTTGCCAAGTGTATTATTATATGACGCTCCACTGTCAGAAAACAGAAGGACCAGCACTCTCGTCAGATAAAACCCAGATTAGGATTTATTTGCGCAAATCGATCAACACAGACGCGTTTCAGCCGTAGCTTTCGTCAGTGTCAGCTGACGTCTGCGAGGCGGAAGTTAATATTCACAAATTTACACCAAAATAAACGAAGGACCTAAAATTCAGTCTCAGTCGCCATGTTGGAGTAACTAAATCATATCGAGGCAGTGCATTAACTTATTTCATGTGTTGGCTACACGTAATTCAATATTTACAAGAATTTTACATATTTACAAAACGACAGATGTTGATTCAATTATGAAACCCTGTATGGGGTAAATTAATGTCGCATGGCATAATAGTTTCCTTTCCCCAATGCTTTCTATGTACAATTCTAATCACCATATTGAAACGTGTAAATTACTTTAGTGCATTACCAATTTCATCAATGAATCATTTTTAAATCCAACATAACTGTTATTCCCAAATAATTAGTCATAGTTTTGACACATTCTTAATTCCCATATGATTCGATATTTACAATTTACATATTTACATTAGGTTGGTTGATTAAGCCCTGGATGGGCTGGCATTGGATTACAGAGTGAGATCCCTTCTCTTAGTTAATACTTTCTGTGTCCAAAGCATAGCCTCCTTACCAACCTACTCATTTTACTCTTTGCCTGAATCATTCTAAATGATATTCTATTTAATTTGATGTTGACTAATTTAAATCAATACTATTGTCAGTCCTTCTCTTTCCCATAACACATATGCTGTTTGTTCTAGATCTTACATAGACTATAAGTGAGTTATAAGCTCTTCTCCTGCATGTAAACCCTTTATATATATATATATATGTATATATTACCTACTGGCGGTCGCCAGTGGGTAGTTATAGTTAGGACCTATTACCCATAGGAAATCCGCAACATTTTATTTGGAATAACTTTGGCGCCAATTGACGAATCTGTGCGAAATTTTCAAACTTTTAGCCAGCTCCGGTCTGCTCTTATCCTGAAAGTTTCACGATGATTCATCAAGCGGGGGCCGAGAAAAAAGGGGGGTCCCAAAACGTGTTTTACCCATGAAATTTCCCATAGGACCTTTAGCCGCAGCTACAGCCCGAACTGCTGAACGGAATTACAAATCACGGGATGCGCGTAGGATCCGCGCATCCTACCGATAAAAAAAAAGGAAACGCGGTCTCCCGCGCTAAATATTGTAATTTGCCCCCAGGGGGGCAAATCCCAGGGGCATTATTAAACAAATAGTGTGGGGGGGTCCCAATACCCCCGCACTACCCCGGGGACGTCCCCACCCCCGGGGCTCTTAGTTAATATATGCGGGGAGCTCACGGGTCGCCTGCAGCCCCGGGGACCGTCAACCCCGGGGGCTTGTTCAAAATGGGTGGGGGGGGCTCTCAGGACCCCCAAGCCCCGGGGACCACCACCCCGGGGCTTTAAAACATTAGCTGGGGGGTTCTGAGGCCCCCCAGCCCCGGGGACCACCACCCCCTGGGGCTCTAATGTAATGTAAGGGGGGCTCACGGGCCCCCTCAGCCACGGGGACCGCCACCCCCGGGGCTCGGATTTAATGTATGCGGGGGGCTCACGGCCCCCCCAGCCCCGGGGACTGCCACCCCCCGGGGCTTCTCTGAAACGGGTGAGGGGGCGGTCAGGTCCCCCCAGCCCTGGGGACCAACACCCCCGGGGCTCAGATTCAATGTATGCAGGGGGCTCACGGGCCCCCCCCCAGCCCCGGGGACCGCCACCCCCCGGGGCTTCTCTGAAATGGTTGAGGTGGGCGGTCAGGCCACCCCCAGCCCCGGGGACCAACACCCCCGGGGCTCGGATTTAATGAATGCGGTGGACTCACGGGCCCCCCCAGCCCCGGGGACCGCCACCCCCTGGGGCTTCTCTGAAATGGGTGGGGGGCACTCAGCCCCCCCCCAGCTCCGGGGACCGCCACCCCCAGGGCTTCTTATAAATGGGTGGAGGGGCTCTCAGGCCTCCCCAGCCCCCCGGGGCTTAAATTTAATGTATGCGGGTGGCTCACAGGGCCCCCTGCAGCCCCGGGGACCGGCACCCCTGGGGCTTCTCTGAAATTGGTGGGGGGCTCTCAGGCCCCCCCCCAGCCCCGGGGGACCGCCATCCCTCGGGGCTCTAATTAAATGTATGTGGGGGGTCCCCCGCAGCCCCGGGGACCGCCGCCCCCGGGGCTTCTTATAAATGGGTGGAGGGGCTCTCAGGCCTCCCCAGCCCCGGGGACGGCCACCCCCCGGGGCTTAAATTTAATGTATGCGGGTGGCTCACGGGGCCCCCTGCAGCCCCAGGGACCGGCACCCCTGGGGCTTCTCTGAAATTGGTGGGGGGGCTCTGAGGCCCCCCCAGCCCTGGGGAGCGCCACCCCTGGGACTCTAATTTAATGTATGCAGGGGCTCATGGGGCCCCCGCAGCCCCGGGGAGCGCCAGCCCCTGGGCTTCTTAGAAATGGGTGGGGGGCTCTCAGGCCCCCAGCTCCGGGACCGCCACCCCCGGGTCTCAAATGTAATGTATGTGGGGGCTCACGGGGCCCCCTCCGCAGGCCCGGGGACCGCCATCCCCTGGGGCTTCTGTGAAAAGGTTGGGGGGGTCTCAGGCCCCCCAGCCCCGGGGATCACCACCCCCGGGGCTCTCATTTAATGTATGCAGGGGGCTCACAGGGCCCCCCGCAACCCCAGGGACCGCCACCCCCGGGGCCTATTAGAAATGGGCAGGGGCTCTCAGGCCCCCCGAGCCCCGGGGACCGCCACCCAGGGTTTGAATTTAATGTATGCGGGGGCTCACAGGGCCCCCCCGCAGCCCCGGGGACTGCCACCCCCCGGGGCTTAAAAACAGTTGAAAAGGGGGGCTCTGAGGCCCCCCAGCCCCAGGGACCGCCACCCCGGGGCTTCTGAAAAATGTGGAAGGGGGGCCGCACGGCCCCCCTCCTGGAGCCCTCGATGGCCAAGGGGACCTCCACCCCCCCCCCAGGGCCAGCTCCTGCAGTGTACCGGGGTGCCCACCCCGGGACACTGCTGTTTGCAATGCCATGTGGTGCGTTATAAATTGGGGAATTAATTCCCCTTCAATACTGGGGGTCCTTGGGGGCCAACTAGCCCACCAGGAACCTCCAGTAAGCGACTGCAGTTACCGACTCACAAAATTGGGTTTGTAAATGGAGCAGACCAATTTTGCGGTCGCAAACGGGCCGATTTCCCGTTTGCGACTGCAAAATATAGTCGTATATCCAGCCCGACGTCTTTTGCTGGGACAGTGCTCCATGAAGCTCAATACTTCTTAACACAATAATCTGGTATTTAAAAAAAATACTTGAGAAAGTACTTCTGTCTTGCCAGTATCGAATCTCTCTTAGCTTCAACAAAAAATGAAGAGGCAAATATTCAATTACAATGATAGTAGGGAATGATGCGTCGCCTTTAAGATGTGCCTTTCTAGTCCAGGTGCCTCTCTGCAAACACCATGGCAACCCAGGAACAGGTAGAACAGTTAACAAAGAGGATTTGTAGCGCCGGAAACCTCGACGTTAAGCACGCATACTCAGTTTAACTTACTAAACACACTGTAGTTCTGCAAATATTTATTGTTTCGTCCTGTGATGATAACCGTCTCTCTTCGGTGGCATGATGAGTGCGGCTGAATATAATTACTGTCTCTTCCCTCTGCTGGCTTTATTTCCTTATTTACCAAGTGCCAGAACAGAAATATTCCTCAGTTCGAGTGCCTCCTGGGGAACTGAATTAGTTATTTTTGCACCCGATAAGTTTTCCATGTGCAGTGGGGAATAACATGCAGGAACCAGTTTTACCACATTGTATTCTTCTTCATTCCAGGTAAATCTTTATTTGAGTTTTACATATAAGGAACAAAAACATACAGCAGTTATGGTATTATAGAATAAATTGTATATCACATTCGTCTACCAGCTACGAGATGTTTACTTATGGAACACCCAGAAGAAAAGAAAGGAAGAGAAACACAAAAATCAAAGAAAAAGATTTAAAAAAACAAAGACAGTGAGATAAATTTCATAAAACATTAACTGTGACATATTTAGGGGCGCAACTAGACCCGACCTTTAGAGGGGGGGCGGGGTGGAGGCTTACACTTCCAGTAAGTGAAGCGGGACAAGCATTTCAAGCAATGTAGGTGTAGATCTCTTTAAAGCCAATAAGAGGGAAATAAGTGACAAACTGCAATATAAACATATTGGAGACATTCTTTTAGGTGAGTCCTGCCTTATGTCTTCATCCTGATCACTGCTCAGTGTGGATAGTAGTAAGCCAGTTGCAGAAATATCAGACATCTCTGTGCCTTTGTTGTGGGTGCTCCTGGCTGGAAACTACCCTGCCCTGCAGTATGGAGCATCACTCTATATAAAGGTTGTGTCTGGAGAACAGCCTATAGAGAATACTTGAAAAAAGAACTTCCCCAAACCTGTTCTGAGATTTGAGACAGAGAATCCACATGGGGGGTTTGGGGGGAAGCCGAGCACCGCAAGGTCTGCCAGCGGGCAGATTGGGAGGGGGGGGGGTTGGCCAGGGAGCGGCCATTTTGGTATACTTTGGGCTACATTGGGATTAGCTCAATTGTAGCCCAATTTTGAATAATAGCCCAAAAGTATATAGGGGCTTTTCGTGCTTTACCAGCCAATATTTTTGGTTTGGTGACCTGGTGGCTGGGAGCGCTGCGCAGCTTAGGTTTTTTTGATGTGGGGATCGTAGGTGTTGGGGGGGGGACAAGGGGTCAGGTAATTTATGTATAGTGAGGTTTTAGTTTTGTAAGGCAATTGCTAGTGTTAATAAATTGTGATATGCACCTTTTATTTTATTTTATTTTGAAAGTTTTATATAGCGCGGACAAGGTCTTTGCAGATATCAGAGCGCTTTACAAAGAAGGGGTACATGAGGGAGCATAGTCAAACCGATAAGTCAGTAAAGCTAACAGTACAAATAGGTGGGGGCAAAGCCAATCATGTAAATCAATAATACAAGAAATATAACTAAGCAACGGGGTCAAACAAGTAGTACATATCGGTGCAGAGTCTTTAAAGATTCCGAAATAATAGTTCAGGTGTATTTAGCCATAAGGATAGCTTTTACTTCTTTCTTAAAGAGTGTAGTGGAAGAGATGAGCCTGGTTTCGGGAGGGAGTGAGTTCCAGATCCTGGGTGCCATTCCTGAGAAGGAGCGTTTATAGGTTTTTTCCTTCCGGAATCTTTGAGGTTTCAGCAGAAGATTGTTTGGGCCTCTAGTGTTTCTAGCGCCGCCAGAGATTGTTAGCTTCTGAGTGAGGTAGCCGGGTGAGTTCAGGTGTACCGCCTTGTGTGTCATGCAGGCGATTTTCAGATGTATTCTGGCTTCAAAAGGCAGCCAGTTCAGGGATTTCAAGTCAGGGGAGATGTGAGAGTGCTTTTTTGACCCAGTGATGAGTCTCGCTGCAGCGTTTAGAGAAGCTCTTAGGGGTGCGGTAGTAGTTAGGGGGAGTCCGCAGAGGGCGATGCTGCCATATTCTATTCGAGGGATGACTAGTGCTTGTACTGAGGTTTGGAAGTCTTTGGCTGGGAGGAAGGGTTTAAGTTTCCTCAGGGTATTGATTTGGAAGTTCGCTTCCTTAGTTGCCTTGCTGATATGTTGCTGCATGTTGAGATTGGTGTCGAGTGTTCTGCCTAAAGATTTTGCTGAGTCCACGATGGTGGGCTGGACATTGAGTGCGGTTAGGTGTTTAAGCCAAATTTGAGTGGTGGAGATCTTCGCTGGAGGTGAGATCAGAAGGAACTCTGTTTTCAGAGCATTGAGTTTGAGATGATTATCGGCAAGCCAGGATTGGGTGCTTCTGATCGTTGAGTTCAGGAGCAAAATGTCTTTGGGGGATTGTAATTTGAGATAAAGTTGGGTGTCATCGGCGTACATGTGAAAGTGTACATTGGATGCTTGTAGCAAGGTGGTGAGAGGTTCCATAACTAGGTTGAACAGAGTCGGGGATAGGGAGCATCCTTGGGGTACGCCTAGCGTTACAGGTATTGGCGAGGACATCAGGTTGTTGCTCTTGAATTTCTGCGACCTGTTGTGTAGAAAGGAAGTGAACCACTTGAGAACAGTTCCAGATAAACCCATTCTTGTGTTTAGTAGTTCGAGTAAATTCTCATGTTTAACGGTGTCGAATGCTGAAGAGAGATCAAGGAGGATGAGGAGGCAGGTGTCGTTTTGGTCTAGCATTTAAAGTGCGTCGTCAATTATGTGAGTCATAGTTGTTTCTGTACTGTGTCCTGCTCGGAAGCCTGATTGATGAGGATTGAGGAGATCAAACTGTTCAATGTGTTTAGTCAATTGTAGTTGTGCGCATTTTTCCAGCAGTTTGGCGAGAGTGGGAATATTGGTAATGGGGCGGTAATTGTTCAGATCAGAGGGGTCGGCTGTAGGTTTCTTTAGTAAAGGTGTGACTTGTCCAACTTTGAGGGAGTCAGGAATGGTTCCTTGTTCAAGTGAGCTGTTGATAATTTTAGTCCAGAGTGGGAGAAGCAAAGGGGTAAAGTCTTTTACAGCGTTAGCAGGAAGGGGATCCGTGAGGTGATTGGATGGTTTCAAGGTGCTGAGCAGTTTGCCAATTTCTTCTTCAGAGTAGGTGCCAAAGGTTGACCATGTAGCATTGTTTTTGGATCAGTGGGTGCTATGCAGTGGGGTTTGGAGTAGAGGCTTGCGTCAATGAGGAGATCGCTCTTTATGTTGTCAGTTTTTTGGATAAAGAAAGCGGAGAAGTCTTCACAGGAGGGTGCTTCGCGTACAGTGCTGAGTGGTTGGGGTTGTTCCTTGGATTGTGTTCTGATTAGCTCAAACAGTTTTCTCGGATGGTTTTTTGCTTGGTCGAGCTGGAGGCTGAAGAAATCTGATTTTGAACGTTTTATTTTCCTGAAATAGGCGTTTCTCTTTTTCTTCAGAGTTTTTAGGTGCAGTGCAGAGGGAGCTGATCTCCAGGTGCGCTCTGCCATTCGTATGTCTCGTCTATCCTCATTGAGACTCCCGTCGTACCATGGATTGGAGATTTTAGTAGAGACTCTTTTTAGCTGCATAGGTGCCGCCTCATTAATTATTGAGGTCATAGCGTTGAGATAGTGGTCAGTCAGGGATTGAACGTCCGTAGTGCCGGTCGGTGGGAGTAGGAGATTGCAGCTGTTAGGAGGCAGGGAGCTTGGGTTGAGTTTTTTCAGGTCTCTTTTCCAGACTTTGGGCTTGGAGAATTGAACCGGGTTAAATTTAACTTTTTCATTGATGAAGAATGTGACAATATGGTGATCTGACCAGTCACAGGGTTGGATGGACTCGAGTTGGATAGAGTCCTCTTTGGAGATGATAAGGTCGAGGATAGAGCCTTTCTCGTGGGTCGGGCTGTTGCATATTTGGGTGAGGTCAAGGGCATTGAGGAAATTTTTAAGCGGCCTTTTTTTACACACACAAAAAATTGATCTCGGCTTAGCCTGCCCCCCTCCCTCCCAAAGCCTATCTGCTGTGACTGTGTAAAAGTAGGAGCTACTTACATCCTTGTTGCTCCAGTTCCAAGTCCTTTCACCAAGGAAAGGAGTTTTCCACAGCATACTCTGAGGACCGCTGTGGAATCAGAGCTGGTGTCTGTGTAACAGCCAGCTTCCAAAAGGAGTGGTTACATCACCTGGAGTCTTTACTTGCTGGAAGAGGTAACCTGAAGCGCCTGAAAACAGCATGTCTGCTGAGAGAGGGAAAGAGCCTGCCAAGCCGCAGGAGGTGTGACTGTCCAGGGAATGCCTGAAACAGCTAGACTCCAGTGTGGAGGGCACAAGGAGCAAGAAGACTGAAAAGAGCCATCTACAGGTTCCAAGAATATGAGTGCAGTCTCTCCACAAGTGCGGGTCCATGTGGGAATCGCGAGCTGTCAGCCAACTTCGCCACTATGCAAAATGGACAATCACGGTTGCGCTGACTGCTTAAATCAAGAGCCATGCCCATGGTGCAAGTAGCCACCAAAACCTAGAGCTGTGCCTGTAGCACATGTAGCCACACAAGTCAAGAACTATGCCTGGGGTGGACGTTGTCACTGGAGCGAAGACCTGTTACAATGGAAGTCACCACATTTGCAAAGTGCATCCAGCGACTGCCACTGTGCTGCTGTGATACCAGTGTACATAGTGGCCCATCTGCTGCTCAATTCTGAGTGACCCGAGAAGCAGCTCTGATGCCTGACATGAGCCTACACTAACACCCAGTATCTTCATTCAACTAAAGACTCATGGCTGTATCTTTGGTTGCCCCATCCTGCTTCAGCTTACCCAGATCAAGGGCCACTCCTTCAACCACACCATCTCATCCCAGAAGCAAGCAAGATCGGAGAAGTGTAATGCTGGAAGACACAGAGACCCGCATTGTGGTGAGACTGTATCAAGAAGACGGTAGGCCAAGGTACAGTACCCTAGGTGACAGTGCATATTACGGTACTGCTGTCATATACCTTTTTAAGTATGTCTATTAAAGCAGTTTTCTTATCCAAGTAAAGCGATGGGTAGGATAAACTGATATTTTGTTGCTGGGAGATCCGAGTTCTGAATTTGCATAACCTACACTACTTCCCTGAAAAGCCTGTGGCTGCTCACCAACTCTACCAATGACATTCATTTAACTTTGGAATGAACGGCTGTAGGATTTCAGGTTTTTTTTCTAACACTTAAATATTTATAAGTGAACTGTACACGCATTTCAAATTATATTTCATTAGGTATGAAAGCACATTTTTTTAATTCTCTGTGATGAAAAACAAGATTTCAATAGGATGAAAACAAATAAGAACACTTTACTTGATGATGTGCAAATAATAATCTTTCCTGAATCCCAATTTCCAAAGATTAATGTTTATACGCTACATAGTTTTATCAGTAAAGCTGTATGTAAGTGTGAAAGTTTTGAGCATTTCAATAGAAATTTGCTACCTGTAAATGACAGTTCACTAGCGCATAATGCTTTAGTAATATGTTTAATATAAGTGAGTTTTCAAACTTCAACGGAGAAACATTCTTGCCCCCGCCCTGATGACTATGCTATTAGTGAACTAAGAGGCAAATCAGAAGTTATGTATACCCTATATGGTGGCTGGATTTTTATTATACATGGAGCAAACATTTAGTCGATTAAATCAAACAAAAGAGGTTTTTTGTACAGCAGAAAAGCTGAAATCACATATTTGAAGGTGCTCTCATGATAATGAAGAATAAGGCGGCTCTGTAAAATAAAATATTTGTCTAGGATCACACAATGTGAAACCATTTTATGCTTCAAGTCAATTACAGTTAGATTGAGTAGATTATTCAAGCTACTAGACCTGCTAGTAATATTTTTATGATTTTTGAGGCCTGATTAGTTTTATTGGAATTGCCCCCAAAAATACATCTATCTCAGCAAGGCCAACATCTTGGCTATCGCCACCGTTCCTATTGGAGAGAGTGGGATAATGACCTAGAATGATATAGATTGCCACGTCGCTGTTCCTATCTTGCCCAAAATTACCTTTAATAAGGTCTTCATCCATAAAGTAGAAGTTTACTCCCAGATACTTGAAAGTCGCAAATTTCCATATCAGTTCTGTGTGGTATTCTTCTTTACAACAACAAGTTGATGCATTCAATGTTTGAATTAATCTCAGCCACTAGTAATTGTTTGAGATGGCATTCCAGTTTATTGTTTTTTGCCCACCATGTCACCTCAGTTTGGACCCAGCCATATGCAAACCAACCTTGACCCTGCTCCCCATGGGAACAGCCCTGCCCGAAAATCCAAGCCAGGTCCTTCCTGGACCTGAATACAAGCAGACTATGACTGCTTTTGCCCTGATAAGAGCTCATCAGCCAGGTATAGCTTGATTCCAGTGACACAGTGAGCACTGGTCTCACGTCTGGGCATACCGGTCGCACTTAGGGCATCAACTGCAACAACAGCAAGTTGATGGATGGAGTGCTTGAATCAATCTTAGCCACTGCCAATCGCTCAGGCTGCATCCCTATCCATCGGCTTTTGCTCACCATGCCACCTCAGTTTGGACATGCCATATGCAAATCAGAATTGACCCAGCTCCTCATGGAAACAGTCCAGTCTGAACTGCCAAGCCAGTTCCTGCCTAAGCCGGAATAAAAGCAACCTAGAACCAGTTTCGCCCTGATAAGGGCTCATCGGGCAGGTATAGCTTGATTCCATTAGCACAGTGAGCACGAGACCCATGTCTGGGCATACTCACTGAATCAAGCTATACCCCGCTGATGAGCACATAACAAGGGCAAACCCGGTCTTGGGTTGCTTGTGTTCCAGTTCAGGGAGGACCTGACTTAGCAGGTAGGCTTGAATGTTCCCATTGGAGCAGGGTCAAGACTGATTTGCATATAGCTGATTCCAAACTGAGGTGGCATGGTGTGCAAAATAACGATGGACTAGGATGCGACCCAAGTAATTACCAGTGGCTGAGATTATTTTAAGCATTCCACCCTTGACTTTTTGTATACTTTAAAGTGTTGCACTATGTTGGACAGGTATCCCCAGACGTGGGTCGAGTGCACACTGTGTCACTGGAACCAAGCTATATCTGACTGATGAGTCTGTAACAAGAGTGAAACTGGTCCTGGGTGGCTTGTGTTCAGGTTTAGGGAGCACCTGGCTAGGCAGTTTGGGCTGGACTGTTCCCATTGAAACAGTGTCAAGACTGATTTCCATATAGCTGGGTCTAAACTGAGGTGGCATGGTGTGTAAAATAATGATGCGCTGAGATGCAGCCTCAACTAATTACCAGCGGCTATGATTAATTCAAGCATTCCATCCAGTACGTTTTGTATACTTTGGTATTCTTATTTACGCACTGTTTTGCAAGCATGCCCAATATCCTCCAAGTACTGCAAAATCCTGGAATTGAGCTCAATTTATGTGGAATGCATTACATTGGCATTCATGAAGAGAAGACAATGTGTTTGTCAGAATTGATAACATCAGGGTTTTTACAGGGGGTTAGCTGTGTTCATAGATCTGATGACTTGGGGGTGAGTGATGGATTGGACTACTAGAAATGCTCTTGAGAAGAAATGAGGAACTGTAGTATACTTGAAGTTAGTGTAAGAGGCTAAGGGGAAGTTGGAAAATGACAGAGACAATGTTGGTGGGAGAAGAATTATCAGTGAGTAGTTGCAGAAGCAATCAATGGGAGAAAGTGAGTATTTTACAGAGTGACACATTTCTCTTCTCCCTTACCTTAGTAAGATCCTGGAAAGCTTGGTCAACCAACAACTCACCCGGTATCTGGAATCTAATACTATTCTAGACCCCTCACAATCTGGGTTTAGAGCTTCACATAGTACATAAACTGGTAGGGTTCTTGGCACCATAAGACTCTCTCTTGACAATGCTGGTGCTGCTTGATCTGTTGGCTGCCTTTGACACCATTTCACACTCCATCATGATTCAAAGACTTTCTGAGATTGGTGTCTGAGGTAAAGCCCTCGGCTGGCTTCAGAACTTCTTCCGCAATCGTACTCAGACTAGCAAACTAGGTCCCTTCAAATCTCAGATCATGTCACTGGGAAGAGGAGTTCCTCAGGGCTCTTCATTAAGCCCTGTACTTTTTTAACATCTATGTGGCACCTCTGGCTCAAGTAGTAAGGTACTGTGGTTTCAGTGTCATCTCAAATGCAGATGACACACAAATGACCATCTCCATTGACCCAAACCCTGACTCTATTAACCCAAAGTTCAGGGAATGCATGAAAAAATTGCTTCCTGGAAGTCCCACAATTGCCAACAGATCAATGGTGACAAAACAGAAATTGTGCTGTTTGGCAAGGCCCATGACTAATGGACGAAGGATTCAGGGCCACCTGAATTCGGTACTCTTCCTCAACCCAAAAGGTGGTTAAAACCTAGGCATTTTAATTGAAGACAGTCTCACAATGAGAGAGCAGGTGAAATCTTCATGCGCCACCTGTTCCGGGATAATGCGCATGTTGACAAGAGTATTTCAATGGATGAATCTCCACACAAGAAAGACTCTCAAGCATGACCTTGTGGTTAGCCGCTTAGATTAAAGAAATGCCCTAATGGCAGTGGCTAATGATTCTCTCCTGTCAAGACTACAAATAGTTCAGAACACCGCAGCCCATCTTGTCCTCAAGCTTCCACCTCGTACTTCCTCAAAACCCACTCTTAGATAATTGCTCTGGCTTTCTATTAGGAAGCAAGCTATTCTTAAGCTTCGGTGCTTGGTACACAGATCTCTCTCAGGTAAAGGGCAGGCATATCTTCAAAACAAGCTCTCAATTTATTGGCCCACCAGAAATTTGAGATCCAAGGATCAATTCTTGCTCTGCCCACAGTGTATTCGTAAAGTCAGATATGGCAGTCGATCTTTCTTATACCGGGGTCCTTTTCATTGCAACAGGCTCCTGTTTCATATTTGCGTTTATTCCGATTTTTTCTGTTTCAAAAAGCTACTTAAAACCTGCCTCGTTTGACCGCATTTCTTCTGTTCCTCTCTCCTCTGGGTCTAAACTTCAGTGTTGAGATACCCCTGTGGGGGTGATTCACTGTGCTATATTAGGTTTTGATAACATTACATAACTGTTACTCCATATCTTCAGAAAAGGTGAAGAAAATGTGACAGAGGTAAAATATGGAGCACAGCAGTAGGAAGTTCAGGGAAAGGAACAGGTGTCCATGTTGAGTCCATGTAAGACATATTGGTAGGTCATGTGGGTAGGGGATGGAAGAGGAGAAGAGAGAGGGATGAGCGGTCACTTGATATTCAGAGTATTGGGCGAGTGACTAAAGGGGCTAAGGAGAAGGCTGCGAAAGGCATTGATAAAAATTTGCTGGCTGTAAACATGAAGACAGTAAAGTGGGTGACAAGCTTTGTAGGAAATTGTGTTACTAGTTGAGGTGGATAAACGCCTACTCAAGCAGCAACCACTATTTCTGTCAGGGTGAAGACACAAGCAAACGCCAAATTAAACTTTAATCAACCCTCTCTTAACTTGGCATAAAGCAGTCAGGCTTAACCTAGAGACAATGTGCAAAGCATTTATGCAGCACTTCAACCAGTAATAAAGTGAAAACACAACACAAGAGAAATCCCACACCAAGTTAAAAAAATAGAGTAAAATAAAGAAAAATATTTGAGACCACAACAACAAAAATTCAATCAGTATAATCGGAGGTATGCAATTTGAAAGATTTAAGTGAAAATAGAGCCTAGAAGCACAAAGCGCAAACTATGGTTAACTGGTTGCTCTGGACCAGGACACAGTCACATTGCGATGGAGCCAGATATAGGGACCAAGGTAGGCTGGTTAAACAAAGTACTGTAAATCTTGTTTGCAGAGCATTGCAAAGATCATGCATCGAGGTGTCGTGCAACTGCGGCTCCGACAAAGCTGCGGGCTGCAATGCGAGGTCCTGCATTGTCGTCGAGGATGCTGCTGATGAGGGGCTTGCAATTCAAAGAGCTGCATCGAGGATGCGTCGCGCAATGGCAGTTCCGAGGAGTTGAGGACTGCAAGGCGCTGTCCCATGTCGGGGAAGCCTCATGCATCGACAATTCCGATGTGGTGCTGCGAAGCAATGCATTACGCTCTGACGGTTCTGCCTACAGAACCACAGCTGGGCTGGCAGAGCACCTTCAGGTCCACTTCCAAGGGCCCAGGACTGGGGTTGCACCACTTTGGAGAGCGAGGCTCACAGCAGATAGAATCCAGGTGCTAAATTCAAGGTGGTTGGAGACTTTTCTGTCCCTGACGGTCTAATCAGGAGGTCAGCCAACTAACTCTTAGAGTCACTCTGCTGGTCCTGGGATCAACATGCCAGGTCCAGTACTTCTCGCTCAGGCAACAGAGCGACAGAGTAGCAGGGCAGCAGGGTAGGAGTCCTTCTTGCAGAAGAGCAGCACAACATTACTTCTGAATCTCCCACAGGACAGAGGTGTAATAAAGAGTTGGTTTTGAGGGTCCAACATTTATACTTGGTGCCAGGTTTGAAGTAGGAGAAAGATATGGAGGTTTATACCCCAGAGGTGTTTGAAATTCCAGGCCTTCCTGCCCTGGCTCCAGCTTGCCTGGTTCAGAAAAGGCTAGTGTCAAACCCATCTTGAGGATGCTCAGGCAGCTGCTTTGTGATCTGCAAGTATGGTGGGTGACAGCTCCTCCTCCCTATCAAGTCAGAGATGGCCATCCTACAAACACCTATTCCCCCTTTAAATTACGTCTGGGAGCAATACACTAAGGACAACTGCCAGCTACACCTAGTCATGTGACCCAGGCTGCAGGTACATAATTGTTGGGACAAGAAAATAGCAGCTTTCTAAAAGTGGCATTTCAAGAATTATGATTTAAAATCTGACTTTACTATTAAAGAGGGTTTTTAATTACAATTCTTGAGACACCAAACTAATATCCCTTCTTGCTCCCAATTGAAAGTTATCACATATTCGATGTAATAAGGTATCTTAATGTTATCCTATCGAGAGTTAGGCCTCACAGTAGTGAAAAAAATAATGTAGGTGTTTTTCACTACCAAGACATGTAAAACTTAAAGGTTTTACACAGTGATGTCCCTTCCTGTGATGTCACATGCAGTGATGTCACATGCTGTGATGTCACGCGCAGTGATGTCACACCCATTCTGCCTAACTTGGTGAGTCACTCCACTTCTTTTTTTAGGACTTGAGCCCTGCTTCTTCTGGGAGACAAGCTAAATTGCCCAAGGACCCGAGACCTAAGTATGCCCGAATGTAAGACTTCAGCCTCCCCCGATGACTGCCAAGCTAGGTAGGTAATTGGTGCCTGGACATGAGCTCCCAGCGCATGTAAGGCAAGAGCATCATCTGGCCGCCAAACAGCTAGTGTGGCATCCGAGGGAACCAGCATGGGCAAATGGTGTGGGGAAGAGCATACTTAGCGTGTGTGTATCATTACAGCTATCTCTAATCAGAAGGGGATACCTCTGCTGTCTAGAATAGCAGGTGAAGACTAGCCCTGTTGTCTATAAAAAGTAAGTGATAGCTTTGCGGTCTTTACAGAAAGCAAATAAGAGATTTTCATGAGAGTGCTAATGGCACTAAGCTGCCCTCACAGCGACTGACTAATCGCTATCCAGTAAGTCCACATTTTAACATCCCTCTGGCTAAAACTTTAGGTGTTTTGCTGGTACAACACATAGTGATTAACTTAAATGGGCGCTACGGTAAAGATCGAGCAGCCAATTAAACTTTTGGATTTGGTAACTCTAAAGTTCTTATTGATTATATATTTGTATCGGTGGAATATTTTTGGATGTTTTTTAGTTTTGAAACCATGCACTTCAAGCTAATTGATTAATTTGCAGGTGTTTTTGAATGATGGGAACTGCAATCAAGTACACAACCCATGTCTTTACATATTTATACATATTTCCTATCCACACAGAATTCGGACCTGCATCTCAAATGAAAATGTTTTCAACATTTCAAAGTGTATCTTAGCAATTTTCCAATTGTCTATTCAACTCATCACCTACAGGTTTGGTATGGTACCCTGATTTCAAATAGACCAATGTTTTTGAAGTTAAAGGGAAGCAGGGGAGGATGGCAAGCTCCACGGAAATATACATAAGGCTGGTTGAACTTTAAGTGCGACGATCTCAAAAAACTGGCACACCATAAACACTGAAAAATGTAAAGACCTACATCTTTTCAATCAGTTTAAAACTGTCAAAATATATATCAGAGGTTGATTACTAAGAAAAAAAATGAAATGTATTTTAAAAGCCGGGATGAAATGATTAACATAATCTTACAAGGGAACTAGAAGCATTTCTGGCCAATGATTAATAATGAAATAAAAGCTGCCCCTAACTTATTGAAGTATACAGTGTCGGAGGATAGCTGGATTTTATATCTTTCTCGCCTTTATAAGAACAATGGAATGATAAGGTTTAGTATCTGGGTGTCTCAATACACTAATGACCCTGTGCTACTGAAAATTATACGTGTGGAGTGAATCTCAGCAATAATGTTATCCATGAAGCCATCTCATGCAGGAGGACCTGATAATCTTCTAGCAACAATATTTGTTGCCAGTCTCTCATGGGGCCCACAACTTATTGTGTGTTTTTTTAGATGTGTTTCGATCAATAATTCAGTCTTTATTTCATGAAATGCTGCCATTATTAAGCCTATTCACAAGAAAGCAGATTTGAGCTGCAAATATTGTTCTCAAATGGTTATAGTGTTGGCCCATAGACCCATCCATATGAACAAAGTGGGTATCAAGACAATCATTCCAGAGTGAACCACTGTTTTACCCATCCGCGGTCAACTGAATTAGCTAGTCTCCCGCTGCTGCTTCGTGGACTTCCATGCCACTTTTGATCTGGTTTATTGTAATGTTTCATGACCCAACTCTGGAGTTTGGATATTCTGCTCCTTCTACTTGCAATATTAGAAGAACTGTATGCCAAAAACTGGCCTCAGATGGTTTGGGATGACAAAGGCAAACTCTCTCCTTGGATTATTATTGAGAACACCTATAGAAGGCTGTGTTCTGTCAGTGCTTAATTTGAGCCGGTGTTTTCTGGTGCTAAAGCACAGCACTTAATTGTTGATACAGGCACTTCTGATAGCCTGCCACATTGTGGCGCTGTTTCTGTAATGTGGAGATGAGGACATCAACAGTTTTTGTTAGTTCAACACAAATTTAAAATTGACCAATACATGACTGCCCAAGTCATTGTTAAAGCTCAAGCCATTGTTAAAGCTTTGGAGTCCTGGAATAGTCTAAATTGTCACACCTGCAGGAGTGTGATGAATAATAGGTGTGCTGTTACTGGCACTGGCTGCAGTGACAGGGGCAATGGGTGGCATAAGCTGCACTGGCCTCCTGATGAGGGCCCTATCACGTCGTTTTTTAATAATTAAGTACTGGTTCTGGTACCCAGGCTTTTTAGTTTGTTTTTAGCTGATTTACCTAAACTTTTTTTTATCTGACAGGTTTTCCTCCCCAAAAATGGGATTTCTTCTGTTTATTTCGTACAACTGTAGTCTTGAGATCATGGACTATTCATCTATTGGGCTTCACTGTAAACCAACAGCGCTTAATGATTACCGTAGTAAAAACTGGCTTCAAAATAAGGTGGCCTTCTCCACTCAACCTATGCAACATGCTCTGTGGTTTGCAAATCCTAAAGCAGAGCAGGTTTGGTTTAACGAGCATTTAGGTATTTTGTTGTCAGCCAATTTACACTGGAAAGTCTATATTTCCTCCTAAAATCTGTAGCTATTACCAGAGACGTTTTGAAGCATGAACAAAGTGGGCTCTGGCCCAGGGCCCCAGCCTTTCAGGTGCCCCATGATAAAGCCAACCCTGTTCTACAGTCTTTCCTTGATGACCTTGAATAATTGTTAAACATATTGTTATGTTTATGTTTTATGCAACATACATCCATAAAAAAGTTTCTTTAGATCAAAACAGGACCTTTTATATGACAAATAAGAGGGTGCCACAGATTATTTGCGGTATTGTTAGTGAGCTGTTGCTGAGTTACAATATTGACAGTATCCCTCAATATTAGATGTAAACACATTTAAAATTTCAATGCGTGACCATGTACACTCAAGTGACCTGGCCAAAGAGAGCACGAAAGAGCTGACACTGAATTATTAATTAAAAGTTGTTGGAACAGGGGCCCCCAAAATGCGTTTAGCCCAGGGCCCCCCAAATCCTTAAGATGTCCCTGGCTGTTACTTTCAGTAAATGCAGCTTGCCATTTGATTATCACTATGGAGGTTTGTCTGTCGTACCTTTATTAAAGGCTTTTCATGGGAATATAATTCCTCAAATCGCAAAGGGTGTCACAGGTGAACAGGTCAGAATAAGTTAGCACTGCACAGTATATTTGAGGGAGTAAAGCTCGTCAGTATTGTAAAATATTCCCAGGACAAAAAGAAACACCTGGAGGAGAGCTGTGCGCACAGGCCTTTGGCGCTCACAAGGGAACTCGGAAGGTGACGCGAGTAGACGTTAATATTTGCACACAATAAACAAGGAGACAGTACTCAAAGACAATAACATAAAACATAGCTGCTGAGCTCTAAGTAAGCAAATAAAAGCCACAAACAGCAGGGACTATGGAACCCATGAAAAGACTACCGAATTTCCCACGCTACACCTACAGACGCTATCACCTTGCTGAGGAAAGAAAGGGAAGCGAAGACAGACTTGGAACCTGCAATCCTCCATAAGCACTGCACTTAATAAGAATTGTTTGCTAAATGGTGTTTGTTGGCTCAGGAAATGGGCGCAGTGCCAAACAGCCAAGTTAGCAAACGGGTGTGGTGCCCAACAGTGGCAAGCAATGCAAGCTCGTGAATACGGGTGCAGTGCTGAGTGTTGATCCAGGAAACTGCAGCAGTGCTAAATATTCTAGCTGAAGAAACAGGGACGCTACACAGGGCTTCCACTGAAAATAAGACTACACTGCTAAACACAGTGGCAGCTCGGGAAATGGGCGCCTGTTGCTACACAGTGATGTTTCAAGAACATGGCTGCACTGGTGGACAGCTGATTCTTTGAATGAGTATTCTACTAAACAGAGAGTGCTAGCTCAAGAAATGGCTGTCCACGTGCCAGTTCAGTAAACATGGATGCACTGCCAAACAGAGATGGCTCTGGGAACAGGTTCATAGCTAAACAGCGCCAGCTCAGGAACTGGAGTTGCAATGACAAACAGTGATAGCCTAGGAAACAGATGTACTGCCTACCTTTTCTAATTCTAGAAACGGATGCACAGCTAAAAGCTGCTAGATGAGGAAATAAAGAATTGCTAAAAACAATAGCAATTTATGCAACACATTTTCACTTTAGCAGACGTTCTATATCTGAAAATTAGGAAATCTCTAGATAACAGTAATCTAAAATGAAGAGCATGGCCAAGATGGCGGCAGAGTAGCGGCGTTCTTCCTTGGCTCCGCTCGCCGAAGCCGGATCACTAGCCCCAAATAGAGCGCATGGGTCTTTGACCAGCCCCAAACTGCCCTCAAGTCCATCTGATACACGTGGAGCATCTGAGAGGCCCTGGGTGGTGGGCTGGACCCGTGGCGGTGGAGCGGCCGCCTGCTCCCCAGGAGAAGCCACGTGATGCACAGCGGGGCCTGCTCCAGATCGAGCGAGTGACAGAACGTGGATCCGGGGCTGCCGAGGGAGCCCTCTGTGTACTGGAGAGACGCCTGACGGGATGGTGGCAATAAGCCCAGCCGGTGCTTGCCTGTCCCGCAGCCTGCATGGGCCCATTGTTGATGCCTGGGGGGGCTTCCCGGCAGAGTCGGGCCCTGGCTCCGGAGCTGACGTGCCCCTGCTGCCTGCGGTACAAGGTGAGGAGAGTGCTGGGGCCGGCTGCCGAAGGAAGCTGCTGCGAGGAGCCTGCCGTTTGAGGGGAGCACTCCCTGGGACCAACATTACAGGCCTGAGCACAGCAGGGCCCACGCGGGTGGGATTGTGCGCTGCCGGGCTCTGTTCAGATTCAGACGGCCCCCTAGGAGTAGTGGCCCGGCAACCCTCGTGTGGCTGATTTAGGCTGCGGTGATCTGTGGGCTCGGAGGGCCCGCCCCATTATCTGTGCCCGCTTGAGCGCTGGGGCAGGAAGAAGTTGTGGAGCCCAGAGGCAGTAAGTGCCCAGACCTGCCCAGGCCGAGCTTCGGGTGTGGGCCTCACACCCATTAGGCTTCAAGGCTCGGGCACCGTGTTGCGGTCAAGCCAGATCAGAGATTAGCGTGAAGTTGGCGGCCCCCTCTGCTGCCTAGTCCACAGTGCCCGCTGGGAAGAGAAGGATCTAGAGACCAGGGCGAGGGTCTTGGGGCGCAGAGACCGAGGGGCCGATACTGCACGCCAGAGCCTTCCGGTGGTCTGGTGAACTTGAGGCCTACTACAGCAGCACCTCCCACAGACTGGGTTCTACGGCCAGCCTCGAGGTGGAGGGGCCCACCGGGCTTTCAGGGCCCCTTGGACCGTGGCTGGCAGAGCCATAGGGCGAGGGCCTAAATCCTGCAGCGTCGGACCTGCACACAACAGTAATCTGGGGATCGAGCGTGATCCAGCGCTCCTATTGAAAAACTGTCTCAATAACACTACTTATCACCTCAATACTCACCATTAATCATGAAACACTTATAAAGGCCCATAACACCAATAAGACAATTTTGAGCGACTGAATCATGTGGTCTGATTAATAAACACTACTTACATATTATTTACACTATTATATACAACTGCAGTTTATCTATATTCCCCATGGTTTTTTAAACATTTATAAATCATTAATCAGGCCACTAAGGCGATTGAATCAACTGATGGTAACTAGACCATGAATATAACAAGACCAGCTTGTCATTTCAAATCTAATTTTTATTATCTTTATTTTCATAAGCTAAAAGCATTTGCGTTTTAAAATCTTTATTTTATAAGCAATCAAGAAAGCAGCATTTTAGTGAAGAAATGAATTAATAAACTGACATTTTTAAAGCAAGCTCAAAATCATGAATTAATAGCAAAATAACAGTTTCCATTCCCTAAATCTATTACCCTGTCTGTTTCTCACTCCACCTAGAAAGGAAAAATCATTTAAAGTCTGCTGTCCTTACGTGCGCCAAAAGTCCGACAGCATCTCACGTCAATCAGGAATCGGAAAGAAGAGAGTTTTTTTTCCGCTCCAAGTGTCAGGTTTTATACCTTTCTTTCTAGCTAAACTTACTACATTTTACATAATTTAGAGCGATTCCGAGCTCTCCATTGGCTGTTCTGAGTCAGTCCACGATAAAATGTTAGATCACGTCCGTTACTTGACCAGGCCCGGGCTTATACATAAGCCCTATTGTCTCTCATTACCACATCTTCCGACTTCCTCAGAAACGATACTTTTTTTCGTGAGTTTTAAACATTTGCTTCCTAGCCTTGGCAGACACACCAAGATCCTGTCCTTGAGCCTTTCTCCGAGTGCACGTTCAACTCAGCTGAAGAACTGCTTTTCCAAATTATGTGAAGTTCGTGCAGTAAAAGTCTTCACAGCTGCGCATGTGCAAGGCATTACTCTGGACAAGTTTTCATCTGCAACTCTGTCAGCCATACTTTTTGAATCACTTCTAGGCCTCACTTCGGAAACTATTATTAAACAAACACAAGACATCAATTAATTAAGGAATTGAAACCCATTCTGTTACCCACCCCCTTTACTAATTAATCCTGTTAATTATGTTACCTAGCTGAAGCACATATAAGCAGGATTATATCTACCATTCCTTTAGGAACTACAGGAACTCTTTTATGCATTTTGTCACAGAAAAGACATAACATAAGCACACAAAATAAGCACATGCCATTAGTTGAACAGCCGCATTTAATACTGACAAAGACAATAGACATGGTTAATTTATTATTTCTTCTTTGCGTTAGCGACATAAAAGCACATTAGTTAACCCGCGTGTTCTGTTGCAAAAATTTCTTATACTATGTTGATTAGTATTTTCACCACAAGCATATTAATTCAATTATATTTATGGGAGATTAACTTCGCAAGTTTGAACAAAATATTGTTCTGCACCTTGCTTCATCAACTCCCTCATCTGGTGATTTTAAAATCACCAAACCATACCCAAAAATGTATGAATTTTCAACCCTTGAACATGTTTTGGACTTTCTTAATATTAGTATTTCTAGAGTTTAGATTAATTTCATTTTCTGCAACTTTCATATTGAGTTCTCTGAAACTCTTCTAATTCTATTTATTTTTCTTTCTCCTTTCTGAGTTTGCATATTCTTTTCTTTTCCATTACATGTTTTCTTCTCTTGTGTATCATGCAACTAATTTTTAACAAAGTATAACTATAGCTATGACTATTAAAGGGAAAACTATTTTACCTACAATTGAACTACCAATCTCTTGAAACCAGTGTCTAATTGCTGCAAATCTTTTACTTAAACGTTCTGAAAAACTATCATCTTCTAAAGATTCAACATCATTATGTAATTCTGTTATGTTTTTAATGTACATTTCTATATCCTGACTCTTATCTGGGATATATGTACAGCAATTATGGACATGCAAAATTCCACAGACTCCACCCTCTTTTGCTAGCAAAATGTCTAAAGCAAGACGATTTTGCATTACCATAGTCCTCATGGCAATAAGCTCTGTATTCACTAATTGAAAACCATTTGCTGTATCAGTTGACAATCTATCAACAATTGTAGACATTTTTCTGATCTTAACTGCATTCAGGGTTATACCCACCATAGGTATTACTGCCTCAAATATGTCTCCCAATATTTCTGAAAAACTTTCCCTTCTAAATCTATTCAGGTGATTGCTAATTTCAAATGAACCTTTTGCATTTCTATCAACATGGAAAATTTTAGGAAAAACTAAACCTAAATAACATGTACCATACCAGTGGTCTGGGAGATTGTAATAAGCTTTGTTCCCACACACAAAATATATTCCAGGAAAAATTGGATCTTTGCCCCCTTTGAATCCCCATCCCCCTATTATACGATAAGTGTCTTCACATTGACTTGCACCAACAAAATAATTATCAAACAACGCATTATCTCTTCTAATACAGAATTTTCCACTAACAGGTGTATCTATGTTAATTGCAACATTCTCAATTCTACCATTGAGTTTTTCATCTTCCATTTGCCAAAATTTAGACTTAGTATGTTTCATCATCTCATTTCGCTTGTAAATTGCCCTTCTCTCTTCCACCAAATTTAAGAACGACTTTTCTTCTGCTCTCAATTTACATGTTAAATTATTTCTAAAAGCATACTCATAAGTGAGTTCATTGGTTACTAGGAACAATTCCCTCATCTGTTTAGCATATTTCACTTTATTCAAGCTATCTACAACTTTTAAATTTACAAAAATTTCATCAAAATCGGAATAGTAGTATTCCAAACGTCCAGTTTGATAAAACAAACTAGCTATTACACTACAAGTAATGCCATAAGTAAGAGGAAGCATATTATAAATCACACCTTCAGACACAGAAGTAGGTAATTTTACACAGATGTAGCAATCTTTTGCATCCATCACCTTAACATATTCAGATAAAAGTCTTGAAAAGGTATTACTAGAAAAATCTCCTACTGATCTATCTTGATGAATTTCTGGTTTGTGTACAATGATTCTATTAGTCTTATCAATTTCATCATGATAAACCACAACTTTACTAGTCATATTCGTTTTATACATTTCTTTATCTATTCCAAAATGAAAAATGACAGCTAAAATTAACCAAACAAAAATTATCAAGATTACACATATTGAAGACAATTTGCAGCACCTCTTGAAAATTGAGCATCTCGAATTATTATTATAATAAGGCATCTTTTCTTACAAACAAGAACAAACAAGAGCCCTAAAAATAAAAATAAAAATTAAAAATTACTGAATAAAAAATTACTAAATATATGAATATACTCCACTCTTTTTTTTTTTAACAAATAATTTTATTTTCTAACAGCTTTTCTTCGACCTTATGTCATACATCAATATGTTTTCCAGCTAACACAATTTCTTCGACCTTGTGTCACCTAACACAATTTCTCCAACCTTGTGTCACCTAATAAATGAAATCAATCATTATCACTTGCATCCTCAAAATTACTTTGACTATTTACCTCTACTACTGGAGGAATGATTATATAAGTCCACTCAGGTGACTTGTACTTCTGATTTGACTTTATTACTCTTTTTTCTCTGCTGTTTATCACTTCTATTCTCTTGCCTGCTTGAACTTTCTTATTTGAGACTTCTTCTTTTTGACTTGTGATCTCGTTAACCTGCTCCTTTGCTAATTTAAACTTTAGGTTTTTGTTTTCATTTGGCCAATTATCTCCCTTTCTTGATCATTTCTTTTTTGGTTCCGCTGAATTATATTCCACTCTCCAAGCTCTTTTCCTTGATCTTTTCACTTTCGATTCATCTCCACTTTAATCTGTTTCACTTTCTGTGTTATCAGCTGATTCATTAATAATCAGTTTTACTTTGTCAGATTCTTTTTCAGATTCAGGAACTTCTTTACTTGGCAGTTTCACTCTGTTAGGAACATCATCCTTATAGCTGGTACTTGGAACTTCTTCTTCTTCTTCAATTACTTCCAATTTCCCAGTTTCAGAACTTTCGTTCCTGCTTCCAGAGCTTCCAATCTGCTTTTCAATACTCTCCTGATCTTGATCTTGAATCACTACTTCTTCAGTTTCTTTTTCTGCTTTTTGATCTAGCAGATCTTCATCATTTTCATTGTCTTCAGAATCTTGTATCACTACTTCTTCATTCAATGCCTCATTCGCATTTGAATCTTCCAGATGTCGACTTCTTTGTCGATCTTCAGGATCTGGATTTTGATTTCTTTCAGGTTCTTCTTCTGAATCTGAATCAGCAGCAGTTTCACCTTGGTCAGGATTCTCAGGTGTTGGGACTCGTATAGTATGGCTAGCATGAATCCATCTCTTCAATCCCCTACACTTAACTGCATTTGTTGTGACTAATATCACCTGTCTTGCCTTCTGCCACCTTGGTACTAGGCAGTTTCTTCTTCGGTGACCTTTTGTCCTCACACAGTCTCCAGGTAACAGATCATGAGCTTGTTCTTTCTCTTTTGTAATTACTTCAGTTCCCACCTGATGGAACACAGAAGTCACCACATCAGATAGATTTTTACAGTACTCCATTATGATGCTATCGTTAATGGTCAACAGTTTATCAACTGGAACAAATGCTTGCCTCATGACCCTACCCATTAGTATTTCATGAGGGCTCAAACCTGTTTTTCTATCTGGAATGCTTCTCAAAGACATCAAAACAAATGGAAGTGCGTCTGTCCACTTCATTCCTGTTGCTAAACACATTTTTGCTATTCTGTTTTTTATTGTACCATTCACTTGCTCAACAACACCTGATGCTTCTGGTCGGTAAGCACAATGCAGTTTTTGCTTTATGTCTAGAGTTTCACAAACCAATTGTAGCAATCTGTTTTCAAAATGTGTGCCACGATCTGTCTCGACCGTCACAGGAAATCCATACCTTGGTATGATTTCTCTCAAAAGTAATTTTGCCACAGTAATTGAATCATTGAGGCGTGTTGGGAATGCTTCCACCCATCTTGAAAACAAACAGACTATCACCAAGACATATCTGAGTTTGTTGTGAGGTGGCATGTCAATGAAGTCAAGCTGTAATCTGGTAAATGGACCACCCTCCCGTCCTATGGTTCCCGTGCTCACAACAGTTTTTCTGTTTGGGTGATCTGTTGGCAGATAAGACACCTCTGACCAAGAGATTCTGCAATTATTCTGAATTTTGGATTGTACCATGTTTGTCTAAATAACCTAATCATTAAATCTCTGCTAATATGTCCTGGACCATGATACATGTGTGCCATGTCAGAAATCATGCTGTCTGGCATTACTACTCTGTCATCTTTGTAAACCCAAATCTCATCTTCTTCTCTCTGTCTGCAACCTGCTTTTAGCCATGTGTTTTTCTCTTCATCATCTGCTTCATCTTGCAACTGTTTTACTCCCTGCCAAGTCTCAACTACAGATGTTAGCATAAGTGAGTTTAAAACATGTTCATTTGCTTTTTCCCGATTAATTGACACATTATTTTTTGCACAGAATTTTGCCACTTCATCAGGATATGAATTTCCTTTTGTTATGTAATCCTCTCCCTTTTTATGTGCTGAGCACTTTACAACTGCAATCTTTTCTGGCAACTGAATTCCATCGATTAGTCTCTTGATCAACTGTGCATTTCTGATTGGTGATCCCACAGAATTTAAATAACCTCTTTGAGACCAGAGCTGGCCATAGTCATGGACTATGCCATATCCATACTGACTATCAGTCACTATGGTGATCTTTTGCTCTTTTCCCAATTCACATGCACGAATCAAAGCAATCAATTCTGCTACTTGAGCTGAACGAATTCCTTTGAGACAAGATGCTTCAATTACATCTGCAACTGTACAAACCGAATATGCTGCATTCAGAACACCTTCATCTGTTCTCAAGCATGAACCATCACCAAATAAAACATAATCTGATTCAGCTAATGGAACATCTTTTATGTCCTGTCTGAGTTTTGTGCAATATTCTAATACATCCAGGCATTCAGGATCAACAGCCTCATCTCTGATTTCTGTTTCAGAAGTGTCAGGTAATAATGTGGAAGGATTTAAATTCACACATCTCGCAATTCAACATTATCTGAACCAAGGATAACCTTTTCAAATTTTGTTAGCCTACTGTTTGTCAAATGTTGTGTTCTGCTTCTTGTGAGGAGAATATCAACTGAGTGTGGTACATATACTTTTACAGGAAATCCCATTATTATTCCTTCACTTTGTTCCAAACTTACACTGGTTGCAGCTACTGCTTTTAAGCAACCTGGTAATGCTTTTGCAACTGGGTCAAGAACAGCTGAGAAATATGCTATTGGCTTTCTCAGTCTTACATGTCTCTGAATCAGAACTGATAATGCACATCCTTCTCTTTCACTGCAATACTGCTCAAACTCTTTTTCGTAGTCAGGCATTCCCAATGCTGGAGCTTCACACAAACTTCTTTTTAACTGTTCAAAAGCTTGTAACTCAGTTTCTGTTAGACTAATCAGGTCTTTTATGTCTGCTTCTGTCAGTCTCTGCAGTGGCTTTGCAATTACTGAAAATCCACTAATCCATTGGCGACAACACCCAACCATTCCCAGAAACATTCTAACCTGTCTCTGTGTTTTTGGAGGTTGCATTGCTTGAATCATTTTTATTCTTTCTGTTGTCACTTGTCTGACTCCCTTTGCAATTCTGTGACCAAGATATTTTACTTCTTGTTTGCAAAACTGTAAGTTTGCAGGTGATACTTTATGTCCCTCATCTGCCAGATGATTTAAAAGAGTAATGGTATCTGTTACACAATTATCTCTTGTTTTTGCAGCCCCAAGGAGATCATCAATATATTGCACTAACATAGATTTTCCAGGTAAATCTAGATTCTCCAAGGATTTCTTTAGCAACTGATTAAAAATAGATGGACTTTTGGTGTACCCTTGAGGGATTCGACACCATGCTAATATACGCTCTTTGAACCTGAACGCAAAAATTTGTTGGCTTTCTGGATGCAATGGAACAGTAAAGAATGCATTACACAAATCTATAACCGTGTACCATTCTGCATCATGCGGAATCTGATATAAAATTACTGCTGGGTTTGGTACAACAGGACAACATGGAACAACAATTTTGTTAACCTTTCTCAGGTCTTGAACAATCCTGAAAGTACCGTTTGGCTTTTTAATTCCCATAATCGGTGAATTACATGGGCTACTCTCAATTTCTTTTAGAACACCTTGTTTTATGAATTTATCTATTACAGGAATAACTCCTTCAATCACTTCTGCTTTCATTTTATACTGTGGAATATTTGGATAATCTGCTCCTTGTTTTACTGATAGTTTTACTGGGTCTACATTCTTCATCAAACCCATTTCATCTCCAGTGAAATCCCACATTTTAACATTCACTGTGTCTTTTAATTCTTCAGGTAGATTATTCTTATCAAATACAGGAAATAATTTACTTACTTCTGCCTCAACCATTGTCATTGTTAATTTGTAAAGCCCATCTTCTTCTGGAGTTTGTAGCTCAATACCATCCGGTGAGCAATATATTTTACAATTCATCTTACAAAGAATATCCCCACCTAAAAGATTAACAGGACTGCTATTGCAAACTATAAATGTATGCATGTCTTTAAATTTACCTATTTCAACTTCAACTGGTTCAGTTAAATCTGTTTTAATTTGCTGATTAGCTACACCTACTACTTGGATCTTTTCACCAGAGAGAGGGAGGTTTTCTATTTCCACTGATCTAACAGTAGAACGGGTAGCACCTGTATCTACTAGAAAAGTAATTTCTACATCATTCACTTTACCATTTACAAATGGACCAGACTGATCTACCTCAAGAGTGGCTCCAAGCACACACTCTTCCTCCTCTCTCAGGCACCGTCAGAAGTAATCATCAGATTCACTCCCACCATCTTCTTTCAACCAATATTGTTGTGACACATTCACTCTTGGTGGTCTGTTTACCTGTTCACCTCCGCTGAACCCTGTTTCTGCACTGTATCTCTGCACATTTACACAGTTTGGAAGTGGCGGTTGTGGTATCTGACTTTGCTGATTCACTACCTGTCGCTGTAGCTGTTGCTGCTGATTTATCTCATTCTGCATCTGTGGATTTAATGATGCATTTTTTAAATAATTTCCGGGCGGATTCTTACACTCACGCTTCCAGTGTCCAATTTCGCCACAATTAAAACATGGGAGTTTCTGTTTTAGCTCTTCTATATTTCTCATCAATTTTGGCTTATTATAATTACCTTTACATTTTCCTTGATTCTGATCAACATTTTTATTTCCCAGATTTGCCATTTGTTGTTCAGCCACTTTTACCTGTGCCCACATAGCTTTTTCTTTAAGCTTCTTTTGTTTAGCATCTATTTCATCACTACAGTATTTTGCTTTTCTCAAGATTTCATCTACTGAGTTTGATTGCCAACCAACTCTTCCAGTTCTTATCATTTCACCAATTTCAGGTCTCAAGCCATATACAAATCTGTATATAAAATGGCTCATATCCTTTTCACTTAAATTCTCATAACCACTGTATTGTTTAAATACCAACAGTAGTCTTTCATAGAATGAATGTACTGATTCTTTTGGCTCTTGGGTTGTTCTATCCATTTTAACCCAATCTATTTCTTTTGGGGGAATCTTGTTTTTCAAGAACACAATTACCTGATCGTATTTTCTGATTACCTCTGGTGAAGGAGCACCTGTTACTACATGTCGAGGGTATTCTTCTTTAGGCCAATTTATAGTAATTTTACATTCTGCCCAAAGATCTGATGGCACAACTATGTCAAAGAATCCATCAAGATCAATCCATAAAACTTTTGAAACTTTCACAAATCTGTCTACTTGTCGATACCATTCTACAGGCTTTTCTCTTAATCGAGGAAAATCATTTGTGAACATTAAAATGTCCTGCCTTGTCCATGGGACATGCACATACCCACCTCCCGGTATTTCTCTCATTTGTAATTCATTAACTACTTCCACTTCCTCTTTCTTTTCTCTGACAGGAAAAGCTAAGCTTGTTCTGTCTTCATCTCTTTTCTTTGTCCATTTTACTCTCCATTTAGCTCAATCACCCCATTTTCTCAAACCCACAATTAAGTCTTTTATATGAATTATTCTTCCTGTGGTATTCATATTCTCAATGTCTTTTTTAGAGAAATCCACCCTGTAATGTTTCTGCAAATTCTTTTGCTTACTCAAATCTACTTCTAATTCAGCAGCCATTTCCTCTAATTGATCATATTTTTTTTAGTTTTCCAAGTTATGCTTTTGCAAATAAACAATAATTCATCATCCTGATATAGCTTCAAACTGTCAGTTCCAATTGTTCCAATTATTAATTCCTCAATATCTGCTTTCAATTTTGCAACATCAAGTAATTTACATTCGGGGGTTTGTGTTAAATCTATTTTATTCGGACTCTTTACTGGAATTCCAGAGTCTGATTCGGCACCAGATGGAGTTTTACTTATCAAACTCTGATTAAAAGTTAAGTCAGGCATCATCATTTTCTCTCGATGTATTTCAGACAAATCTGAATAAAAAGTTTCAGTCACTTTCTGTATTTCTGAATTTAGTGGAACAGTTAAAGCTGAATGTCTAATTTCTTTTTGATCAAATACTGGAAGAACAGGTCTGATTGTTCCAGGTACTGTTACTGCTTCCATGCTTTTAGTTAATTGCTGTATTAATTCATTTGTAGAACGAATATTTTCTGAGGTACTCGGTAATTCCTCATACCTTTCTGTTCTTTTTCTATTTAGTGTTACATTTCTCTGGACCGGAGTTTCATTTCTATGGACTGGCGTTTCAGCATAATTTCTATTCTCTCCCAATAAATTTGAACTACATCTTGTTTCTACTCTTTCAGGTGTTTTTCCATTATTCGAATTTATTTTAGGAGACGACTCATCAATAATTTCTCTTGGAGGGGCACTAGGAGACGTCCATGAACAAACTGGTTGATAAGGTGGCGGTTTTTGGGTATAAATTTCTTCTAATACTGCATCATCTCTCTCATTTTCTTCAATAATGTTATTTTTCTTTTGAGTACACTTTTGTCCAGAAACCTCACTAATTAGTCTCACTGGGTACAAACCATCACACATGTCTGCACGTCTCCATCGACACATTCTATCCTGATGTGTTTCTCTATTAATATCTAGTCCTGTTCCACTTGATATTCCTCTACTTTCTCATTGTAATTCAAACATTTCATCCTCCCATTCAACTAGTGCTTCAAATTGAGTAGGTCTAGGCTTTGGTACAAGTTTCATCATTTTTTCTCTTAAGTTTTTCAAAACTGCCATGTTAAAAGATCCGTCTTCCGGCCATGCTAACACACCATTATTTTTAGTATACTCCATCCAATTCTCAATCCAAATACAAGTATGATAACCATATTCACCCAACATATACGCTGCAGGTGTTTTGTACTTATGAATTAATCTTCCACCGCGCGTTGCAATTTTCTTGTCAGGTTTAAGTTTATTTTTCAATTTCTGAAACCATGAAAGCTTCTTTTTCTCTTTCATGAAATAATAATCCATGTTTTTAAACAATTTCCCTTACTTCGGTAATGATCGTAACAACTTATAACAAGGAAGTTGTTATTCCGCAACACCAACCAATCCGTGCGCGAAACTCACCAACAAGCCAATCAGGTTAAGCTACGTCAGTATTCTGCTCAACCAATAAAATTACTGCTTTTCAGGATGAGCCAATCAGCTGTAGGCTTGCATTAGTCACGTGAACCAATCTGTGTCCGAACACTGTGACGTATGTTAGCCAATCACAGTGCGCCTCTTGTGACGTATGCTGCCGCTGCAGCTTCTCTGCCTTTCGCTCCGCTCCTTAAACTGACACCTCCTTTACAAAAAATTTTTAAAGCGCCATATTTACAAATCCTTACCATTGAATTCAGTTAGTAACTCCACAAATAAACAAACCATTTGTCTGTTTCGCTAAATAAAGTGATAGCTTTCCCAGTCATTCAAGTATTCTTTTGCGTGAAATAGACGACGCTATTTTCACAGAATATTTCAAATTCGTCGATAAAGTAAGGCTACTCTAGCAAGTAATAACAAACTCGTTTCTCTCTAAATGCACATACAGAGATATTTTACACCTCCTTACAGACAATTCAGAGTTTCACTCGATCGTATATTACAAATCATTTGCACACAACCATTCGGAAAAATCCCTAACCACGCATACATAAAATCTTTAGTAGGACTCTAACCCACCAAAATAAATCCTCACTCGCCAGTAAGATAGACAACGCTTCCTTACCCTTCACTCAAGCTTAGATAAATTCTACTACTCTTTTCACAGTGAGTTTTAAAACAGGCTCCAAGTCCCTATACTCGAAAGCTACGATTTCATAGACAATCCTTACTATACATTCTACCTTACACACCTAAAATCCCTAAACTTGTGCTGTACGTCCACAACACTAGTGATATACGGCGATACCCCTATTTTGAAAAAGAACAAATGCACTGTGTAACTTCACCTGTCACACTTCTCTTGCCGGCACAAACCAGGAATTTTCACACTGCTGGAAAAAACCTTTCGACTACATATAACAACTGAACAGACTTAACATACCTAACTTAACATATGTTAAACATTGATCCTATGTATTTACCATGTAACATGTCAGTTACCATAGTAACCGAACTCTACTACCAAGGAATTGATCCAGTGCTCCTATTGAAAAATGGTCTCAATAACACTACTTATCACCTCAATACTCACCATTAATCATGAAACACTTATAAAGGCCCATAACACCAATAAGACAATTTTGAGTGACTGAATCATGTGGTCTGATTAATAAACACTACTTACATATTATTTACACTATTATATACAACTGCAGTTTATCTATATTCACCATGGTTTTTTAAACATTTATAAATCATTAATCAGGCCACTAAGGTGATTGAATCAACTGATGGTAAGTAGATCATGAATATAACAAGACCAGCTTGTCATTTCAAATCTAATTTTTATTATCTTTATTTTCATAAGGTAAAAGCATTTGCGTTTTAAAATCTTTATTTTATAAGCAATCAAGAAAGCAGCATTTTAGTGAGGAAATGAATTAATAAACTGACATTTTTAAAGCGAGCTCAAAATCATGAATTAATAGCAAAATAACAGTTTCCATTCCCTAAATCTATTACCCTGCCTGTTTCTCACTCCACCTAGAAAGGAAAAATTATTTAAAGTCTGCTGTCCTTACGTGCGCCAAAAGTCCGACAGCATCTCACATCAATCAGGAATCGGAAAGAAGAGAGTTTTTTCTCCGCTCCAAGTGTCAGGTTTTATACCTTTCTTTCTAGCTAAACTTACTACATTTTACATAATTTAGAGCGATTCCGAGCTCTCCATTGGCTGTTCTGAGTCAGTCCACGATAAAATGTTAGATCACGTCCGTTACTTGACCAGGCCCGGGCTTATGCATAAGCCCTATTGTCTCTCATTTCCACATCTTCCGACTTCCTCAGAAAAGATACTTTTTTCCATGAGTTTTAAACATTTGCTTCCTAGCCTTGGCAGACACAACAAGATCCTGTCCTTGAGCCTTTCTCCGAGTGCACGTTCAACTCAGCTGAAGAACTGCTTTTCCAAATTATGTGAAGTTCGTGCAGTAAAAGTCTTCACAGCTGCGCATGTGCAAGGCATTACTCTGGACAAGTTTTCATCTGCAACTCTGCCAGTCATACTTTTTTAATCACTTCTAGGCCTCACTTCGGAAACTATTATTAAACAAACACAAGACATCAATTAATTAAGGAATTGAAACCCATTCTGTTACCCACCCCCTTTACTAATTAATCCTGTTAATTATGTTACCTAGCTGAAGCACATATAAGCAGCATTATATCTACCATTCCTTTAGGAACTACAGGAACTCTTTTATGCATTTTGTCACAGAAAAGACATAACATAAGCACACAAAATAAGCACATGCCATTAGTTAAACAGCCGCATTTAATACTGACAAAGACAATAGACATGGTTAATTTATTATTTCTTCTTTGCGTTTGCGACATAAAAGCACATTAGTTAACCCGCGTGTTCTGTTGCAAGAATTTCTTATACTATGTTGATTAGTATTTTCACCACAAGCATATTAATTAAATTATATTTATGGGAGATTAACTTCGCAAGTTTGAACAAAATATTGTTCTGCACCTTGCTTCATCAAGCGCATACGGAGCTGCCCCGTCGCCTCACTTGGACAGGGCCCCTGGAAAGATCTGCCATTGAGACCGACTCCAACCTAGACGATCGGGCTGCCGAAGAGCGAGTGACTGAGTCCCGCAGAGATGACCCCGCACCATACAAAGAAGAATCCCACAATCAAGGACCTGCAGAAACCAGGCTCCAAGAAAGGGGATCAGCAGATGGCCCAACAACAGGAGAAGGAGGTAGACTCTCCTAGCGAGCGGCCAGAGGAACCCATCACTCAAGGCTTCCTGGAGCAGCTATTCGGCTATTTGAGAGAGGACTTTGCGAGCCTGACACAGGACGTCACCTTGGACATTAAGCAGATTAGAGGGAGGGGCGGGACATCTCCAACCCCAGCACCGGCACCAACGACATTACTCCGTCACAAGACCTCTGCGACTCCCTCGCCTCGTTCTTCCACCGCAAGATCGCCGACATCCACAACAGCTTCGGCGCCCCACCCACGCACCCAACCGTCGAACCAATGCCCCCCACCGCCACCCTTCGCACCTGGACCACGGTGACCACCGAAGACACAGCCCGCACGATGAACACCATCCACTCCGGATCACGGACCGACCCCTGCCCACACCACGTCTTCAACAAGGCCGACTCCACCATCGCACCCCAACTCCGGAACATCATCAACGCCTCCTTCAACACCGCCACCTTCCCGGAGAGCTGGACGCACGCCGAGATCAGCGCCCTCCTGAAGAAACCTACAGCGGACCCCACCGATCTCAAAAACTTCTGCCCCATCTCGCTCCTCCCTTTTCCTGCTAAAGTCATCGAGAAGATCGTCAACAGACAGCTGACCGCCTTCCTCGAGACAAACGGATCCCTCGACCCCTCGCAGTCCGGCTTCAGAGCCAACCACAGCACCGAGACCGCCCTCATCACAGCCACCGACGACATCCGGACCCTGCTCGACAAGGGGGAAACAGTGGCCCTCATCCTCCTGGACCTCTCCGCTGCGTTCGACACGGTCTGCCACCGCACCCTAGTCCAGCGCCTCAGCAACATCGGTATCCAAGAGAAGGCACTGGAGTGGATCATCTCGTTCCTCGCCGGAAGAACACAAAGAGTCCGCCTCCCCCCGTTTCGCTCCAAAGTCATCTGCGGCGTCCCGCAAGGATCTTCACTCAGCCCCACCCTCTTCAACATCTACATGAAACCTCTCGCAGCCATCGCACGCCAGCACAACCTCAACATCATCTCTTACGCCGACGACACCCAGCTGATCCTCTCCCTCACCAGAGACCCCGACACCGCCAGAACCTGCCTACACGAAGGGATGAAAGACGTCGCCGAGTGGATGAAGGACAGCCGCCTGAAACTGAACTCGGACAAGACGGAAGTCCTCATCCTGGGATCTTCGCCCTCCGCCTGGGATGACTCCTGTTGGCCCCCAGCCCTGGGCACCGCACCCAAGCCAACCGACCACGCACGCAACCTGGGCTTCATCCTGGACCCCTCCCTCTCGATGACCAGACAAGTCAACGCCGTCTCCTCATCGTGCTTCAACACCCTGCGTATGCTTCGCAAGATCTTCCGCTGGATCCCGACCGAGACCAAGAAGACTGTCACCCAGGCACTCGTCACCAGCCGACTGGACTACGGAAACGCCCTCTACGCCGGAACCACAGCCAAGCTACAGAAAAGACTCCAGCGCATCCAGAACGCCTCCGCCCGACGCATCCTGGATGTCCCCCGACGCAGCCACATCTCCAGCCACCTGAGGAACCTGCACTGGCTCCCCGTCGACAAGAGGATCACGTTCCGGCTCCTCACCCACGCACACAAGTCTCTCCACGACCTGGGCCCCAAGTACCTCAACGACCGCCTGACCTTCTACACGCCCACCCGCCAGCTACGGTCCACCAGCCTCGCCCTCGCAGCCGTACCACGCATCCGAAGAGCCACCGCCAGAAGAAGATCCTTCTCTTACCTGGCTGCCAAGACTTGGAACTCCCTCCCCATCCACCTTCGGCTGACCCAGGACCATCTTGCCTTCAGGAAACAACTCAAGACCTGGCTGTTCGAGCAGTAGCATACCCCTCCCCCCAAGCGCCTTGAGACCCTCCCGGGTGAGTAGTGCGCTATACAAATGGCATGATTGATTGATTGATCAGCGATCGGGTGGACTCTGTGGAAAGGAACGGCGACCGGAGGCCAGAGGAGATCACCGAGCAGACCTGAGAGTTGCTGGAGCTCAGGGACCGAAATGAGGAGCTATACATCCACCTCGAAGACCTGGAGAATCGCTCTCGGAGGTCCAATATATGCATCAAAGACGTACCTCTCCTGGCCGATGGGGGGAAGTTGGAAGACTGGGTGACCTGCTTCTTCCGCCACATGGCACCTGCGCTTGGCGACAAGGAAATCATTCTAGATGGCAATCACCGCACAGGCCACCTGGTGAGGGATCCGGGGCAAGAACAGGATATTCTCACATGCCTTCACTCTTTCCAAAAAAAAGAGATCATCATGGCTGCCACCAGGGACAAAGCAACACTGTAGTTTGAGGGGCTCCAAGTTGGTATCTACCAGGGCTTGTCACCATTGACTCTCCAACGACGCAAGGATCTGAGGCCAGCTAAAGCCTACCTAAGCGACAAGGGAGTCAGATACCGGTGGGGCCATCCATTTTGCCTTTCCTTTGTGTGGGATAAGGAGTTGCGCTCTGTGCGGACACTGAAGGAGGCACAAGAGATACTTGGGCTTCATCTGGAGGAAAGGGATTCTCCTGGGCGATCTGTAGAAGACAATGCTACATGCGAGCCGAAAAATTCCGGTTGAAGGTGGGGAGCCAGACGTAAGAAACCCTCCAAGCCCACAGCTATGGAGAGCCAGAAGGAACACGAGGCAGTGATTCATCAAATTCAGAGTCGAGATTAATCCGGAGACAACCTGGGCATCTGAGGGTGTGTCCTGAGATTTGCTTATACTGCTATGACATAGAAACGCTGTGTTAAATCCAGAGAAGAATCCCGGCCTTGGCTGGTGGGGCCCATGTTTGACGACGTGATGACCGCCCTATGGACACTTGGACCCATGTACAATGGTGTTATTTATGCCAGGCTTTTGGCACTCTCTCAATGTTTACCCACATGCTTCTTCTCTCTATATCTTCCTTTCTCTACTTCTTTTTTCTTTGCTAGAGTGGCTTCTTCCATCTCCTGCAGCCACGGGGGGTGGAGCTAGGGCGGAATGGTCTGGGGGTCACACCAATTCCAGGGGGGTGTCATGGTTCGCCCACAGTAAGGTCGGCACCAGGTCCAGGGGCTGCTCCCATTGCATATAGTGTCCTAAGTATGCGCCCGGGGCAATACGTCACACTTGATATAATGGGCGGGTCATGGTGAGACACTCGGCTTGTGGCCCAACGATCTTGGAGTGGTGGGACAGGGTGGGAGATGGGGTGAGTCACTTCTGCCTATGAGTCAAGACACCAGAGAGGGGTATAGGTGGCTTTGGAGGGGAGGGAGTGGGTCCTAACATTGGCACAACCTCTGGCATGGACCCCTGCAAGCTGTCCAGGAGACTAATATGTCTACGATTCAGGTTAAGATAATGAGTTTCAACGTCCAGGGACTTAATACCCCTGTTAAGCGGCGTGCCTTACTTGCACTGCTTAAAGAGGAGGGCTGCAATATCTGCTTATTGCAAGAGACCCACTTGATGCGCGCAGATTGGAGGCATCTCTGCTCAAAATGGTTTTATAGACAATATTTTTCCTCAACTCATGGTAAGAAGGCGGGGGTGGCCATTGCTTCCCACTTCCCTGGAACTATTAGGGAGTTGCACGCAGAAATTCCAGGCAGGATGTTAGCACTGCGAATACTGGTGGGCTCCCACACATACACCATAGCCTCCATCTATAGCCCTAACGAGCAACAGGAAGCTTTCCTTCGGGATGCATTAAACATGGTCGGGGACTCACCAGACGAGGAATGGGTACTGGGGGGGGGACTTCAATATCGTGCCGGACCCACAGATGGACAGATCTGTATCACGGGTGGGACACTCGGGATCTCTCTCGGAGTCTATGCTCAGGAGACTAAGGGAGATGGGGCTGACAGATGTCTGGAGACATGGCAATCCCACGGCCCGCGAATATATCTTTTTCTCAGCGTAGCACCAAACCTATGCGAGGATTGATTTATTCTGGGTCTCCCAACGGGTAATGAGCTACATCCAGGACACTACGGTGGGGGTGGCGGCCCTGTCAGATTACTCCCTGATCGGCCTGGCCTTGTGCCTGCCGGGGGTGCCACCCCGCCAACACTCGTGGAGGCTCAATCTCACACTACTCACATACGACTCTAACATTGCTGACGTACGGGCGGTGATCCGAGATTATATAGCAACAAACGATGATGGATCGGTCCCGCTCCCCCAGCTCTGGGATGCCCTTAAGGCGGTAATTAGGGGTCGGTTCTTGTCTATTTCTGCAGGGCTCAATAAGGAAAGGAGACATAAGAGAGAGCTCCTAGAGGCGCAGGTCAGGAAGTTAGAAGGGGTTCATTGCCATACAGGAGCAATCCAGACTCGAACGCAACTTAATGCAGCGCGGAAACAATTGAAGGCACTGGACTGCGACTGGGCAGAGTACGCACTCCTACGTACTAAGCAGCGATATTATGAAGGGGTAACAAGGCGGGGAAGTTGCTAGCACACCTTATGCGAGCGCAGACGAATGCACGTTGCATTGCCGGTATAAAGACCCCCCCCCGTGGAGAGCTTCTCCAGGGGGACACAGATATTGCAGCCAAGTTTGAGGCCTTTTATACCTCGTTTTATATGGCGGAATGCTTAGATGAGATGGCAGCCATAGACTATGTGCAACAGGCACCGGTAACTCACCTTCCCCCGACTGATGCTGCGGCAATGGACTTAGACATTCAATCCAATCCAAAAATTCTTTATTTCGGCCACATGGGCCATAAAAGAAGCAATAAAATACAATACAGATAAAAGGCAATATGTACAATAAAAACCCAACTGAACCTGCAGTCTTTTTGGGAGGCGTGGTAGAAGAAATTTAGCCAGACATTTTCTTTCTTATTGTCCATGCTGCCATTAAGAATTTGGAGACCGCAAACACAATGTGGCCCTGGGTATTAGTTTTAGACATTCATCCTGAGGAGGTCCTACGTGCTGTACAGAAACTTCCTGCAGGCAAGGCACCAGGGGGAGATGGTTTCCCAGTAGAATTTTACAAGGCTTTTTCCCCGGAGATTACCCCCATCTTGGTTCATTTTTTAATGGTTTCACTGACACAGGCTCGATAACCCCCACAATGACAATGGCAGAGGTTGTTGTGATACTGAAGCCCGGTAAAGACCCGGCGGAGTGCGTATCATACCATCTGATTTCTTTATTGAATGTGGATGTAAAGATATTCACTAGCATTTTGGCGGTGCAGCTGGCTCCACCTATGTACGTTCTGGTTGACCCATCATCCCAGAGCGCAGCTGTAGCGACGGACAAGGAGCCTCTGCCACTTACTGGACAAAACCCGGCGCACACAACAAACCAAGGTCCTTTTATCAGTCGACGCCGAAAAGGCGTTTGACCAAGTACACTGGCCATACCATACGGGGACTTTCCAGGGTTGCTCTCTGTACCCCTTACTTTTCGCGCTCTATATGGAGCCATTTGCCAAGAGGGTCTATCAGCTCCATCTGATTACAGGAATCCGCATGGGGGACAGGGAGCACAAAATATCCTTCTATGCGGATGATGTGATGCTGTTCCTCACACAGCCAATGTTGTCACCCCCCCGCTGGAGGAGTTCACAGCATTTAGTAATGTCTCAGGCTTCTAGATTAATCTACAAAAAACACAAGCTCTTAGTCTTACCCTTCCACATGCAATGCAGTAACAGCTAAGGCAGGAATTCCCCGTTGCTTGGTCGCAGGGGGGCATTCCCTACTTGGGGTTGCAAATATTACCCACGATGGAAAGCAAGGCCAAGGCCAACTACTCCACCTTGTTGGGGACAACCCAGCGGGAGCTCCTCAGTTGGAGGAGACACACCATGTCATGGCTGGGTAGGCTGGCGTCCGTTAAATTGACCCTCTTGCCCGCATCCTTTATGTGATGCAGACGCTGCCGCTAAACCCACCTCCTCAAGTACTAGCGCAACTACAACACATAATAGGGAACTTTATCTGGGAAGGGATAAGAGTCCGTCTGGCACGACATCAAACCTTTCTCACTCAGGCGAATGGAGGTCTCGGGGTACCACACTTAGTGAAGTACTTCCAAGCAGCGCAACTGTGATATATGGTCGAATGGTATAAGTTAGAATCTGAGAAACATTGGTGTTTCATTGATAGGGGCGTTGTGGGGATGCATATATGGAAGGTACCCTGGCTACCCAAACAATATAAACAAGTAGGAGCTTATCTATCACCAGTACTGAAGGCAACTATGGGTGCTTGGGACAGAGTTCAGGAAACCAATGGCTTTTGACCCCCCGTCTCCATGCTAACCCCCATCATAGGCAACTCCAACTCCCCCCCGCGCTGGAAGGGAATGGGTACCTGTAGTGGCAAGAAGCCAACTGTAAAAGGATAGGTGACCTATTTGACAAGAAAGGGATTATGGACTGTGACACGCTGGTCTCTGGCTTTGAACTCTCCCGAGACACCTTTTGGCAGTACTTGGCAATTCGACACTGGATAACCTGTCCGCAGGTGCAACCTCATGCTAGCCACCCCCTCACAAAATATGAACTGTGGTACATCACACGCACATCCGACAAGCGCCTACTCTCTGACATCTACTCCTTACTCAATAAACCTAAACACAGTGGTAAAACCCCTGCGCAGCTAGATTGGGAAGTGGAGATGGAGTGGGAATTCTCCCCCAAAGAATGGCAGGACATCATCCATAGGACCAGAGCCTCTTCTTGCAGCACTGCAGGAAAAGAGATGTTTTTAAATATAGCCCACCGCTGGTATTACACCCCGGTTAGAATTGCTAAATGAAAACCCGGTGCCAGTGATTTATGTTGGGGCAACTGTGGTTAGCCGGGTACACTAACCCACATCCTCTGGCAATGCACAAAAATACAGCCCTTCTGGAACACAATCCTGCAGAAGGTAGATTCCTTACACCATACTGAAATACCCAGACTCCCTAGTTACATTCTACTGGAACTGCCTAACCCCCTGACCTACCCTCTTAAATCATGCAGAGGAAGAGCTGTCACCTTAACATTGGGAACTGCCAAACATGTGTTATTGTCTAGGTGGGAACGGATGAGGATCCTACTAAATTAGATTGGCTGTATCGCATATGGGAGATGGTGGGCATAGAAAAGATCACAGCTAGCCTGTCCGCACTCTCCCCAGGTTCGATAAAACATGGGGTACCACTATCGACTTTCTCTCCTCCAAATTTGTCGAACTTACCTGCCCAAGATACCTGTGAATTCTCTGTTTCTCTACCGCACAGACCCAGGCTGGTAACCATCCCCAAACAAAGAGTTAGCCCCTTCTGGGAACGCTAGCAAGACAGGGACCCTCCAGCCGTCCACTCTAGCTGCTACTTTCTCTATTTCCTAATTTCCTCTTTCTCTTCTTCTATCTCTCCTCTCGTTACCTATGTTCAAAGATCTTCAAGTAATGCTCCCCACCGGCCAAGGGGTGCAGGTGGTGGCTAATGTTTATCTTTGCATTTGAAAATGAATATAAAGATTTAAACCATGAAAAGAAGAGCACTCTATCAATAAGCAATGCTGGAGAAGCAAAGTGTAAGCTCACTAGCGATCACACTCCTCAATCGAGGCTAGGCCTAGCAAACCACATGAGTATTGTTTCTTTCACATGTACCTGGCTGAGGGTGGAGAGGAAGCTGAGCTGTGCGTAAAGACTTTTAAGAAAATAGTCATTGGGTGAAAAGTATCATGGCTGTTTCAAAAACTATCATATATCCTTGACAGAAGGCAAACTCTAGATACATTTTAAGAAGCTAGAAACAGATATACAGGTAGGCAACAAGGAAAGAGGGTGCAAGGTAACTCTCTAAAGTCATGCCCCAAGTGCTGAGCACAAGCTTTAAGGCGACAGACTGTGACATTATACACCGACCCATAAACTCCACCTCTCATCCAGCACCAGAACCAGAATTTGTTTTTACCATGAGAGAAGTACTTTGTATCAGAGTTGGCAATGAAAGCACAAGAGGCCTACAGGCAAAAGTGAGATTGACTGTATACTTGATAATAAGTCTGCAGACTAGCAAGAGTCAGAAGAAGAACTCTGAAGAACAAAACTATAAGGAGCTGAGGAGGATGTGGTGCAGGTTTCCAGAGCTTGCTTGGTCTGAAACCAGCGGTGTGATGGACTTTAGGCTCAAAACTGTTTACTCGATGATGGCAGGTTGGTATAATACTGAGGAACTGAATGCAGCCTATAATCACAGGGAATTAGTCAACTGTCTTCTCTTCTTATGTAGCTGTATTGCTTTGACCATAGTACAGTGCCTAGAGGCACATCAGAGACGTGTGATAACGGCAATAAAGGTGCCATCTTCTCTTCAAAGGCTAGATAAAGAGCACTTGAGGTCATCTGACCAATCAAATGGTCTCCTACCACATTATTGATTTTTTCACATCAACCCGTCAAACAGAGGCGGCTGCTTGAAGTTGAAAGTGGTGAGGCAATGGGATGACTATTTTGATCCCCTTTCAGGCAGATTTAGAAACTCCAAAGCTCTCAATCTTGGCCTGTTAGGAGTGGAGGCTCAATGCAGTGTCTGTTTCTCATACTGCCTAACAATAGGCAACTTAAACCAATTTTATATAAAAAAAACTGAAATAAAGTACTTTTCTAGTCTTCTCCGCTCCTGCGATCAGTGGCTTCAAGGCAAAGAGGGGTATCTGAGCCAACACCTCTAACCAATCCAGACGCTGCTCTCATGCTGTTAACCAGCATGAAAGATGCGCCAGGATTGGTTGGAGCGAGCTGGCTCAGTGCTCCTTCAATCACTGGAGGCCTGTGCTTGCTCTCCACCCAGCTGTTTAAAACAGCTCGAGCTGGAGAGGTTTAAAGTGCGCATGTCAAGCTGGTAGTCAAAAGACAGCGGCCAAAGTGACATGTACACGTTAAACTGAAGCACCACTCCTCCTCCCCTGCTGCTAGTCAGCAGCAATGACCATGCCCTTCCCTGTCACTTAGCTCAGGCAGGCCGCATTGAAAAATAAATTGTAATAAAATCATTTTATTACCATTTTATTTTTCATGTTTGCTGCACTGGGAGCTGGAGACACTCCTTCACCATCATGAAGTAACCGCTGCTGCAAGTTACGAAAATATACGACCCAGAATACCAACTACCACTGTATCAGCAAGAAAAGTAAATTTAAGTAAGTATAAATGGATTCTTTTCAAATCCAATCTATGAACCTTTAAGATGTGTTTATCTTTGATAAGGTGGATATTGCAATCTTAATATTATTAGGCCCCACCCTCAACAATCTATGACAACTCTATGGCCTAGTTCTAATTCCAAAGCCAATTAACAACGAGCATTAAATATCTGTTTAAAGAGGGTATACCAAGGTCAAAGAGCATTAAACGTTCCACGACCTGTAGGATAACTATATCAAATTAGCGAAAAATTCTCTTTTCCATGCTCAGTCTTCCAATTTTCTTAGATAGCCCACCAAGAAAGAATGTAAGAAACAGAATTTAGTCAAAAGCGTGAATAGGTTAATTCTCGGGAGTTATCACCTTTTTTAAATACAAATTGGCACCACCACATACATGTTTTTCCATGGATCTTACTCTATATATGGTGGTACACTTGCCTTTAGGTAAAATACACAAAGCACTAGTTAAATGTTTACCACTTTGCATTGGTTCATACTGCAAGTGGTTTGTTTTTCTACATTAAGTTAGTGTGGAAAGTCTTACCTTATATAGTCAAAATGCTAGACAAGTTCAATTCTACTTGTCCAGTCGAAAATATTTTGCCTCCTGAGTACTACTGGGCCACAATCATCATTTATTAGCTCGTGATGTTAACAACTGTATTTGTTATACAAGTTATTGTATGAACAATGGATGGCGCTGCCTTGGCGGAAGGAAGAGCAGAGCTTCCCAGTATTATAAGTCACAGGTTCTGACTTGGCTCTGGTTCTTAAGCGGTTCTGTTGTTCTGTCCTCAGCCAATGCCTACAAACGCACCAGAGGGTATGGTATAATGTCAAAGAAGGCGCCCCTCTTGCCATGTAAGGACAGATAATGGAAAACTCCAGGGCATGCGGCCAATGAAATGACACCCTTGGCTGTGTGAGTGGAAACTTCGAATCTCTATTGGCCTCTTCCGGTGCACGTGCTCGCCGTTAAACAGTGCTTCAAATGACAGGAACTCTCTTTAATTAGGAGAGGCGTCCCTCAGATACTGCCAAACTTGTGCTTCTTCGTTTCTTAAAATAGTTCATTCCGGATCCTTCCAAGTATTGTTTACTTAACATAGGTGCCCCTTGAGAATTATTTCATTGTAATGGCGCAGCTATGGTTGTGATGGAGCAAGGTTGAGGAAACAAATTTTTGTGTACCCCTTGCAAAGTCACACTTCCATAATCATAACTTGAACTAATTGAGTGATGTGTGAAATTAACCAACCTAGAATAAAAGTTGCACCTACACAGACATACGTGGGAACTAATTTTGCTTATGTTGCAATCATAATTAACTAATTATGTGATTTTGTCGTGTCCTAAACTAATAAGCAGCTTTGAGATAATGAAATGCGGCATAAATGTGCTTTTTGTTTACGTATTTTGTGGCAGAACATGAAGACGGGTGAGCATATTACGCATAAATGTTGCTTATTTCGCTAGGTAACTACTAATGGGGAAAACCATAGTAAGGGGGAGGTAAACAGAAGGGTTAGATTTCCAAAATTAACGTTCATTTGTGTTTGTTTCTATGATAGTTCCCATTCTGGCCTGTGAGGCCTAGTGAAAACATGGCTGTTTTATTAAACTGCGAATAAAAGATGAACTGAGCATGCGCAACCCAAGTCCGAGTTTGAATGCAAGATGCTTGTGCCTGAAGTGAAGGCGGTTCAAGGACAGAGTGGCCTGGAAGTTCAGATGGCTGCCAAAAAGGATGAGCACAATGGTTCTGAACGTGAGAAGATTTTATGAAGTTGCTATTGAGACCGTGGCTAGGCCGGACGTTGCCTAAACAAAGAACCTTTTCAAATTTTAGCTGACGGAAGAAAAATGAATATTGTAATGATGAGGTGATGCTCATCCACCCCAAGGTGTCCAATCAGAACTCGAATTTATGCTGAAAGTTACTCTTTTAGATAGATCGAGCTAGTGAAAAAGGTATAAAAAGTTCTGGTTTTACTGAGGAAAAAACTTATTTTCGATTTCCTCCCGAGATGCTGCCGGTTTCCTGACATGTAAGACTCTGAATAATTTTCTATTTCTTTTTGAATGAGGACTGAGCTTTAGGTGAGGCTATTAGTCAGGGAAGTTAGGAGAAAATTAATTTTGGGAACTATCTGCCTTTTGCTAATGCTTGCATTTCTGAAATCTAAATAAAATGTCTATTTCTGAATTTTCTAAAATAAATGAAAAATAACTGTATGAGATAAAACTCTTTGGGCCAGATGTAGATAGCCAATTACCGGTCGGTAACGGCCGAAATTCGTTAATTTCGGCCTTTACCGACCGGAATTGGGTTTTTGAGATGTAAGAGTCAAAAATTGACCGATTCGGTAAATACGAGTCAGTAATTTACCGATTCGAAATATACCGAATTCTTATTTACCGAATTTTAATTTACCGAATCGGTAAATAAGAAATGGTAAAAAATTTGTTTTGAGATGTAGGAAACCTCAAAAAATACTGAATTTCATGAAATTCGGTATTTAATAGTCGATATTTACCATGGAGTGAAAGCAGGTGGTAACCAGGTGCAGTCTATAAACAAGCATTTACAATGCAATGGTTTTGCCTTTGTTAAAGTTAGAGCTATTGGCATTGCTCATGACATTATTTTTATTTATGTTTTTTTAACATAAATAAATGGCATTGTCATTTACAATGCCAATAGCTTAATCTCTCGCAAATGCCACACACAAACACCCACACAGAGCCCCCCCACACACACACACAGCCCCCCCCACACACACACCCACACAGAGCCCCCACACACACACCCACACAGAGCCCCCCACACACACAGCCACACAGAGCCCCCACACACTGCGAGCCCCCACACACACTGCGAGCCCCCACACATTGCAGGCAACAGAGGCACGTAAACAGGGTCACAAGCAGGCAACAGAGGCACGAAAACAGGGTCACAAGCAGGCAACAGAGGCACGAGAACAGGGTCACAAGCAGGCAACAGAGTCACAAGCAGGCAACAGAGGCACGAAAACAGGGTCACAAGCAGGCAACAGAGGAATGAAAACAGGGTCACAAGATACTGTTTTATGTATGGACTGTTATGGTGTGTACCAACCCACTGGCCTATTTTTGTTTCCTACGTTTTGAACGTATCATTATTTATGTTAATCATTTCCACATTTTAGCACCAAACAGGGCTGACCAAAACAAAAATCTAAAGCATTAGGTTTTTTGAAATCTGATTTTGCTCCTGCCTTTTGCAGATCGAGCCCCAGGATTGTAATGAAAATCACCACTACAAAAATATAACAACTTGCCAATAATGAAACATAACAATCATAGCCTCTTGATTAAACGCCACGGTCATGCTTTTAGTACGAGGGCAGGTGTTTGTGAATTTCTGGCTCATGCAAGCATTGGGAAACCACCACCTCAACACCCCATCACTTCATCTTTAAGAAATCCAAGACCACAAAAAATATTCTAATCATGAAAAATATATGCACTGTTCAGGAGCAGGGCAAGAGAGAAGAGGCAGTAGAGCTGCAGGGCAAGGAGAAAGAGGTTGCAAAGCGGAGGATGCATCTAGAGCTGCAGCCAGTGAGCTGACGGGCTGCAGGTGAAATATTCACCTCTTTGACCCAAACCAACGCTGCAATGTGACCCCCTCCAACCTTCTGCACCCAGGGAGAGCTGCACACTCCAAGCTTTGGCAACCAAAGTTGCCACAAAGACCAACAATGCATCAGCTATGTCCCCATATTCAAACCACTGCACATCTGCAGTACACCCCTACAGTCAGCGAGACTGTTACCCAGCATACTCTCCTCTCATGGAGAAACCTCCGCTGAAAGCAGCACACCTCACACCGCTCCCCCACACTCCCTCCACAGCTGCACCTCTTTCCCCACACCAACCCAAACTTAAAATCCAGACAGTCTGTCCAAAGCCCCAAAAATGCAAAAACAAAGCTCACCACCGGGTCATCCATTGGACTGTATCTCTTCACGACTTGTCCTTCACGGTCAATGAGAAACTGGGAACAAAGAAAGAGGGTGTAAGGAAGCAGGTCTGCAGCAGGGAGGGTTGAAGATAACCTGGTGGGGCACATGGAAGGGGAAGAGTCCAGTATGCTGACAGGGGAGTAGACCAAGTGATTGTTCTCAAAAGCAGATGCCCCTATAACGGCTCAGGAAGCTTGCTGAGTGGCACGGTGTCCCGTCTAACCCAAACATCCAGAAATAGAGACAGCGGGGAAGCTCAAACAGACTTCATTCGAGTCTCACGTGGGACTGGCCTGCTGAACCTGCTCTACCAGCTTCTTTGGCCCTCAATGTGCACAAAACAAATTCCAAACAGAACTCAGTTTACAAACAGCCTTTAGAGGGGGGTTAGTTGCCTCATTAGAGCAGAACGACATGGTGACTGAATCTTACCTTGGAGAAGTTCCATTTGATGGCACTGGAGGAGAAAGAAATAAGAGTCATTGACAAGGAAACACTATTTACAAACCCACGATGAAGCACAGCAGCATACTCCCATGTCAACCCAACCAGGCACCCGCCTACTCCGTAAACGGGACACAACAAACACTACTGAGGGGGCATCTATTCAGATATCTCCAAGGGTAGCCAGACTGCATGATTTAGGCACAGCTCCCCTCCATCGGGCTCCTTAATCGCCAACATGCACTTGGGAGGAACTGGTGCTAACAGGAAGAAGACCGTGAGGCCAGCGCCCGCAGATGCTTCACAGCAGAGAAGTGCTCCTGATCGAAAGCAAGGTGGCATTACAGACAGAAAGACTAAAGTGCCAAGACTTTACAAGCCGCCAGCACGGTGAGGCTCGCCAGCAGCAGAGTCTGCAAGACAGATGAAGGTCATTGAGGGAACAGCACGCCCCAGGGTATTGGGAACCCTCTGCCACCCACAGGGCAGTGGATGGGCCCTCTGCCACCCACAGGGCAGTGGGTGGGCCCATCTACATCTCAGAGCGCACCCCTAGAAGTGGGGGTCTTTCAAGCCTCGCTGGAGCACCCCACGGGCCCCACAGTGGCACAGTCTCTTCAGTGCCAGGCCAGGGCCCTCGCCCGTGGATTCGGCAAAGATGAGACGAACACTAGGCCCTGCGGCCGCAGGCGAGGGCTCAAGGCCTGCTGCACAAACTGCCCCCCTCCACCAAGAGGTGGCCTAAAGCCTGCAGAACCCCGGGGTAATGGGCCGGTCTGCTGTGGGGGCAGAGTCCAGTCTTGGCGGCCCCGGGTGCAGCTGCGGCTCTCAGGGGGGGGGGGGGGCGGCGGGGTCTCAAGGTCCGCCTCCTCTGCAGGGCTCTCCCAGGGGGGCTCCGAGGCTCCCCGGCGTCGGGTGCTTAGTGATGGTTTCCAGGCGCGGTTCGCTCATGTCCGCATAATCACTTTACAGGTAATCTCGGTGTAGGATTACCGCCATCCGGGCGGGGCGGGGCGGGGCGGGGGGGCGGGGGGGCAAAAATAAACACTGCAGAGAGGAGCTGGGGGGGGGGGATAAACCCTGCAGAGAGGAACTGGAGGGGGGGGGAAGGGAGGAGATAACAACTAGAGGGGAACTAGAGCCAAAGAAACGAGAAACAAGACTAAAACTTTAAACTGCAGACACCAGCGGCAAACGCAGGAATTATTATAAGCGATGTGCAGCACACCCAGCGCGTCTCACCGGCCCCGCTTCTAGGCGCCCTGCGCTAGAGCCCACTGCGCCGCCAGTGTCTGCCCCACAGATCACCCACCCCTGCTGCGGGTGGATGGTGCGAGCTGCAGGTGCCGATCAAATGTCTTCCATCACCGCCCAGACTCGGTCCATTGCTAACCGCCCCCTCCCTTCCTGCCAAGCTCACCACACCCCAGCCAAGCACATTGGGGGGGGGTAGCCTTTCTAACAGGCACATGGGGGGGGGGGATTACAAGCCTTTAGGACAAGCACATGGGGGGGGGGGGATTGCAAACCTTTAGGACAGGCACATGGGGGGGGGGGATCGCAAGCCTTTAGGACAGGCACATGGGGGGGGGGGATTACAAGCCTTTAGGACAGGCACTGTGTTCCTTCATAGCTCATTTAGGAATCCTTGGCCTGGGCCGACAGAACTCACCGGACTCGTATCTCCTCCCTGGGGCCATACCTGGGGATTGGAAGCGGTGTTTGTGCAGCCGGCAGAGCGCTGACAGAGTTCACTCGAAAAGTGAAAACACGAGGGTCTGATGTCAATCAGCGACATGCGAGCCCTGCGCAGGGGAAATATGCGGCGGGAACTGTACTCGGAAAGGCGCGCTTTTCATGAGGCTTTTTCGCAGAGACTTGCCTGTCTGTCAAAATAATGGACCTTCTGGTCGGTCATATCTGGTGAGTGGGATCTGAGTGACTGACGGAGGTGCTGTCAACAGTCCGCCCCTCGCGCTCCCGTCAGGTGCCCCCTGAAGCTGTATGGATTTCGCGCCCTGGGGCCCTCGCGCTTCCCCGGATCAGCCTGGCAGTGTTTTGATTGGACGCAAAGGCAGTGGAAAGACCAATGGGGAATGCCGCTGTCTGACTGAAGTTACCGGAGTGCCGTGGGAGTCCGGCTCGTTTATTATTTATTTGTGTATATTTATAAAGCTCGGACTTTACCCGAAGGTGTCAGAGCGTTGTACAATAGAGCCAGTTACATTACAAAAGAACCGTGTGAAGTGTAGGCACGAAGGAAACAAAATTAAAATGGAGGGAATAAAAATATATAGATAAGAGGTGGGAACAAGGAAGGATGTAAAACTGGGAGACAAAAAGAAAACAAGTCAGGTCCCGGCCGGCAGCCAATCACAGCGCGGCCCGGGAATGACGTCACGGGGGTGTCCCGGGCCGGCAGCCAATCGCAGCGCGGCCCGGGACAAAGGGGCGGGGCTTAAAAAAAGCACCAGAAACGCCCCCGAATCGCGTTTTCGGGAGAAAGCGCGATTGACAGCCTCTGTCTCCCAATGGCTAGCCTCCATTTATGGAGCTAGCCAATGAGAGGCAGAGGCGGGTCATCGATCATATATAGAACTCAATAGGTTTTTTAGCGAATGCTCACTACGTGAGCATTTGCAGGCAAAACCTAAAAAGGCCCCAAAATGCAACACTGTGACCAGAATGGCGGCATTCTACGTCATTGCAAGGTGGCTACGGCTACAGGCAGCAGGAGAGAGGGTTTGGATGAGGGAGGAACAAGTCTACAGGCAGAGGATTACGCTCTTCCAACTCACTGAGGCAGAGATATTGCCAAGGTACAGATTACACCCCCAAACCATCCTGGAGTTGAATAGGGACCTGCACCCACTACTGGAGCACCCAACACCAAGGGCGCACGCCATCCCATCCCATGTGCAGGTGCTCTGTAGCCTACACCTGCTTGCATCTGGGAGTTACCAGAGTGTGATTGCTGCGGTAGGTGGGGTGTCCCAGAGCTGCCTGTCCCATTTCTTCTGTAAGTTCCTGGACGCCATGATGCAGAGAATGCATCATTACATCAGCTTCCCTGACACACATGTGGAACTGCTCAAGACCAAAACTGAGTTCTATCAACTGGCACAGTTCCCACACGTCATAGGCTGTATAGATGGCACCCACATCCCAATCTGCCCACCTGCAGCCACAGAATACATCTACAGGAACCAAAAGTCAACCCACTCAATCAATGTGCAGGTGAAATGCAACGCTGGCAACATGATAACAGACATTGTGGCCAAATTTCCGGGGAGCACCCACGACTTGTACATATTCCAGAACAGTGGGATCTACACACGCCTTGCTGCTGGATAATTTGGTGAAGGATACCTGCTAGGTAAATAACTGTGACACACCCTGATAGTAAATGCACATGAATGTTTTTTGAGTATGTAACTCATGGCACTCTCTTTTCCACCTAGGCGATAGCGCTTATGCTGTGCGGTCCTTTGTTCTCATCCCCTACCTGAATCCATCTACCAGGAGTGAGAGACGTTACAATGTGGCACACAGAGCAACACACAACGTTGTTGAACGCACATTTGGACTTTTAAAAAGCAGGTTCCGCTGCCTCCACAAGAGTGAAGGTGCACGGCAGTACACTCCTATCATCTTCTGTAAAATCATTGCGACCTGTGCCATGCTGCACAACCTGGGCACTAAGAAAGGCACAGAAGTGGAAATAACACATCATGAGGACATTGATGATGTAACTGAACAGCCAGAGCCCTGTGCAGCAGGAGTTGCACCAGCTACTGATGGGAGACTGAGATGGGCAGCGATCACATGCAGCTATTTTTAAGTAAGTAAGGAGACACAGCCAGGGGGTCAATGTGAATGACGTAGTTTAATGGGCACTACGGTAAATGTCAAATGACACATCATTGTAGTCCAAATTGTGCCAAGCCTAACTAGGCGGACACGGGTTACCTTAGCCTAACATGTCCTCTGGAGTGTGGGCAGCATTACTGTCTGCGCCCACGCACAACACTGCAGGATGCCTAAGGTTGGGATTGAACATTGGCTGTTGAGCCAGGGCCTGTAGTTTGGCGTCTGCTGCTCCTTCTAATGTCCTGTATAGGGGTGCTGCTGCTGCTCCTGCTCGTGGTATCATCAGTGTCCCCTACACCTACATCTCCAGCATTGGCTGACTGGTTTGTCAGCAGCACTTCCATCACAGTTGTAACTCTCCCCATGCCACTGGTAAAATCTGTGCAGCAGTGCACCAGCCCCGCCGGCATTGCAACAGAACGGCGACATAGCAGTGAAGTTGCTGTTGCAAGACGGTTCATGGCCTTTGTCTGATGCTGCATGCACTGCCTCTCCCGGCGCCTCTGTGTGCCGTCATCATGCAGTTCTTCACAAAGTGACATCATGCACTGGGACATGTCCCTCATCCCATCTGCCATGTCCCTCATGCTCTCCGCCATGGAGGTGATGCCCCGGTTCATGTTGTCCATGTTACTGTTCAGGTGGTGCATTTGTCTTTGTACTGCAGTAATTGCTTTTGCCTGCAGGCGCTGCACTTTGACCATCGTGGCCTCCAGCCCGCAGAAGACCCATTCACCATGGCCACTTGTGCTTCCCTCCCAGACCTTACGGCGTCTTGCACCTCTGTGTACAGCTACAGGAGTCGACGGAAGTCCAGCAATGTTTGCCTCCACTGGCTCAGTTTGGGTGTCACCCTCCCTTTCCTCATCAGAGGAGGTCGCAAGGATTTGTAGCGGGGGAACATCATGCCTCCTGAACCTGAAAACTTCCGACACCTCTGAATCTGCTGATGGAGACTGTGTTTGAGGGTCCTGCTGTGGAGATTCATAGAGCAGAGGCGATGATGGATGTGGTATGGTGCCTGCCTCTGGTGTGACAGCTGCATGTGTTCTGAGTGCACGAGGTGTTACACTGCTGGGCCCTGCACTCCTGCTTGCATCCTCACTCCTCTCCCTTTGGGATGCCCTCTTCTCCCTCTCCTGCACAGTCCTGTGCGATGACTCTCCTGTGGACAGATATGGACTTTGGCTTAGTGGTGCTGCAACCCTGTATTTCAATATTAAATTACAATCCAGTCACACAGTTTCATGGTCCTCAACTGCCTCTAAATGTAGTGTGTGGCATGCCTGGCATTCTTTCATGAGGACTGTACTGATGTATGTGGCAATGACTACCTCTCCCATGATGCAATACTGGTGTATCCCAAAGCTTGTACTATAGTGTGTAACACACAGTCACATTGGGGAAGGGAGACAGGCAAGGTGGGAGGAATTATGCACATGTCCCATACCTTGTTGTGTTGCAGCTCGGGCTGAGCTGTCAGAATCACCAATCCCAAATATACTCTCTGGCTCCAGGGTGGACTCCACTAGCTGTTCCAGGTCCGTAAGGGCAGGTGCCCTGCTCCTTCCTCCCCCTGTGACATTAGACTCTTTTCTCTGTGATGCCAGCTTCTTCTTAGTGATGATCCTCAGATCATACCATCTTTTCTTGAGGTTATCTACTTCCCTTTTAGTCACCCCTATGGCGTTCACCTTAGCCTGGATACCCAGCCAGGTGTTCCTCTTCACAGCCTCTGCTACCTGCAGAGACTCTTTGCCAAACAGCTGAGTGTGGTGTTTTACCACCTCCTCCACCAGCACCTGCAGTTCACCTGTGCTGAACTTTAGTTTTCTTTTCCGGTCAGCACCTTCCCTCTGGGAATCTTGTGAATCCATCCTGGATAAGCTGTTCCAGGTCCGTAAGGGCAGGTTCCCTGCTCCTTCCTCCCCCTGTGACATTAGACTCTTTTCTCTGTGATGCCAGCTTCTTCTTAGTGATGATCCTCAGATCATACCATCTTGTCTTGAGGTCATCTACTTCACTTGTAGTCACCCCTATGGCGTTCACCTTAGCCTGGATACCCAGCCAGGTGCTCCTCTTCACAGCCTCTGCTACCTGCAGAGACTGTTTGCCAAACAGCTGAGTGTGGTGTTTTACCACCACCTCCACCAGCACCTGCAGTTCACCTGTGCTGAACTTTAGTTTTCTTTTCCAGTCAGCACCTTCCCTCTGGGAGTCTTGTGAATCCATCCTGGACTTCTGCTCAGCTCAGCTCAGTACAGCCAGTCAGTGTCTCACAGCTCTCCTGGATGTTCAGTTAGTCTGCACCTGCATGGGTGTGGCCACTTCCTGGTTGTGGGGTGGGGTGGATGCACAGGATTGGTTGGTTCCTCTGTTGCTTGGTTGAGGGGTTGGATGGAGGCGCATGTGATTGGTTGTTTGCTAAATTGCTTATTTTTTGTATCTCTGATTAGGTATTTACTGATTCGGTATTTACAGAATCGATAAATACCAATTCGGTAAATCCCATTCATTCCTATGGGCCTGGATGCCAATAGGAATGAATGGGAATTACCGAATCGGTATTTACCGATTCGGTATTTACCGATTCGGCAAACACTGAATCGGAGATTCCGAATTTTACAGAATCGGTACATTTTACCGATTTTTTTCCTACATCCCATTTACCAATTCTAAAATACCAAATCAGTAAAATTAGGTATTTTAGAATCGGTAAAACAGGATTACCTACATCTGGCCCTTATTCTTTTAAATGTCATTTTTGAATAAAAAAATAAATGAAGTGAATAAACTTTTAGACATGTTAAATTTGCTTTTAATTAACCCTGGGCGAAGTACTTCGCTACGCCCACGGAGTGGGCATAGTGTTGCCTACTTCGCCCTTTGCAAAGTAGGCGTAGCAGGCAACACTACGCGCACCCCGTGGGAATAGGGAAGTTGCCTGCCACCTGCCTCCCTCCCGCCCTCCCCTCCATACCTAATTTTTGAAAATATTGAAATAAAAGTAAATAAAAAGGCACTTACCTTGGTATGGAATGGAAAGACGATTTATAAAGTGCGGTAGTTACCCGGAGGCGTCCTAGCGCTGCGTCCCGGGGCTCCCTCTATTCGTTCGCGCCGCCATCGCCACCGTCTTGCATACCAATGCGCATGCGCGGCAGCCCACGCAAGCGCATTTCTCGCGAGAAATGCGCGGGCGGCCGCGCATGCGCATTGGTATCCAAGATGGCAGCGACGGCGGCGCGAACGAGCAGAGGGAGCCCCGGGACGGAGCGCACAAGGTAAGTGCCTTTTTATTTACTTTTATTTCAATATTTTCAAAAATTAGGTATGGAGGGGAGGGGGGCAGGTGGCGCGTAGTGGGGCTACGCAAAGTGCGTAGGTGGGCGTAGTTTCTCGCCCACTTTGCGTAGCTTCACGTAGCCCCACTACACATACTACACCCATAAATTATGACTAATAACTGCTGAGTTCGTATTACGTTACATGTAGTCCTGAAAAGGCTTCCGAGGATTGCGTGAAGCTGGCCACTCTGTCTGCAGGCAGAGGAAGTGTGGCAAGTGAAGTCGCACATCGCATAGTCTGCTTCAAAAAGTAGTATCGTCGTATACTGCGGTGGTATCATCGTATATCACAAGTGGTGTTGTCGCACATCACTGGTTTGGGGATTTTCCGTGTGAAAGGATAAATGCATAGTGAGGGCAGTATATAAAATCTTGGTTTTAAGCACAGGGATCATTGCGTATCTTGATTTAAAACTTCCTGCTGGGAGAGTAATAGAGCTTTACCTGAGCTTGAGATAAGGGTAAGGTAGAGGAAGTGGTACTACTTTATCGGTGAGTGTAAAATTCTGTGGTAGAGAAGAGGTAAGCGCTGTCTACTGGAAATACAGAATACTTGTGTAAGTGAGAAAATGCTATCACTTTGTTTAGCAAAACAGACGAATGGAGTTGTTTTGTTAAGTTCTAACCGATTTCGTCAAATATCTTGTAAATACGCCTTCTTGAAAAAAACTTGTAACGGAGCGGTCAGTCGGCGCTGCAGAAGCCAGAGCGCTGGTGACGTCAAAAGTGTCGCGCATGGATTCGTCCTCGTGACCAAGACAGAGCAAAGGCTGATTGGTGTATCACGAAAAGCAGCTAAACTTTTGGTTAAGCACTAAAGAGACGTATCTTGTTCTAATTTGTACGCTAAAGAAATCATTAGAGAGTTTGAGCATGCCTGGAGAGTCTGTATTGGTTCAATACATTGATGATCTCCTAGTGGCATCAAAGACAAAAGATGCATGTGTAACGGATACCGTTGCATTGCTGAATCATTTGGCAGAAGAGGGACATAAAGTGTCTCCATCTAAATTACAATTTTGTCAGAAAGAAGTGCAATACTTAGGTCATAAGATTGCCAAAGGAATCAGACAAGTCACTGCAGAAAGAATTAAAATGATACAAGGGATGCAGCCAACAAAAATTCAAAGATAAGTGAGGATGTTTATGGAAATGGTGAGTTACTGTAGACAGTGGATTAGTGGATTCTCACTGATTGCAAAGCCATTACAGAGATTAACCAGAGCAGATATTAGAGATCCTATAGTACTGACCAAAACGGAGATGAAAGCATTTGAACAGTTAAAAACGAGTTTATGTGAAGCACCAGCTTTGGGGATGCCTGACTATGAAAAAGAGTTTGAATTGTACTGCAGTGAACGAGAAGGATGTGCATTGTCAGTACTGATTCAGAGACATGGAAAACTGAGAAAGCCAATTGCGTATTTCTCAGCTGTTTTAGACCCTGTTGCGAAAGTGTTGCCAGGTTGTCTGAAAGCAGTAGCAGCTACAAGTGTCAGTATAGAACAAAGTGAAGGGATAGTGATGGGATTTCCTGTGAGGGGGTATGTACCTCATTCTGTGGAGATTCTCCTCACTAGGACGAAAACACAGTATTTGACCAACAATAGGATGACAAAATACGAAAAGACAATTTTGGGAGCACAAAATGTGACAATCTCTAGATGCGTAAATGTAAACCCTTCCACATTATTGCCTGATACCATGGAAGTTGAGGTGAAAAATGAGGTTGATCACAAGTGCCTGGATGTTCTTGAATACTGTACCAAACCAAGACCAGACATCAGAGATGAGCCATTGCCTGAATCTGATGATGTGATGTTCGTAGATGGTTCGTGTCTGAGAACAGATGAGGGTGTTTTGATTGCAGCATATGCAGTTTGTACAGTGGCAGATGTACTGGAAGCTTCTTGTCTGAAAGAAATTCGCTCTGGTCAAATAGCAGAATTGGTTGCTTTGATTCGAGCATGTGAGTTGGGAAAAGAAATCAAGGTAACCATAGTGACCGATAGTCAGTATGGTTTTGGAGTTGTCCATGATTAAGGACAACTGTGGTCCCACAGGGGTTATATGACTTCTGCAGGATCACCAATTAGTAATGCAGAATTTGTGAGAATGTTGATAGATGCAATTCAACTGCCTGACAAAATAGCTGTGGGAAAGTGTGCAGCTCACAAAAAGGGGGATGATTACATCACTCGAGGTAACAGGTATGTAGATTCAATTGCAAAGTACTGTGCTAAAAATTCGGGCTCAATTAACAGGGACAGAGAAAAAGAACATGTTCCAAGTCCTTTAATGCTAACCACAGTAGTTGAAACTTGGCAGGAAGTGAGGCAAATGCAGGAAGAAGCTGATGAGGAAGAGAAAAATGTTTGGTTAAAAGCAAGATGCAGACAAAGAGAGGAAGATGAAATTTGGGTTTACAAAGATGAGAGATCAGTAATGCCCGATAGCATGATCTCAAATATGGCCCGAATGTACCATGGTCAAGCTCATGTTGGGAAAGATGCCATGCTTCGTCTATTCAGACAGACGTGGTACAATCCAAAGTTCAGGATGATTGCTGAAAGTTTATGTCAAAGATGTCTAGTGTATCAGCAGTTTAATCCAAACAGGAAAACAATTGTGAGTCTGGAAACCATAGGACGGGAGGGAGGTCCATTTACACGAATGCAGTTGGATTTTATAGAACTTCCACCTTGTAACCGACTCAGATATGTTTTGGTGATCATCTGTTTGTTTTCTCGATGGGTAGAGGCTTTCCCCACGAGGAAAAATGATGGGCTAACTGTTGCAAAATTGCTTTTACGCGAAATAATCCCAAGGTTCGGATTTCCAGTGACAATTGAAACTGATCGTGGTCCACATTTCCAGAATGAACTCATGCAAATGGTATGTGAAGCACTGGATATTCCCCAGAGACTGCACTGTGCTTCCAGACCTGAGGCTTCAGGAGTGGTTGAGCAAGTAAACGGAACAATTAAAAACAGGATTGCCAAAATGTGTTTGGCAACAGGACTAAAGTGGCCAGATGCCTTGCCACTTGTTTTGATGACCTTAAGAAGCATACCTGACAGAAAAACTGGACTGAGTCCACATGAGATCTTAATGGGTAGGGTGATGAGACAAGCATTTCTACCAGTTGATACATTGTTAACTATTAATGATGACACCATACTGGAATACTGCAAAAACCTGTCTGACGTGGTAACTTCTGTGTTCCATCAGGTGGGAACTGAATCAAACACGAAAAAGAAAAATCCAGCTCATGACCTGGTACCTGGAGACTGGGTGCGAATAAAAGTACACCGCAGAAGAAACTGTTTGGTGCCTCGTTGGCAGAGACCAAGACAGGTCATATTGGTTATCACCACTGCAGTTAAGTGTGCCGGAGTAAAAAGATGGGTGCACGCAAGTCATACTATCCGTGTGCCTGAACCTGAAAATCCAAATGAAGAAGGTGAAAGCACAACTGATTCTGACTCTGAAGGTGAACCAGAGAGAAGCCCAGATACTGAAGATCGACAGGAACGTCGATATCTGGAAGTATCAGATGCTAGCTCTGCGTCTGAAGGAGAAGGAGAAATTGTTGGAGTACCGAATTCTGAAGATCATTCTGAAGATCGAGAATTGGTAGAGACAAACACCAGTAAGGACACTGAACAAAGCAAAGATAAAACTGGTGATCAAGAAAATTCTGAAGAACAGTCTAAAGCTCTGGAAGCAGGAACGAAAATCCTGACACTGGAAAAGAAGGAAAAACTCACAATAAGGATGAGATTCCAAGTACCAGCTATGGAAATGTTCCTAACAGAGTGAAAGAACTGTCAAAAGAGGAAACTGACTCTGAAAAAGGGAAAGACATTGTAAAGTTTGTTATAAATGAAACTGTCGAAGAGACTGAAAGTGAAACTGACGACAGTGCAGATGAAACTTCATTGAGAAAGAGTCCAAGAAAAAGGGCTTGGAGAGTGGAACATAACACCACAGAGCCTAAGACAAAAAGAGTTTGTAAAGGAGATAATTGGCCTAAAGGAAATGATGGACTGAGATTTAAACTGGTTAACAAAGAAGGAAAGCAAGAGGACCAAGTGAACAAAATAACCAGTCAAAGAGAGACATTGGGAAAAAGAATAGAAGTTGTCCAAAGGCCAAAAAGAGTAAGAAGACCAAATCAAAAGTACAAATCACCTGAATGGACATATATAATATTGCCTCCAATTAAAGAAGTAAACAGCAGTCAAGAGAATCTGAACTGCCCAAAGACACATGGGAAAAGTGAGTAAAGAACTGAATTACAGAGAAAAGTGGTAATTGATCAAAAAGATACGGTAAAGGTAAAACCTGAAACCCTGATAAAAGAGAGGGCACTGTAAGTGAAAATAAAAGCTTGTAGGTGACACAAGGGCGAAGAAAATCTGTTAGAAAAATCGCTGTGTAAACACCATAAGAGAAAATTAAAGCTTGTAGGTGACACAAGGTCGAAGAAAATCTGTTAGAAAAATCGCTGTCTAAAAAAAAAAATGGTTTAACAATGAGCATAAAACGAAATGTTCTATTTTTAGAAAATGGTGTAGATTATGTTTGACATATACTGGATTACTAATATTGATATGGATAATCTTAGCTATTGTCATTCCTTTTCAGGATAACTTAGTGAAATTAAAACATAATGTGAGTTCAAGTGAACAACATGTCTAACAAGCAGCATGTATATAGGCCAGAAATACATCAGGGTAGTTCTATTAGTGATTTCACTGAGAATACATTTTCAAGGTTATTGTCGGAATATGTCAGAACGATGGATGCTAGTGACTGTTATGTATGTGTTAAGTTACCTGCATCTGTTTCCGAAGGGGTGACATATCACCACCTTCCGCTTACATATGGTGTCACTTGTAGTGTGATTGCAAGTCTGTTTTATCAGACAGGAAAATTATAATATTATTATTCTTACTGCTATTAGTGGTTGTATTTAGTGTTTTCCCCCTGTGCCTGCCCGCCCCGCTCCCCGCTTCCCGCCGCCGTTCACGTGGCCACGTCCCCTTTTGTTCCGTGTCCTCCCCGCTCCCGCCTCCCAGCTGCTCCTCCCTCCCACTTAGCCTTAAATGGCGACCGTGCGGACACGCAGCGGTCACGCGCAGCGGGTGCGCCGATTGTGTGCCGAAGGCGCACCAAAGGCAAGCCCGTCTACGCACGTCCGTGCCTAGACCGCGCCCAGTGCCAGGACCCCTGGCCCCCGCCGATGCAAGATGTTCCGATGGACCTACGACGCCGCCGCCCTCAACGCACTCAATGCCGGCCGGAACCCCGCTTGCTGCCGAGCCACCCCGAAACGCACCCACGGACCCTTCACCTGCCAATCCTGCTAGTTCTCCTGCACCCGGACCTGCACCGCACCCGCCAAGCCGAGCACAAGCAGCAACCACCTGAAGTGCATCCTACTCAACACCCGCTCCGTCCACAGATACGCCGTGGAACTCTGGAACCTCCTCGACACAACATCACCAGACATCGCCTTCCTCACGGAAACCTGGAGGAACGCCTCCTCAGCCCCCGACATCAACCAGACCGGAGGAGGCATCGCCATCGTCCACAAGAACACCATCCGCATCACGACCGACTCCAACGACACCTTCGCAGCCGCCGAGCACCTCCACTTCCAGATACACACAGACCCAAAGACGACCCTCAGAGGCACCCTCGTAGTCAGACCCCCGGGACCACGCACACAATTCAGCGAAGACATCACGGACTTCATCAGCCCGCACGCCCTCCCCTCCGCCGACTACATCCTAGGGGACCTCAACTTCCACCTGGAGAACAACAAGGACCGCAACACCGCCGCCCTGCTGGACAACCTCGCCAACCTCGGACTCAAACAACTGGTCAACACCCCCACCAACTACGCCGGCCACACGCTTGATCCCGTCTTCTCATCCAGCAAGCACATCACCTTCAGCCACTACACCGGACTCCACTGGACTGACCACAGCTGCGTCCACTTCAGCTTCAGAAGAACCACGTCCCACCACCACCCGCAACAGGTCCCTCACAGAAGCTGGAGCAAGATCACCGCCGACCAGCTCACCACCTCCCTCAGCCAGAACCCACCCGCCAGCACAACGGACCCCAACGAAGCAGCCCGCAACTTCACGCAGTGGCTGACCGCCTGCGCCGACGACCTCGCACCACTGAAGAACCCTCCCAGCAGACCCAGAAGCAAGAAGGCCTCCTGGTTCACCGAAGAACTCAAGGACTCCAAGAAGAACTGCCGCACCCTCGAGAAAGCCTGGCTCCGGGACCAGACCACAGACAACATGACCGCCCTCAAACACGCCACCCGCAAGCACCACCAGCTTATCCTCACCACCAAAAAGAAATCACTGAAGGAACGACTGGACAACAACGCCCACGACAGCAAGGAACTCTTCAGTATTGTCAAGGAGTTCTCCAACCCCAGCACCGGCAACAACAAAATCACTCCTTCACAAGACCTCTGCGACTCCCTCGCCTCGTTCTTCCACCACAAGATCGCAGACATCCACAACAGCTTCGGCGCCCCATCCACTCACCCAACCGCTGAACCAACGCCCCCCCACCACCACCCTCCGCACCTGGACCACGGTGACCACCGAAGACACAGCCCGCACGATGAACACCATCCACTCCGGATCACCAACCGACCCCTGCCCCCACCACGTCTTCAACAAGGCCGACTCCACCATCGCACCCAAACTCCGGAACATCATCAACACCTCCTTCAACACCGCCACCTTCCCGGAGAGCTGGAAGCACGCCGAGCTCAGTGCCCTACTGAAGAAACCAACAGCGGACCCCACCGACCTCAAGAACTTCCGCCCCATCTCGCTCCTCCCTTTTCCTGCTAAAGTCATCGAGAAGATCGTCAACAGACAGCTTGCCGCCTTCCTCGAGACAAACGGATCCCTCGACCCCTCGCAGTCTGGTTTCAGAGCCAATCACAGCACCGAGACCGCCCTCATCGCAGCCACCGACGACATCCGAGCCCTGCTCGACAACGGAGAAACAGCGGCACTCATCCTCCTGGACCTCTCTGCAGCGTTCGAGACTGTCTGCCATCGCACCCTAGTTCAACGCCTCAGCAACTCCAGCATCCAAGAGAAGGCACTGGAGTGGATCATCTCGTTCCTCGCCGGAAGAACACAGAGAGTCCGCCTCCCCCCGTTTCGATCCGAGGCCACCGAAGACATCTGCGGCATACCGCAAGGATCATCACTCAGCCCCACCCTCTTCAATGTCTACATGAGACCTCTTGCAGCCATCGCACGCCAACACAACCTCAACATCATCTCCTACGCCGACGACACCCAGCTGATCCTCTCCCTCACCAGAGACCCCGACACCGCCAGAACCAGGCTACACGAAGGGATGAAAGACGTCGCCGAGTGGATGAAGAACAGCCGCCTGAAACTGAACTCAGACAAGACGGACGTCCTCATCCTGGGATCATCACCCTCCGCCTGGGACGACACCTGGTGGCCCCCCGCCCTGGGCACCACTCCCAAGCCGACAGACCACGCACGCAACCTGGGCTTCATCCTGGACTCCTCCCTCGATGACCAGACAAGTCAACGCCGTCTCCTCATCATGCTTTCACACCCTACGCATGCTCCGCAAGATCTTCCGATGGATCCCGACCGAAACCAGGAAGACGGTCACCCAGGCACTCGTCACCAGCCGACTGGACTACAGAAACACCCTCTACGCCGGCACCACAGCCAAGCTACAGAAAAGACTCCAGCGCATCCAGAACGCCTCCGCCCGACTCATCCTGGACATCCCCCAACGCAGCCACATCTCCGGCCACCTGAGGGACCTGCACTGGCTCCCCGTCAACAAGAGGATCACGTTCAGGCTCCTCACCCACGCACACAAGTCTCTCCACGACCTGGGCCCCAAGTACCTCAACGACCGCCTGACCTTCTACACGCCCACCCGCCAGCTACGATCCACTAGCCTTGCCCTCGCCGCCGTACCACGCATCCGAAGAGCCACCGCCGGAAGAAGATCCTTCTCCTACCTGGCGGCCAAGACATGGAACTCCCTCCCCATCCACCTTCGGCTGACCCAAGACCATCTCGCCTTCAGGAGACAACTCAAGACCTGGCGGTTCGAGCAGTAGCTGCCCCCTTCCCCCAAGCGCCTTGAGACCCTCCCGGGTGAGTAGTGCGCTATACAAATGCTATGATTGATTGATTGATTGATTTTAATACAGATGAATTTTTTGCTAAATTGAAAATTGATAATGCACTGAGTAAGAAAAAGCCTGCCACAGTAATGGGGGAATTCTTTTTAGAAGTAGATGAATTGAGCCATGATTACGCTTTTGAAAATAATTTGACATGCAAAATGAGAGTGGAAGAGAAAGCATTTTTAGATATGGTTGAGGAAAGAAGAATGACCTATAAACGTAAAGAAAAAGTAAAGCATGGGAAATCCAAATATTGGACATTTGATGACGAAAATCTTGATGAAAGAAATGTGAATGTAGCTATAAATATAGACACTCCATTGTTAGGAAAATGTTGTATTAGGAGAGACAACACTGTGTATGACAATTATTTTGTGGGAGCAAGTCAATGTAAAGATACTTATAGAAACCTAGGGGGTTGGGGATGTAAAGGGGGAAAAGATCCAGTTTTTTCCTGGTATTTATTTCATTTGTGGAAACAAGGCTTTTTATAGATTACCTGACCACTGGTACGGGACTTGCTACGTGGGCTTGGTCTTTCCTAAAATCTTTCATGTAGATAGAGGTACTAATGGCATACATGAGATAGGTAAACCTTTAAGTCGTAGAAAAAGAGAGTGTTATAGAAATAATAGGTGATGTTTTTGGAGCACTGATACCAACAGTGGGAATATCTTTCAATGCAAATCGAATTCGGAGATTGTCAACAATAGTGGATCGCTTGTCAACAGACACAGCCGGTGGATTTTTAATGGTAAACACTGAAATGATTGCTATGAGGACTATGGTAATGCAAAATCGTCTTGCTCTTGACATAATATTAGCAAAAGAAGGAGGAGTTTGTGGAATTTTGAAGGTACAGCACTGCTGCACCTATATTCCAGGCAAAAGTCAAAGCATTGAAAAGTACATCTCAAATATTACAGAGTTGCATAGAGAAATTGAACCACTGGAGGTTGATGGTATCCTTGAACAACTTGGTAAAAGGTTTACAGCAGTTAAACATTGGTTTCAAGAAATAGGTAGTTCAATTATAGGCAAAATACTAATTCCAGTAACAGTGATAGTATTAGTGATTTTAATGATAAGATTATGTTGCATATACAGAAAAAGAAGAAATGTTAGAAAGTCATTAAAGAAAGTAATCCAAGAAAAACGAGAGAGAGCGAGAAAGAAAGGTGATATAGAAATGGAGGAATTCCGAGAAAAGGTCTTTAAAGAGACTAGAGAAAAAGATGATACTAATCTGAAGAACATGAAACATGTTTTGATAACATTTGCAACATTTTGGGAGATATTTGGTGATAAAATCACCCAAGGGGGGAGTTGATGGAGCAAGGTTGAGGAAACAAATTTTTGTGTACCCCTTGCAAAATCATACTTCCATAATCATAACTTGAACTAATTGAGTGATGTGTGAAATTAACCAACCTAGAATAAAAGTTGCACCTACACCGACATACGTGGGAACTAATTTTGCTTATGTTGCAATCATAATTAACTAATTATGTGATTTTGTCGTGTCCTAAACTAATAAGCAGCTTTGAGATAATGAAATGCGGCATAAATATGCTTTTTGTTTACGTATTTTGTGGCAAAACATGTAGACAGGTGAGCATATGACGCATAAATGTTGCTTATTTCGCTAGGTAACTACTAATAGGGAAAACCTTAGTAAGGGGGGAGGTAAACAGAAGGGTTAGATTTCCAAAATTAACGTTTGTGTTTGTTTCTATGATAGTTTCCATTCTGGCCTGTGAGGCCTAGTGAAACATGGCTGTTTTATTAAACTGCGAATAAAAGATGAACTGAGCATGCGCAACCCAAGTCCGAGTTTGAATGCGAGATGCTTGTGCCTGAAGTGAAGGCGGTTCAAGGACAGAGTGGCCTGGAAGTTCAGATGGCTGCCAAAAAGGATGAGCACAATGGTTCTGAACGTGAGAAGATTTTGTGAAGTGGCTAATTGAGAACATGACTAGGCCGGACGTTGCCTAAACAAAGAACCTTTTAAAATTTTAGCTGACGGAAGAAAAATTTATATTGTAATGATGAGGTGATGCTCATCCCCCCCTTACTCTTTTAGATAGATAGAGCTAGTGAAAAAGGTATAAAAAGTGCTGGTTTTACTGAGGAAAAAACTTCTTTTCGATTTCCTCCCGAGATGCTGCTGGTATGCTGATTTTCCTGAGATGTAAGACTCTGAATAATTTTCTATTTCTTTTTGAATGAGGACTGAGCTTTAGATGTGGCTATTAGTCAGGGAAGTTAGGAGAAAATTAACTTTGGGAACTATCTGTCTTTTGCTAATACTTGCATTACTGAAATCTAAATAAAATGTCTATTTTTGAATTTTCTAAAATAAATGAAAAATAACTGTTTGAGATAAAACTCTTATTCTTTTAAATGTCGTTTTTGAATAAAAAAATAAATAAAGAGAATAAACTTTTAGACATGTTAAATTTGCTTTTAATAAAAATTGGATCAATAGAGAATTAAGCTGGTCTTAAGTTTTCCTACACCTATTTTTTTACGAGCAGATTCGTCGACCACAGTGGTGGCGTGTCTAAATAAATGTTTTGTTAATAAAAACCATGGTAAACTCATTTAAACTGCAGGTGTAAATAGTATAAATATCCAGTTAAACTTTTAGACACTCCACTATGATACAGCAGCTCTCCTTTGAATCTCACCGATCCCTGAAGTAGGATGGGAGTGTTTTGTGAGTGACTTGCAGTGTTATGGGCCCCACTGTCAAGTATATGTATGATTTTATACTTCAGGGAAAGGTGACATGGTTTTAGAAATTATTTCCGGAGTAGCGCTGCATCAATTGTGCTTGTGTTACTGGGTGTTTCAGGGCCGTCTTTAGAGCAGTGTGACTCGTGCAGCCGCACTGGGTGCTGACCTGTGGAGGGGGCGCTTATCTGGGGGCTCTCTGTTTTTAACAATAACTTATGACTGGAGAGGTGAAGGGCAGTTTTTCCTGGTGGTAGTGAGATAATCCAAGGAGGCTTTATCAGGGGTGTCGGCGCCAAAAATGAACACAGGAAAATCACTTGTATCAAAGATGAAAGTAACTGTTAGATCAGAACTTCCTGAAGCAGCGAAACAGACCCACAAGTTACTTGAGCCTCCTCACCACTACCTCCCTGTGTCCCTCCACTGATGGTCACAAGTTGGCCAACCACAGGGAGTCAGGGGAAAGGAGGTTTAGAAAGTGAAGAGAGGTAAGAACACTGTGTCCCGCTGTCCATCTCCTGACCCTGGTTGACCTTCTGTAGGGAAACCGTCCCGGTCACCCATCGCCTTCCTAGTTATAGTTGTTCTGTGGGGATGTGGAGTAACAAAGTGCATAGGTTAGGTTTATTCCCACCCAGACCAGGTCTCCCCTACTATGACTACTTTCCTGTGGTAAATCACGTTCATCCTACCTAATATCCCCCTTTCCCGTCTTGACTCAGATTGTTTCTTGACTCTGGGTCTGACTGCACTCTAGAAGGGAAGAACATAAAAATTATTCCCTTCTGCCCTTTCTTATGAACATTTCGTAGGAAATGTACCACCTCATGTACCTGCTCTCTTCTCTGTTATATTCTTTTCTAACGTCTTCCTAAATCAGGGTGGAGTTTAGTTCAGATCGAGTAGTGTTATTGAGGTTTATGTCTTTAGACTGGTAACAACATTTTGGGATACTCCTCATTGTTACCAACCACTTTCTGACCCTGAAGTATTATATTAAATACCTAAGGTTTTTAGTTCAAGCTGAGAACTCTTGTCAGTTATTATATTTGACAGCTATAGCTTAAAATAAGCTTGAAATGTCTTTTTCTTCCAAAAGCTACCTTGGCTTGCTGAAGAAAGTAAGCAGGTATGTTGAAGTTTTTACTAATAGGCGCCTACGCCTTTCCTTATTTGTTCTACTTGGATAGAGAATTCCTTAAGCTTGCGTGGTCTTTATTACCTAGGTTCTGCTATTTTGACCTTGAAGTCCCAGGATAGAGATACAGCATATGTAGGAGAAAAAAGGTAAATTCTGAGACTTCACAGGTGCTGGAAGCATTGCATGTGTATTGCAAGAGGGAGCTCCCCTTCTCTTAAAATGTCAGGATACTAGTAGGTGCCCGGATGTCACTCTTCTGCTTCAGAGTGACCTTGACCTCGCCTTGCCTTTCTGACTCATTTCAGTGTCTTTCTCTTGCAGTTTTTCTTGTTAGCTGCTCGTTCTACCCCTGACTTGGTAACTGCTCTTTCTTCTTTGTGCCATCTGTCTGTCTGCCCGTCTCTGTTTAACTGCTCCTTTTTGCATCTTGTACTACTGTCAGTTTTTGCCCCCTGACTTGTTTTGCTGATTGCGTTTTCCTGCCTTGCTGCTCCTGCTGGACTTTCTTGCCCTTCCCACCAGACTTTCCCACTCTTGCTGTGCTTGCCAACTGCCCCTCTGTGCTCCTGCAACTCTCCAAGGCCCTACTTAATGGAGGCCGCGATGCGACCCTATTGAGTAGGTGCCCAGGCATCTCTCTACTGCTTCAGTGCAACCTTGACCTCGTCTTGCCCTTCTGACTCATGTTGGTGTCTGTCTCCTGCAGTTTGTTCTTGTTAGTTGCTCGTTCTTCCCCCGACTCAGTAACTACTCTTTCTTGATTGTGCCATCTGTTTATCTGTGCCCTGTCGCTATTTAACTGCTCCTTTTTCCATATTTTGCTCCTCTTACTGCTCTGTTTTGCATAGTATCTACAATCTGGGAAGAGCCACAATCGGCGCTGCACTCACGTCCATCATCAACACCTCCCTCAAGACAGCCACCTTCCTAGAAATCTGGAAACTCACTGAAGTCATCAAAAAACCCTCAACCGACTCAAAAGTACAGAAAACCACCGCCCCATCTCGTTGCTCCCCTTCCTAGCCAAAGTCATCTAGCAGACCTTCAATAGACAACTCTCTGACCACCTAGAATGCCACAAACTCCTGGACGACTTGCAAACAGGATTCTGAAACAACCACAGCACCAAAACAGCCCTCATCGCTGTCACAGATGACATATACACTCTCTTTGAACGCGGATAGACCACTGCTCCATCCTCCTCGACCTCACCACTGCTTCCTACACCGTCTGCCACCACACACTCATTACCAGAATACACACAGTAGGAATACAAGGCCCAGCAGTCAAATGGATAGATTCATTCCTCCCCTGAAGAACATGAGTACAGCTCTCGCCATTCACATCAGAACCCAAGGAACTCATCTGCGGAGTCCAATAGGGTTCATCACTCAGCCCACACTTTTAAACATATACATGACTTCTCTGGTAAACATCATAAGATCCACAGAATCAACATCACCTCCTACACCAATGACACACAGCTCATTCTTTCCCTCTCAGATGACTTCATCACCACCAAGACATACTTCAAACAATGCATAACTTGCGTGTCCAATTGGATGAAAGAAAGCTGCCTCAATCTCAGCACTAGCAAAACTAAAGTGCTGATCTTCGGGAATAAGAGCTCGTCTTGGGGCTCCAAGTTGTGGGCTGCTTATCTTGGACCAACACCCTCCCCAATTGACCACGCTAAGAACCTAGACCTCCTCCTGGACACCAACCTCACCATGAAAACCCAGGTCAGCGCCTGTCACCTCCTCATGCTTCTACATCCTCTGCATGTTAGGTAAAATCTTCAAGTGGCTCCCACTGAATACAAGCCGTAGCATCGCGCTGGTCCTAATCATAAGCAGATTGGACTATAGCATCCCACCACATCTTCTTCACAGACTTAAAAAAATTCAAAACGCTGCCACCAGATTAGTCCTCAACCTCCCACACCGAACACACATCACACCACTCCTCTAGGAGCTCCACTGGCTCCCCATCCAGAATCGCTGCCAATTCAAACTTCTTACAAATGCACTAAAGTACAGTGGTGGCCGGCACGGATCAGGAGTGGCCGTGCTTGGGTGGTGGGGTTGAGGGGTGTAAAAAAACATGAAAAAAAATACCTCCTCTCTGATCTCTCCTCCGTCATCGCCACGTCTCTCCTCTCTCTTCTTGCCGTGACTCTCCCAGCCAAGAACAGGAAGCACATCCAGGCTCCCCTGACCAATCACAACACTGCAATGCAGCTTTGTGATTGGTCTGAGTGCCGTGATTTAGCGCTCAGACAGGGAATAGGAGCCTGGGCATGTTCTTTTCCCAGGCTGTAAGGCAGCCTGGGTGGAGGGCATGCAAAGTACGCATGATTTTTTGGCTGGCCACAGAGGGCCAGCCAATCAGTCATTGTGCACTTACAGTGTGGCCACCACTCCTCCCCCCTGCTCTGAGAGCAGAGCAGCCACACCCCATAAAGACGCAGCAGCAGGAACAAATAAAATGATAATAACGAGTTATTATCATTTTATTTTTCCTTAATTTCCACTGCTTAAAGCAGTGGGGCGACGCTCTTTCGCCTTAGAGGAGGAGCAGCCACAGGTCAAGTAACTATACAACATGGGACTTGTATATCTCACTCATGGGCTTTCACCAATCCACCAGACAACTTCGCTCAGCATCACTCTCACTCACACACACACACACACACGCATCCATAGAAGCAGGACAGGAGATTGATTATTCTCCTAACAAGCCGTAGATTCCTGGAACGACCTGCTCCACCACATCACTTGGATTCTGTAAGAAGCTGAAGACCTGGCTCTTCAATTAGGACCATCAAGACTACCTCTATTCAGGCCCAGCCTCACCACACACCTACACTCACCTACTCAGTGCCTGGAAACTCTCATAGCTGATAAGCAGCCCTCTACGATTCCACCTTACTTTACCCAAAATGGCCACGGCACTTGTAGGAGCGTGAAACCTCACGAGACTCAAGGTCCCTCACCTTAGCTGAGGGACCATCGGGAGCAGCCACCAGATTCAGAGAGGGGATGACAGCTGTGGCACAATGGATGACAGAGAATTTTCTACAGCTCAATGCGAGTAAGACCGAGGTTTTGGTGGTTGGAAAGAATGCCACTCATTGGAACGAGGACTGGTGGCCAGCATCCCTTGGCCCTATGCCGTCGCCTAAATCGGCGGTAAAAAATCTTGGGGTCTGGATGGATTCCACTCTTAGCTTCCAGACCCATACTAAGAGAGTTGTGGCCACCTGTGTTGGCCTACTAAGGGGCCTTAAACCGCTTCTGAAATTCTTTGATCCGGCAGTGCAGCAACTTATTGTGCAGTCCACAATACTATCCCGCCTGGATTATGCTAGCTCCCTGCTTCTAGGAGCAAACAAAGCAGAGACTCGGCTCCTGCAACAAGTTCAAAATTTCGCTGCCAGAGCGCTAGTGGGTCTCCCTCGCCACTGCTCAGTTGCGGCTACGATTCAAGGACTTCACTGGCTTCGGGTCGACAAGCGAATTCAGTTTAAAACTCTTTGCTTGTCGTTCAAAATCCTGAAGTCCAATAGCCCTAAGCTACTCTGTGGTCTGCTGAGTCCATATGTGCCACATAGAACACTGCGCTCCTGCGGACAGCACTTGGCGATTGTGCCAAGCTTTACTCGTGTTAGGGCTGGTGGATCCTTGTTTAGGTACTTAGCTGCTAAATTGTGGAATTCCTTGCCGTTACACCTCCGGGTCATGGATGACCTGCTTGCCTTTCGGAAGGCTATTAAAACTTTTCTGTTCTCATCTGTATAGGACTTGACTGTCACACCCGTGCAGCTCTCTCTGGAAAATGTTTGTGATTCAGGTCTGACCGCGCCGGGACGCCCCTTTGCTGGGGCAGCTGTGCCCTCTAGAAATCATTTAACATAACTATGCAAGGTCAAGGTAGAGCCCCTTCAGCCCCAACCACCCCAAGGCTGACAGGTAGCTGTACAGCAGTCCATACCCACAAGCAGGAGCCGTGTGGTGTAGGTGCATGCTGTGTGGTGTTGTTCTGCTGTGTGAGAGGAGTGTGAGTAGAGTGTGCATGATGAGTGAGCAGATGAACTGTTGTTTGTGGCATAAGTGTATTGGCGAGCTGTGTTCTGGAAGGTTGTGGTGTGCTTGAGCGCTATGTGCTAGCGGGTTGTGATGTGCTGATGTGCCATGTGCCTTCAGGTTGTGGTGTGCCGTGTGCTGGTGGGTTCCCAACTTTAGCTCCACAATGATGGTTTGAGCTTGAGGGATAGCATGTTCTGCAGAAGGGCTCTCTTGAGTTCCTTCTTGATCCACAGCACTTCTGTTGACGGGAAACTGAAGGGCACCTTTATGGAGTCTACAACGAACCCAGGAAAATCATGGAGAGATTGGGAGTCAGCTCTGACTTCTGTGTGATCACAAAGCCCAAGTCCTAGAGAAGACCAATAGTTGTCTTCAAGTGATATTGTAGCTGATGCAGACATTGGTTCAACAAAAGAATATCATCTAGGTAGATTATCCATCTTATCCCCTTAGACCTTGGGTACTCCAATGCTGGTCGATGAAGCTGGGTAAGGCTCAGTGGTGACCTGAAAGGCAGTGCCACAAACTCGAAATCAGCTTCATCCAGAGAGATTTGGAGGGGGTTGAAGAGGGTCTAAAATGGAGACTGTCACACAGGCCGTTTTGAGGTCCAGTCAAATTATTTAGTCCTCAGGAGTAGCATGTCCCTCATCAGAAACTAGCCATTCATTGAATTCCCTCAAGTTTATTACCAGCCTGTGGCCCTCAGCGTTCTTTTCCACTAGTAAGAAGTTGCTCAGAAACCATCTCGGAAAGAGAGAGGTCCTGCAGATGGCTCTCCTTCTCTCTAGTTCTGATACTGTGATTATCATTTTCAGAATATCATCCGAAATACATAATGTGGCTAAATATCTTCAAACCGGAGTTAATATTTATGTATATACTGGTATTCATATAGCGCGAACCTAGCTGTGAAGCAACGGAGAGCTGTTCTTAAATAGGGGCATTGGGAGATGATCATAGATTGTGTACATCAAGCTGATATTACACAAATACATTTTACTCACATTTAGGCACAGGGAGATTAAGCTAATTGGCCAGAATCAGACGATATTGGGTCTATCTCCAGGGCCAAGATTCAAACCTGGGTTCCCAGGTCCAAAGTCGAGTCGCTAAGCCACATCTCCTCCATGAGGAAATCCACACAATATGGTACAACTCTTTTCTAAACAATATTTATGAGGCAATAGTCCAGTGTATGATTATCTCACATATGATCAGATTTATTTAGTGGAGAATTGTCTTGAAGGCCTTCTTCCTGGGCATCAATTTAGAAGGTATTTTAGCTCAGTAAACCGGCTGACTGAATCCACAATGATATGTGGTCCATGCTTTTAGTGTCTACCAGGGAGTGATTGACTGGTCACCTTGAGATTGGCTTCCTTCTCTGACAGGAAACACTTGATCTTGCCAGGTCTAAGAGGTCTGTCTTTCGAAGAGTTCTGGAGAGACTTACTGTTGATTTTAGTGAAAGTTGCCAGCTTTTCTCCTGGTACAGACCGGATATATTAACGGGAAGGCTAATGTTTTATTTTAAACTGGTTCTCCCATTCTTAACGAATCCTACTTGTCATCTATTTTGCTGGAACATAAGGAAAGTGAAGCTCCACCTCTTCAGCCCCCGGTGGCTGTTGACCAGTGTGGTCAGGCCAAACTAGGCAGACTAATTTGTGCTTCGACCTTTCTAGCAGGGGTGTCTTCTTTCCTTTCGTCTCGCCGAGGGCCTCATTTCAAGTGCCCCAGTACAGAGGATGCTAAATCCGAAACCCTGGATTCAAAGGTACTGGGGTTGTGTGAACTGCAGGGGTCCTGTATTAATGGGGATATGGGTTGAACCCTATAAATCTCCAGAGGAATTGACAGGGGAGTCAGTAGTTCCAAGCGAAACATTACCAGGGAATTCCTCATAGTACAGCAGTTTCCACCTAAGGATTGAGGCTGCTTTTAGCATTCAATATCTTTGGGGGAACATTAAAGGTCCGTGGTAACTTTGTGGACTCCTTACTTCCAGATGCAGACATATTTCCCCTCAGACAAGGCCATCCTTTCGTGACAAGGGCCCAAGTCATGCTGAGGCTGGTGTTATCCTTGGCGATGTGTCTACCAGTGGCTGGTTCCCTTTACCTGTCCTCGGGTTAGGGATCGGGAGTTTCGTTTCTTCAGTTATTCGTTGTGGATTGTATGGCTTGAACAGTTATATGGTTATTTCTTACACTACTTCCCAATGACTGAGATGATACTTATTTAATTAATAAAATTGAAGGTAAATAGGAGTGTATTTCCAGATGCATGTTTTATATGGGAAGAGTACCATGACTATCTTACTGAAAATATTATTGGAGGACCGAGATGCAGTAGGAATTCTTTGAATTGTAGTGTGGAAACCCACTTGCAGAGTTGCCGCCTTCACCTCCTTGGTGCACAGATATTGCCACATCCGAAAGGACACTAGTGCCCCTGCTCATCCTGTCAACCTGTCATAAAGGGGGTTTCAAACTAATAGACAGTCTAACCAAAAAAATTAGCTACTTAGTAACTGCAAAATGGTATTTAGAAAATAGTTAAATTTTTTAAAGTCAGGCGTTCCATAGAATAATTAAAAATCTATAGCTAGCAATAAGGCAAAGAAAGATCCCTTTGACTTTCTACGATTAACAAAGCAGTTTATTTGTGTGACATCTGTCATCACTAACAGACTTAGGGGCTTATTTACAAGCCCCTATCGCCACAGGATCGTGACTTTTAAAGGCATTCCTGTGGACATAGGGGCTTTGCCTTATTTACAAGGCGGCATTAAGCCACTTAATGTAGCTTAATGACGTCTTGTAAATAATGCAACTTTCATGGTATACTTAGCGTGAAAGGAGTGGGCAGTGGGTGTTGAGGTGGGCATTCCATCACAACAACCATTGATTTTGACGCTGCCCCATATTTACAAGAGTGGGGTAAATATGGGGCAGCGCCAAAATTAAGACCAGGGAAAACCTGGTCTTAACATGGCGAAATGAGGAGAAATTTTTAATTTCTCCTTGTTTTTGCTGCAGTAGCAGCCGGCATTGCTACCGGGTGGGGGGGGGGGCGGGTGCGAGGGGTCGCAAGGGGGATTTGCGGGGGGGTTGCTGGGAAATAATAAAAAAAATATTAAACTTACCTTTCCGCTGGGTCCTGCATCTTCTCGGCTACTGCTCGCCTGCCTCTAACAGAGACAGGAAGCAGGCAGCTACGCTCCCTCCCCTAAGCCAATCACAACGCTGCAAGGAGCATTGAGATTCGTCATGACGCCGCCCAGCTAGGGGCTAATGGGGTGCCCATGTTCTCCATAGCAGCCTGCATGGAGAAGGGCAGAGTGCGCTTGGCTGATTTCGGCGGCCCGAGAGGGCTGACCAACCAGTCTTTGCGCACTCAGGAGTGGGCCAACCACTCCTCCCCTGCCCTGCTCAAAGAGCAGAGCAGCCCTGCCCATTGGCCCGCAATGGCAACGTAAACATACAATGGTAATAACTTTTAGTTATTACAATTTTATGTTTTGGCTTTCTTGCACTGCTAGAAATAAGTGGGGCAACGCTCCTCTGCCCTAGTGGAGGAGCCGCCCCTGTTTTTCTGTTTCTATGTGTGCTGCATCGTGCAGAACACGTAGAAACAGCAAAACGCCATGAATGATTGTTTACGTGCAGGAAGGTGTCCCTTCCTTCACATAAAAGATCATGTAAAAATTGACGCTCTGCTACTTCTATGTGTGCTGCACAATTCAGCACACATAGCAGTTTCAAATCGCTATTCTGTGTTGTTTATGTGCAGGAAGGGACACCTTCTTGCACATAAACAATCAATCCCACAACGCAGGCACCCTTGAACAACGGTGTAAGAGAGCCTGCGTTGGCGCTACGGAGCTGAATTTAGCGTCAACGCAAGGAGAAACACAGGGCTGCACCATATTATTGTAAATACGGTGCAGCCCTGCGTTTCTAAACTGAGGGAGTGCGGCGTTAGCTACTTGAAGCTAACCCGCCCTCTGCCACTTTTGTTGTAAATATGGTCCTTAATTTGGTAAAATAACAGCTGAAGTCTCTGCAATAATGGCCACAGGGTTCAGTGGGTACGATCAGGAATATGTTAATCATGGCCTTGGCTGCGCAATCCACATCATTCCTCTGTGACTCAACGCCCCGATGCCAGCCCTTAGAGCAGCGCCTTGGAATTATTGCAACATGTGGTTTATTCTTGGGGTGATTTCCTCAAGGTCTGTGGATCTAACCCAGCTGCAATTGTAAACTGCATTACTCATGTCACATTAACACATGACTCTGGCCAGTAAATGTCCTCGTAAACATAGCATAGTATGTGGAAATGCAAAGCTGGAATACTCTGTGTTTTAAAAACCTGCATCAGTTCTGTTTCATTCTCATATCCAAAGGCATTTCAAGATCTAACTCAGACAGATGTTTCAGAAAAGAAAAATAGAAGTGATGAATGGAATTCTTGAATTAATCTGACACTGGTAATTACGCTCCAGCCAATCATTCTGATAAGAGCAGAATTAAGACTGATTTGCGTGTTGCTTGTCCTTGTCTAGAGTTGCAAAATGGACAAAAAAAGATACGGAGCAATCTGAATTTTTGTTATAATTATAGCACCAATTTAGCTGTACATAGTTCTTTTATTGTACTCTACACAATTGACAATCAAATACTACTAGACACACATGGACACACTATTTCTTATTGCAGCAAAACGAGCACAGAGAGAGAGACCTGCTTTTCAGTATGCATTCCTTCACTTGATGTCCTCTATTACGCATATGAGTCGACTTGGTCTCCGCTTTCACTATGCTTATTGCTTTAATTTTAACGTACATATGATATTAAGCTCACGACCTTTAGCAGAGAGGTTGGAGACACGATTGAGCCTTAAGCACCTATGCTAAGGACAGCAGGGGCACTATACCTGACTTTTGCAGGTTTCATGCGTGTTTTGTTTATTATATTCGGGGAGTTCGCCCTCGCTGGTCTTAAAATCTCCTCAGGACCCCTTTCTGTGGGTACACACACAAAAACGATAGACTGGAATGTGCCCTTCTGTGATCGCCAGTGGCTGACAATGATTCGAGTATTCCTTCCATCTCTGTGTTGCTTGTTGTAGTAAAAGCTCTCAGTGTGACTGGAATGCTTAGACGCAGGCCCTGTGATACAGGATTCAAGCTACACCTTGGTCTAAGTAGACTAAAACTGGTCTGGGACTGCTTTTATCAAGAGGGGACCTGGCCGTGCATTTTGAGGTGGACAGTTCTAAAAGGAGCAAGACCAGGGTCGATTTCCACATGGCTGGTCTTTGTCAAGAACCTGAAAGTGAGTGAAAAGTCATGGACTGAAATGCATTTCAAGCATTCCCCAATCACTTCATTGTTTTATTCAAGTGTTTTGAAATGGTAAATCCTATGGGTGTGCACAAGTCGAGAAATAAAGTTTACTTGGCTCATGAAATGCTATGGGTTATTTTGGGGGGAGTTTATATAGAGCAAATTTTACCAAAAGATATCAGAGTGCTATACATGAGAACTAGTTACATTACAGATGAACACATTCATTTTGTTAGGCGCAGAGACATTAAGTGATTTGGCCAAATTTACAGGATGTTGAGCGTCCCTGCTGAGACCCAAACCCATTTCTGCAGCTTCGAGTTCGACCGCTCTACCCATTAGGTGGCATCTGCCCTGTTTCTTCATCATCTTTTCACCAAAGTATTTAACTAAATCAAACTTTCTTAGGATTGAATAAATATTCACCGGCATCACAATCAATCGATTTGTACCAGTTTTTACCAATTTATTTTTATACCCACTACACACGTGATGTTGCGGGCTGTAATCTGACGAGGTTGCAGGCTGCAATTATCTGTGTGACTAAAAGGCTATTGTTTTGTGTTTCATTGCCAGGGGATCTGTAGGGTTTTTATTAGAATGTAACCATATTTGTCACTTTGGTTTTATTTAGGTGATTATAGGTTTTTGAATCCCCAAATGTGTGTAATAAACTACTACCCTGCATATTGACCAACTATGTAACCCTTGCATCCATGCTCCAAGACGAGGTGGGCGTTTTGTTTGGCCCTGCTGATGATTTAGGCAAACTGAATAAAACATGAGAGCTAAAAGGGAGAAAAGAATGGAGATTGTTTGGAGGAAGAGGGTAGTGCTGATATCTGCACAAGCACACACACAAGGAGTGATAATTAAGGGGTATCTGGTTGGATCAAGTTAATGTGATAACACATTTCCAGTTGCACGCTTTCATTTAAGAGGCTAGTCTATTCTAAGAGTTGAAGTCTTGATTTAGACCAGCTCAATATTATCTACAGGAAATGGAGTTGAGATTGTAGAGTTTGTCATGCAAGCCATTGCCCCTCAGAGCACTGTACAAAATGTTGTGACACACTAACAAAAATAGATAAAACAAGGCAAATAATAATACATTATAACTGGAAATCTTTGTGGTCCAAAATAAAACATTTAATAGTTTTCTAAACGGTATTGACATCAGGTAATTACAGGGGTTTTTTACTCAATCATTGGCTAAGTAGGTGAAGAAATTGGCAGATCTTGCAGTAGGTGGAGGAGCTGATTTGACAAAAGTTCAAGGGAATGTGCTGTTAGAAGTGGCATGGATGACCTCTGCCTAGCCTGCCACAGAAAGAGAGGGACAGAATAGAAGAGAAACGGAGCAGTAACAGCTACAAAGAGAAATTCAAGGCATCAAAGTTAAGAAAAATAAGAACAGCTGGAATAGCACCACCCCACATCATATGGAAAGAAGTCTGGAACAAGACAGGTTCAGGAAAGGCATCAGGGACAGGGACAGAGAGCTTCTCATTTCTGGCCTTCAGGAGTGGAGGCGCAGTGAGTGGTTGCCAAACTTGAAGTCACACCCAGAACTAGCTTGTCATATAACATGAATGAACAGCCTAACCATGACCCCACTATGTCCTTACAGCTAGTGCCCAGCTTTTGAATGACATCCACGCACTACCGCATACGTAGACGCAGGCATTGAAACAATATACTTGACACGTCACGGAAGTTTTTAATAGGTAAGCTATGCAAAACACAATATAGGTCAGTTATTAAATAGATAGAATGACTACGAAAATATTACAGAATATTGACTTATAGCGAATTAAATGTCTCTTTCTATTATTAGCTTAGGAAGAGCGGACATAGGTATCAAGACGCAGTTCTGGTACTCTCTAAGCAGCTAAACAGGTGACTAATGTAAGAATTTTATTAAACTAAATATCTGGATCAATTATAAAATAATGAAAGTTACTGAGACCAAATAAGTCTTAGTTTTTATAATATTGACAATCATATGTCTATACCAGTAAGATTATATAGGTGAAATATACTACCAAATAGCTGCAGACTGCTAAGACTATGACTAGATATTAAACAAATATATGTGAATATGTTTGAACAACCATACACATATAGAGAATATATATAATTGCTCTATTTATCTGCAGAGCTTCGCTGTTTGTGAATATACTTCGGCAGTTAACTGATAAGGTTCAATTAACAGGAGAAGTCTAAAGATGCTTTTCCTTAACAGGTAAGAGTGAATTTAGATTATGTATAACTCTATCTTACTATGAGGAAATTAAATTATAGGGATTGTATTGAGACTTAATACATAATAGATACACCCGGATACATTAGTGCAATGGGTTGTAACTATTTTGTGTTAGATTTAGAGATAGTTTCCAACAGAACTTCGCTAACAAGAATACAGAAACCTTTCTTCTAAACTAAATGACTCTCGCTACTGTATTCTCTCTCTCTTGACTATATGAATCTTTACCTGTAGCCAATTAAGGAGTACATTCAAAATTAAAATAATCGTGTTGTTTAATATGTATAATATGAACTGTCCAATATGTACTGTCCAATAATATGGTAACTACACAGTATTAAGCCTATTTTCTTCTACAGGGAGATATATATTAACTTGTGGAGATTTATATTAACATGCCTAGATATACATGGTCTCTCAGAGTGTAATAATATTTGGCGGTATTATTAAATGTATGTAATTGTTCTCTAGCACATGAACCATTGTAGAAATGTCAACTGTTTTGCACAAAAGAAATTAGATTGTAAATATATTTTTTAAAATGTTTTTTACAGCATCATGATGGTATAGTCCTGAAGAAGACACTGACATGTGTCGAAACGCGTAGACAGGAAACCATCCACTTATAATTTTTAACAACATTCATGTTTATATTAATCAATGCATATGCTACAATGTTAAAATGTTTTATCAAATACCATGAATGATTTATTGTTTTTATCAAAAATTATCCAATGTATGCAATTAAAATGTACTTTTGTTGCTAAAAACAGTTGTATCATTTAATTGTGTGGCTAATTTGCCATCGTTCATGTGCTAGGTAGTTGTGATTTTTGCCTGGGTGTTTTTTATCTACAAATACTGTTTTCCCTGACCCAGGAATTTGATCCTTGTCAGGGGGTCCTTGTTATCGCACATATTTACACCCAGAACTCACGGCAGGAACTTTGGAATAATTATCAACAGCAAACTGGACAGGACTGATCCAGCGGGTGCGCCAAGGATAAATACTCCACACAAATTTGACAAGGCCCATACACATTTACCCAATCTTTCATCACTTTTCCCTGGTAACCGCTGGGGTTGAAGTCTTGTAATTCACTCAGATGTCAATTAGTTTGTTTCCTGTAGCCTTAAAACTTTTGAAAAACAAAGTATATAGCCTAATTAATCTTTCACGGATCAACACTCTTTCCTCTGGTTGATGGACCATTAGTTGAGTTAGTTAATGGTGATATTAACAGTTTTCTAACTAATTCATATATCTTTGTGAAATAACCACAGACTCTGGGTAAGATACATAAGTTTTATCTAAAATTTCAGACATAAAGGTGAACGCTCTCTCAATACAAATTTACAGTGCAAATGCCATCATTTTCACATGGGAGAGACAAATCATTTAGCAGATACAGCAAATGACACAAACTCACTCAATAAATCAATGCAAAAGGAGAGGATAGATGAAGAGACAAAGGAGTTCAGAAGCAAAAATACATTTGAACTGAAATATGCAAAATATGAGTCAGAATAATATTCACCTATTTGACATACTGAAAACCACCCCTCTGGCCAAAGGATTGGTAGGGGTCCCCTGAGTTAGAGTCAGGAAACAAAGACTATAGAACATGATCAGGACAGGACAGATACTTACTAAACTTCTCTATAAACCCGACGTACCACGGCACATCCCTCTCTTACACTCTCTACCTCCTCGATGTTCTTCAGGAATCTTCTAATCTAATCAGGCTGTCATTTGGCTCTGAATCTTCCCAAACTGCTCTCTCTTCTCTTGAACCCAGCAGCAAGCTTCTCTTGGCGTGGCAACCTCTCTTCCTTTTCAAAAGCAGAAGCGATTTATCATCCTAAAGTCAATCTACTTATAGTCTTCATTTCTGCATGTTCCACCCTCAATAGTTGCAAATATTAATAAAATACGAACTATGATTGGACAGGGCTAGGGGAGTTTTCATCACACTATGCTGACATATTCATTTTTATTAAGGTACCATTTTCTCGCAAACCATTCCCTTTTAGCTCATTCATGTTTCTTTCCACATTCATATACTGTTGCAACTTTCAATGCAGTTTCCATAGACGAGGCATACACGTCTTCACCTTCCCACGTCTTCTGTCCTTGATATTAGGCAGTAGTTCATTTCTTTGGTCATTGGCTCATATTCTGAGTCTACTGAGCATGCGCAACTCATCGTCATTCGACTCCATTTCCTTTCCATGTCATATGCGAAGCAGACCCAAATGCACACTATTGATAAAAGAATCATAAACAGATGTTATTTTCTCAAATATATAATTCTCACTGTTCACCACCCACTCCTACTATGTCCCATGATAATATTATTTTTCTGGGCAAAATCATTAACGTAAGCAGCTTTCTTTTTAGTTCAGGCAAGGAGATGCTGTGAATGCGGTTCCACCAGACCACATGTTAGTCCTTGCGCATGCGCAAAGATTTCCCTCCAAAAGCGAATTAGTCATATTATCTCTGCGTAATTCTGGATTGCACATGCGCAAAGCACTTTATTCCACATTAATTAAGCATGCGTAAAGCTTCTTTCCCGCCTGTCGGTGTCCGGTGTATATTAGTTTCGTCTCGTCTACAACTTTTAACGGTTAGTAAAAGTTAATGAAGGTCTTGATCTGAACAAGTTTCGTTTTCCTGAATCCTTGCTCCGTCAATTCCCCCTCTGATGGCATTTTTGAGCCACCATAAAATATGCATCATTATGATTGGACAGGGCTAGGGGAGTTTTCATCACACTATGCTGACATATTCATTTTTATTAAGGTACCATTTTCTCGCAAACCATTCCCTTTTAGCTCATTCATGTTTCTTTCCACATTCATATACTGTTGCAACTTTCAATGCAGTTTCCATAGACGAGGCATACACGTCTTCACCTTCCCACGTCTTCTGTCCTTGATATTTGGCAGTAGTTCATTTCTTTGGTCATTGGCTCATATTCTGAGTCTACTGAGCATGCGCAACTCATCGTCATTCGACTCCATTTCCTTTCCATGTCATATGCGAAGCAGACCCAAATGAACACTATTGATAAAAGAATCATAAACAGATGTTATTTTCTCATATATATAATTCTCACTGTTCACCACCCACTCCTACTATGTCCCATGATAATATTATATTTCTGGGCAAAATCATTAACATAAGCAGCTTTCTTTTTAGTTCAGGCAAGGAGATGCTGTGAATGCGGTTCCACCAGACCACATGTTAGTCCTTGCGCATGTGCAAAGATTTCCCTCCAAAAGCGAATTAGTCGTATTATCTCTGCGTAATTCTGGATTGCACATGCGCAAAGCACTTTATTCCACATTAATTAAGCATGCGTAAAGCTTCTTTCCCGCGTGTCGGTGTCCGGTGTATATTAGTTTCGTCTCGTCTACAACTTTTAACGGCTAGTAAAAGTTAATGAAGGTCTTGATCCGAACAAGTTTCGTTTTCCTGAATCCTTGCTCCGTCAAACCTCCCTCTGATGGCATTTTTGAGCCACCATAAAATACGCATCATTACCAAGTGCCAATTTTGTTTATCTAATTTTCAGTGTCTTCTTCTCTATCAACAAGTTATTCATTTATCTCTTTCATATCTAACTTTTTCATCTTATCATATAAACTTCCTTTTATTTTTTCTAATTCGATCTCATCTCTTTTTCTTTCTTCCCATTCTATTATTAGTCACCATTCTGTTTCTGGTTTTACTCTTGCAACACCTATATATCATCATTATTATCAGGGTTACTATTGCTACTGATATTATTGGTATATGTATTATTTTCACTAGTAAACTACTTCCAAAGATAGAAAACCAACTATCTATAGAGGAAATACTTTTACTTAGTCTTTCCCGAACACCGTCAACCTCCAGTTGGGTCAAATCTTCATGAATCTTTGTAATATTCTTAATATATCCCTCAATACCTTTACTTTTTTTGTGTCTAGAATATATGTACAGCAGTCTTTCATTTTCAACATGCCACAGACTCCACTCTCATTTGCCAATAAAATATCAAGGGCAAGTAGGTTTTGCAAAACCATTGATATAATTGCAACCATTTCTGTATTAAACATCAAGAATGCTCCAGCAGTATCTGTTAATAAACGATCAACTACTGTAGACAAGTTACGTATTTTATGCGAATTCATTACTACTCCAACTAACGGTATTAGTGCTCCAAATATATCACCTACTATTTCTGAAAAACTTGCTCTTCTACTTCTTTTTAGTCCTTGACTTACTACATCCATTTCATTGTTTCTTAGTTATGTGATATCCATTCGGAATTACTATTCTAAAGTAACAACCACCATACCATCTTGTAGACAACCTATAATAGGCATTTTTACCACACACGTAATAAACACCTGGGAAAACAGGATCAGGTCCACCTTTTAGTCCCCATCCCCCCATTATTAAGAAGGTATGTTCACATTCATTAGTTCCAATGAAAATGTTGTTATAATCTGTTTATAGTCTATGCAGACAGAATTTCCCCATCTTTGACAAGTCTAGGGACATTGCAAGCATGCGTCTCTCCTTTCTTATAAGCCCCCTCCTGATGTGCCCATGGCGGTGCATGTGACTTCTGTTCAACAGCTTTATTTTGGAAATTCTGCCTTCTCTCTTCCACTAAATTTAGAAAATCTTTCTCTTCATCACGTAAAATACATGTTAAATGGTTCTAGTGAGCATATGTTATATCTATTGGGCTTGTTGTTAAGAAAAACTTGCACATGAACTCTGCATCTTTACTACTAAGCACTGGGTTCATGTTTCTTCGATCCATATTCGAATAGTAATACTGCAGGTTCCCTGTTACGTAAAACAGACTTGACACAACACTACACAACACACTATATGTTAATGGAAGATGGTGGGTGATATGTCACCCCTTCTGAGACAGACAAAGGTAATTTCATGCAACCATAACAATCACTCACATCCATTGTGTCAACATATTTGTAAAGGAATTTAGTAAACACATTTAATGACGAATCACTGTTTGATTTGTCATGGTGATACATTCTCTCATCCATTTGCTCTGAAATAGTAGTAGTAGTTTTTTTAGGAACTGCATTCACTCGTTCACTAATATTTGTGTTATTTTGGTTGTTACCATTAGAACAGGTATTAGAACAGTTAAGAACAACCACATCAATGTCAATGTTACGATACTACACAAACAAACTTTAACACATCTGAGTTTTAAACTAGGTTTCGGATGTTCAGTCACTTTTGTTTCAGCCATTTTAGTACTTTAAAAAATATTATTTAATATTAAAATCTTTCTAATTTTGTGTGTATATTATATATATATATATCATCGAGGGGTGGAGCCGCCCATGACCAACAAACATGGGGCAGGACATACTTAAAGCAGATGTGGGACTAGTCACCTGTTGATTTTGGGCGCTGACGAAGGCCGTAAAGGCCGAAATACATTCGCCTCTGCTATTGGTGAATAAATGTGTTCTCCTGTCGTCCCCTACAAGTGGCCTCTGCTCTTTTTTGTTAAGGAGGTTGTTGTTATATATATATATGTAGGATGGTCCCATCACCTTCCCAGCCGCACCCGCCACGAAGAGTGCTAGCGCCTTGATGGGTAAACGGAGCGTCGCAGGGCTACTGCAATGCGCTAAGTACCGCCAGGAATCGTCGAGGGAGGAGTCCAGAAAGGGCAAGCATACAGCCTGTTGGAATGACGGTATTCACCGATTTCCTGCTCATAGACTAAGACACCGCCTGGCTGGCGACAGGCTTCTAAGTGAGACTTTTCCCGCACAGTTGATGTAGTGGGAGACAACGCAATATGCGGTAAAGATTACAAGCAGGACTACAAGCACCATGAGGCACTGCCCCATCCAGGGGCGTGCCATCATTATAAGCAAGGCCCGTCCTGCTGCTCACCTGTAAATGATATCGTCACCCTCTGAGGAAGAAGGCAGCCGCCTTCGAAACGCGTCAGGGCACTTTTGACGAAACAGGATTGGAATGAACTCTCCCGATATATCAAGCTATCCAAGCTTTTTGTGTATGGAATAAAGCCTTGTTTAAGCAGCCCCGCAAGTTTGGCATGTGTTCTTTGACACGCGAGCTTCCATATATATATATATATATATATATATATGCAGCAGCTGCAGTCTCCCAAAACCGCCACCACGATGACAGAGAAACCACGCAAATCCAACGTTCTTTTTAGGCACAGGTATTTAATTTGATCGAGTTACCAGATCCGACGCGTTTCGGGCATCCGCCCTTGCTAACAGATAGTCAGTAAGTGATATGGTCAACATTTAAATAGTAGCTGTTCCATAGTTTTTTTTCTCCCAACACACATTTTTTTCTTTCACCACGTGGTCATGAAAAGTGAAGACATACTACTCAGCATAAAACATATAGAGGATGTTTACCCAGCAATCTATAAACATTTCGCAAGTTGATGTTACTAAAAGATGGATAAAAAACCAAATAGCATTTAAAATCCATAGTAACATAAATCTGAACGATATATATACATTGTGTAATTTTTTTTTAAAAACAATGTATATTACACGTATGTACAAGCATAAATGCAGCGACTAAATAATTACTGTTTAAAATACCATTTTGGTCCGTATCTGTGCAAATTACGCAAACAGAATAAATGTGCAAAAAAATGCTAGGAACTTGAATGTGCAAAGAACCGCATTAAAGTGCTATAACGTTTTGTGCAAAATTGCAAAGGGAATAAAGTGCAAAATTGCATATAAATAAACAGTAATAAGATCTAAAAAACTCTGTTTCAGTAAAAATAATGACACCTAGTATAGATCTAATTGGTGCAAAATGCGCAATTATACGGACCAAAGAATACATATTAATATATGCAGAACTGGAATCCCATTAGTCACTGAAAACTTTAACCAAAAATGATATGAAGTAGCTATATAGATACAATACTAGTGATATGTAATGTTAATCGTTAAGAATTTTTGGTAGTTGGTTTAACAAAAAATAAGCAAAAAGTAACAATTGCTGGGAATAACTCAAAATAAATATAAACTGTTATGTCTATGTCTTCATATCTAAAGTGTAAACACAAGTGCATCCCACTAAATAAAAAATGGGAAGCATAGAAAAGAAAAAACCTGCACCCATGAAACTGAATAAAGTAACAAAGGTACACATTTTTAAAAGAAAGAGATCTAAGGATAGTACAGGACAGACAAGCTTCGCATTCTACTGAACCTATATCAGAAAAAGGTGAATCTCATAGTATTAAAGGAACACATGTAAGTCATCCGTGGTATTCAACCCATTAGGGAATTTGCTGTCCAATTCTAAAATGAAATGTGATTCCAGCCTCATAAGAATCTTGTCCCTGTCACCGCCCCTGCGGGGTTTGGGAACTGAGGCGATAACAAAGTAAGACAATCATTTAAGATTATTGTTATGGATGGCCTTAAAATGTCTGGCCACCGGATACGTGCCATCGTTTTTAACGATGGCACGTAAGTGCTGGAGAATCCTGACATGCACCTGTAGTCGGGTACTGCCGACATGTCTAAGACCACAGGTGCATGTCAGGACATAGACCGCAAATTCTGTCTTACAGTTAAATGAACCCACTATATTGGTCATAATTGGACTAAACGGTGTAGAATATTGAGTGGTATTGGTTCCAAATTTACATGTTCTACAAGTAGAGCAGCGTTTAAATCCCTGCCGGAATTTCAACCAATCTTTCTTTTTGCCAAGTTCTGGAAAATCATACATATATATATATATATATATATATATATATATATATATATATATATATATATATATATATATAAATCTCTGTGTGATCCCACAATTCAAATCTTTTCATCCTTGACCCTTTTTCTTTCTTTATTTTTCTTCTTCTTTGATTTCTTTTATTCGAGAATTTCCACCCTTAGTGTCAAAGTCTTTTCCTCTTAAGGTGGTCTTAATTTGCTTTCCTCAACTCTTTCAATGGCAACACTTTCTAGTTCTTCATTCAGATCTAGATTCTCAAAGTCCTCCAATATTATATAGGTTCATTCAGGAGCTTTATATTTTCTGCTTGGAATTCTCACTCTTCTAGACTTTTGTGTCTGTTTATTTCTTAATGGTTCTTGCTCCGTTTGACTTGAAACCTCATTTATTTGCTCTTGTTCTTTCCCTGTTTTCCTTCTCAGAAAATATCTCGGTCTTTTCACTTCACTTGACCAGTAATCACATTTTCGGACCCTCTTAGTTTGTACTGCTTTTTCACCTATTTCAAGTGTTCTTTTATTGTCGCTTTCTTTCAGTTGAACTTGTTCTGGACTTTCAGATCTTTCTCTTTCTGTTGACTGAATTTGTTCTGAATCTTCTAATAATTCTTCTTCTGACTGAGGTTTGATATGGATTTTCTGTAGCTAGTTCTTCTATCCTTATCTCAACTTGTTCAGGTCTTTCAAATTCTTGTCTTTCTTCTGTTTCAACAACAGTGTCACGAGACCCAGTAACTGGTGCCCACTCTACTTGACTGGTGCTTGGTTGTTCATCATCGATGTGCTCTTCAGAGTCTGTTGTTCTGATTTCTTCAACTGCACAACTTTCAGCTTCTGGTTCTTCTCTTTGTTCTACCAGTTGCTGCTCTTGTGGTTCAGGTGGACTGGGGACTTTTTGTGTATGACTGGCATGAATCCAGTTTTGTAAGCCATCACATTTCACTGCTGTCATCGTGACCATTATTACTTGATAGGGTCCTTCCCATCTGGCTTCTAAACCCGTTTTTCTTGTGTGTTTCTTTTCCACCACCCAGTCTCCTGCACACATATCATGAGCTTGATTCGGCTGTGCTGGGGTTGCATCTTCTCCATCCTGGTGAGACACAGAACGTACCAGATCAGCTAGTTCTTTGCAATGGTCCAACACTAGATCATCAGTTATATTCATCAGTTTGTTTCCCGGTACAAATGCTTGTCTCATTGCTCTTCCCATGAGAATTTCATGTGGACTCAATCCCGTCCTTCTGTCAGGAAGGCTTCTAAGACTCATTAATACAAGGGGCAAAGCATCAGGCCATTTCAGTTTTGTGGATCCACACACCTTTCCTAGCCTAGATTTTATTGTGCAATTTCGCTGCTCAACCACTCCAGAGGCTTCAGGTCGATAGGCACAGTGTAATTTCTGCTCAATTAATCAAATTATCTCATTGTTAAAATCAGGTCCTCTATCTGATTCCAAAGTGACTGGAAATCCGAATCTAGGGATAAGTTCTCTCAACAGTGGTTTAGCAACCGTGAGACTGACATTCCTTCTTGAAGGATAAGCTTCTAACCATCGAGAAAACAGACACACAATGACAAGGACATACTTCAAGCCATTGCACGGTGGCAATTCTATGAAATCAAGCTGCAGTCTTGTGAATGGTCCTTCTGCCTTTTCAATTTTTCCTCAACTGATAACCGTCTTTCTGCCTGGATTTTGCTGTTGACATATCAAGCACCTTTGGCAGAGACTCTCTGCAATTATCCTACACTTGGGACTCTACCATGTTTGCCTGAAGTGTCTAATCATGGCATCTCTCCCAATGTGTGTAGCTCCATGATATACCCTTGCCATCTGCGATAACAAACAATCTGGCATTATTGGTCTACCATCTGGGCACACCCATACCTCATCGTCTGCTCTTCTTGTGCAACCTGTTTAATCCAGAGTTCTTTTCTCTTGCATTTACCTCATCCTGCAACTGCCTAACTTCATCCCATGTTTCAAAAGAAGAAAAGAAAATTGGTAACTTCTTTTTCCAACCCTCTGTTCAAAGACATTGTATTTCGAGCACAAAATTGTGCAACTTGGTCAGTATATCTGTTGCCCTGTGTCACTGTTGCGGGGGTGAAGGGGGTGAAGGAAGGGCACGGAGACCAGACCTTGGTATGTATGGCTTTATTTTTATGAAGGTTTTCTTTTTCCGTTGTGAAAGTCTTTCTCTGGCCAATATTGCTGGGTTGACTCCTCCTGTACTCGGTTGGGGACTTCTACTCTCTTTCTTGGGGTCCTCGGTTGTCCACTCCTCCTCGATTACACCACTGTAGGACATGCGTGGGGAGAAATGAGGACCAGTTAGAGATTGTCCCTTTTTTATGCCGTTCCCAGGGGTAAACCGGGGGTGATCGAGGCACCGTGCAACGTGTATTCCACAGTTATACACACGTGGCGGGGTTACTGTGAGGAGACGGTGTGTAGGGAATTAGGTACAGGTTAGGGAGGGGGAGCGCACAAAGTATCTACACAGCACGACTTATAGGCAGTACTGTGCTACGCGCTCTCTTCGCTACTCAGGAGCACCTCCCGTTCTCCCAAGCCAGCCGGTTACGCGCTGCCGTACCTGGGTAAGCCACACTCCCCTGTGAGTGTGGCTGGGCGAAACACGGTGACGGTGGCCTCCTGGCTCTGGAACCTCCTCCGGTGTAGCCTTGTCTCGTCCTCCTTCCGCGTCCTCTTCCCGGTACGATTCTTCTCCCGATTCTTCTTTCCGCCAAGATTCTTCTCCCGACTCTCCTGGTACTCGACTCCACTCCAAACGCGCTCTCTCAGTGACGTCCCACGCCGGTCTTCTGGCTTCCTCTATTTTGACCAATCCCGCAGTGTAAATGTCATGTAGGGGCGTGTCTTCCTCCTCAACAGACGCCCAATTAAAGGAACCCTCCGGATTTTTGCCGATGTTGTCTTTCCACATTAACTGGGTGTCCGAACTCCATTCGTCCTGATGTGAATGAAAAGAGGGAGGGGTAGCCATGTCAGTGACCCACCAGTCCACAACAGGGATCACCCCTTCAGTCCGCAGGTCATCCCCGCTACAGTCACATAATAATTTCATGACTTATGTGCGGCACATTTCACCACTGCAATTTCTTTTGGCAATTGTGGTGCTTCCAATAGTTCTTTTACATTTTTACTGTTCCTGATAGGAGAACCTGAAGAAGCCCGAAATCCCCTTTGTATCCATAAATGGCCAACACCATGCACAACCCCAAAACTATATTGACTATCTGTAAATATGGTTATTCTCAATTTCTTCCCAATTTTGCATGCTTTTGTCAAGCGACCAATTCAGCTATTTGTGCAGACTGGACTCCTTTTAAACAGGATGCTTCCAGGATAGCGGCCACAGTACATACAGCATAGGCAGAACTCAATTCTCCAGTTTCTTTCCTCAGACACAACCCATCAACAAACATCACAGAGTCTGATTCTTCTAATGGGACATCAAGAATATCAGGTCTGGGCTTAGTACACATGTCTGTCACTTCCAAACAATCATGATCAATCTCCTCTTTTACTTCCTCACAGTATGGATCAGGTAACAAGGTTGCTGGATTTACTGTGGTGCATCTTATCACCCTTACATTTTCAGCACCCAGAATCACTCTTTCATACTTAGTCAGTCAACTAGGGGTCAGATGCTGATTACGAGTCCTTGTTAAAAGGATCTCAACTGAATGTGGCACATATACTCTTATGGGAAGTCCCATCACAATTGATTCACTCTGTTCCAGAATCACACAAGTAGCAGCTACTGCTTTTAAACAGCCAGGCAATGCTGCAGCTACTGAATCCAAAGTGGCAGAAAAGTATGCCACTGGATGTCGTAACTAGGGGTGGGGGTAGTGCGTGTAGCAGGGCTACACGAAGCTCCGCGAAGTGGGGGGCCCGCTACGCCCACCCACACACTTCGCATAGCCCCACTACGTGCCGCCCGCCCCCCCCGCCCTCTTCTACAACGGTATTTTTAGGATTAAATACAGTAAAATAAATGAAAAGGAACTTACCTGGGTTGTGCGTCCCGGGGCTCCCTCTTCCTGTTGACGCGCCAACTTGTTCAGACGAATGTGTTTGCATGGGCGCCCGTGCATGCGCCTTCGTCTGAAGAAGTCGGCGCGTCAACAGGAAGAGAGAGCCCTGGGACGCCGCATCCAAGGTAAGTTCCTTTTCTTTTATTTTACTGTATTTAATCATAAAAATATGGTTGTAGAAGAGGGCGGGAGGGAGGCGGGTGGTGGGCAACTTCGCGCCGCCACGGAGTGGGCGTAGTGTTGCCTACTACGCCTACTTTGTGAAGCGCAAAGTAGGCAACACTATGCCCACTCCGTGGGTGGAGCGAAGTGCTACGCCCACCCTTAGTCGTAACAATCCATGTCTATGGGTTAACACTGATAGTACACATCCTTCCCTTTCACAACAAAACAAGGCACATTCTTTCGTATAGTCTGGCATTCCCAATGCAGGCGCTTGATACAAACAATCGCTCAATTTTATGAATGCTTCCATACTCTCATCATCCCTCTCAATCGGATCTCTCACATCTTTTCGTATCAACCTCTGTAAAGGCTTTGCAAGCAGTGGAAAACCACTAATTCAACTGACGACAATATCCACCCACTCCCAAAAACAATTTGCACTTCTTTCTTAGTTTTAGGCAGACTCATTTGTCGAATCACTTTTATTCTTTCTGGTGTCCCTTTCCTGGCTCCTTTTTCTATTTTGTGTCCCAAATATTGAACTTCTTGTTGACAAAATTGTAATTTTTCTGGTGACACTTTGTGTCCCCCTTCTGCCAAAGGATTGAGTAAGGCAATTGCATCAGTGACACAAGCTTTTATTATTTTTGATGCCACCAATAGGTCATCAATATACTGAACCAAAACTGAATTTCCTGGCATAACCAATGTCTCCAAACACTTTTTCAGAATCTGATTGATAATCCAGGGACTCACTGGGTACCCTTGAAGAAGTCTGCACCATGGCAAAACACGGTATCCAAACCAGAATGCAAAAAGATATTAGCTATCCGAATGTGAAGGAATCGAAAAGAATGCTTGGCACAAATCAATCACTGTGTACCATAGTGCAGCCCAAGGTATCTGATACAGGATCACTGCTGGATTTGGTACTATTGGACAACAGGGTACTACTATGTTATTAATTTTCTCAAATCTTGCACTATTCTATACTTGCCACTAGGCTTTTTAAGCCTCATGATTAGTGAGCTACAAGAACTGCCCATTATTTCCTTTAAAATACCTTGTTCAATCAATTGATCAATTACTGGAGCAACTCCTGCTTTTACTTCGGGACTCATTTTGTATTGGGGTGTGTTTGGATAGATCGCACCCTCTTACACCATGATTTTAATTGGGTCTACATTCACCATCAGACCAATTTCTTTTTGTGAAAAATACCACACATCTGATCTCACTGTGTTTTTCAGTTCATCCGGCAAGTTGTTTTCTGAAAGAAGTGAAAACATCTCATCCACTTCTGTCCTTTGCTTCGCTAGCATCCTCTTAAAGGAAATATCCTCATTAGATGTTTGAAAAGCAATACCATCAGGTGTACAATAAATGGTGCAATTCATCTTGCACAACAAACCTCTTCTTAACGGATTTACTGGACTTGTATCACATACCACAAACTTATGCATATCTCTGAAATTTCCAACATTCACTTCTATTGGTTTTGTGACTGGGGTCTTTATATGCTTATTCGAGACTCCTACAACTTGGATAGTTTCTCCTGAGAGATGTAGGTTTGGAATTTCTGCGGCTCTCACAGTAGAATGGGTAGCACCAATATCCACTAGGAAAGTGATGTCATTACCTCCCACTTTTCCATCAACAAATGGACCTGACTGGTCTACTTTCAAGGATGCGCCAAGCATGCACCCTTCCACTCCTCGCAGGCACCATCATTGACACGAATCCGAATCACTTGCACCCCTCTGCATCCAATATTGTGGAAACGTTTGAGTATTCTTACCACTCTCTCAGTGAAATCTGACATTCACACTGTATCTCTGCACCTGAGTATTTATCATAATTTGGCATAGGGGCTTGTGGCACCTGTAATTGAGGAGTAACTACCTTCTGCTGTTGTTGTTGGTTCACAACCACCTCGTTCTGCATCTGTGGATTTAAACATTTATTTACCCCATTATTCTGTTGAATACATCTACACTCATTCTTCCAATGTCCATGCTTTCTACAAGTATTACAAGGTTACTTCTTTTTCGCTTCCTCTCTACTCATTCGTCCTTTTCCTTTACTTCCATTCGATACCTGATCATTCTGATTCTGACCTTTCATCTGGTTATCATTTTGAGAACAAGAGTTTGCCTCTTGCTGCTCTGCCATCTTCACTTGCGCCCACATCATTTTCTCTTTCAGCTTTCTGTGTTTTGCATGTATATCATCACTACAATACGTTGCATACTTTAAAAGATCATCTATGGTTTTGCTTTGCCAACAAAGCATGTGTTGCTGGATCATCTGACTAATCTCTGGTCTCAATCCATACACAAACCTGTATACAAAATGCCCCATATCCTTATCACTGATATTTTCAAATCCACTATACCGTTTAAATGCCTGCAAACACCTTTCATAATATGCATGCACTGACTCCTTGGGTTCTTGAGTTGTTCTGCCTATTTTAACCCAATATGTTTCCTTAGGAATTTTTCCTTTCAAGAAAGTGATCACTTGTTGATATTTCTTCATTACATCCTCTGAAGGCGCACCTGTTTTTGAATCTCTAGCATACTCTTCAGTTGGCCAATCAACAGTAATTTTACACTCCGTCCACAAATCAGCTGGTACCACTATGTCAAACAGACCATCCAAATCCTTTAGCAAAACCTTTGAAACTTTTACAAACTTCTCTACCTGTTTGTACCACTCAACCGGTTTCTCTCTCAATCAAGGAAAGTCATTCGTAAAGGATAAAATATCCGGCTGAGTCCAAGGAACATGAACATATCCTCCACCAGGAACTTCTCTCATTGGACATACTCTCTCAACTTGCTCTGTCTCTCGTAATGGAAATGTAGATGTTTCCTTCGCTGCTGCTTCACCCTCTTTCTTGTCCATCTACCTCTCCATCAGTCTGCATCTCCCCATTTCTTCAAAATATACATTAATTATTTTATCTGTAATCTCCTTCCTGACGCATTCAAACTTTCTCAATCTTTTTCAGTAAATTCTGATCTATATGGTTTTTGCAATATTTTTGATTTTTCTACATCTATTCCAAATTCTGTAGCCACTTCTACAAATTTCTTGTGATGATTCTTTGCTCTCCTTTTGATACTTTTGCACAAAAACAACAATTTCTCATCTCCATAGAAACCTAATCTGTCTGAACTTATTGTGCCAATAATCATTTCCTCTAAATCCACTCGCAACTTGCTTACATCTATTTTTTGTGGTTGGGGTTTCTTCTTTTCTACTCCTTTTACCCACTCCTCTAGGTCTTCTGGCGAAAACCCAGTTGAATTCCCTGCCACTTGAGTGACAGTCGGTTCTTTCTTCCTTGTATCCACGGGTGAAATTCTCTTAGGAGTTTCAGTCACTGTCTCAAGATTTGGGATGTCTAATAACGAGACATTCGAATCACGCTCACTAGTTTACGCTTCTAAAATCACTACCTCTTTTCTAACTCTATTCGGTGGGACTGTCACTGTTTGCAATTTCGGTGTGTCTCGTTTATCACCAAACAATGGAATAACAGGACCAATCATCACTGGTACTGTCAATGCTTCGGCGTTCAAACCTAACTGATTACTTTTCTGAATTATCTCTTCTTTTATTTTATTCAATGCATCCCTTTCTTTTACTTGCAACACTTGGGTGACTGTTGGATCATATAGAACCGGTGGAACCAATGGAGTTCCCATTATTGGCGCACTTAGAGTTGCATCCCTGGCATTCCGGGTTGGTGGCAGCATCCCGGCGCCATTTGAAGAGAGACATTGCACAAGGGCAGACCTCAGAGAATCGCCTTTTTAAATTTATGTACTTGTGTGTACCTGTATTATTTTATGTTTTACTAAATTACTGTGGCCAAAGCGGTAATTTTTAAATTGGATTCTCTTAAACGCTGTTGGAGTGTTTATGTAGTTAAACGCACGTAGCGCAGCTGATTACTAGCGCCACTTTTTTCCTACCTCAGTTAGCGGCCCCTCTGCCCCGGTCCACCGCGGCTCCTCTGCCGATTGAGTGGAGGGCGGCTCACCTACCGCGGCTCCTGGTGCCGGTCTGGTGGTGAGAGCGGGCGCCATATTGGGAGGAGTCAGAGAGCACTGGGACCTGAGGCAGCGGTCCAGTTGCTCGAGGCTCCCTCACATAAAACTTGATGTGTTGGAGGGAGCGCAGCGGACGAGCGTAGCGGGCGCGACGGAGGCGCGCCAGAGTTGCGCTAGAGTTAAGCTCGTCTGCGCTCGTCCGCGAGCGTCCGAGGCTAGGGGCTAAGGACTCTGTTGGTTCCTATATGTACACATCCACTGAGTTACAAGCGCTAAGACCTTTGCCTATGATGTGTCCCCCGTGCCTCTCAACACGACGAAACGAATATCTCGTCTTGGCATTAGCAACCCCGCCAACCTAACTGTATATCCCGCCCCTAAGTATGCGGTGCTTACAACTACACCTAGCGCAACATGTAATCTTAGGTGCATTTATTTAAACACCCGCTCTATGACCAGACATCAGCCGGATATATTTCTGCTACTAACTGATACAAAACCGGATATGCTGTTATTGACCGAAACATGGCTCACCCCGGATTCTCTACTGAACATTTTAGCTGCCTTACCAGCAGATTATTACATTCTATCAGCAATACGTCCGGCAGGTAAAACTGGGGGAGGAGTGGCCATCATTGTTAATAAAAAACATCAACTCAGACAATTATCATCTTTATCTCTGCCCAATACAGAAAATATAGTTGCTAAATTAGATACAGCTAATGGAACACTTGTATTGGTGCTACTATATCGCCCACCTCAAATAATGGCCACATTCCCTTCCACTCTAGCAGAGCAACTGGCTATGCTGGTTACAAATAACTCTAAATTACTTTTGGTTGGGGATTTGAACTTTTGGTTCGATAATACATTATTAGATCCTCAAGCAGCCGAGATGAAGGACCTTCTTAATGACATTAATTTGACACAACATATTAATACTAAGACTCATCAGAAGGGCCATAGTCTCGATCAAATCTGGTCTTCGAATTTACCAGTATACTCTATCGACATAAAACCTTGTAGTTGGTCTGACCACTTTAGCATAAGTTTCTCTTTTTGTATAGATAAAACCACTCAATTCAAGCTGCAAATCAGTAAGACCACTCGAAAGTGGACTTCTATGGATATGTCAGCTTTTTTAAACTTTTTAACTACTTCCCTTCCCTTACAGAGTACTAATGTGGAGGTTGCCGACCTCAGGTTTAAAGAATGGCTAACCACTGCCATTAATATTTACGCCCCTCCTACTCGTCTTTGTAGCTCTAGAAGCACGGACGCACACAAATGGTTTACACCTGAGCTAAAAAAATTTAAATTGGAAGTGAGGCAACAAGAGAGAACTTGGCAATCTAATTATTGCCCTCTAGCCAGGGCTGCTTACTGCCTAACTAGGAAAGCATACCAAAAATTTTTACATAAGCACAAGACTGCTTACTTTTCCACAAAAATTCTAAATTCTACCAACAAGTCGAAAGAAATTTTCAGGATTGTGAATGAATTATGTAATGACGACAGAACCTCTCCTCCGGTAGTCCCTTCACAAACACTCTGTAATTCCTTGAATGATTTTTTTAGCGAAAAGATATTACTGATTAAACAGAATATATCCAAACTCCCAGTTTGCGCCCCTTTGGATGATATTTTTTTTAATCCATTAACATTACACTCTTTTCCTCCCATTGATTTAAAAGCTTTTTTAGACTTATTGACTAGAGTCAAATCAGGATCTCCTGTGGACGTTTGTCCCCCTCAAATAATGAGGGAAATTGGCCGGGCTATCCCCGACAGCATGATACCATTGCTTAACAATTCCCTTACATCTGGGACAGTCCCCAGTAGCTTCAAGCAGGCCTTATTGATTCCCCTTACTAAAAAATCTGGCATCGACCCTCTCGACCTCACTAATTATCGGCCTATATCCCTTCTGCCCTATCTATCTAAGATTTTGGAGGCTCATGTTACCAACAGCCTCTCAAACTTTGTTGAAGATTCTGGTTATTTACAACCTAACCAGGCAGGCTTTCGGCCTGGTCATTCCACTGAGGCAGTAATATTGGCCGTTCAGAACACCTTGAGGTCTAACGCCGACAAAAATTTACATCAAGCTTTGGTGCTTCTTGATCTGTCCTCAGCATTCGACACGGTTGACTATACCATTCTGGTCAACCGTGTCGAACAGGCCGGCCTCAGAGATTCTGCCTTGACCTGGCTTAAATCTTTCATATCTGAACGCACCCAGGCTGTTCGGCTAGGGTCTTTTACAGCTCCTAAAATTAATTCCTTTTGTGGGGTCCCTCAAGGCTCTTCCTTGTCCCCTTTATTATTTAATTTATATATGCGGCCTCTTTTGATTTCTCTAAGAGAGCATAAAGTCACTGTATATAATTATGCAGATGACTTGCAGTTAGTCTTTGTATTAAACTCACCTAATGCTGTAGAGAATTTCCAGGCAACCATGACCTTAATTCAGAGCTGGATGTCTTTAAATCACCTCAAATTAAACCCGGGGAAAACTGAACTGATCTTGCCTGGGAAGAGCGAGATTAGTTGGAGCCCATACTTCTGGCCTTCTGATATGGGTCTCCCCCCCAAAAAATCTCAAACAGTAAAGAGTTTGGGAGTGACCATCAACGAGGACCTTGCCTTAAAATCTCAGATTGGAACTGTAGTTTCTTCTGGATTTTTTCAATTAAGGAAAATAAGAAAAATTGCACACCTCCTTACTCACTCTGCTTTAATTCAGGTAGTCACCGCCCTAGTTCTTTCCCACATCGATTTCTCAAACAGTCTCTACCTGGGTTTACCGACAGGTCAACTTAGAAGACTGCAATACCTGCAGAATCAAGGTGCCAGACTGATCTGTAAGGTACCTAAATGGCAATCGATTAAATTAGGGCTAGAGAATTTACACTGGCTACCTGTGGCTCAGAGAGCCACATTTAAAGCCGGATGTATTATTTTCAAGGCTTTGCAAGGCAAGGGTCCCCTGTTTATCAGGCAATTGATAGGGAGATACATCCCCTCACGTAGCTTGAGATCAGCTCACAAAGATCTACTTGAGGTACCCCGGTTTAAGAAAAAACGACAGGGAGGTAGCTGTTTTCATTTTCTAGCTGCCTCCTTGTGGAACTCTCTACCTTTGACTCTTAGACAGAGTAAGGACCTCCTTGCCTTTAGAAAGGCATTTAAGACTTTCCTTTTTACACAGGCCTATTTGAAATAGTGACTTTTGCTGGTATCCCTTTTGTTATGTTTTTTACCTCTCTTCAGCGCCAAGAAGCTTTTGAGCGTATGTGCGCTTTATAAATTTTAAATAACATAACATTCTCTTGATAAGGCGGAGGTCTTTCAACCAAAATGTCCTCTAATAACTCATCATCAGATTCATCACACCTTGCTCCTGTCATACCTATATGTTTTGTTTTTTCTTTATATTTACTTCCTACTTGATCCTCAGCCATCAACACAGGATACAAGCCCTCTGTTACTACAGCCCTTCTCCATCTTTTCATATGATTCTCTTGAGTGTCAAATGGGTATCTGGGCAAAAATCCTCTAGTAATTCCTGTACCTCCTCTGTCTTTCTCTCATTCCAATGCTTCAACTTCCCATTCTTCCAAAGCTTCATACTGTGTTAACCTAGGATTTGGTTCTAATGTATTCATCCGATTTCTCAAATTCTGAAGAATTCTTACATTGAACATACCATGCTCTGGAAAAGCAAGAACACCATCACCTTTCATATATTCTACCCAATTTTCCAACCAAACACGGGTATGATATCCTCGATCCATCATAATAAAAAAAAGCAGGTGTTTTGGGTAGCAGCATAACAATTCCCTCCCTAGTTATTACACGCTTGTCCTTCTTAAAGACATTTTTGATTTTATTAATCAACTTCATTTTTCTCAACTCCTGTAACTAACTAATTCAGCAGACAAAATCCAGAAACTCTTTCCTATTTCCACGTATTCTATTGGTTAACACTCGTCCTATTCCAGCGCGACTCACACCAACAGTCCAATCAGAACTTATTACGAAGTTTGTTCCACAACCAATACCAATGCTGTTCTTGTTACTGGCCAATCAAAGCTTATAGCAAACCCACTTGTCTGACCGATACCAGCGCAGCTCTTTGTGACGTCAGTATTACTCCTACTACTGACCCTCCCTTTACAATCTGCACTTGGTACACTCCCCCTGTCTCGACCAATATCAGTGCGGCTCTCTGTGACGTCAGTATGACTCCTGCTACTGACTCTCCCTTCACAAAGTGATACGGCAATGTATTTTTCTAACTTTTCTTTATCAATTTCTGTTAGTAACAACGTGAAAGTGCTACGCTGTCTGCTCCACTAAACGAAAGATAGTTTCTTCACTTTTTCAAGAGAGGTTTTCCCTTACACAACAAGTAAAAAACACTGTTTACCCTTCAAGGAAGCTCAGGGAGGACCTATTACTCCTCTAGGGATACTCCTCTGGGGATAAGGCCAAAGTTTCACAGGTGGACCCTTCGCGATCACTCACACTCTACTCTTTTACAATATAGTCCCTAATAGAACACCTACAGCCCTCCGTAGCTTTTAGGTATTATTACCATAGACGAGTAACCTTCTGCAATGTGATTTCTTTACCACACTCTTCTAAATTCCATTCCAGGGATTCCCAGGTAGCTCAGTACCTGTACATCCAGACAACATAGAACGTGACACTAACTCTTAATGTTAAAACATATAAATAATAATCAATAATCACGAAACTAATCAATAATAACCATAACTCTGCTACCAGCAAAACTGAGCCAGCGGGTGCACCAGGGATAAATACTCCACACAAATTCAACAAGGCCCATACACATTTACTCAATCTTTCATCACTTTTCCCCGGTACTCGCTGGGGGTCAAGTTTTGTATTTCACTCAGATGTCGATTAGTCAGTTTCCTGTAATCTTAAAACTTTCGAAAAACAAAGTATATAGCCTAACTAATCTTTCACGGATCAACACACTTTCCTCTGGTCGATGGACCATTAGTTGAGTTAGTTGATGGGGATATTAACAGTTTTCTAACTAATTGATATATCTTAGTGAAATAACCACAGACTCTGGGTAGGTTTCATAAGTTTTATCTAAAATTTCAGGCATAAAGGTGAATGCTCTTTCAATACAAATTCACAGTGCAAATGCCATCATTTTCACATGGGAGAGACAAATCAATTAGCAGATACAGTAAATGACATAAAATCATTCAACAAACCAATGCAAAAGTAGTGGATAGATGAAAAGACAAAAGAGTTCAGAAGTAAATATACATTTGCACTGAAATATGCAAAATATGAGTCAGAATAATATTTACCTATTTTAAATACTGAAAACCACCCCTCTGGCCAAAGGACTGGTAGGGGTCCCCTGAGTTAGAATCAGGAGACAAAGACTATAGGACAGGATCAGGACAGGACAGATACTTACTAAACTTCTCTATAAACCCTGACGTACCACGGCGCATCCCTTTCTTACACTCCCTTCCTCCTCGATGTATTTCCGGAATCTTCGATCTAATTAGGCAGTCATTCGGATCTGAATTTTCCCAGACTGCTGTCTCTTTTCTCTCGAACACAGCAGCAAGCTTCTCTTGGCGTGGCAATCACATCACCAACCTCTTTTCCCTTCCCAGAGCTAGGGAACTTTTCATCACACTATGCTGACATATTAATTTTTATTAAGGTATCATTGTCTCGCAAACCCTTCCCCTTTAGCTCATTCATGTTTCCTTCCACATTCATATACTGTTGCAACTTTCAATGCAGTCTCCATAGACGAGGCATAGACATCTTCACTTTCCCACGGCTTCAGTCCTTGATATTTGGCTGCAGTTCATTTCTTTGGTCATTGGGTCATATTCTGAGTCTACTGAGCATGCGCAACTCATCGTCATTCAACTCCATTTTCTTTCCATGTCATATGCGAAGCAGGCCCAAATGCACACTATTGATGAAAGAATCATAAACAGATGCTATTTTCTCAAATATATAATTCTCACTGTTCACCACCCACTTCTACTCTATCCCATGTTAATATTATTTTTCTGGGCAAAATCATTAACATAAGCAGCTTTCTTTTTAGTTCAGGCAAGCAGATGCCGGGAACGCGGTTCAGCAAGACCACATGTTAGTCCTTCTTGCACATGCACAAGGATTTCCCCCCAAAAGCGAGTTAGTCACGTTATCTCTGTGTAGTTCTGGATTGCACATGCGCAAAGCGTTTTTACAAATAGAAGCGGATTTAGTCGTATTGCACTTTATTCCACATTAATTAAGCATGCGTAAAGCTTCTTTCCTGAGTGTCGGTGTCTGGTGTATATAAGTTTAATCTTGTCTACAATTTTTAATGGTTAGTAAAAGTTAATGAAGGTCTTGATTCGAACAAGTTTCGTTTTCTTGAATCTTTGCTCCTTCACGACCATACGTCATGTCGCTGCATCCTGCTTCCTCACCCTCAAGATGCTGAGGAAGATCTTCAATTGGCTCACAAGCAACACTAGAAAAACTCTTACGCCCTAGTCACCACCAAGTTGGACTATGGGGACACACTCTTTGCCGAAAAATCACCAAGAAAGTCACTAGAAAACTGCAAACCAACTAGAACACAGCAGGCAAACTCCCACATCACCCCACACCTCAGGGAACTGCACTGACTCTTGATACCCAAACATGTTCAATTCAAACTCCTCACACACACATTCAAGCAGGAGTGGCTCCTCCACTAGGGTGGAGGGGCATCGCCTCACTGCTTTCTCGCAATGCGAGAAGAAGAAATATAAAATGGTAATAACTACCTGTTAGCTTGCAGGAGGGTGGGGGGGTTGAAAAGGAAGAAACTCAAGAAGAACTCGTGCGTGTTAACTGGTGGTGCTTTTATTGGCAGCCAGTCAAATTAAAACAACCCTCATTACTAGAGGGGAATCACCACTCAAAGATAAATAGTCTCTTTCACTGGGGACGTTACAAAAGGAATCAAAAACAATATCCAAGATCCGAAGTCCTTCTCGGGTCTTGCGTCGTGCTTTCAGGGATGGGGTCAGCGACCAGCAGGTATTCTGCAATTAGGCCATGTGAAAAGAAAATAAGAAAAGCCCTGAGGCTACTGTTGGTTCCGGGGTCCTGGGCATGATAGAGGGGGGTACGGGGAGTGAGGGAATCACCAGGGACTGTCACTAGTTGTGTAGGCAATACCGGTAGGACTCTGTGTGTGCTCGGGGAAACAAAAGAACAGGAATGCACACAGACCCGGTCCCGTGACCTCCCTCAAACCACCCCTAACCCAATCCAGCCCGTGATGTAAACAGCCCCTTTAACCGGCCCCTTACCTTGTCCAGCCACACTTCTCCTGAAGGGTGGCGGGGCGGCTCGTGATGACGTTGGCCTCCTGGCATCTCCGTTCCTCTGGGCTCTCCGTCCTCTTCCTCCTCTCGATGGCGTACCTTCTCCTTGATGTAGCTGTTTGGCTCCGGCGTCTCCTCACTCGTTCTCCGTCTTGCTCTCGCGCCATCAACTTCCTGGAGGCAGTCTATGAGCGCCGCCTCGGATCCCGATTGGTGAAAAGCCGATGAGGTCACGCCTGGGGTTTCCTCCTCTGGGAACGCCCAGGCAACGTTAAAGGGACCGCACAAGTCCTGTTCACGGGGCGGAAAGGGAGAAGGGTTAAAGTCCCCGTCCGGCCGTGCAACCCCGTGACACTACCTTTTTATGTTTCTGCTTCTTGCACTGCGAGAAAGCAGAAGGGTTTGGCTGCGGACAGGTGGGTGGGTGGGGCTGCTCTCAGAGAAGGGCTGGGCAGGGGAGGAGTGGTGTGCCAACTCCTTTTTGTGCATGACTGGTTAGGTCAGCCCTCTTGGGCCAACCAAACTAGTCATGTGCACTCTGCCTGTCGCCATGGAGGCTGCAATGCAGCCTACATGGAGAACGTACCCGGGCCATTAGACCCTGGCTAGGCGGCATCCCGACCAATCACAATGCTGCTTGCAGCATTGTGATTGGCTATGGGGTGGGAGCCTGGCTGCCTGCTCCCTGTACCTGCTGGAGGCAGGAGAGCAAGAGAGGAGCAGAGACAACGCTGGACCCGGCCGGCGGGAAGGAAAGCTTCATATTTTTTATATTATTAAACCTCCCCGCGTGAACCCCCCTTCCCACGCGACACCCCCCCCACGTGACCCCCACGACTCCCCACGTGACCCTCCACGCCTCCCCACATGACCCCCACGCCTCCCCACCCACCCCCGCACCTCCCCACCCGTGAGTCATGCCAGCCACAACTGCATTCAAGACAGTACCAACTCAAGCCCCACCTACCTTAACAGTTGCGTCTCCTTCCAGCAACCATTCAGACATTTATACTCCGCAGGACTCCTACTCACATACATTCCACACATACACAGATCCAGATCATCGGAAGGAGTGTTCTTTTACATCGCTTCTAAAGCATGGAATGACCCTCATTCCAATTCAGAGCCTCCTCCTCCTCTCTTTTTGATGTTCCGCGAAAAACTGAAATCCTGGCTTATCCATTAACCAACCTACCATAGGCAGGGCTAGGAACACACACCTGCTCTGCACCAGGACACCTTTGTGGGTTATAGTTTGCTTTACAAATACACATAAGACAGGAGAAACTGCGCTAAGGAATTCACAAAGGACTGAATTTCACCCCTGAGCCTGAACTCGAATTCATACTGCTTTTTATCTCCTGAACGTTGATAGCCATCAACAGCTCATGTCCATAGGCTGTCTTTGAGGAGAAATACTCCTTTAGTCTCATCATTCTTCTCTTCAATGATGATGAGCAACACATTAACCCCAAATGCTACTTCAGATACTCATTCTTCATCAAGAGTTTTCTTGTCATTGCCCATCATATCGATGCCCACCATGACACCAGACCGAAAGACCACTCATGAGCGTAGATTCCTTTTGAGCTTTCTCTTCCAACACCTCCATATTGATAGCCAGCGTCACTTTCGACATATTGTCATCAACATGGAAGAAAATGGAATCCTCCTTGATGTGAGTTACACATTGTTTTCATAACTTCAAAACAAGAAACGGCTATTCTCTACGGACTTGCATCACACTCCATACACTGCTTCTTGGGAATGTTGCCATTTACATGTACAGCACATTTATCTTTTTTGGCAATAAGTGTCAACAGCGTTTGTTTCAACCTGCTTTGCAGGCCATTGTTTTTTGTGGGACAAAGTGCTCCTTACAGTTAAATCATTTCCTTCAATTGTTGGCATACTGGTGCACAGAGGAAGTAATTTAAACTCCTTTTTTTCTCTTTTTGTGCTTCTTAGTTGTAAGCCTTGTAGCATCTTGCTTCATCATGTTAAGATAGTAATGTGGAGTACTTAATCTTTTGGTAAGTTATGCTGGTGTTGAAACTGTTGATGATTTTTATGTAAATGGAGGCTTTGTGGGGCCATCAGACCCTTTAGGGCGAGATGCTGTTGTTGCATTCTTCAGTTGTTATAGTTGGCAGCAGCTTGATGAAGCTCATAAGAGGATCAGATGTGGATACAACAAAGTCTCACATGAGAAGGGAGTAGCAGCCGCAAGGTGTGAAAGGAGCACTGCCTGTTGAGCAGACAGATACATACTTTCCGTAGCAGTGAAAGCAGGTGACCTATTTGGACTTTCTTTATTCGATTGGTGGAATAGCGTTCAGTGCCAAGGGTGATTTTGCGTGATTTAGCATTAGTGGCAAGCTTAGTTTTGAATCAGTGGAGCTTCATGCCAGATAGCCATTGTTGGATATGATCTTGCTGGTTTGTGTTTTCAATAGGAAGATCATTGCTTTTGGTGTGGTTCAGTTTTAAGGAGACGCTTAAGATTTAGTTTTATATGAGGGTGAGGAATGTCTGGAGTTTCTGAATGGTGATATGGTCTACAAAGGAGAATTCTGATAGCTACATGTCAAGTAAATCATGGATCTTGACACCATGTTTACTGAGTAGGGCACCAAGAGGCTGCATATGAAGGTTGAAGATGGGAAGAGAATGGATCACTTTGGAAGTCAGCAGGTAAAAGGAAGGCAGTAAGACCCTGAAGAGGACAAACTGATGTTGGTTGAAGAAGTAAGAGGGAATGGCTAAAGTAATTTCACCAGAATCTAATATGTGTATCTAGGACATTTGTTAGGCCTGTATGGCCAACAGTGTTGTAGGACGTCATCAGATCAAGAAAGAACAATACTCCAGGTAGTGGTGGATCATTGTCCTTGATGAGGGGGAGGAGCAATGTCTCTGTCTATGCTTTCCATAGATGCTGTTGTAATACTGAAAAGTGGCCAGAAGTCCAAATGGTAGTCATGCAGAACACCATTCTTGTTTGTTTGATGATGCACCTGTATGCAGATCATTTTCCTGATTATCAGTAATTACTGGTTGCTAATTCGCAAGTTCATCAAGAACAAGGGTTGTTTTCTTCATGGTAGTAGGATCTGCGCAGACTTCAGTGTGACAGTAAAGATGGCTTGAGTAATTGCCTATGATGAAAAAGTAGTAAATACTTCATAAAAAAGGCATATTATTATGGCCAGGGGAAGGATGTGGACATCCTATCTGGCAGATTTGAAAGCTGTCAGGATTGATGAGGTCTAAATTGAAAGTTGATTAAAGGTCGTCTATTTATCACGGTTGCGTGGTGAACAGGAGTGGGTTGAAAGGTTTTGGTCTGTTTACGGCTAACATTATGTCTAATCTTATATTTCTTCTTTGTGAAGTGATAGCTGAGTGAGTGATTTCAAATGATTTAATCAGAGGGTCTAAATTAACAGGAAAATTGGATTAGGGAAAAAATGTTAATAAACTCCTAAACAGGTGGTCTCAGATTGTAAATATCAAGATAGAAAATCAGTGGCATTATCAACCAAAATTCGATTTTGACTAGAGTTGGTGTGCTAGGAGAGGATTTCCTAAAAGGTTAAGGGTGCTCCGAGTAGCAAAGGTATGATAGAAACTGAACCAGTGAAGAGCCGTGATATCCAATCTGGAAAGACCAAAGTCTCAGATGAGGAACACTGTGAAGAAACTGGAGCTAAAGCCACAGCTGTCAGTTTGACTGCAAACATGAGGGTTGCTAAATACAACGCAAACAGAGCAGAAGTGAAAGGGGATCCCTATCACCTGTTGCACCTCTTATTGTGGAAAAGCTTTTATAATGCTTAGTTAATGCAGGGCCCTGATTAAAAAAGAATGTTACCAAATTAATCAAGAAGTGGAAGAGTAATGAAGCAGAATAATTTAAGCTTCACCCTTACAAGTCACAAAATTAAATGATACCCTCACATTTGACATTATATTCACTGCGCGTCTTAACCTCATTAAAGTGCCTGAAACATTTAAACGTATTAATAAAATGTTATAGGGATTAGGGATTTATATGTTTGTGCACTAATGTTCGGTTTAAGCATGTACTCGTTATTCATGTTTTTAAATGCACTTCAACTTATATTTCCATATGCAAACAAGTATTCTCTTACTCACGTTTTACATTTCTTTTTAAAGTTACTCGTGCACATGTATAACCATGTATACAAAGTGCATATTAAATGCTCACTTAACAAGCATTGGTAAAGCCAATAAATCTCGCCTATGCAAGAGCAACGGGCTTTGCCAATATGTTTTAGCAATGTTGTACACCAGTGTGGTTGCTGTTCAGCATGGCTAAAAATTAGTAGGGTAAGGTAGAGTGGCATGGAGTGGAGTGTCATAAAGTGGAGCAGAGTGGAGTGTTATGGAGTGGCGTGGCGTGGCATGGCATGGCGTGGAGTGGCATACAGTAGAGCTGATTGGTGTGGAGAGGAGAGGAGTGAAGTGGAGTGTCATTGAGTAGCCTACAGTGTTGTGGAGTGTCATGGAGGGAGTAGAGTGTCATAGAGTGGATGGGTATAGACTGTAGTGTTGTGAGGTGGAGTGGCATTAAGTGTCGTAGAGTGGTGTCGAGCAGAGTGGAGAGGCATAGAGGGTGTTTCGTAGAGTGTTGTAGAATAGAGAGGCATACATCTGAGTAAATTGTCCTACAGTGGAGTGGCATAGAGTGGCATGGAGTTGCACAGAGGGAGTTGAGTAGAGCGTTGTGGAGTGGAGTAATGTCGTAGAATCGCATAGAGTGGAGTACAGTGTTGTAGAATGGAGTGGCATAGAGTGGAGCAGAGTGTCATTGGAGCAGAGTTTAATGGAGTAGAGCATCATAGAGTGTAGTATTGTGGAGTGGAGTGTTGTAGAGCAGAGATGAGTAGAGTGGAGTAGAGAGGCCTAGAGTGAAGTGGAGTAAAGTACAGTGGTGCAGAGTCGACTGGCATGGAGTGCAATGGCGTAGAGTGCATTGATTTTGAATAAAGTTGTGTAGAGTGCATTGACTTAGAGTGCAGTGACTTCGAGTAGGATGGAATGCAGTGGCATAGAGTTGAGTCGTGCAGAGTAGATTGCAGTGGAGTAGAGTGCAATGGCATAGGGTGGAGTGGTGCAGAGTGGAGTAGATTGGTTCAAAGTAGAGTAGCATAGAGTAAAGCATCATAGAGTGGAATGGTGCAGGGTAGAGTGGAGAGGAGCAGAGTGGTATAGAGTAGATTACAATGGCGTAGAGTGCAGTGGCGTAAAGTGCAGTGCTGTAGAGTGCAGTAAAGTGGCGAAGAGATCAGTGGTGCAGAGTAGTTTGCAGTGGCATAGAGTGCAGACTTCCAGAGTTCAGTGTCTGAGGGCAGGGTCATAGAATGAACAGTCAAAGAGTGCAGGGTCGCAGAATGGTGCAGATCAGAGTAGTGCAGAGTAGAGTGATGCAGAATAGAGTAGTGCAAAGTAAAGTGGTGCAGATGGCAGTGTATAGAGTACAGTGGTGCAGAGTATAATAGAGTGGTGTAGAGAGCAGTGAGCTAGAGTGCAGTGGTGTAGAGTTTACCTAGTGTGCAGTGGTGTAGCGTGCAGTGGCAATGAGAAGAATGCAATGGCGTTTAGTGACTTAAAGTGCAGTAGTGGGAAGTAGCTGGCATAGGTGCAGTGGCTTAGGATGCATTGGTTTTGAGTACAGTGGTGTAGAGTGAATTAACATAGACTAGAGTGCCGTAGTTTAGAGTAGAGTGGTGTAGTGTAGAGTGCAGTGTCACAGAGTGGCGCAGTGTAGAGTGCACAGCATAGCGTGCAGTGGCATAGAAGAAAGTGGTGTAAAGTAGATTGTTTCAGAGAAGAGTGAAGTGGAATGGAGTGGTGCAGGGTGGAGTATAGTGGTGTTGGGTAGAGTGCAGGGGGATAGAGTAGAGAGGCGCAGCGTTGATTGCCGTGGCATAGAGTGGAGTGGCATAGAGTGGAGTAGAGTAGCATAAAGTGCAGTGGCATAGAGTGCCGTGCTGTAAATTGTTTCAGAGTAGAATGAAAATAACATCTGTGCAGCCTTCCTCAATCAGACCCCGATAGCGAGCGGAGTGGTGCAGGGTAGCGTGGAGTGGCGTCCAGTGCACTGGCATAGAGTGCAGTGTTGCAGAGTGGAGTGGTGTAAAGTGCAATGGCGAAGAATGCAGTGGTGCATATTAGAGTGGGGTAGAGTGCACTGGCATAGAGGGAGTGGGGCAGAGTACAGAGGAGCAGAGTGAAGTGTCAGAGTGCAGTGGTGCACCTAAGATTAGAGTGGCGTCGAGTGAATTAGAGTAGAATGCAGAAGAGTGGCGTAGAGAGGTTAAGAAAGTTAAGAATAGAGTGCAGTGGCATACAGTAAAGTGGCAGAGAGTTCAGTGACAGAAAGTGCAGCAGAGTAGAGTGTTGTAGAGTGTGATGGTGTAGAGCAGAGTGACAGAGTGCATTGATGTAGAGTGTAATGGCATACAGTGGTTCAGAGTAAAGTGACATAGAGTGCAATGGTGTAGAGTAGAGTGGCAAAGAGTGCAGTGGCATAGAATACAGTACAGTGGCATACAGTCCAGTAGTGCAGAGTAGATTGGCATAAAGTGCAGTGGCGCTGAGTGTATTGGTTTTGAGTAAAGTGGTGTAGAGTGCAGTGGCGTACAGTTCAGTGGTTTGGTGTCGTGTGGAGTGGCGGAGAGTGCAATAGAGTGGTGTAGACTGCAGTGTCAAAGTAGATTGTTTCATAGTAGGGTGAAGTGGCGCAGAGTGCAGTGGTATAAAATTGAGTGTCGTAGAGTGCAGCGGACAGAGTAGATTGGAGTGGGTTGGCATAGAGTTCAGTGGTGTAGCGTTCAATGGTGTAGAGTGGCATAAAGTAGAGTGGTAGAGAGTGCAGTGTTGCAGAGTATAATATCGTACAGTGCAGTGATATATAGTAGAGTGGGTTTGTAGAGTGCAGTGGCACAGAGTAGAGTGGCGTAGAGAGCAGGGGTGCAGGGCAGAGAGGCATAGAGTGCAGTCACGCAGAGTAGAGTGGCGTAGAGTACAGTGATGCAGAGTAGAATAGAGAGGAGTAGAGTGCAGTGACGCAGAGTAGAATAGAGTATAGTGCTGTAGAGTATTGTGGCGTGGAGGTATATGGTGCAGAGTAGACTAGCGTAGAGTGCATTGGTTTTGAGTAAAGTGGAATAGGGTGCATTGGCATAGAGTGCAGTAGCACAGACTGCAGTGTGGCAGACTAGAGAGGCATAGAGTGGAGTGGTGTAAAGTAAAGTAAAGTAAAGTCCACATTTGTAAAGCGCACAATCACCCGTAAGGGTCTCTAGGCGCTGGGGGGCCGTCGGGAAGATTAAGCGAGCTATTGCCCAGAGTCACATGGTGCTGGGCTGACCTGCCGCCGGAGCCGGGGATCGAACCGTGGTCCCCAGATTCCAGCGTCAGTCGCCCTGGCCGCGGCGTAGAGTGCAGTGGCTAAAAGTGCAGTGGTGCATGGTAGAGTAGTGCAGGATAGAGTGGAGTGGAATAAGCAGAGACTGAGAGGGAGCCACCGCCCCAGTGAATACGAGTCAGAACCCTACGGGAGAGAGTTCAGGTAGTGGGGTGTAAGCTGGCAGAATCCTTCAGGCAGAATAGCTAGGAGTCAAGATTAATGCATGTGCAGAACAAACAAGGCATGCAATTCAGAACAAGTATGTAATCCCTGCAGTCTATCCAACTTTGTATCAATACTTCTCTGAGTGGTTGCATATATGGGTGCGCTGAGCGGACTAAGAGAATGAGGGTAGTTAATACACTGCAGACTTGGTTGATTACTGATTGCAGCTGAAAAACTACATTCCCCATAAGGCTGAGAGAGCGTCTGGCTTGATGGCAACTTTACTGACAGCACAGTGACGTCAGGGCGGGCCTGGCTATGAAAAGCATTCTGCCCCAGCACACTACCGATTATTTCTGACCTTATCGCATCTGGAAGAGAGGATTTGTTTGGCATTTGGCTGGTGCGGTAAGGGTGCGCTTGCACTGCTAACATTGTTCTGCCTTGATCTTGTGATTTGGGATGTTGGCGTGCATAACGTATTCTATGTGACACCTTCGTGAATTTGAATTCTCCGCAGGGTGTGTCTTTTGTTGCCCCTCCAGTTCAGGACCGGTGAACTCTACGGATTCCGGCGGTAAGAAGTGTCCACGCCTGAAATAAACAATAAGCTTTGCATTCAGGGTGTGTGTGCTCTGATTGTAGGTGGAACTATTGGCTCTGTGTCTTGTTATGGAGTATCTCTTGTGTTTCGGATATTGTTACTTTGACCATCATGACATTGTACTCCATGACCTATGTCAATGTTGACATTTGGAGTGAAATGACATTGCATTCTGTGCGCAATAAAGAATAATAAGCGCTGCTGCCAAATGGAGTGAAAAGACCAGAAAGGATTTATATTCTCTACTGTAGAATCAAAAGTCTGGGCTTTTACTTTCTAGATAAAGTAAATGATTACAGTAACATAATATATATGAATAAGAGGCAAGATGTATGAACGCTAATAGTGTTTCTTTCTCTTTAGGTCTCCTTCCCAGCTGTTCCCATCCCATTCCTTCCCTTGCTTGATCACCTCTATATTCTGTGGTATTTTAGCATTCAGAATTGAGGCTATTGAGTGGTGGACCTTATTGAGCAATGAACTGATCCTGAGGATTCATATGGCTGACACACATTGAGGCGGGAGCGAAGAAGGTGTCGCAAGAGAGAATCTCTGCGATTCTGAAAATGAATCCATCAACCACTCAAAGAGAACTCAGGATGTTTTGGGGAATGGTGAGCTACTGTCGACGGTGGATACCCAACTTTTCCCTAGTGGCTAAGCCTTTACAGAGGCTGAAACACAAGGATGTGTCGGATCTGGTACTATGGGTTAACGAGTGCTTGGTTGCCTTCCTAGAGTTGAGAGAAAGTCTCTGTAGTGTCCTGGCACTGGGAATGCCTGATTATAACAAAGCTTTTGGGGTTTTCTGCAGTGAGAGGGTGAGCTGCACTCTCTCAGTGCTTACACAGATGCATGGAAATGCATGAAGACCTTTGGCTTATTTGTCTGCTACGTGTGATCCTGTAGCCCCAGGACTGCCTATATGCCTTTAAGCTGTAGCAGCAGTAGGTGTCAGCATAGAACAATATGAAAGTATTGTCATGGAACATCCCCTTATTGTGTTTGTTAATTCTCTGTGGAGATTTTGGTGACACGTACACACACTCAATATTCGACCAACAGTCGATTAACTAAATATGAAAATATTATACTTGCTGCTGAGAATATAACCCTCAAAAGTTGAGCTTCTTTGCATTCGGGGACACTGTTATCTTTACCTGAAAATGATGATGGGTAGGTAGAGCATGACTGTCTCGATTTTACTGACATATGCACCAAGCTAAGACCAGATAAACAAGACAAGCCACTGGCTGAGTCTGATTTAAAACTGTTTGTTGATGGGTCCTGCCTGAGGGACGATGGGGGAACTCTAAGAGCAACATATGAAGTTTGTCCAGTCACTGGGGTAGTGGAAGCCTCCTGGCTTCAGGAGGTGTCTTCTGCACAAGATGCTGAATTGATAACTATTACCAGAGCTTGCTGTGTTTCTGAACAGCTGAAAGTGAAGATTTCTACTGATAGTCAATATAACCTTGGTGTCATTCATGGCTTTGGACAGTTATGGTCACAGAGGGGATTCATGACATTTTCAGGAACCCCTATTCAAAATGGAGCACATGTCATATTTTTATTTATTTATTTAGAGTGTTTTATAAAGCACGTACATGACCCAAAGGTATCAGAGCGCTGTACATAGGGTTGAATGAACAAAGAGATCTGTAGAGGCAGGTACATCAAAAGTAAAGATCCACAGTAGGCAGCTGCAACAAATATTATATAAAATGCCCGTCCATCAAATAATATTGTCTTACTCTGCATTGCTCTAGCATCTTTATGGTGGTTATTTTGCTGCTGCTCTCAAACTATTCAGATCTAGGTACCCAGAGGAGCAACGTTTAAAGGGTTCACCTTTAAACTACGAGCTTCTGACTGATCTAGAGAATGCTGCCATTGTGACAGCCCTTGCGTCCTGGGTAGGGGCTCTCTGAGAGTCTATGCAAGGAATCTATTCATTATGATCGTTTTCACCTCTTTTTTGAAAAAGTGGCATGATGGGATTGAGCGCACCTTGGGTGGTATGGACTTCCAGATCCTTGGCGCCAACTCGGAGAAGGAGCATGTGTACGTTTTTTGTTTTCGGAATCTAGGAAGTTCAAGCCAGAGAGAGTTGGCACTTCTGTGGTGGCTGCCACTGGATATTCAAATCTTATCTGCCAGGTGACTTGGCTCATTAAAATGTAGTGCTTTGTGTGTGAGGCAGGCAATTTTCAGATGGGTTCTTGCCTCGAGGGGCAGCCAGCTCAGATACCTAAGTGAAGGCGTGATGTGGTCAAAGTGTCTACTTCCTGTTACCAATCTCGCTGCAGCATTAGGAGTTGATTTGAATGGATTTGTTCTTGCTTTGGGTAAACCTGACAGGGTCGTCAAGCCGTATTTTAATCTGTAGACCACAAATAATTGTACTGCTTGTTTGAAGTCTGAAGGTGGCAGAAATATTTTCAATTTCTTCAGTAATCTGAGTTTGGATGCCGCTTTGCACGTTGCAGCACAGATGTGAGCTCTCTTGTTTAGATACTTGTCTAATGTTAGTCCAAAGGATTTCGTGGAGTCAATGATGGTAGATTTGCAATTGAGGGCATCTAGGTGCTTTAGCCAATCTTGGATGAACGTGGAGCTGTTTTGAGGGATGAAAAGAAGGAATTCAGTTTTCAGTTCAGCTTGAGGTTGTTTTGATAAAGCCAGAACTGAGTTTTGACTAGTGTGTTATTTAGTTGAATGACGTTGTCTAGGGAGGAAATATTTAAGTATAGTTGTGTCACCTGCATACATGTGTTATGCAATGTTCGATTGATTGAGGATTTCAGTTAGTGGTTCCATACATAGGTTAAAGAGTGTGGGGCAAATGGTTGACCCTTGGGAGACTCCGCACCTCACTGATGAGGCGTCAAATAATGAGTTGCCTAGTTTGATGCACTGTGGTCGATTCTGCAGGAAGGAAGAGAACCAACAAAGCACTTTCCCAGACAACCCCATTCTGTGTGTGTTCTAGTACTCTTAGTAGGATATTGTGATTGACTGCATCAAACATTAATGAGAGGCCTAGGAGGATGAGTAAGCATGATTCGTTGTTGTATAGTATCTTAAGGGTGTCTTCCATTATGTGCACAATGGCTGATTCAGTGCTGTGTCCTGTTCTAAATCCTGATTGAAATTTGTGGTCATAAGATTGTTGGAGGCATTGCAATTGTCTATCAAAATTGCAGTTTTGAAGTGTTCAGCCCATAGAAGTGGAGATGACTATGTGACAAATGGCAATCAATATGCTGATGAGGTTGTGCATTATTGTGTTCATGGGGCCCAACTGTTAAAGGTGAATATGTAAATGAAGATGAGACCAATTACAACCTTTTGTTGACAACAGCTAATATTCGGGAAGAAGTGTAAAGGTTGCAGGAGAAAGTGCCAGAGACAGAACAGCAGAGTTGGGTCAGAGCAGGTCATGTTAAAAGAGTGGATGACCTTTGGGTTTCTACAGGTGGAAGACCTGCATTGCCAGATAGGTTGCTGGGCCCAACGGCTAGCCATTTTCAGGTCCTGCACATGTTAGGAGAGAAGCCATGGTCAGATTGTTTCAACAGAACTGATTTAACCTCCGATTCAGATTGATGGCTGAAGGATTATGTCGCAGAAGTTTTTGTGTGTCAGCAGATGAATGTAGGGAAAAGATCCAAAGTGACACAAAGCCACATATGAAGATCATAAAGGCCATTTAACAGGATGCAGCTGGACTTCGTCAGGATGCCTGTGTAAAAGTAGTTTATTAGTCATTATTCAGTTAATTAAAACCATTACATGATACAAAACAACAAACAATTTGAGTCGTATAAATTTGATTAAAAGAAAATTAGAGTATATGTAAGGTTGATAGAACGCAATTAATAAGTATACAAGTTGTAGATATTTAAAACAAATACTAATCTCTGCCAGCAGTAGTTCCACTCAATTATGGAAGTGTGAGTTATGTGGCTATGATTGCTTCTCAAAGAGGCCTGATTGTTGTTTAGTTCTCATTATAAAGGGCTGGTACAAAATGTCATTAATAATTTTAAAAACAGTTTTAAGATCTTAAAATTGATATGGCTAACAGAAAATATTTAAAATGCAAAAACAGGATACATTTAAAAGAAATGTTAAGATCTTAAAATTGGTATGACATACAGAAATTATTTGAAAATTGAACAGATTGCATAGGGAGACCAGACTATTGTGTAAACAGGATACACAGCCAGCAGATGTAAATTTTGGCATGGCAAGGGATGTAGTCATGCAATGAAGTGCTTGAGCCATTTGCTAGAGGAAGGGGCACAGAGGGCAGGGCTGGTTAGTTCCAATTTTCTTAGAATAATAATCTGTTATTGGTTTTTTAAATTTGTGCCAGGGTTGGGAGGATCCAGGACAAGGTTGTAAAGGATCTATGAGTATTTTAACGAAATTCCCGCTCTATGAAAGGGTAGACGCATCAGTTTGTGAAAGATGTACAGTAGATGCCTCTGCACAAGTGCGAACCCCCTGTGTCAAAAATATTGGTCTGAGTAGGGGCCTCGTTGCATCGACAGTTGCGGGGCAGCAGCTCAAAAGGTGCAGCCATGATTCTCATTTGAAGTTGCATAGCTTGCAGGCCGCTCTGTTGGCCCATGCAGAGTTAAAATCTAGTAGCGGTAGCCTAAGAAGGCACATGTACAGAATGTCTTGCTGCGCTCTGCAGTTGATGGAGACTGATAAATAAGGCTGGGATCTACCGACCAATTATGAGGAGTTTAAAGAGCATAAGATCTCTGAGGACCTTGGGGAGGCTAGGTCTTGCTGAAATGAGGCTAGCCGTACCTGTCTGTTGATTGTTTTTTTCCTTGTCATTAAGGTAAAAGACTTAAGGGCAAGTGCTGCTGGATCTACTGCAGAGGTTGCTACTGCTCTCTGTAGTTGGCTGTTCCCTGGAGTTCTCGGTTCATCGAAGATGACTCTTAGCAAGCCTTGAGAGAGTTCTCTGGCGCTCTTAGTGTACATATATAAAATTTCAGAAAGTCTGCCTCGCTGCTTAAAGTTGGTTTCACCAGACCGAATTCCATTATAAGTGTCAATCTACAGAAGTATTTAGGGAGTTGGAAGTTCTTCTTGTATCAGGCACACTGTGCGTGTTCAAGGCATTCCGAACAGGCCCAAGGGAACGCCTGGTGGCCATATTGTAGTGCTGGGAGAAGGAAAGCCTGAGTAACTTTAATTATTGCTGCAGCAGAAGGGCTGTTTCGTTTATTGTTAAGATTGGCTAGTCGGTAAGTGATAGCAGTTGATTTCTTTTTAGCAAACATTTGTGGATGGAGGGTTGAGTTGATTCATTGATTCACACCCCCATATAGTTATATTTTACTGACAAAGTGATGGTTTTAGGTACCATGGTACAGGAGAGGGTGTTCCTGTTCTTATTGCGGCCAAAAATTACAATTTTGGTCTTTTCTGGGTTGATATTGAGAAAGTTCTTCACATTGTATGCATGGAGTCTGGTGAGTGCTCGTTGGAGACCCACTTTTGTATAGTCCATAATAACTATATCATCTGCGTACTGAAGCATGTGAAGTGGCCTGTTGGGGGAGAGCAAGGCCATTCCAGATCTCCTGTGTATAGATTGAAAAGTTAAGGTGCTAGCACACAGCCTTGCTTCAGGCTCTCTGAGTGGGGATTTTGTGGGTGTGTTGGGCCAGGGTTAGATGGAATGCCCCAGTGTGATGACTTCCTCCACAGTGTCGGTCTATAAACTTTATCAAAAGCTGCGCTAAAATCTTTAAAGCAGCAAAAGAGTGGAAGTTGTTTACATTGAGCAGCTTGATGACTTAGGGAAGCCAGTGCAATGATATTGTCAGTGGTGCTCCTCCACGGAAGCCTGTTTAAAAAAATGGAAGCAGCCTGTGGTCTGTTACCCAGGATTCCAGGTTATTTACTAGACCTCTGGCATACGCTTGTGCCTCCAAGTCGAGCAAAGCTATCAAGCAGTAGTTGGACGGCTTTGTTGGATCGCCTTTCTTGAATATCGGGCATAGAGTAGAACCTCTCCAAGCTTTTGAGATTTGGCCCGAACTAAAGGTGGAGTTGAACAGCAGGGATAAGATTGATGCCCGGCCCTCCGATGCACATTTGAAGATGCCTGCTGGAAGACCATTGGGGCTTGGCGCCCCGTAGTGTTTCATATCCTTAATGAGTTTTAAGATTTGGGTTGGTGAAGTTAGCTCCTGTTGGCCCCTAAAAAGCTGCTCAGCTTGCCGTTGTTTACCAAAGCAGATTGGAAATTTAGGGTGACCAGAAAATAGACCAGACAGACGAGCCACCCATCCGCTTTCAGGAACCCCGTTTTCCCTAGTTGAGTAAGGTGATTTTAATTTATTCACATAGTTCCAGAAGCAGGCAAGCAATATGTCCTTAAGCATTCGGTGTATCTTTAACTATTCCTTTTCTTTCAGGGCTGTCTTAGCTTCCTATGTGATTTTTTTGTATGCCTTTCATGAGTCTTTGACAGCCCTTGAGTTTTTAGTAGTGGGATTGGCTTTGCATATGTGGAGGTTTCTCCTTAGGTTCCTCCAATGCGTCTTGATACCCTGGTTGTAAAACTGTTTATGCTGACTTTGGGGGATGTTGGAGACTTTCAGGGTCCAAGATAGAGTCTAACAATTCTTTGGTCATTGTGCCCCAGTTATTTAGCATCACACCTTCAACTGTATTGTTGAGGTTATTAATCAGTCTGCTAAACCATTTAAACACCTGGGAAGAGTGATTGGGGACCATTTGATTCTCCGACCAAGCTTGCTTGTTTCTACTCCTGTTGAAGTGCCCACTCCGTGGAATTTGTCCCTGCTGAGAGCCATAGGTCCAGACTCTAGGCCAAGGGCTTGAGATTACCTTCCCCTTGATTTGGTGTTTCAAAATTTAGCAAGTGCTCTGCCAGGGAGGTGGTCATAAAAATGTAGTCAATTGTTGATAGAACACTGAGTGTAGATCAGGACATATATTAAGAGTCAGGGGGTGTAGTTACTTGCTCGGCTGAGGTTATATTGAACATGGCAATAATTTGTTGATTTTTTCCTGGTCCTTGGTCGTTCGGGTCATCTTGGAGGCTTTACTTAGGGCCTTAATGTTAAATTCCCCTACAATCACCACTTCATGGGAGGGGTGGGTCAGAAGACTGCCTTCTAAGCTGTTGCAGAAGGAGCCAATTCCACGTAGTTTGGGTATCTTTTGAGGATTGTAATAACAGTTAATAAGAAGCAGAGGGAAGGCCAATTAACCGAATGTTAGCCCTGTTATTGTTACTACTTGCAGCGCTGAGTTGTTTTGATTAAACCGAATCGCTTCTATTTTACTAGTTTGCTTGATGAAAATTGAAAGGCCGCCTGATGGAAGGCCAAATAAGCTTGAATGTGTGGCAGGCTTGAAAGTCGTATATCACTTTGGGGTGTAGCGTCAATGTTTCCTGTAGGCAGGTGATATTGCTGTTTTGCAGGTATGCTCATCCACATTTGGATGACAAAGGGGATTTTGTCTGGATGCCTGTGTACAACCGGCTGAGAAATGTCCTGGTGAATCTGTTTATTTTTTCACGTTGGGTTGAAGCTTACCCCTTATAGCCTCACAGTAGCTTAACTGTTGTTCAGGGAACTTATCCCCATTTGCTGCTATTTTCCACTCAGCGGTCTGAGGAAACTAGTAACACTATAGAGGTACGCTTATATTAGCAGGTGTATTGATAGCTGTAATTGTAGGACTTAGGGCCAGATGTAGGTAGGCTTTTACCGGTCGGTAACGGCCGAAAATACTGATTTTTGGCCGTTACCGACCGGTATTGAGCGATCGGTATGTAGGTGATTGAAAATAGGCCGAATTGGTCAATTTAGTGAATCGGTAAAATTACCGATCGGTAAAATACCGAATCGGAGAAATTACCGATCGGTAAACTTACCGATCGGTAAAGTTACCGATCGGTAAACCTACAGATCGGTAAAATACCGATTCGGTAATTAAGAATAGTTAAAATTGAAGTTTGAGATGTAGGGAGGCTCTGAAATACCGAATTTGCCACAAAATCGGTATTTAAGAGTCGGTATTTACCATGGATTCAAATCAGGTGGTAACCAGGTGCAGCCTATAAAAAAGGACCCAAAATGCAATTCTGTTTTCAAAATGGCGGCATTTTATGTCATTGCAAGACGGCTACGGCTACAGGAGGAAGGAGAGAGGGAATGGCTGAGACAGGAGCAGGTTTACAGGCAGAGGGTGACCCTGTTCATGCCCACAGAGGAAGAGATACTGCAAAGGTACAGGTTGGCTCCAGACACCATCATGGCGCTCATCAGGGTCCTAAAACCACTGTTGGAGCACCCCACCCCAAGGGCACATGCAATTCCACCACATGTACAGGTGCTGTGCAGCATCCACCTGCTGGCATCAGGGAGCTACCAGAGTGTGGTTGCTGCGGTTGGAGGGGTGAGCCAGAGCAGCCTCTCAAGGTTTTTTCACAATTTCCTTGACGCCATGTTGCATAGGATGGACCATTACATTTCTTTTCCATCCACCCATGCTGAACTGGTTCAAACCAAATCGGACTTCTACCAGATGGCAAGATTTCCCCATATCATCGGATGCATTGATGGCACGCACATCCCCATTTGTCCCCCTGCTGCCACAGAATACATTTACCGCAATAGGAAGTCAAGCCACACCATCAACGTGCAGGTGATTTGCAATGCAAAGAACTTCATCACAGACCTTGTTGCAAAATTCCCGGGAAGTACCCACGACTCATATATATTTCAGAACAGTGGCATCTATGCACGCCTGACTGCAGGGGAATTTGGTGAAGGCTACCTCCTAGGTAAGAGACAGTGTGCAACACCTATTACACCTATTGCAATAAGCAGTACATGTATGCATGTGAGTAAATTATTCCCTTTTCATTTTAGGAGACAGTGCATATGCCCTCCGCTCATTCATACTCACCCCCTACCTCAACCCCTCAACACCCAGCCAAAGGAGATACAACCGGGCACACAAGCGCACACGCAATGTTGTTGAGAGAACATTTGGTATCTGGAAAAGCAGGTTTAGATGCTTGCACAAGAGCGGAGGTGCAAGGCAGTATACCCCCATCACCTGCTGTAAGATAATTGCTGCCTGTGCTATGTTGCACAATCTGGCTGTTAAGAAGGGGACTGAGGTGGAGTTAACTGACTATGAGGATCATGACAACAACATTGCTGTGCCTGAAAGACAACCTGCTGGAGTGTCAACACCAAGTGATGGCAGATACAGACGTGATGACATAACACGCAACTATTTCTGAGTAAGTGAAGACACTGAGCTATAGTGAAAGCACAAGCTTCTGTTTAATTAGATTTTTTAAAGATATGTTAAAGAACAAAAGTGCAACAGTAAGCATTTGACAGCAATGCTCACAGTGAGCAAACACACTCAGACAGGTCTTGAATCCACCCACCGTAGTTGTACATTGTCACTAGGCAGGTTTAAATGGCACAAATGTGCAAATAAAACGTTATCAACTATGAATCAAATGTCCAATGGCAGTAGGCCATAGTTACAACTGTTCATTTTCGGCCACGCTTTGCACTGGCAGGTGTCTGTGGCTCAGCCTGTTCACTGGGCGTTTGGCCTGTAGCCTCACCCTGTCGCCTGCTGCTCCTCCTTGGCTCTACACCATGGGGGCTAGCTGTGCTGCTCCTACTGGTGCTAGCTTCACTCTCCGGCACGTCAAGAGCAGAACTTTGTGCACTTTGTGCATTGAGTAGGGCCTCCAGCGCACCAGTCATTCCAGCTATGCCCCTTGTCAACTGGTTGCTATTATTAGTCAGGACTTCCTGACTATTGATGCTACGCCTGCATAGCAGGGATGTGGCTGTTGCCAGGCGGTGTATGGATTTCTCTGCTCTCTCTGCGCGCTGCTTGTCCCTGCGCCTTGCAGTAATTTCAGAGTCAAGTTTAGTGCACAGTTGCTGTATGCCTGTTGCCATGCACTTGTTCACTTCCACCAGCTCTTTTATGCCCTTGCCAATTTCCTGCATGTTAATGTTCAGGTTTCTCATTTGTCTTTGACAGGCCATGATGCCCTTGACCTGCATCCTCTGAATCCTGACCATGGATCCCTCCAGGCCTTGGAAGACACTGGACCCCTCCCCACGTGCACCTACACCCCTTCCTTGTACTGTGCGCCTTCTAGTGGTACGTGGTACAGGCACTGTGCTGGGCTGCAGTGTGGCAGTGATGTCAGCTTGAGACAAGTTCTGTGAGTCTTCACCCACCATTTCCTCAGCACCTATCTCCATTTCCAGCAGTGGGGAAACGACATGCCTCCTGCTAGGGTGTGCAACAGGTGTTACTACTACAAGGGATGCAGGCATTTCTGGTGATGAGACCAATAGTGGTGACTGTGAAGGAATTGGGGAGCCCTGCATTTCTTCACTGATGTCTGTTTCTTGGGAGGGTGGCTGCCCACTCGGAACACCTGTGTCCTGGGATGCACTAGGCCCTGGCTCCTGACTGTCATCCCTCTGGGGTGCCGTGCCTTCTGCCTCCTCGGACTGCCTTCTGGATGTGTGACCTGTGGACATATGAGCACATATCAGCTAGGTGCAAATGTGTCACAGCTACTACAATTAAACATATAACATTGCACTTTGTACATGCTGCCTGCCCTTCATTTTGTCTGCAATCATTTAAATTACTTGTTGGTTACAGTGCTGTGTGACATGGTCTTTCAATAACTGACTACGTGTACCATGATGCATTGCTACAGTTTTGCACAGACACCATGGGACTGGGGTAACTTAGCTGCAAGGGGTGAGGGATGGATGGGGGTCGGAGGGGGATTGCTGTGCATGCATCTTACCTTTTTGTTTTGCAGATTTTGCCGAGCTGTCCACTTCTCCCAGTCCATGGACACTTTCAGCCTCCAGGGTTGTGGCTACCAGCTCCTCCAGGTCGGTGAGGGGGGGTGCAGTGTTCTTTCCTCCACCTGTTTTCTGTGACTGTTTGTGGCGGTCAGCCAATTTTTTCTTTGTGAGGCTCCTTAGGTCAGAGAACCTCTTCTTTAAATCTTCAGTGACTCTGGTGGTAACTCCCACTGCATTAACTTTATCTAAGATGTCCAGCCATATTTTCCTTTTTGTTGATTCTGGCACAGTGAGGGACTGCTTTCCAAAAAGTCTGTGGTGTACCTTTACCACCTCCTCAACAAGGACCTGTAGCTCAGTACTACTGAATTTAAGCTTTCTTTTCCTTTCAGCCTGCTCAGTGTCCCTGCTGCTTTCCATGTTAAAGTTTTCAAAATTCACAAGCTCTGTCTGCTGCTGCTGCTGCTCCCAGTCTCTCTGCTCCACTGCCTTTCCAGAACCTTCGAATTAGTTGCAGCTGCGTGTGTAGCCACTTCCTGGCAGGAAGGGGGAGGGTGGTTGCACCTGATTGGCTGTTGTGTTAAGTTTCACTTTTGTTTGCTGGCCGAATCGGAAATTACCGATCGGTATTTACCGATCGGTATTTACCGATCAGTATTTACCGATCGGTATTTCCAATGCATTCCTATGGGACTTTTGGCCCATAGGAATGCATTGGACATACCGATCGGTAAATACCGATCGGTAAATACCGAATCGGTATTTTCCGAAAATCAAATACCGATTTTTACCGATTCGGTAAAAAAGAACGATTTTTCATCTACATCTCAATTACCGATTTTTAAATACCGAATCGGTAAAATTCGGTATTTAAGAATCGGTAAAATCTGATTACCTACATCTAGCCCTAAGTGTTTTGCTTCTAGGACTATATTCGCCTACACTTCCCAATTTAGCTGAGATTAGATCTAGGAATACCAGTAGAAACCTGATTCCTACTCACAGTAGTTAGCATACATTTGATTTCAAGACATTACATTTAGACTCCTCAAGAGAAGACATCTCCTCCAATGCTTATTTTAAATTGCTTTATAAATATGTTAACATTATGGATGCATAAGACTGCTATGTCTGTACTAAGTTACCTGCATCAGCTGCAGAAGGGATTGCCTACCATCGTATTCCTCTTATATATGGCTTTACATGCAGCCTTTAAATGAGTCTTTTATATGGAAATGGTCACTGGCAGTATTATTTCTCAAATTATGATTGAAAGCTTGTTGAAGTTCCCATATTTAAGAATTTGAATTGTGACCCCAATGCCAAAGAGATGGGTCCAGCTGATTCTTTCTTTAAACCCATAGTAACATTAAATACTGCTTATGCTCATAGGCACAATTTGACTTTTTCCTTTACTGATTTTAAAAATAAATTTCTAGATTTAGGTGAAGGACAATGGATGCTGGATTGAAAACAGGGAAGGATCAAAAGAATATAAGTAAGTGGACTAAGGAGGAATTAGAATATCTAGAATCCGGAGTTAATGCTGCACTAACTTGAAATTGTAATTACAAAGGAAAATTACGTTTGCTTTGAGGTAAATCCGTAGTTCACACAAAATTTATGAGAAAGGGTGATTGTGATCACATTTTCGAATATGGAGGAAACTGGCCCTTATTCATGGAAGGTCAGGATCATGTTATTCTTGGAGTTTATTATGTTTGTGGGAATCATGCGTATTTTACATTGCTCTGAGGGTAGGATGGCACATGTTACTTTGCAACAGTCTTCCAGAAGATTTATCATGTAGACCATTTAGATGAGCCTGGATGTATATCACAAGTTAGAATCAAAAGAAGCAGCTGTGGTTCTGAAATGGCAAATAATATATTTGGTGCATTTATTCCTTCTGTAGGAGTAGCTTTGAATTATCTTAAAATTAGAAAGGTGCCAACTAGTACTGTAAATTCATTATTAGACGTGGACACTGAGATGATGGCTATAACATCTATGGTAATGCTGCATTGCTTTGCTTCAGACATCCTTCTTGTGAAGGAAGGCGGAATCTGCAAGATGCTGAAGGTTCAGCAATGCTTTACCTACATACCTGACAAGAATGAGGAACTGAATAGATACACTAAGAATATCACAGATTTAAAGGAGTTGGAAGCTACAAGTGCTTGGGAAGCAATTAGAAATGGATTTGCTGCAGTAGCAAGTGGTTTGGAAACGTTGGAAGTGGAATATTTGGCTCCATTTTGAGATCCTTTTTGATAATTGCCCCTTGTCCAATCATTCGGTTTCCAATCCTTACGGGATACAAGTGTATGAAAGAGATAGGAAAGGAGCATGAAAGGAGTGGAATAAGAAGAAAGAGAAAGGATGTGGAACTAGAGGAGAGTCAGTGCAATTTTATGATAAAATGAAATACCTGGAAAACTCTAGACGAAAAATATTGAAAACATCAGGGTTTTGAGCTGGTCTTATCTGATAAGATTCATATGTTGGTTGTGGTAGCTAGCATCACCATCACAGTGGGGATTGGAGCAACGTAATTTAGGCTCCACCCTTACACATCACAGAAATGCAATTATATTCTTGCATTTGACATTATATTCACTGTGTGCCTTAACCTCATTAACATGTGTGAAACATAAATGTATTAATGACATGTATTTACTGTAGGGTTTAGAGAGTTATATATGTGTGAACTCATATTCAGTTTAAACATGTAAGTATGCACTCTTTATTCCCATTTTTAAATTTACACTTCAAGTTATATTGGCATATGTAATGTTTACATTGTACATGTGTACTCTGTTACTCACAGTTTACCTTTATTCTTCAAGTCACACGTGCACATGTATAACCATGTATTCAAAGTGCATATTAAATGCTTAGTTAAAAATTTAGCCTGACCACAGGCCTAAATTGAAATGCATTTCGCTTTGCCAGTTTATTCTTTCTTTCTTTCTTTGCAGGCGTATTATCGTGATTTTCACTAGCTAGAGAAAAGCCTTTCTCTGTTTGTATTAGACTGCTGATAAAAAAGGCCTGGAGGGAAGAACTTGGCAGTGAACGAGGAGAAATAATGGTCAAAAGAAGCCTTCTGTTCACCGCGTACCAGGAAGGAATGATGTTCAAGGTTGAGGACTACAGTCCCAGTTCGATGAGATAGAAAACTGAAGGGATGTTGCAGATGCATTTGGATAATGATTTGGTTATTTCCTTGCGACATGAAAGGAGATAAGGACTTTTCTGAATCTCTATTACTTTTAAATTGGTGTTCTCACAGTTGGAAGACACAGAAATTCCCTTCAGACTTCCCGAGGTAGAGACCTCTCTGCTTCCCTATTCTTGCAAGTGTGAGCTGTATGCTAAACCCTTATTTTCCTTTTTTCACAGACTTCTACTGAAGTCTGATCATGCTGACACCTTCTATGCTCCTGAAATAGAGACCCTTGGTAGATGACCCTAAATTTGCTTTATTTGTAGAAGAGAGAAGGGGCATTTCTTTATAGCCCACCTCTTTGCATTGTTTCTTCATTGTTGTTGCTATCAGAATTCTTTATCTCAGCTTGCTACTACTCAATTTACTGAGATATTTCAGCTTAGCTGCTGTATTTACTTAATTTATCATTGATTTGCATATTTACTGGATTGATTGGTAATCCAAACTAAAACTCTTTAACTATGTTTGGTGATTCTTGGTCCTTATTGTGGAGTCACATTGGCTTCACAAGTTAGAAATGTATTGTTGATGTCTTCTTCCTTTCAATCATTAACTTCAACCAACAAAGGTTCATACAACCTATGGGGAAAAATCTTTAACAATTTGACTAAGAGATTACGATGTAATGCCCAGCGCTCTTTATGAAATGTATTGCTATGATACTTTCTTTATTGTAATTTTTTCACATTTCTTGGAGGATGCTGAAACCCAATGAAAAGGAGCCGATTGATTATCTATCAACACTGGAAAATTGGCAATTCGCCTACTCACAATTTTTTTCCAAAATGCGGTTAAGGCCATATGTGTAAAGGGCTTATTTGTATGGTGCTGAGGTCAATCCTAGACTTGTCTTGTCCGATGTCACAACCTTCCTTTTGTGGATAGCCATGGTCTTCCAGTTCTCATGTTCTGCTATTCTCCTTGTGTCTATACCATGTCCCCATGTCACTGGGCACTAGTGCTAGCATTACAATGTCTGTGTATGTATTCCACTGTCCCATGAGCAGTGGCACATTGTCTGTATCCCATTGTTAGTATATGTGGGTCTTCCAGCATCCATCCCTGCCAGTTTCCTTTTCTCTTTGGTACTACCCCAATGACACTGGGTTCCAGTGTCAGCATGTCAGTTTCATCACCCCCTTTTGTACCGCTTTTGGCTGCCATAAGTGTGGCAGGGTATGCTCAGACGTGAGTCCCTTGCTCACTTTGCCACTGGATTCAAGCAAGCCGGGCTGAAGACGGCTGTAATGCCAGAAACCGGTCCTCGGAAGCTTGTTTCCGGTCCAGGGAAGGCATGGCTTGGCAGTTCGGGCTGGACTGTTCCCATGAGGCACAGGGTCAGACTGATTTGCATATAGCCATGTCAGAACTGGGGTGGCAGAGTGGGCTAAAGAACGGTGATGGATCAAACCCAGATATTTTGACTTGGTGTGAGTGTTTGATTGGTTCAGATGCTCCGTCCATCACCACCCCCTTTTGTACCACTGGGTTCCGGTGTCAGCATGTCAGTTTCAGTATTCTTGTGTCAGTGTCCTTCTGTTTGTGAATCAATGAGATTGCCCATTGTCAGCGGTGGAGAACAGGAAGGGACATAGGAAACATGGCCATGATCGAATAGTAGTGAGAGAGAAGATGGTGGAGCCCTCTGGTGGTCGGAGGGAAAAAGAGATGTTTGCAGTTCTTGCACAAACACAGCTTCTTGTTCTGTCAACCCCACCCGCAGCCAGGGACAAGGGGCAGGGGGATAAGTATCAACATTGACTGGCAGGGAGCTCCATCTACAGCTACAGTCATAAATACTGGGGAGCCTGATCATAACACCCCTTGGTCAAGGGAAATTCGAATGCAAATACCAATCCATAATCACAGAATATAGGTGGGATAGAATACTGTAAATACCTGATGTTCTGTGGTAGGCCCGTTGAAGAGACATCCTTCTGATGTTGTCAAATGGGCTTAGCCAGAAAACTGATGGCTGCTCCTCCAACCACCACTAAAGGCTGATGCAGGGAACCTTTAGCTTCTTTTTGACACTACTCCACTAGTCCATTTACCAGGGCTACCCCTGAGTTGTACCCACCATTAGAGTCACAGCAGTCTTATGTTTCACACAGGCTTACAAATACCCTAGTGCGTTAATTGTCCCAGGGTAAAATTGTTATTACAGTGATGACCATTTTCCTCCCATGGGAAAGCAAAGACAACTTACCTCAGACCTAATGGAAGGGAGTCTGCCCCACCCAGCTTATCAACTGTATTACAGCTACTAAAGATACAGGTCTGCTATCACATCTAATATACAAGGTTCAATCTGCCAGTGTTAGTGGTTCTAAAGGTCCCTAAAGACTCTGTACTTGCTACCTCCACGTCGACCCGGGGGCTTGTGGCACTAGGTCAAGGTTTACAATAGTGGTGCCAGATGAGGCTCCATCCTCAAAAACCAAGATGTTCCTCAGCTCTAAATGACGCAGATGAATCATGTTTGTGAGGTGGAAGTATTCCAGCACATCATCTTAATCTTACCCTCAGAACCAGCAATAAAGGCAATATGTCTGAGATTCCATGAGGTCGTATTTGAGGGACACCCCCCCTCCAATGCAAATCTAATAAGCTCCCAGAGAGAGAGGGAAGGAGCCAACGAAAAGTACAAGAATCGCGACCCATTCAACAAGCTGGCAAAGTTTCAGAGCCTGCCACGTTTCCGAGGAGTCTGGCTACGGCAGGTGTGTTATCATTTTTTTAAATGATAGAAGCAATAGAGTGAATTAACTGGAAGAAGAGAAGGGGCAGAACAGTCAATTACTATGCAATTTTATTTACCAAAAGAAAGAGGATTCCCACTTTCTAGTAATAATGGGGGTCAGAATTATGTGCATATAGAAGTCTATCTTGTATTATTTTATTTTTGTTTTGGGTAAATAATACACTTCCTATTATTTTTTTCGCTTAGAGTTTTGCCCCTGATTAACTACACCTTATTCCAAAGAGAATATCCCACGCCGAGCTAACTTCACAAAAAAGAGGTAGTCTTATAAATATAGGTAGCAGTGACTTACTCGACTTCTCCTTTCTGTTGAAGGTGTTGGCCGATGAGAACTTTCAAGGACCTAGTAAGAAAGAGAAGAACTCGGACAATTATGGCCTGCCATGGAATGAGAAATGGGACTGATCCATTCCCAGCATTAGGAGGCCATCTGGGAGTGGGTTCTTCCTCATGTATCCCACACAGGGGCTGGCTTAGTTTGCCCATTTACCGAAGAGTGGGAGATGGTTATTTCCTCTAAGGGCTTACATGAAACGGCCAGCCTGTACTGCCTACCTGCTGAAGATGTAAACTCCAGGATTGCCTTCTAGCCACTACGGTCCAACCTAATGTCTTTGCTTGGATAATCTGACCTCCCATATTGGTCCACCCAAAGGGACCTGAGTGTGTGTAGTCTGCAAGTGGGTCTCTAATGCGTAGTGAGCAAGTGGGATGCAATTGCACACCAGCTTCCTATCTTTCATCCCTGGTTAGCTGGCTCTCATTGATGTTAGTACACCTGAATGAACCCGAGGATGCGTGGCTAGTAATATCATACAATTGCTCATCCCAACATAACCCCATGACACTCTCCGTCTGCGTACACAACTAACCACCTTGATATGACCATGACCTCTGCCCAGTCTAGTGGCCTCCCTGCGCCTCCTATGGTCGGCGCACACCTCTACCCAGCCCATTTTATTATCTTTCTTCCTTGGTTTGGAGACATGGTGGGTGATGTTATGGTGCCGAGACCTCTGAATCGCATCTCTCCCAACATAGAGCTGGCTGGCCAGAACGCGTTCAGAATCATATATCCCCGAACCTCTCAAAAAATGCTGCAAAAACTTTAATGATAGACTACTCAAAACCCATCCGGAAACCCTGATCTCAGACCCCTTCTTTTCCATTAATAAAGGTGCTACCATAAATGATCTCATTTTACACACAAACGGCATGCTCAATTGCGGAAGGCCATTTACTCTCTCCTCAAGATCTCTACTTCCCATAAAACTCCTCATGATCTTAGATTGTTAGTTGCTCCCTCCTCAGCCTTTAGAGCCGAAGCCACCATCTCACGTTACAAAAATGGAACCATCCTTATCCAAGCTTCTGACCTCAATCTTATGTTGTTTACCAACCTTTTCCCCACCATCTTAAAGACAGTCGCTAACTTCAGTGCCACCCCCCCTTGGAGTGGATGGCCCCTCAAGGGTTCTCCTGACTGTGCAAATTCTATCTCCCACCTCTCCACCACCTGCCATGAACCCATCTGTTCCGAAGGTCCCCCTGCTAGCTACCTCCACTCAGATTAACAATTCCACTGCTAACGAGCTGCGACAGTACAGTCTTCATGAGAGTCCACATGCTCCCACCCCCTCATTGTTAAATGGTTCTATATATCCTAGCTCCACTGTACACAATGCTGCTAGGATTCTCTCCTGGATCCCCTCCCCCAACACAGTCCAACAGGCTGACAAGGGTCCCCTGCTGTCCGTCCCCTCCTCCCCTATCCTACACATTCCCCCAAGCACACAGTTCCATTTCCATGAATCCCCTGCCCCAGGGCTCACTCAGTCGCCACCTGTCCCAATTTCCCCTTCCCTCACTAGCTGTTCTCTGCCGCAGGATTCCCGGGACCTAACCTCACATCCCCATTCACACACTTCATTGGAAGCCCGACTTAACAAGATTGCACTCTCCCTACAACAACTTACGGCAGATATCCATAGCCTATCACACATTACTGAGTATCTGTTAGTTAAATCCCGACTAAGAACCTCCTTTTTGACCAATCTCCATCTACGCTCGCTCCCAGACCGTGGCTGTTCCTGGCGCCCTTCATCCCACTATCCTAGGCGATCTTCATCCCACTCCACCCATTCACCCCTGGTTGGCCCTCCGCTCCGCACCCCTCTCGACCCCCAGGTGTAGAGCCTCCCTGTCTGATGGTGATATTCATTCTCTACTACTTTCACACGATCTGGCACTTCCCTCCCTCCCTTCAAACTTGCATGCAATTGAATCAATCCCTATGGATCCCTTCAGGGTACCTAGGCCAAACTTAAGAACTTTAAATGAGAACAACTACATAATAGTCACCCCCACTCTACCTCCACCAAAGGACACCCCTGTCAGTCTCAAATGCCCGCTCCTAAACTGCAGATCAGCTGTTAAACACGCTGCGGATATTGCCGATCTTGTTCTGGTCCAGGATCTTGACCTTGTAATGCTGACGGAAACCTGGCTAAATGACTCAGCCGCTCCCATCCTTGACCTTCTAATGCTTCCCAACTTTGATATCATTAGGTTGGACAGAACTAGTGGTTACGGGGGAGGCATCACATGCTTACATCGTAGTAATCTACTAGTTAAAGTCATTCATGCTGACCTTCGGCCCTCTTGTGAATACCTATGCAATGAAGTGACTGGAGGCAACAATCACTCTTGCAAACTGCACACGTTCTACCACTCCCCTCGCGACAACCTTCCCTTCACAGAACAGATCATGGACGTTATTTTAGCCAACGCGGATTTCCATGGCACTCAGATCTTCTTGGGTGATTTCAACCTCCACTGGAATGATGTAAAGGATGTGTTGTTTAATAGCCTTAAATCCTTCCTACTTGACCTTAACCTTATCCAAATATGTGACAGCCCTACACATATCAAAGGAGCCACATTAGACCTTGTCATTGGTAAGCCCAACTCCTTCTGCCTGGAGGCGATCCTCCCTTGAGACTGAACAGACCACTATTGCATCACCTTCCTCATCCTTGAATCGGTAAGAGCACGCATAATCCGAACCTAAGAACCCAGAACAGTTAAAAAGATGTTCACAGAAGATCAACTCGCAAGACCTGACAGAGCTCTGTGATAACATCTTGCCCCCCCCCCCCCCCTTGAACATGTATGATGTCCATGACCTTACGGCCCACTATAACCATGCAATGCTTAATGTACTTGACTCAGTGGCACCACTTCAGCCTAAAAGAGTGTCTGCTAAGCTCTCCAACCATGGTTCATTGCTACTCTTAATGCCGAAAAAGGGAATTTGAGACTTGCAGAAAGGAAGTGGCGATCTTATCCCTCGCTTGAATATCTTTGTCACCTGAGATCCTTGCAAAGCATATACAACAAATGCATCAGATGCTCGAAGGTTACCTTCTTCAGAACTCAACTAGATCAAGCAAAAAAAGTCAGAAAAAACTGTTAGGAATCATAAATCATCCTAACCTCTCGGCTCCGGGTCAAGGGACATTGCCGAACTGTGAAGAATTTGCGTTTTTTTTCATGGAGAAGACTATTAAGGTCGAGTCTGAACTACGCTCTGCCCAAGATCACATCTTGAGCGGGACGCTGATCACCCTTTGCCCCTCAGAGTCGAATATCACTGAACCCTCACAGCCCTGCCGCCTCAAAAACAATGCATCCTGGAGTTTGTTCCAAACCGTGGATTAATACACTATACACAAAATGCTGTTGACCTTGAAACCTTCCAATCACTACAACGACCCCTTCCATCGAACCTGTTCCCGGAAGTGAGATCCGCCTCACTAACTCTGGATGACAATCGTCAATTCTTCTCTTATGCAAGGGTCTATTCCGGATTGTCTTAAAGCAGGTCAAGTTACCCCAATCCTAAAGAAACCAAATTGGGTCTCACGGACCTTCTTAACTTTCGCCCAATCACTAACATCCCCACCTTGGCAAAACTCTTGGAGAAATGTGTGCGGGCCCAACTTTGCCATCACATTGACCGTTTCTAATTCCTGGATCAATGCCAATCTGGTGTCTGCCCAGGTCATTGTGCAGAGTCAGCGCTACCGCACATCATGGATGATGCGCTTAAAATGCTGCATCACAATGAGTCATACTTACTGATCCTTTTGGACCTTTCGTCAGCATTTGATACTGTCAAACATGATCACCTAATTGACCTCCTAGAACGCAGGATTGGGATGTCTGGGCCGGTATTAAGCTGGCTCCCTTCCTTCCTTCAGAACAGATCCCAAAGCTTCAAGGTGAACCAATCCTTGTCCCACCCTGCACTAGTCACCATAGGGGTGCCACAAGTGTCAGCATTGTCCCCAACGCTCTTCAACCTGTTTATGGAGCCTCTGACAGTAATCCTAAAATCATCCAGCATTCACTATCATATGTATGTGGACGATACCCAACTATCCCTGAAGATCGCCTCCCCCGAAGACATCCAGTCCCTCAATTCAGTCCTGCTGGAAACACAAAGCTGGCTGACATGCCATCACCTGAAGCTAAATGCTCTTAAAACGAAATTCCTACTGATCTCACTCAACAACCAATTCCTCGTCATGGAGCAATGTTTGAATCAGCTGACTGCCCTTAACTGCAGACCGCACCTTGAAGACTCAGTATCATTCTAAACAAAAGCTTGAACTTACAGAAGCACATCAGTTCCCTCACCAAAGGAGCAAACTTCCAACTCAGCTTACTTAGGAAACTCAAACCCTTCCTCCCTGCTCATGACCTAAAAGTTGCAGTTCAAGCATTAGTGATCTCAAGCGGGACTATGGTAGTGGAACACTTTGTGGCCTGCGCAGAGTGAGGACGGTTCCTCTTAGGGCTACCCTCAACTCCGCTGCGAGGCTCTTAACTGGCACAAAAAAATACCACCACATCTCCCCAGACTTGCAGGAACTGAATTGGCTGCCATATGAAGCTTGGATACAGCTACAAATTGCATGCATGGCTCACAAAGCCATCCACTTCAAGACGCTGTTCTACCTTGCACAGAAACTGGAACTCCCCTGTGGTGCTAGAGCCTCCAGAAGTGCCAGCTCCCTTTTGCTTAAACATAAAAAAAAAGACCAATAACTGAGCCTTCTCAGGGATGGCTCTGAGGATCTGGAACTCCCTTCCCCCTGAAATCAGGGTGAACCCATCTACTGTCTTCTTCAAACAAGAAGTCAAAGGGCTCCTGATGAAGAAATTTCTGCCTCAGCCTGGCACCTTCCTCTGATTCTGGGTCCATGCCAGTTGACTCTTGCCCAGCGACCTTGTTCATGAGTCTGTCGGACAATTCTAGACTGTGATCTTTTTTCTCCCTCTGTTGTTTATGATGTGTTTTGCTGTGCCTTCACGAGAATGCAGGACAATTTTGACTTTGAATTAGTAGTTTTGGTTATTCTGTTTTGTATGCTTATTACCTTGTGATGCATAATCTGGAAAGCACTCAGATACCCTCGGTGGTCATGTTCGCGCTATATAAAACTTTCAAAATAAATAAATGAACTATAAATAAATAATGAAGAAGTGGGTATCCCTGTGAGTTGTGCTCCTTTCTGGCTGCTGTTTCAACCAACGCTACACGGAGCATTCTGCTTGCCTCATTCTGCCTGCCCAATGCCCAGAGTGCAAGTATTGCCTGCAGTGTGCTTCTCCATCGCCTTGCACCATCTGCTCAGGGACAATTAAAAAGGGAAAATTTCCTGCAGCTTAACCGGCCCCCATTGCCTGTGTTTTCCTGGCGTCCTCTACCCTGAACAGACAGTACAGTGTGTCCCTTCAGAAGGTGTCTGTCTTGATCTTTTTGTGGCAGGGAGTGTGTCACCAGGAAGGGGTGATTGGACAGTTTTGAATGGCAGAGATTCTGCCTTCCATTGTCTGTTTGACGGCCTTGGATGCTTAAAGGCCTCTCCAATCAAATTGCACATTGACCAGACCTTCTAACCAGTGGTGTTCCACCACCGCTGGATCCCATTCCTCCTCCGACCAATGGTGGAGCAAGAGCTTGACAAGCTTGAGAAGTAGGGTGTAATTGAGAAGGTGTCGGGGTGACGCTGTGGGTGTCTCCGATAGTGATCGCTGAAAAACCGAAGCAGCCTCCAAAATTTGCCTCTACATCGACATGCATCTCCCGTACCATGCCTTCATGCGGGAATGCATCTTAACACCCACTATCGCTACATCATAGCCGACCTAAACGGTTCCAGGTGATTTTCTAAACTGGACTTAAATTCCGACTACCATCAGTTGCTCATCTACGAAGAAAGCAGGTACATCACCACCTTCACCACTCATTTAGGACTGCATTATTACAAACGACTGAGCTTCAGCACATCCTCGGCGGCTGAGGTCTGCCAAGACACCATAAGAGAAACGTTGTCCAGACTACAAGGCATCATGAATGTAAGTGACAACATCCTCATACACTTAGGGATGGCAGAAGAGCACCATAAACACATAGAAGTTGCCCTGAAATGACTCAGGGAACTTGGGGTCACGTTGTATCGGAGAAGTGCTAATTTTTCCAGCATTCTAGCATTCCATCTTTAACCAAGATGGAATGCTAGTTGACCCCCTGAAGTCTCATGCCGTCACGCATTCCCCGGCACCATCAACAGACTCTGAAGTGTGCAGTTTTCTCTGCATGGCCACATATTGTGGCTGTTTTATTCCAACTCTCGCAACCTTAGTTGAGCCACTCCGAGCCATGACCAAGGCTAACACCAGCTGAATATGGAGTCAGAAAAAGGAGGATGCATTCCAGAGAATAAAGGATGCCCTCCTGAACAACACAACATCGGCCTACTTCCACCCTGAGAAACAGACAGAGCTGCTTGTCGATGCAAGTCCTGTAGAGTTTGGAGCAGGCCTCACCCAAGTAATCGAGCCCAGAAAGTGGGCAACACTAGCATTCACCAGCAAGGCGCTGACCCCAAAGGAGACACGCTATGCCCAAATCGAAAGATAAGCTCTAGCGATCAAGTGGACTTGCAGGCCCTTTCACCTATATTTGAGTGGCAGACACTTCAAAGTAATCACCGACCACCATCCGAGTTGTAATAGTGCCCATACATGAAGGGCACTAGGACAGGCCTGAGTGGGGACGAGGGCGGGCGGAAAGGGAGGAGCCGGGGGCTAGGGACGGCAGTTAGCCGTTAGCCCACGAGGAAGAAGGACAAGACATAAAGAGATGTGACCTGCAACCCGTGTCTGCGTGTGCTTTGTGGGATGCTGGACACGACGAAGGTGCCTCGATCAGCACGTGTGTCCGAGAACGGCTAGCTCGGTAAGCGTCACCAGAGAGGAGGCGTTCACCCCAGCAACCAGGCGGTAATCGACCTGCCCGGAGCTCGCCCCACGTGTGGAGGGCTTGAGCTGCTTCACAAAGCGCCCACCGGGAGCCCACCCCGGCGGCGGAATAAGCGAAGCACACCCCGCGTGTGGGGGTGTGAGAAGGTTGCCTAAAGTGCCCACCGGGAGCCCACCCCGGCGGCAGAAGAAACGGAGCTCGCCCCGCGTGTAGAGGCTGGAGCGTCCCATCTAAAGTGCCCACCGGGAGCCCACCCCGGTGGCAAGAGTAAAAGAAAGCTGCCCTAACTGAAGAAGTGACTCTAGCGGTGGATCCTGTCTGCAACCGACAAGCGGTGAGTGAAAGCGCTGAGTGAGAGTGACTCCGGTGAAGAAATAAAGCAAAACGGCCGAAATCCCGCCGAAAACAAGATTCCCGCGCGGCCATTTTAGAGTCAGGCAGCAGTGTCCAATCCCCTGCGAGGGATCATCGGCGGCTATCTTGAAGTCAGGCAAAGGGCCTGAAACCACAAACAAGCATTGAAGAGTGACAAACAAGCATTGGCGAGTGTAACAGGACCTACAAACAAGCACTTGTGAGTGCAACAAAAGTGATAATCAAGCACTGGCAAGTGCAATAAAGACAGCAAAAAAGCACTGGCGAGTGCAACAGAAAATAACAAACAAGCACTGGCGAGTGCATCGAAAGTAACAAACAAGCACTGGCGAGTGCCACGGAGATAACAAACAAGCACCGGCGAGAGCAACAGAAAATAACAGAGAGTGAATCAGGTCTGTAAAAGCGGTCAGGAACCACAGGTGTACAATGCCCGACCCAGCCCCCACAGGCATGATGAGAGCCTCATTTCTGCGCCACCCCGAGCCCCTCGTTCTTGAATCTGGCGGGGGCATGGGTCCGCGATGGCAAGAATGGATAGAAGATTTTGAGGACTTCAAGAAAGCGCCCAAGGTGACAGACCTCGAAGAGCAACTGTTTGCTCTCAAGAACCTGATTGGCAGGGAAGTGGACGAATCATAAAAGAAGTGCCAGATGAGTCCTCTGGTTCCTACGATAAAGTCTGCGAAGCACTAAACCGCAAGTTCCTACACAAAAGAAACGTCGACTATGAACGGTACACATTCAACCTGGCCGCACAAGAGAAAGGTGAACAAATGGGGGCGTTCGCCACACGTCTGAGACGGTTGGCGAAATACTGTGATTTTGACAAGTTTTCAACTGAAGACACCCTTCGACTGAGGGTCATAGAAGGTTGTCTCTCGGAACCACTAAGACGCAAATTGCTCAAGAGAAGCTACCCGTTGGAAGAAAAAGAAGAGATGACGAGAGTAGATGAACAAGCCGATGAACATGCGAAGAAAATGGAAGTCGGGATAGGTGAGAGACGGGAACAAGCATTCAGGATGCAGTCTCGACAAGTGCATGGACGATCCCCACCACAGGTGCGTTCCTCCAGATCAAAGAAACATCACCACCTGTCAAGCAAAGGACACAAAGGCACGAGTCACACTAAGGTACGATCAGACAGACAACCCAAATGCTACAGATGCGGATACGACTTCCCGCATGCAGACGCATGCCCAGCACTAGGACAACAATGCCGGAAGTGTGGTAGAGACAACCACTTTGAAAGCATGTGCGGGGCGGTACCAAAGAGTGATCAGAGGGGAAGGCACTGGCAACATCAGCCGTCAAGCAGTCGTCACCATGTCAGAGCAGTCCAGGATAGACGAGACTCATTCACTGGGTCGTCACAATCGAGTTGCCACTCCTGCAGGACATATCAATCTCGACGGTCGTCATCAAGAGAATCCCGATCTACATCACCCATCTCTCAAGACCGAAAGGAATACCTTTATTGTGTAGCTGACCCTGATCGGCTGGAAAAGTACCAGCGGTTAGACATCAGAGTTGGCTCTCACCCCACCAAGTTCGTGCTAGACAGTGGGGCATCGCTAAACTACTTACCTGTAACAGAATACCAACGCATGAAACCACAGCCAAAGCTGGCTGATGCCCATGTACAAGTATATAGGTGGATGTCCAAGAAGCCATTAACGGGTCTTGGGAAGTTTGCGACCGAACTGTCATACCAAGATCGCACAATATCAGCCTACATCCATGTCATCGATGGGTCTGAGGCCGACTGCCTCCTGAGCCTGGCCACTGCAGAGCGATTGAAATTAGTTGACATCTTATTCAGAGTCACTGACAAACCAGCCGTCATCCTGAAGTTCCCCAAGCTCTTTCAAGGCCTTGGAAAAATGAAGAACTGCTAAATAAGACTGCATATCAATGAACAAATCACACCGGTGGCACAACACCACCGAAAAATCCTGTTTCACCTGCAAGAAGCAGTGGAGAAGGAGCTCCAAGACCTACTAGAAGCCGATATCATCGAGAGAACAGATGGACTAACCCCATGGGTCTCCCCAGTCGTGGTAGTCCCAAAGAAAGGAGAAACCAGTCGAGTCCGTCTGTGTGTGGATATGAGAGCGCCTAACACGGCAATACAGAGAGAGAGACATCCAGGCCCTCACATCAGTGACATGATCACTTCACTCAACGGAGCAAAAGTGTTTTCAAAACTAGACCCCAACAAAGGATACCATCAACTAGAACTGCATGAAAGGTCAAGATATATTACGACATTCTCGACGCACCTTGGGCTATTCAGATACAAAAGACTACGTTTTGGGGTGTCCTCGGCAGCGGAAATATTCCAAGAGGCGATCAGGAGAACGATTCATCACATTCCACATGTCCTAAACTATAGCGATGACATCCTAGTATATGGAGCAACCACTCAAGAACACAACGAGGCACTAGATCAGGTCTGTCATGCACTAACGGAAGCCAACCTCACACTCAACCAAGACAAGTGTGAATTCCACAAACCAACGCTGACATTTTTTGGCCACATATTCTCCGGAAGTGGCATGAAACCAGACCCGGAAAAGGTAGCCGCGCTAAACGACACACCAAGCCCAGATGACGTCGCAATGTACGATCGTTCCTAGGCATGGCCAGCTACTGTTCCAGATATATACCTGACTAGGCCACTTTAAGTTACCCCCTAAGGATGCTCACCAAATAAAGACAGCCTTTTCAGTGGTCCACCCAATGTGAAGGGGCGTTCAGAGAGATCAAAGAAACTGTAGAGTCGGCCAAAAATTTGGCTTACTTCAATCCAAAAAAGAAAACAGAGATAACAGTGGACGCCAGTCCCGTGGGACTAGGAGCCATCCTAGCACAATATGATAGAGAGGAAGACCAACGACACAGTAGCATACGCCAGCAGAAGTTTAACAGACACGGAGAGAGCGTACTCACAGCCAGAAAAGGAAAGCCTGGCTGTTGTCTGGGCGTGTGAACACTTCCACATCTTCATTTTTGGAAAACACTTCACCCTAGTGACCGACCATAAGCCTTGACCACAATTTTCGGAAACCCGCGAGCAAAAATGCCACCAAGAATAGAGCGATGGGGCCTTGACTGATCATTTTCAAAAATTTAATCATGATGGCAACGATTTTACTTGGTTCATCTTGGAAAAGGTCAATATAAGCAGAAGAGGAGGAAACTTAGAAGCAATAAGGAAAACACGTGAACAGTGGTTCATGTGCTATCTTGACACAATAGATAAAGGCCTCAACTCCAGAGAAGAGTGGATGAAGTTAGTAGCTAGCCAATGATATAGAGCCAGCCCCTCTAATATTCACGAACTTTCAAATCACACTGAGAACCTGACAAACCAAGTACATGCTACACAGTGTAACATCTGCGGGTGTAGATTAACAAATAGCTAACCAATAGCAACTGCAAGGATTTAATCCACATGGCCCACTTAAACTCAGGGAATTGGTTGAGTATAAGTACAGACAATTATCACACAGTGACTAAAAAGATTATACTAAAATCAAAACTCAGTACAGTAGGGATGCCAAATGCTGCCCATCCAAACGAAGGGGATAGATCTGAATGAACAAAATAGGTATCTGACAATATGAATTAATAGTGTTCAAATACGATCTAGATCATGTGCCAGCTTAGGGCGATACACATGTAGAAGAAACATGTAATTATATAACGAAATGGGAAGGTTTAAAAACTGGGTCGGCCCATACTACATCATTGGCAGGCACTGGGTTCCAATTTCTGAGAAGGGTTATTACCGTCTTTTCAGTATCCCAGAAACAGCCTATCATGCACTACAATATCGGTAAATCATATATAGGTAGTGAGGTTCCATAGTGCCATCCAGTAGTGGGCACAGGCAGAGATGATATCCTATCCTGGGAAGCCTCACATGAAAGCGAGGCTTGACTCACGGAACATAAGAACCAGAACGAGGCTTGACACTCGCCTCAGTATACGGTTTGTAACCGAGGCTTGGAACGCAGGAACAACATGGAAAGATAGCTTTCCGACCGGAGTCAGTACATAAAACGCGCAAAACAAATGTGCACCAGCTGTTAGCACTTTTGGTTATCCAATGACAGTGTAAGCAAATTGGTTTAAAAACGCACGCATCGAAATGCCGAATTAATCATCATTTCCGGCCGAGGTAGTTTCGAGCACAGGCGTATTGGGCGTGGAGAGAAGAGGTCCGAGTAACCGAACGGTAAGGAATGCTCAAATCTGGCAGAGTAGCACTTTAGTAGAAGTAGGACCTGTGTGACAAGGGGTCATAATAAGTAATTTGGAGCATGTGCCCTTTTCTCTCTATAGATTCTAAACAGAACCATAGGGGACTAGGGACAGCAACCCATATCCACCCCAGTGACACTCCAGCTGACCTCAACTTAGGTATGTTAATGTGAGAGTCATATTTTTAAAACCGGTTACAGAATGTTGCATTAATGACAAATATAGGTCTCCTTCCTCTTTCCCCTACAGAGGAGAAAACCAGGTTCACCAGTTTGGGAGGTTTTCATGAGATCGGAGGGACCGGGGAATTGTACCGCCTCCGTGAGACTAACAAGAGACTCAACGGGAAAGTGGTTTTTAGTAGGTATCACAATAGTATTTTAAAGTAAGACCATATGAAAAAGAGAGGTTGTAGAAATGAAGGCTAACAGCACATTTCTCTATAGATAAGAGGACAATATAATATGTGATAACACATGCTGAAGTGACTGGCACCAAGAATCAGGATCAGATTTTAAGGTAAATGCCTGAATAAGTAACTTAGCTACATAGCAAATAGACCACAGCAACAACCAAAATGTTTTTTGTTGCAGTTTTAACACATATTAGGATGCCATCAAATACAAAAGACACAGAGAAGAGGCAGAAAATTAACATGAAATAAGGTAAAAACATTAATAAATGTACCCTGTATAGACTGCTGGAGGCACAAGTTAATTATTTAATTATACACTACAGTAAATGAGAACAGACCACGACAAACCTGAGGGGGTGTTATCCTAAGTGACCTTCAAATATGGGAACGCCTGGATAGGGCTTGTCTGGATCTAATAGCATGGCCCAATAAGCCCATATATTAGTACTTGGTAATTAAAATGTTACTGATATGGTGATATTCTGACAACTGAATAATGTGTGCATGGTATAAAAATGGTACATGTAAATAGTTTTTAACCATTGTAGATCGCTTAGGCAGGTCAATAAGGGCCAGTCATCTGTCTTATACTATGTAAATGAGATTGATAAATGGTATTAGGATCTCCAATGCATGCATTCTGACAATAAGGAAGAAAACTCCTTTTTTAACTTAGATGTTTAAGATGTAAGATTATAAGAAATGACTTTTATGCATGATATTTATGCAAATATGTTTATTTACAGGATTGTACTAAAGTGGTAACCAACCAGTGCCCTTTACTAAGAGAGACTTATCATACAGTCTTGAAAAAGATGGTATATTACTATTAAAAGCCATCGAAACGCGTCAACGCCCACACCTGCATAATCACGTGACCAAGCTTATCCTGCAGACAAGATTAATTGAGCGGGTCCAGGATATACTTTAACATTGGTCTGTTTAGATGTGCGACCTTGATGACAAATAGTACTGTCTGTGTTTGTCTCTCCCCTTGTTCTTTTTATTTAGTTGATGAGCACGACAACTAGCTTGGGTTTGTAAGATTGTGTTCTAGCAGTAGATTTATGATCCTCGGATGCATATGGTGGTGATAATATTGTACATGTTTTTAATGAAATTATAATTTGTTGTTTTTTTAAAAAAATATTGTATTGCTGATCAAATGTCTTTTTAACATAAAAATAAAAAGTGAAAACACTTCTTTTAAACAAATTCTCTGTTTATGCATTATGTGTGTTAGAGACCTGTGCTAACATATGGGCTAACGTCTTAGTTGTTTCCGCCAAGGGATTCCCCTGTTATTTCACTGGAAGTTCAGGACTCCTTTAGACCCAGGGGTGTGGACAGTGCTGAGTGTCAATGGCATCATGATTTCGGTGAGAAAAGGCAGTGAAGCTGTGGCAAGAAACATCTCGTAGTTCAGGAAGGTGTAGCCAGCAGACGTCTGTGGTTGACAACATGGAGGGGAACAGCTGGTAGGAAGAGGAAAGCTACAATGAGACTAGCCGAGGGAGTCCCAACAATGCAAATGAGGAAAACAGAGCTGCTGAGAACACTTGAGCCACCAGGGAGGTGCCAGACCGCTCACAACATCAGCGGTACCAGTTCCAGCCGCCTAAACCATGGCTGAGTCAGCATCTCAGAGACTTTGTGCGCATAATCCAACAATGACAATTTGTGGCGGAGTTGGGGAGCGATGTAGTGAGCCGCCCGGGAATATCCGGGGAGGTCTTACTCAGCTGTACCACCAAGCACATCCTCTGGCCAGGCGTGGCCAGAGGCTGTAATGTTGGTGCAAGCAAATGAAATGCACAACGCTGGAATGGTGTGTTAAGTATTTATTCTTAACTTAACAGGTGAATACTGAGGAGCGCCGGCCGGCGCTTCCGAACATTACTTTATCTCCGCGCGCACTGGGGATGCGCGCGCAGCTTGCCAACATGGCCGCCGCACGTCACGCCTACGTGACGTGCATAAACTAGAATGCGTCCGCTACATATCTCCCCCTTTTTATCAAACATTAATGAGTCACTTACAGTTCATCGTCCAATTCAAAATCTCGATATCTGGAAGGTCTTACCACCTGCCTTCCGCTCCTTGTGACCCTGACTGGGTTCTCCATTGTCTCTTGACTCTGCGTCTCATGGCTTACTGTCCCTTCATTCTCAACACCTCCTTCATGCGTGCTTCTCTCCAACCTGTCCCATTCCAATCCTTGACTTCCGTTTTCTCCTTCCTCTTCACATTCCGTTCCAGCTCTCACTCCACCTTGCTGTTCTGCGGCTTCTTGATTCCTCTCCACTTCCGAGCCTTCCTTGTCTTCCCAGTCGGCGCTCTGTTGCTCCCAGCCCAAAACCTTATTGCACCTGGCCATGCGGTCTTGGGACCACACGTTCCCGTCGCTTAGTAGGGCTGCTCGATCATACACTTCCACAACTTGCAACGGCTTGGTGTACTTGCTGTCTCCCTTCTTCTGTAGGGTGGCCAACCTTACTCTTACCCACTCTCCCTTCTCCAGGCCTGTACTTTTGACATTCCTTCGCTTGTTGTAGTGGTTGCTGTAGATTGTCTGTGCTCTTTCCAGGTTAGCCCACACCACTGCAGGAGACCATTCACTTGTGATGAGTTTATCCTTCCAAATTCTGTTGTCGTGTGTAAAGGGTTCACGCCCTCTCAATATTTGGAATGGACTATACCCCGTGCCCGTGGGGGTTATTCTGTAGGCCCATATCATATTCTCTAACGCCTTCTCCCAGTTCTGTTCACTTGATATGGCTGCTTGTATGGCTCCCATCACTACCCTGTTAAATCTCTCCACTAAACCGTTACCGGCCGGATGGTAGATTGCGGTGTGTTTGACAGTGACGCCATTTCTTTGCATGAACTTGTTCCACTTTTCTGACGTGAACTGGGGTCCATTGTCACTCAAGATTGATTTTGGTATTCCTTCCCTCGTGAAAGTCTCTGACAGAAACTTAATGATGTTCTCAGTGTCCATGGACTCATCTACTCTCAACTCCGGCCACTTTGAATATCGATCCATGAGCACGCACACGTATTTCTGTGTGCCTTGGTCATCTAGGACCGGTCCCAAAATGTCTATGGATAGTTCTTCCCACGGATTTGAAGGGGGATCAAACTTTCCTATCGCTGGCCTTAACGGTTTTAATGTCTTGTCCGCCCGTTGACACTGTGGACACTCCCTGACATGCCTTTCAGCCCTTATGTCCATGCCTGGCCACCAGTAATTTTGTTTTGCTCGTGCCTTGAGTTTCCCTATGCCCAGGTGTCCTTCATGTAGCAAGTCCACAAGTTTTGAGGTGAGGATCCTTGGGGGAATCACCTTATCTCCCCTGTATATGAAGCTCCCTTTGTCTCCTATCGACAGTTCTTCCCGTACTTCAAAGTACGGCTTGAGACTTGCCCTCACGTTCCTTTTGTCCGGCCATCCATGTACGATGTGCCCCTTCACTTCCTTTATGTCGGTGTCCTCTTCATATGACTCTGTCCATTCTTGTAGACTGATTAGTTTCTCTTGGTCTTCTATCAGGGCTACCAACTCCCCACTGCCGGCAGAGTCTTCCTCTCCTGGCTCCATGGCAGCTGCCCTGCTCAGATAATCCGCTACTCGGTTACGGCTCCCGGGAATGTACTCCACGTCGTACCGGAACTCGAGCAACTTTAGAGTCATCTTGGATATCCGGGGAGTGGCACTGGCGTGTCCACTCGACGTTAGCACCTTCACCAACGGTTTGTGGTCTGTTCTGAGAAGAAAGCGTGTTCCCCACAGAAATTGCCGGAATCTCGCCATGGCCCATACAGCCGCCAGCATCTCTTTCTCAATCACGCTGTACTTGCTCTCCGTATCTGTCAATGCTCTGGACGCAAAACTGATGGTCTCCATTTCCCCTCTTCCTCTGTCTTGCATGAGTACCGCGCCCAGGCCCTTGTCACTGGCATCTGTCGTCAGTATGGTGGTGCCTTGTGGGTCATAACCCTTGAGGGGAACCGCTCCTGTAACGTCCTTTTTGATTGTTTCGAACTCTGCTTGGGCTTCTGGCGTCCACTGAAACACTGTGCTGTCCCTGGTCAACAGCCTCAAATTGTGGGTCTTGGAAGCGAAGTGTACCACAAACTTGCTGTAGTACTCCGCCATCCCCAGGAATGATCTGACCTCTTCCTTGTTCCTGGGCGGTGGTGCTTCAGCGATGGCTTTGACGTTTTCTGCTTTGGGGGTAACCCCTTGCCGTCCGATCTCGTGACCTAGGTACGTTACCGATTGCAGTCCTAATCGACACTTCGACCACTCCGCCGTAAGGCCTTTGTTCTCTAGTGTTTTCAACACTTTTCCCAGCTTCTGATCGTGGTCCTGCTTATCTCGTCCCATCACCAAAATGTCATCCTGGAAGTACTGGACGTCCTTACAGTCTCTGAATAGTTGGTGCATCATTTTCTGGAAAACTGCGGCTGCTGAGGCCAGCCCAAAAGGCATCCGACAAAACTGGTAACACCCAAACGGTGTGATGAAGGATGTGAGCCATTTGCTGTCCGGGTGGAGTGCGATTTGGTGATAGGCCGAGGTCAAGTCGATAGTGGAGTACCACTGTACCCCCCTGGTCTTGGTCAACATTTCCTCGATTCTGGGGAGGGGAAATTTCTCCACAACGATATTCTTATTCAGTTCTCTTAGATCCACACAGAGCCGGACCTTCCCATTTGGCTTCATTACAACCACCAAGGGCGCCAACCATTCTGCACATGTTATCGGCTCTATTATTCCCTTCTTTTCCAGCTCCAGGAGTTCAATTTGGACTGCTTCTCTCACCGCAATCGGCACATTCCTCACCTTGTGGGCTACCGGAATGGCCCCTTCCTTGAGCACAATCTTGTGTTGGAAGTTTTCCACCCGTCCCACTGTGCCTCCAAACACTTTCGGGTAGTTCTCCTTCCATTTGTTCATGTCCGGCCATTCTTCTTGCTCTGTGAGTAATATTTGCTCCTTTCCTCCTGGATCCAGTTTTATTCCTAGGTCCCCTTGGTCTAGCCATCCCAGGACCGAGGGTCCCTTTTCTGCAATGTACAGCTTGCACCATGCTGACCGGCCCCTGAATTCGAACAGTAGGCGGCGGAACCCCAACATTGGAATGCGGTCGCCATTGTAAGTGACCGGTCGGATGTCTAGCTTTTCCAACTCCGGTCCCAACTTGGGTCTGAACGTTTCTTCCCACACTGCCTGTTGGATGATGGTAAAGGGGGATCCTGTGTCCGCCACCACGGTGATGGTGATTCCTCCCATAGACATGTCCAGGATGGGTTTTGTGGATTTCCTCCCTTCTATGTTCATTACCTGGTCATATATGCACAGGACGGTGACCACCTCTTCCTCTGCAACCTCCTCCAGATCTTCTTCACCTTGCTCGACGCATTTCACTGTTTCCTTAGGATGTTTCTTCCTACACACCTTTTCATAGTGGCCCAGGATACCGCAGTGTAGGCACTTGGCTCGGAATGCGGGACATCTTCTGTCACGTGCGTCGTGGGACCAACTGCCACATCTGTAGCACGATTTCTTGCTGTCATTCCCTGTTTGCTTCCCTTGCCATCTGCTGGTTCCTTTGGCTGCTGGGTCTTTTCCTCTTTGGTCCTTACGGTGGTCTCCCTCTTGTATCCTGTTCACCATTGTTGGGGTGGCCACATCTTTCTTGGTTGCTGCAGCACACCTCCTAGCAAGTTCCGCCCTTTTTACGATGACCATTACTTCTTTGAGCGTGGTGTCGCCGCTCGCCCACAACTTGTCTTGGACCTGTGTGCTCGTAGTGTGCATCACGATCTGGTCTTTTATGAATTCATCCTCCCACAGTGCGTATTTACACGGGGCCGCTAGTTTCCTCAAGGCCCCTACATATTCCTCTATGGTTTCTCCAGCCCGTTGTTTCCTTTGCTGGAAGTTGAACCTATCCACTGACACACATATGGTGGGGCGGTACCTCTCATCCAGGTCTTCTACTGCATGAGCATAGACATCTGTATCGGTGTCCTCTCTCTTCTTGGGCACCAGACTCTTGTAAATCCTGAGACCCTCCGGTCCCAGGTTCAGTAGCAGGATACGTTTCTTTCTTTGGGGGGTGAATTTTTCTTCATTTTCGTCCTCTAGGACCCCTATGAAATTATCGATATATTCTTTCCAATCATCCCACTTCATCAGGGGTTCGCCAGGTTTCGGTAGGAACTGCACTGGCGCAATTGCATAGCCTGCCGGTGTGCTCATCCTCACCTCCCTGATCTCTGTCGCCTTGACGTCCTTGCTGGTGGGGCTCCCTGGGGCGCTGTCCTTCACTTCTGTATTGGCGTCCTCCTGGGGACTCCTAGTGCTGGTCCCCTCTTCCTCCCCTTTGGTAGCCAGCGCTGTTCCTACCTTCCACGGTGTGATGGGAAGGTATGTGCGGTGATTTCTCTTCTGTGGGTTGCGGTGCTGCCTCTCTGGCCACTGCGCCGCCCCTCCGGTGGTTGTGGCACTGCCACGCTCCTCAGCCTGTCGTTCTTGGTGGGCTCAGCCGTGCCCCCTTGTGCCCTTTGCAATCTGGCCTCGTGGTGCTGCTCTGCGCTGTGTCCCAGTGGTCAGGGGGTTGCCTGCCCTGCTGCTGCCCACGTGGTGGAGGGTTCGATTTTTTTTTCCTGCTGAGTTACCAGCTGGATCCTCCCGACCTCGTCGCCACTGTAATGTTGGTGCAAGCAAATGAAATGCACAACGCTGGAATGGTGTGTTAAGTATTTATTCTTAACTTAACAGGTGAATACTGAGGAGCGCCGGCCGGCGCTTCCGAACATTACTTTATCTCCGCGCGCACTGGGGATGCGCGCGCAGCTTGCCAACATGGCCGCCGCACGTCACGCCTACGTGACGTGCATAAACTAGAATGCGTCCGCTACAGAGGCTACAAATGAACTGAGAATGGACCGCACACAGTCTTCGACCCACACACTGTCTTTGTGTGGTCGTGCATTTTGTGGGGCTCGGGGCTATTACGAGGCCTGGCCTACAGGGGCGCAGTCAGGGCGGTTTGTAACACCCCTGGCATTTTGGTGAATTGACGTTCATGTGAGCACAGCTGTTGTGTATGACTTACATAAAGGAAGCTGGTTCCGTTATAGTTAACACAACAGAGTATAATTCTCAGCCTTTCAAAGCAATAACGAGGGTGCACAAATGTTGGTCTAACTTGAAGTTTCCATTAAAATGTATAGAGCTAAAGGAATATGCAGCGCCACCTCAGGGCAAACAAGTTTTAGTTCTGACAAACAATGAATGCAAAATGGTCGTCAACTCCCTAAAAAACTATTGTCATTTTGGAGCTAAGTTCAACTTCTGCGGTCTGGATTCTCTGAACAGGTATAATGGGAAGAAAACATTACACAAACAAGCAAAGTAGAATTTGAAAAAGTTGTTTTTCAAAGCGAACCTATGTTAGCCATCTGGGAAGTTGTGCTCAAATTAGGTTGATGGTAGTGGAGCCAAAAAAAGCGTGTCTTTACAAATTGAAAAACAAAACCAATAAAATAACACTGGTCTATTGGGCACTTCACAAACCAAACCACTGCGTGGAGGTTTTACTGTATAAGGCAACAGTTTGCCTGTCCCTCGTCTTTATTTTTCTTCTCTTTTTCAGCGACAGGAACTTGGACCGGAAACTGGAATCTTTCTTGCCAGGTCTTGTCGAGCTGCTTGCTTCGTCGATTTTAATGAGTGGAATTTAAAAAATGCCAAGGCAAGGAGTCATGGGAGAAAGAGAGAAGAGAGTCCCGGCCAAAAGTGGAATTAGTAAACACATTTAATGAAGGCGAGCTTTACTTGCAGAATGCTTCAGGATACAGTGCCAGTCTAGAAGATTAGAATTTTATTTGCTGGGATAGGCTAGGAATGACAACAACGTTAGCGGGGAACTCCACCCCTCAAAACACGTCTGTATTCTTGTTTTAAAAAAGTGTTCCTTATCGTGTAAATGTTTTTTTTTTTTAATATGGTCGGGTTAAAAAATAACATTGTCATTCGACAGTCCTACAGAGTTCCCCACACTTGTGTTGAAGGCAGCAGTTGTTCCTCCTTTACTAAAAAAGAAAAAATATTTATTTGCAACAATGTATCTTTAGCATGGGTATCCTGAAATGTATATGCTGAAAGAATCCTTCCTCACATAGAGCCATCATTATTTTCCATTTGGCACCAAAAACAACTCGCATGCCTGGGGTGGAATCCTTGTTGCAGTTTGCAATTTTGGCTGACTTTGGGACTGTTCAGCTGGAAACTCAGCTGCAGGGCCCTCAATCCACTGAGCTGTCAATCACGGCACTTGGAACCACCAAGAGAAAACAGAAGAGGGCCTGGCATTTATCAAAGACAGCCCTTATTACTGCACCTCTGCCCCCCTGAATGAGCCAAATTTAAAAAGAAAAGTAAATTCCTGGAGGTTTCCGAGAACATCCAAATGTTGCCCCATAGCTCACCGCTGGTGAAAAACGTCGAATTTAAGATAAATCGAACACCTTGCGTAAAAAGTATATAGATAAGTATGGGGTTGTATTTTGACTCCAACCTGTGGTGACACCTTCTTCTTCTTGTTTGTATCAGAACTTCATCAACTACTAGGACATCAATATAGTACCATAGTCACCTAACAATGAAAAGCTATTTCAGCCACCTCTGCTTAAATTCCAGGGCCAGCTAGAAATTATAACACTGACTGTACATTCAGTTTATTTTTAATTCATTACTGTATTAAGCTGTCTCTAGGTCTTTAACCCAGCCATCTCCAAGACTGAACCTTGATTAATTGACGTGGCAACCTTAGAAATGTCAAGTGCCCAGAGAGAGTAACATTCTTTTCCAACTGGAGCGCATCACTACTAATGCCCCTGAGACATCAGTGGTAAGACATTGTACCCACCACTGATACTTTCCAGCAACCACTGACTGGCCAGGGAATAAAAAAAAAGATGTTACATTCTTTAAGCCTCAACATATACGGTTGAACTAACACCAGTAAGAACCTTACCACAACAGGGGCCCGATTCTCAAAATTAAGTTTAGATTTTGTGGCTCAGACCGAGTGGAGGTATGCCTACTACATTTCTGAATGTACACAATGTATCAAATGTACTCAATTCATAAAATATGTTTGTATTCCCCACCCACATACAACTATTCAAATGAGGACAGGTGTACCCTTCCATTTACGAGTATGATATTACTACAAAGAGCACTGTGGATGTAAAACTTCGTATTGCTACCAACTGTGCGCAGATGTATTGTTAACCCTGCCCTGCATAAAACACTGAATGGAAGGCAACATAGAACAAACAAGACATTATACCTAACTATAACCACTCAGACCACATCTCAGTCACAACTGGAAATATATATAAGAATACACTCCACTTCCAGGGCTCTGCCACCTTCCCATTGTGCTGAATGTAGCTCGAAGCCAGAGCCTTACCAGATCCTCCAAGTTGTAGAATGATTCTACTCAAAAGGAAGACGAACTTCACAGAAGAAGAGAAAGACATTTGCGGTGAACTATGTAGTTTTGCACAATAGAGAACTGAGTGGTGTGACTCCTCATACCCTGAGTGGTGCAGAGAGGACCCCATTTGGTAGGATGTCACCTATCGGTTGAATGCTAGAGACACATCCCAAAGAACATTAAAAGGAAGTAACAAGATAAGTGGAGGCGAGTGAAGGACAGTTTTGCAAGAAGACTGCTGTCATCTGTACTCTGTGGCAGTAGACTCTAAGGCTAAGGTTGCTGCTGTAACGTCTGGACACAACCAAGCCTGATATGGCTGTGCAAACTTGTGGGAGCGAGACATGAATACCAGAAGCTGGTTTCTTACGTCAGCGGAGCCCTGTATCCACCTGAAAAGTAAATATAACTCTAGGCGAGAACAGCATCCAGGGAAAAGAGAAATGGAGAAAAACAAAAGATGGCGCCCTCAGGACCCTTCAAAGTGACTGCATTAGTTCTCTTTGCTGCAGATTCCTTCCGTGTTCTAGAATCGTTGTGTGTCTACAAGAATATGAGATGTGTTTTAGGACTAGTCCTTCTAAGGCATAAACATAAACCATACATGGGCTAAAATGGCAATTGTAAGTTCTTACCTAATACCTCCCACTTTTCCTCTAGTACTTATCAGATGGAACCCTGCGTATGCAGTGTAATCCTAAGGAAAATAAACAAATATAGAATATATTTAAAGTAAGTACTCAACAAATCAACTACTAGGACATCAATATAGTACCATAGTCACCTAACAATGAAAAGCTAGAGATCTAAGACAGACCAGATATGGAATGGAATGGAGTCATTCCTTATAAATCTCACAATAACCAAATATCCATACGAATAGTGATTGAGTAATGTCCCAAGGATCGTCTAAAATTCTCATAAAATAGTCTTTAAATCTTAATCACTGAGTTTAGTAGGGTGAACAGAACAGAAGAGTCTTTTCCTTCTTTTGCAAAGTAAATAATCCCCATCCATCAAGTTAATGGAGTCACAGTCAGCTATTTGTAAACCATCTTGAACCCTTTTTGCCTATGCATGTTCCAAGGGAGAGAAGTAGACAAGAGAATAAAAAGCCAAAAAGCCATCAGTACAGGGAGCAGCAAATGAAAAAAAGCAGCAATCTTTGAAAGTGGTCATGGAGCGAACCAGGAGTATGACCTTCATGGAAACAGTAAGTCTCCAAAGGTATAATTAACTTAAGGCAAAGCAGGACTCTCAAGTGCAGCTTTTATACTGATGCAATTAAACATCCTGACCGCGACTAGAGCAGGCTTCCAGGAGGCTGCGTTGGTGCAGGGTACTTGGAAACACTAGGTCGCGTCCCCCCTAGGTCTCCTCCCCTACTTCCTAGTTTTCGGTTGTGTCGCGTGCCCTGAACAGGCACACGTGGCCGCAGCCATGAAAGTTGCCTCCCCCCAGACTGAGGTTAACCTCTCCATCATGAATCCAAACCAGCTAGCTGCTTGGCTTGCCTGATCCAGAAACACCGATCATCAGGTCAGATAAGATGTACTGCCAAGTCCTGGGCACTCACATACAAGAGTAATCAGAACAATTCACTGAATGTAAGTCCATAGTAAAAATCCATTAAAGAAAGTCGCAGAGGAGTTGTTTCTTATTTCTTTTAATTTTCTTTGTGTTGTCAATCAGTCAGCATAGAACAACCAGCCGACAAGTGTTTCGTCAGGGTAAGGTGGACCCCTGACTCTTCAGGGCTGTGCTGGTGTGAGCACTGCAGTGTAATCGAGATGCCAGTGATAATTCCAACCCGGCACGTCCATACTGGTGGGTGTGAGTGATTTTGCCCAGTCTGTAGGGATATCTGAATCCACGGTTGCGGGATTTGTATGTACCCCCGGTCACGTACACATAAATGTGTTCAAAGTGTTAGGTTTGGGTAAAAACGTGAGCTGTATTACCGGCATTCACGTCAAATCCACATGAGAGAGGGAAGTTTTACAACGCAGACACGGATATGTGTCAATGTTGTGGAGTAGTACACGGAATGTCCTCCGTGGCTTGCCTCCAGAGAATGGTGATGTACACAGTGGCAATTCATCATAAACACCACAGAAGTCATTCTATATACTCACACCACATGTTACATGAGACGTAGAACATGCAAACCCAGCTTCTCAGACCAGATGAATGATATAGCTTAGTAAGTCTATCTGCAAATGTCACTACATAGCTAGTGCTTGCACACTGTTATCCATCTGTATACTTCAGTGTTACTCACACAGAATCAATTTTCTGGTAATTCCTTTCCCCGTCCATGACATATATAATCATTACATATTGTGCCATTATTTTTCCTTGCATTGATCACTTATTGTTATGCTTTTTGTCTCTGATTTTTTTAAAACAGATTTTCTGCAGTTTGAAAGCACTTTGGCTTTCCTAGTTCTGATTTAGGGTGGTGTTGTTGCCTTGCTTATGAGCTATAATATCCTCCGCTAACTACAATAAGGAACTATTAGGATTGCCAAAAACTTTATAAACATAAAGGTATTGGTATTTTGAACTCTACTGGTCACAATACTTACTTTTTCCTAGCACTGGTTTTGCACCACCTTTAAGAGACTTAAGGCGCCTTGGGTTGAATACATCACTTCCTAAATTCTTGGTGCCACAATATTCTTTTTCGAACCTGCTATGATCTTTGCCTATCTCAATCTCCTCATTGACATATGATTTTGGTTGCTAAATGGTGACGTCTATGTTTACAACCTTGACGAAGACCTGTGGACGAAGAACTTGTTGACTTTTTCCAATGGAACTATAATTTGGATTATAACATAGAAATATCATCGATTAAAATAATATGGCACTATACTTCTTATTGAAACTGGTCTCAGACTACATACACCATCTTTGCAGGAGGACTCCCATCTCACTGTTTACACGTAAGGAATGACTGTTTGTACAGCCACTCCAACCACATCTTTGGGTAACAAAATGTACTGATAGTTCAGCAGCGCTTATCTAATTGTTTTTACTAGTCCCTAGTGTTCATATGCATATCTTACAAGTTTCTGTTTGCTTTGAGGATCAATTGTTGGATATGCAGCCGTATTCAAATTGCTTCCATTGCAATACATATAAGATTGTCGGGAGAAGTTTCGTCCATGTAGCTTTTTGCTTTTTTCTCTAATCTGGGACTCTCTTAAGGAGACACTTGTCACCGGTTACATGCATACTTAGTGCAGGGTTGCATTGCGTCTATCTGCAAGGAAGACTAGCAAACTATTTGGCAACAAGTTAAAAACAAATTAAGAGACATTCTAAACGTCCAGGTCATGACAGGAAGATGAGTCTAGGAGGAGACACAAGATGGGGTGGAAAGCAAAATCCAATAGGAGAGAGCACTACAAGACTGAACGCAGAAACGACTCCGCTACCGTTGAAAGCGGGCTCCTGTCTCTCCTAATGCCACGGGCCTTTCTTAAGGTAAATCTTGGGAAATTGGTGGATATAGTTAAAATACTCACAGTGTTAATGAGTGCATGCCACTAACACGGAATTTTCTAGGATGCGTTTTTAAACAGCTCTGTTATTTCTCTCCATCACATGAGAAACTATTTGCAACCTCACCGGAATTAAAATGGAGTTTTTTGTTTGTGTGAACACTGGACGTTTGGGCAGCAGAAGCACACTAATTAAATAAGAAGTAATTCAGACCTGTTTGATATATCTTTCTTTCGATGGGAGACAGTGACTCTCCAAGAAATAGCTGATCAAACAGCTCAAAAACTAAAGGACAGCATGCTTCTGGGGAACACTTTTTGTTTATCATGCTTGTATCATAGATAATAACTAAATATATCACAAGACTTTTAGCTTCTCAAAGTGTGATATATACGACACACCTCTGACCCCGTACTGTCCTAATTAAAGGCAATAGGATTAGACTGAATGCAGCCAACTGAAAATCTACATCCACATTTAAAACATGAAATTTTGTCCATGCCATAATCTTAACTGTGATTACCTATAAGAGGCCAAAGTCTTCTCTCACTTAAAGATAACTATCTAACTCTGTCACTAAAACTGCACATTCAAGCAACATTAGGCAAAGCAACAGCCTATAGGGAATTCAATTGGTCGTTTTACAAGGAGCCAGACATTATTCCATGCCTCGGTTTCTTTTAAAGGGGACGGTTTTTCAACTTGATAGTCTAATTCAGAAGGTTAAAAGCAATTGCTATATGATTTGTTATACTAACAGGGGAGGTTTTAATTAACACAAAACAAAAGGAAACAGCACAAAGTAAGAAAAAAATCTTTTGAGGGTAAATGTTAAATAAGAATAGAATTATGCAAATCGGTAGACGTGTCATAAAATTTGCTTCTCACACAGGTCTCCTGGGGTTACAGGCTTCTTCACAACCTTTCCCATGAGACCATCACTAAGCGGACCCTCAATGATTCCAATCTACACTAACCTATTGTGTGGCATAGCAAGATAGATCCCATCAAGTGAGATTAGTATCCTAACCACATCCTCAATGGCAATTTCAGACCATGTTAGTGCCAATCTATCCACTTTGTAAGGTCTTTCCTCCTTATTCCTATAGGAGGTGGGACATACGTGGGGTTACCACATAACCTCCCTTTAAGGGGATCTATTTATCTTAAAGTCATGTCCTTTTTTACAAAATGTAGTCTAACACCACCTAGGTTTACAGGCCTGTTTTACCTCAGGAAATATCAGGGACCACCACAGTAACACAACAGTGTAGATTTACACCACGCAGTCTCTCACTGGTCAGCTAACAGCGGCTGGTGTATGGTTTCCACTGTGAAGAGACAACTATCTCCATACCACCTACACCCTCCTCCTTGTCTTGCTACTATGAAGGAGAGTAATAATAATACCTTTTATCAGCACCAAGAGATTATTTTGTTTCTACTCTGTGCTATATAAATGTAAATATTATTTGTAAACTATGGCACTAGATGGTTATGTTATTCGTTCTCCCTTCAAAAAGACATTATGGGATCTACTCTATTTAACCATTCTCAGTGGGTTCCTGGAAGGACCGTTTGATTCTAAGTCGGAAAAAGGCTCAGGACAGGACTCCCGGTGTCAGAAGAGGAGGTGGCTCAGTTGGTGCAGCATTCGTTCACTCCCATTAGAGCTGCTCCACTGTCCTATTAAGATTAAGAATAGCATTCCAGTTCTGGGGTAGCATGCTACTTGCCGAAAAGCGTGTCATCGCCTCGTCAGGGGTAGTAAGCACTAGATAAATACAATTATAATTAGTTACAATTCCCATCTTACAAACATGGTGTATGTTACACCGGTGAGAAGGCTCTCCAATCAGATTAAGCTATCTTGTAGACAGACTCCAAGTGGCCACCTCTGACTGCAAGTGAATCCAGACATTGTGCTACTATCTTTTTTCTGAAAGCACTCAATCATCTTCCTTACCCACAGCATGGAGTGAGGAAAGAGTACTGAAAGAGAGAGGTCAGATGGCAACAAATGACAAGCACACTTACAATACCACTTATAATTCAGTAAAGCCTCTATTTTAAGACACTAATCTCAGTTGTAACACATAGATACACCTAAGCACGGCCATGACAATAAAGCAAATGGCAGATTCACTTCCTGCAACTATAAGGCACTGGTCAAAGTGTTGAAAGAAAAGTAAGGGTACTGTGAACCTGGTTACAATATGGGAGCTGTCACTGAGTGTGGGGACAGGGTCACAAACGTGTATTGAAATAAATAAATATTCTGTATTTTTTGTGTTGCTCTTTCACCTACAGGTTAATGTAAATAAAATACAATACACAAACCATAAATGAAAAATAAATGCAACTTAAATGTATCTGTGGGCAATGCATTGTATGGTACGAGAGTTTGGGTGGTTAATGCGATCACTTCAGATGTCTGAGGGTGTAACCAGACAGTCACTGATTTAAAACCTGGTCACTGGGAAAATGGTTACGTGTGTTTATGGTCCTAAGGAATCCAAGCCTATAACAAAAAATACGGTGAATAAGTAATTCGATTAAAAAATATATCACGAGAATAGGAGATAGCTTGCACCCAGTGTAAAACAAGCAGTCACAAAATGTGCAAAAATGTTTTGTTTAAATGTTTACATTGCTTTAAAAGGTAAGTGTTTTTAGTAACAAGATGATTTTATAGGCTTCCATTAAAAGGATAGATATCAGATTACATCAAGTAAAGGCCTACACTGCCTACCACACACATTTACATTTCTTTCAGGTAGCAGGCAACCTGGAGCGAAGGCTTGTTTCTTCTTTAGATGCAATCTCCTTTCTCTTACTTTACTGTAGCAAGTCCCTTCTTCTTCCCTTTCAATGTCAAGGAATTCAATCGTTCAGTAATGATTGCTTTTTAAATAAAAAGCATGTTTTGATGAAATAAACGTCGTTCCCTGCCCACTTCCATCTCTGCTATGAGGACCTATTTACTGTGCATGCCTTGTAAATAGTCTCACTTAGATGTCATGTAATGTATTCCTATAGGTTCTGTATCGATCCCCCTATTCCTGACCCTGTTCTGGTTAATAATTAACTAGCAGCCAACCCACGGTGCAAAAACCGTTATCTGATTAAGCCACACCACGGCACAGAAACGTGTTATCTGATTAGGTCATAACGCATGCCATCTAATTAGACAAACGCTATTCCTCCAGCCCCTGATAAGGCATACGGAGTTCTCAAAACAAATCAAACCTATGACAACCTGGGAAAATCCCTACGGCCATTGTTTTGATTTCACAGAGAACTTCAGTAAAGAATGTGCTAACGACCAGTTCGTATGACATCCTTATTGACGTATCTATGTCCATCCTTACGTCAATCTCGGCACCTTACAGGTATAAATATTACCGACATTGCCTTAAGCAAACACACGCGGTGGTGACGAGATCGGAGCAGCGAGACTTGCCGAAGAGGCCAGCACACAGCGAAGCCCACTGGCGCTGCCCCGCCTTCCTGACGCGCTGAGAACGAGACGCTGCTTTTCTCCTGCCGAGAAATCCAGCTCCGGCGCTTCCAAGCAGCCCTCGCAGGCAGCTGGAATATCAAGACCAGAGACGAGAGCTACCAGCCCTCAACCATTCTAGATCTCAGGTACAGAACTGAATAACCCCTTGCAGAGAATTCTTGAGTCAGTCACAAGGCAAAACAAACTTAACTTAACCTGCTACTTATCTACTCCCGCCCACGTATTAGGCTTAGGTCAGGTACACTGGGGTAGGCGTAGTTAGAAGCACCAGTTGAGTACGATTAGTCAAATGTATATATGTATGTATCTATTTTATCAATCTTAAATATCATATGGCATAGAAACCATATCAATGCTTTTACAGTATTATTTTATACTTCTGCTTTTATTGTATGCACTTTACTTAACCATAAGTATTGCAATAATATCGATTCATTTCTCTTGTACGAGAAAAGAGACTGATCAATAAATAACATCTTTTATTGAACACGCCCGTCTCTTCCTTTTCTCTACAATCTGGTGAAACTAAGAATGCACTGAACTGACTGAGTAAAATAAGTTGTCTTTTGTTTTCACACGACTCTAGAGATACACTCTTGATTAGGGGAGAGCAAAGTTGTCATGTTCTATGGTTGTCAGAAACTAAATCCCTTCTTGTCTATCCAGGGAGGTTAAACTCCTCCTTGCCTATTCGAGAACGTTTCTAGTGAACTCTGAGCTAGCTGGCAAACCCAAAACTTTAAGTCTAATATCGTCAGTAGAAGACCTAGTTAACCTCCGTCCTAGGTCTATACTATTGAAGGTATTATTCCAATGCGCAGAGCCTATTGGGATAATAGGAACTACACTACATGGCACCCAACGTTTGGATAGGCGATAAAACTAACGCAAGACATTAGAGTAACTCAGTCGTGCTTTTTCACACAGAACCCCTTTTTCCCCATAATACTCCAAAGACGTCTGGAGTGGGTGAAAGGTCATATCCGCCAAACCTCGCAGGAGGAGACTCCTATGTATGGTTCTTGGTTTAGTCAACGTTGAAGGATACACTGTTCCAAAATATTGTGCATCTAATCTTTGTTTCCATAAGAAACCTGATCTGCAAACAAACAGAATAACCTTCCAGTCGATAAAATGTCAGACAATGAAGAAGAAAGAGAGACAGCTAGAATAGCAGCTGAACTCCTAGCAGCTGATACTACTCTGCAGGAAAATGACCCGGATATAATACTCATCCCGGTCAACAAAAGGAAATCTATAACTTTAAAACTTATAGAAAATGGACTGACACCTAGAGGTGGCACAGTCATATTCGTAATAGAGGCACACGAATATCGGCAGACAGAGGTATTCTATTCATGGATAAACTTTCCAGCAGCAAACGCTGTAACAAAGGACTTCCACTATTACAAAACAGAGGAACCTCCTGATGAGTATACTCCTTTCGAGGAGGTGGAAGTACCACTCAAATTCCAAGAGCACCTGCTCTTGTTTAATGGCGCCCTAAAACATAATAATCACATCACCAGGCTCGGTCCACTAGGTAGACCAGGAGCAACGTGGCCGGTCCTAGCCGGATACACACCACATCCAGACATCGAAGGAATGTCTGCAGCAGCTCTTCTAGTACAACTAAAACAATAAATAAAAGTACATAGACAATTAGTCCAATATGTAATGCGGACTTCAACAATCCAACCAGCAATCAAAATTCCACAGCTGACCCCTCATCAGGGGAACACAAATAAAATTACACCACAGAACATACAGTCCTGCCTGGGTAAAGTACCAGCTAAACGGGAACAAATACCATTCTGGTTAGCACAAAAAATCACCCAAATAGAGGCGGTGTTTCCAGACACCACCCCGGTAGAAAAACACAGGATTCTGACTATCTGTCTTCCAATGGGAATCGCACCACACGTGGAGGACTGTGACACTTGGGGTACAGTCTTTGCTTCCATATACACAAAAACACATGGTGTACCATCCATGTCAGTAATACCAGATGTGCTAAAACAAATTCAAGATGAATACGGTCCAGAACCCGCTTTAACTCTTGGTATGAAATTACTGAAAGACTTCAAGCAGGTCTCGGCTATATTATTAGCCAACATAAAGGGAGAAGCAGCAAACGTGGCGATCCGCCAAAGGTTAAAAGAGACAGATATAGCAGACCAACCAACTGAAATTGCCAGAATCATAGAGAAATCCTATGAAGAACTAGGAAGAGATAGTCTGGGTGGAATACCGGTGAAACCCCAACTAGTTGAAAGTCCTGAAAAGGTATTTATAAAAAATAATTTGAACACTCAAAAAAAGAGCTGGGATGGAAATAAACAATCCAATCCTAAAGAAAAAAGATTCCAGTCCAGAGGAAGGTCTCCTTGGCGAAGAGAAAGATCTCCGAACCAAGGACGCAGGTCTCCCCAAAGTGAGCCCTCTGGGAAAAAATACAACCTTAGAAATAGGGATAATATAAAGAAACCTGATAGATATCAAGATATTGATACACGTCCCTCTCAATCTTTTCAGACTTCCTCGCAGAAATCGGAAAGAAGAGGACGATCAGAACAAAGGAAAGAGCACGTCAAGTCCAAAGACAAAGAACCTGCTCATCTGAATAAAAAATTACAATTTCCAAAAAAGAAGGTAGCCAGTATTAAAGTAATCAATAATGCCGAGAATACTGAGGACACAGCTGAAAAACGGAGAATGGGCTCAGACAATGCTAGACAGCGCAGCAGAAGTGAGCATAGCTCGCAAAGTCCTTATGAATCATCTGGAGACAGTGGACACGAATGAATATATTCAAGTGGAAACTGCAGACACCAGAGTTAGCAAACCTCACAAAATATATGAAATAACATTACGTATAGAGGGGGATAAGACTAGAAAAATAAGGGGTTTATTTTGGGATAATCTCTCCAAGGGCTATGACATCCTTCTAGCTGAAAAAGACTGGCCACCCGAGTTTGTCAGGGAGTGCCCTCATGGCGAAGAAATAATTATGCCTGCCTTCTCAAATCATATTCCAATTCATAAAAAATATACACTTGCAAGAAAGTGGGCAGTAGCTCTAGCTCCTGCTTTATATAAAAATCATGTAGGATGGGATGAGGACTCTCCTCCTCACAAAATCCAGTTAAAATCACAACCTACTGCACAGAGGCAGTACCCAATTAAGCAAGAAGCTAAAAAACAGGTAAAAGAGATCCTAGATCAACTTGAATACCAGGGGGTGATTGAAACTTGCACCTCACAAATGAACAACCCTTTGTTTCCTGTCTCCAAACCAGACAACTCATATCGTCTAGTTTTGGATTACAGACACCTTAACTCATGTTGCAAAACTTTTGCAGTGCAAAACTCGCATAGTGCTGCACTAATGAATAACATAGTGCGCAAAAAATACAAAACAACATTAGACATCTCTAATGGATTCTTTTGTCAAAATATAGCACCAGAGAGCAGATATTTGACTGCGTTCTCGGTAAATGGCTCGCAAAAAAGTTTCTGCCGTTTACCCCAGGGACACAAGAACAGCCCAGGATTATTCTCAACGAGAGTAACAGAATTACTACAAACATACGATGACGAGGCATTATCATATGTCGACGACATTTACCTAACAGATGATGACTTGGATACTCACTTGAAGAGAGTGAACACCATAATACTTGGGTTCACAGCAGAGGGTTACAAATTCAACTTTAAAAAATCAAGAATTGCCCATCTAACAGTCCTGTTTTTAGGATATGAATTATCAAGTGAAGGCAAAAGCCTGGCTGACAATTTCCTAGAGAAATGTACTGTACTCCAAGCTCCTAGAACACTAAAAAACTTACAATCAATTCTAGGCTTCCTAAATTTCGGAAGAACATACATTGCAAATTACGCAGAAAGGGTCAAACCCCTTTATGATCTAATAAAACCAGATTTTAAAAGAATCAATTGGACTCAAAAACACACAGAAATTTTGAGATCTTTACATACAGACATGTTAATTAAAACAAAATTAGAAACATCTTGTGATTCGAGTCATCCCAGGAAGATGCGGATTCACATACCTGACCTCTAATGAGGGAGAAAAGGTACCAATTGCATACAAATCACACTTGTACACAGAAGCTGAAAAGAAATTCAGTATTAAAGAAAACATTGTTCATGTAGTTCAAACGGCTATAGCAAGAGAAAAAGACAACGCTGATGGCAGACGTATCACAGTCAGAACAGCGGAGTCAGCCTTTGAGGCATTAACAACCCCATGTAATTTACCAACAACAGCGTTGAATCCAGAATGGATACAATGGGTGAATTAAATTACAACGGACAGAGTAAAATACTACTTTGATCCAGAATTAAAGGAATTAAAATATCTAGAATATGAAATGACATACCCTCTGCCAATCGACATTCGGCCCTTACGACAGTACGCCTGTGTAATCTATACAGACGGCCATGCTCAACCACCAGGGTGGGGAGAACAAGCATATAACCCCACATGTGAAATCAGAAAAGAAGTGTGGCACGGAGGGAAACTGAGACCTCTGCTAGTAAAAACACACTCAGTAGAAACAAATTCAGAAGAACAAACTGAAATAATAGCATTGAAAATGGCGCTAGATAATGCAGATCGCGAATTCCCGACACTTATAGTGTCCGATTCATATTACTGCGTCAAATCATATAACAACAATTTGCAGAAATGGATTCAAAACGGTTACAAAGATGACACAGGTGCAACAATAAAGCAAAAAGTGCTTTGGAAACAAATAGTTCTTTTGCAGAAAGAACTACCAAAAACTCACGTGATACACTCACTGAGTCATCAGCGTGATGGCGTTCACGTTGCAGGGAATTCATTGGCTGAGACAGCCACAACGGTAGCAACTGAATCGGCTTCCGTAGTTAGAAAAAAGCGTACAGTAAAATACATTGACGGTGAAACAGTGCTGGCGGTGAAAACGTCATCAAAAGGCGACTGCTCAGCACTACCGATCAACTATCCACTCAATTATACATACATAATCGATGCAAACTCCGTTCCTTTTGCTCGAATCCCTGGAGTGGGGGACAGAGTGATTCCAAACACGGACAGGAGAGGATTGTTAATAGCAGACGCACATATGGGTGAGGGTCTCAGACACCTCAAACTAAAAGATTCCCTGGAAGAATTACAATCAGTGTACTGGTGGCCAGGTATGAGCCTGCATCATCACATCTTTGTAAAGAACTGCCCAGACTGCAATAGAGATCGCAGTGGCGAGAGAAACGGTATATTACCATGGCGTTTCACTCCAGAATGGATCAACAATAAAAATGAATGCGTCCAATTAACATATAAAGACTATTTTCCACTTGTGATGTAGACCCCAGCATTTGGCTGACGTCTGGACTGTTATAAAAAGATTTGCGAGTCTATAATGGCATATACGCTAGAAGCATGCTACGTTTGGCTAAATGTTTTTTCCTCTTGCCCTAAAGCGTGTGGAAAAACATGGCCAAATGAGCATAGCATAGCGGGACTCTTCTCACTTCCTACCTGAGGGAACGGGATGGTGTAAAGAAAAAACCAAAGGCATAAAGTAATCTATAACAGCGAAGGTTTTAGGTTCGGGAGCTGGGTGGGTCAAACATCTAATAAGTGTCCAACGTAGTCTAAATAACCTGCCAAGAAATTCTCTGAGGGGATTCAGTCCGTACGAATTATTGTTTGGAACTAGAATGATGGTCTTAGATCTTGACAGTCAGACTTCAGTGGTTAAAGAAAAAAGCTTTGATATCAAAGATCGTTTGGCTATTTTGCAGGACTTAAACGAAACAAGGAAAGACCTGAGCAACATAAAGTTGAAACAACAGCCAACAACCACTGAAGAAAAACCACCTGTCCCAGCAAGACCTGTCTGGATTCCAAAAGTCGGGGATCTAGTCAGAGAAAAGATCGCGGTAAAGAAGGAATTTGGGCCTTCTTACAGAAAAGCAGTTCCTGTCTTGTCTATCAACGGGACAAGATCAGTAGTACTACCGCCCCTTGCTGGTAAAAAGGAGAACAGAGTTGTATCAATCGACCTGGTAAAACCACAATCATGTGGCCGATAACAAACAGTAGGCCAAGTGGACTCCCGATAAGTAGTAGAACACCAAGATTTGCTACAAACACAGAGGTTCAATCTAAGAGGCTACTCACATTTGGAATGCCAATAGAACAACAACAAGGACTATGCAACAATGCTATGGAACTTAAACCTCTAAAAACCTAAATAAATGACTATGCTGCTGCAACAAAGCACGCTAATAAAGCAAACAGTAATCCTGAAGCAATAGGAACAATAGACAGAACGGCATCTGGTTACTTCATCAACTTCAATGATTCATCTGAAGATCTGAGTGAATCAAAGGATCAAACATCAACAAAAACCTTTAAAGATAAAGCTAAGGAACTTTTTCAACATCTGAAAGAAACCTATCTGATTTCTCCATGGATTGAATTCTGGGTGGCCTTAGGTGCACTTATCCTCATGCTTTGGCTCATCATGGTACTATGTTTGGGACATTTCATTGAGGGAAAATATGCTAAAATGGACACAGCAAGCCAGAAAATCAACTTGGTCCTCAAACCACACACGTCGAGAAAAGAGAACTTTCTTCAGTCAACTTCACAGCCAATCCTATACCCGGTGGGGTAGCATGGGACAATACTGATTATGAAATCTATGGTCCGGTTGAAATCCTGAAGTATCCACATCAAATCAAGATCTCATTGAGTGACTTTGTAAAACCAAGCTCAGTTGCAGATGATTGGGACGTTGAAAGCATTAATAATATGATGTCTGACCTAGTGATGTCTGCTAAATTTACAAAACATGATTATTTGCAGGGTTCGTCTAATTATGATAAAATGTTCTGCTATAATCACTATAGTAATCATTATCTGCATAAATCTGCACAACCTAGAAATGTCTTAAATTATAATCAATGGGAACACTGTGCAACCCCTCCAAAAGGTAGCTCAAGAACTTTTTATGACAAATATTCATATTTTTCAGGGTTCAACACAAGTAATGCAGAAACATTTTATTTCAAATTATCGAATAAGACAGGTACAAAGACCATGCTTACAAATACTAAATTGATATATTCAGACTCATTTTTTGAGCAAATGAGTACATTTGGTTTTGATTACTGGGACAAAAATGTTGAAGTAAAAAGTGTTTGGGGTACAAAAGAATGGCAAGTACAAGGTATAGAAGCATTGTTTAGAGCCTGCATGATCCCAGAACAAATTATATTTTTGAATGACACTGTTCAACAAACTACCTGTCTTGGCCTAGCCAAAATCAAAGACTTAAACAAACCGTCTATTCCAAAGCCAACAATGAACAGTAATATATCTATAGATGAGGAGATAGACGTAAACCATATATTAAACCAAAACAGAACACATCCTGATTGGAAACAGTGGTTGATCTGGCCCACAGATACTAATAACTGTCAAGACAGATTCCTGAACAAAATCCAGGGGTTCACATTGACCAGGCCAGACCCTAGATATTCCCAAAGACAACACCCAGGGATAATTACCACGTACAGTGTGGGCAAGCTCTGCCTTCAATGGCTACAAACATCCACACTGGCAGAAATTAAGCAACACCTAACTTTACTTACTGATGGTGCTGACTTGCGTGATTTCATTATGGGACCGCGCAAACAGCGTCAAAAACGCTTCATAGCAGCCTCTATATATGCAGCTTATAACGAAGCCTGGAAAATAAGTCAAATTGAAACGTCAGAGAGAATGCGGGAAATTGACCGTATTAATTTGGAAAAATCAATTTCTGTAGTGGACAATGGGTTAATGACTCTGTCCTCCAGAATATACTCTTTGGACAGCATTGTGTCTTCAGCAATCGACATAATATCGCAAGACTTACTGTTGTTACAACACGGTCAGTCCCAATTGCGTTCTATTGTACAGCTTGGCTGGACGTTACAAAATCTGCGTTCAGGCTATGTGCCTTGGCGTTTAATCAACACAACGTCACTATTCAATATCTTTAACCTTACTGATAAACAAATCAGTATGGCACAGAAGGGTGCTGATTATACAATCCTGAGCATTGAGAAACTCGAGAGATTACCATTGACAATGTCAGAACGACCTGTCAGTGAATGGATAATACATGGGATAATTAATATTCCAATATCTACTTTCTGGTTTCAATACTGCCAAAAATATATACAGGCTGGCATGTACGAAAAATTGGGTAAAGGGTACATTAAGTCAACATGGAACTTGCCCTATTCACATGCATGTGTCAGTAATAAAGGCCGGAAAGTGTTTCTTAGTGGCAATAATTGTGCGATGTCACTAAGCGGTACACTTCTGTGTAATGGTATTAGTTTACACGGAGCCTGTGAAGGGTCCTCAAATAACCTTTCATGTCACCAGCTAGGCACACCTGCGACACAAATAGAACCATTCTTTAGGAGACTATCGAACGGGAGTTACATTATAATTGTAGACCGCAGATGTTGTAGTTTGGTGCCCGGAATACCTTATCTCATAACTACGACTGCGAAGGTCATGTGCTGTGAACGAGTATTGTTCCCCAGCGCAATGCCAGACAGGGAGGCAAGGTTATGGCCGAATTTGAAAATTGCTTCTATTCTAATTGATACTTTAAGCAGAATGAAAACAGTGCTCCTTCAGACGCCAACCAGGCTCACGTCATCAAAAGAAACGTATGATCTCCAAGTTGCAAGGACAACGGCAGAGATTCATTCATTGTTATCAACTAATTCCCCCATACATTTCGCAGAAATCCTGAACGAAATCTTAAATATTTCTGATACCAGTGGAGTCTCAAATGTATTTAAGACAGTGTTTTCGGGGGCTTTAACACCATTTAAAGCCATTCTGGGTATTTTTCCGGAGTTCGTCCATTCCATCTTTGGTGGACTTCCTCTCCTTTTGGGACTAGTGGCAGGAATCCTATTTTTGATCCTGTTATTTCGCTATGGCAAACCGTGTCACAGACAAAACACCTGCGACAAGGGAAGAAACAATCATAGCCATTGGATACCGGGACCGGATATCTAAAATATTGGGACTATCCCGGCTTAGAGACCTGAACATGACTTGGTTTCTTTCATTTAGACCAATGTGGCAAAGCTGTGTTTTACCTGTATTAAGGTGCTTGCTATGCGGAGAAGAATGCGTGTTGGACACCTGTCTGACGCTACAATCGGATGCGCTAATGGATGCAGAAACTTTGTTGGGTCCGGTCACGGCTCATGCATTGTGCTGTCCCCAGCGGCTACCAATCCTGATGACGGCATTCGTGGAGACTTCACCACTACGATTGAGGGGTAGTGAGGTTCAAGATGAAAGCAGCATCGATCAGGTACGACCTTCTGTCAGCTATGCTGATCAAAACATCAATGGAGGCAATCATGCTCATGAATGCATGGTAACATCTTTTTCCGAGCTAGTGGAACTCTCACAGGAAGCTGTTGACAGCTTTTTCGACAGTCTAAATAATATGATGTTCTCACCAGAGCAGAAATAATGACTTTTGAGCAAGCTAGCACACGGCGTTCCCATCACCCTGAATTTGGCCTTCAACTTTAATGATAAAGTAACATGAACAATTTTTCTCTCCAGCATGGACAGCAGATTTTTTCACAATCCCCAAAATATTTTTTTACAATTTTTCGGGACACTTATCTTCTGCTTAAAGTAGAAACTATTCTTAGAGAACTGAATTTCTATTTTAGGAACTTTAGAGACATTAGCTGCCCTCTAGCATGTTCATCAATATTTTATTTTGTGATGAAATGGTCTCGCATTTTTCTTCTGTATTAAGAGCCATTTCATGTGTTATTTTCACATTTTATTAATAATGATGTATGAATATGCGTGATTAATTTAGCATTTCTCTACTGCTTGAGTGCATATGGTGCATATGATTATTTTTTTCTCGTATATTACATACTTTTGAAATGCATATAAATGTATTTTGGGGTGGTACGGTATACACATACACTACTGTATATTTACTATGCCTAGATCTTGTAAATATGGACATAGTCTGCGTGGAGTGGGTGTAATGTATTCCTATAGGTTCTGTATCGATCCCCCTATTCCTGACCCTGTTCTGGTTAATAATTAACTAGCAGCCAACCCACGGTGCAAAAACCGTTATCTGATTAAGCCACACCACGGCACAGAAACGTGTTATCTGATTAGGTCATAACGCATGCCATCTAATTAGACAAACGCTATTCCTCCAGCCCCTGATAAGGCATACGGAGTTCTCAAAACAAATCAAACCTATGACAACCTGGGAAAATCCCTACGGCCATTGTTTTGATTTCACAGAGAACTTCAGTAAAGAATGTGCTAACGACCAGTTCGTATGACATCCTTATTGACGTATCTATGTCCATCCTTACGTCAATCTCGGCACCTTACAGGTATAAATATTACCGACATTGCCTTAAGCAAACACACGCGGTGGTGACGAGATCGGAGCAGCGAGACTTGCCGAAGAGGCCAGCACACAGCGAAGCCCACTGGCGCTGCCCCGCCTTCCTGACGCGCTGAGAACGAGACGCTGCTTTTCTCCTGCCGAGAAATCCAGCTCCGGCGCTTCCAAGCAGCCCTCGCAGCCAGCTGGAATATCAAGACCAGAGACGAGAGATACCAGCCCTCAACCATTCTAGATTTCAGGTACAGAACTGAATAACCCCTTGCAGAGAATTCTTGAGTCAGTCACTTGGCAAAACAAACTTAACTTAACCTGCTACTTATCTACTCCCGCCCACGTATTAGGCTTAGGTCAGGTACACTGGGGTAGGCGTAGTTAGAAGCACCAGTTGAGTACGATTAGTCAAATGTATATATGTATGTATCTATTTTATCAATCTTAAATATCATATGGCTTAGAAACCATATCAATGCTTTTACAGTATTATTTTATACTTCTGCTTTTATTGTATGCACTTTACTTAACCATAAGTATTGCAATAATTCCCGATATTGGTGGGACGCGGGCGGGAGACACGCTACTAGGCACGAATAACAGCACACACTCAGTGGAGAATGGGAGCATGGTAAGGCGAATATGCACACAAATTACTACAGGTCAACTGGCACATACACAGAGTCCAGGGCGCACAACACAGTAGGACTTAGGACCTGATGAGCGCATCTAGTTGGGGTCAGTTGGGGGGGAGGGGCTGTGTGATAAGGGAGGGAAGTACAGTCTAACGGGAGGGAGACATAAAGATGGGTTCATTTCTCTTTGTCTTGTTTATAAGGAATATGCTATGTAGTGCAGGCATGCATTGGTACAGCTAATGATCCTTTACCTTACTGTGAATGGAAGTTACTATTTTGCAATTGTTAACAATGGACATGATTTTTGATTTGACGATGACAAATGATGCGGCCGGCCCGAGAAGGGATGTAGGCGAGAGACTCTGTACTACTCCCTGTTTTTTCACAGGTTTAAATAAACTATAAATAAATTTAAAAAAAAAAAAGTATTGCAATAATATCGATTCATTTCTCTTGTACGAGAAAAGAGACTGATCAATAAACAACATCTTTTATTGAACCCGCCCGTCTCTTCCTTTTCTCTACAATCTGGTGAAACTAAGAATGCACTGAACTGACTGAGTAAAATAAGTTCTTTTGTTTTCACACGACTCTAGAGATACACTCTTGATTAGGGGAGAGCAAAGTTGTCATGTTCTATGTTTGTCAGAAACTAAATTCCTTCTTGTCTATCCAGGGAGGTTAAACTCCTCCTTGCCTATTCGAGAAAGTTTCTAGTGAACTCTGAGCTAGCTGGCAAACCCAAAACTTTAAGTCTAATATCGTCAGTAGAAGACCTAGTTAACCTCCGTCCTAGGTCTATACTATTGAAGGTATTATTCCAATGCGCAGAGCCTATTGGGATAATAGGAACTACACTACAGTCACACAAAAACAATAAGAGGGGCCGGGCCCCTTAAACACCAAAGGAGTAGGGCACCAAATAGACGCAGTCAACAGAAGTTCCCTTTTGGAAATTATAAAAATATTTTATTAAAATATGGTCAAGATACAATTTATTGTTATAAAATTCTAAAACAAGTTAAAAACATTCAAACATATATTGCACACAAAAAATATATACTCAAGTAATGATCTTGATCTAATGTACAGGCCTTTTATTGATGATTAGGAACTATTTTTCTTGCAGGTTCTCCCTAGAATCATCTTTGTGCAATCTATGTTTGAATGTTTTTAACTTATTTTAAAATTGTATAACAATAAATTGTATCTTGACCATATTTCAATAAAATATTTTTATAATTGTGAGCACTTGGCCTTTGATGGTGGTGGGGTTATGTTCTGGTGATATCATTGTCAGTATGAGTGTGTTTATTTTGGTGTACTGAGCTGCCCAAAAGGCAACTTCCTTTGACTGCGGTCACTTAGATGTCAAACACCCGCCTAAGAAAGGCATGTTCAAATAACTATTGTCATATCAGGACCACTGTTGAGGAAATACAGAATTTGATTGCCGAGAAGAACCGTCCAAAACAAGTGTGGATATATTAAAGATTTGAATGCAGAGAAGAACCGTCCAAAACAAGTGTGGATATATTAAAGATTTGAATGCAGGGAAGAACCTTCCAAAACACGTGTGGATATATTAAAGATACATTTGCGGCATTTTGTAGACGACTTAAACTCTCAGAGTCATCCCACTTTATCATCAACAGAAAATAAATAAACCGCATTTTCCATTGTCACCCTGCCTGTTCACGTTAGCAGGCGCGCGCGTGGGCGTGTGGCTTCCTTCTCTCAGCTGTGCTCGCAGGCAGTATGAGGAGGAAGAGGCGGCGGGTGCATGCGCGCGCCTCCAGAAGCAAGATGAACAGCAAACGGACTTTCGCCAGACCAGTGCGCCATCGATGCAGCAGTGGTGCACACAGTGGACAAGATGCTGGGAGTAAGTTATGTTCTCATAACCTATTTATTTCCAGTTCCTGAGCAAACATTTTGTTACAAGGACGAAACCTTATGTAATACTGGAATTTCATGCCGCAAAGAATGTGCAACATTTTCGCCATTTCACATGACACAACTTTTTGAGTGACTTTTGCTCACAGGAGACTAATTCAAATAAAAAAAGTCTTGCCAAGAGACGTCTTAGTCTTGCCGGTACCTCGTGTGACTTTTTGTGCAAGGGACCGGAGACCAGTGAAATATGTTTGCGTAGTAACTGTGGGACATATTATCGAGGACCGGTGTTAAAATTATCGCCGTTTTATCGGCAGGAAACCGCTGATTAAACGGCGATAATGGGCTTGATAATACGACCATGTTAATTCCCATAGAAGCCCATATTCTGGTGTTAACATGGGCTTCTATGGCAATTAACAAGGGCGTATTATCAAGCCCATTATCGCCGTTTTATCGGCAGTTTCCTGCCGATAAAACAGCGATAATTTTAACACCGGTCCTTGATAATATGCCCCCCAATTTCCACAAAAAATGCATATTTTGTGAAAATAATTTCGTAAGCTTTGCACATCCACAGAATTCGCATAAGGAGGGAGGAAGTGGAAGGTGTCTGGACCACCAGAGGGATGCGATCTTAACCACACATGGTGAAGTCAAGTGTGATGTGGGGGCTGTACGAGTAATCGTCAAGAGTGTCTCATTCCAAAAGCTTCACTGCCCATGCCATTTAACTGTATGCATGTATTTTCAATTCAAGAGCAGGTGGATTTAGTCTTCATACATTTTGATGTTTATTTTTCGTATGGTGTAACATAACATATGTATTTGTAAAGCGCACGATTACCCTGTAGTCGTCTTGGCACTGAATAACAGACTTTTATTGTTACCCAACTCAATGGTACTCATTTTATCGACCTCAAATGGATGAAAGGCTAAGTGGACCCGCAGGGATTTGAACCTGTGACCATGAGGTCGAACACATGACCCTGCATTTGTTGCTTTAGTCCACTGAGCCACCAGACCTGATGCCTTTGGATTCCCTATAATTTGGGATAACTTTATTGTCCAACAAAGTTATGGCGCCAATGCTGGGCTGCTGAAACAGAATGAGTGAACCTAATCCATACAAACTCTCTGTACCCTAAAAATCAGTGGCTTGACTCCTATCCAAGACAGGCTGCCTGGGTATATCCAGCAAACCCCCAAGAGATTCCTCTTGATTCCAATCCACAACTCCTCTACAGGTCCATAAAGTGCTAAACAATGAGACCTCTCAGCATATCTCAAACCGATTCTCTCAGAAGATACTTAAGACATCAAATATGAACTTCTTTAATTCAAATATACAAAAGTACACCAGAGACATCCCACACTTCCTCTCATTCAGGCAAAAATTAAAGATCAGGTTGTTCTCCTTTGATTAAATGTCCCACTCTTGAAACCATCTTGTGCCCACGCACTGAGCATTTGGAATATGCTGCGTCCTGAAAATTGTATAACACAATTTGATAATATGATGCATTTGTTCTTCATACAAAATACTATGGTGATGTTATTCTCATTCCAAAACGATGATTTTATTAATTGTGAATCCATTTGGATGCTCTTATGCAATACACTAAATCTCTATATCGTTTGTACATTTAGAATGTCTTGCATTGGCCACATATCTTTCTCGGTTCAGTTGGTCAAGTTCTGTCATTTGCTCCCCTCGACAGTAAGGTACCTCCACAACATATTGCGTTCTGAAGGGCAGTAAAGACCTGACAGTACCCATACACCCGGCCAATCACTCATCAGGCACTGAGGATGGGATAGTCGTACCTCATGCAAAACCTTCTCTTTTGATGTGTTTCAGGTAAAGTCGTGCAGATGTTCAATCTCACACTCCTGCTGCAAGACTGTTGTGCAATTCTAGTGTATTCTGCTCAGCATAGTAGCTCAGCAAACTATTATGCGTGTACCACAATCTGCTAGACAGCTATTGTTTCTTTCGTCACTCAATGATCATTCTGCCAGTCTGTCATGGCTGCCAAGAGGAGATTAAATAAAGATATTTCATAGGGATGGGCTATCTCTGTGAGCCTTATGCTTCCTGTCCATTGCATTTCTGTGTTGGTTACAGACAGGCTGATGGCATTCGTGTCAGTTCGCTGGTAACAAGGCGGCATTTCAGGGGCTTTTGCTAGTTTTTACTTAGTCTACACACCAGCAGTGTCTTCTAAAGTTTAAAAGCACAATTTAAGCTGGACGCTATGTTGGCTCATGGCTTTTAAAAGCATGTCATGTGAATGCTTGACAGTGAATTGGTAGGCACTGGCTTCTACGATCCCATCTCACTTCAGTATGAAGTAGACATGTGTCCTCCATCTAGCCATGCAAATGAGCACATTGTGCTAAGGGTACATTTGGACAACCTTTTGATCTTTGGTCATCTTCTGACCATGGGTATGGTGCAGATGGCAGCAACAAATACCACCATAGCGTTTTTATTAGTAGTTACTTGACTGTATAAGATACTCCACACACTTAGCAAAGACCCCCGTAATCGGGCCAGAGATTTAATTATGGTAAGGTATAAGGCAAAGTTTAAAAGTGTTTTAAATTTTTTAGAAAAATAGATAACATATCTTATAGTTAAATATTACTGTTAAGTTTATATAGTTATATAACATGTATAATAATATAATAAAATGTTACATCAATAATAACTTAATTTTAAATTAAAACACCATTATATTGAACATATTAAATTAAACTAAAATTATTTTTCTGAAAGTTAAGGGAAACAAATTCTTACCAAAAGTTAAAAAAAAATGTATTCAGTTTTTACATTTTTTTAAAGTGATGTACAGGATTAATTAACAATAATATAATGCCATTAAATACAATATCAATGTTTTATTAATTTTTAGATGTAAAACTTTTCATAAAATATTTAAAATGAATTGATAGCTATGTTTTATTTGTATATTCAAACAAGATCCACCTCTAACAGGTTTTTCTGTGAGCCAAGATATGACAGGCATACACAGTATTTGTTAAAATACCCCTCACACACCAAAAGGTCCCTTGGTGTCATGCTTCATCATCGGGGTCTTCCCGCCCCGCTGCGGGACGGGACGTGCTACGACTAGCGACTACGCTAGAGCACTTAGGTATTGTAAGTGCTATGTGAGGTGTATTGTTGTGAGTGTTAGTAGGGTCAAAAAGTGATAGGAAAAGTGAGGTTAAAAGAATACCTGGCCTTTTGAAAACAAAAAATTCTTTATTTCTCATATGCTGGTATTGTTAAAAATTGGTGTGGCGGAGAAAAACACAGCTTGTCAATTAGCTAGTTCTCCTGATGGTGTCAACATTTTTCGAGGCTACCTGCCTCTTCGTCAGGACGGGGTCAGATCCCTCTATCACTCACTAATGTTGCCATCAATGTGTGTTATGTGTATATACAGGTGAAACAGATATTTTAATACCTATGTGGTATGCAATTAATTTACAGTTAACAGGGCCCTAACAGTATTACTGATTTGTGGGCCTGCAAGATAAAATTAGAGCACGTAAATATTTCCTGCGCGCTTCCCAATGCGCGTTATATAAGTCACCTGTGGAGAGAAAAAGCATGGTGAGATATACGGTGACTTTGCGAGTATAGCGCGTCTCAATAGTCAAGACACATTAAGGTGCTGTGACCTGTGAAAAGAAAGACACTACAGGACATAACAGACATATAACAAAAAACACACACTCTATGTCGTGAAGATCTGCACTCAACAGTGATGGGCTCAAAAAAGGAGCAAAACAATGTGTATGGTAGTATATGTCAAATACATACTGAAATAAGTTGGAGACAATGCCCCATGAGCCGATCAGGAATGAGGGGTAAATGAAACTTCCATCTGTTGGTAAAGAGGGAGGGAACAGAAGCAGTATGCCAAGATTCAGTACCTTTTTTTGTGCTGATGGTCAAAGATTCTCTCCACCCTAAAAGCAGCTATGCCGTACTCACTCAACCTCGAGTTCTCCTCGCATCCTCCCTCGTCCGCGACTTCCGTGATGTGAGTCAGTGGAGCGGAGGATGTCTCTTTATACTCGATTTGATTGAGTAATGGACAACACCTGTGTTGGCTTGGGTGTGGTCATTAGGCCTGTGGGAACTAGAGCAGCACCACGCTATATAATCTCGCCACATAGTGGTGGCCATCTTGGAACGGTATATAGTCTTGGCAAATAGTGGTGGCCATCTTGGAACGGTGGTAATAGTGTGAGATAGCGAAAATCATGAGCGCCATGTTGGAAGAATTGGCGATTTTTTGAGGGAATGATTTGTAAATCCCAAACCTTATGACAGGTTTGAGTGTCCCGTACATATTGGATTATGGATGAATATTGTTATATAATGGCTGTATTTCTCACACAAGGGATTATTTAACAGGGTCGCAAAACGTCTATATTGTGCGCATGCGCCGGGCGGTGCATACGTGGTTGCAGGGGGATTATCTATCTTGATCGAGGTATAAATCATACATTTTAAAAATATTGGGAATGTCTCTAAAACAGGATTTTTACTAAATACAGGCATTCAGCATGCAGTGTTCCATGTGGCATGCAGGCATGCATTGCTTTTGAAGTTTTTTGTGCAGAGAAGTTGTATGAGGAAGAGGGTGAAGCCTAAGTTCATCTATAGCATGCAGAATAATGCAAAATAATGCAGTTGTAAGGAGGTTCATAAATGGCCTAGGGGAGCATTACTGGCACAATTGGGACCAGGGTATATCGTCGTTCAGCCCTGTAAGGTGTGTTCCCAGGCGAAACACCCACCGTTGTTCTTTTTCTAGGAGGTTTTTTTCAGATTTTATGGGTTCAATCACTGTCCAGTGAAGGTCCTGGATGCTGTGGCCCATGGTTAAGTAATGGGTCGCCATCTTGGTTGTTGTCCTTTTGCAACGTATGTTGCTCCGGTGTTCGCCAATGCGTATTTTTACTGGTCTTGACGTCATTCCGATATACTCTTTAGCACACGGGCAGGTGACCAGGTAGACAACATTGCGACTGTTGCAGTTTGTGAATGCACGTTGTTCCCATGTGTTCCCATTTGAGAAATTGATTGTTTTGCTTTTCCAAGAACAGAGCTTCACTAACCTGAAAACAGCCCTATGTACAGATATCGTTCTGTCCTGTCCCGATTTCCGCAAAACATTTGTGCTTCAGACTGATGCCTCAGACAGGGGTTTAGGTGCCATACTGTCCCAGCCCAACGAGAAAGGCATACTCCACCCGATCTTGTATATCAGTCGCAAACTATTCCCCAGGAAGGTGTCATATGCAACGATTGAAAAAGAATGCCTTGCGATTAAATGGGCAGTCGAAGCACTGCAATATTACCTCTTAGGCCGTCATTTTATACTGTTGACCGACCATGTACCTTTGACCTGGCTAGCCCTGCATAAAGATACTAACCCCAAAGTTTTGCGGTGGTTTCTTGCCCTCCAGCCTTTTTCCTGCAGCACATTCCACTTGCCGGGGAGTATGCAGAACAACGTGGACTTCCTATCACGATGTCCTTTGTCCGAATTGCCCGATCGTCCATTCTCTGGGGAAAGGCAGTGTGAGGGATTCGCCCCGACCCAACCCAAGATGGCCGCCGGGCTGGACCCAACCGGAAGCGGAGTCGACGTTCCAGTCATCCAAAAACAAGCAGGGCGAGCAACGTCCGCTTTGTGGACACAAATGGCCGGGTATGCAGAGCCGAAGAGAGAGGAGCAGGAGCGGGAGACAGACGAGCGAGAGGAGAACAGCGAGGACGCCACGAGGAGGAGTGACCAAGGAGAAGACGCCGACAAGCGCGAGGAGAACAGCCAGGACGCCACAAGAAAGAGCGACCAAGCAGAAGACGCCGAAAAGACCCCAGAGAACGTGAGCGAGACCGGACCCCTGAGGGAACCAGAGGAGGTGGGATCTCACGATACCACGGTCACCGGGGACCGTGGCAACAGGCGAGTGACGGGGGAGACTGTGTATTTGTTTAAAGGGTGGTGGACGGGCCGCCTGAGCACCTCACTGCGTCGCTAGCACGATACTCCCACACATAGGCACTCCACAGTTAGGGACGGGTATACGGTGTGCACACATCCCCTTCCCTGAGTGTACAGAGCGAACACAGAGACCCTGACGCTTGTGTTTTATTATTATTATTATTATTATTATTATTATTATTATTATTATTATTATTATTATTATTATTATTATTTATTTTTATAAAGCGCGATAGTCACCCGGGGGTATCCCAGCGCTAAAGAACCATGAATTCACCAGGTCGAAGGGGGAGAACTAAAGCAGAGAAAAAAAGGGGAGGGGGAGTACAGATTTAGGGAAAAAGATGGGTTTTTAACAGTTTCCTGAAGCGCAGGTATTGAGGTTCAAGACGTAAATTACGGGGAAGTGAGTTCCAAAGGCGGGAGGCTTGTACTGAGAAACGTCTTCCTCCTGCTCGGGTTTTCCTGAATCTAGGGATGTTGGAAAAGTTTTCTGCATTGGAGCGGAGGGACCTAGAGTTCCTATAGGGAGTGATGATGTTACTGAGAACAGGAGGGCCTTGATTCTGCAGCGTTTTATGAACAAGACATAGGGCTTTGAATTTGACTCTCTCCCTTATGGGGAGCCAATGGAGGAGTTTAAGAGCGGGCTTGGCAGATGATCTAGCCGGGGTGTTAGTGATGATCCGGGCAGCCGTGTTCTGAATTATCTGTAGTTTGGTGAGGGTCGCTTCGGGGGCACCCATGTAAATCACATTTACTTTTTATTTATTTTCTTTCCTTTCCTTCCCCCCCCCCCCAACCCCCTTGGTTCTGGAGGCCGGTCCACATCCTCATCACCGTGAAGCTAAGCCCAACCCGAAGAAGGGATCAAGAATGAAGACCTTGTGTGGGACGCCTATTTCCTTTGCACCTGACTTCCCATGTAGAGTACATGGACTATTAGTTTGTTTTCTTTCTGATGCAGTGACTATACAACCGAACCCTTCGTGCTTGTGTGAAGGGTGTTACTTTGTTCATGAGCCAACCAGAACACCTAAAACCAAAAAGAAGCAATAAAGCTGGTAAACCCTACCCCCAGACTCACTCATATCTCCATTTACCTAGGGACGAAATCCCCGACAAGTGGCTTCATAAATATGACTTGGATATTTGTGTTGTGCATTTACCACGTTCCGTGGGGCAAACATGATGCATGGTCCTCGTAAATTTACCCCTTAGTTTTATGTGAGTGCAAATCCTGCATTTTCGATCCCTGGTGAGTTTCACTACTACGGTTGGTACAAAGCCAATGGATGCACCAATGGCTGAGACGGACTGGCCTCAAGCGTCCTGTGACCTCAGTGACAAAGTCTCTGTTTATCTAGGGTGTGCTGCTTCGCAGGCCTGCCTGCAAGACTGGAGGTGAACTTCAGTATGGATTGTGGTGGACAGGGCTTCAAGGTTAACCCACCCTGGCCACCGGAAGGGTCCACCTGCTGGTGCTAAGAGACTAGGGCTTCTGTGGCCTAGCGAGGCCTTCTATGGTCTAATAGGGGAATGTGCTCCCTCGGGAGAGTGGTCTGGTCATGAAGCCTGATCCTGGTTCCCCAGTTTCAAATTTGGTAGCTCTGGCCATAGTGCTACATCTCTCCCCTCCCCCAAACACTTTTCTGCCCCACTGAGATAAACTTGCACTGCCGTCAGCTACAACCCAGATGTGCCCAGTTATGAACATCTGGATGTGACTCAGTTTTTGAGAGTGAGAAGTGAGTCATTGTGCTGGACAGTTCTGCTGGTTTTGTTATACTGAGGGCCAGTTTCGCAGCCCCTGCTAACAAAACCAGTCTCTCACCCCTCCAGCCTCCTGCCTCCCACCCGATGCCCATTACGCCAGTCCTGCCTTGGTGCCTGGGCCTATTTGTTTTCACAGTCCCACCCTGGATGGGGTACACAAGTGGCCCAGATGTCACAGAACTAGACACCTTGGGCTGCTTTTATTTATTATCCTTAAATACGGTAAAGAGTATTTTTGAAAACACCACATCCCTGAACACAGACAGAGCAGCATTACACATTTTATAAAATAAAATAAGGAAAACAGCTGATAAGACATTGAATGTTTTCTACAGTTATTTTTAGGTGTTGGCTAGGAAGCACTTGCGCTGTCTCTTCAAGACATGCTGTCCTGAGGTATAGATTTGAAGCTGTATCCACTCTCCGACCCTATTTTGTATTGGCTTTTGTGACTGTCCTTTGTAAATGTTGGGCTTTCATTTGTTATTAGGCTTATTAGTCCCTCCTTAGTACCTTCCTGTCTCCTGTTGTTACCTACTAACAGGACTGCCTCTCATTCATATCTCCCTGCACTCTACCTTTCATTAAGAGTTTTCGTGCACTATTTACTTAATTCACGTCTTGCTGAAGCAGGAACGTCAGAGCGCATAGAAATGACACCCTTCTTGTTTGTATTTGCAGCAGCGCGCCATGCGTGCTTTCGCTTTAATAATGCCTGCCACTTACTTTAAATACACTCGTGGGATGCCAGCTTCGAAGCCAGTGGTTGTTTTGTGCTCCCCCGGCTGGCTTTGGCAATGGCGGCCGCATGTTTATTTTGGTATAGCACTTTCCCTTTATTTAGTTTTAAAGCTAAGGATAGTTATTTGCATAGCTGCTAGTAGTAAAATAAATGTTTTGAGGCGTTGCAGCATTGCACGTACATGCATACGAATAATGATAACGCACTTACTGTTATATACTATATATACATACTTACATTTAAGGACTGGGCTAGTGGTGGAAGGTTGAAGGCCTCTTTTGAGTGTAGTGAGATATTCATTTATTTGAATTACATAAGGAAGAGTGTGCCCCTGATGTGATTTGGAAGACATTTATTTCCATGGAAGACTTCCGAGTAGTCAAAAGAGTTAGAACTTTGAGGGAGCACATAGGAGGGCAAGACAGGGCTTCTCGCAGTGAGAGGATGATGGTTAGCTGATCTCATGGAATGAATAGGGGTGTTCAAAGCCACTACCCGTTCGGTGAGGTAGAAGGGAATGACTCCGAGTTGCTTTGTGGGCTAGGCTTGAAAGACTCTTGTAATTCACCCTATGTGTGACTGATGGCTCACTATTTTGTGTGGGTTTCCTGGGGCAGGGGGAGCGGTCAGACCTTGTGTGCTGTATGCCATGCCAGAGTGGTCACCACATTAAACAAATACTTTCCTATTTCATACAGTAGTTCTGTGAATTGTCAGAACTTGTTTAGAAACAACCTTTGTTAAGCTTTAAATTGTTAGTTTGTAGTCAGGTGGCTGACTGTGGTGAAAATTCTACTTGAACAATTATAAATTGTTATACTTGAACAGGTATGATGAGGTTTAAACTGGATCCATTTACATCCTATCGGTTGTTTATTGTGTATTATTGTACATATGATAAATACAGAATGTATAAAATAAAGAATGTATGTAATTAAGAAGGGAATTTGTACTGGTTGAACATAAATACTAGTTTAAATCAATATAGACTAATAGGTCCCAATTCTAAGGTGGAGCTGCAGTGAACTTAGATGTTCTCCATTTTGTTTCCAGCCTATTCCAAAATCCAGCTGGACAACGTTCATTCTTCTTGGGGGAGGGGTTTTGTCACCGTTTAAACCTTTTTCTTTGCAGTTAACGACTGCATTGCCTAATGCTTCTAACTGGGTCCCAGTGAAACTATCTGTAATTAATAGAGGTGCAGTGAGGCAGTTCAGTTCAATAACCGCTGATCATGTGTTTGTAATTGTTTTTTGAGGGCAGATTTTGTACATTTCTTCATGAGTAGGTTTAGAAGGGTTGGTGCAGTTGGAAAGAGATCATAATAATTAGTACGGGAACTCCTTGTGTTCTGTGTACATTTTAAATTCTTGCTTTGTTTGCTGTGTTTACTTGTATATTGTGATTTTCTTTGTATGTGCTTTTTTAACTTTGAATTTATTAAACAGCGCTCAGTATACAAGGTTGCTTTTCACAAACATAAACAAGCATTAACAGTGGAATAGGTCTCGCATTTGCGAGTCTTTGAGCTACTGGCATTGTAAATGACAACTCTGTAGATAAAGGTCTATAGCTAAGTCAAATAAACTATACAAATAAATTTGAAGGAAAAACGCCCACTAGTTCATTTCAATCAAGTATGACATAAACATGACATATGTAACAACACATCATTTCAACTTGAGTATTATTTTATTTTGTTGTTTCGTCATGTTTTCTTTAAAGTATATATTTTTTATATTTGTCTTAGTATATAAACAGTCATGTCAAAAAAGGAAATTGTTTCATTATTACAAAAAATGATTAAAAAGACAGTACACGGGGCGTGGCTAGCAGCCAAGAGAAATGGCCAATGCTTAGAGGAGATCCGGGACAGGATCGCTTCCAGATTAATCCTGACAAGTATCCGCAGTCTAAAGTTAACCCAGAGTCGCCGTATAAACATCGGACACAGTGCGCCCTCCATTGACCCGCCTCCGGATCCCGGGAGTGACCCACAATGTGCCGGACGTTCTCTGTAAGGTGAGGCCTACAAGTCCCACGGAAGCCGCGGCCCCGATTAATGAGGGCGTCCCACGGAGGTGCACACAGGACACTACTAGGAGCGGACTGCCGAAGACGGACCCGAGACACCAGGGGAGGCGGAGGTGCACCGGCCGCCGCCCGTCACCTGCAGGAACACACTAAGACTTGGGGGGCCGCAGCGGAGACCTGAGGACAATTCCTCCATCCGGGGCAGAAGAACGGCCGGCCACGTCAGACTGCGGCCGACATTTCAGAACCTCGGGCGGATGTGATCCCCGCGGTCCGGGGAGGCGAAGCAGGGTCCAGGGCCTATCGATACGGTAATATCTCCCGCAATTGTTGCCTCACAGGACAAAACGTTGCAGGCCTCAGCGAGCATTTGCGCTGTGACGCATGTGAAGGGCCTGGACATCTGCACTGTGAGACGCGAGGAGGGGCCTGGGAGTGAGGGACTCCTTCTTGTGCCTGGAGGCGTTCAGTGCCGGGCCTTGGGACTGATGGGGTTCTAGACGCCCCCCAAGCTCACTGACCTTACCTTACCTTACTCTTCCTTCGCCCCTGGTGTTGCAGCAACTGTGGACTATACTCTTGCAGCCCAGTTCCCATAATACTGTCTAACTGTGGATCGCCAACCGGTAGCTTGTTTTACCTGAAGTCTGTACAGTTGAGGCCACAGCCACCAGCAACATGGGTGGTAGGGGTCCCCGTGCGAACCAACAGGGCAAACTGGACCAATATGCCTATACGAAAGTCTTCCCGCCGCTCACAGGCAAAGCAGATCCACCCAAAAAGGATGCAGCGGCGCAAGGGGACCCATGGTTACTCTGGAGGACATTATGGTGGCACTAAATAGCGTTCAAACGACAGTGGGCTCCATCTCATCAGACATTACCTTCCTACGTGCCGACTTCCACAAAATGACGGCAAGAATTTCTGACGTTGAACAGGTGACTACGTCCCTCTCTAAGAACTCTGCGTTCCTTATCCAGAAGGTCGAGCGCTTGGAAGAAGAACATAAACGGATGGCGGCAAAGCTCGATGAACAGGAAGGACGTTCCCGCCGCAACAAGGTTTGAATTACTGGAATCCCGGAATCGGAAGGCGGCCCTGCAATGGACTTGTATGTAGAGGACCTCATCACGTCGCGCTTACAACCGAAGGGCCTCTCTGCCTTTTTTTCAGTAGAACGGGTGCACAGGGTGCCGGGTAGGCGCCCAAAACCTGGAGCACCTCCGCGACCAGTGATAGCCCGCGTCTTCAATTTTACGGATAGAGACGTCATATTGGAAAGAGCCCGGGTGGCACCACCAGTTAAGGTTCACAACTCAGTCGTCACATTTTTTCCAGACTACACAGCGGCAGTTACGGCGAGGCGGAGGAGCTTCATGGAGGTAAAGAAGGCGCTGCGGGCCCGTGAGCTGCAATACTCCATGTTATTTCCAGCTAAATTGCGTGTTGTGGCAGACGGCAAGACGTGGTTCTTCAAATCACCGGAGGAAGCACACAACTAGCTGGAGGGTTGGAGAGTGGCGGGAAAGGACGGCAGACCGCCTAGAAGTGGATGACCTCGTGATCGACATGATAGCCCGGAGAAGGATGGTGCTGCCCAGGACGAAAGCGCCCCTTCGCAGGAGAGACTGAGCGACGTGTGGGCTGAATGAGGACCTTGACTACTTTCTGGGCGTGAACTACACGGTGACTTTTTGCTGAGGCAGACTCTGGAGAGTGGGGAGCTGTATCCTCCCTGCTTCCCGCTCCCAAGCGTGCAAGTACTGTTTTCAGGGTTGGGTATTAAGCACTCTGCTCAGTTGGGGTGGCGGGCAGTTTTGAGTCCGCAGGGCAGGGAGGCAGGGAGGGGGTTGGGGAGGGTGGGAAGGTTCTATGTTCATTCATGCAAAAGTTTTCTTAAGTATATGCATACAGACAGCACGGGTGTAATATGTATCATGGAGCATGCTTCTTATTTGATCCTATTTGGGGACGTTAGTATGGGCAGAAATGGCGGAAATGTCAATGTCCCAGGTGCGGCGGGCTGAGCCGCTGAGGCACACTGATACCACACAACTCACTCTCTCGCTACTAACATGGAATGTGAGGGGTCTGGGAGACAAAATAAAGAGAGGGATAGTCCTGCAGAGTATCAAACGAACAGGTGCAGCAGTGATATTATTACAAGAAACACACCTCACAGGTACAGCCACTAAAGCTATGGATAGATGGGGATACCAAATGGTCGTACATTCAGCATTTACATCAGGCTCACGTGGGGTAGGCATACTAACGAAAAAGCAATTCCCACTGATAGTGCTTAGTACCAAAACGGATACCCAAGGGAGATTTGCAGCGATCAGTGCACAGTGGGAAGGCTGCCCCATTAATATCGTGTCAGTGTATGTCCCCCCGGCGCTGCATAATGTGGCCTTCCCGGACCTCAGTCACTTTCTACTTAGCCTCCCTGAGGGAGAACTCTTAATAGGCGGGGACTTTAACGCGACCCTGCATGGCACGATGGATAGAATCCCGGAGAGGGCGGGTGTAACTGGTGGAACGCGATTACAGAGCTTTCTGGAGGCAATGGGCTTAATAGATCTTTGGCGACAAACCCACCCTACAGATCACCCATATACATATCATTCTGGAGTACACAACAGCCTCAATAGGATTGACTATTTCTTGGGATCCATGGGTAGCCTGCAGAATATCAACACCATAGAAATCAGATCCCGGGGCATCTCCGACCACTCCCCGCTCTTCCTCAAGTACATACACTTCCAACAAACACGTCGCTGGATGTACCCAATCCACCCTGGCTACTTACGCATACCCCACATTAGGAGAGAGCTTAAAAAAGGGACTGACCAATATTTCCGCGAGAATATGGGCTCGGTTACTTCACCCACCACCCTCTGGGAGGCCTTCAAAACGGTCTTAAGGAGCAGGGCTATCTCACTTATAACAGCACATAAGAAGGAGGGTCAGGCAGAATTACATAGCTTGGAATCCGAACTAGATGCAGCTGAGGACTCACACGCTAGAAGCCCCACCCCTGACACAGCTGCTGAACTCAAACACCGACAACTCGCACATAAAGAGCATCTCACCTCCCTGTCCCAACAACAAATACAAGCCATGCGCTATAAGATATATGAGGTGGGGGACAAGGCAGGGAAGTTATTGGCCTGGCTGGAAAGGAAGGAAAAAAGCAACAGATGGATATCGCAGCTCTACACTGGGGATGGCGATGTCACTGCTGACCCGCGTGCGATAGTATATACGCTGGCACACCACTACCACACGATTTATTCTTCCGATTCTGACATGACTGAGACCGAGGCGTTAACCTATATTCAAGATCTAAACATGCCTAAACTGACACCTGAGGCAGTTGCAGAATTAGAGGGCAACCTAACATTAGATGAATTGACGGGGGCTATAGGGGCACTTCAGTCGGGTAAAGCGGTGGGACCAAATGGGATCCCAGTCGAATTCTACAAAAGTGTGGCGGATCACTTGGCACCTCATATGCTGCAGATGTTCCTTGACAGTCTGGAGAGGGGCGAATTGCCCCCGGACCAACGCACTGCCACAATTGTAGCAATCCTGAAGCCCGGTAAACCAGCAGAGTTGTGCTCATCCTACCGACCCATTTCCCTTATGAACGCAGAGGCAAAAACCTTGCCGAAACTACTGGCCAGACATCTCACGCCACACCTCACAACACTTATACACCCAGATCAGTCTGGCTTCATGCCAGGCAGAAACACGGCATTGAATCTACGCAGACTACATGGGGTAATGGCCCGAGCAGAACACATAGGAGAACCGGGCTGATACTCTTGTTAGATGCCCACATGGCCTTCGACATGGTTAAGTGGCCATTCTTATTCGCGGTACTGCAACACTTGGGGTTCAGCCCCAAATTTATATCATGGGTCCGACTCCTCTACACCAAACCATTGGCACATGATACTGCTAACGGTCACATCTCACGCGACTTCCCCCTGGCACGCGACAAGGCTGCCCGCTGTCACCGCTTCTTTTTGCCCTGGCGCTTGAGCCTCTGGCGGCGTGGTTACGATGGGAACCAATGATCAAGGGCATTAAGTGGGCGGAGGACTGGGAGGACCGAGTATCTCTCTATGCCGACGACTTGTTACTTTACTTAACCCTCCCAAAACGCTCTATACTGACCCTCCTAAATGTATATGCAGCCTACGGTAAAGCCTCAGGATACACTATTAACTGGTCGAAATCCACACTCTACGTACTACAGGGACCTCCGCCACTCCTCTCTGATAATTGCCCCCTTAGGATGGCCGGCAGCTTACTCAAATATTTGGGGATTCATATCACCACTGAAGATAAGGAATTTTACGCAAAAAACCTACAACCCCCACTAGAACGGCTTAAAAGGGACGTGCGCCACTGGGAGCAGCTACCACTCACATTGTTAGGAAAAGCAGCGCTTTTCAAGATGATGGCGCTGCCTCGCTTCCTCTATGTTCTCAAGAACACACCGTATCAGGTACCACCCCCCTATTTCAAAGCTATCAAAGCCCAGGTTTCCAATCTCTTATGGGGCAACAGACCGCCGCGCATTGCACAGACCAAACTGGTGAGGGGGTGGTATGACGGCGGAATTGCGCTCCCTGATACACAGCTCTACTACTGGGCAGCACAGCTAAAGGTGGTTAACCACTGGCTACATGTCCCGCACTCAGATCCGGCATACAAGGCAGATCGAGCGCAGCTCGGCACCAGCACCATGCTCTCTCCCCTATACGATAGAAGCCTGGCTTTGACGAAGATAGGACCCCTAAGACACACGCTGCTTATATGGCATGCTGCGCAGACAAAATTGGGATGGAGGGGGGTATTAACGCGACTTACTCCATTATGGGACAACAGAAAATTGGGTAAACTTCGCAACAGTAAGGGCTTCACCCAATGGGATGAGATAGGAATATCGACTGTGGGTGACCTATGGCGTGATGGGGAGGTGCTCCCGTTTGAACGTCTCCAACAGCTATATGACATGGCACCCTCTGAACACTACAGATATACACAAATCAGACATGCCCTAATGTCAATACTTCCCCCTGGCTCAGATGTTCCGGAGGCATCACCCCTGGAAGATAGACTGTTGACGGAATATATGCCTAAACAGGCTACGTCATTCACTTATAGGTGGAACTGAAGGTACATTCTACCACACGATCTGGGACTGTCCTAGGATAGCAACTTATTGGGCCCCAGTGATGCGGAATATGTCTCAGGTACTGAAGATTCCACTACTACCTAACCCTCGTAGGTGTTTGTTGAATATATGGGAACCCAATGGCCTTACTCGCCATGGGCAAACCTGGGTCACACTTGGAATAGTGATAGCGAAAAGGAACATAGCGCAGAAATGGGGTGGGGCAGAGAGGCCTTCCCTCTCAGCATGGTGCATAAACATGGAGGAGAATATGATAACTGAACGGGCAATATTTATTAATAGAGGTTGCCCCAAAAAATGGTCTCAAATTTGGGGAGCCTGGAATGAGTATAGGGGGGGGTATCTGTGATCCGCCTGTGGAGACTGAAAGTGATGGATCAGATGAAGATGGGGAATGAAGGGCGGGGAGAGATGAGGGAGGCGGGAATGTTACTACTGACGCCTAATTGGAGACATAGATTCGATATGCTTCATATAGAACTGTACACTGCTACATTTGAAATTGTTCCGAATCTACTGTATGCTGTATTGTTGCACCTTGTTGCTGTGATGAAAACAATAAAATGTTTATAAAAAAAAAAAAAGACAGTACACACAACTTATAGACAGATATTAATGGAGGCAAGGCGGTAGTGAGAACTATGCGCGTTTCGGCGTTATCGCCTTCATCAGGTCCTCGTCTTTTTGTACTGTATGAAACCAAGCCCAATGGGGCCGGACGTCAATTAACGGCTAACGAAGCGAGGCAGCTAAGTGATGTTCCACAAGTGTAAATATATATTGATGAAGACAAATGGTGAAGGTACACTGGTACAGACACCTCAATGTGCTGTTTTATCGTAGAATTTCCAATTTATTTTCTGTTTATTGTCCCTGAAGAAGTTTCTATTGTATTATCGTATATTATACTGGATCGTCACGATGATAGCCAGAATCTGTAGTGAGCGCATACGAGGGCCAAAGGAAATATTATTCTATGGTCCACCCATCCTGGGCAGTTCAAAAGATAGATAAGACTGCCACAATACTTAAAACGGGCCAATTCTGAAGTATGAAACACCGTAATTAAATAGTTGCAAAGGAGATCCAATTTCTCCGGTCGAGTTGGTATCTAATCTGGATTCTGGAGCGCCAGCCGTCAGTGAGTGCGGAACCTTTTATCTGTGTTGGTTTTGAAAACAGATAAACAAAAGGCATTGTCATTAACAATGCCAATAGTTTAAAAGTTCGCAAATGCGAGACCTATTGCATTGCAAATGCTTATTTTTAAAAGCGCCAAGGTTTGGGCACAGTCTGTCACAAATTCCACACCTGTAATGCTCTTCCTTCCCTGTGGCGTCGTCAGTCTGGGTGAGCCCCAAAATAAAGAGCAGATGAGGTCAAGGGTGGTGCCGAAAATGCATCCTGATGTGACCATTGTGTTGTTCACAGTGGGGGCAGGCAAGGGGCCTCGTCACTAAGGGCCAGATGTAGGAAGCCTAATACCTGTCGGTAATGGCCGAAATTACCGAATTTCGTCCGTTACCGACCGGTATGGGGCTTTTCAGATGTAGGTGGCATTTTTTGTAGGATTCGGAATTTTACCGAATCGGTAATTTAAGCATTCAGTAAAATACCAAATTCTTAACATACCGATTCGGTAAATTACCGAATCCAGGATGTAGGGAGCACTCAAGTTAGTGCATTCCTCAGTTAAGGATTTGTTATTTACCACCAACTAGAAGTTGGTGGTAAATAATGAAAACCTTTGAAAAAGCATTTTTTCTGCTTTTCCAACAGTGCCATGTTGCAGACACACATGCCCTTGGGGCATGTATGTCTGCAACATGTGCACCCATACCCAATTGAGGGGTGCAACAGGGTGTCAAAGTGACACCCTGCCACCCTTCAATGTTTCCCCCTTTTACCGAATCGGTATTTACTGATTCGGTAATTGACATTTATTCCTATGGGCCTCCAGGCCCATAGGAATGAATGGCAATTACCGAATCGGTAAATACAGATTCGGTAATTACCTAAACTTACCGATTTGGTAATTTTTAACGAAAAATTACCTACATCCCATTCACCTGTTCTTAAATACCGAATCGGTATGATTCGGTATTTAAGAGTCGGTAAACTGGGATTACCTACATCAGGCCCTAAAGGAGGTGTAAATCACTGCAGCAGCAGGGCCACCAAAGGAAGCTGTTTTTGCTGCTGATTGATTACTCCTACAGTGAAACACTTCTCCTACAGTGTTGTTGGGCATGCTCCTGGCCTCTGATACAGAAGGGTAGGGGGAGGAGGTTGTGGCAACTTCAGAGGCCTTCCTCAATCTGCATCACACAGGGCTGGACCATCACGCAATACTTTTTACATTCAGACCATCCCTGCCGTCATGGGACACATTTTTAAAATAAAGAAGTAGGGGAACGGACTGAGTTAAATTTAAAAAGTAGGGACACGGCGTGCCCTTCCGATCCCGCCCACTTCTACCACTGAAGGCAGGGGATCCTGCCGAAATGCGTCATAGCCCTCAATTGAATGACAATAAATTAATTTTTGGAGCAAGATATCTTGGTCGCTGTGTTTTATTTATTTATAAAGTTTTATGTAGCGTGAACTTGACCCAAGAGGGTAACAGAGTGCTTTACATTTAGGATTGTAGCGTTACAAGTTACATCAGATACAAGAGCATAGTAAGGTACAGTACACATAAACAATGATTCAATAATTCGTAGGAGGGAGGGGAGGAAGAAGTAATAGCGGGGAGATGAGGAGGAAACAATGCCCAATGTCCGGCTGGGTAGGTGACGGTCAAGGGGGAAAACCAGGGCCAATCTCCTCATCAGCTGTCAAGCTGCTCCACCGGTCATCCGCCATGTTGCTCAGGTCTCAACGTTCAGGAAACACCAGTTTTTAGTTTATTTGATTTGCAAAGGTTATATAGCGCTATCTAGACCCGGAGGTATCAGAGCGCATAACCAGGGGAACATTGCATTAAAATGTACATCAAAAGGATTATAGGGCGCTGGCTAGACCTGTAGGTATCTGAGTGCTATAACAGAGGAACATTGCGTTACAAATTACATCAGTTACAATAGCATAGTAAGGTACAGTAAACAAACAACGAAGTTGAGAGAATTTATAGGAAAGGAGGGGAGGAAGGAGCCATAGCAGAAAGATGAGGAAGAACTGTGTCCAATGTCCGGGGATACAAATAGAGAGGGAAAGGGGAGACGTGGAGAAAGAAGGGAGAGGACGAGAGTGAAGACGGAAAAGAGATAAAGGGAAAGTCAGCCCAAAGACCGAGTGGGTAGGTGACGGCCTGGGAGATAATCCAAAGCCAGTCTCCTCTATAACTCTCCAGGAAGCTCCAACGGGTAACGAATCGAAAGCTGGAAAGAAGGCGACGAGGAGAAAGCAGGGCGCCAGAAATACGACGGGGGGGCGAGACAGGGAGAAGGGGAGAAACTGTGCCCAAGGTCCGGCTGGGCAGGTGACGGTCAGGGTCAGGGAATGAACCAAGGCCGATCTCCTCATCAGCTGAACAGAGCAGCTCCACCGGGCGTCGGACAAAAGGCTAGGACTCCGCTGTCAGGGTATAGATCATGTGTACTTCGGGCGAGACAAGTAGAGAGGGAAAGGAGGAGAGGGGGAGTGAGAAGGGAATGGATGAGGGGGAAGATGGAATAAGAGATAGAGGGAAGATCGGCCCAAAGACCGGAAGGGTAGGTAAATGCCAGGGAGGAAATCCACAGCCAGTCTCCTCTATAGCTGTCTAGGAATGTCCCACGGGCATCGGTCAGAAAGGAGGAAAGAAAGGAGAAAAGGAGAAGGCAGAATGGCAGAAATATGCAGGGGGGAGGGCGAGACAGGGAGAAGGGGAGAAACGGTGTCCATTGTCCGACTGGGCAGGTGACGGTCAGAGGATGAAACATGGCCGATTTCCTCAATTAGCTGAACAGAGCGGCTCCACCGGGCATCGGACAACATGCTCGAACTCCGCTGTCCGGGTAGGGGTCAAGTGTACTCGGGGGAGTGTTAGAATAGTGCGGGGGCCATGGACCGAGAAAATTCCAGACGTCCTCTTGAGGTCAGGCACAGTCCTGGCAGGGTTTTGTGAGTATAAGTAAAAGATCAGCAAGGGGGGAAAAAGTCACCACTGTCGGCCGTGTTGGGGACGGGCATCCTAGGCTCCTTTTCCACACCGTGAGTGTGCCGAGAATGGTAAAGGTTAACAGGGAAGGAAGGGCCAGACTACAATAGTTCTTAAAAAGAACACTAGATATCACCATTGCCCTCCACGGGTGGTGGAAGGGGGTATGACGAGGTCAGACGATGTCAGCCTTGATTTAAAAAATGATTTTCCCTTTCTGTGATTACTGTCTTTGCCTGTGGTTGTTACAGTTTAAAGTTGTAGTTTGACCTGCCTGTGATTGCATATTCTATCACCTGTTTTGTGTTTTAAACTTGTGGTTTTCCCTGCCCATGATTGCTTCCATTTAACGTGTTGAATTGTGGGATTTACAGTCCAACTTCTGTAGTTTTACACTCCAAATCTTCAGGGCTATCTCCAAATGGAAATGATGGGTAGTCCCCCACGACTGGTGATAATTCCAACCCAGTCCGGGTAATCCACTCCAATGAAACACGTGTCGGCTGGCGCAATAAATATTATTGCTGTACTTACCAACTGTCCCTCGTTGTTGTTGTATAATCAAGATCAAAGAAATGTATTACAATTTGTATCAAGTTTGTGTGTGCTCAGGTCTTTCTCCTCACAAATTTATATGTATGTGCTTGGCGCATTACATTGTTAAGGGGCTGTACAGGTCACCCCTTTTCCTAGCAGCACCACTCCAACATAACCACTGCGTAATACATACCAAATACTCGTTGGTGCGCAAAGCCCCCCTTCACCTAAGTACCTGGTCCATTTCTTGAAACAACTTCTGTAGTTTATCCCTCTCATTCCTTGGTGACAATTCTGTTTTCCCTCCAAATTTCTCCTTTGCTCTGTGCTAAGACCTGTATGTTAAAACAGTGCACCCCTAGCCACCATTTTGTGTTCACAAGCCAGTGAAACCAGCCCCCCTGCCCCCCCCCCCAGCAACAGGGATATTCTACATCAGAGGGTGCTTCTGTGAGCTGTTTAAACTGTGTTTACAAGGGCCTGTGCACTTCGTTGTTTTGGCCAGCAGAGGGAGTAAAGTTTTATTCAAATCGTATTGTTAGATTTCAAGTTAGTGAAGCCTTTACCTGCAGAAGTCCAAAGTGTGGATTGAGCCTGTCTGTCTCCTAGGACAGTGGTTCCCAAACTTTTGACTCCTGAGGACCCCTATTGAGTCACTACTGGAAGCCGAGGACCCCCAAACAATTTGTATGATTTAAATTTCGAACATTAAAACAGTAGTTTGAAAAATGAAAACACACTTGTGTAAACCAAACAAATACTCGAATCTCTAAAGATCTTAATATTGTACATAGGAAGAATTAGCAAAATCGAAAACTTTTAATGGAATGGTTAGTGCTGCATCTCGGCGACTATCTTTTCAATATTTGGTTCTAATTCGCAGAATGAAGGTTCCTGCCAGGGCTAGACTGGAAATCCAATGCAGCCCTGGCAAATGTTGTCAGGCCAGTCCCAGTACTAAGGGGCCGATTAGGATGGCAGGCGGACTTTGCCCGCCCGCCATCCCTGTGGAAAACGGGACCATCCGCCACGTGAGCGGCGGTCCCGCCATGCCTATTATAATGCGCCCGCCACACTGGCGAGCGCATCATGCATTTTTAACATTGCGGCGGGCAGTGCTGAAAGCACCGCCCGCCGCAATGTTAAAAATGCAGGCATGCATTTGCATACACAAAGCGTCAGGCACCGCGCGGTGCCTGCCGCTTTGTGTATGCAAATGCAGGGGGCTACCACAGGTACCCCCCATGTCCACCCCCCCTCTCGCCTTCACCATGGGGGCCCGCAGGGAACCCCTAAAGTAAAGACCGCATGCCTTTCCGTGGCGGCATTGCTGCCACGGAAAGGCATCTGCATAAGGCCATCCTAATATGGCTGGCGGTGTCTGGAAGACACCGCCAGCCATATGAACCCTTTTCCGCCCCGGCCGCAAGGCGACCGGGGCGTAAAAGCGGCAAACGGTGTTTCCGTCACGGATGTCGGGCGTATCGTCACCGCCTGCATGGCGGTGGCGATCCGTCCGCCATCCTAATCGGCCCCTGAGTGCAGTGAGTGAGCCTGGCCACTGCAAAGCAAACTTTGAGGGGCGCCCCCACCAAGAAAATATGGGGGAAAATGGTGCATTCTGCAATACATTTGGCATTATATATTGAATTGTATTTGCTTTTAAAGCATAGTAAATGATAACCTCACTATGCACCAATAGAACAATCTTTTTGGCGCTCTTGTATGAATCCTCACTATCACCCTCCAACAAAGTGCCTCTCTTCTCTCAATAGCCCCGCTGTCACATGTATTTCATTTGTTTTATAGCATCTCTCATACAAGTGTAGGTGTCAGAGCACTTTACATCACACACATAGGGACAATAAATCGTACGTGTGTAAATCAGTGTATAGAAAATGTTTTGTTACATAATGCAAAGGGGACATTAACATGTCATCCATACAGGTGAGCATGTTTTCAGAGTGCTTGGTCTGGAAAAGCACAAAATCTTGATTCAGAATGTAACATAGTGGTTAGTTTTTACTTTAATTATAACAATTTAATTCTACCCAAACAAACCTTTTTGGCAATGTGAGAATTGTGAAATGCTGGGGAAAAAGATAGCATACTAACTTGTACCATGCAGTTTGCATTCTGCTGTTTGATGGCAGGTCATAGCTGAAGGTGCTGGATTATGATTGTAACTGATAGACTGCACAATAACAAAAGAATCTCTGTGACAAAGCAGTAACCCACTGAGCTATGCACATAAACAACTGTTATTTTTTTATATGCATGGTGCACATTCTTTGCAGCAGGCATATTAACCCTCTGAGCTATCTTAGATGAGTTAAAACTGCTACTGAACAAAACACGCATCTCTCCCCAGCAGGTACATTAATCACTGGAGTTATCTTGCCACTTTAATTGTTGCCCAAAAACAACAGATTATTCAAGGAACTTTTAAGTGCTTTTAAAACTGCTGCTTGCGGACCCCCTGGGAAAGTGTCACGGACCCCTGGGGGTCCGCGGACCACAGTTTGGGAAACACTGTCCTAGGAGATTCTGAACAGGAGAAGCAGCTTCAAACTCCCTGGCCAGCAAACCTTGTCTGAGGTCGCTGGGACCTTATATGGTCTGCTAGTGGTTGGTACATGTGGACACTGATTGGTGGTTGTATCTGGTGTTTCTATTGGATTAGAGTTAATGTCCTCATTAGTTGGGTATTGGAGGGTTCTTATTGGTTTCTGGGTCTGTGATTCAATCATTGTAGGGTTGGGACTAGGGCTAGGGTTAGGATTTCTATTGGAAGTAGGGACTAGGGCTTCCTATGTTATTGGTTGTTGGGAGTAGGGTGGGACTAGGGCTAGGGTTAGACCTTTAATTGGAAGTAGCTATTAGGGCTTCTGGTGTGATTGGTTGCCGGACTAGTTGTGGGACTAAGAGTAGGGTTAGGCTTTCTATTGGAAGTAGGGACTAGGGCTACCTGTACCATTGGTTGCTTGGACCTGGGTTGGGACTACTGATAGGGCTATGGCCTTTAGTGGACGTAGAGATCAGGGTTTTTGAAAGTGATTGGGTGCTTGGACTAGGGCTAAGATTGGCTGTAAGGTCCTGGTCTCCTATTGGTTCTAGATTGTAGGGCTAGTGTTGTGATTGGATAGTGTTAGGGCTAGGGTTCCCATTGGCTGAAGGGGTCACCTCATTACTAGGGCTATAAAAGGCCAGACTTAGGGCATCTCAGCCCGGGCATCGAGGCTAAGGGCAGAGAGGACAAGGGCAGTTGCCTGTTTGAGCCTGTTACGGGAAGAGAGGGCAAGGGCAGTTGCCAGTTTGAGCCTGTTAAGGGCAGAGAGGACAAGGGCAGTTGCCTGTTTGAGCCTGTTCGAGACTGGTCGGGACTAGGGCTAGAAATGCTGCCCTTTTTATATAGCAATACCCAGCCCACACCATCCACATCCAGAAACAGAGCAACACACTCACACCAAATGTACACCACGCACAACACTATGCACAGATTAATGTACCAGCATGCACCACAAACCCATCCAAACCACATCTTCACACCCTACTATCCCAACTAAAACACATATGCACCATCACCTACAAACAGTACACAACTCTATCCTATACCACTGACCAATACACTCATCACTAACACAACGCCAATCAACACCATACATAACTACATCCCATTCAGACACACTCTCCCTGCTGTAATTACACCTAACAGACCACCTTTTATCAGTAACAAACATATAATGATCCTTCCATCAGTTGTCCAACAAGCACCCTCCTCTCCCTTCTACCATAATAACACTAACAGAAAACACACACACTGCACACCACCACACTTTGTAACTCTTGCAACAAACCAGTCTCAGATAAACACTCTCACCTCTACTTCATTCCCTCCTACACACAACATACACTCAACTCATAAACACATCACCACCCCCTCTACGTCACAACCTCCTCTCACAAACAATACTATACAACCAAATCCAGTGCATGAAACATATACATCAGCACCCCTTTTCACTACTCCTCAAAAGCAAAAGATATCACACACACCAGCACAACAAGATCTTCAAAGCGCAACACCTCATAATACTTACCATCACAAAATACATACATATACCCACCTTACAAACCACACAAAGGAACAAACTCCAATGCCAAACTTTCACTCTTCCACCACACCTAACACAGATACAGCAATACAGCACCTCTCTTCTAACCGCCTCTCATCCATTGGACAATTTAGAACATTACTACATGACCCACATGCTGCACCACCTCCCCTGACTCATACACCTTCCGCCTTAAACACACGCAAAAAATATAAGCAACATGCCACATCTCACAACTTTGCTTCCCCATGTCTACTTCACAACAATGTTATACCACAAAAGCAAAACAGCACTCCAACTCACTCTTAAACACCATCTCCAACACATACACATGCAGACCCATCAAAATGCCTTCTTAGCATGCTGGATGAGGAACACAGTACAGAACAGCTACACGATTGCTAACCTAATACAGCTAATACCAGCACTAAAAACACACCTGCTACAAACCCACACAATACTGATCACTCTTCTACAAAACAAAGTCCCACTATCACCAAAGGCCACTCTCTACACTGTCTACTAATAAATTCTCGACCCCTCTCTAAAAACAAATATCACATCTACGACCTTCTAACCGATGCAAAAACAGACATACTATTCATAACTGAATCATGGTTGGGAGAGGATATGGCTCCAATCCTGCATGAAGCCATTCCTCTAAGCTATCAAATAATCACCCAAAATCGTATAGCCAAAAAAGGAGGTGGTCTAGCAGTTGTATTCAGGCAAACAATACATATCACTAAAATTGACATCTCCATAAAGAATTCTGAGGCTCTTCTAACAAGATGCAATCCTACACCCTCTTCCTCCTGTAACTTCCTGCTCCTTTACAGACCTCCACCTAGCAAGGCAACATTCCCAGGCGCACTTCTAGACACAGTGTCAAACTTGATAACAATACACTCCAACCTATGCGTGCTGGGTGACCTTAACATTTGGTTTGATGAACCCAATATAACCCATCCAAAAACAATAATCACCGGCCTAGACGCATTGAACCTGCAAAAGATTGTCCACAAACCGACACACACCTCTGGACATATCCTAGATGTCATTTTTGCTAATACTGAACTAGTTACCTATCAAACTATAACTCCAGTCACATGGTCAGACCACCACTTGCTTGCTTTCCAACATAAAACAACTCTAAGCGACTCACCTAAAACTACCTTACATCCATCCACCTATCGGCCGTGGAACAAACTCAATTAGGAACACTTGGAAACACAATTAACATCCAGTACAAATCTGGAAACCATAAATTCAGTTCAAAATCTATATGAGTGGCTACAGGAAGCTTTTGACATCCTGATACCACTCAAAACCACACAACAGAACAAAAGAAAAAAAGCGCCTTGGAGAAACAAAGAAATAAAAGACATAAAACAACAAATTAGAAAGCTGCAACGTACCAAGCTCAAAACAAACGCCAAACAAGACAAACTTCACCTACAGAAAATTAACAGATTATACAAGTCGGCTATCAAAAAAGCTAAGAAAAGGTACTATTCAGACAGAATTCAAAACGCTAAATGTGCAAATAAAGAATTCTATAAAATACTCCATGAATTTCTCAAACCAAATTGCCTAGAAGAAACTCATCCTGTTACTCAAGATTTCACAGACAAACTGGCAAATCATTACACGGACAAAACAGACACGTTGGACTCGTACTTAAAACAGAAACAAAGCACCAGCACTAACCCTTGTACAAAACAACAATCCAAGAATGCTCTAATCAAGCCTCTACGTTCCTTCCAACACATCTCACACAATGAATTTATGGACCTAGTCAAAGCAAGCAGGCCTGCCGGCAGCCCTTCTGACCCCTGTCCGCCACACACTTTCAAGACAATTCTTTTAACAACCTCTGCTGCCACTCCAGTAAGAAGAATCATCAACGATTCCTTAACTACTGGAATATTTCCAGAAGAACTCAAAAAGTCATACATATGCCCTTTACTGAAGAAAACAAACTTGGACCCGCTGAACCCTGACAACTACAGACCCATTACAAATGGACTTTTCCTGGGCAAACTGATAGAAAGAGCAGCGTTCGCCCAGATGTCACAATTCATTGAAGAGAATGACATACTTTCAGACTTCCAAACAGGATTCCATCCGGTAAGAGGCACTGAATCTGCCTTCCTTGCCATCTGGGATGACCTAAAGATTACAGTTGACCGCAACGGGGTTGCTGCGCTACTCCTCTTGGACCTCTCAGCTGCCTTTAACATGGTTGACCATGACACTCTGAAACAAAGACTTTATGAAGCCGGCATAGAGGGAACTGATCTAAACTGGATCGCGTCCTACCTTCGAAACAGAACTAATGTCATCCATACCCCACCTTTCTCGTCCAAACCGTACTCCACAAAAGCAGGGGTCCCTCAAGGTTCTATCATCTCGCCCATGCTTTTCAACATCTACATGAAGTCATTACCAGTACTGATCAATAAATTTCACCTCACGTGCTACAACTATGAAGATGACACGCAAATACTCCTTCAACTGGAATGCCCCAAAGACATTGGAAAATGACCAATTTTCAGCTGTCTCAGAGCCGTGGATCAGTGGATGACTTGGAGCCATCTCAAATTGAATGCTTCAAAAACTGAAATACTCATGTGTGGCGATTGGCAAAATTACAACCCGCTTGCCGCATGGCCTGATGAACTGGGATCACTGCCTAAGGTATCGAAGGAAGTAAGAAACCTCGGAATGACCATGGACTCCAAGCTGTTGATGAATGCCCAAATGGTTATACTAGCAAGATCAAGCTTTGCTACTATAAAAACGCTGCGACGAATTTCCCCTCATTTGGGATTTCCACACAAGGTCCAAGCTACCATCTCCCTTGTCTGTCCAAACTCGATTACGTCAATAGCCTCTACCACAGATCACCTTTAACGACCATGAAAAGACTACAACGGATTCAGAACTCCGCTGCCAGATTACTCTTGCATATCAAACCGCCAGACCACATCTCACTGATATTCACTGATAGGGATAAATTGGATAATCACCAAACCAGGGCAGAGGATTGTGTCATCATTCAAGGAAATTCAAGGATGATCAACAATACTAACTGTGATGAGAGGTCTTTGATTTTCAACAAAAATGTCATTACTAAATATGGTAGAGTTTCAAAAAAATCTTCATATTTGCAAGGGTTTATGGTTTAATTTACTATGTTTTAAAACATGTTTTTTTAGAAATAGGGTAGATGTGTTGTAAAGCATGCTCTTGTTGTGCCAGACGCATGCTCTGTTACAGACGCATGCCCTAGCGGGCGCTTAGTTCTTTCCTGAATCCTTTGAATGTCCAGTGCATCCTGCAAATGGCGTTCCATGTTCCATCATTCTTGTTACTGTCTTTGCTCTTTCTATCGCCATTCAGTAACAGAATCACGCAGATGGAGATCGTTTGAGGATGGGCTCACCTATTGGATTTATTGTTTTACAATAAACTTCTTGGAAACTTACCAGATCTAGTGGATTTCTTCTTCAGTATACAACAAATGTGTTTTGTGTTATGCAGGGGAGGCCTTAACCTACACTAAAGTGGGGGAATTTGAAGGCAATGGGAAACGAAAATAAAGCAATTTCTAGCTATAAAAAAAGAAACCTGCTTAAAGAATGGAATGCTGACATCTAGGATGGTATAACAGGACGTATTTGATCATTCTTGCAGTAAATTTGAGGGGCACCATGAATATAACCACGCAACCAATACTAACAGAGATGCCGCCTATCTGCATAATGAAAACCTAACAGATATGGCAGAACAACAGCATTGAACAAACACAAAAAAAGAAGAGGGCGCAGAGATAACACAGGAGATGTGGCTACCGACCACAGCTACTGTGGTTACAAAACAGTGGAACCATGGCAAGAATTTCCTGCTCTGTAAATATGTAATATATAATTGTCCAAGCCTAATCGCTGTTAAAGTGTAATCCTGAGTGCATTTGCAATTTGTATATATATTTATATCTAACCACTAGCATATGTAGTAGACCTTGTACTTACTAGCATTCCTATGTGATTTTAGTTTCTCTGTTTTTTATCTCTTCCTTGAGTGACTTTACAACTTGTACATTTGCAATTTGTCCCTCCTTTTGCTCCACTGGCACATTTGCAATTTTTTTCCTGTTTGTCTCTCTTATGTAACTCATATAATCCAAAGTCCTTATGTAACGTAACGGGTTCTTTTGTAAAGCGCCCTGACACCTTTGGGTAATGCTCGCGCTATATAAAATCGCATTAAATAAATAAAAATAAATAAAATAAAAAATGCTTCAATCCTGACCATGGTCCAACACCTTTTACTTCTGGGCAAATCACCATATCTCTCTCTCTGCCCAAATAAATGTGTAACTTAGTCTGGTTTCACTGAAAAACGCTCTAATGCCCTTGAGCCTGGATCGGGCTATAAAAACACAAACTAAAAACAATGTGGATGTTTAATTTCGGGCCATACCTCATATAATGTAAGAAAGCCAAACTTGATGCTAGTCTATACCTTGACAATCAGAAAAGTTAGCTCGATGCTGTCACTATCCCTGACTGCGGTCGGCAGAGACTCGCACGCAGGTGCCCGACCTCTTCTATGAGGCCAGGTGAGCCGACGCCTCCATGAGGCGCACGAGACGCCCATTGGGCTTTCAGTAAACAAAAGTTTGTAAGGAGGTGGGTGGAGCAGGCGTGGGAGTGGCCAGCAGCGCCTCCTTCCTGTGATGGCCACGCCCCGCTGCAGCGTTGTCGCACTCTGCTGGTCCCGCTAGTGTCACTGTGTCTCGAGCAGCCGGCGCGTGGGAAGGGTTCTGTGAGGGAAGCAGGATTCTTACGTGGCGCGGCGGGGGACACAATACCTTGAGTGATGACGCGCCTTGTAATTCGCCTTTACTGGCGAGCCCAAGGTTCGCCGTTGCGTGGAGCCTCGCAGTTCGCCGCTCTGTCCAACCCAGGAGGCAGCTGAAGTTCTTATCCCCAGAGAAAAGAGGCTTCGAGGGCCAATAATTAAGACGGGCTGCAGGTGAGTGGACATATGAGTCCGCTTTTTATGTCTCTGATCCTTTCGCTTGAGGAGAAAATAACGGTAATTTGCAAGCCAGTGTAATGACGCCACACATTTAAACCAACAATTTCGCAAGAAAACGCCCAGCTCAGACTCCTGCAATCTTAGAATAGACAACTAAATAACACGGATCACAGACTCATTGAGGAAGTGGCCAGACCATCCTCAACTTAGTCACCAAACAGCAGACCGCCCTGAAACAGCCAAAGAACAATCTTGGGGATAACTTTCACAACTTGGTTCGCTCACGGCTAAACAAGATATCACAACCGTATTCAGTCTCAACACGGATAATCAGTATATCACTCAATATAACATTTGCACAACACTATGCAGGGTCTCTCAAATTATTGTTTCTGCGGTATTTTCAATCTTCTGGATTTATTTTATACTAGCCAATGTATTCCTTCATCTGCTGCATAGTTTACTGATTTCAACAAAACATGTTTCCAGCTCAAAGTCAGTTGCAACACAATGGCAGACCCATAACAAATCTTAGTTGCTCATCTTTTGGTCGTTACAGCCTGGTATCAAGCTGGTGCCGATGAGATGAAACAGTTACATAGGCAGTAATAATGCCCCAAATTGATGAAATGTGGACTGGCTTTTTGTCTGTGCTTGAAAAGAAACCTTATCATCCCCGGAATACACATAATAAAAGAGGAGCAGCTTTTATTATAAGTGTGAACATATAGTCTTTTTTGTGCTAAGTGCAAATTATAACTTTTCCATAAATATTTTACTCTGAGTGATAGAAGGGGCACTGTTAGTAAAATGCTGTTATGCACTCGGATGCAATTTAATCATTTGTTGGTGAGTAACATTTTAAACAGTATCTGGCTAATGCAAAGATTCTTCTTTCTTAATAAACCTTTGCTTTTTGCCTAGCATTGGGGGCCCCCATTTTAGATTTGGCTTCAGAAATCTTTATCTGCTTGTATGATCCAGTTGACACCAGTTGTTCAAAAAGTACAATAAAGACAGCTACATAGAGAGTGTAGGCTTTGGGTCTGCCCCTTTCATTCGTTTTTATGTTTTTTTATTTTTGGTTTGCCATTGATTTCATGGGCTGTCCATTTCGTGTACTGTTGCATTTACCATTAGTGATGCATTAGGTTTCAGTGATAGGGCATCAGTGGCATAGCAAAGTTGCCATTGGCTTTTAAGTAAGGACACTGGGCTCTGACTACTGTTTGAGTAGTAAAATACAGCAATAATCATGATTGAGTAGCTCCCTGAGGTACCTGTGCCTTCTTTACATTGATTGCTGCATCCTTTTGAGCATCAATAAGTCCCTTTTTAAACTGCATCTGTGACAATGTGTGTATCTTGTATTTCCAAGCAAGTGTATGATGTATTTACTGTGTTCGTATAGAGAGATTTCAGTTGCTGATTTATGACTTTTTTGTTTTCAGAAACGTGCTGTTTGCATTCCTTAGTCTATTTCAAGAGACAAGGGTCCTAAGCACATTAGAAAATATAAACATATATGATATAGAACACAATAGTTACTATATAGTTCTCCTGTCCAGCCGGACCAGGGATTTATTTAGAAGAATAAAATTGAATACAAGACAATAATTACTGGAAGTAGGGCACAGTCCTGTACCGTACTTGTGAGGAAGACAGAGTAATAGAGGGAATTATAGAGAGAATTCAAAGAAAGAGTTACAGGCAAAGAAACTGAGCAACCTGGACACTTTTAAATCAGTGTAGGTAGTGTTCTCCAGCGTAGACAATACACAATAATAAACAATAGTTACATGTATGTCCACTTAAAAAAGTCGACGACGTTTCGATCCATTGCTCTAATAAAAACGGATCATCATCAGGACTAGAGATAAATTATTTTGCCTGGTTTAAATAGTATGCCTCGGTAGTGAGGGAACGTAGCGCTAACGTTGCATAAGTTGCTTCGAACTGTTGTTCAAGTTGGGTTATTAACTTGCGCGAGAATTCAAACGATCTGCAGTAAGTCGAGAGATGTGGTAGAATTGCACGTCCTTCCGGGCGGTCTTAAAATAAGAAGATCCGCACGTTCTGAACAATGTCAGGTTGTATAGGCAAGGACAGCGAGAATCCGCCAGGGTACTCTTGCCGCCCGCTCTTGAAATAGCATATACCCTTGGTCCTTAGCTACCTTTTGGGTCCCCCTTGTTTTCCTAAAAAGAAAAAATGCATTCCTTAGTCTGTCATAAAGATAGGTCACAGTTCAATAATGTCTTTTGCTCGTTTATTTGTTTCACTTTGCTGGCCTGAAACCATGTTGGAAGTGCGTTTTTCTTTTGTTACAGAAGTGAACATCTGCGCATACATTGACTTTATTAAATCCATCATGAAATACTGGCCATGGTCAAAAGCATCAAATTTGCAATGTATTGTTTTTGCTTTCTAACTTTTTCACTTAGAGATGCAAACGCCATTTTATGATTCCTTTTCATGAAACACATCTTTGATAGCCCGCCTTACCTCTCCTAATGCTGTATGTTCAGCAACGGGGCTCTACTACTATCTTCCATACTGGTGTAGTCCAAGACTTTGCTTTTATATGTATTTTTTTTCTGGGACATCTGGAGGGAGCACCCAGAAAAACTTCAAGTTAACACGTCTCTTAACAAAAAGAAAGGCATATTGGCTTTCTCCCTGCTTGTATATAAATGTTTTAAAATTACAAAACAAGATAATAACAGTCAGAGAACGTGCAGCAAAATTTTTCCTGCATCATTGTGTATTAATTCCTGCCAAATTAGCTGGTCTTCCAGTGTCCTATAATTTTAATGACCCTAACTAAAAACCAGTAAAGCGCTCAGTATGAAAACAGTCAACAAAACATTACAGTAGTAAAATGTCAAATCATAAAGGAAAAATAATAATAAAGCAGATGTGCAATGTCAGATACAATTAACCACGGCAGAAACACTCAAAAAAACCACCTCATCTTAAAGAGCAGTCAACAAAATCACTATAAGTGGGCGAAAAATGTCTGGCCGTTCTAAAAACAGCTGATAAAACAGTTAAACAAAAATCAAAAAAATAGATCATAGTATCTAAACAGCAGCCAGGAAATGAGAATGCACGTCTAAAAATAGCCAGTCGAACGCCACAGAATCCTACACTCAATTATCCTAAAGGCAAGAAACCTAATCACAACTCCATAAAAGGCAACCCTGAAAATGGCCCCCTTAAAAGTCGCCCGTCAAATGCATAGCTCTAAAGAGCTAGTGGAAAAAAACAGCATCTCACATACAGGCAGAAGAACATCCCACGATGATAACAGCCAGTATAAAAGTAGCTAGCAAAACTCCACTACATAATTAATTATTCTCCTACTGAATTAATGGAGCTATGCAAAAAAAAAAGTATCATTCTGTTTGTTTCTGAATCGCATCACAGCGTTAGCGCAGATGGATAACATTTGCTCGTCAAACAGTAAGAGCAATTTGGAAGCCTTGTTGGGTGTATGTTCCCTTCTTCTGTCAATGCTAGTCACCACAGTCCATCTGCTGATATTCCCTATTTCTGTCATTTTTGTTCTAAACAGGATGATAGAGACGCTTTCGGACCATCCCTTCCACTTTTATTTGGACCCATCAGAGCTTTCTGCAGCCAGAAATGTTAAGCCAGTTGGCTTCCCCTGTACTGGGTCTTTGGCTCTTGCTTAAGCCACTTCTAACCTTATTGAAGTTCTCCCCCCTCCCCCGTTAGCAGTTTTAAAAAGCAGAACTTCAACAATTGTGCATGTAGTATGGGGTCTGACAGCCCCATTCTTGTAATCATTTGGGTCAGTGCCCCTTAGGAATTTTCCATGCAGGTTGAAGAGCTTCTCATATCGGTTTGCTCCATAAGTTTGCAGACTTTGTTGCATAGTCATTATCCTCCCTTAACACAGGCACTTACTAGTGGTGATTCGTTCATTTAGACAGACCAGCTTGACTTACTAGGGATTAAGTAGTCATACTACAACCACTGTACCCAAGCAAACACAAAATGCTGATCCAGTTTAGCTCTTAGATACCCTTGCAGCCCCTATACCCAGATTGCTCCGATTTCTCCCATAATGACCCTTGCAGCCCCTATACCCACATTGCTCCAATCTCCCATAATGCACTAACTTAAGGGATCGTGCGGAACCATCATCTTGCACTGACACAAGGGCTCGCCATAAAACGCTTCCCGTCACAGAGCTGTCATCTTGGATTCTGCATAAGTCAAAATTGAGTAATATTGATGATATTGGTCTTGTAAGTCATCCTTATGTTGTGACACTCTGTATGGCATTGAAGAACTCCAATGAGAGGGATTGCATAAATAAATATTTAGGACTCTTCTGGGCTAGGCTAAATAATATTTCTTCTTTTTCTGAAAGACAATATACTGCTCCAACAGCTCCCAATCGTTCCTTTTACTCTGCCTGCAGAACTTCTTTTATGCAGCCCAACAGGGCATGAACTGCTTTCCAATCTTGGTTCCTTGCTGGTTTTTAGGTGAGACCTTCATTTATTATTAGTGCATGCCATTGTTGCCTCTGGTCTCCCACCATGGGATGCTTCTCCCCCTTAATCTTGAGCTCATCCAGTGACTAGAATTTTACTTGATCTTTGCTCTCCGGAATACTGCACAATGACAGCACCTGCAAATTCTCCTTCCTCCTGAGAACGAGCTATTGATTACCTTATTAATAGTAACAGTTGTTAAGTCAGACATTTTGATGAAGATGTTTTTAATTCAGAGGAGTCCTCCAATCCTGTTTCCAGTAGCTGCTACAGTTAATTATAGCAATTTGAGCATGGCAGTGTGGAAGGCTCTCACACCGCAGCATGAAAGAATCTTTGTTGAGAAAGATGGTTCTTGCCAGTGGCGTAACCAACGCCACCGCAGTGCGGGGGGGGGGCAAGCTCCACCTCCCCCAGCACCGGCAGGTTCCTGGCCTGAGAGCTCCGGACAGGGTCCGGAACTTGGGGTCCTCCTGCATTTACGCAGGGCTCAAGTTGCATTACGCCACTGGTTCTTGCCACCTTGGTTTGCACACTTCGTATTGGTTTTTCAGGTGCAGCTGTCCATTTACTGGAACCAGGAGAAATCCCTCAGTCCATACTGGTTGGCTCGTTGCGGGGTTCATTTTGACCTCAAAAAGTGGTACTCTGAATAGTAAGCTCTGTTTTGGGTCCCTTTCCTATATTTTCAACCTAGAAATATTCTTCCCTGTTGGTTCCGATAGATTTTGATGTTTCATTTTACATATTGCGCATTACAATCTAAACTGTCTCAGCACCCTATACTAACTAGTAGGCCTGTAGTCAAAAGAAGTAGAAGTAAATGTGTCTTGTGTTTGCATGAACAGCAATATAGATTAGGTATGTTTACTAACTATGAAGAGTGATAAAGAGGCATCTAGAAATCCAGTACAGGAAGGGAAGCTACTTAACGAAAATGTATTTGCCGTCTTTGAAGCTTCGCAACGGATAATAGTCTCTTAATGGTATTTTAGAGCCACCAATTCTTGCTAACATTCAACTATAAAGCCGTGCACCTTTTAAGGCAAATTCTTAACTTTTGACAGAATATTGTTATGCTACCTGCAGTGAAAACAATTTACGCCACAGTATGGGAGCATTCAAGTTGTGGATTGGTGAAGCAAAAATGTACAGTACGCTACCTGTGACTATTATGATATGTTTACAACTAAATAATTTTAAATGACCTGTGCTATTATATAAGTTGTATTGTATACGTGAGCAGGACATAATCTCATACAAATTCGAAGTGACGATACTGTGCAATAGTGAAGTATATACGCTGTTATTTTAATTTGATTGAAAATGAAAAATTCTGTATACAAATTTACAAAAAGTTAATTCTTTAATTTAATTTACTGATAGCTATATTCTGTGCTCATTGGCGTCTCGAAATATATTTATATATCTACTGTTTTAGAGCGTGAACACAGCAAATGGGCAAAGAAGTTCGGTACTGGATTAAAGGCAAAGATAAAAAGTGCTGGCAGGGGCAGTTGGGTTCTGAAAGCAGAAGCGTAAGTGGACAGTTATTGTCTTGGGATGTCGTTTTCTTTGAAGACGTGTGTCTTCAGCTATGTACTAAATTGCAGTAGGTTTCGGAAGGTCCTGATTAATTTGCGGATGCAGTTCCAGTTGCTTTGTGTATAAAGGGAGGTCTTTTACCATGTTTTTTCTTTTTTAGGTCTCGCGTCAGCGAAAGACCTATTGCTGCCTAGTCAGCTCTGAAGGGACCACAGACCGGGGCACGAGCGCCGATTGCACCTCGTGGATGCGCCCTCCCCCCAGCTGTGCACATATCTTGCTCCACATTCACAGCGGCAGCCTCTCACAATCACGCGCGCACCCACAGCCACACTCACGGAAGCACACACACACAAACACACACACACACACACACACACACACACACAAACACACACACATACACAGACACACACACGCACACACACCCCTCCCCCGTACTTACTTGACGATAGTTAGATCATACCTATTCAGGACTGCAATGGAAGTCCAAAGTGCAATCCCTGAGTGTAGCTTCTCGTTTTTTGTAGCCCCATGCATCCAGAGTAGACTCCCTCTAGTCTCCGGGGTGAAATCTGGAGCTGCTTACTGGTTTCGGTCGAGCTAGCGCTGGCGATTCCTGTTGGGGTGGGGTGTAAAAAAAGGCGTCAGGAGCTGGCCGCGCGCCGACAAGCGCTGTGAGCGCGTACGGCGCAGCGTCAGCTTCCCTCGCGTTAGCACAGGACCTGTGCACGAGCCAGCCGACAAGCGCTGTGAAGGCATGCGGCGGCGTGCGCTTGTTAAAAAGTGGTATAAAACTGAAGCACACTGCCCATCTGATCGAGCTCCGAGTTTGAAAGTCCAGGTGCGTGGTGGCCAGGCTCCTTACAGCTCCCTTCTTCCTCTTTGAAACCGAAGTCCCAGAGGCGGCTAAAGCGAGCGAGCGGCCGCCGCACATTCCGCGCGTTCCCCGGCCGTGATGTCACGGGGTTCGTTGTGCGCGCTAGGGCCCGGGACACAAAGTATTGCTTGCGCTTCCTGTGGACAGCGCTGTGCAGCGGAGCTTGGAGTCTCTCCTGGTGCTTCCGAGGACTGGACATTTAAACCCGGCAGAAGGCTTTCTCCGCCGCAAGAGCAGGGTTTGTTTAGGAGGTGGAATGTGCGGGGAGCTTCTTTCAAACAGGTAAGCCCCGCTTTATTCGCACCAGTGGCCTCTTTTTCAGTGTGGTATCTATGACGCTGTGCTTGTTGTTTGAGAAACACCCTGCGCTGCCGGGTCTGTAGGCTCCACCTGCCTCTTTGTTTGGGAGTCAGACTAGTGTCCCCTCGCTGGGCAGATCTGTGGACTGCTCCTGCAGCAGGGGATATACATCTACCCTTTCTGACTGGTGTCTGGACAACTGAGCACCTCACTCTGCTCCAGAAGTGTCCTTCTGTTGTGTCCCGGTGTTTCGCTTAGTTCTTGGCATTGCCAACGAGCACGGCCATTTTTATATCACATTTTATTCCAAGTGCCACCAGTGCCTACGTAACGTTTGTTCTTGTGCTTGAGTGTCCTCCTTATATTGCAGTATTATACCTCTATGTTTATTTTGTACGCCTCTGTAACCGGCACACGTCACTTTTTCCTCCTGTAATGCACCGTTTGCTACCTCGTGTATTTTGTTGGCTCCCGATTTGTCATTTTTGCTTCATTTAATGTAACGTTTGCTTTTGTATTTTGCTCACTTGTAATGTTCTCATGTATCAGTTATGTTCCTACTGTGAAGCGCTCTGACACCTTCGGGTAAAGTCCGCGCTATATAAAAACGCATAAATAAATAAATAAAGACAATGTATGTGCACTGCCAATGCAGATACTTAGCAGGAGCAGTAGTGACGCATCTTAACGTTTTGTTCTGTACTTTCTTCTTTTTCGGACTCTTCCCAAAACAACCCCGAGAGAATAGGGCCAAAGTCTTTTAAACGTTCAGAGTTTTATTTGGCACGTATTAAAATGTTGTTTTACCATCACCTTTAAATGCACAGTACTGAATGAGAAATGTCAGGCTCTTGTGTTAACCAGAGGGAGTGTAAAATGCAGATTGGACTCGTCAACCGAGGGGACGCTTGAGTTGTGGAAATCTGCTTTTCTCATTTGCCTGTTGGTCTTGTGTTTGCAGCAGGTTGGCTCAGCGTGTGTACCTGCACGCGTGCGTATTTAATGTCATCATGGCAAATAGTCAGTTTTTCCTGCACATTGCAACCGTCCTCCTATGCTCAGTTGCATTGCAGCGACAGAAGACGCTTTAATGTTTTTATTCTGTCACGGTATTAGCAAGTGCTCTGCTGTAAACATCCCGCCATACCTTCCTGCGCGCCTTCCTGTCAGAGGACGGGTACATGGCCCAGTCGGATGCCAGATTGTTGTGTGTGAGTAAATTTAGACACCACGTTCCAACCAGACGTCGGTTGTTCGAAACTATGTCCACTTGTCTAGCAAAAGGACATATGTAACCATATTTTAAAGCATGTATTCTGTGGATGAATACAAACATAAAATGTTTTGGATTTTTTAAATGCCAGAGTAATGTTTAGATCTTCAACAAAACAACCTCACCCAATGAATGATACTTTTGCTTTTCTTTCCAGTATAAAATATCCAAAAGAACATTCAACTTAAAAATAAGTTTGGGAATAAAGTTATGGTCATTTTGACATGACCCCAAAGTATTTGAGGCATTGATTTATGTATTTATTCTGATTAATCAAGTAAGCTGTGACGTAGCGGTACAAACCCAGCCGTGAAACTAGAGGCTTCTCTTGAGTTAGGCCTTATCCCATCTGCTTTAGACAGTTATTGTTGCTTGTGTTAGGTTTGATTGTTACTTAGGAGGCAGAGGGAGATTGTTGGGAACACACTACCTACCTGTTGACATCCACTCCAGCATTACATTCATAACCGCAAGAAAGCACGTGAACAGGGACACGTTTGTACCATCCACTTTTTTCCAGGGAGGAAGGTGCTTGAGTCATTTTATGCCAAGGCGCTGTTCTAAACTCGCATTTGATTGATTGAGCTGCTTGTTGTCAAAACTTATACAATTTGTATTTTGTTGGAATATGGAGGTGGCATTCTCCTTGACTGTGTGAGTCTTGCACATTCTAAGCAGGTCTCACATGGCTACTTGGAAGACATTTTTTAAAGGCTGTTTGATTTTGAGTTTTTGTCATGTTTTGAAACCGATTGCCCTACAGTGAATTGGTCTTCTGTTTTCTTAAGTATCTATTTTCACAACAACGAAAAGCACAGCAGATAAGCAGACGTGTATTTTTGACATCCTCAGGGGGTTTTGATTAGGTGTTTGCTGAAACTGAAGAGGGGGGTTCCAGTACTTCTATCCAAGCCTTCAGGATTCAGTATCCCCAGATTTACACCAACGTAGCTTAGTCACTAAAATTGGAGGGAGGAGTAAGTGTCATATTTTCCTGCTATCATGCTGGCATATATTAAAACATATTATATAAGAAGCAGAGAATGGGGGGGGGGCTTCTACTTAATAGATAATGTATTTATTGCCCCATGCTACGCTGCTGCAGATGTGCCATGGGTAGTCTTCTCCCTGTGTACATTTTTTTATTTTTTTTGTTTATTTATATAGCACACTGTTATCTCTTGTGTGGCCTTGAAGTGTTGCTAGCTCACCTTTGGTACCTTATGGGAGCATCCAACAGGAAGAGAGTAGGTTGGGTTGGTCTATTGTTTTAGTCAGAATTGGGAGATTACAGTAGTGTTGTAGAAGGAACATTCAGTGTGGCGTGGCAGTTGCCTGTAACAGAAATGGTGTATAGTGGCATATCTGTGTGAAGAAGTGGGTATGTGTTGGTGCTTTGTGTGAGGAGGACCACAGAAGTATTCAGAGAAGTACACATTACTTAACAAGAAGTCTTTATTTGCTTCACTGAAGGCTTGTCACAAGTAGTGACTCTGGGCCCTACATTACTAATAACGGGGCTGACCTAAGGATGGCTAACAGGATAGAGAATGGATGAAGACTAAAAGCAAGGAAGCAGCCAATCACGGACATAGAGCCCCCTCAGCTATTCACAGTTCTCTATACACACTGTACCTTGGTGTGGAATGAGTCCGTACACTGGATGTGCCAGGTGCATGAGACAGATGAGCAAGTGGCACTACGTAGGTCGAACTTTGGTGTAGATTAGGACAGTAGTTCAGCACCAGGCCAGAGAGCTGGTGGCAAATCCAGACAGTATACAGATTATTACAGTATACCCTGGTGCTCAGTTGCAGTTCATTGTTAGAAATATCAAAAGCATTGGCATGCTTCCACGCTCTGCATGTGGGACCAATGCAGATTACACAATACCCATCGTAATGCAGTAGCTTTAAAGGCCATTTACTGGCTAAGGACACTGTTTATGGAAAGGTGTCTCCGGCAGACCTGCTACTGCATAGATGGTTTACGTTTACGCCAGCAAAGACTTGGTTGCTGGCCAGAGGACTCACTTAACCCCCAAGGAGTGGGGTTACTATACCATGTCGACATTCTTCATGATGGATTTATGATTTATACACAAGATCCACACTTAACAAAAGAATTCTGGAATTCACTAAATATTGGACACAGTAATCTCTGTTGCCCTATACTGTGCAAATATCACTGGAGTATTAAAACCCATTCCGGGTCGCAAATACAACCAGAACTGAGGATCGATCCGAAGAGATTAGAGCCCTGAAGAAGTCGCTGCGCACCACAATTAAGTGCGACGTAACACGTGTTGGCTAAGGATCTCTAGATTAAACTGAAGTGACTGTTTCAACAGTGTTGTTTATTTTTATCAATGATACATAATATAGACTGTCAGCTTGTTCAAGGGACTGTTGTTTTGGTTTATCAGTGGTTATCCACACATTGGGGAAGAGGGTGGCTCTCCCCACCCTTATGCACTGCAATCATAATTGTACACTAGTATATACTCGCTGCGTATATCCCAGGAGCACATTACCCTACACAGTCCACCACCAACCAAGAAGTCCCACTGCCCATTATAAAGATTTATGAGCTGCTTGAAAGGCAAACTGCAGTGGACTGGAGGTCAAAGAGACACCACTAGTAAATGTCACCTTATACTTGAAATCAAAAAGGTAAAGTCGTTGAGCCACTATTGTATTGTAATTGCATTTATATAGCACTTACTATCCCTGACGAGGCGTCTCCTACCGATCTCTGAGACCCAGTGACCATCTTCTGGATATTCAAAGCCTCAACACCATCTTGCTGTCTTTTGGGAAAGATGTAAACATGCACCTGTGTTGCTATTCTGCTGAAAGCTGGCAGTAATCCAAAGAGTTGTTTAATTGGTGTTGGTGATGTTTGCATGGGTAGGTAGCCCTAATAAAAGTTTGGTCATTTAAAATAGGCAATCAGAGTGATAGGCAGCAGAATGAGCGACATGCTTGAAAGTGAAGCGGAAGTGTGAAGTTTCTTTCGTTGATCGGTTGGCTCTGCTCCCACCCTCACTCGATTTGAATTATTAAACAAGTTGTTTACACATTACATACAGCTTCAGGGTGAAGCTGCTCTCTTAGCAAAACTGTTTCTTCTCTAGATCATTTTTGTTTTCATTTCTGTGAAATATCTTTGGGGTGAAAAGTGAGGAATATATTGCGTATAATTGAATCGAGCACGTTCAGTGTTCAGACAGTTAAGCCTGTCCAAGTCGTGTCATTGTACCAACAGCCAGTGCCAATTCTCATTTATTGCCTGACTTAGGGTCTTTTGGCTCATAGAGCATATATATTGTTAAGGAAACTAAAGAATCAGCAAAATAATGAAAACATTGGTTATTGACAAAACGAATAAACTGAATAACCAAGGATATTAAAAACAAAACGTGCCAACTCTTAAATTCTTTGGAACATGGGTGAGTGTCTCTAAGCAAAAGGCAATGGTTCCTAGAAATCCTTTTTTTAAATGATATTGTGATTATTTGGTCTGCAATGTATACTTATCTGGCCTGCATGCATAGTTGAAATGTGAAGGAAAAAATGGGCGTTCAAGATTAACATATGACTTAGTACATTTCAGCAACAATTGTGGGTGAGACACAGAATGGCCCCTGGAGAAAGTTTAAGGTGCAAAGGTTTCATCAGTATTAACTTGTAAATGTCAACTATGGTTCATAGATCATAGTTATCTGTGGGACAGTTAAAGTAATGTAAGGGACTGCATTGCTACCATTATTTGAGGTCTGGAAAGTAGTTTAATAGAGGCCGTTACGCATGAGTTTTCTCAGTGCGATTGGATTAATGGAATAGCCTCTAAGCAGAGCTAAATTAGTGTAGGTGAAGAGAGTTCAGCTAGTGCATAAAAGGCTGCTCCTATTAGTCTCTTCGAGCCTTGAATAGCCCTTGTCCTTTAGGAGACGCTTATAATCCAATTCCACATGCCATGCATGATAGCTCAGAAAAGCTCTGTGCCCAAACACTTGCCGAAACATAATATTGTCCACTCAGCTGCAGTGCACAGCTGAGTTCCTCTATGTTACCTGTCTTAGCTGGCTTGTGAACCAGTGTTTTTCATGAGACGGAGCCTTGCTGTTCAGGTATTTTTGAGTTCTCACCCAAGTATGTAAAATGCCATCAAAAATATGAATGCACCAAGTTTTATTTATCCAATCACAGGGCTAGGTTGTACTTTTACCTCTGCCCCTTTTTAGGGCTCGCCTGCTGATGCGCTTGCGCATAGCTGGCGAAGGTCTATAGTGGCTTATCCAGAGTTTAACCACTGGTGATTCCATGCAGGTCATTTGCGCTTTTTAGGTCATTGCGCAAGCGCAAGCCCTAAAAAACTCGTGCACAATGCCACCAGCCGCCTGCCTGCCTGCCTCGCATTACCACATCAAAGGCAGCCCAGCCTCCCTCCCACAAGCTTCTCAGCGTGCGCTCTGCATTTCTCCTCCCAGCGCATTTCTCATCCCCTAATTATTCACGGCCGGCCGGTCGTACTTTCAGTTTCACGGCCGCCAGGCCGTGTCTCCTTTTATGCTCTCTGATGCTTGTTTTTTTTTTTAACTTGTTATTAAATTCCATTCTGCGCCTGTAAACACTTTGCGGAAGAAATAATAACATTACTTGGATAATCTGATATAAACAAAGTAAAAAAAAAAAGAACAGAAATAGCTCTGAGTTAAAAAAAAAAAGAACAGGTTTGATTTATTCCAGTCTGTGAGAAAGAAATCCTGTCCTCTTGAAACTGAAAAATCTCTGATCAAGGGCTCAGCCGAACAAGAATGAATCCGTGATTTGCGGCAAATAATGTCTTTTGTTGAGGTTTCATTCAGTAATTCATGCTGCTTTGAATCGTCTTGAATGTGTCAAACAGGAAGTGCGTTGCACTTGGCGCATGTGAGCCTGGCTTGCCCTTACCGTGGCGTGTGCTGGAAAGCTTGTGCAGCTGCGATTCGATTCAGTTCTATAGGAAGCGTTGCGTGCTGGTTTCCTTTTTTGTCTGTTGGAGTGCTAAAGGTCATATTTTTTAATACGTGGATGGGCGTTTTGTTTTTAATATATGCAATCAGGGCAGTTGGTCTCCAAATTGTCGCTTTAGTTTTGATGCGCCTTGGATGTCTTTGTGTGGACTTCACATGTCCCCTGACTTTCGGATTTTTTCCTCAATAGCTACAGAAATTGCAAATTGTTTTCGACCAAGACCCTTTCGCCAACTGCTTGATTGCTCTCAACGTGATAAAATGTCTTGCTCAATCACACCCTGTTGTTGTCAGGATTTTAAGAGGAAAAACGATGTTCTTTGATTACTTCCCATCTCTATGTTGAAGTACAGGGAGATTTCTCCTCTGCAGCCGCGCACCTGGGTTCAGTCACCATTTTCGTACTCTAACATTTATAGTGCGGACACTTATACAGCCCAGGATGGTGGTAATGCTTACAAGACTCCACACCGACACCCCTTAAAGGCACCTTAGGTGCTGCAACATGTCTCATCTAGGGACTTGGGCAGAACCCCCCCCTATACTGATGGAACTACATGAACTCGCCTTGCCAGCCCACACAATGTTCAAAACCCGCTGCATCATTTATAAAATCATCATGACTATCACCCGTTAACTCGTGGAAAAGCTCACCATCTCCGGTGGCTCTCGGTACACCCGTAGCCAGGCCACTATACCTCTCTCACTTTCCTTCACTTCCCTCTCACTCTCTCCTCTCTCCCCCTCTCCCTCTCTCCTCTCTCCCCCTCTCTCTCCTCTCTCCCCCTCTCTCTCCTCTCTCCCTCTCTTTACCTTCCCCCTGCTCTCCTTTTTCTCCCTCTCCCCATCTCCCCCTCTGCCTGCTCTCCTCTCTCTCTCCCTCCCCTCTCTCTCCCCTCCGTCCTTCGCTCTCGTCCTCCCCCTCTCTTCTTACCCTCCCTCTCTCCCTCTACCCTCTCTCCCTTTCCCTCTTTCCCTTTCCCTCACTTCCCTCTCCCCCTCTCTCTCCCCTCTCTCTCTCCCTCTCTCCCCTCTCTCTCTCTCCTCTCTCTCCCCTCTTTCTCCTCTCTCTCCCCTCTCTCTCCTCTCTCTCTCCTCTCTCCCCCTCTCTCTCCTCTCTCCTCCTCTCACCCTCTCTTTACCCTCTCCTTTTTCTCCCTCTCCCCATCTCCCACTCAGCACCACCACAGCATCACTCGGCACCACTCAGCACCACCACAGCACCACTCAGCGCCACCACAGAACAACCACAGAACCACCACAGCACCACCACAGCACCACTCAGCACCACCACAGCACCACTCAGCACCACCACAGCATCACTCAGCAACACTACAGCATCACTCAGCACCACCCCAGCATCACTCAGCACCACTCACCATCACCACATCATCATTCCGCATCACCCCAGCATCACTCAGCACCACCACACCACCACTCAGCATCACCACATCATCACTCAGCGCTACCCCAGCATCACTCAGCACTACCACGTTATCACTCAGCGCCACCCCAGCATCACTCAGTGCCACCCCAGCATCCCTCAGCGCAACCACAGCATCACTCAGCGCAACCACAGGATCACTCAGCGCAACCACAGCATCACTCAACGCAACCACAGCATCACTCAGCGCAACCACAGCATCACTCAGCGCAACAACAGCACCACTCAGCACCACCACAGCTTCACTGGTTCCAATATATTCTTTCAATTTTTCAAGCTGTTTTCAAGCTTTCACGCTTTATTACAAATCACAAAAAGATGTTAATATTTCACTTCTGTTCTATGATTTTCGTCACAATAAAAAACACTGAACATAATCTTCACAAAAGTTATTTACAAACATTTATGCTATTATTAATTATTTAAAAAAATTAAAAGCATTGTTATTTGTAATATCAATACATCTAAGTCACGTAAATATAAAACATGTTGCATTACAAATGCTATAGGTGTCACATTTGCGAAAGTTATAACTATTGCCATTGTAAATGATGAAGCTATTAATTTAACTATTTGAAAAAATAACACATAAATAAAAAAACATAAGACCAATAGCTCAAACTTTCCTAATGCGAGCCCTATTGCATTTCCAATGCTTGTTTTTTTTGTTGCACTTCTTTGCCTAGCGGCCTGATGGTTGCGAGTGTAAGCCGTTACTGAAAAGGGTGTCTTTCATGTTCCAGATACAAGATTATGGGAGGGCTTGAACTACAGTTCTAAAGTCGATTTCTGGGAGAATCAGTTTCACTTTCTTTAGTAGAGAGTTCTGGTACCGGGCAGCTTTAATTTTCATGGCCGAGGGTTAGGTCTGTTTCATGATTGTATCAGCGTGTCTTGGCTTTGGGTGATAGTTGTACTTGTTTGATATTCCTAAATATACACCTTTTCCATAGTCTAGTTTTCAGATTCAGTTTATGTGGATTCAGATTGAACCCTCTCAGTTAACTACTCATCATCTGTGTCTACCTGAGTTTCCATGGAAAAGTCTTACCAAGAAAGCATCTCCATTTGATACTTGGTAATACAAATGTATTGATTAGCTATAAAGAGTTTGTGTTGATATGTGACTTTAGCAGTTTGACCTTGGTCTGATAGGTAACATCCAATATGGGACCACAGTTTGACACATTCACCTCTCCTCTGACAAATATATTTGAGTAAGCATAGTGGTGGATCAACGGCTCATCATCCACCATTTCAAACTCAGGTGATACATCACAGCAATATAATCCCATTGATGTCTCACCAGCATCCCCATAATCTTGGTAATGAGAGGGATTAGCAAGTGGTAGCAATGAGAAGCACACAGTATACAGGGAAAAGAGGGAAGGAGGAACGAATGGGGTCCTGAGGTACACATGAAATAGGTGGTCAGGAGGAAGAAAGAGACACACTGGAAATTGGGAGAGATTTAAGGGAGCCGGCAGAATTGGCTATGGAAGACTACCGGTGCGAAATTCACCACATTACCGGCGGATCGTCTCAATCCTCCACTTACCGCCGGTAGCATCAGGCAAGTGAAAAATACTCCTCTTGCCCGAGCCAAAAAATGACTGAGAAAATATTATGCCAATGACTGAAAGAGGCTGTTCGGAAAATAAGACCATGGTCGTTGGGGGTGGACTCAAAGCCTACAGGACAAAAAAAGTGACTGCAATACAGATATGGAGATGTGCAGAGTTGGAATACAACATTTCTAAGCAATACAACATGGCTCTTAAAGAAGCTGACACTTTTCTTTATATTCTTTATCAGCTGTGATGACAGAAGATCATTGTACTGCAGCGATTTGGCAGTAAAGATAATACTTTCTAAAAAAAACAATTGACAAATTTCTATGCCAGAAAAGGTTGCTGGCTATCAGCAGCCTGTGACTATGTAACGCCCCCAAAACCCCATGGGCATAGATGCAGGCTTGACACTACTTGGACAAGAAAACTTTTATTACATTTATGGACTCCATGCAATGAAAAATGGGTACGTTTGTCCAGTGTAGAAATGATGTCAAATGAATATACCAAAAATATTCTGTAAGTAGCGTGGCTTTGGTATATGTATATTTCATCATGCTTTTAAAGCTTTATTTTATTGTAATGTACCCCGGCAGACTCATTGTGGAGCAAGCCAGACGATACCAGCACTGGCTTCAGTCTCACCCTACAACTTCCTGACCACCCCAAACAACTCACTCCCCACTGGCCTTAGCTCACCATTGTGGCACATCTGACCATTTGAGGCTTTACAGAAGGGTGGCTTGAAAGAGCTGGTACAAATGTAAATTACGTTATCTGGCGCTGTTCATTTGGAGAATTTCTAATGCACTGAACTACCCCAGGCACAGATTCAGTGTTTAGCGGCCATCTGCAGAAAAACCAACCGTGCATGCACCTGTCACTTCATAAAATTCTGTTTTCGTGCTGTAACCAGGCAACATGTGATGAATTCGTTGCTGTTCAATAAGCCAGTATGTGATAACATCTTTGCATGAATCCTGCAGGTAGTTTACTTAGAAATAGCTATCGAGTGTAATTTCACAAGAGTACACCAAGTACTGCAGGGGGTGCGAGGACCTGCATGCTTTTGAAATTCTTGATACCTTCTCCATATTTGCTCACCCGCAAGTGTCCTCAGTGTGCTTGAAAACTATGGACAGAAACTGACATAAGGGAGTCACAAAATATATTGTGCCTATTTAATTGTGAGAATCTCTCCTATTATCATGTGGGGAAAAATGATTATGCCGTTGGCAGAAAGAGTTAAAATTACTCTTGTGGCTTATTTGTGTTCAGAATGCTGGTTAAATGTACTATCTGTGCTCATGCTTGAGTATCCGAATACAAAAGTTTTTCCCCTGGACTTTTTGTTAAAATCCACACTTACGCAATGTGGATGCTTAATTATTAACACAAGAACAACGGATATAACTTCGATGTCAAACTATCATTAGTATTTTAGTGCATATCGTTGTTTTCCATGTTATTTTTGGACCAAAACAATAGATGATAAACTTTATTTACAAATGTCACGTGTATTTTATGAAATATTTATGAGCTTCTAAATATTGGGGTTGGAACATAATTGGTTATTGTTTGACATCGAAGATGTATCTGTTGTTCTTGTGTTTATTAACCCCTTCCCTGCTGCCGTTGGCCGTTGGATGTCGTGCGAGCTACCTTCCTGGTGCTGCGCACGTCCAACGGCCGACGCGGCCCCGCCCACACTTTAGAACGCCCACACTGCGGTGGAAAAACCGCCCGCCGCGGTTAAGGCGTTAATTAAGCATCCACATAGCGTCAGTTTGGATTTTAACAATTAGTCCAGGAGAAAAACATTGGTATTGGTTTGGCTGAACCCTATCCCTTGTGCCTTTATAAAAGGTGTTGCTCTCTAAGTTGTTAATGTTCTCATGCTTGAGCATCCCACTGTGTTTTGTTGTTTTCAATCATTTAAGTGTATGAAAATGTAGTAATTTCTTTTCTTGTAGCTGTACATGGCATTTTACTGTTTACCAACAGTTAACATACGCCCTTGTAAAACTCCATGAAACACTAATCTTATGCGGGATCCAATTACTGTATTAGTTTATTATTATTATGATTATTATTTTTTTAAATTTCAAGTTTTTCTTGCAATTCCGCAAAACAAAGAATAAAAAAGAAGTAATGTAGTATTGCATCCCTGTAAATTGCAAAAGTACTCTGGCTTAGACATATACTTTCGCTGGACTCTACAGATTCAGGCCGCACATCCAAGTGTCATCAAGTTCAATCAGAGCAGGATTTAACTAATATAAATAAGCATTTGACGTCCAGTAAGCATCAAGAAACATACACACAACTTATCATGAGTCTGCATGAAGTTGATCTAAAAAGCATTAATACAAGTACCCAGATAACTCCCCTCTGCAGAGTTAGGTGAAACCCACCTCTCTATACACATACGCAAAGGCAGCTTTCTTAAAAGGATCATAAGGCCCAAAATCTTTCAAGTGTTACTGCTTTTCTTCATGCATACCGTCATCTATCCCATTAGCTCCAAGCCCCCCTGTGGGAGCGCAGGTTTGATAAACAGGCGAGGAGGCTGTAGGTAGGTGCGAACAGGTAGTGGTTTATTTTCAATAGGCTTAAATTCAGGGGAAACAAATGTTCGTGCGTCACAATATTCTTCTTCGGTGTTTCTTCCTCTGGTATCAGTGTTGTTAAGGGCGATGTTCCAGGTTCCTCGTCGTCGGAGTCCAAGGGGTTTCCCCGGAGGCTCATAAAAGAGGAAAAAGAAGGGGCCGTCAGAACACTAGTTCCCAAGTGACTTAAGGATTAAACTATCACCACACCAGATAGTGTTTTATATGAGGTTTCTTAGAGCAAGTGGATTTTGGAAAGGGTTATAGTGTTGAGGGGACTGACCAGCGATCTGACCAGTGTGAGGAAAATCACCAGAATGCCACAAACTTAAGTGAAAGGCAATACCTCCTGTTAGGACGACCAACAAAGTATTTGGAGGCAGTAATCATTCAAGTACAGTGAGTCATGGGCAAGATAGGGGTTATCTATAAAGCCCCACCTCCGACACGGTAATGTGCTCAAGTCAATCTTTTATGTGCAAGTTCACCTCCCCGTGCCCCTCCCGTTACCACTTCCCCTCTTCCTCCCAAGTTCCACCCTCCAATTCCCATTACACCCTCACTCACCGACCCTGCCGTAACTCTCCAAAGTTCGGGCCGCTCTCCAGCATCCTCCGGGGGACTCCACCAGTCCTCACACCATGGCTCGTCCGGTTCCTCGTCCGCGACGTCTTCTCCCCTTTGTTCCTTCACGCTGGTCCGGTCACAGGGATTCTTCTCGTCTGCTTCTCCTCCTGGCGTCTTCTCCTCCGTCTCCGCTCCCAACGAGTGCCCGCCTTCTTCTTCACGGTCCCTCTCTTTCATTGATTCCCCATAGTCACTTCCGGGGTCGATCCCAACCCCTTCGCTGCCGGCTCTCTGTAGAGACACGGAAAGACGGCATGGATGTCTACGCTCTGGACCGGGATTCCTTCTGTCGTCCCAACTCCCTCGAACATCAGGCTGATCTCGGGGAGACGCCGCCCATGGGGATACATCGGTGAGTCCCTCCTCACACTCCCGAAGAAGTCCCTAAATGTTTTTGGGCCCCAACATGATAGGTAAAGTGGCGAGTAGTTATCTGCCATATCTTTACAGTAAGTAAGATCTGCAATTCATTCTTCAGTTTTAGGCATTGTCCCTTTACCCCATTTTAGTGCTACTCATCTCTTTGCAAGCAAACACGCCATAAAGGTATATTTCCTCACTCCTTTAGGTATCTCCTGGTCATAGCTTAGTGAAGCTGTGAGAGAGTTATTTCAATATGTTCCATTTTGTAAAGGATCTCAAATAGTTGGACCCAATGTCATGTTAAATGGGGGCATGTATAGAATCTGCTCTCACAGATGATAGCGAAGGAAATTAGAGTTCACATCCAAACCTAAAACCTCAAGTCAAGATGGAGTGTAAATAATCAATGCAAGAATTTAAAGTGTTTGATTTTGTGTTTACTATCCATAGATACATTTTCTGTTTGGATACATCAGTAATGCCATGCCTTGTCTGCCAGTATCTCTGTCAAATCGCCCTCCCACTTTGCCAATATTTTAATGATTGAGGTTAGTCGGTTAGCTCTGACTGCTTTATGTAATTTGGATATAATGTCTCGGTGCCCACTGCTAGTGATGGGTTGTGTCAGGGCTGCAAGTGCATGTGGTTCACAGAGAAAGCAGGACTGCCTTGCCTGTAGTGAATGACAAAGTCTGAAGTATAAAAAAGATCTAAAGGTGTGGATCCCTCCATATCTTTAAAGCCCTCTAACGATAACAATTAATTGGCTGAATGGAGAACTCCTAGCTTAGTTATATTTAATAGCAGCAACTGTTATTGTACCCTCAGCCCTAATGCTGCTTCCAGCTGTGGGTTACTATGGATATGGATCTTCGGTAAGTATACTTCCTCCAACCCCAGAGCTGTAGCAAGCTTGTGCCAAGCGTATATGGTGGAATTTATCGTGTAGATTTGCACTAAAGGTCTAGGTAAAGGCCTGGTCAGGACAGTAGTCAATGGAAAGGGGGTATTCATTTCTCTTTCTGTTGTAATAGCTGGAGATTTGTACTTAGGGTAGTTCCACTGAGAAGCGTAACTTGCCTGTACTACCCAGGATTAAAGATCCAGTTGTGGCATCGCAAATCCACCTCTTGCATATGGAAAAATCAATACTTCCCAACTTAGTTGAGGTTGCTATCTACTCACACAAAATTGGTAGATATCCTATGCAGCCGATCAAAAACGGATCCTGGGAACACAACGTGTATATTGGTGAAGATGTACAAAAACATGGGTAGGAAGATAATTGTAATAATAGCACCCTGCATGTCAGAGAAAGCAGGAGGGGACATCAAACCAATGTTTTCTTCTCAACCATAAATATAACGGTCCCGTATTTCTACCACACAACTTTCTCCAGAATGCCATATATATTTTTATGCCCAAGTAGCACATTGGTACAGTGCATCGCTCTAGTGTGAATTCAAGGTGTAGTTTTATATTCAATGTAATCGGAAAACCGGATTTATTCCAATTTATCTGAAGTCACGGATATAGTCCACAATGTATAATATCTCTAATCAGAGGTGAAACATTGTTAGACAGCTGTCTCACATAAAGAAGTATATTGTCAGCTTACATTGAAATCAAGTATCTAGCACCAGCAATCACAATGCCTCCATATGTGTGGGATTCTTTAATGAAACAGGCCTAGGGCTCTACTGCAATTGCAAACAGTAAAGGTGAAAGGGAGCACCCCTGCCTTGTACCACAGGTAATTGGAGAAGCAGAGGAAACACTTCAATTCAGCCTAATCTGTGAAAATATATTTATTATAGAAGGGTTATCCAGCCCAGTATGCCGGCTCCTTAGCCCCATTCGGATAAGAACTGCAAATATGTATGGCCACTTGAGAGAATTGAATGCCTTTTGTGCATACTGTTTTTATTAGTTTATAAACACTTGTGTTAAGTTGATTGAAAGGTTCACAATATACTTATCTTTGCTCGAGTCTAGCATTAGCTAAACTGCATAAACTAGAGGAGTATTCAGACTGATAAAGTTTGGAATACCATATGCCGCAGCGTCTGTAACGGGTTAAGCCACCTTTGTAAACAAGTGTCACTAGAGGACACCCCTTGGCAAGTGGGAGAACATTTACTCCAGTGCAAGCTTTCAGCCAAACCTTTCACAATACAATGCCTGAAAGGGCCTCAAACAAGACAGGAAGTAATGCAATCCACACTAGTCAAAGTTTTTATCTGTTTTGTAGACCTGTTGTTCTTAACCTTTGAAGTCTGTGGACGACAACTTAAAGTAAGGGACACCAACCTAAGCAATTTCTATAATTCGAACCTCAAAATATTATACTAAAATAAAGAAACGGGTGTGCATCAAACTAATACACAAAGTATGGAGTATTTAATTTAATTCTAAAACAAAAAATATACATACACTGATTTTTTTCTTTTTTTTTAATAGGAACGTTGGAACTTTTCAAAATGTGGTTTAATTTCTTAAAGATGAAGTGATATGGTAGACTCAAGCTTATACATTTGTTTCTCATAATGCATGCTCTCTTTTTGCTCGAGCATACTAGCTCTTCAGTTGAGGCATGGGCGTCATTTAGGGGTCGCCAGAGGTCGCAACTGTGACCCCTGGCTTGCCCATGTTACCCATGGCACTGTATTTGCGACCCCTGGCCTCTGAGGTAGCACAATCAGTGCCAGGAACACAGGCGGGTAGCTCGTCCTTATGGACATCTGTTGGGGCTGCAATCTCTTTGTTTTTTGGATTTTTTTAATTACACTAATAGTGAATATAATATTCCTTATTAGTGTACTAAAAAATAGAGTACAATTATGATCCTTCCTGGCAGCAAATGTAAGTAAAAATGCTTTTAAATGCAATTTGTGTCCATGCGTGCAAGTGAGAGTGTGTTTATGTGAGAGACAGTGTCTGTATGTGTGAATGTAAATGTATGCATGCGTGTGAGTGAACCTAAAGATAAATTGGCGTGTGATGTCACTTTCCCTACCCCTGGCCTATTGCTTAATTGACGCTCATGAATTGAGGCAACCAATTGACCATACTAAATTCTGTTTGCTGTACTTGTGCTGCTCTCATGAATCAAGTTACGGATACCACAGTGCTTAATTCGAGCCATAGTTGCCCGTGGAGGTCACTGGCAATCATTTTTGGGGACTGGCGCTTATTTTTCTTGATAGGACATTTCGCAAGAGCAAGTGAGGGAAAAACACACAAGGGCAAAGAAGAAGCAAGAGAAAGAGGGTAAAAAGTCACAAAGAGTGAAAACAGGAACTTGCAAGCGTGAGATAAAGAGGAATCGAATGTGTGCTAGTGGATTAAAGAGGCATGAGGTGGATTCTAAATATGCATGTGCTGACATTTAATAGCCCCGCTTACCAGCTTCTGAAAAGCGGTTTGGGCACCCGCACTCATTCTTTTACAAGCACTTAAAGTGTGCATTTTGCTTTTTTTGTATCAGTCTGCGATTATTTAATTTTATAAACAGTTGCAGATCCCCGAAATAGTTGTTGCAGATCCCTGGGGCCTACAGACTCTAGACTAAAAGTCACTGTTTTATACTGTTAAGCGACAGTCTGTATATATATTATGTGAGCAAGGCCACCCACGGTGGCCGGAACGCGTCATACCGCCATGTTAACGAAAGAAACATCATTTGAAAAAACACATATCTTAGGAGTCCGTGTCCTTGTGGCTCAAGTAAAGCACTTTATCTGGGTGTGTGAGTGTGTATGTACATATATATTATATATTGGTTCACTCCGCCTTGAAGATTCCTTGTTGGAAAAACGGGCACGGACCACATCGCTGTGCAAAGTTATATTTTATTTTTGCTCCTGGACCTCTACAGCCATGACGCGTTTTAGCCCGCCTCGGGCCTTGATCACATGACACAGGTGAGCTGTTTTTTTATACTCTTTTTTTACCCGTTTTTTCGAATCTTTACTCAATCAGTAATTAAAGTAATAAAGTGCAAATTTACAAATGACGTCAAAATAGAAGCTTGGGTTGCATAGTAAAGAATGAGAGGAAATGAATCATACAATGTTTACATTCATGTAATTATTGCAGTAAAATATCATGCTTACATTTCCATAAAATTGTAGAGAGCTCTATCAAACAATTTCATTCCTTCCTCTGTACATATAGTTAGAATTTCTTGTGAATACTTAATTTATAAAGGGACCATGATTATAAAAATGTCTAAAATCATGTTTAAAAGAAATTTCGTTATAAATACCATTTCTAAAATTACTCCCTAATTGATGTGCTAATTTCGCTACTACAGTACTTTGCTTCTAGGATTTTTATGTAAATGTTAAATGTTATAAAGGGCAAGTGCGGGGCAAAGTTGCAATGTACTATTAATACTAATAACCCAAAAAAACCAAATGTAAAATATTACTAAAATTCTACTAACTCACCCTATGTACGAAAAATATGTGCAAAATGCGGTAGTAACGGTGTATTTAATTAAGATCAAGTTTACATTTACAGTTACTCAACACCAAAAGATATTGCTTAGTGACTCGGTGGACTCATTAATTTAAGATTGATTACTATCGCAGTTATATCATATTAGAGACAGGTGCATAGTTCCTCTGTGGCATTTATACCTAAGGGAAATTTTGTGTCGAAGTTAATGATGTAACTAGTCTTGAGTAGTCTGGTCTGAGCGCTCTTTCTCTGTCTCCTCCTCTTTTGTTGGGAATGACAGCATCTATTAGAAAGTATGTCAGACCACAAGGGTCAGATTTGTGAAATTCACTGAAATACCTGGCAACTGGATATGCCTGATCTAGGTTTTTTTATTGCCCTAAGGTCCTGGAGTACCCGCTTGTGTGCTTGGAAAATCGTGCTACCCACGTAGCGAAGCCCACATGGGCACTCCAGCACATAGACGGCTTAGTCAGTTTTACAATTGAGGGATTTGATTATCATATATATTTTCCTTGTCGCTAAATGGAGTTTTGTATGTAGTTTGATATATATATATATATATATATATATATATATATATATATATATATATATATATCCCAGAACAGTCACACCCTCGTCCTCTCGATAAAAGGACAGTGTGAAGTATGGACTCCAGTCAGCGTATTTAGTAAAGTTGCACTTATTCCGGTAAATGGCAGCAAAACATAGTCACTCCGACGCGTTTTGGGGCTCCTCCCCTTGGTCACGAGTGACCAAGGGGAGGAGCCCCGTCGGAGTGACTATATTTTGCTGCCATTTACGCTGAATAAATGCAACTTTACTAAATACGCTGACTGGAGTCCGTACTTCACACTGTCCTTTTATCGAGAGGACGAGGGTATGACTGTTCTGGGATTATTTGGGCTCGCTGCCTGGTACGGACCGCTGTTACCAGAGGAGGGGTCATAGCGAGGTGTGGCGGCTGCTGCACGAATGATGGATATATATATATATATATATATATATATATATATATATATATATATATATATATATTCTTTTAGAAAGATGAAATGTATTCCTAAACAATTCTCAAACCGTTTTTAGAAAGCTCCTTAGAGATAGTTGGCTTCTGTAACTATCAATAAGTACCAGTTAAGGAGTTAAGGTCCTTCTTTGAGTGGCTTCGAATAGCATGAGACCGGTACAGGATATTTAGCTGTCATTTGTTAGTGAAGACAAAGGTTTCATTGCATTGCTGCACTTCGGTAGTTACTTACAATTTTAACACAAATAAATCGGTATTGAAACCCAAACATCCTTTCTTGCTAAGGTTTTGTGTTTGACATGTTTAATATATTTTGAGTTGTCTAATGTTATGTTGGTTGAGTTGGTTTTCTTATCTTAATTTTGGCTCATTTAGAGCAAAACAGTTAGTACACCCCTTCCTTGTTATTTCACAATTTGCTGCAAGACTGTGTGATTTTAGTTGAGCAAGTCGTCTAACATGAAAAAAGTGGATCAATTGTCAGTGAAAAATAAACAATGGTCCTAGTCTCCGATTTATAGTTGCTAAGTTTAGTGACGTGAAACAGTAAAAGGTGCATTAGCTGATTAGGCAGTGTTAGATTGTTTTCAAACGGCCTGATAATACGAGCTAATCGCAACGATTTGACATGAAAATAATGTGCTACAGATACACCTTTCAGGGTAAGGTTAAACGGAGGCCAAACTTCACCTCCCATTCTTCAGGCTCTGTCATCTGCATATTCATGAATCAAAGTGATCCATCTCTCCGATTGGGCCAACAATAGAAATTGAACGGCACAAGGTGCAAGGCAACACCTTCTGGAGCAGCAACAGCCTGATTACGTAGTCACAGTGTAGCTGCCTTCTATCTAACTCATTTGAAAGTGGTGCGACAGAAGAAAGAGTACTACTACTAGCCCCGGACTGTGCTGCGAAAACCCCACAGTCTCTCAGCATTGGTCGGACCTGGTGGTCATGTGTATTGGAGGCATAAGGGAGACAGTGGAACCAATAAAGAACAAGCATTGGCAGAGCCAGTAGGTCTTGCCTATGCAAGATGTATTGGCTTTACCAGTGTTTTTTTAGCCTTGTTGCAAATGGCAGAAAGGAAAGGAAAAAAAAGCTTTATGACGAAGCCAGCGTTGGCTGCGTTATAGTGTTTTTTTTTTACTTGCAGCTAATCTGCACTGAAGCCAGCGCTGCTGTGTAATCTATACTATAATGTTCCTCTAGAACAGTGGTTCCCAAACTTTTGACTCCTGAGGACCCCCATTCAGTCACCACTGGAAGCCGGGGACCCCCAAGCAATTTGTATGAGTTGAATTTCAAACATTAACCCCTTGCATGCTCGTGACGGAACCATTCCGTCACAAGCCACGGTGGGGCTGTGCTGGTGACGGAATGGTTCCGTCACGGCCTGGCCGCCGCGCCTGTGCGGCACTGATTTCGTGCTTGCGCGGCGCGTTCTATTGAACGGGCAGGGCCATGACGGTACCATTCCGTCACAAGCACAGCGCCACCGTGGCTCGTGACAGAGTGGTTCCGACACAAGCATGGCGGCGCCGTGTGCAGGGCCGTTTCTAGGTGTTTTGTCACCCTAGGCGAGAATTGAAAAATGCCGCCCCCTCCCTTTTACTACCATCACTCTCTCCCCCTGTCATCCTGGTTAGTTAATTTAATTTAAGTTATTTTATTCTTCAGCCCACTTCTCTTGGTTACCAAGTACTAGGGAGTGAATGCAACAAGTTAACATTTTCTAACTAGCAGCCTAGTCTGCAAAAAAATGTAACACTTGGACGTGATTCAATAATAATTCATCACCAAATACCCTCGCAAAACAGACTGGTGAAGACTGAAGGACAAACTTAAAGCACACCCCAAAAAAAAAAATAGAAATAGAAATGTCCAGTTAAGAGAAAGCAACTGTACTAGAAAGTTGTGGCAGTTCCGAAGAAGGATCGCTTTTTACCAGGCTACCAGGAGCCTAACACCCCAGCCCTGTAGGAGCGCTACGACTTTTATGGCGGCCGCGCAGGACATCGCTGCTTTAAGGCTCTCATTAGAAATGGTCACCGACAGCTAGTTGGCAGAGGCTCCCAGCTACATTTATAGGAGCCACGCGTGTGGAGGCAGGGATATTGTGGACATTTTAAAACTAAATGCAGTAGCTTTATTATGAAAAGAAATGAAACTATTTATAGAAATAAATGTCTTCTGCTATTGACTAGGCTGTGTTTGCTAATGTGATTAATGCAGGTGGAGACAAGAGGGGAAATAAAGCATGACACTTCCCCTACTCTCCTAGAGCTCACTTGCTACCTACCCTGCCCCCAAGCCCACGGCCACTTACCGACGCCAGCAATTGTGCACGAACTTGCAGTATCTTAGAATCCCTGTCACAGAGAATTATAGAGAACACAAGTGAGGTGCCAGTTCTCCTCACCACTGAAATGTAAATTGGTCGAAAATTCAGAAGATTTGATTATAAAAAAAACAATCTTTCAAGAATAATGGTACCTGGCGAGGGGGTTAATGAAGATCCTGGCTGAAGTGCAATGCATTGAACCTCCGGGGCCTATAAAAAGTAAAGATCTACTATAGTGTGGTGGAAGAGAAAGTACAGAGAGTGCCAAGTAGTCAAACAAGCACCAAGGCGCCTGGATACGTGTGTGATCTGCTGCAAACCTCCCATATTTACCATTTTAAGTGGGAGTGCCTAATTAGAGCCAGTGGTTTCCTGTCCTCGGCACGGGCACTTAAATGTCAAAATACATAAAAAAAGAGCATTGAAAATGCAATAGGTCTCGCCTTTGATTAAGTTAAAGCCCTTTGCTTTGCTACTGGTATTGTATAGCAAAGCAAATGGCTTTAACTTAATGAAAGGCGAGATCTATTGCATTTTTAATGCTTATTTATTTTAAGAGGGAGAGTACCGGCACTTCTCAAGAGTGACGTACAGGTACTCTGGTACAGAATACCTGCCCTTCTATTTTCTCATTTCAAGCACTGCTCACAAGTCAAAGAAATTGCAACCTCAATTCTATACCTTGAATGGAAATGTATTCAGGCCTAACACGGACCAAGCATTTACGATACCAATGCTCAAGCCGCACATCCGCCATGCAACACGACTTGGTGTTACTCCGCATTACCTCAGCTGCTATGCCTCCACGTACAGGCCAATGCTGTAATTGTTCTCAAAATGTATTTCTAGTGAAGCCAGCCAGCATGGCGAGTCAGCGTTCTAGCCTCTTGTGGTGCCCCTTATCTTTTAGGAACATCGTATTTTCGTCGGCGATGTTACAGTTACATAAAATCAATCAATTTTGAGAGAACAGGTACCCCAAGACATTCCTACCAGTTCTTAAACACACGTCACTGTGTAAGCATAAATAGTTTGTCCCGAAACATTAAAGAAGGAAAGGGATGAAAGACGGATTGCGCCGTGTCCAATATGCTTTAAAAACACATGCACCAAATACTTTAAGATGCTTTTAAGTAAGAACTTCCCTCAATTCCGTCAATCCTTTTAAAGGTGTCTTTATATCACAGTCTCGTTCTGTCCGTTGTCACTGCAGCTTTGCATACACAAACAATACTATTTGGCCAAGGCTCCTTGCACTGCAGGTCAAATCACCTTTAAAATGTGTATCACTTTCTAACCTGGAAAAAGTAGTCGTTAAGCCTTATCAGTTATGACCCATGCAACTAGCTTATTGGGCTTTACAAAGCAAGATATGCATACGCACTTTTCGAGACATTTCCGCGTAAAGTGAAGTGCTAGAGAATGTACCATTTGTTATAATTTAAAACAGGAAAAACTGGGTAGGGTGACCTTCTCATCTTTCCCTTGGCGCCTCGAAATTCTGCGACCCGGGGATAGTGCTCAAAGCATTAAGCAGCTATCACGCACGTTTTGGTCTGTTGTCGCCCACTGATGCACCATATTTTAACCCAGCCTCTCATGGTGGCTTGCCCCTGAACACTGACCGAGTAAGAGACACTGTGGCTCCTAGACGCTCGAAAAACAAAAGCACACACGCCTGGTTGCTCGCTAGTTAGGGTTTAAAATAAACCAATTTATCTGGCCTTCAACTTTACCCCATCACATCCATTCACCTGTGTCTTACATAATGTATAGATATTACTTCCATAGGAAGCCTCTTATCGTGAATAAGGTTGGCCTCCTTTAGTCTCCACAGACCTGGGCATGGCAGCTGGCAGTCTCACCAGAGACGGGGGGAATGAGTGGCTCTGTGTCTGCACCGACTCCCTCCTCTGCCGCCGGAGCAGGCCTCTGCAGCCCCGCGCTGAGGGGAGATAAAGCCGCGCTGACGGCGACTCGCGCTGAGCTGCTCCCAGCGTGAGCGCGCTGCTGTGGGCTGGCACGGGGTGCAGATTGGGTACCCCTCTACTTTCCAGTGTTTTCGCTGGCAAGGAAACAAAAAGGAGACGAAAAGGTGCATGCAGTCCCCAGTGATGTAGGCTACATACCAGCCAACACGAGCAGACCTGTTCGCGCCTTAGAAGAGATCCTCACCTGTAGTCTGGGTGTCCGGTGCGTCGTTGCCTTGGGGGATGAGTGGTGCAGGCGACCACGAGGTGAGCACAGAGATCCTACGAGAGCGGGCACGCACGCACGGCCCCCTTCTGCGGCGCAGACCATGACGTCACACCACCTCACGTTACGTTGAATATTAGAAGGCGCTAATGCGCTTTCGAGGTCCAAGACAGTTCACTCAAGGGGCAGGGCCATGTCTATCATTAGGCAAGACTTGGCGGCCATTCACTCAAGGGGATTTCCAAATTCATGATTTTTGCCGCCCTCCCTCTTTTGCCGCCCTAGGCAGCCGCCTATTCTTGCCTAATGGTAGAAACGGCCCTGGCCGTGCGGCCCCCCTGCCCCCACACGCCGCGGTGGAATTACCGCCGCAGCCAAGGGGTTAAAACAGTAATTCGAAAAAAATACACACATGTGCACACAAAACAAATACTCAAAGTTCTAAGGATTTTGGGGCCAGATGTATGACCATTTCATTTAGGGCCTCGCAATTGGCGACACATTGCGAGTGACAAATTGCGAGTCGCTAAATGAAATGTACAACAGTTTGTTTAACACTGTTTGGGATTCCCAATGGGGTCTCAAATTGCGAGGTTTATTAATATTAATGAGCCCAGCAGCCCTCCCAGCGATGGTGGCCTGCTGGGCTCTGCAGGCCACCATGTCTCGGACTGCTTTTAAATAAAGCAGTTTTAAAAAAAAAAAATGCAGCCTGTTTACCATGCATTTAAAAAAAAAAAAAAGAAAATGAAACGTTTCATTTTCTAAGGGCAGGCGGAGGTCCCTGGGACCACTGCCTGACCCTAAAAAATTATTTTGCATGCATTTGGGAAGGGGTCCCATGGGGACCCCTTTCCATTTGCGGATGCATTACCATCTACTTGAAGTAGGTGGTAATTGTGACTGTTTTGCGAACGCAAAACATTTGTACATAGTTTTGAGACTCGCTATTTGGAAGGGAATGCCCTTCCAAATAGCAAGTTGCAAAACCTATTTAGAGACTCGCAAACAAATTGCGACTCGCGAAATAGGATATGTACATGGCCCAATAGGTTTTTACATGCGCAAACGGGTTCGCGAACCCGTTAGCGCATATAAAAACAGATCATACATCTGGCCCTTAGTATTTTATATTGAATTAATAGCCCCTCTGTCACATGTATTTCATTTGTTTTGTAGCATCTCTCATACCATTGTAGGATGTCAGAGCACTTTACATCACACACAGAGACATTGAATCATACATGTAAATCAGTGTGTATATAAAATGTTTAAAGAGTGCTTGGTCTGGAAAAGCACAAACTCAGGATTCAGAGCATAACACAGTGGCTAGCATTGACTTTAACATTAAAAATGTATTTCCACCCAAATATATCTTTTTAGCCGCATCAGGATAATGAATAACTGTGACAAAATATGAGTTACTAACTGGTACCATGCAGTTTGCAAGCAGCTCTTTGATGACAGTTTATAGGTCCCTCTGCTAGATTACATTAGTCACTTATGAAGTGCACAGTAATAAAGGAATGTCTGTGACAAAAGCAGTGACCACGAACCTAGGCACATAAAATGCAGCTTTTTAAGATGCATGTTACACCTTCTTTGCAGTAGGCACATTAACCTTCTGTGCTACATTAGTTAAATCAAAGCTGCCACTGAACAAAACTCTCCTCGCTCTCCAGCAGGTACATTAATCACTGGCATTCTCTTGACACTTTTATTGTTGCTGGAAAGCTGCTAATTATACAAGAAATGTTTCTGTGCTTTTAAAACTGTTGCCTACGGACCCCCTGGGAATGTGTCGCGGACCCCCACAGTTTGGGAAACACTGCTCTAAAAGATCTATAGTCTGGGGGACGCAAGTGCACTCCTGACCTTTGCATTCGGCCCACTGTTCAAAACGGGCAAGCATTTATTTACAAATTAATGTGAAAGAAGGCATGTAACTATGGTGTCCTGCACAGTTAACTTTTGGGTCACCTTCATTTTAAAGATATTCTCCAACAAACGTGTAATGTATGAAAAAGTCTCTTTAAAAAAGTTCAAAAATTTATTTTATTCACATGCAGAACCTTTTCATCTTAGTAGTAGTAGCACATCAGACTAAATCAGTGCAAGCATTTTTAATTTTTAAGGAATAGTTTTCAAAGATGAATTTTGAAACATTCGTGCTTCCACCCACCCTGACTATGCCAATAGTGAACTAAAAGGCACATCAGTTGTTTCCACCCACCCTGACAATGCCGATAGTGAACTAAGAGGCAAGTCAGCTATTTGCACCCTTAGGATGGCCTGGGATGCTTTTCTACATGGACCATAAAATCAGATGTTGGAGAAGTTTTCGTACAGTGCACATCCTGAAGGAAATGTATTTCAAGATCGTATAATAATAAAGAACAAGCATTGGAAAAGCCAATAGGTTGCGCACATGCGAAATCTATTGTCTTTGTCAATGTTTTTTGCACATGTTGCAGATGACTATAATAAAAATGTGAAATAACGGAAAGAGCTGCGGACATTGGGAACTGGGTTTGATTCTCTGCGTTGGCTCAGCATCCTGTGATCCTGGCCATAAAACGCTGAAATACTTTATAGAAAGTTTATGTGCTTTTTATAAAAGCTGCCGATACTGTGAAAAAATGTGATTCATTAACTTTTAAAGTGTACAAGTTTCGTAGGTATGGAGAAGAAGAAGCTTGCGAGGCAGGAAGCCCATGAAGGGATAGAAGAAGGGTCAGGAAGTGCATCGGCGGTGCAGGAGGCGGCACTCACACTGTGCCACAGGGAGATCTGGAGCTGCAGAACCTCAGTAGGGAAGCGGGAGATATTAGCCAGAGCTGGTTCCAAGTTGGGGGTACTAGTAAAATATAGCAGTAATTGGTCTTCAGGGGGTTCCCTAGACATTTTGAACCCAGTGCCACTGCACCATTAAAATCATGACTCTAGTGCTTGCAAGCTAATGACACTTCTGACTGCTTCTTTAGTAGTAAAATATAGAAACAATTGTGATTCAGTGGGTTTCCTGAACCTTTTGGCCCCTATGCCGCTGCACCATTCAAATCAGCCTAGTGTCTACAAGGTACTGCACCTGTGACTGCTTGTTAGTGGTAAAATATAGCAATACGTGGAGTTCATTGGGCTTCCTAGAGCTTTTGGCTCCTGTGCCACTGCACCTGCTGCACCATTCAAATCATTACCTTAGTGCCTTTAAGGTAATTGTCTTTGTGACTTTTGTTTAGTAGTAAAATATAGCAATAATCAGTTCCCAATGGGTTTCCTAAACCTTTTGCCCCCTGTGCCACTGCACCTGCTGCACCACTCAAATAATGATCCTAGTGCCTGAAAGGACAAATGAGGTAATCATTCATATCCAGTAATATATGTGTTCCTAAAAAGACACAGTTGCAGACGGAATACATAGTTATTGTGGAGCTAAACATAACCACAATAGCTTTCATAAATAGTGCCTTTAAACTTCTTTAACTCTTTAACGCGAGTTTCCACAGATGTCATGAATAAAGCATATGCTTTACATATCAAAGTGAAAACCAAACGTTTTTCAATTATGTTATGATGTGGCTGGCTCTTTCCTGTGAAAATATCTTATCCTGGGCTTGACAGTGAATGGGCCATAAACAGTGTAAATTGCCTAAGATCACCATATGTTAGGCTGAGACTGAAATGCGGGATTGTACTTTGTTCCTAAAAAGGCAGTTTCACAATTTCAATGGACTCGCCAAAGAGGAATTTTGCAAAAAACATGTTGAATAGGAAGAAGTCTCTGCAAAAATACCAAAAATATTATTTCATACACATGCAGAACTGTTGTGTCTTAGTAGTACTAGTACATCAGACTAAATCAGTGCAGTCCACAAGCGCCCTCCTGAACGTTGCATGTGGCCCCCGTTGAATGGGCAAGCATTTATTTATAAGTTCATAGTTTACATTGATGTGAAAGAAAGCAAGTAATTAGTACATCAGGCTATAAATCAGTGCAAGTTTTTTTCTTCTTGGAAGTAATAGTTTTCAAACACGATTTTAGAAGTGTTTGTTTCCTCCCACTCTGAGAATACCAATTGTGAACTTCATGCCCCACGACTGAAAGGCAGATGTTTTGTACAGGTGAAGAACAAGATACTATTTGAGATGGCAATTTCTAAGATAAAAATGTTAAGTAAAAGGGCACAAACAGGCTCTAGAGAAAGTAAGCTGCATTCCTCTTTCCTGTAAACGCTCTCACTTTGAAGTCAGCCGGAAGTAAAAATACACCAGGCTTCCTTGAAGACACAACTTGACATTTGACATTGGTCTTTGAATGCCCAGCAAATGTGATGAGATTAAAAAAACTCTAATACACTTGCAAAAATTGTCTTGGGTCCAGTCAGGCACATTTGTCAAACCACAAGCTCAACCCTGGGTAGCTATGGCTTTGAGCAGCAAGGCTTAAGCTAAGGAACTAGTGTAAAGCATTTAATAATACCAAACAATGAAATATGAAAGCCACAAAACAAGAAAGAAATCCAACACCAGTTTATAAAAAAAGATAATATTTGTATGAATTTTTAGAGTCCATGATAAGTGAAATCCACTAAGGGTTCCGGAGATACCGATTTTTAAAGAAAACGTAACCTCAATATTACCGTAAACAAGCATTGGTAACCGTAAAGCTTATACATTTTTGAAAAGTTTGTAAGAGTTGAGTTTGACTACTCCTGAACAGCTTAGGCGACCAGATCTGACAGAGAGGAGGTCTGGGGGCAATAAGGAGTATTCGGACAGTTACTTGGCCACCAATGCATTTTTCAGGCCAGTTCCAAACTTTACGGCACTACCACTAAAGACTACAATAGAGTGATCCTGATGTTGTGGATGCTCAAGGATGCTGTGGGTGCTGTGAGGTCCATGGGGCTGCCTGCAGTTATTCCTCAGTCCACAGGTTAGGTAGGGTGACTATGGCCACAATGGTCGGGATCCCTATAAGTCCACTTTAGAAATAGTAGAAGGCCAGCTGAGGCTGAGCTACCAGTCTTCATTTGCAGCGGTCCCAGCAATATCCTTTGGTGGAGGCTGGTGACCCTCTTGGCAGCAGTCTGGACTCAGGTGACACTTCTGGGTACAGCTGACTCAGGTGCAACTTATGGCCATCAAGGATTGGTCTCTTGGGGTGTCCAGCAGCAGTCAACAGAGATTGTACTGGGGTCGCTACTGACTTCATCTTTGTTGGCCCTGGTGCTGATTGCAGGGGGTCAGCCAACTGACCCTTGGGGCCACTTCTTTGGCCGGGGTTGGGGAGCAGCTTTTCCCAGAGCCACAGGCACAGACCTCTCTTCGCTAGCCCAAGGTGCGGCAGTTGCAGTCCAGCAGATGGTGTAGCCTCTCTCTGCCAAGTCCAGGAATCATCAGGGCAGTATGTTTTTGGTCCTCTTTGCAGTTCCGGTGTGATCTGAAGTTTATGGTGCCAAGGGTGTCATATGTATTCCCATAAAGTGCCAAGGGGGGATAATGCGGTCACTAGCCAATGGACTACCAGGTCCCTTCCTTCTTGTTGCCGACTTTCCAGCTATGCTTGGCATCTAGCAATCCCAAGTGCATTTTTCTGCCTACTCTAAAAATGTCAGGACCATTCCTCGGATGTTAGAAGGGTGGTAGCCCACCTTAGAGGTTTGGCGTCTTGTGGGCTTTACGCCCACAGTAAAACCGGCTTGGGCACTGGTCTCCTCTCTCTGTTCCCATCGCCAGGCAGTCTACAAGAGCAAAGTGCAGTCTGTCGAATGTGAGCGCCATTTACCCACCAAAGGTGACTTAATCTTTGATGGTCGCCTTTTGGGCCAGCACCCTAAGTGGCTTCCTGCGAAGGGGAGGTAACACCCTGTTCTGCAGCAGGCTGCTATTCATCCTAAGCCTGGGATCAGTTCACACTACTACCCAAGAGGGCAGAAAGCTGTCTGGTGGCCAGTGACCATGTTATGCCACTGGACAAACTGGGTCAGAGAGTGGCAACTTGCTAAAAGTTGCATTTCTTTTAACAGTGACAGTAAATTTGACTTGGGCATCGAGTCTGGTTTAATGCAACAATTAATTTAATGCCGCACTGTACCCACCTATGTAGTCCCATTCAGAAGTTATCCGGGCTGAGGGATCAACCAGTAACCCTTTGTTAGCCAATGAGGCTACTAACTCTTCCACAGCAGTTTGGAAGTGTTGCTGTTGGTATATATATATATATATATATATATCGCAAATATTCCACTCCGTCCACTTCCACCAAAACCTCGGCGGCGAAGAAAGAGAAGCGAACCACTTCTTTGCAGGCAAGATGTTTTTATTTCAACCTCCTCAACAGCATACGACAGATATATATATATTCACTGAAAAAACCATAGGTTATAGACCATATATAGTTAGGAATTAGCATTTACAAAACCTTGAAAATTCACTGAAAAAACCATAGGTTATAGACCATATATAGTTAGGAATTAGCATTTAAAAAACCTTATTTTACTCACACAAAACCATTGAAATTCCATATATAGTTAGTTGCACTAACTATATATCGCGCACCCGCAATCCACTGCTGATCATGTCACATATTACATCATTCATGACATGGTCAGTGACATCACTGATGACATCACTGATGACATCTCAAATGACATCACTGATGACATCACTGATGACAACATCCAGTGACTGTATGTTTCTGTAAAGTTAAAATATGTCTTACATATTGAAGAATGAGTGGATGTATAAGTGTCTGGATGAAGGATTTAGTAGGTGCGTGACTGACTGTATGAGTGAGTGATTAAATGTGTCTCACTGAATGCATGGGTTAGTGACTAAACTGTCTTAATTTGTGCATCATTATGTCTGTTGTTCTGTAAACTGCTGCATGTGTTGATCATTAGCTATACGAGAGGCTATATGTGTTATTAATTGGTTGCCCAAGTATTTCTATGGGAGATTGAGTTTGTGTGGGGGTGGCTGGAAGGTGTGACTCTATGCATAGATGTGTGAGCAGTTTATTCACTAGGTGTATGAGTTCAAGAGTGCATGTGGAAACAGCTACATGGGCAGTTGACTGTGTGCATGAGTGTATTGATGAGTGAATGGATATCTCAATGCTACATGTCATAGTAAGTACATATGTAAAACACAGTACATGTGAGAGTTGGCATATATAAATAACTGTGCATGAGAGCCACTGAATGAGTGAGTGGTTGTATCGATCATTGTGAACTTGTATCAGGGATTGTATAAGAGAGTAAATATGTGTTAGTATATGTTTCAATAAGTAAGGTGTGTTTAACTGTATAGTTGAAGAAATGGAGGTGAGATTGTTTCTTTGCATGACTGACTGGGTGTGTGAGTAACTCCATGGATGAGTGGCAGTGTGTGAGTGTCTGTATACACTGAGTGTATCTAAGGTTATATTAGAGTCTGAAGAGGTTTATCGTATTAGCACAAGAATGATGTCAAATGAGATGTCATCAGTGATGTCATCAGTGATGTCATTTGAGATGTCATCAGTGATGTCATCAGTGATGTCACTGACCATGTCATGAATGATGTAATATGTGACATGATCAGCAGTGGATTGCGGGTGCGCGATATATAGTTAGTGCAACTAACTATATATGGAATTTCAATGGTTTTGTGTGAGTAAAATAAGGTTTTTTAAATGCTAATTCCTAACTATATATGGTCTATAACCTATGGTTTTTTCAGTGAATTTTCAAGGTTTTGTAAATGCTAATTCCTAACTATATATGGTCTATAACCTATGGTTTTTTCAGTGAATTTCAATGGTTTTTTAATAGCAAATATCATAAGCTGTCGAATGTCAAGTACGTGGTAAGTGAAAACATTTTCGTGTTTATGCACACTGATCTGCTTTGAATGGTGCCCCCCCCCCCCTCATTTCTATTAGGAGTACTCTCTCTTTGCAGATAGTGAAAGGTAGTTAACGCAGGCCTTTGCCCCCGTTGTAATCCGTCGTGCCTGCTTCTCTCTCCATTTGATTGATTGTTATCCAAGTATTTACTGTTTTAGAATTAGTTCTCTTTGGTTCATTCTCTATTTACAAACAAACACAGAGTCGCAATACTCTGTTTAGTCTTTGCAGATAACGAAAAATCGTGTAAAAAAAAAGAAAAGGAATCGAGCAAAATCAGTAGGCCACTAATGGGATCTCTTTTTGACCTCGCTAAAATAGAAACATTAGGAACAACCCCTCATGACAAATACAAAACTAGTGAGATGAACTGAACTCCACACAATGATGGCTGCAAAACAGCTCGGCTCCGCCACCCACCCCGCCCAAAATAACGATAAAGAACGGCTGCCATGATTGGTTGCGGAATGACCACGACGGAGCTACGAAATGGTGCTGCTCTCATGCTAACCCCAGCTTCAGTCTGAAACATCCAGAAACACTGTAGACTACCAATTCGATCAGTTCCGGTAGCGCCCCAATGTAACCCGGTAGAGAAGAACTAGCCCTCCCCTCTTTGACTGATGGTTCTTGTTGCCTGTCCCTTCTGTTGTCATTTAACAGAACTATTTAGCCTGCTGAAAGGGTTGTGTTCCGACCGCTGGTTGGTGGAGACATTTTGACTATATTCTGTACCTGCGTTGTCGCGTAATGCGTCATATGACGCGCCGCGTTAGCGCATCCGGAAGTCATCCGGGGCGCGCAGCGCGTAACGTAAGCATAACAAGTCATGTGACTTGTTAATAAAACTTTTCATTGGTTCATTTTACTTTTCTTATTGTAATGATGAAAGGCTTGGTCATATGACCTAAAAATTACGCTTTTCATTACTTCCGAACATTATTTTTTCTTAAATATATGTTATAATGTTCCAGGCTAATGTACTTTCCCGGAAATTTTACAACTGTCCTGCAAGTAAAATATATTCTTTTTTCGAGAAAAAGAGCGTTTCTTCGTCCCATGACGGAGCCGTTGAGCAAAAGAGGGTCGACCTGCTGTCTTAGTCGCCGATACGCCTGAATATGAGATTCTTATCGATCACTTTATGTTGCAGGAATAGAAAACACAACAGCCCTTGACCATTTATCTTTACTGCGTTCCTTCGTATTATACCTTTTACCCTTCATGTAATTGGTCTGCTTTATTTCACTTGCCTTTTAATGATTCTAAAACAGTCACTATTATTAAAAACTTTACCAATGTATATACTACTACCATGTTTTCTTTTAAAAACCTTTATTGTGAAAATTTCATTATACAAATACGAGCCTATAACCACGTGGGCCTACCACAGAGCAAACTGTAATCGTATATGATGAATAGACATTTACACTGTAGAGGAACGTAACGGGCGGGCCATTAGGTTGCAAGAACTAAGGTGTCTAACAGTTACGGAATCGGTGGACGTACATTTTATAATTAAAATACGACAGGGCCAGTTACAATAAAATTATCTAGATATACATTTGCGGGCAAGTACCATGGGTGACGTTAATTCGAACTTTCAACAGTACAGTAATCAATAACACATCAGAACTTAATATCAATAGGGATGTCGAAATAGTCAATCAATTCTCGTCCCCGCCCGCCATGTGCTTCAAAACTGCATACGTATCTCGTGATTTCAAGGTTCTGCAACCAGTACACAACAAGGAGTTACGAGTCCCATTTATTCCGGCGCCATTTTGGGCGAGGACGGGCAGGTCCAGGATATAGTCAAAATGTCTCTACCAACCATCGACTATGATGATGTTCATATGCTGTATTTATTAGAGTAACACTCATCTGTCCACATGAAATTAATTTGCCACAATCTAAACATGTCATTTTAATCTTTCCAAAGTTCTTCTAAATATTTGGGACCGTTTCCCTTGCCTCTGAAGCTCTCAGTGCCACTTCTTTGATGAATGTACTAGCAGGTCAGGGGTTCTCCTCCAAATCTCTCTTTTATGCAGCACTATAATTAATTGGTGCCACCTCTCCATATGACGATGCATGGTATAGTTACCACAACTATATTTTTTTTCGGTTCCTCTGGAGAGTTCATCGTGGCAGATGAAGCGTGTAACGTACCGGGCATTTACCTTTTTTTGCATGTACAGGAAAGGAAAAAAAAATCGAGCGTCCGAGTTCTAAGGTGTCCCAGGGCCATTTTAGTGGACCAGGCCCAAATCCAAAGAACAGGCCGCCATTTTGAGAGTCCTCTTGCAGCCGCCTGTCGCTGTAGCATCAAGAGCAGCCGAAACTCAGCTGAATGGCAACTGAAACGGTAAAGGGGCGCCCCACTACAGCAGACGAGCCTCCACCTAGGAAGGCCCATTCACGCCGGCTCCCCCCCCCTTCGGGCACCCCACGCCGTTATTCGGAGCAGTATTGTAGGATGGCCACACCAGTGCGGCAACTTGCTAGACATCACCTCGGTGGTAACCGAATCTCAACGCCTTGTGGTGTCTTCTATTCAAAAAACATTGTTATGCTGCCTTCGACCTATTCGCCGCAAGTGCGCACACAACTCAACTGCATAGCTTGCTAGACACCACCTCGGTGCCATCCGGATCTTGGAATGTCAGCACCTTTTGGTGTCTTCTCTTCAGAAAATATTGTTGCGCTGCCTTTGGCCCCATTCGCACATCAGTCCGCTACTGACGCCATCTCACAGGCTAATGGGGCGCCCCACGCCGACTTTCAGCATTGTAGAATGACCACACCAGTACAGCAACTTGCTAGACATCACCTCGGTGCCATCCGGATCTCGGCGCCCCACTGCAGATGAAGTGCCTCTCAACTATGAAACCACCACGGTGACATCCGGATCTTGGCGCGTTGTGCTGCCTTCGGCCTATTCGCACATCGGTCCGCTACTGACGCCATCTCACAGGCTAATGGGGCGACCCACGCCGAGTTTCAGCATTGTAGGATGACCACACCAGTACAGCAACTTGCTAGACATCACCTCGGTGCCATCCGAATCTTGGCATCTCAACGCCTAGTGGTATCTTCCATACAAAAAATATTGTTACGCTGCCTTTTGCCCCATTCGCACATCAGTCCGCAACTTAGACATCACCTCGGTGCCATCCGGATCTTGGTATCTCAGCGCCTTGTGGTGTCAGTCAGAAAATATTGTTGCGCTGCCTTTGGCCCCATTCGCACATCGGTCCGCTACTGACGCCATCTCACAGGCCAACGGGGCGCCCCACGCCGACTTTCAACATTGTAGGATGGCCACAGAAGTGCGACAACTTACTAGACACCACCTCGGTGCCATCCGGATCTTGGCGCGTTGTGCTGCCTTCGGCCTATTCGCACATCGGTCCGCTACTGACGCCATCTCACAGGCCAACGGGGCGCCCCACGCCGACTTTCAGCATTGTTGGATGGCCACACCAGTGCGGCAACTTACTAGACACCACCTCGGTGCCATCCGGATCTTGGCGCGTTGTGCTGCCTTCGGCCTATTCGCACATCGGTCCGCTACTGACGCAAACTCACAGGCCAACGGGGCGCCCCACGCCGACTTTCAGCATTGTAGGATGGCCACACCAGTGCTGCAACTTGCTGGACACCACCTCGGTGCCATCCGGATCTTGGCGCGTTGTATTGCCTTCGGCCTATTCGCACATCGGTCCGCTACTGACGCCGCCTCACGTACCAACGTATTTTCTCCGCATTTTATACCCTATGCCGCATAACAGGTCATGTGACTTGTTTATAAAACTTTTCATTGGTTCATTTTACTTTTGGTTTCCTAATGATGGAAGGCTTGATCATATGACCTAAAAACAACACTTTTCATTGGATGAAAACTTTTTTTTTTTTCCAAACGATGAAAGCCCCACCTTGTTTCTGGATGTTTCAGACTAAACTGGCGTCAGCATGAGAGCACCACCATCTCGTAGCTCCGTCGTGGTCATTCCGCGAGCAATCATGGCAGCCGCTCCCCACCAGAAGCCTGCAGGAGTCGGGGCCCCCAAAACTTTTGATGAATTCTCAAGGCGGAGGGGACGCTTTCGAGAATGGGGTCCAAGACCTAGCAGACAAGCGTCCGATTTCCAAGGTGTCCCAGGGCCATTTCAGTGGACCAGGCCCAAAAAGGAAAGAGCCTGCCGCCATTTTGAGAGTCCTGTGACAGCCGCCTATCGCTGCACCGCAAGAGTGGGCGCAACTCAGCTGAATTGCGGCTTTTGACACAGTGGACCAAAAACGGACGGAATGGCAACTGAAACGGTAAAGGGGCGCCCCACTACAACAGATGACACTCCACCTGGAGAGGCCCGTTCACGCCGCCTCCCCCGGGGCGCCCCACGCCGTTATTCGGAGCAGCATTGTAGGATACCAAAACCAGTGCGGCAACTTACTGGACATCACCTTGGTGCCATCGTTCTGCTGCCTTGGAACTATTCGCACAACAGTTTGCTACTGATGACCCACCCCCCGCGACGCCCCACGCCGTTATTTGCTGGGTGGCAACTTACTAGACATCACTTTCGTGTCATCTAGATTTCGGCGCGTTCTGCTGCCTTGGAACTATTCGCACAACAGTTTGCTACTGATGACCCACCCCCCGCGACGCCCCACGCCGGAAATCTGGACGTTGTGCTGCGTTGGGACTATTCGCACAGCCGACCGCTACTTCGTTGTTTTTCCCTAAAAATGTTTATATGTTATTACTATTTTTGTTTTCTTGTATATATTTATAAATTATTAAAGTTTTATAATCTTACTACTTTGTCGGAGTGCTATATATTTTTATTGTGACACATAATTGTAAAAACTTTGATGTACAAAGAGTCATCCCTGGAATCTTCCGCTTCACGCTCGGTCCCCTCCCCAATCACAATACAGGATGGTTTTCAGATAATAGCAACGCTTCTGCTGTGACGGATCTCATAGAGTGTGGGCCTTGATCTACTATAACTCCTTTGAAGAGGGGTGATTCTTTACAGCTGTGGCCATAAACTACATCTGCAGGGCTAGCTGATAGCCTAGGACCGGCCTGGACAATCGGACACAGAGGAAAAGGAGTGTCAGAGGGTGCGGTAGTGAATAGGGCGAAAGGGAGGTGTCGGGCAGGCACAGGGTGTGATTCTCAGGGAAGAGCAGCGCAGATGGGGGGAGGTTTATTACCCATGCATAAGACAGAGAGCGGGGGTGACCACTGCCTGGGTGAGATGCTTGCGAGGGTGGGGAGCCATGCTAAGGATCGACAGCGTGCACAGAGTGGGTCTGGTCAAGGCATCTAAAATGGCTGCCGTGCACGACAAAAGTGTGGCATTTGAAAAAAGACAAGATGGCGCAGACAATGTTTTTCAACACTTCCTGATTTCCTTCGAATTGAACGTTAACAGACGTTGGGGCATATTACCAAAGTTAAGCGATATTTATCCCTAACGATGCATTGCAAAGATTTTTTTACCGTCAGAAATTATCGCAGATAAACCTTGCTATTATCAAGGTTTATCGCAAATACGATAAAAAACGACCGCAATGCATTAATATCGCTGAAAACTCAGCGATATTCATGCATTACCGAGCTAATGCTCTTAGCCATGTTATCCACCTCCTATTGGATAACATGGCTAAGAACTGCTCAGGGCAGCTGTTACTTTTTGGAGATATTCGCGCTTATCTCGAATATTTCCAAAAGTTGATAATAGGAGATAGCGATGTTAGCGACTGTTTCCAGTCGCTAACATCTTGGCATGCCCACTTTGCATGTCATTAGTGATAAATATCACTCACATGCAAAGTGGGGCCCAAGATGGTCGCTATCTCCTACTAGCTGTCGCTAACTGGTGTTAGCAACAGCTAGGTAATACAGATATAATTTTATCTCCGCGAAGCGGAGCGCTGTTACAGATATATATCTTGTTTTTGAACGGTAATTTCTCAAAATGCACTGAAGCACATATATTGAGACCTAGCAAAGGCACATCGGGCTACCAGTCCCTAATATTTTACCAAGTTTCGTGCAAATCCATTCAGCCGTTCGATTATTATTATTATTATTTTTTTTTGCCCCGCGGGGCCCTTTTAAAACCTCCCCATCAAACCTAGGGGGTCAGCGAGGATCTACTATGCCCCCTTATGGTCATTTGCCCCTTCGCTTTGGCCTCCTCTTGTCTCTCGATCCTACCGAGAGACAAGATGGCGGCCGCTACGTACTGTTTGGAATGTTTACAGACACCGGAGAGCCAATCAGCTTCGCTTCGCAAAGCTCCGTAACGCGAAAAGTACGCGAAGCGGTGCGCTGTTACAGATATATATCTTTTTTTGAACGTTAATTTCTCAAAATCCACTGAAGCACATATATTGAGACCTAGCAAAGGCACATCGGGCTACCAGTCCCTACAATTTTGCCAAGTTTCGTGCAAATCCATTCAGCCGTTCGATTATTATTATTATTATTTTTTTTTGCCCCGCGGGGCCCTTTTAAAACCTCCACATCAAACCTAGGGGGTCAGCGAGGATCTACTATTCCCCCTTATGGTCATTTGCCCCTTCGCTTTGGCCTCCTCTTGTCTCTCGATCCTACCGAGAGACAAGATGGCGGCCGCTACGGACTGTTTGGAATGTTGACAGACGCCGGAGAACCAATCAGCTTCGCTTCACAAAGCTCCGTTGCGCGAAAAGTACGCGTCCTGGAGCGCTGCCCGGTCCGCTGTTACAGATATATATCTTTTTTTAAACGTTAATTTCTCAAAATCCACTGTAGCACATATATTGAGACCTACAAAAGGCACATCGGGCTACCAGTCCCTACAATTTTGCCAAGTTTCGTGCAAATCCATTTAGCCGTTCGGGCTAAAAGTGAGGCCAACCGCCCTATGGAAAACTCAATGTTAAAAACACGTTTTGGGACCCCCCTATTTTCTCGACCCCCCCTGGACGAACCCCCCCCCAATTTTCAGGGGCTGCTCAGAAACAAAATGTGCCATTTTCCTGAAAATTTCAGCCAATTCCGTCCACAAACGCCAAAGTTATTAGACATAGAATTTTTTCAAAAAACCCAAAGAGAAAAAATCCTAACTATATATACCTACTGGCGACCGCCAGTAGGTAATATATATATATATATATATATATATATATATATATATATATATATATATATATATATATATATATATATATATAAAATACATTTCCTACTTAATAATATACAGCTCGTTGTCTTAGGACTCGGGAGGCTTTACATAGGGGAGACTTAAATATATTGTTGAGGGAAGTGGACGCTTTAACATTGGTATGAATGGCAAAGTCGAACTGGCAGTTTTACAACTGCACTTCCAGTCTGCAGCGGTAGGCTGGGAGCCATTTTGTACTTGGTCACACGCAGGGTGGCACAATCAGTGCTGTGGCCCTCAGTGGGCCATCTGCCTTACATACCCTGGGTACCATATACTAGGGACTTATAAGTAAGTCAGTCTCTGCCATTTGGGGGTAATGCATTTGACAAAAAGTTTGTAAGGGGTTAGAACACTGACACTGATGTATTGTTACATACCTCAGTGCACTCTACTCTGAGTCAATAAACCAGCAGCCTCAGTCTAAAAGTATGGGGGGTGAACATGCAAAAATAGGCATTTTATTACTCACTCCCTGCTCCTGATGAAAGGTGATGAGTAACTAATCCTTGTCCTGGTGGTTCTCATCATTTAAGTGGAAGAACCTTGAAAGGCCATCTGCATTGGCATAATCAGTCCCATGTCTGTGTTCCACTGTAAAGTCCATGCCCTGTAGGGAGATGGACCATTTCAACACTTTGGGATTCTCTCCTCTCATCTGCATCAACCATCTGAGAGGTCTGTGGTCAGTTTGATCTCTGAAGTGAGTCCCAAACAGGTAGGGCTTCTCAAGGACCAAACCACAGCAAAGGCTTCCCTCTCAGTGGCCTTCCAACGCTGCTTGCTGGGGAGGAGTCATCTATTGATAAAGGCAGCTGGTTGATCCTGACCCTGGTCTTTCAGCTGTGATAATACCACCCCAATCCCATGTTCTGAAGGATCAGTTTGGACAACAAACTCCTTGCTAAAGTCATGTGCATTGAGGACAGGTCCTGAGCATAAAGCTTCCTTAAGGGTGTCAAAGGCATTTGGACATTGCTCATTCCACATGACTTTCATTGGCTACTTTTTATACAGAGCTTGGCAATTTCTTAGAAACTGCTTCTTAGTGTTGACTTGGCGGATCTTTCAAGTGATTGCTAACTTATTAATTGTCTGGTATAGTTCTGATTCTCACTGCTAGGCACCAGTTTGAAGGATGTGGGTGTATTATACGTTATGGCTGTGCAGACTGATCATGTAATACAATCTCAAAAAATGTCCTGGGTACCATAAGGCTTGTTTGTAAAACCCCAAGTTGAACCCTTGGTAGCTATGGCTTCGAGCAGCAATGCTTAAACAAAGGAACTAGTGTAAAGTACTAAACAATGAAATAAGAAAACCACACGATACAATGAAATAAATACCACATCAATTTATAAAAATTGATTACATATAATGGCCCAAGCCGTCTTGTATCTGTAAGCCAAGCCCCTCACACTGCACCAACATCAGTACCCCTGACCGCTGGCACTCGTCCGTATTCAGTAACTGACTTAACTCCTTCTGCAGACTTGGTGGTGGAGGCACCAAGATAGCACTCTTTGTGAGATGTGAACCAGGACAATTTAGATCAAAGGCCAGAGGGTACTTGCATTAACATGCGGAGAGTCTGTGATGGGCCAAAATTAGACCTCTCTACAGCTGTTTACCCCTACGTGAACATCGCAAAAGATTTTTACTTCCAATCATGCGTAAATATAAATTCAGGCAATGTCGTCAGGGATTGTATTTTTTACAATTGCTGCCTGATCCTCTAGTTGTCTGCTACTGTGTTGCTTCCTTTTTATGTTTTTATTTGAAAACCAGGAGTTTGCTCACTGATGGAATTAATTGTATTTTATGCTTTTATTTAGTTTTATTGCTGTCTTTTCTTATCAATGCGATGTATATATGTACTTTTATGATTCATCTGGAAATTAATTGAATAAAGTGATTTTGACTTGACTTGACTTGATTATATTGTTACAAATATTTAGAGCTCAAGATGAGCTAAATCCCATGTAGGATTCCGGGGATACCGATTTTTAAAGAAAACTTAAATCTCAGTTTAACCACAAGCGAAGACTGGAAACTGTAAAGTTTGTAAACTTTTGAGAAGTTTTCAAGAGTTGAATTTGACTACCGCAGCCCTGCTTGGGCGACACAAATCCTATAGGGAGGAGGTCTGAGGGTGCAATATGGAGTATTTGGACAGTATCCTGGCCACCAAAGTGTTTTCCAGTCCAGTTCCAAACTTTACAGCATGACCGCCATAGATTCCAGTGGACTGGTCCTGATGCTGTGGATGCAGCAGATGGGAGAAAGATCAAAGATGCTCTGGGTGCTGTGTGGTCGACAGGGGTGCCTTTGCATTTGTGGTTATTTCTCGGTCAGGTGGTGCGGCTTTGGTCACAGGTCGATGTTTTCTCGAAGTCCTTTTTGAGACAGTAGAACGCCATCTCCATCCACATTGTCCTAGTGATATCCTTTGGTGGAGGCTGGTGTCCCTTTTGGCGACAAATCTGCACCCAGATGACACTCCTGGGTCCAGCTGACTCCGGTGCAACTTTTACCTGTTGAGGATCTGTCTCTTGGGGTGCCCAGTGGCAGTAGGCAGTGATTCTACTGAATTGGCTACTGACCTTTCAAGTTAGACTATTCAGCTTTCTTTGCCCAGGTGCTGGTTCCAGGGGATCAGCCAACTGATCCTTGAATCACTTCTTAGGTCTGGGAGCAGTTTTTCCCTGAGCCAGGAGCCACAGGCACAGTTCTCACTTTGCTAGCCCAAGGTGCAGTAGGTGCAGTCCAGCAGACGGGGCAGCCTCTCTCTGCGAAGTCTAGGGGTCAGCAGGCCAGTCCATCTTCTGTCCTCTTTCCAGTTCCGGTGTGATCTGAGGTTCAGGGTGCCAAATTTATTCCCAGAAAGTGCCCTGGGGGTGATGCAGTCACTAGCCAATGGGCTACCAGGTCCTCTCCCCCTTGGTGACAACTTTCCAGATATGTCTGGCATCTGGAAATCCCAGAGTGCATTATTCTGCCCACTCTCAAGATGTTGAAATTCTTCCTGGGATGTTAGGAGCTGGTGCTGCCTGTGAGCTACACGCCCACGTGCAAAACGGTTTGGGTACTGGTCTCCACCTCTGTTCCCTTACCAGCCCGTCTACCTGAAAAAAGGGCAGCCCCATAAGAGTGTGATCGCCATTTACCCACGAAAGGCGGCTTCGCCTTGGAAGCTTTACAAAAGGGGGTGGTGATGGACGGAGCATCTGAACCAATCAAACACTCACACCCAGTCAACAGATCTGGGTTTAATCCATCACCGTTCTTTAGCCCACTCTGCCACCCCAGTTCAGACATGCCATATGCAAATCAGTCTGACCCTGTGCCTCATGGGAACAGTCCAGCCCGAACTGCCAAGCCATGCCTTCCCTGGACCGGAAACAAGCTTCCTAGGACTGGTTGACTTGGTGTGAGTGTTTGATTGGTTCAGATGCTCCGTCCATCACCACCCCCTTTTGTATTCGCCTTGGAAGCTTGCCTTTTGGCCAACACCCTGAGTGGCTTCTTGTGAAGGGGAGGTAAAACCAAACCTTGTAGCAGGCTGCTATTGTCCCTATGCATTGAAGTCATTCACACTGCTCTCCAGGAGAAGAGAAAAAAGCTGTCTGGTTGTTAGTGACCATGTGAGGCCTCTGGACAAATTAGGTCACAGTGTCAACTTTCTAAAAGTTGCAATTCTTTAATAGTTACATTAAATTTGACTTGGACATTTGGGCAGCCCTGTGCTACACTAACCTGCGGAGACGCCGCTTTCTTGCCTCCCACCGCCGAAAGAGTCATATGGGTTGCCCTGTTGTGCCGTGTCCGGCTGGAGATAGCCAGCCGGGACTACACTTCCCAGCAATCCTAGCGGCAGCACCAGGAAACGCCGCCCACGCTACGCCACAGTGCCAGGAGGCACTTAAAATGTACGCAAGGCTCCCGCAGCGTGGGACGCGCGCGGGCGCTGCCCGGGCAAAGCCCGGGCCAAGGGAGGACCCGTCCGAAGCCCGTCAGGGTCCGGAAGAGGCCGGGCTGGGCCACCTCCTTAACATCATCAATGCTGAATGACTCCCCCGTCGAACGGCTGCTTGTTTGCTACCTATTGGAAGAGGAGGTGAGGACAAGGCAGTGGTGTATAATTGTTGTCCTTTGTCTCAATAATAAACATTTGGAGGTGACCAAAAGGCCAGTGCGGACACTTTACACCTGGGAAAAACGTAGAGGGCTTCGGGCCAGAATTCATCAAGTTACTTTTAAGACCCTGGACTGTCCTCCATCTATCAGGCCGTTTAAAACGATTATTTGGTAGGATGAGCAGGCGGAAGGCAAAAGATTCCATGGTGGGGGGTAGTGTAAAGGGGACCCTTAATGCCTTCTTAGTGAGGGCCGAGTCCTTATTACTTCATGAGATCCAGTTGGTCGAGAAGAGACTCTCATTGGACTCAATTGTGTTGGTAAAAGCGGTCTTCAATGGGTAGTTTAGCTACAATTAAGTCACCCAATGTTGGTAACCAAGCCGGTCAAGATAAATTAAAAAGTGGTCACACTGTAAATAGCCTGATTCCTGCGACCTTATCTCCACAGTTAGTGGGACCTCCAATTCAAACCCTCAAGCTATTACATGATGATTTGAGCCTGCCAGAGATTGATGAATAAGAGAGGGAGGAGGGTTGTAATTCAAACACTGTATTAGCATGTGGGGTAGGTCAGGTAGAGGGACTCTCTGTACCGGCCACAGCTCTGACCAGTGGCGAAATTGCCCTGAGGGAAGGCAAGGAGGTGGTTACCCGATATAAAAGGGCTTTACTAGACAGAAGCATTCCAAAGAGTGTCGTCACCCCTTCAGCTGGCCTTACGGCTGCAGTGAAGCGAACTCGGGGGTGGGGCGTCACATTGTCAATGGTAAATCCAAGCAGAAGGATGCTCTAAAAGCATCCAGGTCTAAAGATACAGAAGGTTCCGCAGTCAGACAACAGTGTCTAAATTGCAGAGAGGTAGAAAAGGGTTGGGGGGGACCTGGAACTGTGGTCTAGGTTGGAAACCATGTTAACCACCCACTTAGCGTCCATACATGAGAAAATTAGGCTGATAGAAGGGGAAGTGTCCCTGCTGATCGCCCAGAATAGCACCCTGCCTAGTGTGGTCACGGGGCACACAGTTAACAGCTTGGGGGTATTAGATGGTCCCAGTCCTCCAAGGGTTGAAATGCCCCTAGAGAGAAAAGAGGGTGGGACACACGTAGGCGAACAGCCAGAGGGAACAAAGGAGGGTGTAGACAAAGAGCAAATGGTGGGGTCCATGGACGTAAATGCCTCAAGACCAAGAGCGACTGTGGGAGACTGTAGGCAGAGGAAGGGGGGAACCGTAGTACAAAACTTGAGTCCTAATTTAGGCCCTATAAATAGAGAGGGCTTAGCGGGTAGAGCACCTACGCCACATGATATCGCGCCCTCTGCAGATGACTTCGTTAGGTGTACGGCGGGCTTGCCGGTTTTAGATTTACCCCCGGCAACCAGCCCATACACAGTAGTCTTGACAGGGGTCCTGGCCCTCAGTGGAAATAGAGAGAAACTACGCAAATGTTGATTAATAAGGCCGCCCACTGGTTAAATAGGAATGCAGATTTCAACATCTTAAACCACAGGCACATATTAATGGCAAGAAGGGTGTCCTGGATTGGATGTAGTAGGAAGAGTTTTCCGGGAGACTCTGTGATTTTAAATCTAAGGTTTCCAGGGCTGATACATGATCTCAAATACACAGTTTCAGAATTTTCAAGGGCCTTTTTTAGGGAGGGGCCGGAGCAAGGGGCGGGGCAAACAGAAGGGCCAAGCACGAGTAACATGGGACGATCAGGACCCAGAAATTACACAGCGCGTGACCAGGAACATGGCACAGGGCATGCTGCCGAGCACGAGTCGCGGACCTCCTTAGTAGTCAATCTATCCTCCTACCCCTTGTCTCCACCACAAGAACGGGTTCTTAACAAGGGGTTGGGATTTGTTCCAACCAATCATCCTGATCTTTTCAAACTCCGACAGGATCTGGCCAATTTCTTTCGTAATCTGAGATTGAGGGTCTTTTTTGCGGATCAGGAACACCGCTAGGTACCTAAAGGGGCCACGCCTTTTCGTCCTAAGTTTACCTTCACCCCACAGTAGGCAGTACTCCCTCCACAGATCGCTGCCTTTGAGCAGGCAGTGGTCCATGATTTGGAAACTTCCAATTTGACACAACATCACCATTTTTCGAATCTCTCCAATTGTGAGAGACAGGCACTCAAGGAACTGGCGGACAACAAAGAAATTATTTTAAAACCGGCAGATAAAGGCGGTGCCATGGTGATTCTGGATCTAGAAGCTTACCGGTTGGAATGTATCCGCCTTTTGTCCGACCCGAAGACTTATCGGAGATTGGTGGAGGACCCTACTGACCTGATCACGAGGGAGATTACGACTATGGTGGAAGAGGCCAGAACCAACGATTGGATCACAGGACATGAAGCGGAGTTTTTAATTAACAAACAACCAAGGACCCCTTACTTCTATGTCCTGCCTAAAATCCACAAAGCAATGAGACCCCCTCCCGGAAGACCAATTGTCTCCGGGATGGGGTCCCTGCTGGAGCCTCTTTCGCAATTTTGCGATTTGTTTCTAAAACCCATGGTCCAGAAGTTACCAACCTATCTGAGGGACACTTTGGACATTCTAAATCTTTTGAAGGATGTCCCGTTTCATCCAGACATTGAATTTCTTATAGGGCTTGATATAGAGGCCCTATATACCAACATCCCCCAATTGGAAACTCTCAGAGTGTTGGAGTCATTGCTTTTTGAGGGAGAATGGCCTTATGAAACACCACAAGCCTTTATTCTACATCTAGCCGAGATAGCCCTCACAAAGAACTTTTTTGAATTTGAGGGTGCAATATACCTCCAAATCCATGGAACATCAATGGGTAGCGTGTTTGCCCCTAATGTGGCTGGGTTATATGTGGGGGGCCTTTGAAAACTTGACGCTTCTGGATACGAATGGACCTTGAGCCTCACAATTGTGGATGTGGCGACGTTATATTGTCGACGTCTTGGTGATTTGGAGAGGCGACAGAACATAAGTCGAACGCTTTTTAGAATGGTTAAATGATCAGAATCCGTTCCTCCACTACACCTCGACTGTTACTAAGTCCAGCCTCCTTTTCCTGGACCTAGTGATAGAGCCAAGTGAGGGTGCTATGAAAACCAAGGTATTCCACAAACCAACTGACAAAAATGCCTTGTTGGCATTTGAAAGTTTCCATCCCTGATCCCTACGGGAAAATTTGCTGGTGGGTCAGTCCTTTCGAATATGTCGAAACTTTTCGAATAGAGCTGATTTTACTGTGGAATCCGATGCCTTGACGCAGAAATTACAACAGAGAGGGTACCCTCCTAGGGTCATCAAGAGAGCCAGAAAAAGGGCTTATAATTCAAACCGTGACTGCCTAGTTTCCAAAACCATCAGACCCCAATCTAATAAACCGGTGTTTGTGTCCACCTTCAACACAGCGTCACAACAGGTTAGACGATTAGTACTAAGAAACTGGAAAATACTGAATTCAGGGGGCTTGAGTATAGAAAAACCTCTCTTTTCCTTCAAGCGGAGCCAGAACCTAAAAGATCTTCTTATACACACAAGACCTAGGGACCTAACGGGCATGAGGAACACAACTACTGTGGCAGACTTGCCCAGATTGATGGGCCACACGCGGTGTGGCTCATGTAGCGTATGCCACCTGACGTGTAACACCCAGTCAATTGATCTCGGACTCCAAACCCCTGGGAACAAAGATCCCACACCAATTGCAATTCCCACGGTGTAATTTATTTGATCACTTGTCCCTGTAAGAAAATGTACGTAGGGATGACAAAGCAGGAAGGTGCGGACAAGAATTACAGAACATCGTAGCACAATTAGGTGCGGCAAAACTAACACCAAACTCACAGCACACTTCCTAGAACAGGGACACAGTATAGAAGATCTCAAATGGACTGTCATAGAGAGAGTACCACTAGGGAGACATCAGACGGATGACCAGAGAACCCTGCTACTTCGGGAACAAAAATGGGTCTACTGGTTAAGAAGCCACCTAGTTGGGTTAAACGATGATATACCGTGGCAGTCACTAAGAAGCCAGTAGTGATCAATATTGGAGTGTGGAATACCAGAACCACTCACAGTTCCCTTATTGAAAATACAACCTGTCCCTTATTTTCTTTGGCCCTTTGTGTTAGTGGAATGACATGTTCACCATCCGCCACTTAGCGAAATTATATTTTCCACTACCCTTATTGAAAAATATAAGAATGACTCATGGCGCCTTTAGTCATTGCACACGTTGCCGCTTTCAATCTTCTGCCCTCCTGTACTTCAATTTTTTATTATACAACCTGGCCTTTACGACCTACTGCCCTCTGTGAGAGCGGAATGACAGGTCCCCCATTCGCCATTTAGCGAAATTATATTTTCCATCACTTAAATTGAAATATAAGAGCGACTCATAGTACTTTTCATTAAGTGCACACTGTGCCGTTTTTAATCTTTTGCCCTCTCGCCTAGTGGAATTGTATGCCTTCCGTCGGCAATCCGGCGAGAACTACATTTCCCATTATTCCTACTTCCGTTCCTCCCAGTGCGTTATGACGCCCCGGGTCGGCCGATCACGTGGGACGTCAGGGAACGCAATGCAGGAAGTGAACAGGCCTTTTAAGATCGAGAATACTGCCGGGACGCTGTCTTCACGGTGTTTCGGACAGTAGGCGGATTTGGCAGGGCAAGCCTACGGAATAGTAAGGAGCTGGTAAAGGGTGGAGGGGCATCACAGGCAATGACGCAAGGCACTTATGGGCACAATTGGTTTGGTCTGTTGCTACCGGCGCAGACTAGACAACCAGTCCGACATGTTGGAAACGGGGGCTCACCACTATATCCTCCTTTTTCTATCAAAGTGATATAGGTTGTGTTCCTGGGATACCCTCCTGCCGAACACCAATTCAAGTCTATATATCATATAAACTCGGTGAGTACTGATGCGGGCATAGGTGTTTATGCCCAATTTTGATAAACGATGCGACTGGGATGTGTGTGATATGGGAGAAACAAGGTGACTTGTGGTGTGTATGGAAACATGCAGCGTTCTATGGAGATACTGGCAATACTACTTAATGAGTGTGTTGGACTTCGAGACCTGAGGGATCATTCTCAGATCCGGGATAGAAGGGAAAGAGGGTGCACCTTCACCTCGCTGACCATATAGGGAACTCAATCAGATGTTTTCTGAAGTATGGGGATGAGAAGAGATTACACGGGAGTATGGCATGTCTATGCTGTCTCTTTTTTATCCTTTACTAGCTAACCTTCTCCCTGACTATTGGGAACATTCTCCACACGTGACAAGAGGAGCTAGGATCTAGGTAGACCGGCTCGTACTTTGAGGCACACTAACCGAAATACGGTGGGGCCAGAAGTGGTACTGGAAGCGACATCAGTCCTGAAGAAGACCGGGGTGACCTTTCGAGGAACAGTAAGTCGGTCGAAACATGTTGACCACAGCAGTACCAGGAGGGAAGTCTTGAGAAACCTCATTTTCTCACCAAGACATTATCCAGTATTAGGGGTGTCTTTCATAGATTCACATGCCTGAATCATTCCCCGTCGTCGAGACGGGAGCCTCCGGTACATAGAAAAGTAATGTCCTATAGACATACATAGAGAAAAATAGGCCTAAGGGCCTCACCTTAGTAGCCTATCCTTGTCCTTATGTAAAAAGGACCAAACTATTAGAGCCAGCCAATCAGCTATCACCTCCCTCTAGAACCTTCCTGACTGGAGCCTCAGTCTCTCAGATTTTCTACCGCACATTGTGCTAGGGAGTCTCCACCCTGAGCTCTCCTCAGGATCTTTTCAAAACCTACTTATTTACTTGTGACAATGAATTCTTTCTCAAAATCTTGAACAGGAATACTTCAGACTCTTCTCTTACAGTAAGTGATTTGTTTCCTCACAATTATAAGGAATGTCTGGATCCCAGAAGAAAGCCCTTTTCAGGGCCTGCTCTTCATGTGGGAAGAAAAGGCTCCATGTGGAGGACAAGCATGACCTATGCTTATATTGCCTTTTTCCTGACCACGTCCCTAAAGACTGCAGGATATGTCGCTCTTTCCCTAACAAGACCTTAAGGGATAGAGAAGGTCGACTTCTAATTTGGCTGGACAGGCTTAAACAAAGAGATAATGTGGAGTCCTCAGAGGGAATCTTCTCCATGACCTCAGACGTCTCCCACAAGAGGCCTAGGGGGGAGTCCCCTGGCCCCTCAGACACTCCTCCTCTGAAGGTACAAAAGAAATCTTCAGAGGCAAGATCGACGACATCTTCAGTGTCTGACAAAGGCTCTCATGCCTTTAAGAAGCCTACGCACTCATCCTCTAAGCCTGCGTCATCTTCCTCGCAAAAAAGAGTTATGACGCCACTCGCCGTCTCCACAACGACGACGATCGTGTCGACGACGACAGCGTCGTCTGTTCTCGCCTCGACGACGACCACCCCATCATCGTCGTCGGCGGGTAAACCTATACCATCTATCATGCTGCCAAAGCAGTCATCGACGAAGAAGCTGGGCCCGTCGACGACGACACCGTCGACGAAGAACCCATCGACGACGAAGTTGGGCCCGTCGACGACGACACCGTCGACGAAGAACCCATCGACGATGAAAGTGGGCCCGTCGACGACGACGCCGTCGACGAAGAACTCATCGACGGTGAAGATAGGCCCGTCAACGTCGACAACGTTGACGAGAAATCCGCCTTCGACGGGAGAATCGACGTCGAGAACGTCGACGAAGAAAACGTCGACGAGAAATGAAAAAAACTTATAACACCTGAAACGACATCACCAAGCAAGGTGCAAAGCCATTTACCATCAGAGATTCTCCAGAGCGAAGAATCTGAAGAGGAACCTACGAATCAGGCTACGTCCATTTCAGACCTTCATGTGAAATGCCAAAGCACTGACGAGGAACAAGAGGAACTGGGCTACCAGGAGCACTCTTTCCAAGCTCATGTAAGAACGGAGGTGACCCCGATGGTGTGCCTTCCTGCTTCCATTGTGGATGACCTTAAGCACCTCATCCGGGACTACAAACAACGTTTCCCGGAGGCACCGACAACTGAGGCTGGGGGCCCGACGCCTGCTACAAATGCACCAGCGGCAGCCCCAAGACTGACGCGGCCAACTTCGCAGACCTACCAAGAGGCAGTTTCACCTCAGGTGGTAGACTCCTCAGATGAGGACGCTGAGGAACTGGAAGAGGGTGAAGTCCATGAGGATCGAACGGATCAGGAAGATGACGAGGAATATGTGGCACCTTCCCCAGCTTCACCCCAACCGCGCCAGTCAGACTCTCCGCCAGTGGACATTGGCGGTTTCCATAAAATAATGGAACGGGCAGCGAAGCGTTTTCACATGGAGATGGAAACGACGGAAACAGAATGCTTCTTATACGACTTTAAGGAGCAAACTAAGAAGATCACGAAATCAATTCCCATTATAGACTTTCTCTGGGACCAGGGAAAGAAACTGATGACGACGCCGGCCTCTATACCGGCGGTGGTTCCACGCCTGGATAAGAAATACAAAGCTCCCACTAAGGCGGCAGCTTGTTTTAATGGACACCCGAAGCCAAATTCGGTGGTAACCCAGGCAGCCCAAAAGAATTCTCGCAACCCTTCCTCTCCCTTGTCAGCCCCACGGACAAAGAAGGAAGGAAGTTGGACACCATCGGGAAGAGGTTCACGACGACGTCAGCCATGACCATCAAGGTGGCCAACTCCATAGCCCTGTTGGGACGTTATAACCGCCAGCTGTGGGAGGATATAGTCCCTTATGTAGCGGAACTGCCAGATACAGTTCAGGAGGAAGTCAATGCACTGCTCTCGGAAGGGCAAAATTCGGCAGCCGAGATCATCGATTGTGCCATAGATGGGGCCATGACGGGTTTTCGCCAATTAGCTGGGGCAGCAGTCCTGCGCCGCCAAGGTTGGCTTAAGGCGACTTCATTCAGGCAAGAAGTACAGACAAAGGTGCTGGACATGCCCTTCGACGGGCAACATCTTTTCGGAGCCACAATTGATGAAGCGCTCCAGACCATCAAAAAAGACACCGATACGGCTAGAGCACTGGGTACGCTGCAGGCAAGAAACCAGTCCTTTCGGGGTAACAGATCCAGGGGCCAGTCCTCCTACAGAGGGTCCTTCCAGAACAGATCCTCATATTCCTACCAAAATAAATCGCAATACCAGCAGAAGCAGCAACAGGGTCGCCAAACTTCGTATGGAAGATCGAACTTCCGAGGAAAGAACCAGAGGAGAGGCACTGGCGGACGCCAGTGACCGATTACTCCAGCCAGTCCAGCCACAATTTCCCTCATTAAAACTTGGAGGAAAGTTGACCCATTTCCTACAAAATTGGCATCTCATAACCACAGATCGATGGGTGCTACAATTAATAAGATTCGGCCATTCCCTGGAATTCACCACAATCCCGCCTCCAACACCGCCACGCAAACTGCCGCACAAACATCTACGGCTGTTGCTCCAGGAAATATCTGCGATGTTGAAGAAAGGAGCGATCGAGACGGTTCCATCGTCTCAAAGAGGGAGGGGATTCTATTCCCGCTTCTTTCTTGTACGCAAGAAGGAGAAAAAGTGGAGGCCCATATTAGAACTCAGAGCCCTCAACTCTTTCCTGAAGAGTCAGTCGTTCAGGATGGTGACTATCCAAGAAATACTAGGCGTTCTAGAAAAAGGAGATTTCATGACATCCTTAGATCTCCAGGATGCCTACTACCACATCCCGATACTCAAAGGGCACAGAAAATTCCTAAGGTTCGAGGTGGCAGGACACCACTACCAATTCAAAGTCCTACCGTTTGGCCTCAAATCCGCACCGCGGATTTTCACGAAGTGCCTTTCCCCGGTGGCAGCCTTTCTACGTCAAATGGGTCACCAGGTTTTCCCCTACCTCGACGACTGGCTGGTGAAAGCACCCTCAGCGACAGGCGCAACCGAATCCTCCAACGCCTGCACCAATCTCTTTCTGCAGCTAGGATTGACTCTCAATCTCGAGAAATCCTGCATGACCCCAACCAGAAGCATCTCCTTCCTTGGGGCAACCTTGAACACGGAATGCGCAAAAGCATTTCCTTCAAAGGAACGGAAACACAAGATCATATCTCTGGCCACGGCTGTGGCATCAAGAAAGTCCATAAGAGTTCGAACTTTCAAATCACTGCTGGGCATGATGTCGTCCTGCATACTCCTCATCCCGCACTGCAGACTCAGGATGCGCCCATTGCAAGAAGCCCTCGCAGTCCAATGGACTCAGAGTACAGGTTCTTTCTAGGACATAGTGAGAATAACACCACAAATATCCAAGTCCCTGCAATGGTGGATGAACCACAGGAATCTGTCGGCCGGCCTACCATTCCTACTTCCGGCAGCGCCTTTAGTGGTCACCACGGATGCATCCCTGGAAGGCTGGGGAGCTGTCCTCCATGACCTCCGAGTAAGCCGCAAATGGACAGAGCAGGAGAAGCAATTCCATATAAACCTTCTGGAACTGCGAGCTGTGTACCTGGCACTGAAGGCCTTTTTACCACGTATCCAGAACTCCCAGGTGCTCGTCAGAACGGACAACACCACGACGATGCACTACCTGAACAAACAGGGAGGAACGCGTTCGCTCACTCTATCACGCGAGTCGCAGAAAATCTGGAACTGGCTAGTGCTCCAGGGGATCACGCTCAAAACGGACTATGTAACGGGCAAGAACAATACCATCGCGGACGCCCTCAGCAGACAGATGTCTCTCTCTCACGAATGGGAGCTCGACCAGAGGACGTTGGATCAGGTATTCTCCGAATGGGGAGTCCCAAGGATCGACCTGTTTGCCACCAGGGAGAACGCCAAATGCCCAAACTATGCAAGCTGGCGTCCCCAACCAAGGTCACTCGGAAATGCTCTTTCCATCGGTTGGTTCAGCGTATTTGCGTACGCTTTTCCACCTTTTCCGATGATTCCCAGGGTTCTCAGGAAGATGAAGGCGGAGCCTTGTACCCTGATCCTAATTGCCCCGTTCTGGCCGAGGCAGCACTGGTTCTCGGATCTTCATCGCCTCTCCATCAGGGCACCGATTCGTCTGAAGCAGCACCCAACCCTGCTGACAATGTCCAACGGGCAGATCCAACATCCGAACCTACAATCGCTCAGATTATCAGCCTGGCTCCTGAGCACAGAGAATTCTGTCATCTAGACATTCCGCAGGAGTGCAGGGATGTACTGGCGAAAGCGAGAGCGGACAGTACCAACAGAACGTACTCTCTAAAGTGGAAGCGTTTCTGCTTGTGGTGTGTTGAGAACGGACTGTCGCCTCTTCATGTTACACCTGTACAGATCTTGCCATACCTTCTGCACTTGGCACAGTCAGGGTTGGCGCATGCATCTATAAAAGTGCATTTGGCATCAATTTCACGATTCACCAGGTCCTCAAAGGCTCCTTCGCTTTGGTCCAGTAGGCTTATTAAGCAGTTCCTCAAGGGATTATATAGATCCTTCCCAAGACCTAGAAGGATCCCGCCTACATGGCACCTCAATTTGGTCCTCACCCAACTCATGAAGCACCCTTTTGAGCCCATTCATCGAGCACCCATCAAGTACATCTCATGGAAGGTGGCTCTTCTGCTCGCTCTAACATCGGTCAGGAGAGTCAGCGAGTTACAAGCTCTATCCATTTAGGAGCCATTCATGCAGTTTAAACAATACAGAGTGGTGCTGAGGACGAATCCCAAATTCATTCCGAAAGTGCCTTCAGACTTTCACCTTAATGAACCGGTGGTTCTACGTTCCTTCTTTGCAAACCCTACCACTGCAGCAGAAAGAACGTTACACTCCTTAGACCTCAAAAGGTGTATAAAGTTTTACCTGGACAAGACGAAAAACTTCAGGAGGTCGTCACAGCTTTTTGTGGCCTACAGTAGTCCACGCTTGGGTCTGCCTCTAACGAAACAGAGCATCTCCAGGTGGATCTCTTCAGCGATAGCATTCTGCCATGAGAAGGCTGGACGGCCGTTGAATGCTACTGTTCATGCACATTCCACCAGAGCAATGTCCACATCAGCAGCGCTGTTCGCTGGAGTGCCGATTCTGGACATTTGCAGAGCGGCGACATGGAAGTCTCCGCACACATTCTCCAGACACTACTGCCTGGATGTTGAGCTTCTGCAGGACGCTGCAGTGGGACAGGCGGTGCTTCGACATCTATTCCAATGAGGTGAGCCTTCCAACATCCCGCCATCCTGGTATGCACATCTCTTGTTGTTATGATATATATGTATTGATGTATGCTGATGTTTCAGAGTCGCATGATAATAGATGTATTATCGGAAATGACTATATTTATAACATGCTTACATCAGAAATGTGCATTATATATTGCTGACTACTCTGATTCAGGCATGTGAATCTATGAAAGACACCCCTAATACTGGATAAGAAACGCGTTACTTACCTGTAACAGCAGTTATCCAGTATTGGTGTCTTTCATAGATTCACATGCAACCCTCCCGCCTCCCCTGGAAGGACTCACGCTCTCTCTCTAACTATATTACGCCTACCTAGCTTGGTGCGTACGAAAATCTGAGAGACTGAGGCTCCTGTCAGGAAGGTTCTAGAGGGAGGTGATAGCTGATTGGCTGGCTCTAATAGTTTGGTCCTTTTTACATAAGGACAAGGATAGGCTACTAAGGTGAGGCCCTTAGGCCTATTTTTCTCTATGTATGTCTATAGGACATTACTTTTCTATGTACCGTAGGCTCCCGTCTCGACGACGGGGAATGATTCAGGCATGTGAATCTATGAAAGACACCAATACTGGATAACTGCTGTTACAGGTAAGTAACGCGTTTCTTACCCATCCTTTTTCTTTTTAATCCTGGTGGGGGAACCTGGGAATAATAAAAAATGTTTTGGTTGGTACCCTTAAACCAGTTTTAAATCACTTCCTATTAACTGCACCCTTTTTTGTCGCACTACTATCTTTGAGCCACTTGGTGATTGGCACTGCTTTATCACACTACATGTTACGTGTTTTATATGTTGAGTTTCATGGTTGTACGTTGTGTTGTGTGGAATTTATTATTTTTCCCCTCCCTTATGCTCTGCCCTGTGTGTGGTTACACCAGGGCGTTTTGCAAGTAAGCCCTATCCTATGATGAAGCATGTCACATACTTCGGTATGTGAGTGAGGGCAGTTTTTTCAAACAGATGAGTTTGTCTGTTCTGTTATAAGTTTTGTCTTTTGCTCTTCACCTCCTTTGTGTGTGTACTTGAGAACTTATGGGGGCTCGGGGTGGTAGAGTGTAATTATTTGGCCCTCTCCCCTCCTATGTGTTAAGTGACATGATCTCCTCACCCAGTGTAAGGGGTCCTTCCAGGAGGAGGGTGGATCGACTATTAGAATGCTCCCACTGGGGCTCTTTTATAGGGATATGTTGGGAGCAAATAATCATGATAACCATAGGAGGGATCGAGTAGGACTTGTTAGACGGGGTCCTCCGGTCCTGTTAATTAATCGGTAAGTCCCTCTCATTAATACCTCAATCCTGGATGACATAGATTGACGCGATAGGAGTACATCATTTAGGGATGGCCATAGCTTGGAGTGTCTGTCTCTCACTCAAGACATAGGAGGGACACCCAAGTCAAAGGACAAGGAGTTTATTTTTCCCTCCCTACCGGGAGACCTTAGTGGGCCCGCCACTGAAGGGAATACCCAAGTAGCTATTGCATCTTCCAATCCCATTATCCACCCGGGTAACACGGAGATAATTTCATGGAATATAGCTGGACTCTTATCCAAAATATTTAATAATGAATGGCTAGCTTATATAAAGAAATTCCAGGTTATCTGCCTCCAGGAAACATAGGTGATGGATAGCAGCGCGTTATCTCTTAAAGGACACAAAATGTATTTTGTGCCAGCACGTAAGGAAGCTGCGAGAAGAGCAAGGGGAGGCCTGATTACTTACGTGGACCTGAGATTACAGGCGAGGTGGGGCGATTTGGGATGGGACTCAGATTTTATGCAGGGGATTAGATTGTGTAATAAGGGATATAAGTTAATTTTTATTAATTTGTATAATGCCATTTTAACGGGACAGCCCACAATAAGACTGAACTAGAGAGTAGGCTGGCGGGCATACAAGATCACGGTGCACGGGTGTCCCAGTTGGTGTTACTTGGCGACTTTAACTGCCACTTGTGCCCAAATGTGAAATTCAGAAGGGGGGATTGGTTTTCCTGCCCTCTAGAAGAGGGACCGCACTTAGAGCACACAAGGGAGTGAAAGGAGCTAAATAAGGTGTTATGTACTCATGCCTTTACACACACCATGGACCTGATCATAGCAAGAGAGGACGGTTTGGTCCATCCAACCTTTAAAGATAGAGGTTGCAATTCTTTTTTTGATTTCATTTTTGTTACCAACACGTTAAAGCGTTGGATTTTAAGTTTTGAGATACATTTAAGTATTTTTAGTGATCATAACCCTTTGGTCATATCGATTAGGGACCCAAATTTAAACAACGATTCGGTCCGTATGGGGGAGAGTGGCACGTTAAATGACACTGATCAAGGTAGGAGGCTTAGATGGTCTCAGGTGGAAGGTGAAGCATTTTATAGAGCCCTGATGGCGGACAAGGAGCAGTATGTGTGGAAGTGCTTAAACCCAACAGTGGAAGGGGCAGAATTGGTTGAAGCATTTGAGGGCGTCACCCAGCATATTGATGGTTTACTCAGGAGTAAATCAAACAAAAAGGGAAAGGAGGACCATAGGTGGTTTGACCATCAATGCTCCCTGTGAGAAGTTGGCCTGGTATATGATGCTCACTAGTTCTAGTGATCACCTTGTACCATGCCAAGCAACCCTTATGGTGCAGATTGTAAAGTCAACCTTATAGACAAGCTATCCTAGGGGTAGCATGGACTAAGCAGTCTTAGGCTAAACTCTGTAAAGGCATGTGAAGCAAGCTGTTTTACCATACACAATCCCTTGAATACCAAATGAAAGGACACCACACAGATATATATTGAAAATATATATAGATTTATTTCTACAAATAACCCTGATACTCTTTATGAGCACAGAAGCAAATGCGTTAAAACAAAACACAGTTTAAATACACAAAAGTTGCACAATTATGGATGAGCCCTAGGGGCCACCTAAACCATATACTAAAATAGTGGTATAAGAACCACTATGGGGAAAGTGAAGAGGCCTAGGGCCTGGGGAATCGCTGGAGCTGTTCGGGACTAGCAGTGAAGAAGTCGGGAAAGGCCCGCGGGACTCGGGTGCAGTGCGGAAAGTGCACGCTTTACCAATGCAATGTCAATGGTGCGTAAAAGTTACAAAGTTAGTTATTAAGGAACCTTCCGAGTGACCTAGAAGGATGAAACTTTAGACACAGACACTAGAGGTGCATACCAGTGTGGGAACACCGGCGTTGCTGAGTTACCTCACCCACAGGAAGCGGGTGCACAGGGTCGAAGTAGTGTCGGGTTTCGTCACGCAGGTCGATGGTGCTTGGAGCTGAAGATGCTGCAGGCGGCTCGATGTGAAGAGTTCCGGTGGATCCAAGGGTGGATCTGAAGAGGTGAAGACCTGAAAGCAGAGGGGACAATGTTCAAAGTCACTAGCCAGTGACTACCGTGGAACCAGAGTGGAACCAGGCGATGTCGGGTGCAAACAGGCGTCGAGGTGTAGCTTCTCTCTGCAGCCACGTGGACACGAGGGGTCGAAGACGTCCAGGAGTCGGTCACGAGCTGTCCCACGCAGGCTTCTCGCTGTTGGCGGTGTCGGCAACTTGATTGGAGCAAACAGGCCTTGGCTAATGCAAGCCACGCAGGAATCGAAAAAGGCTTGTTACTCGGACCAGCAAGGTCAGAGCAGGGCTCCCTTTTACAGGAGCGAGGGCAAGTCTGGAGCAACCAGACCCGCAGTGTAAGTTGAAGGTTTCGTCGCCAAGATGGCCGCTAGCCACGTGGCAAGTGGACGGGATGGCGCGTCGAGTGGCACAGTGCAAAAGGGCCCCACGCAGATCGTGGAGATGCTGGGGGGCTGATCTTCGGTGCAAGGGCTGCTCGAGGTTGGGGCTTCTCAAACCCCAAAGCACAGCGTCGAGGGTGCCTCTGATGCTGCGCAGTCAGCGTTTCGGGGGTCTTCCAAGAGGTCCGGTCCCACGTCTCTCGGTGCCTCCACGGGTCCCTTCTTTGCAGGGACTGTGGATCGGGCTGGGAGATGTCTGGGAGTCTGGGTCTTGTCGGGCTCTGGGCTCGGTCTCCGGCGGGAGGCGGCGGCAAAGCAGACGTCGAGTTGCTGGTTGGTGCCTGTATTCACAGGGTGGTCACTCCTTGGCCACAAGGGAGATTCTCTTCCGTCTTCTGTGCAGCAGAATGTTGAAGTCCAGTCTTCTTCTGTATTTCAAGTTGATTCAGGATGATCTGAAGTCTCAGGACACAGCTCCCACTCTTATTCTAATCTGGGGGGCCGGATCACCTACTAGGTCCCTCCTCTGGGTGGAACCAGGAAGGGGGGTGGTTACACCCCCTTTCCTTTGTCCAGTTTCGCGCCAGGACTGGGGCTGGAAAGCCCCAGCGCCGGTTTGAACTGGCCTATGCACTGGGACACCTTGTGTGCCCCAGGCATGTCTGATTCTATTCAGCCCTGTCCTACCCAATACACACAATCCTGTCTGGGGTGGTGCTAGCACCTCCCCAGGCAGGAAACCCTTTGTCCAAGCTGCCCTCGCTGGAAGGACTCCCAGCAGCAGGAGGTCAGATTTGTGTCTGTGGTGGCAGCATCCATTTTGTGATGCTAAGGCTCTGTTTAACTTTAACCGGGGTTCAGGCTAGGTACATGTCGTGTCCCTCTAGAAGGGTGGAATGCTACCCCCGTCGCCAGAACTGGCGAGGGGGTAGTATTCCAATTTGTATGACACCTTACTCGACATGTTTTGATAAAGCCAAACCCAAGATAGCATTTAACCGCGAGGTTCATAATGCACTTAAGAGTATATGGTATGGCAATATCATGAAACAGCTAAAGGACATGGATCCGAAAGCTGCAGACAGGCTCAGCTCATGCCAGAGCACCATCTCACATATTTCCAAGCACTCTGCCTCCAGGATTGATGAGGCCTTCCATAGGAGTGACTGATAGGAACATATGTGTCCATTTTAGGTTAGGTATAGGCATACTACACCTAAGTAAGGGGTGGTTACACCGACTTACCCCAGCTGAGTGATCAGCCAGTTGTGTCAAATATGGAGGCCAGGCCAGGGGTGGCACAATACATGCTGCAGCCCCTGGTAGGCCTTGGAAGCACCTATGCCCTGGGTACCTGGGTACACTGTTACAGGGGCCAATAAGGTGAACCAGTTCCAATGTCGTTATGCACCTAAAGTACATGGGTAACAATTTAGAGAGAGAACAGCAGGCTGTGGGTCTGATTAGCAGGCCCACAGCCACATTAAGTCATAAACCAGTGAAGCAAAAAGCAAAAATTTGGGGTGACCATAGGATAGCAGACCCTACTCTACTACACAACCCCCCCCCAAACGCAGGGACATTAGACTAACCTTGACCAGTTGTGTCTTCATGTTCTAAGTGGAAGTACCTGGAGAGACCATCTGCATTACCATGGTCAGTCCCTGGGCGGTGCTCCACTGTAAAGTCCATCCCCTGTAGGGAAATGGACCACCTGAGCAGTTTGGGGTTTTCACCCTTCATCTGATTAAGCCATAAGAGGGGCTTATGGTCGGTCTGAATCTTGAAGTGAGTGCCAAACAAGTATGGTCTCAACTTCTTCAGGGCCCACACCAAAGCAAAGGCCTCCCTCTCAATGGCTGACCAACGTTTCTCTCTGGGGGTCAGCCTTCTGCTAATGAAAGCAATGGGCTGGTCTTGACCATCTACATTAAGTTGTGAAAGCACAGCTCCCACTCCCAACTCAGAAGCATCTGTTTGGACAATAAACTCTCTTGAGTAGTCAGGACTCTTCAGGATAGGTGCAGAGCACATGGCCTTCTTCAGGTCATGAAATGCCTTTTGACAGAATTCTGTCCACTGAACCTTTTTGGGCATCTTCTTGGATGTCAGATCATTAAGAGGAGTCACAATGGACCCATAGTTCTTAACAAACTTCCTGTAGTACCCAGTCAGGCCCAAGAAAGCTCTGACCTGAGTCTGGGTAGTTGGAGGAGTCCAGTCCTTTATGGTCTGAATCTTACTCTCCAGTGGTTGAACTTGGCCTCCACCCACAAGGTGGCCCAAGTACACAACCTTACTCTGCCCTATCTGGCACTTGGTTGCCTTGATAGTGAGGCCTGCCTTTTGCAGAGCCTCTAGCACTTCCTTCAGGTGGACCAGGTGATCCTCCCAGGTGGAGCTAAAGACAGCAATATCATCCAGATATGCTGCACAAAAGTCATCCAACCCAGTAAGGACTTGATTCACCAACCTTTGGAAGGTGATAGGTGCATTTTTCAAACCAAAAGGCATCACCACAAACTGGTAGTGCCCACTGGGGGTAGAAAATGCTGTCTTGGCCTTAGACTCCTCAGCTAACCTGATTTGCCAGTAGCCAGCTGTCAAGTCAAATGTGCTCAAATACTTGGCAGAAGCCAATTTGTCTATGAGCTCATCTGCCCTTGGAATTGGGTGTGCATCTGTCCTGGTGACAGCATTGAGTCCTCTGTAATCCACACAGAACCTCATCTCTCTCTTTCCATCTTTGGTGTGAGGTTTGGGGACCAGAACCACTGGGCTAGCCCAGGGGCTCTCTGAAGGCTCATTGACACCTAACTCCAGCATCTTTTGTACCTCAGCCTTGATACAGTCTCTGACATGGTCAGGCTGCCTGTAAATTTTGTTCTTTACAGGAAGACTATCACCAGTGTCCACCACATGGGTACACCAGTTAATCTGACTGGGTGTCAGGGAGAACATATGTCGATATGACTGCAAAACCTGTCTACAGTCATGTTGCTGATGTTCAGTGAGGCTGCCATCTAAGGCCACACCATCAACTGAGCCATCCTCAGGGTTCTGAGTCAGCAGGTCTGGGAGAGGGTCACTCTCTTCCTCCTGCCCCTCATCTGTAGCCATGAGCAAGCCCATGTCTGCCCTGTCAACATATGCTTTCAGCTTGTTAACATGGAGCACCCTGTGGGGGCTCCTGGGAGTTCCAAGGTCCACCAAGTAGGTAACCTCTCCCTTTTTCTCAAGGATTGTATGGGGTCCAGACCATCTGTCTTGGAGTGCTGCTGGGGCCACTGGCTCCAACACCCATACCTTCTGTCCAGGCTGGTACTGAGTCAGGACAGCCTTTTGGTCATGCCAGGCTTTCTGTAAGGCCTGGCTAGCCTCAAGGTTTTTGGATGCCTTCTCCATATACTCAGCCATCCTGGAGTGGAGACCAAGTACATAGTCCACTATGTCTTGCTTTGGCTTTTTGAGAGGTAACTCCCATCCTTCCCTCACCAGACATAGGGGTCCTCTTACAGGATGTCCAAACAACAATTCAAAGGGGCTGAAGCCAACTCCTTTTTGTGGGACCTCTCTGTAAGCAAACAGAAGGCAGGGCAGAAGGATATCCCATCTTCACCTGAGCTTCTCAGGTAATCCTTTGATCATGCCCTTTAGGGTCTTGTTGAATCTCTCAACAAGCCCATTGCATTGTGGATGATAGGGAGTGGTGAACTTATAGTTAACACCACATTCCTTCCACATAGCTGTCAAGTATCCTGACATGAAGTTTGCACCTCTATCAGATACTACCTCCTTAGGAAACCCCACTCTGGAGAAAACTCCAAGTAAGGCCCTGGCCACAACAGGAGCTGTTGTGGTCCTAAGTGGAATTGCCTCTGGGTACCTGGTGGCATGGTCCACCACCACCAGTATGAATCTGTGCCCAGATGCTGTAGGGGGATCCATTGGTCCAACAATGTCAATCCCTACCCTTTCAAAGGGCACCCCCACCACAGGTAATGGTATTAGGGGGGCCTTTGTGGTACCACCTGCTTTGCCACTTGCTTGGCAGGTTACACAGGAGCGACAAAACTCCTTTGTATCTTCTGACATGTGAGGCCAGTGAAAGTGACAGACAAGTCTGTCCCATGTTTTGTTCTGGCCTAGGTGTCCTGCTAAGGGAATATCGTGTGCCAAGGTAAGAAGGAAGCCCCTAAATTGCAGAGGTATGACCAACCTCCTGGTTGTACCAGGCTTGGGGTCTCTACCCTCTGAATAAAGGAGCCCATCATCCCAATAAACCTTATGGGTACCTGGAGCATTCCCAGCAGCCTCAGCAGCAGCCTGCTGTCTGAGGGGTTCAAGAGAAGGACAGGAAAACTGAGCCTGCCCCAAGTCTGCCCTAGAAGGTCCCCCTGTCCCCAGAAACTCAACCTGATCAGGTTCAAGCTCTATAGGGACAGTTCCTTCAGGGGTCTCAGAATCATCTTCCTGTGAAGGCTGATCCTCACTTGTAGGCATTTGGGAAGGCACAGCCTTTGCCCTCCTGTTCCTTGTCTTGGGAGGTACTTGGTCCATTGTTCCAGGATCCAAGACCTGCGGTTCAGAGAGGCACTTTTTGGCCTGTGACCTGGTCACAGCAAGGACATGTGATGATATCCCTAACATCTCTGCATGAGTCCTGTACTCAACTTCTGACCATAGAGAGCTCTCCAGGTCATTGCCCAACAAACATTCTACTGGGAGATCAGCACTAACCACAACTCTTTTTAGGCCAGTTACCCCTCCCCAGGAAAAGTTAACAATTGCCACACTATGTGTAGTAGTGACATTGCTGGCATTGGTCACCAGGTAATTATCACCTGGTATGTACTGTCCAGGGTCCACAAAGCTAGGCGTCACCATAGTGACACTGGCACATGTGTCCCTGTATGCTTGAGCCACTTTTTCATTAATTAAAGGTGTCTGTCTGTACTTGCCCAAATTATGGAGACTGACAGTAGGGGAAAAATCAATCTCCCCATCACAGATCAGAACAGCCTGTGTGGGGACTCTGACTAGGTCAGAATCTCCATCAGTTCCCAAGGTGATACCCACCACCCCCTTAGTCTGTGGACCAACACTGCCAACTGTACTAGTGGGTGCAGGTGCCTTAGGGGCTGCAGTGTTGGGGGCTCCACCCTTTTTACAATCACTTGTCCAGTGAGTGGTGTTTTTGCAAAAGCTACACCAGGGTTTTCTTTGACCTTCTTTCTTCTTCTTCTTGGAAGTTTGGGACCCACCCTCAGTATTAGTTTGGGGCCCTGTTGAAGACTTCTGGTCTTTAGCTTTCTGCTCCCCACCCTTCTGGTCTGTTTTTTTTTGGTCACCACCCTGGTTCTGGTTCTGGTTCTTTTGCTTAACTCTGGTTCTAACCCATTTGTCTGCCCTCTTTCCCAATTCTTGGGGAGAGGTTAGATCTGAGTCAACCAAATGTTGATGCAACTGCTGGTTCTGACAGTTATTTAAAATCTGTTCTCTCATAAGCAAATTGTACAATCCTTCATAGTCTGTAACCTTACTTCCCAGCAACCAGCCCTCCAGAGCCTTAGTGGCACATTCAACAAATTCAGACCAGTCCTGAGTCTGTGTCTTCTGGGTGTCTCTGAACATTAACCTGTACTGTTCAGTGGTTAAGCCTAACCCATCAATCAGAGCACTCTTCAGGACCAGGTAGTTTCTAGAATCCCCATCATTAACTGTGAGGAGTCTGTCTCGGCCTCTACCTTCAAAGGAGAGCCACAAGATTGCTGCCCACTGCTCCTGAGGGACCTGCTGTACTTTGCAAGCTCTCTCAAGTGCAGTCATCCACTTGTGGATATCATCCCCAACTTTGTAGGGGGGCACAATCTTACTCAGGTTTCTATTGTCATAGGACCTGTCTTTATCCTTAGGGATAGTGCTGCCACCAGTGGAATCTAATCCACTCTCTCTAGGCTGCCTTGCTCTAGCAAGTTTCTCTTTGGCCAGGGCAACTTCTAACTCTTGCCTCTGAATCCTAAGTTCAGCCTCTCTCATTTTGGCCTCATGTTCCCTTCTCTGAGGGCTAGTAAACTCCCTTCTGGAGTTGCCATGAGAACCTCTAGAAACATGGGAAGTATTGGACTCACCTGAGTGATTCCTCCTCCTCCTATGCTCCTGGTTAAGTCCATTTGGGGGTCTGAATGGGTTGGACCCACCTTCAGTCCCAAATAAACTTAGGTTAGCCTGGTTAAGCCTGCTGACTAACACCTGGTTATCTCTACCATCATCAGAATCACTTTCTTCCACCTCCTCCTCCTCTTCCTCTTCCTCAGGCTGAGAATTCCCAGGGGTCTGGTCTTCCTCATCTATGTGGATGACAGGGGCAGGGGCATCAGGGTTATCATCTTCAGTGGGAGAGCCTCCATCTCCAGTCCCTGAGGGGCCTGGTTTGGAGCTTTTTAGAGCTTCAGACTGGTCTAACAGCTCTCTGAGGTGTCCTGCTGTAGGAGTAGGACCTGTTTTGATTCCTCTCAAGGAACACAGTTGCCTCAGTTCCTTAAATGGAAAGATAGCAAATTTGGATGGTGCCCTTGGAGGGTCACTCTCAACAGAGGTGGTTCCAGTGGATCCCTCTGCTCCAGACATTGCTCTAGTGTGGTGGGTGTGTTGCAATCTACCTACACTTGTGTTTTCCTACAAAACCTATCTAGTAGTTGTAGTCAGGGTGTGCTACTCCCTATCCTCTACAACAACTAAGTTCAGTAGAACTTAAGTATATCTAGTCTTGTTTTAGTGTACCTATCAGGTACCTGTATGATCTTTCAAATGATATTTTCAAAGATTGTAATGGTAAAACAACAGCAAGCTCAAATCCCAATCCGCTGCTCACCAATGTGAGAAGTTGGCCTGGTATATGATGCTCACTAGTTCTAGTGATCACCTTGTACCATGCCAAGCAACCCTTATGGTGCAGGTTGTAAAGTCAACCTTATAGACAAGCTATCCTAGGGGTAGCATGGACTAAGCAGTCTTAGGCTAAACTCTGTAAAGGCATGTGAAGCAAGCTGTTTTACCATACACAATCCCTTGAATACCAAATGAAAGCACACCACACAGATATATATTGAAAATATATATAGATTTATTTCTACAAATAACCCTGATACTCTTTATGAGCACAGAAGCAAATGCGTTAAAACAAAACACAGTTTAAATACACAAAAGTTGCACAAATATGGATGAGCCCTAGGGGCCACCTAAACCATATACTAAAATAGTGGTATAAGAACCACTATGGGGAAAGTGAAGAGGCCTAGGGCCTGGGGAATCGCTGGAGCTGTTCGGGACTAGCAGTGAAGAAGTCGGGAAAGGCCCGCGGGACTCGGGTGCAGTGCGGAAAGTGCACGCTTTACCAATGCAATGTCAATGGTGCGTAAAAGTTACAAAGTTAGTTATTAAGGAACCTTCCGAGTGACCTAGAAGGATGAAACTTTAGACACAGACACTAGAGGTGCATACCAGTGTGGGAACACCGGCGTTGCTGAGTTACCTCACCCACAGGAAGCGGGTGCACAGGGTCGAAGTAGTGTCGGGTTTCGCCACGCAGGTCGATGGTGCTTGGAGCTGAAGATGCTGCAGGCGGCTCGATGTGAAGAGTTCCGGTGGATCCAAGGGTGGATCCGAAGAGGTGAAGACCTGAAAGCAGAGGGGACAATGTTCAAATTCACTAGCCAGTGACTACCGTGGAACCAGAGTGGAACCAGGCGATGTCGGGTGCAAACAGGCGTCGAGGTGTAGCTTCTCTCTGCAGCCACGTGGACACGAGGGGTCGAAGACGTCCAGGAGTCGGTCACGAGCTGTCCCACGCAGGCTTCTCGCTGTTGGCGGTGTCGGCAACTTGATTGGAGCAAACAGGCCTTGGCTAATGCAAGCCACGCAGGAATCGAAAAAGGCTTGTTACTTGGACCAGCAAGGTCAAAGCAGGTGCTCCCTTTTACAGGAGCGAGGGCAAGTCTGGAGCAACCAGACCCGCAGTGTAAGTTGAAGGTTTCGTCGCCAAGATGGCCGCTAGCCACGTGGCAAGTGGACGGGATGGCGCGTCGAGTGGCACAGTGCAAAAGGGCCCCACGCAGATCGTGGAGATGCTGGGGGGCTGATCTTCGGTGCAAGGGCTGCTCGAGGTTGGGCCTTCTCAAACCCCAAAGCACAGCGTCGAGGGTGCCTCTGATGCTGCGCAGTCAGCGTTTCAGGGGTCTTCCAAGAGGTCCGGTCCCACGTCTCTCGGTGCCTCCACGGGTCCCTTCTTTGCAGGGACTGTGGATCAGGCTGGGAGATGTCTGGGAGTCTGGGTCTTGTCGGGCTCTGGGCTCGGTCTCCGGCGGGAGGCGGCGGCAAAGCACACGTCGAGTTGCTGGTTGGTGCCTGTCTTCACAGGGTGGTCACTCCTTGGCCACAAGGGAGATTCTCTTCCGTCTTCTGTGCAGCAGAATGTCGAAGTCCAGTCTTCTTCTGTATTTCAAGTTGATTCAGGATGATCTGAAGTCTCAGGACACAGCTCCCACTCTTATTCGAATCTGGGGGGCCGGATCACCTACTAGGTCCCTCCTCTGGGTGGAACCAGGAAGGGGGGTGGTTACACCCCCTTTCCTTTGTCCAGTTTCGCGCCAGGACTGGGGCTGGAAAGCCCCAGCACCGGTTTGAACTGGCCTATGCACAGGGACACCTTGTGTGCCCCAGGCATGTCTGATTCTATTCAGCCCTGTCCTACCCAATACACAAAATCCTGTCTGGGGTGGTGCTAGCACCTCCCCAGGCAGGAAACCCTTTGTCCAAGCTGCCCTCGCTGGAAGGACTCCCAGCAGCAGGAGGTCAGACTTGTGTCTGTGGTGGCAGCATCCATTTTGTGATGCTAAGGCTCTGTTTAACTTTAACCGGGGTTCAGGCTAGGTACATGTTGTGTCCCTCTAGAAGGGTGGAATGCTACCCCCGTCGCCAGAACTGGCGAGGGGGTAGTATTCCAATTCGTATGACACCTTACTCGACATGTTTTGATAAAGCCAAACCCAAGATAGCATTTAACCGCGAGGTTCATAATGCACTTAAGAGTATATGGTATGGCAATATAATGAAACAGCTAAAGGACATGGTTCCGAAAGCTGCAGACAGGCTCAGCTCATGCCAGAGCACCATCTCACATATTTCCAAGCACTCTGCCTCCAGGATTGATGAGGCCTTCCATAGGAGTGACTGATAGGAACATATGTGTCCATTTTAGGTTAGGTATAGGCATACTACACCTAAGTAAGGGGTGGTTACACCGACTTACCCCAGCTAAGTGATCAGCCAGTTGTGTCAAATATGGAGGCCAGGCCAGGGGTGGCACAATACATGCTGCAGCCCCTGGTAGGCCTTGGAAGCACCTATGCCCTGGGTACCTGGGTACACTGTTACAGGGGCCAATAAGGTGAACCAGTTCCAATGTCGTTATGCACCTAAAGTACATGGGTAACAATTTAGAGAGAGAACAGCAGGCTGTGGGTCTGATTAGCAGGCCCACAGCCACATTAAGTCATAAACCAGTGAAGCAAAAAGCAAAAATTTGGGGTGACCATAGGATAGCAGACCCTACTCTCCTACACTCCCTTGCCTCAAAGGAGCTGAAGTTAGCAAACTGTCCCTAAGGACAAGATAAGGGTGTCCACATGTAGGGCCCTCTACAAACAGGTTGTAAAGCGATGCAAAACCTCTTTACAACAGCAGGCGTGGGAGAATTTGAGGAAAGCGGTCGAGTCTAAGAACATGACCGCCTTTTGGAAGGTTATTAATGACCCCTGCTTCCAAGATGCTAATAAACCAAGGGTAGCAAATCACATCCTGCCAGAATCTTGGTATGCGCACTTCAACGGCCCATACAATCATGGCATGACAGAGGATCCTCCAATAGTTGAGGAAGGGTGCGAGACTGCGTCCCATATAATATTTTCCTTGGGTGAGATAAGGGCGGGTATCGAGGGTCTGACAAGGAATAAGGCCCCAGGTCCCGATGGGGTTCCCCATGACCTCTTCTTGAGCCAGGTAGAACTTTGGGCGCCCTTACTGACCAGGGTGATCAATGTTGCAGTGGAAGTGGGTATGCCGGCATCCTGGTCCACAGCCACAATTGTTCCCATCTTTAAAAAGGGAAATAGGGACAACCCACTGTGTTATCGTCCCATTTCTCTTATTGATGTGACTGTGAAAGTCTTAGGCAGGGTTATACACAACTGATTATTGGACTGGGTGGGGAACACCACATAATCACCGATACGCAGTATGGGTTCAGGTCAGGACGATCAACTGCCGATCAATGCCTCAATTTATATCTACTGGTAGCCAAGTACACTATTGCTAGTCAAGAGACTGTGTACTTGGCCTTCATGGACTTGACGGCAGCTTTTGATCGGGTGAACCGCAAGACATTGTGGGAACTCATGGGGGCTCTTGGAGTGGACCCTGGTCTAGTAAATATCCTAAGAGCATTACATCGGAATACTGTTGCCCAAGTTGGATATAATGAGGAGGGGAGCACCACTGATCAATTTCCTTGCTCACGGGGGGTGAGGCAGGGCTGTATTTTGGCCCCTTTTCTATTCACCCTGTATATAAACGGCCTGGAGCAGGCGTTAGATTCTCTGGGGGTGGACTCGCCAAGGATAGGAACAAGAGGGATCCCTGTTCTGCTTTACGGGACGACGCGGTGCCTATTGCGCGGACCCCTCGAGGGCTACAATACTTGATAGATGGTTTTGTCCGCTTTATGGAGAGTTTAGACCTGTCTGCCAACCTCTCAAAATCATATATTATGAAGGTGGGGAAAACCCCAAAAAGGAATTATAAATATATGATTGGCTCTCAATTCCTGGAAAAAGTACAGACGTTCTCATATTTGGGGGTACTATTTGATACCCGGATTAGTTTTAAAGCCTTGATAGATGAGAAATGTCGTACTTTAGTTAGTTGCTCCGGTGCAATTATGAATTTTGCGCGCAGGTTGTGTCGCTGGTCACTGGAACAAATTTTGAGACTGTACAATTTGATGTGCTGTGCCAAAACACTTTATGGTAGTGAGGTCTGGGGCTTTATTGATTCGCATTATCTCCAAATCGAAGAGAATAAATATCTGCGGCGGCTGTTGAAAGTACTGCAAAGCACTTTGTCCCCTATTATCCATGAGGAATTAGGAGTCAGTTACATCAGAGACAGGTTGGAAATAAAACCCATTACATGTGGGATTAAAATCTGGACAAACCCTGAGGCTGCATTAACCAAGCAGATTACAACGGATTGTATTGCCCGTGACGGGGCAGGAATATCCCATGGCTGAAGTATGTGAGGGAAACCATGACAGCCATGGGCTGTGCAGACCATTTTAATAACCCCACAAAATTGTTACATTAGGATAAGGCTCATGTCAAGGTGGAATTCCAGAAGTATGTGGCCTCCCGTAGGGAAGATAGGGAGTTGATTAAACCCTCTGTGAGAGCACACCTTTTGACCAAAACCTGTCTGAGCCTTACTTGTCTTTTATCCACAATGCACAAGACCGATTTTTAATGACCCGCTTCAGGCTAAATTTAGTACATCATAGTTTAGCGGTGCTGGCAGGTTACACAACATCCCCAGAGTTGAAGGGCCCGTGCGGCTGCGACCATCGGTCTCCGCAGGATACCCTTCACTTTGTTTTATTGTGTCCCTACTATGTGCGCCCTAGGAAGCTATTTTTATTTTATTTATTTTTTTATTTAGGAAGTTTTATATAGCGCTTGCCTGACCGTAAGGTATCGGAGCGCTTCACAGCAAGTACAGAGCAGTGCATAAGAAGGAGGACATAGAGCAGTAAGCAATATACTCAGGGTACAAATCGTAAGAGAGGATAGTGACGAGTTCAAAATACAGAGTCTTGATAACCACCTCAACGAGAGCAGCAGTGACGTTTAGAACTCCGAGCTACTCCTATCTGTTCGATAGGGAGCGGTCGAGGAAAAGGATTTTGAGCTGGCTTTTGAATTTGGGGAAGGAAGGAATAGTTCTGATGTGGGGGGGGGTGGAGTTCCAAATTTTGGGCGCATTACCGGCAAAGGATCTGGCCGCAGTTTTTTGTTTTCGTGCTTTTAGCGGGATAAGGAGTAGAGTATTAGAGCTTCTGAGAGTCCTGTTCTGTCCCGCTTTTCTGAGTTTGGACGCCAGATATTCGGGTTTGCCTGTGTGAAGGGCTTTGTGAGTGAGGCAAGCTGTTCTAAAGTTCGCCCGCATCTCAATTGGTAGCCACTTGAGTTCTTTTAGTGCCGGAGAGATGTGATCAAATTTCCTTATTCCAGTGACCATTCTGGCGGCCGCGTTGAGGGTTGTTTTCAGAGGAGCAAGGTGAGTTTTTGCTATTCCCGAGAGGATAGCATTTCCATAGTCCAATCGGGATAGCACCAATGCTTGGGTGGCTTGTTTGAGGTCTTTGGGTGGAATGTACGGTTTAATTTTGTTTAGTAGTTTCAAGTTAAGGAAAGCACTCTTTGCCGAGATCTTAATGTGTTAGTTCAGGTCGAGTTTGGTATCTCGTGTGATGCCTAGTGATTTAACAGAGTCAGTCAAGGTGAGGTTTCCATTGAGCGCATCGATATCTTTTAACCATTCAACCATTTGTGGATTCTCTTCTTTGTTCGAGATGAGGAGTAGTTCTGTTGTGTCCGGGATCAGCTTTAAATGGTTGCTTGAAAGCCAACGTTGGTTGTAATTTTAAAAAGTATTTTAAAAAAGGGTGGTTTTAAACAGGCTAAGGTGGCTCTACTGTTTCTGAAGCTGTCCACAGAGGTTTTAACACTGTGTTGCACTGTAAACTTTTTAAGGTCGGCATTGAGAATTAGAAATACAAGAGGAGAGGGGTGACTATATAGGGTTGTAACACTGGTATGTTAAAGGCATCAGGAATTAATTGGGCGGGGGACTGTATCTTCTTTTATATAAGGGATTATTTATTTGTGTATTTTTTTAGGAGGATGTTTTTACATGTGTTACCCCCTTATTAATTTGAACCCAGGACTATTTAATAATGACCTGCATAAGAAAGATATAGGAGAAGGGGCTCTATCAGAGAATGGCTCACATATGCATTTTTAGGTTCGGTCACTGATACTGTGATATTTGTCTGTTTTTTATTGTACTTTTATGGTATTGTATTTTATGCAGAATAAAGTATTGTTGATTGATTGATTGACTTGGACATCAAGTTGGGTTTAATGCCAAGGTTAATTTTAAATCTTAGAGTACCCATCTAAGTAGTCCCAATCAGAAGTTATCTGTGCTGAAGGCTCAGGTAGGAACCCCAATGGGGCTACTAACTCTCTCACAGCAAAACGACAATTTGAAAGTGTTGCTGTCAGATATACATTTTAAATACATGTCCTACTTAATAATATACACCTCTTTGCCGTAGGGCTCGATAGGCCTTCCTTAGGGTAGACTTAAATGTATTGTTAAGAGAAGTTTGGGCTTTGCCGTTGGTTTGAATGACAAAGTCGAATTAACAGTGTTACCACTGCCTTTCCAGTCTGCAGTGGCAGGCTTGAACCCTTTTTGTACTTGGTCACACACAGGGTGGCACAGTTAGTGCTGCAGGCCTGGGTGGATACTTTGTCTAACATGCCTTGGGGCTTATAAGCAAGTCTGTCTCTCCCTATTGGTGGAGGCCAATTCTACATACACTTTGTAATGGGTTAGAACACTGATACTGAGGTCTGGTTAGGAGGCCTCAGTGTACTCTCAGAGGTGAGAAACCAGCAGCATCAGTCCACATGTGTGGGGGTGAACATGCAAAAAGAGGCATTTCCTCACAACTAGGGCCTCACCATCAAATACCCAGCAAGGAGGAAGACCCTCAAACGGGCACTGATGAGGAGGAGGAAAATGGAATGAGGAATGGTAGTTTTATAACCTCACCAGTGAAATGCCAAGTCCTTCCCTGGCCCGAGGATGGGTTGCAGCCAAATTGGGTGGCGCCACATACAGGACTTAGTGTGGCTAGGGAGATGGGGTGAGAAAAGATGGCGAGGTGCCTTAAAGATAAAGGTGTGGAGGTAAAACGATGTGCACTAGATCTTTGGGTTATTTGCAGGGACTGCTTTTGACTTAGAGGGAGGAGGGTAAAATGAAGATATGTTGAAGAATACTTTCCTCCCATAAAATGACAGGAAAGATGGGGTCTGACAAGACTAATGGTATATAGTTATGCTATAATGTGTGTAATGTCAGAGGTGGCTGATGACTATTGAAAGCAGTGGAGTGCGTAAAACTAAAATTTGCTTATAATCGACAGTAAATGCTTTAGCAGGAAAAGGTGCAGAGTTAAATTCGTATTGCAGAGGTGATTGGGGCACAGTCTATTTATGAAGCATTTACCATTTGTTATAAGAATGGAGTTCTGCCATGAATAAACATAATCTTATCTAGGCATCTGGAGTCTCCTGCTTCGGGCTGTCTGGTTGCTAATATGCGCGTACTGGGCCCACACAAAATAAGCCCAAGCATTCCAGCCAATTCAAGTACTGGTCTTATGCTGCTTATCAAACAAATCCGCATAAGATCAGTGCCAGGATTGGCTAGGTCAGGCAAAGACAGTGCTTCGTTGGAGACCAATAGGGCTGTGTCTCTGCTGTGTCAGCTCCTTGGTAACATTGCCTCTGGAAGCCTGACCTGCGCATGTTAGGCTGGCCACAGTGAAAACACCGGCCAGTCTGACATGCACTGTTCAGTTAACTCTGCCTCAGACAGAAAAGAGAGCGCTGTAGTCCACCTCTAATAGAAAAAAATGAATCCGGGTATGAGGGAAAATATTTAGAAGGAAAAGGTTTGTTGAAAATGAGTCTGTCTTAGGTGTGGTGGCTCGCAATAGGGAGTGTATGCCCTCAAGCCCACATAGAGGAACCGCCCCAGGTAATGTATTGGCTTTCGTTTCTTGTATTTTTTTCTTTAATCAATTCTCTCCTGCTAATCCTCTGAAGGCTATGAGACAAGAAACTGGGGAACAAGCCGAGAACCAATGCCATAACAGTCATGCAAAGAAGTACAGACACCTTGAACAGATACCTGTAAAGGAGAAAAGAAAGAAGTCTTCACAGTTGTGAGACTGTGAACAACTGTAAACTTTATTCTTTGATGGTTGCACCGCAGATGATATTAAGACAGATCAGTGATAAAACTCTGTACTTGTTGAAGTGGGAGGGGCTGAGGGACGATTTTTGGGGTATGCCGCAGATGGTTTTCTTGGGTTCCGAGGTGAACAATGGAAGACTGATTTTCTGGCTTCTTCTGGTGAGGTATTAAGCGATCCATTTGAGGGCGTCTCCTTGGATTCCGATGTGATGGAGTCTGTTGATCAAGATGTGATGGGAGACGGTGCCAGAGGCGACTGACAGGTCGAGGAGGATGAGAGCTGCTGTTTCTGCATGGTCCTGGAGGGCCCATATGTCATCGGTGGCAGCGATCAGGGCTGTCCTGGTGCTGTTGTTGGTTCGGATTGAGAGGGGTCCAGGAAGTTGTTGTGTTCCAGGTGTTTGGTGAGTTGCTGGTTGATTTCCTTCTCAAAAACCTTTGCTGGAAAGGGGAGCAGGGAGATGGGCGGGTAGTTTTTCGGTTCTGCTTGGTTGGCAGATTGTTTCTTCCGTAGGGGCCTCACTTCAGCGGTTTCCAGTCCTCCAGAAAGGAGGCTGAGGTGATGGAGGTGTTCAGGATGTTCTTGAGCTCGTCGACAATAGTCTTGCTCCCCAGATGAAAGACGTGGTGAGGACAGGGCTCCGTGGGTGCTCTTGAGTTCACAGAGTTCATGATGGGCATTATGGCTTGAGTAATGAGAGGGTCTCAGTGAGTGAGCAGGGGTTTGAGTACATGGGGTGTGAGCAGGCTGATACTGTAATGGCAGAGGGTTATGGTTTGAAGTTTTCATAGATGGCTGCGTCTTGTTGTGGAAGAAGTCCGCCACGGTGTGTCAAAGTTCTTGGGCAGGGGTGATGTTCCAGGTGGCTCCAGGGCTGGAAAACACCTTTGTGATGGTGAATAACTTCTTGCTGTGGTTTGCGCTGGCTTCTACATTTAAGTTCTGTAAAACATTGTTTTTCAATAGAATATGGCACTACTTCTTTGAGTATATCAGTGGTTGACCTGAAGCACACCCTTTCTTTGTACATTGATTTCACTTTATTCCTTTTTAAACTGTTTGCCGTGCATTGACTACTTTTTTGAGTGCCATGTCTTTGTTATTATTGTTAATTTGTTGTACTGTAGTGTGGACGAGGCATCATTCTCTTTCTTCTCTGCGTTTTTGAGAAATCACGGTTCAACAATAGTGTCTGGCCGAATTTATGTCAAATTTTGAACTTTTGATATTGGATGATTCAATTTTAACATGACAATATTCAATACACCAGCTCATATTTGTTCCACACCGACTACAAGGTGCCTGTATAATTGAAGGAGAGATAACTTAAGGGCTCAATGTAAGTTTCATTTTTGTTGAATATTTTTTTGTACATTTGTTTTTATTCATATCGAAAAGCATTTGAAATTTGGGTAATGACTTTGGAGTTCCTTTATAAAGTGGATGAATTACAAAGTTCCTGCTTAAATGAATCAAAGGGCTGATGCTAAACAGTCCTTTCCACATAAAGTATGGTCTGCGATTTGTAGCCAACATTTGGAGATCTCAGTTGCAGTTTCCTGGTGGCCTAAAGTGCTATTTCCTAGCTTTTTGGTCTGATAATATCAAGAACTAGCTCTCTTTATTGATCTCCAGGTGCTTGTATTTGCTTTAACATGCTGGTCTGTTATACCGCAGGCAGGAAGCCTCATGCTTGCCCTCCTTGATTGGAGTTCATAGTCAGTTGTTTGACACAAGCATGGGCATGGCCTTCTAGTGGGCAGGTGGGTTCTAGGCTATAGAGAAAGCCTTTTTTAAATCTTTATCTTCATTTTTTTATCTATCATTTTTTTTTCAATATGCAACACTTGACAAAAAATAACAAACACAACACTATCCTCCCGGACGTTCTTTCCACAATCTTCAGAAACATTTTACTCACTGAATATAACCCATTACCGACCATGCTTGACCCACTGCGAATATCAGCAACCTTGTTTAAAGTTAGACTTCCCTTGTTAATTTAATTACTGGTGATATTTAATTGCCATTTATTTAGCACTAGTTGCCTGTCGATTTTACTTGCATTCATCTGAGATGTTGTTACAGTTTACTCAAGTAGATTTGCCTCCCAATTGGCAATATTAATTGTCTTTTCTTGCATCCACATTTTAACATTCTGCTTTTAGGTAAAGGAGGGTGTACTTCAATCATTACTTATTGCGAGATCAAGCATAACTCCTACCACTGAACCCTACTTAATAATATCTAGTTGTAAGCAAACAGACTTTGGTAATACTCAACTATGGCGCTGTTTTGGCCCACAGTAGCAATTCTAAACCAGTACTTCAAGTCCCAAAATTTTAAAAACCTATGGTGGAGCACACACACGGACATGGGAAACTTGGTAGATTTAGGGGTCAATTACGATGTCGGTAGGAAAGCTTCCAACCCTTAGTCGGAGGCTTTCCGACCAACTCGTCAATTTGCGGTCTGACCAACCGATTACGATGTTGGCAGGCGGAACGTAAACCGGCCGGTCATTCTGACTCTATTCTAACTGGCTCTCGGAGTCTTCTAGGCAGTCAGAACCGCGCTGCAATCCCCTATGGACGGCGTTTCCGCCTTCCGTCTGCGGTCTACAGATGGTTGTCGAGGGGGTACCTAGGGTACCTCACTTTAAAACCTTGCACTGTGTGGCAGGCACCATGGGGTGCCTGCCACAGGGGGAACAGGGTTTTACACACACCCATTTCTCTATAGGAGCCTGTATTACGTCCGGTTTATGGCCGTAACACAAGCTCCCATTGAGAACAGTGGAACCTGACCGAACGGTTTCGGTCGCATCGCAATCAGGTGGTCGGAACCGCCAACCTCAGGTTGGTCGGTCCAGAGTCCGGGACGGTGCCGGTCGGAGGTAACTCCGACTGACATCGTAATAAGCCCCTATATGAAAGTAGTTGTTGGAATGAAAAGACATAAAGGAACCTGGCTTCAAATGCTTTACATAGATGTTATAGTTATGTGGTTCTTGCACAAAATAGCATTAGGTTCCTCATATAAAATAAAATGTTTTATACCAATGCGGCTAGAATCTCGTTAGCAAGGGTAGTAGTTCTTTGGAAACCCTTTCCTGAAGGAATTAATACTTTATCCCTCAACCTGAAAATTTTAATCTGCATTAAAAACCTTAGTCTTGGTGATAGTGTAAGGTTTCATAGTGGCCTGAGGCTTCTCTCTTTACCTAGGTACTCCCTGGCCCTAGCGTCACTTTTGTAGCCACGATACCCTCTTTGAAGAGCAAACAACACGTGGTAAGGAGGTACCCTCCAGAAAGGTTGGAAGGGAGGGCAAACTTTGAGGTGTAAAAACCTCCAGAAGCAGATGAAGATGTTCTAAGACAAATGTCAGGACTCAGTTACCCAAACACAGAGTTGAAAGATCCAGACTCACAAGACTTACAGAACATTCTTGAATGTTGATTCCTATGAATTATGGATTTCCTGCAGCATGGCATTTATTGGAGTTCTTCTCTCCAGTCAGTTAGTCTCTTTTTATTTTATTTAATCAATAAGATGCTTCCACAGAAGACACCTAAACCACAAGCAGTAGATAGAAAAAAAGCATCAATACAATGCAAGCTTAAAATACACAAAACAATTTAAATACATCGATCTAAAAGTATTCGCTAAAGAAGTCTCATAGATATTAATGACACATTATAATACAGAAAAAGAACCAACAAATTTCATTATACACTAACAAGTGATCTTAACAAATATTACCATTTTAACAAAAATGGATAACACATAATGCAAGAAAGGATCCAAAGAATTTCATCAGACGATAGCAAACATTCATCGTAGGACAATGTAAAAAAAGATAAAGTGCTTCCTCGTGCGTTGCTATAAAATGTTTAGAAATAACAAGACAAATGAATTTTTGTTGTAGATGTAAAAGACCCGTGCAAAAGAATAAAACAGGATTCATATACTGTTAGTTGGCACTTCAATATTGACAACCTAGATGAAATTACTTTTCCTCATTTTTGATCCCTGTATTTTCACCACTTGATATTTGACCAAGCCTAAACTTCATAAAGAATCTTCGTACAGAGGGACATAAATTAGCCTCTAGGTTAAATAGCGTCTCACTACGCCTTACAGACATACAGCTCAGATGCAGCCTTTTCTATATGTAAACCGTGACGGACATCATTCTTAAAACCTTTTATCTTAGCAACTTATTTTAAAGAAACTTTAGAACACTACTATTCTTACATGATAGCAATTCCTCACATTTGAAGTCCTTCTGTTTCAGACTATAGGAGTAAACATTACCAAATGTGTAAATATCCTTGCTAACCCTCAAGAGTTCCCTCCATGTGATCTTTCTCAACTTGTTGTCCAGGCTTCAAAACATGTGAAAGAAATAAAGTATCACCTGGGAATAGGCTCGATAGTTTGTCCCAATCAGACTCAGCTCGAGATTAATCATTTTGGCCTAACTAGAGGTACTAATGTTAAAATGTAAAACTGATTCTCTCATTTTTTGATTAAGCTATGCCTTATTCATTTTTCACCCCTGCCCTACTTCCAGCCTGGTTCTATCCTTGACACTGCATCTGTATAAACATGAGTAAAGAATCTGAATTGGGACATTGAAGGCTGTGTATACATGCAGAGTCAGCGCAAAAGAAGAGCTGGCGTCTGCGAATGGTTTTTCAGACAGTGGTAAAGCCTCAAGTAAAGTTTCCCCAGATAGCTATCTTGTTGTGCAGCTTCAGGATGCGACAATTGCACAAGGCACCAAGGCTGTGATTTCTTACCGGTACCTCATTTGTGTGTTTTTCCCAAAGCTCTATTTACCTCTGGGCGTCCCTTGTTTGTGATCTCTTGCTATAAAATCCCATGTAACCATCGTTCGGTGTGCTTCCGCCTTGAGTGTCTCTATGGTACTTGTAGGACAAGGCCCCATTCATGAATGTTAATAAATGACTCATGGTTTGTACTTCGCTCCATTGTCGATTCCTCCTTACTTGTTAAGAACCCGTGGACGAAGAGGTGACCCTCCACCAGTGGGTTATCAATAATCCGCTTCCACATATTGGCACCCAGACGTGGGGCACCATCAAGGGCTCGCAGTCAGACTGGGGAATGAGATTGTGTCGGTAAGATGAACTTCGCTGAGGGGCGCCCCACCTGAAGAGACTAGTGTTTTTCATGGTCCAAGGTGATTTTTCAGCTCTCTGACTCTGATCTTCCTGGCGGCTGCTGGCCTTGACTGGGGCCCTCGGACGGTCATTTTTTTTGGATCAGGGAGGATCGACAGGTGGGAGTTGAAGACTATACATAATGTAGATCTGTATTGAACTGGTTTATTTGGTTAGAATTTGTTTGACATTTGCTTGGACTTTATTTGGCATTTGTTTGGCATTTGTTCGGTATCCGTTTGGAATCTGCTTGGAATTTGTTTTGGAATTTGGAATCTGTTTTGGAACTTGCTATTTGTTTTGTCTAACATTTTTCCTTACAGGTAATGTGAGAATATTTTTTATTTATTTCTGTCAATACGTTTTTTATATCTTATATAACATGCCTGTATTTAGTACGCTTTGGAAGTTTTGTTGCTGCTGCTGCGATAAGCAGAGCATTTTGGAAGCAAGTCAGCCGGCGCCACCAGAAGGTACTCCGAATTTTGAGATGTACATCAAATATGGTATTTGTCCCATCATGTATAATGCATTGTGGAACAAATATACAAAAGGGGATCCCCAGTTGCAATGGCCTTAGAGGGAACGATGGACCCTCACAAACTCGACTATTTAGAGAAACAATTGTTTTTAAAGAAAGTTAGGCCAGCTATGTTTGACAGTTTGCGTATGTGGAGTAAGGAAGTAAAGGAGCAGCAGCTCAAGCCAGAGAAGGTACAAAGGAAACAGGAAAGGAAGACAGAGTATCAGAAGTATAAGGAATTGGAGGATAAGGAAGTTCAGGAGAAAAAAGAATGTTTAGATAGAGAGCATAGATTGCTAATATCTAAGGAATATATAGTCAGACCCACATTAGAAGCACAAATCCACCAAGAAGATGTGAATTCAGATATTGATGGATTATTGATTGAACGACCCCCACCCCCATATGTACCTTTAACACCTCTTCCTCCTGGCCCACCAAATGTCGTTCCCCCTGTACCTCCGGCTCCACCTCCTTTGCCCGCGGTTGTCTAGCTCCCTATTTTCCAACCAGTACCGGTACATCCCTTACCTCCCCCCCCATCCCAGGCCACTGCGCCTCCATCCCAGGCCACTGTACCCAAAATGACTGATGATCCTGTACTTTCTGTATCTGTTTTGACCCCTCGAATTCTTCATTCTACTGTATCTCAATCACGTCATGAGGTTGATGGTATTAAATTGGTTGAGTGACCTAGAAATGGAGGTAGGGGAAATGATAGATCAGATATAGGATTTTTCTGAGGGCAAGCTTCTTTGTCTCATAAATAAGCTTTCTCATCAACTTATGGTCCAATGGGAGATGACTACAGGACAAAATGGTCCTGATGATGTTAGAGCTATTAATCGACAGTTTCAGATAGGAGCCTTATCTGTAAGTAGAATTAACACTGCCATAGCAACGATAATTGGATACCGTGATTAACTTTCTTCCTCTCCTCGACTAAGACCTATGAGGGAAACCGTGCCTCAGTTCATTCCTGGAAGAGGGAATGCAGATAATGATGACCCTAATAGTCCCAATGCTAGAGCCCATTTTTTGTACAATGGATATATACACCCTGGAAAAGGACGGATGTACTCACTTTAAAAGCCTCTTTACCAGACATACAGAAAAATCCTAGAGGATTTTATGATGTACAGGCAGCCATTGATTCTAGTGTTATGACCTTAGCTGAAATTGATATGTTTGTTAGTATGATCCTGCCACCGGATATGTGGCGACTTACTCGGAAGAAGGATCATGCTGTTGACCTAGGAGGAGATTGAACTCAGATCTTTTGACTGGGTGTGAGTGTTTGATTGGTTCAGATGCTCTGTCCATCACCACCCCCTTTTGTACCGCATTGACCTAGGAGGAGATTTGGCTGCCATCATAGCAGCCGACAGGGATAGGAAACCTGGTCAGAAACCTAGTCAGCTTATACTGGATCTTCCTGGTAACATACTTACTTACATAAAAACGATTGTTCCGGCCAGGAAGATAGATTGGGTACTTCTCACTGCTTGTAAACAAAAACTGGGAGAGGCCGTCCCTGATTTCTTTCCTTGCTTTGAGGAAGTATTCCACGATTTTAGTGGGCAAGATAAATCTACACCTACGGATGCGCACATTTATTTGTAGATCGATTTGTGGGAAATTTACTTCCCGAGATATCTGTTCACTTAAAGAATTCTGAGAGTACGGGGGCTTCAGTAACCCCGAAAGCTATATCAGATATGGCTCAGTATTATCAGAATCAGGTGACCACTGATCAAGAACAGAAAGAAGGAAAACTAAAAGAATTGAAAACTAAGGTAATGATGGTCCAGGCCTATGAGCCTCAAGGTCGAGGTTGTGGTCAAACCTATGGTCAGAATTTCAGACAAACCCCTCCAGTAGGGCCACTGCATAGACAAACTCCACTAGGACCGGACAAATGTTCTTATTGTAAGGAGAAAGGACAATGGCGTTCTAAATGTCCTGTTTTAGTTGCTGGTGGGAGAGGAAGGGGACAAGTGAATGGTAGCCAGGGGTCTTCAGCTTCCCGACAGCAGCCACAGCAGGTTCAAGCTCCAGAGAGAAATAGGTCAGGAAATTATTTTGATCAACACAATAATCAATATTCTATGGAGGATTGGGAATCAGAGAAAACTGTGGGAACGCATTTTGCTAGGACAGCGTAGTACAAGGAGGACCAGTTGAGATACCTGTAGACCAGTCAGGACCCTATATAACAGCCACCACACTTGGGCAGGATCAGAAATTTTTAGTGGATACAGGGTCGACACGTAGTCCGATATCTCAGAAACTGGTCCCTGGGACACCCTTGTCTGGCCAAGTGACTACATCGATAGGATTTGATGGCACATCAACTCCTAGTCCTGTGTCCCATAAAATACCTTTGCAGGTTGAGAATTTTGGTGCTTCAGCCCCCTTTTTACTTCCCCCACATGCTCCAAATAATTTGATGGGACTTGATCTTTTGAAATATTTCCATGCTGCTATACATTGTTCCCCATCTGGAGTACGTGTCATTTGTTGGAAAAAGACATTTCCTAAACAATATAATTTTTCTTTATGTTTGAATCTTGATTCTGTCCCTTCATGTGTTTGGGCTACTGCTGACACAGATGTGGGAAGAATGGACAATTCCCCAGTACACATACAGGTTCTGGAGGATGCTTCCTTACCAAGGTTCCTGCAATATAAGATATCAAAAGAAGGTGAGGATGCGCTGATATCTATTGTTTATGAGTTGGTCAGATATCTATCATTGATGACATGATACGTACAGGAGCTGTTGAGGAAGTTTCCTCTAATGCATGCAATAGCCCCATTTACCGATTTGTGATTGATTTAAGAGAAGTCAACAAAATAGTGATTCCTCAATATCCTGTGGTCCCTGATATTACGACCTTGTCAACATTAATCCCACCTACAGCCACTGTATTTTCTGTTATTGACCTCAAAAATGCCTTTTTCTCTATTCCTATACATGAGAATAGTAGATATTTATTTGGATTCTCATTACTGGGTCGCTCATTTAGATTTTGTAGGGCTCCACAAGGTTATACAGAAAGTCCTAGCATTTACAGTCAGGCCCTTAAACGGCAGTTGGATGAACTTCTTTTGCCACCAGGAGTTACAGTTGTGCAATATGTTGATGACATTTTGATAGCCGCAGACACAGTTGAGCATTGTAAAGAGGTAACTAAAGACACTCCCTCTCTTCTACCAAGGTCATCTGAATGTCAGGAAGCATATCAGCAGCTTCGTGCATCCCTTTGTTCTGCTCCAGTGTTAGGCACTCCAGACTATGCTAAGCCTTTCATATTATATGTATATGAGAGAAAAGGATGTGCATTGTCAGTTTTTACACAACTGTAAGGTAGTAAACATCGTCCATGTGCTTATTGTTTGGCTGTATTAGACCCAGTGGCCAGAGGACTTCCAGGATGTCTTAGAGTGGTTGCTGCCACCGCCATCTCTATACGACAATCTGAGGAGATAGTGTTGAGTAACAAGCTTATGGTTATGGTACCCCATTCCATAGATGCACTCCTGAACCAGACTAAAACACAACACTTGACTAGCTCTAGACTCACAGGATACAAACTAACGCTTTTGTTACCTCATATTAAACTCAAGAGATGTTTGACATTGAACCCAGCTACATTGTTACCTTTGCCAGCTGAACAAACTCATGATTTGCAAGACTATTTTCCTAACAGAAGAACAAACTAAGGGGAGAATAGATTTTAAAGATACACCTTTGTTAGATCCTGAGGGGGAATTGTGGGTGGATGGTTCTTGCTTGAAATTACCTGATGGCACCTCCTCTGCATTGTTTTCCATAACCACATTACAAACTGTGGTAGAAACAGCCCGTATTCCACACAAATCTGCCCAAGCAGCTGAACTCATTGCGCTTTTGAGGACATGCGAACTCAGGGATTATCAGTAAATGTTTATACGCATAGTCAGTATGCATTTGGTGTGGCACACAATTTTGGCAGGCTTTGGAAGGAACGGGGATTCCTAACCTCCCATGATTCTAAAATACAGCATGGTGAATTGGTAAATAGTCTTCTTACTGCCTTGACATTGCCAAAGAGTGTAGCCATTATCAAATGTAGTGCCCACAAGAAAATTATAGATAAAGTGGGACAAGGAAATGCTTTTGCAGACGAAGTTGCAAAAAGTACTGCAAGTATTCACACAAGTAGGGTATATATATTACGATCGCAAGCTAAAAGGTGGGAAAATATGTATACAGAGATCAAAGAAGTACAGCAGTTAGCTACAGAGCAAGAAAAGGCAGAATGGCAGAAGTAATGAGTGTTGGATGATGAGGGATGTTGAAGATCAAAAGATATGTCGAAATGGAAGTTGCCCTATGCCTACTTATTACCTTTTGTGACTATTGCTCATGGACCTGCTCATGTCAGTGCCAAAAACACCATCTCCCGACTAGAACAGGTTTGGGATAATCAGCACATTCGGAAAACAGCTGATCATTTGGTCAAACATTGCATGATATGTCTACAGCACAATCTTGGGAAGGGACTATCACCCCCTACTGGTGGATTTTCTCCACCCCAGGTTCCCTTTGAAGCACTTCAAATGGATTATATTCAGTTAGAGCGCTGTAATAATTTGAAGTATGAGTTAGTTGTGGTTTGTTCCTTTAGTAAGTGGGTAGAAGCTTATCCCACCAAAGACAACACAGCCTTGACAATAGCTAAAGTTCTGTTAAAGGAGTTCTTCCCCCATTTTGGGGTTTGTAGAGTCCTAAGGAGCGTCAATGGCCCCTACTGTACTGGCCAGATAATAGAGTACCTACTGAAGGGTTTAGGGCTAAAACGAATGTTTTGTGTTTCTAATTACCTCCCAGCAGCGGGTCTATTAGAGAGGCACAGTGCCACATTGAAGTTGAAACTAGCAAAGATACAAGCTACAACGGGCCTTAATTGGCCAGATGCTTTACCCCTAGCGTTGTTATCTGCTTGTTCCATTCCACATAGTAAGATTAGACTTTCTCCCTACGAAATAGTTTTTGGCAGGCCTATGAATGTGTGGGGACCCCCAAGAAAGACAAAACATGATAAAAGAAATACAGTACCCTGTTTTGAGTGGTTACCTGAAAAATGTGATTGAAAAGTTGTCTCTGATTTACCAGTAGGTGCATGAAGCCATATCAGACAAATCAGAGGGTCTGGCTCATGGTCTCCAACCAGGCGAGTTCGTGTTGGTGAAGAACTTTCAACGCTCTAAGAATCTGGAGCCTCTTTGGAAGAACGTTGAGCAAGTCTTGCTGGCAACCCGAACTGCTGTCCGTGTCACCAACAGACGCAATTGGATAAATGCTGCACACTGCAAGCGAATACCAGCAATTGTTCTCGAGCCAGAAGGCAGAAATGATCTGAAAGACATCTTTCAGACTCAGAAAAGTGTTGCTCCTCTAAACTAAGACACTTTGTTTCCTTATCAAACAGCGCCTTCAGCAACAAGGTATGATTTACGACCAAGGAAGGGAAGGAGCAGTTAAAGATACCAGAGGGCCAGTTTCAATTAGTGGAACAGTTCAGCTGTGACATGGTAGGAACACAGAATTGTCTGACTAGGTTCAGAAGGGATTGTTATACGTGTTTAGTGGTGCCTGGATCTCTCTCCGCCCTGTGGTTGTATCGATACCAAGAAGGAGACATGCAGAAATTGGGATCTAAGTTGCGAAGCAATGATAAGACTCTGTGTATGGTGACTCTGATTATATTATTGATAATATTGGCAGCAGTTTTTTGGACTAAGGAGAAAGTGTTTCCGGCTCAAAACTTATTGCCTACTACTCCTGTCCCCATGGAACATTAGTACTTCACTCTTCCCTATCATGAGAAAAAACATTGTATGTCGTATCTCAATAACACTTTCATCCAAATGTTTCATCATACTAATAATGCTACAAACACTACGAACTGCTGGGTATGTGGAATGATGCCAGCCCATCAGAAGAAGGGAGGAACGCCTTTCATTACCTTACCATTTTCACAAAATGGCTCCTGTAGAGCCTGGTTTGCACTTTTGTGTGCCTCTGCAATTAGTAATATTACTCAAGCTGATGTAGGAAGACTCAGTGCCCAGCTCAATAAGGTCTGGTATCCCGATGATGAAGGCCTCCTGCAGGCCAAGGGAACTGTATGGGAGTATCGCAGAGGAAATTCCTCCACAAGATATGTTTTTCCTAACACTCGAACAGCCAAAGGTAATGGACCTCCTGTTATCGCTGTAACCAGAGCCTGAGCAGATCTTTGTGTGAGCAGTATTGGCAGCATTTCCGTGGGAAAAAGTGACTGTACTACAGTATTGAATATCACTGGAACGAACAATAGCAGTTTTCTATCTTCCCATAACACTTACTTCATTTGTGGAAACAAAGGTTATTATCATCTACCAGTTAGATGGTCCGGCATATGTTATGTGTCCTTTTTGCTTCCTCCTGTGTTCTTAGCACCTGCGTCTTATCTCAAAGACCAAAAACCATTTAATGACATTTCTTTGAATCGATTTAAAAGAACCATAAATAATGATGAAGTAGATCAAGCTGACACTGCATTACAACAATATATTGATTTTAATTTGGGACTCTTTTTCTTTGTTGGTGCAGCTTTAAATAGTAGCAAAATTAGGCGTTTGACCCGTGTAGTAGAGGCTGTGACAAATCAAACAGCACTGGCTCTTGGTAATATCACAGAAGAGCTCCAAATTATAAGGATTGTAACCCTGCAAAACAGAATGGTGCCTGATGTAGTACTCGCCGATCGTGGTGGAGCATGTCGCATCATCGGTAGTAGCTGTTGTGTGTTCATTCCTGACCACGCCCCTTCTGTCTATTACGCCATTTCCAAATTACATAAAATAGCCACAGCAATACATCAAGACCAAGGAACCTGGTCCTGGTCCGAATGGTTACAGGGACTTATTTCCACTTGGAGTTGGAACTTATTAATGGGAATAATAATTATAGGAGCCATCTTTCTCACTTTCTGTTGCTGCATTCAATGTGCCCCTACGATATGTACAACTTGTATTGTGAAACCTGGGCCGATAATCATGAACATTACCTGCACCATCGCTTTTTGCGTACACATAGGCCACAGTCATTTTGATCGACCGCGACCATTTTGTGTTCTGTTGTTCACCCCTGTTTCACCACCTGCACTTCCACAAGTATCTGTATAACCTTCTGACCGACTTGGTATGTGTGCTAAGGGTCATAATCTAGCAGACATGCCCACGTTTGATGTTAGCTTAAGAACGACATTCTAGTGCCGCCGCAAACCTCTACATTCCTTGTTCCTCACCATCCCTATGCATGTAACCAAAGATTGTAGATACCAAAAGGTCCCGCACTAACCTGGTTTATTGCACCCCAAAGAATGCACCTCCCGATGGACAATGGAACTTGTTTTCCTATCAACAGTAAAGGACGTTAAACCTTGACCAGTCTCACATGTTCCCGACCCTGAGGCAAAGGCCAGCTGCCTGATAAACATCATATGTCCGACTGTTTATGATTGGGAGGGTACGAACCAACTTGTCCGAAATGTATGGCATCTTGTCCGGGGCAGGGTACCAAGCCTACATGACACCGCTCATAAAGATTGTCTTGTCTGAACACTGTATAAAAGTAGCCTGTTGGAGAGTTGAAGTTAGAACACCTCCCTGAGAGACATCCTGGTGTCTGCGGTAGACGTGCCCTCCTCTAGAGTAAATAAACCTTGTTTTGCCTTCCAGTTTCCAGCGCCTGCCTCGTCATTTAAATAGAATCGAAAGTGAATTAAAGGTGATAAGCCAAGCAGCTTTGGGGGTCTCAAAGGGGGCTGCTTTTCATCAGTATAACCACCTGTATTAATATTAAACCTCCCCCAATTAATGTTCATGAATTGAATGATGCACACTGTAATTTACGAACTTCTGAATATTAACATACAAGATTAAATATATATACTTTAAAAAATGGATTCAGCACAGGCTGAAAAGGAAGGACTGTTAAAATGCAAAATCTGATTCTCTCATTTTTTGATTAAGCTATGCAATAATCATTTTTCACCCCTGCCCTACTTCCAGCCCGGTTCTATCCTTGACACTGCATCTGTATAAACATGAGTAAAGAATCTAGATTGGGACATTGAAGGCTGTGTATACATGCAGAGTCAGCGTAAAAGAACAGCTGGTGTCTGCTTGGGGTTTTTCAGACAATGGTAAAGCCTCAAGTAAAGTTTACCCAGATAGCATATCTTGTTTTGCAGCTTCAGGACGCGACAATTGCACAAGGCACCAAGGCTGTCAATTCTTTCTGGTACCTCATTTGTGTGTTTTTCCCAAAGCTCTATTTACCTCTGGGCATCCCTTGTTTGTGATCTCTTGCTATAAAAACCCATGTAACCATCGTTCGGTGTGCTTCCTCCTTGAGTATCTCTATGGTGCTTGTCGGACGAGGCCCCATTCCTGAATGTTAATAAATGACCTATGGTTTGTACTTTGTTCCAGTGTCGATTCCTCCTCACTTGTTAAGAACCCGTGGACGAAGAAGCGACCCTGTACCAGTTGGTTATCAATAATCTGCTTCCACACTAATACCAATATACCAAGGTATTTCTGTTGAGCGAATACGTCTGAAAAACATGACCATGAATTTTGAAACTAAAAGCCTCAAAATACTGCTTCACCTCATAAACCAAACCTGAACATTCTAATTGAGTTTTGGGTGTTAGTAACCCAGCTTTCTGCAGTTCTAGTCCAGAGCTGCAGGTAAGGTGCCCTAATGAGGGTCAGGAACATTTTAAAGATTTTGGGGGCTCTGGGACAAACAGATTTTGGGGTCCCCCGTTCACAACAACTTTGAATTTATGGTCTAATTTCAGCTCCTTCATACTCTCTTTAGCCAGGTGACTAACAGTGCACAGGCACACTCGTCCAAATATTAAATGAGTTTACGTCTACTATTCTGGGATAGTGATTTGTGTTTCAATATTTAACACAATAGCGTCTCACTACTATTACTGCAAACAATCTCTTTGAGGCCCTCCTATTTCTGATATGTGAGGTCCTGTTTTGATCTAAAAGAAACCTCTTTTTTTTGTTTTATCTGTTTATTACAGTTTTGTACATAACCGCAAAACAGTACACCATCATACAAATTATCATATATAGCCAGCATGTAGTCAGCCAGGCTAGATTTGTAACCCAACATTGCAATGGTATGGAAAACATCCCTGTTATCTTTTGCATCTATACTTGTAAATGACATACTCCATTAGGCATTTATCGGGATACCTTCTGCAGCATGGCTATAAAATCTTGTGGTAATACAGTAACATTCTACTCTGCATACACATATCTATGGCCTATATACAACGTTTTTGGCTTCACTCTGCCATAACTCATCAATCTGTTTATGCAATCAAACAGTCTCATTAATAACTCTTAACATAGAAACATCATCGGGCGGAATTTCAAAGGAAGGGAGGCTGGAGCCTTATAAAGGTAGGTAATAAAACATGAATCTCAGTTGCTATGAGACGTTACTCTTGTCCGCAATTATATAGTTGTACTACATGTCTGCTTGGAGAAGTTTATATAACAATTCGGGGTGTATGGGACGCTCGTCCCAAATCACTGTATATCACGGGCCACGGTTCAACACATATGTTATACAATATCAATCTGGAAGAGAGGGATCCGGAGGGTCATCCGGTACCATCAGTCCCTGAAGCGTACATAGCATTACATTCCATGCAGTAGAGATAAGGAATTTACGAAGCCCAAGCACATCTTTGCGTTTTAAAGAGACCGCTTCTGCCTTAACCCAATTCAGCATTGAGAGAAACTAAGCCTTCTTCTGTGGGGCCTCTTCCGCTTTCCATCGACGTGTAATAAGCTGTTTGGCCACAATTAAACCCAAATCTAAAAATCTAGAAGATGCTTTAAGTTTTTTGTTTCTCTGGAACACGCCTGTGATACATGCCTCCCATGTCCGCTGTACCTCCCTTTCAATGCTAGTGGCCAAGGGTCCGATCACCCTGTCCCCGTATGAATGCAGCCCAGGGCAGGACCGGAGCATATGCAGCAGATCAGATCTACCAGTTTGGAACGCAGACAACATGCGTCCCATCTATGAAAGTACCTATTTATTTTAACTGAGGAGAGATATGCTCTGTGAATAATGAAGAATTGGATCAATCTAAAGCGGGCATTTCTAGGGATCTGTGTAGGGCTCTCCAAGACTACAGACCTTTCCTTCTCTGAATTGGGTCTCCCCCGATCTGCCTACCATTTAGCTCACCCGATGCTAAATCCACTAAAGTGTGCTCTCGGATCAACTCTGTAAACCACTTCACCAGGTGCCGTCCCGTACCCATTACGTGTACATATTGCCTAAGGAGATGTGTTGGAGGTTCCTGCGCAATATCATCCCACCAGGGCCTCTTCATGGTCGTCCAGGAGGCATAATTCAGGAATTGGCCCAGAGGCACCCCATCCTCCTCCGTAATGGTGAGGACCTGCCATAATGCACCCTCACCATACAGGTTGCCTAGGGTAGTAAAACCTAATTCCGCCCAATCAACAAGATCCGAACTCTGTACCCGTCCTCTCACTGTTGACATACCCAGCAATGGCATAACAAGTGCATATGGTATAACGTGCCTAGTAAGGCGAAGCACCCTGCGAAAGCACCGCCGCGCGATCTGAACCAATAAGAAAAGCGGTTCATTCGATCTGTTACAGGGGTAGAATAAGAAAAGGATCCTATCCAGAGAGAGCGGGGGCCACTTTCCGCAGAGTCTGAGAGGTGTAATTCCTCTACCCATTTTGCTACCCATAATATTTGGGAAGCCAGAAAATAATGCTCTAAGTTGGGTAAAGCCAACCCTCCCCTTGACTGCAGCAGGTACAACTTCGTTAAGGCCACCCTGGACTGCGAGTTGTTCCAGACAAAATCCCTGACGACCCCCTCCAGGGAGCAAAAGAAAGACTCAAACAGGTAAAGCGGGAGGTTAGAAAAATAGTAAAGGAGATGTGGCAGCATGACCATTTTTAGGTCTCGCTGGTGTTAGCAGCGCGAAGCGCTGCTTCCAGCGAAAAGACCTCATGTTGTTCACTTGCCGGGAATGTTGGACAGGGGAAGGCTACGCGCTTTCCCTCGGCAATTTCATCTTGTGGACACGTACGTCCAGCCCTGCGCCGTGCACATCTCCTGTCCACATTCCCAGCAAGTCAGCCTCTCGCCTCTCTCAATCGCGCGCGCACACACACAGCCACACTCACGCATGCACACACACATACACACGCATGCACACACACGCAGGCACACACACACACACACACACCCCTCCCTCTCCCCCCTCGTACCTCACCGGGCTCTTGTCGCTGCGCTGGGGTCATCTCTGCATCATCTGGCACACGCGGGGCTTCTCCTGGTTAACAAGGCGGCCTGCAAAGTAACGTACAATACAACAGCACAGAAAACAAACACATGTAAACAGTTGTCCTACCGTTGGCGTGGCATGTTCTTACATGAAACAAGACTGCAGGCGGGAGCGACCCTGATGCAGCCGGACAGGCAGGTTTGCACACACCGGTAACTTGCACACAGGTGGCAGAGTCCGGCTAAGGCACTCAACTGCTGCGCGCGCGCACGCCTCTCACGCTGCTGACGCTGTCTCTCACGCACTCGGGCTCGAGCAGTTCCCAGGCGTCACAAGGAGGTTTCCTCTAACATACCCAGGCCCGAGCCTGCCGGGGGCTTCCCGCTCTATCTAGCCATCCCCACCGACGGGCAAGGGAACCAGGAAGCTAGCGGCGGCGGCAGGGGGCGAGGCCTAGAACTGGTTAATATTTCAGCATCAGAGCGAGCCACACACGCACAGGAGAGGCACTGAACACACACGCAATACAACTGCCACATAGATCACTCGCTAGAGCGAGCAACGCACGCACAGGAGAGTCACTGAACACACACGCAGTACAACTGCCCCAAGATCACCGTGCAGTCGGACACACATACACACACAGACACTCTTCATAGAAGATATGGACTCTTTTTTTGATAATATGGATTTTTTTATCGTTACCTTCCAATGTCGGACTGGCTTATACTATAGGGCTTTCAGGCAGTCCCAGAAGGGCTGGTGTAAGAGGTCAGTGTAGGCGTTTTTTTTGGCTGGCTTGGCCTGTTTATAGTCTGACTGACTGGTGTTTGTTGTCGATTTCCCAAATATTACTAAAAACATTACCTGCAGCAAACTCAAATGCATGCAGTATTCCACATCTTACAAACAAGCATTTGCAATGCAATAGGTCTCACATTTACTAGAGTTTGAGCTATTGGCGTTGTAAATGACAAGGCCTTTATTTTATGTGTTGGTTTTTAAAACATAAATAAAAGGCATTGTCATTTACAATGGCAATAGCTTAAACTCTTGCAAACGCGAGACCTATTGCATTGCAAATGCTTGTTATTAACTCCACTCTTCCTATCACCGATAGATGGAGCGTCTTCCAAAAAGGAACCTTTTTTTATGGCTGTGCATGAAACATAAACTCAGCATTTCTCTGAAAAATGTCTGTAATAAACTCTCACACATCACCCACAGTAAAAATGAATGAAAGGAAAACACTATTTAAAACAGTTTGTTTAAGAAGTACTACCGCTTGAACAGAAGCCATGACAGATCAAAGGTGTGAATTTAGCTCGCAGTTGCTTGCTTTCAAAAACTGCTTTTCTGAAGTGCTTCGGACTGTCTGTCCCACGTGTTGGTATTCAGAAAACTGCTCTGTCTTCCCAGACACATTATGCCAGCTCCACTCCTTAATTGGCCAGGAGGAAAGAAAGTCCATGTACCTCAGAGCAATAGGAAAACTTAAACAGTTTATTGACTTTTATCTGCTCTTCTGTAAATGCTTGGGCTTGCATTCAACCTCGGAAAAAAAGGTGGAGCTGTGGCACAGTTTCTGTAGAGAGAGAGAGAGCGAGAGAAATTCTTTTCCCAGTGCCAGCTTGTACAGGAGGGACAGCTGGAGCGGTGCTGGGCTCCATAGAAAACAGTCTTGAAAAGCCTGCCATTGTGAGCTTAATGCGTCCCTTCTGCCTGCAGTCAGCTGAAAATGCCAGAAGAGGATAGCACAACAAAGAGATGGGGTCAACCCTTAAGCAAATTGGGATAGGTTACACCAGAGGGCAGGAAACTGGACACCAAAGAATACCTCTTCAATATGAATGGTGCAGTAGTTATAGCTAACAGTGAAAACATTCTCATTCGCTGGGAATTATTATCCCATTGTTAGTAGGCTATTGAAGCACCCAACTTCTAAATCTCTTGCTTCAACAACAATCCACTTCTTGACATAGAAAAACACATATTCCTCAAACTTGCATCTTCTGAGCAACATAATTGAACAGTTCTTGCTACTTACAGGTGTGTGGAATTATATGATTGCCTGCCTGTCCAAGGGATGGTATGATTCAGAAATCTATCTACTTGTCCAGTAAAAAAAAGTCCACTTGACCCCCTTGGTGCCGTACAGTGAGATGACAAATATGGTAGAATTCTCATTGTGCCAGAGCACTGATAATAGAATCTCTGATTACATTAGGGTTCATATTATATAAGAGGTTGGATTCTAAAAAGGCTCTGCACTTTTTTTTGGGCCACTTTCCTGCAAATCTACATACAGGGACTGTAAGTAGGTGTGAAGAAGCAGATCCAGGGTGGAATGCCATGTGAGTCAGCACACCCAAAAAATAACATGTTTAAGGATATCACCAAGTCCTCGCCCATGTCTTCCTTCTAGGGCACGAGTAAAAACATTTCCAGGATGGGGAAAAAAGGTGTGGTAATAGGGAAAGTGAATTTGCAGTTCTTCAGCAGATTTCCACCTGTGTAAATGTACATATGCGTATTTGCTCATTCAAGAATAGAATTCTATGTCAGGACCGGAGGCTTCAGATTATGCTATTCTTCCTTCGCTTTATTAACAACATAAACTCCACAGCAGCTCAGGAAAAATATATAAACAAAGAACCATGCTTTCAAATAAAGCAGTGAAATACATTTTTTCTCTAGTCCGAAACCACAACTCCCAAGAGTCTGTTATGCATATCCAGTCCATAGTCCTTCCACCATGTCTACGACGTCTAGATAGCCAGTCTCCTCTCTCTGCTCTTCCTCTTTCTTCGCTGCTCCCGCAGCCAGATAAGTGCTTTTGTTTTGTTCCTTAGTGATTACACTGCCGTTTCAGGTTTTGTGCTTTTTGCATGTGTGCCTGTTGAAACGGACTTGTTGGGGGCTTGTCGCGTTTGTAAACGCTGTTTCCTTTCAGAGCCCCCAGCCGCGGGAACGCTTCATTCGTTCCTACGCGGTTTTATTTTCCCCGTTTGGCGCGGTGCTCACAACGCCCGCCAGAGGGCGCCCGTGCGTCTCGCCGACTCCTCAGCGCGTCTCTACGATCTCGGGAGTCGCGCTGGGGAGCCTGTCTGCGCCGGAGCCTGCCCTCGTCTGCCCCTCTGACGCCCGGTTACCCGGGTCTGTATTCCCTGCATTTTTGGACGCCCGCTGGGGTCGGTATTGCGGCTTAGACCGCGGAAACGCCGGTAGGCGCTCATATGCACCATTTGTACAAGTGTGGCTTGGCGCGCTTGAGGGGCAGCTTGACCCGGTCCCGGTGTGGAGGGTCCGCGCGCTGAGGTGTAGGTGCACACCATTCTGCCAAGTTGGTTGGCCCCAATATTACTTGCAGTCATCCTGTCTGCCCATATTGTTAAAGACACAGTACACCCTTTAGGGTGCTTTTGGTGCCTAGCTGCTACAGTTTTGAGGTTTTGCGCCTGTGTGGTAGGTTGTTTGGGGATATGTCCCACGATGAGCAGTATGAGGAGGAGCCCTACTCTTGCCTCCAAGATGATGACTTTTATCAGGCGGTGGATAGCTCCATATACCGCTGCGTCACTGAGGTGGTGGGGCCCATGGAGGACCGCCTCTCGGCACGTATTGTGGAGGAATGTGCTAAGTTAGCGTCTGCACATCTGGGGGCGCCTACTGACCCCCCAGGGACGTCGGGCGAACGCCCGCCACCTTCTAAGAAGCCCCGTAGTGAGGGTTCTCCTTCTGGGATGCAGGGGGTTGATAAGGGCGCCTTTGAGCGTCTCCGGGACGCCTTTTTGGCTAAGGGGACTGTTCCCCCCCCTGCGCCTCTGTCGGACCCTGAGCCTGTGGGAACTGTGGGTACTGCCCCCTCGTCCCCGGTGTACGATTCCCCTGACACGGACGATGACGGGGAGTCGGTGCGCTCTTGGCGCCCCTCGAGCTCAACAGTGCTCCCTCGGGATGAGTCGGGCATGTTGGACCCGGACGAGATTGTCCACCCGCGGTCTGCGGCCTGGGCACCGGGGGAGACTGTGGCGAAGTTCGTTGCGGGTCGCCTGCGCAAGCCCCTAGAGAAAGAGGCTAGGGGTTGTTTGCGGGGGGAATGCCCAAGGCCCACTTTGGACGGCAAGGTGGCCATGACCCCCGAGTTGGACGCTAAAATGGCCACCTTCCTGGCCAAATTCATGAAAGACCCCCGCAAGGGCATTGACCGGTCCTGGAGATCGTGTCAGGATAAGTTGTTGGATGCGGTCGGGCCTGCCACGAAAATCCTCGACATGGCTGAGGAGGCGAAGGCGAATGGCACGGTCATTTCCCCGGAGGTGCTATCGAACTGGGCACAACGTGTAATCGTGTTCCTGGGGAATGCCAACTGCGCCCTCTCCACTGAACGCAGGCGTTCTTTGCTTATTAAGCTGGACCCGAAATTGGGGGACTTGGCCTCCTCTGAGGCGGGCGCGGTGGCCCAAGGGGGCCTCTTTGGCGAGCCTTTCATCAAGGAATTGGGCAAATTTGTGTCCACCTTTACCTCGCTGGACAGGGCGCAATCCACCATTAAGCGAGTTTTTCATCAGCGTTTCTCCGGTGGGGCCGGTCGCGGCAGGGGCCGCGCGACTGGCCGTGGCCAGCAGACCAACAATAGAGGGCAAGGCTCCGGCAGAGGGCACTACCAGACCTCTGCAAACTTCAATAATTTCTACCCCACCAGAGGACAGCGTTTTGGCGGCAGAGGTTACCGAAAAAACTCCGGACCCAACAATGCCACCGGTGAGTGTACTTTGTTTGGATCAAGTTCCTATAGGGGGGCGGTTGGCGTCCTTTTACGAGGAATGGGAGTTGCTCACTGCCGACGCTTGGGTCTTGCAAACCGTCCGTGGTTTTCACATAGAGTTTTACGACCACCCTATTCAGGAGATTTCTCCGCGGCCGATGGTGTTCTCGGAGTCAGATGCGCGTTTGATAGACGGAGAGGTCGCAGAATTGCTCCGCAAGGGCGCCATCCGTCAATCAAAGCGACATCCCAGGGGTTTTGTCAGCAATGTCTTCCTGGTGGACAAGACAGATGGGGGCAAGCGCCCGGTGATCAATCTCAGGGAGTTCAACGGGTGGTTGGTCTATCGGCACTTCAAAATGGAGGGTATCCACCTTCTCCGAGACGTGCTCCTCCCGCGAGATTGGATGGTGAGGCTAGACCTCAAAGATGCTTACTTGGTGATTCCTATTCACCCGCCTCATCGTCGTTTCCTTCAGTTCTTGTGGAACGACAGGGTCTACGAGTTCATGGCCCTCCCGTTCGGCCTTTCCTCGGCCCCCTGGTGCTTCACGAAAGTGTTGCACCCGGTGGTGGAGTTCCTGAGGGGCCAGGGGGTACGGATGTTGGTCTACTTGGACGACATTCTCTTCATGGGGCAGTGTCCGGTGCGTTTGGCCGGGCAGTTGCGACAAGCGGTGCACCTCCTTCAGCGGCTGGGCTTCGTGGTCAACGGCTCCAAGTCGGTGCTGGTTCCCACTCAAACAATTACCTTTCTAGGATTCGTGGTGGATTCGGTGGAGGCCGCTCTGAGCCTTCCATCCAGGAAGATTGCAAAAATCCGACATTTGTTGCGACAGACGATCACGAAGGACACTACGTCCTTGCGTCACGTTGCCAGGGTGGTGGGACTTCTGTCGTCCTCCATCCAAGCGATCTTTCCGGGACCCCTGCACTACAGGGCGCTCCAACGCCTCAAAGCCCAGCACCTCCGGAGAGGGATGAGCTACGATCAGTTGATACCCCTCACGGAGGAAGTGAAGGAGGAGATGTCTTGGTGGCTTTCTCACATGGAAGCATGGAATGGTCGGGCGATTTTCGGGTCGATCCCGGACCTGGTCATAGAATCCGATGCCAGCAGATCGGGTTGGGGCGCTCGGTGCGGGGATTTCTCCACCGGCGGCGCCTGGTCTTCCGACGAGCAACGGTTGCATATCAACTGTTTGGAGCTCCTGGCGGGCTCCTTCGCGGTTCGTTGTTGGACCAAAGATTCCATCAAGGCCTGCGTGTTACTCCGAATGGACAATGTTTCGGCGGTTCGGTATGTGAACCACCTAGGGGGTCCTCGTTCTCGCGCTCTGGCGAACTTGGCGAAGGACTTCTGGGAGTACTGCCTGGAACGTCACATTGCGGTGACGGCGGAGTATCTGCCGGGGCAGGCCAATCAGGTTGCGGACTGGCACTCCAGGTACCTCAGGGATGCCAGTCAGTGGAAACTGGATTCCGGAGTCTTCCATTGGCTCCAGGACCTTTGGGGTCCTTTTTCGGTGGACTTGTTTGCGTCCCGCCTGGATCACCAGCTCCCGAGATTTTTCAGTTGGAGGCCGGATCCCCTGGCGGAAGCCACGGACGCCTTCTTGCAGGATTGGAGTCGGGAAAAACCGTTTGCGTTTCCCCCGTTCTCCATGGTGGTGCGGACGGCGGCCCAGGTACGCCGCCAAGGAGTGGAGTTGGTGCTGATTACGCCGCTCTGGAGATCTCAAGTGTGGTTTCCGGTTCTTCTGGAACTTTCTTGGGATTTTCCAATCCTACTCCCCCTGTTTCCCCTTCTCCTGAAGAATCCAGATCAGGAGCCGCATCCTCTCGTCTTGCGGAGCTCTCTCCGTCTCATGGCGTGGAGGCTCTCAGGAGACGTTGGTCGCTCCCGGGCCTTTCGGGATCGGCTGAGGGCCTTCTCTCCAAAGCATGGGCCGATAGTACGACGAAGCGCTACAGATCCGCTTGGCTTAAGTGGATGCGTTGGTGTCTTCGAAGGGATTTGGATCCCTTGGTCGCGGGCCTCGTTCCCATTTTGAATTTCCTGGCGGAACTGGCCTCGAATGGCCTTGCTTATAGGACGATTAATGCGATTCGTTCTGCGATTTCTGCGGGTCACAACCCGATCGATAGGTCTCCTGTTGGAGAACACCCTTTGGTTTGCCGGCTTCTGCGAGGTATTCGTCTCTCGTTACCTCCAGAACCCCGGTATTCGGTCCTTTGGGACGTCAATTTGGTTTTGAATTTATTCCTGTCATGGCCAGCCAACGTCTACTTGTCTCTAAAGGAGCTCTCAGCTAAGCTGGCCATGCTGTTGTGCCTGGTTTCTTGCAGGCGTGTGTCGGATGTGCGCGCGTTGGATATATCGGCGCGAATCTTCTCCCCAGAAGGGGTTACTTTTACTTTGGGGCGTCGCACAAAGTCGGCGTCGCGCTCTATTTCATATCCAGCGTTTCTGGACACTCCTAAGTTGTGTGTTGTGCACTGCTTGAAGGCTTACGAAGATATGACCTTGGACATCCGCCCTCCGGGCGAGCGTCAATTGCTGATTGCCTTGCGAAAGCCACACAAAGCTGTCTCCTCCCCCACCATTGCAAGGTGGGTGCGTTGGGTCATGCATGAGGCAGGCATCAATACGAAGCTTTTTGGAGCACACTCTGCCAGAGGGGCCATGGCTTCTAAGGCGTTTGCGGCGGGTGCTCGCTTGGAGGATTTACTGCGGGCTGCAGATTGGTCCTCGGATTCCACGTTTAAAAGGTTTTATTTTAAACCGGTGGTGGACCTAGCCCAGTTGGTGGTGAGTAAGCTTTGAACTAGCATAATCTGAAGCCTCCGGTCCTGACATAGAATCGAAATTTGCCTAGCTTATGTAACGGTAAGTTTCAATTCTATTAAGGACACGGAGGCGAGGATTATCCCACCCCGGAATGCACAGTGATTCCTACCCGCCCGTATGGCAGTAAGTAAAGTGTTTTCCTCTATGCCCGTATGGCAGTAATTGAAGTGTTGTCCTTTATGCGGTTATGTTCTTTTGTTCACATATGATGCTCCTCTGTCATGCTGTCTCGTTCCTGTGGCTCCTCGCTTACGCTGTCCGTTTTTTCTGGCAGGCAACGAGGGAGCTAAACAGGATCAGTGAGGCGAATGCGTGATCTGCGCGAAGAAAGAGGAAGAGCAGAGAGAGGAGACTGGCTATCTAGACGTCGTAGACATGGTGGAAGGACTATGGACTGGATATGCATAACAGACTCTTGGGAGTTGTGGTTTCGGACTAGAGAAAAAATTTATTTCACTGCTTTATTTGAAAGCATGGTTCTTTGTTTATATATTTTTCCTGAGCTGCTGTGGAGTTTATGTTGTTAATAAAGCGAAGGAAGAATAGCATAATCCTCGCCTCCGTGTCCTTAATAGAATTGAAACTTACCGTTACATAAGCTAGGCAAATTTCGATTCAACAATAGTTAGTTGGGCACATATTGGAGCAGCGTATTTTTGGCACAACCCTTACATGTCTCAAATACATAACATAAACATGTTCTTAGCACATGCTTTCTTTCTGCCCTTACAATATTAATGTAATGTGTTGTACTTGACATCATTATTGAAGTGTATTCACTGTAGGATTCGGGATTCATGGATACACTGTGTGCCTTAACTTTGTTAAATGATATACTATCTAGCGACTTGATGAATAAACCGTCCTCACCTATTAAAAGTGTGTTTACTTTAGAAACGACAATGATTTAAGTAATGTGTGCACTGTTTCCTATTTGCATTTAAATGTAGTTCTTAGTCATACCTATGCACAAATATTAAACATTTTACAGTATGCTACATGTAATATGAATCTAATGTACTGACATTTTAATTCATTTGTGTTCTAATGTGCACGCATTAGATGCGCACCATTAATTTAATACTTTTATGTTGTCGTGACAAGGCCTGTTATTTCATTCTGCATAAAATGTTGTTTGCCAGTTCTGCTTGCATGTTTTTTCCTTGAAGGTACGTTCAAATGGTTTGGTAGTTTGAGAACAGACACAACTCAGTACTAGCGATAGAGAGTGAGCCTGAGAAGAAGTCCTTGACAAGGAACATGGAGAGCCAGAGCGTCAACCAAAAGTGTCTATTTATTAATGTTGCAAAGGCTCATAAGTGATTAAGGACAAAATATTGTTCCCATTTCTGGCCTGGGAGATAATGTCGATGTTTTTGCTTATAACGTGAGAATGGAAAGGACAGAGTGGTGTTACCTGGGATATTCTGGTGCAAATGACTGGAGTTCACACTGTTTGAGTTTAGGCTACTTTCCTTTGGACTTTGAGAGGTTTAAGCCTCTAAGCTTATTCCCTTTCACCTTTGCGGAGTGTGGCTTAGGCTAACACTTCGTCCCCTGTCCCAAGAAGACTCTTGACCAAGCTTCTGAGATGCTGTCTCCTTCCTTTTACTGCAGGCACGTTTCCACATTTCCCTATTTTTCAGCATTTTCCTGATTTTGGAGATTCTTTAGGTTCCAAAACCATTCTTGTTAGCTTAGATTTGACTTAGATGAATTTAAATTTTACTCATGTATGGATGAGAGAAGCAGAAACTGTTCTCTAAGCACCAAATCCTACTGTTAATCTTTTGTATTGCTGATACTGAATTACTTGTTTGCCTTATACTGGTATGCCTATAGTTCTTTAGGAGGGTGGATTTCACAGTTTTTGTTCTGTAGCTTTACAGCATGGTTCATCAAACTCTGTCCTGGAGGGCTGGATCCATGCCAGATTTATAGCATTTGCTTATTTAGATAATGTAGTTTTCTTAAATATTGTCATGGATCCAGCCCTCCAGGATCGACTTTAGAGTAAACTGCTTTAATGCATGGTGTTGAGATTTGTCTATCCTAATGTGACTGCTAAATTGTAATAAACCTTCTTAACTATAGTCACTGATTCCTGGTCCTTATTGTGTAGCTAAATGGGTTACACTGTTAATTGAAATTGATTGATTTAATGCTAACTTCCTTCACTTCTCAAACGGCAAAGAAAAGGTCCATTAAGGACAAATGGTTAGGGGATTGACCCAGAGCGCAGCACAAATGGTTTCCAGGCCTACTTCCTAAAACTCCATTAAATTCCTGAACGTCTTAAATCTGCATAAGTGCAAGAACGTGCTTGTGGATGCACTATTGTGACTTTCTTTAGAAATCGGGCGCCTTATTTATTTTCATGCTGCCCCTCATGGTTTTGCATTAATTCAACATTAATATTAGCATGCCACAAAAAATTGAATAATGTCTCAGAGAGATGGTATTTATATTTGCTCAACAGTTTAGCAAAACATCTTTTCCAAGTTTTATTTTTTGTGTGTGTTTTATTTTGACAGCAAATTATCACAAATATTCTTTTCATGCTCATACATGTATTTGCATATGATCAGGTATCCTTCTTGGAGCATTGTAAATAGACTCATACTGTTACATTTTGCAAACTTATCTACACATTTTATACTGGAGACACTATCGGTAAGGCAAGCTGAACTTACCGCTTACCACTGTGATTTTGTGTCTTTCCCAGAACGCATGCCCCCAATTGGAAAGGCTTTACGTAGTGAATTATATATAAGTTTGTAAAACGTATACGTCTAGTTACAAATCTTGCCTTAATGTTAAACAATCATCAATTCACAGATCCATACTACAGTATTGTAAACTGGCAGCCAAATAATTTTTTGCTGTAGCTGGTTGGGCCTACTTGTCCACTGGATGATATTAATATGGAAACTTGTCTTCGGCCCTAAACAATATGTCCTGCGCGTTGGTTGGTACGATTTCCACAACCCTGTGCTTTCTCCACAGTCAGCCAGTCTAGTCAACAAAGTAACTTAACGTTTCCAAATAATGCTTTACAGCTGAAGAAAACATTTTTTTTCATTATAACTGCAGCAAAATAAACATATAACATAAGTGACATAAGTATCACATGTTCTGTCCAATAAAACGAGCAAAGGGTTGTTGTGACATTAAGAAACCACTCTGTCTTCTTAATATTTTATTGCCATAATCCCCACCATGGAATTATCTCTTCTTAATACACTTACATATTATGTATACTTTAAATAATGTACCCGACATATGCGATTGATTCTTGGCAAGTGAATGGTGTTATTACTCCTCTCCTGTTGAAGAAGCAGCATTTGGGGCTGATGAGTTGTCTCTGAGGCAATATGTGCATCTGCTAAACTAGTGCTGATCATGTTGCAGATTCTTTACATTAGTTTTGTCACAGTTTGAAAACGGTCAGATTAATTCAGGATTGTCTAATTCAGTACCTTGCTGAATGAAATGCAGTGTACAAATGCCCGACAATTTCTGGCGCATACATTTGCATTATTTTAGCAGAAACTTTTACATGCGTGGGTTGTGCAGGTCTCTTTTCTGTTTGCTAATGCTCGCTCGCACAACACATGTTGGGTATTTCTTTAAGTTGTTTGTCTGTTTAGTATGTATTTTCCTTTCTATTTAGATATTTTCCTAGATGAGATCATGATATTGAATCCCCTCAAATTTGAGTATTGAAAGCTTTGTGCAATTATATTAAACTTAAGTTTTCCAAAGCAGTTTATATTTAGAATAATTCTGGAGGACTGGAAATAGATAATGGATGTGTGTTAAAACTGGGACGCTGCGGTGGAAAGTAGCACAGAACATGGCTGGATAGATTCCATCTGTATTACGTGTTCAGTCAGTATGTTTACCCATTGCGGTGCTAAATGGAAATTGGGCAGGTGGCTGGACGACTTCCTTGAGCCGGATCTTTGGCATATGAAAAAAACAAATCAGGCTCTTCAGAATAGAGAGGCTGTAACCTTACGGTTAAAGCAGTCGACCTCGAAGCTTGGGAACCGGCTCGAGTCTCGGCAACGACGCTCAACATCGTGTGATTCTGGGCAAATCACTTAGGCATAGATTCATGAAGGTAAAATCCGCTCGCAAAGGGGCAGATTCTCAGAATCTGTTGCGACCGGTATTTTTGCATTTGGGATGCATCATCCCAAATGCAAAAATCGCAAAATAAGAAATTGCAAAATTGCGATTTCTTGCATTTAAGGAATCTCAAATTGAGATTCCTTAAATGCAATGCATTAAAGTTTAAAAAATAGCGATTTCGCTAATAGGTCTCGCAAATTACCATGAAGTTGAACTTCATGGTAATTTGCAAAAACTTTGAAAAATGCACTAAAGTGCATTTTTCAAAGTTTCATGTTGCGCACACACATGCTGTTGCGCACACACATGCCCTAAGGGCATGTGTGTGCGCAACATATGTGCACAGATCAATTTCAGGGGTGCAACAGGGTGTCCTTTGGACACCCCTGCACCCTTGAAATCGCATTCTCAATTTGTAATTCGCTAATTGCGACTCGCTAATTGAGAATGTCTTCCCATTCATTCCTATGGGCCTCTAGGCCCATAGGAATGAATGGTGAGGTATTCCAGTTCAGTTCATACGTCTTTATTTCGAATATTTCATCATAAAAGACACACACATAAAAATAGCATCATCCAGGGTTACACAGCCAGAGATTTAAAAGACAATAAAATAGCACAATATATACACATGATACAATTATTAAACCTAAGTAAAAAGGGTGTTACTACCATGAACCGATGCCTCAAACTACCATGAACCGATGCCGTAATTGTGACTCACAGTTTGCGAGTCACAATTAAGGAATTTTAAGAAATCGCTATTTTTTAAGCGATTTCTTCTTGCATAGCATTTTGCTATTCCTTATTAGCGATTCCTTATTTTTCGCTAATAAGGAATCGCAAAATGGATGCTTGATGCATCTGGGGGGTAATCTCCCCGTGCCTAAAAAATGAATGTGTCCATCTGTAACGTATCTAGTGCTTATGTAAAGAGCTCTGATACCCGATGCCTCGGGTCTAGTTCGCGATATATAAAACGTTTAAAAAAAATACAAGAAAAAGGAAACTGAGACTGTGATTGACGATTACAGAAGCCTACTAGAAGCACCAATTAAAGCTATCTGACAAACACACTTCTTTTTATTGATTGCCTTAACCTTTTCATTTGTCCCACCCCCAGTGCTTAGCCCTGTTTTTTAACGTTTGGAGCCCTGTCGCCCAGCCCTTCATTACATTTTTTTCCACTAGTTTTCCACAAGAGATAGCCAAGACACATCCTGTACCTTTTTTCCCCACATGTTGAGATTCGAAAGGAACTCAAGGTTTGTGGGTTCCTTTCGAATCTCAAAAATCTCACAATTATAACAAAATAGCCAACATGTAGCAAGTTGATGGGTAATAGTTTTACAAAAATGAGAAAAAAGTTACTGAGCAAGAAGGCATGTATTTTTTTTCTAAAAATTACATTAAGAAAAGGCTTGCTTGGTTAAGATCACCATCTTTACTGCCTTCAGGAACAAGCAGAGTTGTAAAAAAACTTTTTTTATCACACTGTTGGTATTTTTCAACAGGTGCAGTTGCAAATTGTGGTGGATACTAGTATGAAACCCATGGTTAAACCCCGTAAATGTAGGCATTTCTGAAAGCTAGACAAAATTCTGAAATTCAGCAACTCTAGTGTAGATCTCTCATCTTTACCCATAGCAACTAATTGTTGAAATAAAAAATAATGTAAAAAAAGGAAAAAAATATAAATATCTAACAATGTTTTCACCTGTAATTATTTCCCCAGATGGTTGATTTGCAAAAGTAATGTACCGTTACGTCCATCAGACCCTTCTGGTTATAGAAATATAAAGTGTTTTTCAATTGTCCTAAGACATGATATCTGGAGCTAACAACTGTAAAATGAAAAATGTGTATGATGGAAACCAATCAATTTTTTAAATGTCCTCAAGATACTGAGTATAGGAAAAGGGGTGATTTTTACAACTGCTGAATTTGGAAGCCAAATATGGAGGCCGATTCATCTGATAGTAACACATGTTCTACTATTTTGTGTTCCCACACTTCACCTGATTCAAAAGAGAACCTCACTTGAGTGTGTGGGCTTAGTGCCCGTGACACGAAAGGTCCCAAAATGCAGCTAGGGAGCCATCACATTTTAGTCACAAAATCAACCCATTTTGGCAATGTGGGTAGCAGTGGAATGCAGGCCTGGGCTAAATAGGCACTCAAGAAAACCTACTAAACCCGAACATTTCTGAAAACTAGTTTAGGGTGGTGTGACTTGAATGGACCTGTCTATTTACTTATTTCTGCGTTTGTTTTATACTACGTACTTTACCTGAAGGTGTCAGAACGCTTTACATTAGAACCAGTTACATTACATATGGACTTCAGAGTACATGATTTACATATAAGATACGAAACATATACATACGTTTAAACACAAAAAGAAAATGTTACAATGGTGTGTACAAAAAATGTGCAATTTAAACTAACAACGTAGATATAATCTGCCAATATTGGCGGGAAGTGACAGAGTTCCTTATCATGCACTTTATCCCATATAATACATGGTCACACCATCATCTTTACTCTAGACCACTTAAAATCTATGATTTCATACCCATACAAACCTCAAGCTTCGGCTAGAACATGCAAAGTTCTGGAATCGAAAAAATTCTTTCCACTCAGCATTCTACAATTCACTCTATAAAAACAGTACTCCACATGTGTGGCTGGCATAGCGCCCTCAACAGGAATGATTTAAACCAGGGTCCATGTAAAGATCACAGTTTTCATCCATTCCTTTCGCAGGGGCGAGGCCCAGCCACACAAATGGGGTGCAGTTTTGTATTGGGAGAAGTGTGGGAACGCGGGGTGAAAGGGATTTTGTAGCTCCCAGCAGATTCACAGAATGTGAGGGAAAATGTGTGATTTCTGCTAAAGTTTGAGATTTGGTAGACATTCTAGTCAAGAAAGCATAGAGACTTTCACACTAGCCACATTACCCTGGAGGCACCTCGTTCTATAGGATTCAAAAAGGCCAAAGGTTTGTATGGTTTCCTGATTGGCCGCTGACCCTGTTCCCAAACAGCGCAGCTATTCACCATGGCAAGTGAGAGGAAATTGGGATGTATCCCCTCTCTGCTGGCCCGTATGTCAAAACTGCACCTTAAAGAATCCACATTTCCTCTTGCTTGCCAAGGTGATGCTCAGGAGGAAGGAGACTGTTAGGGCTTTAGTGGCAGAGGTATGGCCTAGTGACGAGACAGACCGGTCCACACCCTATTATCTTTATAAAAAATATCCCTGGCATCAGGTGGGTTTTCTGCCTTTGGGGGCAAATTGGGTTACATTATTTGTTTCGCTTGTGTATTGTGCGCTATTAGCAATTCCCCCCCCCATCCAAAGATGGCCAGAAATTCTGTTGGGCCATTTGTGGTCTTGGATCAGTGCCTGATGCCAACATAGCCAGACCACATCCTCTACTCTCCCTTTTTTTGCCCACTTTTTCCTGGAGTTGAGTGGGCTTTTAGAGCAGTGAATTGGGATGCCGCCAGAGTGAATACCAGTGGCTGAGAATAATTTGAGCATTCCACCCATCACTGTTTTGTATACTTACTGAGTCTCCCTACGTGGAACGGGTATGCCCAGACTTGAGTCCCGTACCCACTGTGTCACTGGAACCGAGCTGTAACCGGCTGATGAGCCCATACTAGGGTAAAACCAACCCTGAGTTGCTTGTGTTCCGGTTCAGGGAGGAACTGGCTTGGGAGTTCGGGTTGGACTATTCCTATTGGAGTAGGGATAAGACTGATTTGTAGACAGTTGTTTAAACTGTAGTGGCATGGTGTGCAAAATAACAATGAATTGGGATAGAGCCCGAGTGATTATCAGTGGCTGAGATTAATTCAAGCATTCCATCCATCTCAGTTTTGTATGCCTTTTGGGGTAAAGGCATGGCCTGATGATAGGATGGGACGCTGTGGTGTTCTAGTTTTGCTAGAATGTTCTTCTCAGATTCTTCAGTGATGTTCTAAGTAAGAACTCTGTTTTGAATATTGTATTGACAGTTGCCGTCCTGAAAGTTGGCTGCTGCGCTGCACCTGTGCCACAATAAACTTATCTTAAATCCACTTACCTTCCTGTTGTGGATTCAATTACTACAAAAAACGTGGCGACGAGGGCACAGGTGCATACTGAAGCCACGGGAGAAAAATAATAAGAAGAAAAGAAGATTCAAATTTACCTTCGTGTCTGCCAAAATTCTCCAGCGTTTATCTTGCTTCGGGAAGAGGTCATCGATGCTCGTTGGGAAGTGGTAGGATGCGGAAAAGGTACTGTGTTGTCATTTGATAAATCTGGGCAGCAGCGCAACGGAGGCAAAGTTGGAGTGGTCGTAGTCCTGATGTCGGTGCGCGCGCAACGGTAAGGTTGGCGTTCTAGTGCACAACTGGCGGACATTTTGTGACTGCTGACTGCTAACGCACCTTGTTTGATTGACGTAATAACGTACATGACGTAACCAGCGTGGGCGCCATCTTAGGTGTGTTAAATATTTAGTAAAGGATGTGACTTGTTAGTTTTCGCAAGTACGTGTGTGCAGTTCAACACACGATTGATTAAAAACTGAAGTAACATCGTTGGATAAAAAACTGGTTCATAGTGTATACGTGTGCACACAGAGACACGCACAAATGTACTTTTAGTGATCAAGATAGACGGAGAGAAAGACGGTGAGTGTGTGCGCGGTGACACGCACACCTTAAGGGAAGATCGCTGTATTTGTGCGCGGTGACATGCACACCTTAAGGGAGTATCATATCTTTATTTAAACAACAGACAACATTGAGGAAGAAGCTGCAAAACGTGGAGGTACCAGGAGGCGTGCATTTTCGGTGACACGCACACCAGACGTTATTTTTTTTTATTGACTTATGTGTTTCTTGTCATATTTTAAAATGTAACTTATTGATAAATCTCTCTAAGTCAATTGCAAAAAAAAATATAGAAGTGGAGTAAACTTAATAGATATTTATAAGTTTGGACACTTATTAAGTCATGTTATATATATATATTTTAGTATAATATATATATATACATTTTTTTATTTTTTTTTATTATACGTTTATGTTTGGAGAGTATTTATAAAAAAAACCCATGCAAGCTGTTACGCCCCCCCCCACCTTTTTTTGAGGTACCTGGTGAACCACCTTTTGTTTGGAAAAAATGGTATGATGCCTTTACTACTTATCTAGGAGCTTTTGGGGCTTGGTGTTACAGAGCTGAAAGAAAGACATACCTTTTATTACACGCACTGGGGTTTGAAGGACGTTCAATTTTCAAGCATCTTCCACCTTTAGTGCGTACCCCAGAAGAGGAAGATATTGATGAATATGTGGAAACAGTAAAAAAGTTAGAGTTACGCTTTGATATCCAACCTAGTTTGGTGGTAATCGGGCATACGTTTTTCAAAAGGGAGCAGAGACATGGGGGAAAGTCTGCTTTGCGAATGCTTAGTGCAGAATATCAGTTTGAGAATTTTAGAGATCAGATGATAAGAGATCAATATATTTGTAAATGTTTAGACAAAAGTATTCAGCAGAAATTACTATCTTTGGGTAATCCCACGCTTGAGGAAACAGTACGTGTTGCAAAAAGTATTGGAAAAATGTCTGTAAAGGAATTAGAAGAAAAGTTGCCTTCAGCAACAACTAATGAAGATTGTGTGAGTGTTGTTAAAGTTAAAGAAGGTAAAAATAATGTGTCTTCACAAACTGAAAAGAAGTTTTGTAAGCAGAGCAATATCTGTGTCAAATGTGGTAATTACCCACATTTTAAGTCTGGGCGACCTTGTCCTGCTAGAAATGTTACATGTAGGCTGTGTGGAAAGTTAGGACATTTTCCTAAAGTGTGCCAGAATGTGAAACTAAGCTTAGCGCACTTTCAAGACAACAAACAAAGTGGGTCTTCTCCGTCTGTTGCTAATGTGAGTGTTTCTGAGTTCAAACAAGAGGATTTGAGTAATATTCAGGATGATTTGAGAGACATGGTTGTTGTTGTGGGAGATTTGTCTGGTGGTCCAGAGTTGACTACTGAATGTGTTGATCCATACACTGATATTGGAATTGGTGATAAAGTTGTGTGTTTATTAGTTGACTCTGGAGCAAGAATAACCATGTTGACTCAAGAGCTTTTCAGTGAAGTTTGGGGTAGTCGTGAGTTACAACCAGCAGATAGGTCCCCTGTTTCTTATGAGGGTAGAAAGATTGAGCTTGCGGGTTATTTCGAGGACACACTAGAGTTTAGAGGGAGAAACATTTTTGGCAACATTTATGTTTCAATCAAAGGATTAAATATCCTTGGTTGGTTCCATCAAGGTTTGTTTAAGATGGTGCTTAGGCCGGGCACTAAGGATCCTATTTCTGTTGTCCAAACTGATGATTTTATGGATAAATTAGTGGAGCGATTTCCAACTGTTTTTGGTGATGAACTTGGTGAGGTTAGAAGATTTATGCATACTATTAGAGTGAAGGATAATGCCATTCCAGTTAAACACAGGTTAAGGAATGTACCATTTAGTGTTAGAGATCAGCTGGAAAAGGACGTCAATGGTCTTTGCAAGAAAGGCATTATCGAGCCAATTGAGTCTTCTCTTTGGCTTTCTCCCCTGGTCGTTGCTAAGAAGAAAAATGGTGATCTTCGTGTTTGCGTGGATTTGCGCTGTCTCAATAAAAATGTTTGGGTGGACTCGCATCCGCTGCCGAAGATTCCTGATATGTTGTCTCTGATAAATGGGTCAAAATGGCTTAGCAAGCTGGACTTGGCTTCGGCTTATCATCAAGTTGCTTTGGATCCATCTTCCAGGCATCTCACTGCTTTTATTTCTCCAATTGGTTATTTCCAGTACTGTCGCATGCCATTTGGATTGGCCTCTGCGGCAGCGGTATTTCAAAGAATTATGTCCAACCTATTGAAAAACATTATAGGCGTGGTTGTCTTCCAAGATCACGTTTTGATTCATGGTTCTACTTGTGATTCACATGATAATACTTTGTTTAAAGTAATGGAAGCTTTGCGTAATGGAGGAGTTGTGTTGAAGAAAGAAAAGCGTGTTTTCAGGACTCAAAAGGTAGAGTACTTTGGTCATGTTTTGTCTGAACATGGTGTAGAACCAAGACCAGGTTTGGTTAAGGCTATTGTTGACAGTTCTCCTCCCAAAGATAAAATTGGGTTGAAATCCTTTATAGGCTTGTGTGAATTTTATTCACGGTTTACACCTGATTATGCGTCAAAAGTACAACCGCTTTCCAATATGCTAAAAAGAGATTTTCCTTTTGTTTGGGATGCTCAATGTGATTCTGTTTTTTCATGGATCAAAAAGCAACTTGTAGGTTCAAAAATTCTAAAACCATTTGATCCCAATGCTATGTGCACAATTACTGTGGATGCTAGTGGTGTAGGTTTGGGAGCTGTTCTCACTCAGAAGGTCAATGGTTCTGAACAGACTTTAGGTTATGCTTCAAGAGTTTTGCGTGGAGCAGAATTTAATTTTGCTGTTACTGAGAGAGAACTTTTGGCGTGTTGGCGGGCCGTAAGAAAATTCAGTCCTTACATTTGGGGTAAACATTTTCAGTTGAGAACTGATCATAGCCCGTTGGTTTCAATTCTCTCTGGTGACAAATTGAAAGAACATACCCCGAGGATTGCTCGTCTTTCAACTAAGTTGTTACAATTTGATTTTGAAATTATGTATATTCCTGGGAACAAGAATGTGAGGGCGGATTATTTCTCTAGACATCCTTTGGTTTCCGAGTGCGAAAATGATTGTGGAGAAGAAGACATGAGGATATTAATTGTTTTGTTGCGTCTCTGGGTTTGGACGATATGTGTTCCATTAGTGAAGTTGAATGGAGAGAGGAGCTCTCAAAGGATGTTCTTCTTGGAGAAGTCATTAAGTGCGTGAGGAATGGTTGGCCAAGAGAGAATAATGCTCATTATTCATTACAAATCTTTGTGAAAGCCTGGAGGAACAGATGTATGACGTTACAACGCAGGCTGTTACAACGCGGTTTTTACATCGCAGTCCATTACAACGCATAGTGCTTTTGGGTGTTGGATAGTGAATAGTTTAATTTACTATTCCAACTCCAGTCCCCGTGGACACTAGGGAAGGTTATTGGATAGTAAATTAACCTATTCCCTATCCTAGAGCGCCCCCAGCGCAATGCGTTGTAATAGTTTGCGTTGTAAATGCGGCAGGCCACCAGATTGGGGAATGAGAGGGGCATAGAGGCAGCTAGGGCCTGGGAGACGATTGTGCAGGCCTTGTGTGATTATTTGACGGACGAAACAGAGGAGGGATCTTCGGAAACTGAGTTCCAGGAGACTAGAAACACGAACATTTAATCATTGTTGCTGACGCGCCCATCTGTCCAACACACATCACCGCCACTCACATCAGCAGCAATTAGAGGGGGGAGGGAGTAGAGGAGTTCGTGGATTGCCCCGTTAGAGCTGGGATGCAGGCACCCAGAGTATGAACCGGGTGAGTCGTCACGCTGATACATCGGCGGGACTATGCTCTGTAAACTCAGTCAGCTTCAGTGTGACTTGTACGGTAAGCACGACCCCTCAGGGGGATGTCTAGGGGGGGGGGGGGAAGTTGTTGTTGTGGGGACATAAAATGCGGAAACAGGATTATATTTGTGACCAGTCATCCCTACGTAACATACTGGGAACCTTGTTGGACATTGAACTTGCGCCGCCCGGCCTCCGGGATGTGGGCTGATGGGCTGTGTACATTCCAGGAAACATGTGGTACCTTGTATGGAGGGGGTGCTAATGGTTGCTTTTCTCGATGTTTTGTTCGTAATTCTGCAATAAAAATATACTTTCAAAAAAAAATAGTTTGCGTTGTAAAAGTTGTGTTGTAATGGTAGTTCGTTGTAAAAGTTTCGTTGTAAAGGTTGTATACCATTGTGAAGGGAGCACATGAAGGTCATCTGGGAAAAACCCTTACCAAGAGGAGGGTTCGTGAACATTTTTGGTGGCCGCAGATGGACAAGGAGATTGACATGATTGTAGAGGAATCTCTGGTATGTTCAAGTGCAGAGAAGAGTCTTAAAATACGTTCACCACCTCTTCAACCTATTCCTTTTCCTGCCAGACCCTGGGAGAAAATTGGAATTGATTTGGTTGGACCATTTTATTTATTGCCTTCCACCTCTAGGTATGCTATAGTCGCCATTGACTAATATTCAAAATGGCCAGAAGTACGATTCATAAGTGAACCTAATTCAAAAAATGTGATTGATTTTTTGAAGGATTTATTTTTACGTGAAGGTTTTCCTTCTTCTATATTGAGTGATAACGGGGTGCAATTTGTGAGTCAAGATTTTAATTTGTTTTTGAGTCAAAGTGGTATCAGTCACTTAAAAAGCGCTCTTTATCATCCACAAACAAACGGTTTGGTGGAGCGCATGAACAGGGTGTTAAACAACTGTGTGCGGTGGGCTTTATCTCAGAAGTGTAATGTACAAAATGCTGTTAGATCAATGTTGTGGTTCTATCGCACTACGCCTCGTTCCTCCACAAAGGTTTCTCCTTATGAACTTCTCCGTGGAAGGAAACCTTGTTCTAAAATTTGTCCGGGTGGATGTCACAATGGGTGAAATTAAATTCATCAGGAAATATGGATGAGGTAGTGAGGCACAATGTTACTCAAGCTCAAGTAAAACAAAAATTGAATTTTGATTCAAGAAAAAGGGCAATTTCGCAAGATTTTGCTGTTGGTGACAAGGTTTGCATAAAGATACCTACTCATAGAAGCAAAGGTGGTTTTAAATTCTCAGATCTTTTCACGATAGACAAAGTTTGTGGTAATGCTATAGGAGTGAATTTTAAGAACTGGTGGAATGTTGCAAGAGTTGTAAAAGTTAACAAACTTTCCGATCACTCTTCTATTCCTGATGTTGTTCATGGAAAAGGTTCATTGTGTGCAAGAAAAGATACTAAAGATGCATTTTATTCTAATGATCTCTCTCTCTCTCGATTGATGGCTGGCGCAGAAGCACTCATCAACGTTGTATTCCTGCTAGGTTTCGTTAATGGTTTTATTTGCTAATTCTTGGAATTTATGACTAGGTTATTTCTATGTTTTTTTTTGCTGCATATATCTTTATGTGTGTTTTTCTTTGTTCTGTTTTGCTTTTATTTTTCTGTTTTTCTTTTTGTTTTTTTGTTTTTAATTCATTGTAAGGAAGAGGATAATGTGGTGTTCTAGTTTTCCTAGAATGTTCTTCTCAGATTCTTCAGTGATGTTCTAAGTAAGAACTCTGTTTTGAATATTGTATTGACAGTTGCCGTCCTGAAAGTTGGCTGCTGCGCTGCACCTGTGCCACAATAAACTTATCTTAAATCCACTTACCTTCCTGTTGTGGATTCAATTACTACAGACGCCCATCCCTTTTTTAATTTGGCATATAAATCCCTGGTGTCTAGCGGGTTTCTGCCCTCAGTAGGCTGTTTTGGGTGTAAACACCCCCTATCTGCCCCTGGGGGAGGGGGGCAGAAAGGCTGTTGTGCACAGAGTGGGAGCGGGGGGGCACATTCTCATAGACTAAGCTGTGGGCTATCTCAAGTGTTGTATTCCCCCTCTGAGTCCTCAGTTTGTGGCGAACATGAAGATCTATACCGATGAGTAGAGTATATGTGTAAATGTACCTGAATTGCACTCAGTGAATAGACTTTAATGCTTTTGCTACATTCTTCTGCCAATTAAGGAAAGAACAAAGCACGTTAAGCGATAAGCGAGCGGAGAAGCTTTTTAATGCTGTGGCAGATGGGCTGTACATGCCATTAGCACTGTGTGTGGAATGCTGAGATCAATTCAGAAAAACAGAAGGCTTATAATACTAGCAATATTAACTACTCTACATGCTTTTTAACTTGAGTAAGAGTGTTAAGCAGGGATACGAAGATCATTGGAACAGTTGACTTGGTTGGCTATGTTGTACAGTGAAATTAAGGGACAGGGTGCTAATGGCTTTATTACCCAGGTGTTTACTGGCATTACCAGCTGTTAATTGCCATTCTCCCCTTTTAACCCCTTCCGCGCTCATGACGAGCTGAGCTCGTCATGAGTTGTGCCGCTCGCACGCTCATGACGAGCTCAGCTCGTCATGTAACGCGGCTTTTTAAAAAACGCAGCGGGAAAACCGCTAGCGCGCATGCCGTTAAGCGGCCTCCCATTAGTTTCAGGGACCAACAATGTTTTTCTGTCCATCAGCAGGAGTAAGTGCCCTCTGTAGAATTTGAAATCCCTATTCACAACTTAACCACAGGACCGTAACCCAATTAGGAGTTCTGTAACATTCCATGGTTTTAATAGAGTTGTCATCATTCCATAGTTCTAAATTCTTAATTTTAGTAGTTTGAGTGGTGCCACACATTTACTGGGAGTATTGTCACAGTAAGTTTAAAGAATTAACGTAGTAGGCATATATACTGTACTTTAGGTTTGCTCAGGTGCAAAATGAATTCAGGACATTGGTTAAACATATAAATAAAAAAAATTATTTTACCATTTCCTTTCAGTGTTGAATAATGAATTTCTACCGTAAGTCTATATTCCTTGTACATCAAATAGATGTCTATTAGGTTCAAATTTCCATGGTTGGTGGAGGGCTGTATAGCTGTTCTAAGTTTCTTCGCTGTGATTGTAGAGCCACGATTGAATAAATATGACCAAAATATTTCTATCTCCAAGGATTTGGGCTTTAATTTTATATCCTATAGAGTTGATTTTGAATTGAGAATAAAGTCCCCAGATGGAATGTATACTACAGTTTGTTGTTAAAATACCTTTGTACGATCCTATTTATATCATCAGTATATTTGGTTGGCCTCCGTGTGATTCGTCCGATCTGAAATCCTCCAATTAATTTGAAGCTGTTTGCTAATTCCACAGAGAAATCAAGATATTTAACCAGACTTAGTTGACAAATAACTATAACTAGTTTTGTCTGATCTGTCATTGCTCCCTAATCATATGTTACAGAGTATTCATGTGGGCAGTGTATCTGTTTGTAGCACTAACAATATTCATCACTTTTACAGAACATAAAAAGGTGAGGTGGTTGTTTCTGGCCGCATATATACTGCTGGTTCGATATATAGTGTCATGATGCAAATGGTGCACTACACAAATGCAAATTCTCAGTAACAATATAGATCCAGAGAACATTTAGTCAAAGAAACAATGCACACTTATTCTTTCAGTTTTTGTTTCAAAGGACCTGGGGAATTTGATATGTTGCTGTGTACTTATAATTCCTTGGACCAGACCATAGCCAGAATATGCAGCTGGGAGAACATTTTCAGTTAATGCAATTTTGAAATAAATCCTAGATCAAGCTCAGGCTGTAGCCTGGTGCATCCAAGAAAGTACTATCTCACTAGGTGTTCTTCTGGACTCACAATTCATACCTTTAACATTTTTGGAGTTTGGAGAAGTATATTGAGGCTCTTGTTAAAGACCAGAGTAGAAGTTTTACTATTTGAATGATTTAAGATTATACATTGGTCGCAAGACTACATTGGCCAACATGGACAAGACATTATACGTATCTGTATTTCTCCAGTATTAGGGGTGTCTTTCATAGATTCACATGCTTGAATATTCCCCGTCGTCGAAGTGGGAGTCCCACGGTATATAAAAAATAGCAATAATGCTAATATAACATAAATGATAATATCATATAATAATAAAATAGAGATAATACACTGTAAAAAACCTCTACAATGGTAACTTCCATAGGAAGACAGTATAAGAGAAAAAACTCATTTGTAACATATCAGTGTCATTATGTTGGTCCAAACTGCAGCCAATCAGGCTCACGCACCCTCTAGAACCTTCTCCTCAGAAGCTCAAGCCCTCAGATTTTCTACCGCACGTCGTGTGAAGGGAGTCTCCCTGAGCTCTGCTCAGTTTTCTTCAAAGTTTGTCTCTTCAAATTATTTTTCCAAGAATGTCAAGTAAGAAGTCCTTGTTTAGAGCTTGCTCTTCATGTGGGAAACTACGTTTGTTTGAGAAGGACCCCCACCAAAAGTGTATTTACTGCCTGTACCCTGACCACAAGGTGGATGAATGTAAAATCTGTAGAGCTCTTCCTTCTAAGACTCTCAGAGACAGGGAAGGTCGCCTTCTTATATGGTTGAAGCGCCTCCAAGATAAAGAAGATGTTCTGTCAGACGCAGTAAGTCTTCAGTCAGGCTGTTCCACTGTTCCTTCCAAGCGTGGGAGTGTTCAAGACTTGCCTTCTCCTTTTCTTCAGAAAAAGAAAAAGCTGGCTTTGCCTGTGGCACAATCTTCAAATTCTATGCCTTCTGTGTCAACGCCCACGAGACCTGGCTCTCAGGCGTCTTGTCCAGGCTCTATCAGTATTCTGACAGTCCTGACTCCCAGGTCGTCGACGGGCTCGTCGACGACCGTTCCGTCCACAAGATTGGCTTTGCTGTCTTCGTCGACGACCTCTGTGACGACGACGTCTGCTTCCTCGTCGTCGACGACGGTGATGTCGACATCCTCGACGTCGACGAGAACTCCTACGATCCCGTCGACGATCCCTATTGTCTCGTCGGCGACGAAGTTGCCGTCGACGAAGAAAACCTCTTCGACGTCGAAGAATTCCTCGTCGACGAAGGTCCCGTCGACGTCAGCCTCTCCGTCGACCACCTCGTCGACGTCGGCATCGTCGACGAAGAAGGCAACGATGGTTCCGACGACGAGAGCCCCGTCGACGTCGACTGCTCCGTCGACCAGCTCCATGACGACGGCGTCGTCGTCGAAGAAGGCGACGCCGGTTCCGTCGACGAAGGTACCGTCGACGAAGGTACCGTCGACGACGATACCGTCGACGAAAGTATCGTCGACGAAGATACCGTCGACGAAGACACCGTCGACGAGGCTTCCGTCTCCTCAGATTCCAGCAAAGACGGCTCCGTCGACGCACGTTCCGTCGACGACGATACCGTCGACGACGAATCCCTCAGTGGGCCCTACCTCGTCGACGATGGCGATTTCTTCAGCGGCATGTTCAGGATCCTCGTCAGGATCGGGTTCTTTTGCCACCATGCCTCTGGTACCACTGCCTTCCTTGACCTCTGGCAGGGATTCTTCTATGCAGCTGCCGCCTCCTGATCTCCAATTACCCTCGCCTTTGATGGCAACTGATCACGAGACTGGATCTATGGGGGAAGATGATGACGATGAAGCTCACAGTCCATCAGAATTGATTATAAAATGTCAAGACTCCAGTTCTGACCAGGAGGACGTGGAGGAAGTGGTCCAACCGGATGACCAATTTGTCCAGTTGCCTATGGCATCTTTTCCAGTTTCTTTGTTTTCAAACCTCCAGCATATGCTGGATGACTACAACAGAAGGTTTCCGCCTACCCCTCAGGGTACTCCAAGCCACGCTCCTGCGGAAGACTCCGGCCCTGCCACCCATCCACAGTCTTTGGAGCAGCCTGTTTTGACAGAGCTTCCCCGCCCTCACCCCCCTCTTCTTCCGCAACCTGGTGCGCATGGGGTGGATGAGTCGGACAGTGAGGAAGGGGAATTACACCAGGATACTGACGATGATCAGGATCCAGATATGGCGGATTACGACGACTATCGGATACAGACACCTTCTCCGCAACAGCCAGAGGCGGGTGATGCGCCTACCATTGATACAGCAAGCTTCCATGTGCTGATGAATAAAGCGGCGGACCGCTTTAAATTGCCGAGAGAACAACGGCAAGAAGATTGCTTTCTCTACGATTTCAAAAACAAACCATACAAACAAATTCACACCATACCAGAATTTGTATGGAAAGAAGGGATAAGAATTATGCATTCTCCTAACTCCTTGCCGGCACAAGTCCCTCGCCTGGAAAAGAAGTACAAGGCTCCTGCGGGTTCACCTGCTTGTTTGCTATCGCATCCCAAACCGGACTCGGTTGTCACACAGGCGGCACAGCGACGATCCCGTAATCCGGCGACTCCTCTCACTACTCCACCTGATAGAGAGGGTCGACGTTTGGACGCCATTGGGAAGAAATTTTCCACCATGTCCTCTACATCGGTACGCGCTGCAAATGCGTTGGCCATTCTAGGTCGCTTCGACAGGCAAATGTGGTCGGACATTTCCGCATTCGTTTCTCTAATTCCAGAAGCGTCCAGAGCGGAAGCCCAGCAAGTTCTCCAGGATGGCATGAGGGCGTCAGAGGAAATGATTGACTGCGCGATTGATGTGGCGAGTACGGGATTTCGCATCCTCGCCAGTGCTGCGGCCCTCCGCCGCCAAGGCTGGCTTAAATCCACTTCTTTCCGGCAAGAAGTCCAGTCGAAGATACTCGACATGCCCTATGACGGTGAATCTCTTTTTGGCGCTCACATTGACGAGGCGCTTGAGTCAATTAAAAAGGACACCGATACAGCAAAATCGCTAGTCTCCTTACAATTCAAGAAGCAGCCCTTTCGTGGCGCCCGTGGAAGAGGTTCGTCTTCCACGAATTTTCGAGGAGGACACACTCAGTACCGCCAATTCAACCAAGGCAATCAACGTTACTCCTCTCAGCAGTCTACTCGCCAAAATCAGTCACGACCCTATAAAGGAAAACCTACTTATAGGGGTGCCAACAACAAACGCCATTGACTCTCATGTCACACAAGGAGTTGGAGGGAGAATCTCGCAGTTTTATTCCCAATGGTCTCTGATAACATCGGACCAATGGGTATTGGACATTGTTCGCAAGGGTCATGCCTTGGAGTTCACAGAGATTCCTCCTCATTCTCCGCCATCAGGCCCGCCACCTCCCCATTTTCTAGAATTGCAACATCAAGTTCGTCTTCTCATACTAAAAGGTGCAGTCGAAGTGGTTCCTATATCACAACAAGGGACAGGTTTCTACTCACGTTTTTTCCTCATTGCCAAGAAGACGGGAGAGTGGCGGCCTATACTGGATTTGAGGGCGCTCAATTTCTTTCTGAAACAGCAGTCTTTCCGCATGCTCACATTGTCAGAAGTCTTGCGGCTTCTCTGCAGCGGAGATTTTCTGTCCACGATAGATCTGCAAGACGCCTATTTTCATGTGCCGATTCTGCAACAACATCGCCAATTTCTGAGGTTCAAGGTGGGCACTGTCCATTACCAATTCAAGGTGCTGCCTTTCGGCCTGCGTTCGGCACCTCGTGTTTTCACGAAGGTCCTGGCCCCAGTCATGGCTTATCTACGTCTTCAAGGAGTGCAGATTTTTCCTTATCTGGACGATTGCCTTCTGAAATCTCCGTCTCCTCTTCAGCTGGCTCACGACACAAGTCTCTGCCTGCGGACTTTCGAGTCACTGGGGTTGACCATCAACGTGGACAAGTCACACTTAACACCATCACAAAGAAGGAACTTCCTGGGTGCCATTCTCGACACGGAATTATCAAAAGCCTTCGTTTCCCAAGAACGACAGGCGAAAATAGTACGTCTGGTCACCCTCATCCGTTCAAAACAGTCAGTTTCTGTGCGCATGTTGAAGTCCTTTCTGGGGATGGCGTCGTCCTGCATCGCTCTGCTTCCGAACTGCAGGCTCCGCACTCGCCCTATTCAGGAGGAACTAGACCTGCAATGGCGCCAAGTGTCAGGATCCTTCAACGATCTAGTGAGAGTCTCGTCTCGCATGAAAGACAGTCTCCTTTGGTGGAGAGAACCATCCAACCTAAACGAAGGAGTTTCCTTTCTGGCCCTTCCTCCGGATCTAACGCTGACCACAGATGCATCCATGGAGGGTTGGGGAGCTCATCTCCTAGACCTTTTAATCAAAGGGAAGTGGACACCGTCACAACGAACATGGCATATCAACAGATTGGAGCTGCTGGCGATCTTCCTTGCTCTCAGATCTTTTCTGCCAGTAGTGCAAGGAGAGTCCGTGCTGGTTCAAACGGACAACACAACCAGCATGCACTACATGAACAAACAGGACGGCACAAGATCTCAGCCCTTGTCTCGGCTAGCTCAGAAGATCTGGAACTGGGCTCTTCATCATCGAATCTCCCTGACGGCGGTCCATCTGCCGGGGGTTTCAAACATCCTAGCGGATTCGTTGAGCAGGTCCACATCGTCTACCCACGAGTGGGAGCTTCATCAACAAACTCTGGACATGGTGTTCCGCCGTTGGGGTCGTCCCCTGATGGACCTTTTTGCCACTCCACTGAATCGGAAGTGCCCCGCCTTTGCGAGCTGGCATCCTCATCCGGAATCCAGCGGCAACGCCCTTCTCATGGACTGGAGCGGCCTGTTCGCCTATGCGTTTCCTCCCATCCCTTTGGTGCCGAGGACGTTGTGGAAGATGCGCAGGCAACCCTGCCACTTGATACTGATTGCACCTCGTTGGCCCAGACAGGCTTGGTTCTCGGAACTTCTTCTGTTGTCCCAATGCACGCCCATTCGTCTGCATCCACGTCCAGATCTTCTGTCCATGGACGAGGGCCAAGTCTGCCATCCAGACCCGACCACTCTTCAGTTATGGGCATGGAACCTGAATTCCTCGAATTCGCGAATTTAGAGATGCCCCAGGAATGCAGAGAGATTCTGGCTTCTGCTAGAGCTTCCTCAACTGTTCAAACGTACAAACTAAAGTGGAAACGGTTTTGCCATTGGTGCGCAGAAGCAAATGTCCACCCACTCACTTCTGCCCCAGAACAGCTGTTGCCCTTCTTTCTAAGCCTTGCTCAGTCTGGCCTCTCTCATGCCACCTTGAGGGTCTTTCTGGCAGCTATTTCACGTTTCAGGCATGATGGCTCAACCTCTCTCTGCTCATCCAGAATTATCAGACAATTCTTTAAAGGTCTCTTCAGGAAGTTTCCTCCTATCAGACGCCCGCCTCCGGCATGGCAGCTCAACGTGGTATTGTCACAGCTCATGAAGCCTCCTTTTGAGCCAATCCACAGAGCAGACAACAAGTTTCTTACCTGGAAGGTCGTTTTGCTTTTGGCCCTAACGTCTTCTCGCCGTGTCAGCGATCTTCATGCTTTCACAATCAAGCCTCCTTATTTGCAATTCAAACCAGATGGGGTGTCTCTTCGGACCAATCCCTCTTTTTTGCCAAAAGTGCCTACAGATTTCCATCTGAACGAACCTGTCTTCTTGAAGACTTTCTTTCCGAATCCACAGTCACCGGCAGAACAACGCCTTCATTCCTTAGACATCAGCCGTTGTCTAAAGTTTTACATTTCAAGAACTGCCCCCTTCCGCAAATCAGATCAGCTTTTTGTAGCATATGGAAGAATGCGAAGGGGACATTCAGTGACAAAACAGACACTTGCAAGATGGCTCTCAGCAGCCATATCCTACTGTCACCAACAAGCTGGCAAGCCTTTACAGGGTCCAGTGAAGGCACATTCGACGAGAGCGATGGCGTCCTCCACCGCCTTGTTTGCCGGAGTGCCTCTACACCAGATTTGCCGGGCGGCAACGTGGTCGAATAGGCACACCTTTACCAGACATTACTGTTTGGATTCCATCAACGAGGCGGATACCGCTGTGGGGCAAGCAGTGCTTCGCCATCTCTTTAAATAAGGTGAGCCTCTGTTCCCTCCTCCTTTCTCTTCTGTGATTGCTATATGCTTTTAAGCTATGTGTTTACTTCTTGTGAAGATGCTTGCAATCCCAGTGCTAAGGAGTTACTGCTATCTATTCTATTCAAGCATGTGAATCTATGAAAGACACCCCTAATACTGGAGAAGAACTATTGTTACTTACCTGTAAACAGGTGGTTCTCCAGTATTGGTGTCTTTCATAGATTCACATGCGACCCACCCTTCCTCCCCTCAGAGGCTCTCTTCTCCTCATACGCTATTGTTACTAGTGCTACGAAAATCTGAGGGCTTGAGCTTCTGAGGAGAAGGTTCTAGAGGGTGCGTGAGCCTGATTGGCTGCAGTTTGGACCAACATAATGACACTGATATGTTACAAATGAGTTTTTTCTCTTATACTGTCTTCCTATGGAAGTTACCATTGTAGAGGTTTTTTACAGTGTATTATCTCTATTTTATTATTATATGATATTATCATTTATGTTATATTAGCATTATTGCTATTTTTTATATACCGTGGGACTCCCACTTCGACGACGGGGAATATTCAAGCATGTGAATCTATGAAAGACACCAATACTGGAGAACCACCTGTTTACAGGTAAGTAACAATAGTTCATATTGCCTTTTTCCCATTCTCCACATGTTGACACCATGCACCTAGTAGCTTAATTGAAAACAGCTTCTAAGTGTTAATTTAGAGTGGGTGTGTTTGTATAATGAACACGTGTGCATCATAACAGCACACTCCTCTCAGCTTATGACCTGCAACATATCAGTAATTTCATGTGTATCTAGACTCATGGTTGTGGAGATGAGGACATTAGTGGGAAAGACTATGATCCAAGATTAATGCAGTCTCCATGAGGGTAACATCACACTGCTCTTACGTTCTGGCTTTCTTCTGTTCTCTACCTATGCGGAGGATCCATAGTAGGTTACAATCACAATGGTATAAAATGGATTGGTAGGTAGCTGAGGCCTAGGCAGAAAAGCTGTGTAGAACTTTGTGCCTTGATTAATCATAGCTCCAGGATAAAGCCTCAGTAGCAATGTTATCAGAATCAATGTGGGTTAATATTTCTGGAGCATGTCACCAACACCTTAGCCCTGGTGAAATTTGCCCAGGTATGATATGGAGATTGAGCTTCAAGCTGAATTTCAAATTTGCCACTACATATTGTCCATCTAGTGATTGCGGCACTAGCAGCTGCTCAGCTGGTCTTATTGCCTCCTATAGTCAAATACTTGGTTTGGTCAAAATAAAAGTACTAGGTGTAGTAACATTAAGTTTGGAACAGAGGTGGACTTAGTTCCCAGGAGCAACTTGTCCCTACAGAAGATTGTTAACGGTTTAAAGACATGCAGCTTGCTTATGCCTCAGTGATGCCATGACCACCAATCAAGGAGTTTTCTGCATAACATGAGATTAGTGTGTATGTGGCCCAGTGTTGTGAACCACTGGGACTCTGGTACGCACTACGTAGAACAATAATCCTTTAAACCATTTCGTTTATTTCAACATGTCTTTATATCAAAAATTCTCAAGTAGTCATCAACTATATCATTGATAAACAATGTAGTAGTTCTCACAATTGCTTAAAATCATATATAACTCAAATTTCTCCAAACACAAGATTACAAACACAAAATATAATGAAAACCCAATGCATTTCGGGGCGTAATTGCCCCTTCGTCAGGGGTCTAAATCTTAAGAAAAGACGTGTAACCTGTGGTATATCTTATGCAACTATTTAAAATAGTTATCTGCAAGCTCGCTTGAGGCAATGATTCTGTGGATTGTGTCGGGCCAGTTGCCACAAGAAAACAACCTGCAGGTCTAAATTGCAGGCATCGACCTCGCTGTCATTTTCGTACGCGAAAACGTTAGTTACAGTTTGTGAAGTTTCCGTTCACAAACGAGGACGCAGAAAAGATACCGTGACAAGAATCACACGTTTTAACTAACGTTTTCGCGTACGAAAATGACAGCGAGGTCGATGCCTGCAATTTAGACCTGCAGGTTGTTTTCTTGTGGCAACTGGCCCGACACAATCCACAGAATCATTGCCTCAAGCGAGCTTGCAGATAACTATTTTAAATAGTTGCATAAGATATACCACAGGTTACACGTCTTTTCTTAAGATTTAGACCCCTGACGAAGGGGCAATTACGCCCCGAAATGCATTGGGTTTTCATTATATTTTGTGTTTGTAATCTTGTGTTTGGAGAAATTTGAGTTATATATGATTTTAAGCAATTGTGAGAACTACTACATTGTTTATCAATGATATAGTTGATGACTACTTGAGAATTTTTGATATAAAGACATGTTGAAATAAACGAAATGGTTTAAAGGATTATTGTTCTACGTAGTGCGTACCAGAGTCCCAGTGGTTCACAACACTGGGCCACATACACATTTGAATAGTGGGCAGGCACTAATCTGGTACAGCACACCTATCGCTCAAACGTATAAAATAGTACATAAACACGAGTGCAGAACCCTTCTTCATTCATATAACATGAGATTAGTGGCTCCAAGGAACTACCTATGTATTAACCCAGCCATGATAAATTTGAGGTCCCATGGTGCCTTGGGTAGTCTGATGGGGTAGGGGCGACAGCTCAATTAGGCATATTTTGTTTCTTTTGTCATAATATTGACCCTGCAGAGGAACTCTCAAAGCTGTTTCCAATAGACTTGTGCATGCACTGTAACAGCATGTAAGGTTAACAGCTATGAAACAATTTTCTGGGTTGGTCGCTAGGGTTTCTTGCACCTACCAGTTGATAATTGAAAGGAAACTGGTGACTAAGTGGAACAGTGCTGGCATAAAAGGAGTTGAACCTTTTGTTTCCAAGAGGAGGACCTAGGTTAAATTGCATGGTGTTAAGCGGTTTAGTAAAAGTGGTTTGTGCGCCATCCTCTTGAAAATTAATAATTTATCTGTACTATACAGGTGTTTACACTACCGTCTTTTATGATTTATGACTGATTCCTGCTGATCTATGCCAATTTGCTAGCTCCAGATCTTTACATTCGCTGTAATCGCAATTTCACCTATTTGAGGGCATTTCTCAGTGATTCCTATTTTTGCTTTATTTGTGGCTTAAGTTAGCCCTGTGTGCATATTTTTGTTTTGCACTAATCAGAGTACAACCTAGTCAGTGTCTATTATTATTTATATTGATCTCAGACTTGTAGAAACCAAGCACAGCAAGTACATACGGTTTATTCACTACAGACCTGATATGGGCTTTCTGAATGCAAGAAGATTTTAAAAGTTCCACATTTTCTGACAAAAGTTGTTGTATCCTCAATGCATTCATAATAAAGATGAACTTCAACTTTATGTTTGCTTGTATTTTTAGTTTTATGCGGACTGCTGGTAGATGTGTTTGTGAAGGCGGATCTTGCATTGGGTGTTAACAGAATCAGTGTGATTTTAAAGATGTGGATACAAATGTTTGATAGCACCTGGCTTCAGTGCAACATGATTTATGAATTGTTACTCTTACAGTACATCTGGCTTTGTAAATTGCTATGTATCGCTTTTTTTCCATAAAGTGTGCTTGTGTTTCATAGCATGCCTTTTTTGTGGAGTCCAACGGGTCTGTGCATTTTCTTTTCCTTGTTTGCAGTACTGGGCTGACTTCCTGTTATAATCGTTTGAGTTTTCCATGTTTCGTTTGTTCATTGGCTTGAATTAGTAATTTGTGCTATTGCAATACGTATGTCGAGCTTATATGGTGTGTAATCACCCAAATTGATGTGCAAGGACTTGTGGGATTGACTAATACTTAGCTGGAGTTCAAATCATTATATAGGCTTGAGGATCTACTGCTAGAGTTGTGGTGCTAGGCACCAATTTGGAGCCAGTCGTGATGAGGGCAAACAATAGTCATAACAGCTGTATGATCTGCTGGTGACTGGAGATTTTCCGTGAACTCAGCATTAGCTTCAATTAGAAACAACTTGCGCGCCCCAGAGGAGAAAGGTGAAGCCCCAATCTCTCTGCAGCTGCCAACACTGAAGGGTGAACCCATGGAAGACACAGGAAGTCAATGTGATATACTTGAAGGAGGTGGAGAAAACCGGTGGAAAAGCCAAGATTATTGGAATCTGATCAGAGCTCCAGAGCAAATCCCCACAGGAGGCTGTCAAGTTGGACAGGACTTGGGACCTGATAAGGACGGGCAGAACAGATGGGTACATGACTATAGTAGGCTCCACCGCAAATCTCCCCCAATTCCTTTGCTTGCAAACAATGTACTGTTTGTGCCATTTCATGCAATTCCACACCACAGTACATGCCTTTTACATATTTACCGTATCTACACATTACCTTATATGTACCATTTACTTGGTAAATTTTAATGGCATCTTTATTTATATTGTACTCATCCTCCTTGCTTACGTCTGTCTAAGAGTCGTGTCCTGACTCCTATGTTGTTAATTCTTCTGAGACTTCAAAGGCCACCCCTTTGAACAGAAGGCCAGATTAACGTAACCTAATTTAAATTTGATGCTGCTAGTACATATGTCTGAGCAAACTGTTCTTCCCACAACAGGCCTTGCCACCTGGATTCAGATGAAGATCCCATTGATGTTTAAGAGGGCAGCCACTGCATTCAATTACCTGACCCAACCCAACACGCCTTTCAGATATCAGAAAAGCCTGCTGGTCCCTCTAAGATTCCAGCATAAGCTGCATTCTCCCGGGAGTCATGTCACCAAGGTGACCTGACAGAGTAGTCACACAAGAGAGGCAGGATTTAATTCCAACATGTGAGCATAGCCATCTACATTCCTTGCCCCCTTCAATCTGCATTGGGAGCATCAGAAGCACAACAGATTTACCCTGGATAGAAGCAAGAGACCGATGAATAAAGTCCAATAAAAATCAGGGCATGGAGAGAGACCCCATGACGTTTGTGCCTGCCACACAAAAGGACTTACAAGGCATTCGATGAAACATACTATTGCCAATTTCAGATATTGCCTTCGAAGAGACCAGGGAGAGACTTACGAGAATTTCACAATTGTTTTGATCTTCCAGAATAATATGCAAAGGTCAGAAAAGTCCTGCAGAAAAAAGAGAAAGAACAGTAGGAGAAATAGTTGCTGAAACTCCGTTGCCTCGGCAGGAGGGTGAGTACCAGGCAGCTTAAAAAGAAAGGCTACACATGAAATTGAACTTGTATCCCAATGAAAATGATTGTTTTACCTGATCGGGTACAGAAATTAAGGAACGCTTCCAGCAGTAGGCTCAGATAAAGGGATGCTGAGGCAGACAAAAACTTTCGAACTTAGTTGAGAGCCTAGTCTGGGAAGAGGACCTCTTCAGTGCCTCTAGACATTCCCAGACAAACCTACAAAAATGGGAGGGCACACAGTCAAGCTGACAAACACACACATATACAGTCACAATCAAAGTAACAGCCACACAAACACACAACAATCAAAATATTGCGAGTCAGGAAGGCGCCACATTTAACAAATAAAAAATTTAACTTTAAGTTACCTTATCCTGCAGCACATACTCAATGTCCTCCAGTCCCTGGCTCCAGATTCCTTGAGCGCGAAGTCACGTCCCAAAGCAAACTACCTTATCCAATCCAGATGCTGCTCTCATGCTGCTAACAATGTTAAGCAGCATGAATGAAGCATCTGGATTGGTTGGAGGAGGCTGGCTCAGTGTTTCGGAAGGCACTGGACAGCTGAGTTGGAGACCTTTGAATTGTGCATGTCAGGCTGGCTATAGCAAGAAGGCTAGCTAAACCAACATGTGCTCTTCAAACTGAAGTGACCACTCCTCATTGCTGCCAAACAGCAGCAATGAAGCACCGACACCGACCCGCCCTCACTCTCTGTTCAGCAGTGTGTTTAAAAAAAATAATTTATTACTATTTTATTTTTCCAGTTTTCTGCATAGCATTGTGGTGGTGGAGCGACGCTCCTCTGCTCATATAGAGGAGCCGCCACTGGACAATCCTGCAAAAGCACTGCTACAGCCCCTAAAATAACCCTTAAAATTGATTCTTCTAAACGATCTGAGACATAAGTCTCTTCGGACTGAGAAAGGGAAGTAGAATGTCAGATATGATGGACAGGAGGTCAAGTGAAAAAGCTCATTGCCAATGTCCGAACGTTCATATAATTCAGGCCAATTAATGAATCATTAGGAAAAAAGCCTGCATGCTCAAGATTAAAGCTTGTTGTCTGAACCAGATAATTCAGTATAAAGGGTTCTTCATACAGATACATGATGCGGCCCTTGAGATGCCTGGAAGAACAAGGTCATGGCATGGCCTCAACCAAGCATTGGCTATGGTTTAATTAGGCCCCCAAGACATCAAAAATATAGAAAGGATGAAAATAGAAATTGGTGTACCAACACATTTCTGGATTGCATCTTTGTGGATTACGGTGATAACACACTCCCGAGTTTCCTTGAATGCAACAAAGAATTGACTAACCAGCATTCATCAGTCAGAATAGTTTTAGACTCTGAAGTTATTGCAGTTCATTCATTTTTTCAGGTGGTGGGCAGAGAAATGCCGCTTAAATCCTGAGACTAGGAAGTACCTTGAAGTCCTTCATGCATCATCCCCGCTCCTGTTTAGCTTTTTCAACGTAAGATGGAAAAAGGAGTAGAGGATGGCAACAGGTCATAAGAGTGCAAAATAAAATGTGTGTTTTTTTTTTTTAAAGTCAAAAGAGTGCAAGGTGGGATTCTAAATGGTTCAGAGGAAGCTTCAAATAGTCTTGCCAAGAAAGCTTCAGACCCCTTAAGTCCAATTAACGATCTTTCAACAGTGTCTGTGATTGTGATTCCATCTACAACCTATGTTCAAATCCTAAATAAGGACTCGTTTGTGGTCCCCCAAGTGAGACAAAAAAGCAAAGCTTATAGTTATGGAAGTCTCTACTGGTCCTTGTGCCAGGACCTCTAGGACATTAGAGACCATTGGTCTTTTTGCATATTTATTGTGCTCATTTTTGGGTAGAAAACTACTGTAATTAACATGTAAGTTTAGAGTCTCAGACCCTTGACCAAAACTAATTGGACTTTAAGATGAATTGAACAATGGCAAGACTTTCATTGACTGGCTCGTGAATCGGGTTGAAATTCCTGATTTTATGATTTACTCCCTTCCTATTTTCTTTCCTTCTTTACAAATTTTAATATGCAAAGGTCTGGACCTGGCTGAACGCAATAAACAGGCATTTGACTAGTGTAGATGTTTTGTATTTTTTTCTTTTCTTTTACATATCTTGAAGCACCACCTGCCCGAAATCAACCTTGAGGGGAACACATAGTGCATTCATTATTTTTGTTCATTGTAGAATTGGGTAAAGTGGATAGAGTTGTATTCAGATAGAAGTCTGGTTCATTGGTCATCTGAAACTCATGTCTGTTTTAGGCTTTGTTGTAGCTGAAAGTGAAAAGATATGCATTAATGTAATGGTCACAGGAGGAATTATTCCGTTCACCATTGACCTGATAAACGTAGGCAGAGTGAATTCCACTTGTGGTAGACGTAGATCAGTTGGCCTCCCACATGTATCTTTAGAAACCTTTCTCAACATTAGAAAGCCTACAACGTTGGAGTACTGAAAAATAAGCACTAAGCCCCATTCATTGATTATGGAATCCAAAACGCATCATTCGACCTCCGTTATATGTTGTGCACTTTAAAGTGACCCTCAATTACAATTTGCAAACCTGTTATAAATGTTTGTGCTCACAGATAATCTGCATTACTTATATACCCTCTGCACACATACTGCATACTCTCTGGCTAACACTGCATGTCCTCTGTCGTGTTGTATATGGCCATACTCTGCATGCCCAAACCACGCTCAGCCAGCTGCCAAAGAGTGTTGTCACACAGAGGACCATGTCTGCATCATTGAACTCAAGCAAGTCAAGAAGTCAGGAAAGCCTTCTTTTCACTTCGGTCATTGAACGAAAACAATCCCATTGGATCCTTTCAGTGGTGAAGAATAGCTGTGCTAGACAGCTAGTTAGTACAGCTGCTTACTTGTAGGCTAGTTCTGCCCTATTCAGCAACTCGGCAGTAGAACCGCTCTTCATTTGTAGGTACAGTAGAGCATTCCCACTCTGGAAAGAGAAGCTGATGGATCACTGACAGGATATCGGAATCAGAAATATTGTGTGGATAGAATATCGTGTCAGAAATATCGAGGACCAAAATATTGAGAAGGTAAGTGCAAATAGGTAAGCATAGATTAACTGTTCTTAACTCCACATCTGCGTACCTTGAACATATATATATATATACTAGCAGCCCGTCCCGACGTTGTCCGGGTATGAATTGCTGCCGGCCAGTGGTATATTGTTTTGTAGGATTCGTTTTGGTAGCATTTCTTATCTGTGACAGGCCTGTGAAACGCTCCGATTCACAGTGCACTGCTGATGCACTTAAGAGTGCGCGTTCAGTAGTGTGTGAACTCGAGTTTCCCTACTTTATTTTTCCTTGCAATATTTTATAGCGCGAACTCGACAACATGGCATGAGCACAATTTACATTACAGAAGAACACATTCATTTGTGGTAGGCACAGGGAGACAAAGCGATTTGCCCGGAATCACAGGATGTTGAGCTGATGCCGAGATTCGAACGTAGCCCCCCAGCTCTAAAGTTTGCAATTCTAGAACTTGTGGCAGGAGGTGTGTCTAAAAGTGTATGTCGGTGCTGGCCATCAATGAGAGAGACCTGTGCATTTTCAAATGGGTGGTGAAAAAATATGAGTATGTTGCTGGAGATGTGGGCCGCCGTGCCACCAATGTACTTACCGGGGGAGGGTAAACACCCATTATTCCGCAACTTTCTTTCCGCATACCATCACTCCGCATACTTTCATTACGAAAGTACCATGACTCCGCAATGCCATTATAACGCATGGCATTACATTTTATATGCTTTTACCACACATACATTTACAACGAAATTCGTTGTCAATGCATGAATAGTAAAAGCATGTTTTTTTAATGTTTGGATAAGGTAAGTATGGGTATAGGGGTATATGTTTTGGGGTACTGAGGTATATGTGTTGGGGTGTTTGGGTATTTCAAGGGTTCAGATATAGTTTTGGGTTATGGGGTACAGGGGTAGTTTTAGGGTTTAGGGATAGGTATGGGTTTTGGGATACAGGGGTATTTTTAGGGTTTAGGGCTAGGTTTGGGTTTTGGGGTATTTTTAGGGTTCAGGGGTAGGTTTGGGTTTTGGGGCACAGGGGTATTTTAAGGGTTCAGGGCTAGGTTTGGTTTTTGGGGTACAGGGGTATTTTTAGGGTTCAGGGCTAGGTTTGGGTTTTGTGGTACGGGGTATTTTAGGGTTCAGGGCTAGGTTTGGGTTTTGGGGTACAGGGGTATTTTTAGGGTTCAGGGCTAGGATTGGGTTTTGTGGTACGGGGTATTTTAGGGTTCAGGGCTAGGTTTGGGTTTTGGGGTACAGGGTTATTTTTAGGGTGTAGGGCTAGGTTTGGGTTTTGGGGTACAGGGGTATTTTTAGGGTTCAGGGGTAGGTTTGGGTTTTGGGGTACATGGGTATTTTAAGGGTTCAGGGCTAGGTTTGGATTTTGGGGTACAGGGGTATTTTAGAGTTCAGGGGTGGTTTTGGGGTACAGTGGTATTTTTAGGGTTCAGGGCTAGGTTTGGGTTTTGGGGTACAGGGGTATTTATAGGGTTCAGGGCTAGGTTTGGGTTTTGGGTACAGGGGTATTTTTAGGGTTTAGGGATAGGTTTGGGTTTTGGGGTACAGGGTATATTTATAGGGTTAAGATGGGTTAGTGTTTAAGGGTGTTGGGGTATTTTAAGGAGTAAGGGTGGGTTATGATTATGGGGTGCAGGGGTATTTAAAGGGAGCAGGGTGGGAATAGCACACGATATGAGACATGGCATGAAGGGCGGAACGTACCACATGCCCCCAGCGTTTGTCACGCCCCGAGCACACGCCCACAGCACAACGCAGACACGCCCACAACGGACTACTTTGCTGGCACGGTTCTTTTACCTTTTAAATGTATATGGTGGGCGTCTGCATAGCCTATGTCCTTCTGCTGCAACTGCCCTTTCCAACGCTGTATTGGGTGTTGTGATTGGTGCTGTGGTTCCTGAGATTACCCGCCTCAAAGGTTTGGGCTCTCTCTTTATTATATTAGTATAGATATATATATATATATATATATATTTTTTTTTTTTTTAAGGTAAATTTCTAAAGTTAATCAAAGTTTTTCTTAATATAACTCCAGATATATGTACCTTGAAAAGATATATGTGTATATATGTATATATGGCAGAAATATTGTGAAGGTAAGTTTACTTCAGATATATGTACCTTGAATCTATATATGTACATCTTCAAGGTACATATATCTGGAGTTATGTAAAGGAAAACTTTGCTTATCTTTGGAAACTTACCTTCACAATATTTCTGTCCTCCATATTCTTGACAGGATATTTTGGGCACACAATTTGCTTTCTCCGATATTTTGTCTAAATACCATGTAGTGTAGTTCCTATTATCCCAATAGGCTCTGCGCATTGGAATAATACCTTCAATAGTATAGGCCTAGACCAGACGTTAACTAGGTCTACTACTGTCGATATTAGACTTAAAGTTTTGGGTTTTGCCAGCTAGCTCAGAGTTCACTAGAAACTTTCTCGAATAGGCAAGGAGGAGTTGAACCTCCCTGGATAGACAAAAAGGGATTTCGTTTCTGACAACCATAGAACATGACAACTTTGCTCTCCCCTAATCAAGAGTGTATCTCTAGAGTCGTGTGAAAACAAAAGACGACTTATTTTACTCAGTCAGTACGTGAATTCTTAGTCTCACCAGATTGTAGAGAAAAGGAAGAGACGGGCGTGTTCAATATAAGATGTTATTTATTGATCAGTCTCTTTTCTCATACAAGAGAAATGGATCGATATTATTGCAATACTTATGGTTAAGTAAAGTGCATACATTAAAAGCAGAAGTATAAAATAATACTGTAAAAACATTGATATGGTTTCTAAGCCATATGAAGGTTTAAAATTAATAAAATGAATACATACACATTTACATTTGACTAATCGTACTCAACTGGTGTTTCTAACTACGCCTACCCCGTGTACCTGACCTAAGCCTAATACGTGGGCGGGAATAGAAAGTTACAGTTTAAGTTAAGTTTGTTTTGCCAAGTGACTGACTAAAGAATTCTCTGCAAGGGGTTATTCAGTTCTGTACCTGGAATCTAGGATGAATGAGGGATGGTATCTCTCGTCTCTGGTCTCGATATCCCAGGCTGCCTGCGAGGGCTACCCGGAAGCGCCGGAGCTGGATTTCTCGGCAGGAGAAAGCAGCGTCTCGTTCTCAGCGCATCAGGAAGGCGGGGCTGTGCCAGCGGGGTCTGCTCTGCTCTGGGCTTCGGCAAGTCTGGCTGCTCCGATCTCGTCACCACCGCGTGTGTTTGCATAGGGCAATATCGGTAATATTTATACCTTTAAGGTGCCGAGATTGACGTAAGGATGGACATAGATACGTCAATAAGGATGTCATACGACCTGGTCGTTAGCACATTCTTTTTCGGAAGTTCTCGGTGAAATTAAAACAATGGCCGCAGGGTTTTTCCCAGGTCTGTCATAGGTTTGATTTGTTTTGAGAACTCCGTATGCCTTATCAGGGGCTGGAGGAATATCGCTTGTCTAATTAGATGGCAAGCGTTATGACCTAATCAGATAACACGTTCCTGTGCCGTAGTGTGGCTTTATCAGATAACGGTTCCTGCATCATGGGGGTTTTCTGCCTCATGGGATGGCTGCTAGTTAACTTGTTAACCAGAATAGGGTCAGGAATAGGGGGATCGATACAGAACCTATAGGAATACATCACACCCACTCCACGCTAACTATGGACATATATACGAATCTATGCATAGTAAAACATACTGTAGAGTATCGTGTATACCTTACCACCCCAAAATACATAAATGCATTTTGAAATTATCAAATATACGGAAAAAACAGTCACATGTAATATATGCACTCAAGCTGTAGAATAACGCTAAAGTAATCACGCATATCTATACATTATCACTAAATTGTATACGAGAATTTACACATGAAATGGCTCTTAATACAGAAAAAAGGTTCGAGACCATTCCATCACAGAATAAAATAATTATGAACATACCAGCGGGCAGCTAATGTCTACAAAGTATCTAAAAATAGAAAGTTTAGTTCTCTAAGAATAGTTCTTACTTTAAGCAGAGAATAAGTGTCCCGAAAAATTCGTAAAAATATTTTGGGGCTGCTGAAAAAAAAATTGCTGTCCGTGAACTGGAGGGAAAATTGTTCATGGTATTTTGCTATTCTAGTTGAAGGCCAAATTCAGGGAACGCCGTGTGCGAGCTTGCTCAAAAGTCTCTATTTCTGCTCTGGTGAGAACATCATATCATTTAGACTGTCAAAAAAGCTGTCAACAGCTTCCTGGGAGAGTTCCACCAACTCGGAAAAAGATGTAACCATGCATTCGTGTGCATGATTGTTTCTATTGACGTTTTGATTAGTATTGCTGACAGAAGGTCGTACCTGATCAATGCTGCTTTCATCTTGAACTTCACTACCCCTTAATCGTAGTGGTGAAGCTTCCACGAATGCCGTCATCAGGATTGGTAGCCGTTGAGGGCAGCACAAAGCATAAGCCTTTATTGGACTCAACAATGTTTCTGCATCCATTGGCGCATCTGATTGTAGAGTCAGACAGGTGTCTAACACGCATTCTTCTCCGCATAGCAAGCACCTTAATACAGGTAAAACACATCGATGCCACATTGGTCGAAATGAAAGAAACCAAGTCATGTTCAGGTCTCTAAGCCGGGATAGTCCCAGGATTTTTGATATCCGGTCCCGGTATCCAATGGCTAGGATTGTTTCTTCCCTTGTCGCAGGTGTTTTGTCTGTGACATGGTTTGCCATAACGAAATATAAGGACTAGAAATAGGATTCCTGCAATTAGTCCTAAAATGAGGGGAAGTCCGCCAAAAATCGAATGGACGAAATCTGGAAAAATACCCAGTATGGCTTTGAATGGTGTTAATGCCATCGAAAATACTGTCTTAAATACTTTTGAGACTCCACTGGTATCAGAAATATTTAAGATTTCATTCAGGATTTCTGCAAAATGTATGGGGGAATTAGTTGATAATAAGGAGTGAATCTCTGCAGTCGTCCTTGCGACTAGGAGATCATACGTTTCTTTTGATGACGTGAGTCTGGTCGGCGTCTGAAGAAGCACTGTTTTCATTCTGCTTAAAGTATCTATTCGAATAGAAGTAATTTTCAAGTTGGGCCATACCCTTGCCTCCCTGTCTGGAAGGGAGCTGGGGAACAATAAGCGTCCACAGCACTTGACCTTCGCAGTCGTAGTTACGAGATAAGGAGTCCCGGGCATAAGACTACAGCATCTGCGATCTACAATTAGAATGTAACTCCCATTATAGAGTCTTTGAAAGAATGGTTCTATCTCTGTTGCAGGTGCGCCTAGCTGGTGACATGAAAGGTTATTTGAGTTCCCTTCACAGGCTCCATGCAAACTAATTCCATTACACAGAAGTGTACCGCTCAGTGACATTGCACAATTATTGCCACTAAGAAACACTTTCTGTCCTTTATTACTGACACATGCATGTGAATAGGGCAAGTTCCATGTTGTTTTAATGTACCCCTTTCCCAATTTTTCGTACATGCCAGCCTGTATATATTTTTGGCAGTATTGAAACCTGAAGGTTGATATTGGAATATTAATTATCCCATGTATTATCCATTCACTGACAGGTCGTTCTGACATTGTCACTGGTAATCTCTCGAGTTTCTCAATGCTCAGAATTGTATAATCAGCACCCTTTTGTGCCATACTGATTTGTTTATCAGTAAGGTTAAAGATATTGAATAGTGACGTTGTGTTGATTAAACGCCAAGGCACATAGCCTGAACGCAGATTTTGTAACGTCCAGCCAAGCTGTACAATAGAACGCAATTGAGACTGACCGTGTTGTAACAACAGTAAGTCTTGCGATATTATGTCGATTGCTGAAGACACAATGCTGTCCAGAGAAAAAATTCTGGAGGACAGAGTCATTAACCCATTGTCCACTACAGAAAGTGATTTTCCCAAATTAATACGGTCAATTTCCCGTATTCTTTCTGCTGTCTCAATTTGAGTCACCTTCCAGGCCTCGTTGTATGCTGCATATACAGAGGCTGCTATGAAACGTTGTTTGCGCGGTCCCATAATGAAATCACGCAAGTCAGCACCATCAGTAAGTAAAGTTAGGTGTTGCTTAATTTCTGCCAGTGTGGAAGTCTGTAGCCACTGAAGGCATAATTTTCCCACACTGTAGGTGGTTATTATTCCTGGGTGTTGTCTTTGGGAATATCTAGGGTCTGGCCTGGTCATTTGGAACCCCTGTGTTTTGTTCAGGAATCTGTTTTGACAGGTATTAGTATCTGTGGGCCAGATCAACCTCTGTTTCCAATCAGGATGTGTTCTGTTTTGGTTTAATACATAATTTACGTCTATCTCTTCATCTGTGGAGCTATTGCTGTTCATTGTTGGTTTTGGAATAGACGGTTTATTTAAGTCTTTGATTTTGGCTAAGCCAAGACAGGTAGTTTGTTGAACAGTGTCATTTAAAAATATAATTTGTTCTGGGATCATGCAGGCTCTAAACAAAGATTCTATACCCTGTACTTGCCATTCTTTTGTACCCCAAACACTTTTTACTTCAACATTTTTGTCCCAATAATCAAAACCAAAAGTATTCATTTGTTCAAAGAATGAGTCTGAATATATCAATTTCGTGTTTGTTATCATGGTTTTTGTCCCTGTCTTATTTGACAATTTGAAATAAAATGTTTCAGCATTACTTGTGTTAAAACCTGAAAAGTATGAATATTTGTCATAAACGGTTCTTGAGCTTCCTTTTGGAGGGGTTGCACAATGTTCCCATTGATTATAATTTAAAACATTTCTAGGTTGTGCAGATCTATGTAGAAAATGGTTACCATAGTGGTTATAACAGTACATACTATCATAATTTGTCGAACCCTGCAAATAATCATGTTTGGTAAATTTAGCAGACATCACTAAGTCAGACATCATATTATTTATACTTTCAAAGTCCCAATCATCAGCAAATGAGCTTGGTTTTACAAAGTTACTCAACGAGATCTTAATTTGGTGTGGATATTTCAGGATTTCAACCGGCCCATAGATTTCGTAGTCAGTTTTGTCCCATGCTACCCCACCCGGTATAGGATTGGCTGTGAAGTTGACTGAAGAAAGTTCTCTTTTCTCGACGTGTGAAGATGTGTGTGGTTTGAGGATCAAGTTGATTTTCTGACTTGCTGTGTCCATTTTAGCATATTTTCCCTTAATGAAGCGTCCCAAAGTTAGTACCATGATGAGCCAAAGTATGAGGATAAATGCACCAAAACCCACCCAAAATTCAATCCATGGAGAAATTAGATATGTTTCTTTCAGTTGTTTCAAAAGTACTTTAACTTTATCTTTAAAGGTTTTTGTTGATGGCTGTGTTTTTGATTCAGTGAAGCCTTCAGAGGAATCATCGAAGTTTATGAAGTAGCCGGATGCAGTTCTGTCAATTGTTCCAATTGCTTCAGGATTACTGTTTCTTGCATAGTCGTTTGTTACTTCATTATAGATTGGTGTGTCTCTGCTAAATGTTTTTATTTGGGTTTTCAGAGGTCTAAGTTCCATTGCATTTTTGCATAGTCCTTGTTGTAGTTCTGTAGGCGTTTCGAATGTGATTAGCCTCTTAGATTGAACCTCTGTGTTAGTAGCAAATCTTGGTGTTCTACTACTTCTCGGGAGTCCACTTGGCCTACTATTTGTTATCGGCCACATGTTGTGGTTTTACCAGGTCGATGGATACAACTCGGTTCTCCTTTTTACCAGCAAGCGGCGGTAGTACAACTGATCTTGTCCCGTTGACAGACAAGACAGGAACTGCTTTTCTGTAAGAAGGCCCAAATTCCTTCTTTACCGCGATCTTTTCTCTGACTAGATCCCCGACTTTTGGAATCCAGACAGGTCTTGCTGGGACAGGTGGTGGTTCTTCAGTGGTTGTTGGCTGCTGTTTCAACTTTATGTTGCTCAGGTCTTTTCTTGTTTCGTTTAAGTCCTGCAAAACAGCCAAACGATCTTTGATATCAAAGCTTTTTTCCTTCACCACTGAAGTCTGACTGTCGAGGTCTAAGATTAACATCCTAGTTCCAAATAATAATTCGTACGGACTGAATCCCTTCAGAGAATTTCTTGGCAAGTTATTTAGACTACGTTGGACACTTATTAGATGTTTGACCCACCCAGCTCCCGAACCTAATACCTTTGCCGTTATAGATTGCTTTATGTCACGGTTTTTTCTTTCAACAATTCCGTTCCCCTCAGGGTGAAATGGACAAGAGTACCGCAATGTAACGCCCATGCTGACCATGGCCTCCTTATAAGCCCTAGAGCTAAAAGCAGGACCATGGTCCGAATGCAGCATACCAATTGCGTATGTGCCGATAAAGACTCGCAAATCTTTTATAACAGTTCTGGCGTCAGCCGTTCGCTGGGGCCACATCCATATGAATCTCGTGCATGAGTCCACTGCAACCAAGATGTATTTATAGTTACCATCCCTTTGTAAGGGACCACAGTGGTCTAGGTAAACACAGGCTAATGGTTTATCCGAGATTAGAAGGGGCGTCTGCGCTGGACGTCTCACCGTTGATACTTTCATTCTTTGACATATTTCACATTCTAAAACATAGTTCCTTGTTTGTCTTCTCATTTGTGGCCACCAGTATCTCTGTTTTAATAATGATACTGTGGCTGAGACGCCAGCATGTATAGAAGCAAGCCCTTCGTGTGCCGCTATTATCAGTCCTAACCTATGTTCCATGTTTGGAATTGCCCTATCCCCCACTCCAGGGATTCGAGCAAAAGGAACATTGTTTGCATCAGTTATGTATGAGTATTTTACTGGAAAGCCTTTCGGGAGTGTTTCTATCGAATCCTTTTCTGTAGCGCTGACAGCCTGTAATATTTCGCTGTCTATTTTTGTTTTTGACCGTGTGATGGCAGCTACGGAAGCCGTTTGCACAGCTGCCTTCGCGGCCTCATCAGCCAATGAATTCCCTGCAACGTGAACGCCATCACGTTGATGACTCAGCGTATGTATCACGTGAGTCTTTGGTAGTTCCTTTTGTAATAGAACTACTTGTTCCCAGAGCGTCTTATGCTTGATTGTGCCTCCTTTTGCATCCTTAAAGCCATTCTGAAGCCAGATTTGCAAGTATTCATTGTAAGACTGAACGCAGTAATACGAATCGCACACTATGAGTGTGGGGAATTCTCGATCGGTATTTTCAAGCGCCATCTTAAACGCTAGTAGTTCAGCTCGCTGAGCTGTACAATCTCCTAGAGATTGTGTCTTAGTGATAGCCGGTTTGAATTTTCCTTCGTGCCAGCGACCTTTAACAATCGCGCACGCAGCACTGTAAGCTTGTTTACCCCCTACTGCGGGTTGTGCTGATCCGTCTGTATATATTATACAGCCGTAATGTTCTAGAGGCAGAATTTCGGTCGGCGGAGGACATTCAAATTCATATTGGAGAAATTCTTGTGTTTTTAAGTTAGGATCAAATTCGTATACCACGTCTGTTGCAGCAAGAGAATTAGCCCATTGTATCCATCTCGGATGGAGCGCTTTAGCATTTGGAATGCTTGCTTTTGTTACAGCCTCTAGGGCTGGTATTGGTGTCACGATTATTATTCGTTTACCTTGTGCCAGGGCTCGTTCTTTTGCTATAGCTGTCTGTGTTGCAGTAAGAATTTTGTCCGTTGGGCTAAATTTCATTTCAGCCTTAGTGTACAAGTGTGATTTGAATGCAATTGGTACCTTTTCTTCCTCATTAGAGGTCAGGTATGTGAATCCGCATCTTCCTGGGATGACTCGAATCACAAGATTGCGTGTGTTATCACGTGTTTCTAATTTGGTTTTAATTAATATGTCTGTTTGTAAGGATCTCAAAATTTCTGTGTGTATTTGAGTCCAATTGGTTCTTTTAAAATCTGGTTTTATTAGATCATAAAGGGGTTTGACCCTTTCTGCGTAATTTGCAATGTATGTTCTTCCGAAATTTAGGAAGCCTAGAATTGACTGTAGGTTTTTTAGTGTTCTAGGTGCTTGGAGTACGGCACATTTCTCTAGGAAATTGTCAGCCAGGCTTTTGCCTTCACTTGATAATTCGTATCCTAAGAACAGGACTGTTAGATGGGCAATTCTGGATTTTTTAAAGTTGAATTTGTAACCCTCTGCTGCGAACCCAAGTATTATGGTGTTCACTCTCTTCAAGTGAGTATCCAAGTCATCATCTGTTAAGTATATGTCGTCGACATAAGATAATGCTTCGTCATCATATATTTGTAGTAATTCTGTTACTCTCGCTGAGAATACCCCTGGGCTATTCTTGTACCCCTGGGCTAACCGACAGAATTGTTTTTGAGTGCCATTTATTGAGAATGCAGACAAATATCTGCTCTCTGGTGCTATGTTTTGACAAAAGAATCCATTAGAGATGTCTAATGTTGTTTTGTATTTTTTGCGCACTATGTTATTCATTAGTGCAGCACTATGCGAGTTTTGCACTGCAAAAGTTTTGCAACATGAGTTAAGGTGTCGGTAATCCAAAACTAGACGATATGAATTGTCTGGTTTGGAGACCGGAAACAAAGGGTTGTTCATTTGTGAGGTGCAAGTTTCAATCACCCCCTGGTATTCTAGTTGATCTAGGATTTCTTTTACCTGTTTTTTAGCTTCTTGCTTAATTGGGTACTGTCTTTGTGCAGTAGGTTGTGATTTTAACTGGATTTTGTGAGGAGGAGAGTCCTCATCCCATCCTACATGATTTTTATATAAAGCAGGAGCTTGAGCTACTGCCCACTTTCTGGCAAGTGTGTATTTTTTATGAATTGGGATATGATTTGAGAAGGCAGGCATAATTATTTCTTCGCCATGAGGGCACTCCCTGACAAACTCTGGTGGCCAGTCTTTTTCAGCTAGAAGGATGTCCTAGCCCTTGGAGAGATTAACCCAAAATAGTCCCCTTATTTTTCTAGTCTTATCCCCTTCTATACGTAAAGTTATTTCATATATTTTGTGAGGTTTGCTAACTCTTGTGTCTGCAGTTTCCACTTGAAGATATTCATTCGTGTCCACTGTCTCCAGAAGATTCATAAGGACTTTGCGAGCTATGCTCACTTCTGCTGCGCTGTCTAGCATTGTCTGAGCCCATTCTCCGTTTTTCAGTTGTGTCCTCAGTATTCTCGGCATTGTTAACTACCTTGATACTGGCTACCTTCTTTTTTGGAAATTGTAATTTCTTTTTTAGATGAGCAGGTTCCTTGTCTTTGGACTTGGCGTGCTCTTCTCTTTGTTCTGATCGTCCTCTTCTTTCCGATTTCTGCGAGGAAGTCTGAAAAGATTGAGAGGGACGTGTATCAATGTCTTGATATCTATCAGGCTTCTTTATATTATCCCTATTTCTAAGGTTATATCTTTTTCCAGAGGGGTCACTTTGGGGTGACCTGTGTCTTTGGTTTGGAGATTTTTCTCTCCGCCTAGGAGACCTTCCTCTGGACTGGAATTTCTTTTCTTTAGGATTGGATTGTTTGTTTCCATCCCAGCTCTTTTTTTGTGATGTTGAATTATTATTAAAAAATATTTTTTCGGGACTTTCAATCAGTTGTGGTTTTACTGGTATTCCACCTAAACTATCTCTACCTAGTTCCTCATAGGATTTTTCTATAATTCTGGCAATTTCAGCTGGTTGGTCTGCTATATCTGTCTCCTTTAACCTCTGGCGGATCGCCACATTTGCTGCTTCTCCCTTTATGTTGGCTAATAATATAGCCGAGACCTGCTTGAAGTCTTTTAGTAATTTCATACCAAGAGTTAAAGCGGGTTCTGGACCGTATTCGTCTTGAATTTGTTTTAGCACATCTGGTATTACCGAAATGGATGGAACACCGTGCGTTTTTGTGTAGATGGAAGCAAAGACTGTACCCCAAGTGTCACAGTCCTCCACGTGTGGTGCGATTCCCATTGGAAGACAGATAGTCAGAATCCTGTGTTTTTCTAACGGGGTGGTGTCTGGAAACACCGCCTCTATTTGGGTGATTTTTTGTGCTAACCAGAATGGTATTTGTTCCCGTTTAGCTGGTACCTTACCTAGGCAGGATTGTATGTTCTGTGGTGTAATTTTATTTGTGTTCCCCTGATGAGGGGTCAGCTGTGGAATTTTAATAGCTGGTTGAATTGTTGAAGTCCGCATCACATATTGGACTAATTGTCTATGTAGTTTTATTAATTGTTTTAGCTGTGTTAAAAGGTTTGCTGCAGACATCCCATCGATGTCTGGATGTGGTGTGTATCCGGCTAGAACCGGCCACGTTGCTCCTGGTCTACCTAGTGGACCGAGCCTGGTGATGTGATTATTATGTTTTAGGGCGCCATTAAATAAGAGCAGATGCTCTTGAAATTTAAGTGGTACTTCCACCTCCTCGAAAGGAGTGTACTCATTAGGAGGGTCCTCTGTTTTGTAATAGTGGAAGTACTTTGTTACAGCATTTGCTGCTGGAAAATGTATCCATGAATAATATACCTCTGTCTGCCGATATTCATGTGCCTCAATCACGAATATGACTGTGCCACCTCTAGGTGTCAGTCCATTTTCTATAAGTTTTAAAGTTATAGATTTCCTCTTGATGACCGGGATGAGTATTATATCCGGGTCTGTGTCTAGCAGTGCATTATCAGCTGCTGCGAGTTCAGTTGCTATCCTAACTGTCTCTCTTTCTTCATCACTGTCTACCATTTTACCGACAGGAAGGTTATTTAGTTTGTTTGCAGATCAGGTTTCTTATGGAAACAAAGATTAGATGCACAATATTTTGGAACAGTGTATCCTTCAACGTTGACTAAACCAAGGACCATACATAGGAGTTTCCTCCTGCGAGGTCTGGCGGATATTACCTTTTACCCACTCCAGACGTCTTTGGAGTATTATGGGAAAAAAGGGGTCTGAGTGAAAAAGCACGACTGAGTTACTCTAAATGTCTTACGTTAGTTTTATCGCCCTTCCAAACGCGTTGGGCGCCATGTAGTGTAGTTCCTATTATCCCAATAGGCTCTGCGCATTGGAATAATACCTTCAATAGTATAGGCCTAGACCAGACGTTAACTAGGTCTACTACTGTCGATATTAGACTTAAAGTTTTGGGTTTGCCAGCTAGCTCAGAGTTCACTAGAAACTTTCTCGAATAGGCAAGGAGGAGTTGAACCTCCCTGGATAGACAAGAAGGGATTTAGTTTCTGACAACCATAGAACATGACAACTTTGCTCTCCCCTAATCAAGAGTGTATCTCTAGAGTCGTGTGAAAACAAAAGACGACTTATATTACTCAGTCAGTACGTGCATTCTTAGTCTCACCAGATTGTAGAGAAAAGGAAGAGACGGGCGTGTTCAATAAAAGATGTTATTTATTGATCAGTCTCTTTTCTCATACAAGAGAAATGGATCGATATTATTGCAATACTTATGGTTAAGTAAAGTGCATACAATAAAAGCAGAAGTATAAAATAATACTGTAAAAACATTGATATGGTTTCTAAGCCATATGAAGGTTTAAAATGAATAAAATGAATACATACACATTTACATTTGACTAATCGTACTCAACTGGTGTTTCTAACTACGCCTACCCCGTGTACCTGACCTAAGCCTAATACGTGGGCGGGAATAGAAAGTTACAGTTTAAGTTAAGTTTGTTTTGCCAAGTGACTGACTAAAGAATTCTCTGCAAGGGGTTATTCAGTTCTGTACCTGGAATCTAGGATGAATGAGGGATGGTATCTCTCGTCTCTGGTCTTGATATCCCAGGCTGCCTGCGAGGGCTACCCGGAAGCGCCGGAGCTGGATTTCTCGGCAGGAGAAAGCAGCGTCTCGTTCTCAGCGCGTCAGGAAGGCGGGGCTGTGCCAGCGGGGTCTGCTCTGCTCTGGGCTTCGGCAAGTCTGGCTGCTCCGATCTCGTCACCACCGCGTGTGTTTGCATAGGGCAATATCGGTAATATTTATACCTTTAAGGTGCCGAGATTGACGTAAGGATGGACATAGATACGTCAATAAGGATGTCATACGACCTGGTCGTTAGCACATTCTTTTTCTGAAGTTCTCGGTGAAATTAAAACAATGGCCGCAGGGTTTTTCCCAGGTCTGTCATAGGTTTGATTTGTTTTGAGAACTCCGTATGCCTTATCAGGGGATGGAGGAATATCGCTTGTCTAATTAGATGGCAAGCGTTATGACCTAATCAGATAACACGTTCCTGTGCCGTAGTGTGGCTTTATCAGATAACGGTTCCTGCATCATGGGGGTTTTCTGCCTCATGGGATGGCTGCTAGTTAACTTGTTAACCAGAATAGGGTCAGGAATAGGGGGATCGATACAGAACCTATAGGAATACATCACAACCAAACTGACACTATTTTAAACCTTTAGTAACTGCATAAGTTCCTCTCCTTACAGAATTTGAATATCCTGAATTAGGTTCATATTCTGGCAGCTGTCCAAAATGTCTACTGGCGTTGTTCAGTGAATCTTCAGGTTTTTTTTACCTTAATATACCAGCTCTTCAGGAAGTACCTCCTTTTAGGTCTGGCTTGACAGCGAACCTGTCACCAGACATAATGTGATCAGCCTAAAAATAGAGCTTTAAGGAGTACTACAGAGAGGGGCTTTGGCTCCACCCACATTCTGGTAGCTAGGATTACATGTTTTGATTCGGAATGTGTGTGCTTCCACAAAAAAGTGCTTCCCATCCAAGCAGATGTAATGTTTTTTTTAATCATCCAGTTGCCTGAGCCAGAAGCAGCTTTGCTGCCTGAGCCTGAACTTTCAGGGGCAAACACAACATTGTAATCAGTGGCAACTGCTACTTAACAGAGCTGGTGGGGCGGGGGAGTGTGATAAATGGGGGAAAACACTCTTACCTGCAGGACGGCCTCTCAGCCCTCTTCGGCTCCTCGGTCGACTGCAGGAACCAGGAAGCACATAGGCTCCTAGACTCCCCTGGTCAACCACAACGCTGGCTTACAGCAGCGTTGTGATTGGCCTGAGCGCCATGGTTTGGCGCTCAGAGAGGGACTGGGAGGTAGTGCATTTCTCCACCCAGGCTGTGCATTACTGTCGATGGAGAACATGCATGGTGTGTATGGCTGTTTGGCCGGCCAAACGGCAATGCTCACTTTATAGAGTGTGCTCACCACTCCTCCCCCTGGCCCCTGCTCTGGCCAGCCCAGACCCTCCCTGCACCTACGTAGGAATGGAAAACTAAAATGATAATAACATTGGTGATTATCATTTTAGTTTTCCTTTTTAAACTTCACGCAGAGCAATGGGGCGATGCTCCTCCGCATTAGCACAGGAGATGCTGCTGATTGTAATGCTGCTAAATTGTCTTTAGATAATTAGATAATTTTCATTGATTGTTCTTCTCTTGCAGCAGCACAGATGAAAAGAGGGTAGTCAGCAATTATGTTTTGCAGTCCGAGTACCCTCATCTTTCATCATTAACTTTAGAGTTCATATATGCCTTTGCCATGCATTGCTAATTACCCCATATATTAAATCACTCATGACATGATCTATAACATAATTGATTCAAGACTTTGCATGACGGACGTGATTTCTAGTTACTTTAGGTTATGAGTTCTGGTTACTTTAGATAAATATAACTGGTGAATTTCTGTGGTTTTGTTAGTTTAAAGTGGTATTTTTTAATTGACATTTTCACCTAACTATAATGTTACTTTAACCTTTGTTTTTTAAGGGCAGTTTACGTTTTTTGTTCATCTAAAGTAAGGTAAAATTACAAATCTGAAAGAGACACGTTAGTGATAGATTCCTTACCTTAGAATATTCCCCAGGCGTCAGTCTGGATCCAGAAAGTTTTCTGCTTAGCAGTACCTCTGCGCGCTGGTAGGTGGCGCTGTGCGGCTCCACGCCCGTCACTGGTGTCGTAAGCGCCGGGATGACATCACGGAGGCTACTTAGGCGCCACCGTTGTGCGCTGACGTCAGTTCTTTCTTTTTTCACGCCAAAAGCGCAGATCCGGATTTAGCACGTACCTCCGTCATTTTTTGACCTCTATTTTCTAGACTTTTGTCTCCCTTTCTTGTCTCCTGGTGCACATAGGGATGCCCTGCTTTAAGTCTTGCGGGCATGCCACCGTAAAATGTAGGTGGCGGACCCCCATGATGTCTGCCTCTACTGCCTGGAGCATTACCATTACTGCCGGGACTGTCGGGACTGCCGTGCTATGGCCCCCAAGGCCTTACGGGAGCGGTGCTGGAAGTTGCTGGAGGTCCGGCACTCCTCTCACCACCGCTCCGGGTCTAGGGGCCGTTCACGGGACCGGAGCCGTCGCTCCTCGGACTCTTAAGTCTTCCCCGTCAGATTCCAGTAAGCAACGCCATAAAAAGAAGTCGAAGAAGCACGTTCACTCTCCGACGTCTCCCTGTCACTCCCCGGAAGTGGACATGGGGGACAGGGGCTCCGTCCCTGTGGCTCCTCTGGAGCCTGGGAGTCCCGCGGCCTACCCGCTATACCCGGGTCCGTCGGCGACTCCTGAGCCATGGACTGCCTGTTTAGGCCTCGGCTCCCGCCGGCGCATCTGCGCGACCCGCAGTCCCGTGTCCAGGTCCTGTTGGCCCAGCTGCACTGCCTCTGGTGCCAGCCCTGGAGCCACTGGATCCAGGGCCCTTGGCTCCAGCCCCGGCACCCCAAGGTGCAGCACCGCTGGCTCCGGCCCTGGCGCTGCCCTTGGCCTTGGCCCCAGCGTCGCCACAGGCGTGCCTCTACCCCAGTTACCAGAACATTTTGTTCCGGCCTGGGATCCACGTTGGGATGCGGCTCCTGCGCAGCCCCGGGTGGCTCCGCTACGGGCGGCGCTGACCCCCTCTCCGGCCCTCCACCGTGGCTGGCTCCTTCTACCCCGGAGCTGGACGAGGACTGGGACGGCTCCGAGGACCCCCTTGCGCGGCAGTGTGACTCCAAGCAGGATTGGGTGGATGACCTTAAAGATGCGGGTGAACTTGATGAGTCTTCTGACCCATGGTTTGCCTCACCTTCGCCTACTATAGAGGAATGCGCTTCCTATACTATGGTGTTGCGCTGCGCCGCGGAGACACTCCATCTCGACCTCTCTACGGTGGCCCTTAAGACCAACATCCTTATGGAGGTGCTCCAGACGGCGTCTACGTCGTCGGAGCTGCTGCTCCCTTTCAACGAGGCTCTTACTGAAGTCCTCTTGTGTACTTGGTTGCGGCCGGCCTCGGGGGCACCGGTGGATAAGAACGTCGCTAGGCGTCATCGTCCCGCGCTTGGTGATCCATTCCTTCTTGACCACTCACCCCAGGCCTGAGAATTCAGGCTTTGACATCGCAGAGTGCTTTTCCCTCGGCTCTGCTGGATAAAGACTCTAAGAAGCTGGACCAATATGGCAAGAGGTTGTTCTCCTCAGCCAGTTTGGGGTTGAGATCGGTTAATACCGCCTGTTTATTGGGCTGTTACTCCCACGCAGTGTGGGATTCGGTGGTGGAGTTTCTGCCTCAGTGCTCTGAGGAGGTCCAGGCTGTCCTTTCCCAAGCAATTGCGGAGGGCAAGGATGCGGTGAAGTTTGCAATCCGGTGTGGTTTGGGCACCGCTGATTCATTGGGCAGGGCGATTTCCACAATGGTGGCGTTGCGGCGCCACGCCTGATTGCGTTGCATTGGGTTCTCACCCGATGTCCAGAGCTCACTCATGGACATGCCCTTCGATGGCTCCGGTCTATTTGGCGACAAGGCACTGTGACCTGGAGCGCTTTAAAGACTCATGGGCCATGGCCAAATCTTTGGGCCTTTCCACGAAGAGCCCCGCCACACCACGCCAGGGCTTCGTTCCTTTCGTGGCCAGGGTAGAGGTGCCCAGACGCGCTCCTCCTCCAAACCTGCGCAGAACCCGCCCCAGCACGGACGCGGCTACCGCAGGGGCGGGTCTGGTAACCAGCGGGCGGGTCAGTCCACATCCACACACACTCGCTGCTTCCACCTCAAAGCCTTCCTTAACCGGGCTTCAGGGAGCACCCCACGCCGGTGAGAGGCAGGATTCGTCATCACCTCCACCACTTGCGCGACATCACATCGGACAAGTGGGAGCTGCAGATAATCTGACAAGGTTACTCGCTCCCCTTTCTGTCCTCCCCTCCAGCCATGCCACCTCGGTACTACCGCATGTCGGGGGATCATTTGGCTCTTCTCCGTCAGGAAGCCACTGCCCTATTGGCCAAGGGGGCCATCGAGCGCGTTCCTGATCAGGAAGTAGGGAGTGGTTGTTATTCCCCACTACTTCCTGGTCCCCAAGAAGGACCTCCGGGATGTAAATCGCTTCCTCTAGAAGGAGAAGTTCAAGATGCTGACTATGGCTCAGGTCCTGGCTGCCCTGGACCCTGGAGACTGGATGGTGGCGTTGGACTTGCAGGACGCCTATTTCCACATCCCCGTCCTGCCGGCCCACCGGCGCTACCTGCGGTTCACAGTAGGCCGGGAGCATTTTCAGTTTGTCGTGCTCCCCGTCGGCCTTACCAGTGCCCCTTGGGTGTTCATGAAGGTGATGGCGGTGGTCGCAGCTCATCTGCGCAGGTTAGGGTTGTCAGTCTTCCCCTAACTCGACGACTGGCTGTTGAAGGCTGGCTCGCCCCAGGCAGTCGTCACCCACCTCCAGACTACGGCCGACCTCCTGCATTTGTTGGGGTTCTCCATCAATGTGCCGAAGTCGCACCTGAGTCCCTCTCAGAAGCTCCCCTTCATCTGAGCTGTTCTGGATTCAACACTATTTCAGGTTTATCCTCCCGAGCAGAGAGTCTGGGATATTCAGGCTATGGTTCCACTCTTTCGGCCTCAATCCCGGGTTTCAGTCAGGATGACCCTCCGGCTTCTGGACCTGATGGCCTCCTGCATCCTGCTAGTGACACATGCCAGGTGGCATATGGGGGCTCTGCAGTGGGACCTGAAATTCCAATGGTCACAGCATCAGGGCAACCTGTCAGATCACGTCCAGATCTAGGAGGGCGCTGCGCGACAGTTGCAGTGGTGGCTCACGAATCGCGATTGGGTCAGTGGCAGATCCCTCTCCCTTCCCCAACCGGAGCTCACAGTGGTGACGGATGCGTCCCTCATGGGATGGGGAGGCCACATGGGAGGGGCGGAGATCAGAGGCCTCTGGTCTCCGGCGGATTCAAGGCTCCACATCAACCTTCTGGAGCTGCGAGCGATCCGGCTTGCACTGAAGGCATTCCTTCCCTCTGTCTGGGGAAGTGTAGTGCAGGTGTTCACGGACAACACCACCGTCATGTGGTATTGCAACAAACAGAGCGGGGTGGGGTCGTGGACCCTATGTCATGAGACTCTGCGCCTCTGGACATGGCTGGTACATCAAGGCATTACCTTGGTGGTTGAACACCTGGCTGGTTCTCTGAACACCAGGGCGGACGAACTCAGCCGCCGGTGCATGGTGGATCACGAATGGCGTCTGAACTCGGACGTGGCACAAGGTCTCTTTCTGCAGTGGGGAGATCCTTGGTTAGATCTATTTGCCACCGAAGAGAACGCGTAATGTCATCAGTTCTGCGCGTTGGAGTTTCCAAGGCGGCACTCGCTTGAAGACTCTTTTCGTCGCGAGTGGAGTTGCGGTCTGTTGTACGCATTTCCGCCTATACCATTTCTGCCCAGAATGCTGAAGAAGATCAGGCGCGACCGGGCCCAAGTCATTCCTGTAGCTCGGGACTGGGCTCGAAGAGTATGGTATCCCGAGCTACTCAGTATGAGCATCGATCCCCCCGATCCGTCTGCCTCTTCGGGAGGATCTTCTGTCGCAGCAGCAGGGGACGGTCCTCCACCCGATCCTGTCCAGCCTCCACTTCCATGTGTGGACATTGAGCGGCGACAGTTGGCTGCTTTCGACCTTCCCCCCGAGCTCTGTAATGTGAGTCTAGCAGCCAGACGTCCCTCTACCAAGACGGTATACGCCTGCTGTTGGAACAAATTTGTGGCATGGTGCACAGCAAGGGCTGTGGATCACCTTTCAGCCCCTCTTTCTGAGGTTCTTCTGTTTCTCCTTTCTTTGCCCAGCAGGGCTCTGCTCTGGGCACTATCAAAGGCCATCTTTCTGCCATTTCACCCTTCCTGAGTCTCCCTGATCAGCATTCTCTTTTTAAGTTCCCAGTTGTTAACCGCTTTCTCAGAGGCATTACACACACGTTTCCTCCCGTGCCCTTCATAGTGCCTCAATGGGACTTAAATCTTGTCTTGACTTTTCTGATGTGTGCTCCCTTTGAACCTCTTCTTAACTGTCCTTTACGTCTTCTTACTCTTAAGACAGCTTTTCTGGTTGCTATCATCTCTGCCAGGAGAGTGAGTGAGCTCCAGGCCCTTTCTTCCAAACCTCCTTTCCTTTCCATTCATCCGGACAAGGTGGTCTTGAGAACCCGTCCTTCTTTTCTGCCAAAGCTTGTCACGCCCTTCCACATCGGGCAGATCATCACTTTGCCCACCTTCTTTCCGCCTCCGTTTCCTTCAAGGGAAGAGGAGAGGCTCCACCGTCTGGACCCAAAACGTGTGCTCGCATTCTATCTGCAGCGTACACCGCAGTTCCGGGTGGATGATCAGCTTTTTGTTGGCTACGTGGGCCCCAAAAAAGGTCGGGCTGTGCACAAACGACCATCTCCGGGTGGGTTGTTGTGTGTATCAAAGCATGTTACTCCTTGGCCAAGAAGGGCCTCGCTGCACATGTTTACCAAGCACTACTGCCTTGACAGTCGGGTCCGGAGAGACGGCTACTTTGGCTCCGTGACTTTTTGGTGTAATCCGGTTTGCAGACCCACCACCGGGGTTGGTATTGCTGGGGTATCTATTCTAAGGTAAGGAATCTATCACTAAAATGTCTCTTTCAGATGCACGTTACTACTTGTGTAACGATATATCTGTAAGAGACATTAGTTAGTGATAGATTCTTTACTGCCCCATGCATCCTCCCTGTTCTTCGAACTGATTACTAGGGTTAAGGTCATCGCCTTTTAGAGCCCTAGTTTTTTGCACCAAAGGTCGGCTTCTGGCATGGCACTGCGTTTCGGCACGGAATGTTGTGTTGTGACGTCCGCGCGCATGGGTGGCGCCTAAGTAGCCTCCGTAACGTCATCCCAGCGCTTACGACGCCAGTGACGGGCGCGGAGCCGCACGGCGCCACCTACCGGCGCGCAGAGGTACTGCTAAGCAGAAAACTTTCCAGATCCAGACTGACCCTTGAGGAATATTCTACGGTAAGGTATCTATCACTAACTAATATCTCCTACAGATATATAGTTACACAAGTAGTAACTTGTGCTTCCTAATTAAGCGTCACTTTAACCCTCGTTTTTTTCAGTGACACAGATACATTGAGGGCCTTTGGGTCAGCTTTGTTCTCCCAGTGGTCTGTATGAGTGTCATTTATGCTCTGCTTTCATCCGTAAAGCATACTGCATGGGGTAATTGTTCAGTCCACGATAGTCTTTAGCTTTCTTCCCATGTGAATAACACCATTTTCTGATCATGTTTACACCCATCTGAAAATCAGTGTGCTTCATTGTCAGAGTTGTATGGCCAGTACTTTAGTTTCACCTTTTTCCTTTAATAGTCCTCCTTTCGTATCTTTCCTTCTCCTCTTTATATTTTAACGTTTTTTAAGAGTATACTACAGCTGTCCAGGCAGTGCTAACTGCTCTTTTGCTTGCCACTAATTTTATCTGCAGTGCGCCACATCCTACATGGTCGCTTCCTCCAAACCTGGAGATCATAATGGAATGCTGTTGTTCATAATATATTATTGTTTTACCATTCCAGGATGGGCAAAATGTTGGTGCTAAATGTGGCAGCCATTTTAGAACTTTGAAACAAAAATAGACTATTTACGTTATGATCATTTTGTATCTGATCGAATAAAGGATTGGACTATTTATGATATTGCTGTATTATGGATATTCGCTGCTATGTTTTGTTATCGAAGGCTTATGCTTTGACCGACTTGTATGATTTTAATTTCTCATGCCTGTGTTGTTAATTTTGTGCGTGTTTTATTGCTCTAGTGTCAATGGTGAATGCAAGAAAGAGTCAGTGGATGGATGAATGGATGCATGTGTGAAAAGATGAGTGACGGAGTACCTATATGATGACTTATTGGGTGCCTAAATTCAGCAGTGGCACAAAAGGCACTTTCATTCATAAGCCAGACCTATTGGTTTTACAGTACAATGACTTTTCTTTGCGGTTTGCATTGATGTGCCCTTTTTAGGTCGAGCTGGTCACTGCATCCAGCGAAGCATCTTTTGTTACTCACTTCCTGGAAATGTGAGATAGAGGATGGGCACGCGCAGGCGAATCTCCCATGTGAGCGTGCACGTTCACCCACACGCCGTGCACATCTCCTTTCCTACATTGCCAGGAAGTGGATAACACATACACACAGACACACATGCGCGCGCGTGCACACACACACACACACAAACAGACACACGCGCACACACACAGACAGACACACGCACACACACAGACACATGCGCGCACACGCGTGCGCACACACGCGTGCACACATTCTTACCCCCACTCATCGGGCTCTTTCCGCGTGTCCCTCTCTCCCTCGGCAGCCTGCGGGTCAGTCTCGGCATGGGAGCCCCACCGTGCTATCCGCTGGTCTTCACCCGGGCCCCCTCCTGGGACCCGAGACTTCAGCTGCCGCACTTCGCTTTGGTTCCGGGGCTCCCTCTTCATAACAAATAGCGCGCATGCGCGGGCAGCCCCCGCCCTCTCAGTCACAACCCGGTTACTGAGCTGCTTTCTGTTTCGCTGTCTTCCGTGTTAGCTGCAGTGGCTGCTGAACCAGTGTGCTTTGTGATGCGCCTCATATAAGATAGGAGTGGACGTGCGCCAAACAAATGACGGGCGGATGTCACAACAGGCTTGTTATTATTAGAGAAAGATGGTTATTTAGGCCCAGCCTGGCGAGTATCTGACTGCACTGGACACTTTCAAGCTCACCCGAGGTTTACTGCAGGTGGAGGGCTCGCACTGGCGGAAAGGACATTTTATATTTTTAATAGCTATGTTAAAATGGTTTCGTGGTAATTAATTTATTGCTTGCGGAAGGATTAATAGCGGACCAAACTGGTAACCTGCCACCTGGACACATCTCTAGTATTTGAATCAACACTTAAAAATTCTAAAACTTGCTTTAAATAAACTGCAAAATATACCTTTCCTGGCGCTTTGTTTCTCCCCGTAACACAAAATTCCTAACGTAAATCCCATCGTTGTAAAATGGCACAGCGAGGACTTGGCACCGACCGCACGACAATACTTGACACACTGACCCTGCGCTGGAAATAGTTTACTAAGGGGCCGCGGTTTGACTGGGTGACTGACTGACTGAGTGTGTGTGTGTGTGTAAGTGTGTGTGCAGAATAATGAGGGTAGAATCACGTGGGCGGACTCATCAAAAAACTGAAGTCTGACGGGCAAAACTTGCACAAATATAATGTATAAAAACTCTGCCCCCAAGGACAAATGTGATGGCAAGTCCGTCTGGTTTACGTATTTGCTCACAGAATGGCTTTTGAATATTTATCGAGTAAGGCACCTGCTGCAAGTGTACCTAGCAATTTCCAGGGTGTAATAACAAAGAGAACTCGGATGGTAACTAAAGTTGCTGAAGAATATGTGTACAGTGTAGTCTGAGGTTTTTGATTCATCATAAAATATCACGGAGGATTAACGTGCCAGGTGTAAACCAAAAGGTGGAATGTGCAGGTCACAGATTTTTACTTTATGTCGATTTTCTCAGAGGGTAACTTTCTTTGCAGCAGAGATACACCTTTGACAAAAGTCGCAAGTTAAAAACCTTATAAGACAGCGCCGAGAGAAATGAAGCAACAGAGCTGCGTACAAACTGCAGACAATAAGTGAAGAAAATAGTTGTTTTTTTCCCCTCAAACATTCATTATTCTAAAGTTGAAACAAATGGTTCATATTGGTAGCAATAAATACTCATTTGGTTGTTAGCGTAGTTACTCACATAGGCACATATAGGTGACTGGAAGTGTATAAGACACTGTAGCCACAGGACAGGATTGAGTCAGGTGCCTAGCTCAGCCCAAGGTACTCTTGGAAACTCAAGCCCAAAATGAGCTCAGCTTTCACGTGGCTTCAGCCGGCCACCTACTCTGTAACTAGGCAAGGCCACGAAATCCTGCTCCGGTTGTGACGCTTGCAGAGTTTTTTCCAACTCGCACAGCGCGCTGAGTTCTGAAAAACTCTGCGGCTTGGAGTTATTCCTGTTCTGCGGCTTGCCAACATTAAATTGACGGGCGTGAAAACTCTTACTCCAGACCACCTCCTGGCGAGATTTCTAAAAAGGGGCGGTGGCAGTTGGTCGCTACAGCTTGCGTTGAGGAAGCTACAGCTCGAGTGGAACATCTCTACTCGAGCGGCAGAAAGAAGCAGGGCCCTCTAGCGCTGCATGTGGTGCTGTTCGCACTGATTTCACAGTGCGGGACAAATAACCTGCGCTAAAAACTAGCATGAGCACTACCACAGTATCACTTAGCACCACCACAGTATCACTCAGCAACACCACATCATCACTAAGGGCCAATAATGCATCACTCAGCAGCACCACAGCATCACTCAGCACCACCACAGCATCACTCAGCAGCAGCACCACAGCATCACTCAGCAGCAGCACCACAGCATCACTCAGCAGCACCACAGCATCACTCAGCACCACCACAGTATCACTCAGCAACACCACATCATCACTCAGGGCCAAGAATGCATCCCTCAGCACCACCACAGCGTCACTCAGCGCCACCACAGCGTCATCCAGCGAAACCACAGCATCACTCAGCGCAACCACAGCATCACTCAGCGCAACCACAGCATCACTCAGCGCAACCACAGCATCACTCAGCGTAACCACAGCATCACTCAGCGCAACCACAGCACCACCACAGCATCACTGGTTCAAATATGTTCTCTCAATGTTTCAAGCTTTATTACAAATGTCACAAAAAGATGTTAATATTTCACTTCTGGTTTTGGATTTTCGTCACAATAAAATACACTGAACATAATCTTCACAAAAGTTATTTACAAAAGTTTAAGCTATTGCCATTATATAAATTACAATACCTTTTATTTAAGTATTAATTATTAAAAAAAACATTGTTATTTGTAATAGCAATACATGTAAGTCACGTAAATACAACACATATCGCATTACAAATGCTACAGGTGTCACATTTGCGAAAGTTATAACTATTGGCATTGTAAATGACAAAGCTATTAATTTAGCTATTTTCAAAACCAACACATAAATAAAAAATGTGTCATTTACAATACCAATAGCTCAAACTTTCCAAATGCGAGACCTATTGCATTGCAAATGCTTGTTGTCTTTAGAATATGACGGCCCTGTTGCTGGCCTTTAGTGTGGCAGCAGAAGGTCTACTGCAGTACATACTCCGAAATCCTGTCTTACCCCAGAAGCGTCATGGGAGATGTCTGAGTCCAGCCTAATCCCAATCCTAGGTTCTCATTGAATTTCCCCAAATCCGTTTTAGTAGCATCCAAGAGCATTCAGTGCTTAGGAGCAAACATAGTCTTCAGCTTGGCAAATGCCTTTCCTTCTCCAGAGAGAAGGAAAAGGGGTGAATCATTTTATGAGAAATGAGACAATATCATCCTTGTGGGTCAAGGGGATTTTGAAATAACAGCAGTCCTAAAGAGGGGCCCCCAATACCAAGCTGCACATGTGTTCATTGCAGCCACATCTGGCTGACCACTGGGCAGAACTGATGGACCACCAGTCCAGACTCATCCCAGTGTGACCATATTTCGATCCATCTTTGTAATGATGGGCAAATACTCCATATGCTGCTCTGTCCGCCACTTGCAGTCAACACTAACTCCTCATAGTATGGGTGACAGGAACCCTGTGGAGTGCTCTCTTTTAGTGGTGTGATGCACAAGCAGAGATTTGCCTCTTGCCGCATTCAGTATCAATGACATCTTCTATTTAAAGAAACATGGGGACATCCACTCGTAGCTGTGCATGTCTTGTCTATCTTAATGAGCCTTAAAGTATTACATGTTCTTACTGGTCCTCCACATTGCTGATATCGCATACCAACACAGGACAGAATCACTAGGCATCCTCATTGAGTGAAAAAGTCTCCAAATGGTGCTGGAGCTGTTCTTCGAGGCATGGGTCTGTCAGCTATAGATGCCATTGTCACTCCTATGAACACTAAGGGCCATATGTATCAAGCTAAATAGCATTCGCAAAGGCCGAAATTCGCAGAATTTCGGCCTTTGCGAATGCTAATTAGCTAAATGGTATGTATGAAACATTTTCGCAGCAAAATAAGGAATCGCACATTTTGCTATTCTTTATTTTGCGATTGCACTTAAGGAATCGCAAAATTTGCGATTCCTTAAATGCAATGTATCAAAGAAATATTAATGCAAAAATGCCAATAAGGATTCGCAGATTACCACCAACTTCTAGTTGGTGGTAACTTGCGAATTCTTTTGAAAAAGTAATTTATTTAAAATTCAAAGGTGGCATATGACGCTCATACATGCCCTTAGGGCATGTATGTGCGCCATATGCACACACATGTCATTTTCAGGGGTGCAGCAGGGTGTTCTTGTGACACCCCTGCACCCTTGAAAATATTCGCAATTTGCGATTAGCAAATTGCTAATCGCAAATATCCCCTTCATTCCTATGGGCCTCCTGGCCCATAGAAATGAATGGGAAAATTGTGATTAGCAATTTGCTAATCGCAATTTAGGAATGTGAAGGAATCGCTAAAAATAAGCGATTTCCTACATACATACCGTTTTGCGATTTCTAAATAGCAATTCCTTAAAAATCGCTATTTAGGAATTGCTAAACGGTATGATGATACATATGGCCCTAAGTGCAGCAAGCAGGTGGGCCTACTAACCTAGGGAATGAGCAGATGTTGCATTGGATATGGCCTTTCTTTAGTGTCTTCCCTTAAGCTCCTCTGACTCGGCGGATTCCTTCAGAAGATGAGCCAGGATGGTCAATCATCCTAGTTGTCCTGCCTTGGCCTCACCAAGTTTGATTTTTGGACCTGCCCTCTGTGGTATAGAAGGACCACATCATCCCCTCGAGAGGAAAGACATTCTGACCTTGAAGGCGAAAGAATGTGCCAGTATTTCCTACCAGTATTGAGCATGTTAGCATTTGCACGCCTATGTGTTTCTTCAGAGACCTTGGAGTGGTAGTGGCTGCCATTAAGTACTGCACCAGAACTTAATCTAAGCATTTGCTTTTGCACACTCTTATTGTCCACTAGGAGGACATGTCTACTCACCGGTTTCTTGGATTGTGTTCTCTTTCTTATTTCACCTGGCTAAGCGCAGGTGTCGGAGGCAGATGTCGGAGGACCACCTGCAAGATTTGTGTTTTTTTTATTTCAAAAGTTTTTATTGAATTGAATAAGTTTCACATATACATTGTATTCAGTTTTTTTTTTTTTCCTGGGCAGCTTTACATGTATACTTGGCCCAGTGGTACCAAAGAGAGAGAGAGAGAAAGAAAGAAGAAAAGGAGAAGAGAAGAAAAAAAAAGGGGGGGGGAGGGTGAGGGGGGTGGCTTTATTGCATCAGATACTCGTCTAGGGCTACCCACATGTCCTCTTTGGCTGTGTGGTTCGCCGCCTTGTGTTTGGCGGTAATGTTGTCTGCCCCTCGAAGGAAAGTTACCCAGTTAAACCAGCGTTTGAAGGTGGCTTTGCTGGAATTCTTCCAGTACCCCAGAATGGTTTTTACAGCAGCCGCCAGGAGCATGTCGACTAAATCTCGTATTTCTTTGGATTGGAGTTGTGGCTCTAGGAATCAGGTGACTATCCCTGCTAGCCCTCGTTGTATCTGGCATCCCGTGATTGTGTCTATTAGGTTGTATACTTTACTCCAGAACGCTTTGACTTTGGGGCAATCGTATATCATGTGGGCTAGGTCCCCCCTTGCTTTTTGGCAGTTCCAGCACACGCTGCTGTCGCTCGCCCCAACTCTTTCTAGTTTCGCCGGTGTCCAGTGTAATCTGTGTAGTATCCAGTATTTTGTTTGTGCTAACTGTGGTGTGATCTTGTTTTTGGACGCTGATGTCCATAGTCTGGCCTTCTCCTCTTCATTTAGCGGTCTCTGGATGGTCTCTTCCCAGAAGGCTATTGTTTTGTCATTAAGAGTGGTGGTGCGTGGTGTGATTAGTTTGTAGATCTGCGCTGTTTGGTGACCTGTCGTGTTTAGGTTCTGTGCATACTGTATGATGGTTGGTTTGTGTTTGGAGAGGTTTGCTTTGGTGATGGCTGCTTTGATTCTTAGGAACTCGTAGAATTCCTTGTCTGGTAGGCTGGTTGTCTTTTGGAGTGTATTGTAGGTGAGTGGGTTGTTCCCTGCCTCTAGTTGAGCCGGCATTGTGATACCCCCTGCTGAGCCATTCTTTGCTGTCTAGCGTTTTGCCTTTGTATGTGATTTTGGTGTTGTACCATAATGATTCCCATTTGGTGCCTCTGATGCTTACTGGATGCAAACAAACTTAAGGCAAACTGGATAAGCGAGATGGCGTGCTCACCAGCAGTCAACAAAAAAGGAGGGGTGATCACTATTATAAGCAATAAAGGGAAATTCAAGATTCTGGGCAGTGTAGCAGATACGGAAGGCAGGAGACTAGTCACTAGCATCAAAAGAGGAGAAGAAACAATGCACATAGTAAACATCTACGGGCCGAATGCCACAAACAAAAAGTTCTGGGAGGAGGTAGAAAGCGAACTCAGCAAGATCCCACTGGGAGAACTACTGATAACGGCAGGGGACATGAACCAGGCGATGGATAATGCCATAGATAGGCACCCGCACTGGCCCAGCCACGCCACACAAGAACAGAACACACTCAAAAACCTATGCACCAAGCTCGCACTAGCAGACCCATGGAGACTACAACACCCCAGTGCCAGGGAATACACATTCTACTCAGCACCACACAACTCGTACAGTAGAATAGACTATATCCTCATGTCAAGCACACACACACACTTGACGGACAAAACGGAGATAGGGCCAATATCAATCTCGGACCATGCCCACATCTCCCTCTCCATAAGCGGGAAACACAATGACCTACCGAGCAGGGGATGGCGTCTCAATAGTGACATACTAGAGGACCCCGCCAACGCCGTCGAGATAGAAGAGGCAATCAAAGAATATCTCCTATTTAATGACACAAAAGATACAGAGGAGGGGACACTGTGGGACGCACTCAAGGCCACAATAAGGGGGAAACTCATAAGCATTAAGGCAAGAATGAACAAAAAGAGGAACAAAAATATTGGAGAACTGGAAGAACAGATAAAGGAACTAGAAAACAACCACATCACAAACATACAAGACAGGAATACACTTACAGCACTAACGAAGAAAAAGTACGAACTCAACAGATTATTAAGCGAAAGAGCCACAACATGGATAAACAAATACAAATCCATAAACTTATGCTCAGCCAACAAAGCTGGTAGGGCACTCGCAGGGTACCTAAAAGCCAAACAGAGACAGCACTCAGTTGCAGCAATCACCGACACAGACAACATAACGCACACAGGGAACAAACAAATCCTCGAAACCTTCAGGAGGTTTTACAAAGACCTATACACCGCAGACACAGCACTAAAGGCGGACGGAGGGGCGAGCCTTCTCGAGAAACTTGACCTACCCAAGCTAAGCAGCGAGCAAAGTGAGGCGCTAGACCAAAACATAACAAAAGCAGAGGTAGGGATGGCCATAGACGCACTAAAACCCAACAAAGCCCCAGGGCCGGACGGATTCACAGTGACTTTTTACAAAAAGTTCCAACCGCTGCTTAAAGACATACTAGTTAGAGTCTTCCAGACATGTGCAGAGAAAGGAAGCATGACAGACTCAATGGCAGAGGCAAACATTATTGTCTTCCCCAAAGAAGGAAAGGACCCCCAATTCCCACAAAATTACAGGCCAATCTCCTTAATAAACGTTGACTGCAAAATCTACGCTAAAGTAATGGCAGCAAGAATAAATACATACCTACCCGCCCTCATACACAAAACACAAGTGGGATACCTTAAAAACAGGCTCTCACAGGATAACACGAGACTGCTCTGCCACCTAATAAGTCGCACGGCGAACAGCACAGAGAAGGCTGTAATGATCGCACTAGACGCAGAAAAAGCCTTTGACAGGGTCTCGTGGCCTTTCCTAAACGAATGTATGCGCAAATTCGGATTTGGAGAAAGATACAGAGGAATGATAATGGCCCTATACAAAAAACCCCGAGCTCGAGTGGTGGTTAACTCAGCAACATCAGAAACACTCACCCTAAGTAGGGGGACGAGACAAGGCTGCCCCCTGTCACCAGGGTTATTCCTGCTGGCAATAGAGCCCCTTCTCCACATGATCAGAACAAACACGCAGATCACAGGTGTGCAAGTAGAAGGTCAAGCCTTCAAACTCGCGGCCTATGCGGACGATATCCTGATCACCACAAGCAACCCACGGGAGTCAATAGAGGCACTGGTACAAACAATAGAGGAATATGCACATGTCTCAGGGTATAAACTCAATAGGGATAAATCAGAATGCAAACCAATGAACTGCCATACCACCAGAGCAGTACTAGGCACGTCAGGCCTGGCGTGGCAAACAAAACCCCTAAAATATCTGGGACTCCTCTTTGGGAAGGACCTCAGATCAACACTAGAGCACAATGAGGAAGCAATGCTGAAAAAGATCAAGATGAAGCTAGACACATGGGGACCCAAATTCGTTAGCTGGTGGGGCAGAGTAGAGACGATCAAGATGATGATCACCCCAATGCTAAATTACTTGCTGTCCATGCTGCCACTATCACTAACGATAGACTTCCATAAACAAATTGACAAAGCCATTAACATGTTCCTATGGGGAGGTAAAAAACCTAGAATAAGTCTAGCAAAGCTCAGGCTAAAAAAAGAGCAAGGGGGACTGAACCTCACAAACTATAAGGCCTTCCAAACTGCATGCCTAGCCAAGCAGGGGCTACACTGGGTAGCACTAACACCAGAATACATGCCAGTATGGCTGGAGCTGGAAAGGGGCATCCTAGGAGGAGCAGACCCGATCATGGCCCTCACGGCAAATAGACACCCAGAGGCCAAAAACTCAATACTACGGAACACAAAAATAGCACTACTGAGATTAGATAAGATTTGTGTTTTGACCAGGCAAGACATCCCGCAGGCAGTTGGCACCCATTCCTTTCAGTAAAGCCGGTTAAGCTTTTGGTGGTCGAATAACATTTAGATTTAAGTGTGTTCAAGCACTTCGGCTGTGAATTCAACATGTTCAAGATGGGAGATTTTCAGCTAAATGTCACCTGCAGGAAAGTCAGGAGAAATTACAAGTAGCTTGAGGAAATAGAAACTGCACTGTGGACGAAAGTTAAATGTGCTCCTGTAATTCAGGCTCCCAAAACATGAAAAAGAGAGCAGAGAGCAAGAGGGTGCTTGATTTAAGGGGAAAGATGACCGTTCGTTCAATACAATTCTAATATTATTCCTCCTGTATTTCGTCATGCATTAGATTGCTTTTTTTTTTTAGAAGGGCAAACGGTCGCAGAAAAGGATGTGACTTCTTTTCTAATCTACTCTCACAGCACATCGTAGACGGGTGATAATAGGGTGCCCAGAAGAGACGTACAAAGGTGCATATAGAGGACAAATCAATAGGCCATACAAAACAAAATCACATTTTCTTTTCTGTCAAATTATAGTCAATCATCCGTCAAATTAATACCAGGAAGCAGTATCCGTTTGGTAGACGTAAAAAAATATTAGAGCTTTTAACTTTAAAACTACATTATGCAGCTATCAAGTAAAACAGCAAAACATTCCATTTACAGAACTGTAGAACTCATCTAATTTACGTGATTTGTAGAAAAAGTTCTTGAGCATTCAACTCTGATTTTTATAATGTTTTGTATTTCTTTGATTGATTTTGTTATCTAAGCTGTTAAATACATTACCTTAAAAAATGAAATACATTGTTGTGCCGTTAAACGTGGCTGGTCAATTAAGCTAGAAAGTGGATCTGTGGATTCATTTGGCATTCATTTAATGTATTTTAAAGCATACACGTTTTCTAGCATAAATCCGGACATCGAGGCAGAGTACAATGTCTCTATGTTATTTTTAATGACAAGTAAATACATCGTCATAGGTCACTCTCCTGGCAGTCTTCTTTGCAAGATCCTGGAGAAAAAGTATTGGCCTAATACGCAAGCAATGTACATCAAAGCTGACCTCAGCCCAAAATCAAACAAAGATTCTCATTCAGCAGTAGGGACAGGTCCGCAATTGATGTTGAGACAAAAATATCGTTCAGAAAAGGATCTTGCAAACTGTTTATTCATACTGCGTTGGCGCACAGGTACTAAATATAGTTACAATGAACCCTAACATGTATGAGAACAGATGGATCCTCTTCATTTAATAGCTAAGTGCAAAAGTCTCCTATAATATTATTATGCGAATCAGTTTTTAACCTCTACCCGCCCTCCATGATTATGACTTTTTTGGTCTAGCATTAGTGTAGACCAAGGCCCACAGTATTATATGCAGGGGTGGGGCAAATTATGCAACTTGTTTGAGTAAATTATGCGGCATAAAAGGGCAAATTGTTCGGCGTACTGCGGCGCTTTTTATGACAGTATTACTTCATTATTTTGTCATTCTTACACTAGTCTGGGCATTGATTGCACCTCATTAGTACCAGTTTAACACCCAGATAAATCAATAAGCAAAAGAAAGGTGACCTATCAACCTTTGCGCAAGGCCTTTCACTGAGTGGTAACACGTTGCTGTGCTTTTAGTAACTTTTGAATTGTTTGAGCCAGAATCAGATTATTATTTTGTCAAAATCAGCAGATTATGTGGCAGATGTGGCAAATTATAATTATGCAAACATTGCACAATTGCACAATTCCAGTGTCCCCGGTCTAGATTTTATTTTACCAAAATGATAGATGGTGTACTTATAGGGGCTTTCAGACAGTCCTCTTCTTCAGTTGTTCTGCTGTCATTCACTTTTTTTCTGCCACCCAATACAGCATGGAGCACAGGGCCAGCCCACTTCAGCCATTGTCAAATTTCACTGCAAGTGATGACATTCTACTCTTTCACATTCTGTTCATAAACACAAAGTAGTTTGCTAAGCTGCCAGTGACCACTAAGGCAAAGTGTGCTGTGTGAGGCCAAAAAATATTTCTGCTCTGGGTGAGTGTTTATTTTTTATATTGACGAGGGCCTTACAGATCCTTAAAAATAAAGTTTTACAAAACTCAGGACCAAAAAATCCCCATCACCTGCGGAGCCCCCCCAGGATTCCATAAAGCCTATTGTCATCTTCAACCTGCACATGGAATTGCTTGGACCTTTCGTCACACATAACAACACCAAGTTTCAACAGTATGCTGATACACAACCTTGAAATTCTCCACTGTTTTAGACATCCAATACCTCAAACACTGTCTGTACATCATCAAAAGCTGGATATCCAGCACTCTACCTGAAGCTCAATACAACCAATATATAATTCCTGTTACTTGCCAAGAAGAAACAAACAGTCCATACATGTCTAAGAGACATCAACTTTGATGGCTTTGAACCTCAACTTTCACCGAATGTCAGATCACTTGGATTCCCCCGGCACAGTATCCTCTCCCTAAAAACACATTGCTTAAAAAAACAAAGATGGCCTAGTACCAGTCTGTCTTCCAAAGAAAGTGAAACCATTACTTCCTGAAAGCCACTTCAGAACTGCTGTTCTAGCCCTCGTACTCTATGATCTGGGTGGCGGTAACGCCCTGCTCCATGGTCTCCCAGACTTCTCACTGGCACCTCCTTAAGAGCATCCTACATGCCACAGCACATTTCATCGAGGGTCTGAACAGCCCCCTGCTTATTTTCCAGACAAACTCACCATCTCTGGTGATACTCTGCACAAACGCAGCCAGGAGACCATCAGACTGCAAACTAAGTGTGAAAAAAAAAGAAAAAACAACGCAGCAGGCCTTCTCCATCTATGCACCCAGGATCTGCAACAACATCCCCATATCCATGAGGATCGCTTCTGTAATTTAGGAAAGGGTTGAAGATCCACTCTTTCAAGAACACAACATCACAAAGGAATAACCATCTACAAACCAGCTACCTCTCCTATTATTCATTGACTTTATTCTTGTCTTTGACCCTGTGCAGTTCTCCACTACCTTTTGGCTAGTTTTGCACTATAGAAATACCATGTACATATACATATATATACTTCTCCAATCCTGGTCACAAATTGATTAAACAGGCACCGACCCCGTGGGATGTTAGGCTCAAAGAAAGTTTTTATTCCAAGCGATACACCGCAGACGCGTTTCAGCGGAAAAGTCCGCCTTGCTCACTACATCTGGATTTACTTGATACATATATACCCATGAACATACAAAACCAGCATTGATGAAGCCAAAAAGACTGGTGCCAACGCTTCACCTGTTGAGTTTGCCAGTGCTTCTTTCCTCTATTGAGTAACTGGCCTGACATCCAGAGTTTTCCAATCACAGTGCTGTCCGCACTGACAAGATTGATTAGGTTTTCTATATATTTAATGTTGTATACGTTGCATCGGACAGACAGTTCATTATAAAACAGAAGAGCAATATCGCCAGTTGCCTCAGAGGCCAAAGTTGACAGTTAAGTAACCCTTTTTTTTTTAACATACTTTATTGAGGACCTTTACATCATATCCAGTGCATAGATTAATACAGAATGTCTTTTGTTCTTGAGGCAGCTACCAAAGATACATTGCATGAGTCAACTATCAAGTGTTGGTACAGTAATGAAATAAACAAACCCGACAACATCCCCTCCCTCCCTAACCCTCCCACCCCATATTCCTGGTCTGTCTATGTTAACGCTAATAGTAACCGAAGGGGGTCTAGCAAGGTATTTCCCGGGGGTCTATATTACCCTTAAATTACAGTATGTGGGCCGGGGTTCCGGAGCCTCAAGTCAGTTGGTTGTGGAACAGTAAATTATGGTGTTGTGATACATTGTGGGGATGATAGATGAAGTAGTTCGAATTCATGTAGCATGCATCCCATTCCATTAAAATGGGTTGTTTTCGTATTCCTTTCTCTTCCTCCCTCCGAAGGGCTACGCTCTCAGCTTTCCCCCACTGTATCATGTTGTCTTGCCTGCTGGATAACGTTGGGCACCTGGGAGACTTCCACCTCATGGTAAGGGCTCTTATTGCCAAAATGAGGGCCAAATCTACAAATCTCAGTTGTACCTTCTGTGTACTCGTATGTCTACGAAGGCCCAAGAGGCAGTCCAGGGCATCCTCTGAGACAGTAATGTGTGTGACCTCGCCTAAGGACTGACGAACGCCATTGCAGTTGTCCTGGAGGCGGGGACAGGACCACAGCATGTGAAGGAAGTCCGCCTCGTCCCTTTTACACCGGGGCAGCAATGGTGTGCTTCAGGGAACATACGGTGGATCCTTTTTGTGGTGAGATACGATCTGTGAAGGACCATTGCTTGTATGAATTTTAGTTTGGCGTTACGGGACACTCTTTTAGGGTGTTCAAGCGTGCACTTCCAGGCTTTATCTGTGATTTCTGTAGCAGAATCCTCAGACCATTTTGTTCTAAGGGATATAAGTGTGGTTGTGGCGTATGCTCGTATACCCGTATATAGCCATCTGACTAGGTGGCCCCCATTCCCCATATAATATAAGAGATGGAACAGGTTATGTTGCGTAGGTTCACTACTCTGTTGGAACCATGTGTTCCTAATGTAAGGAGAGACTGCAGCTTGTAATAGATATAAACGTGTGGGTGCACCTGTAGCCTGTAGAAAGGATATGTGATCAAGTAGAGCACCATTTCCGAAGAATGCCCCAACATCCTCCACTCCCGTCTCAACCCAGTAGCGGATCCTTGCCCTTGAGAGTCTGGCCTGTGGTGTGGGAATACCCAATAAGGGAATATTCATCGAGGATGGGGCCGCTGTAGAGGTATATGACAATGCCTTCTTCCAGCACAGTAGTGCCATCTTTAGTAGGGGAGGGCTATCCACAGGGATCTTAGCCTTAGGCAGGAGCAGGGAGTGTAATGCGCCCGCTCCAAATCCCTAGGTGAATAGCCAATTTCCTGTAGGTTTCTCCTGGCAGTCCAAAAAGATAACCATTGGAGCTGACTAGCGTAGTATTAGGCTCTGAAGTCGGGAACTCCCAGGCCTCCACCACAAGGTTCCAACTGGAGTTTCTGTAGACTCACTCTCCTATGGCCTGTCCCCCAGATGAGCTCCACTAATATAGAATTCAGTGTATTGAAAATAGACTGTGGGACGACAATAGGTAGGTTCACAAAATAATACAATAGGCGAGGGAGCATTACCAGCTTCGAGATGGCGAAATGCCCCATCACCGGTAAAGGCAGCGAGGTCCAAAAAGCCACACTGTCTCGAAGGGCCGTTATGGCCTTCACTAGGTTGCCATCAAGTTCATCTATCTGTGTTCTATAGGCTTGAATGCCCAAGTATTTAAAGGTGGTAGGGGCTACTGGCAAGATGTACACGCCAAACTGTAGTTCGTCTGGGTAGGGTATTTCCTGGAAGAAGTAGGCCACAGATTTTCTTGGGTTTATAGCTAGGCCCGAGACACGTTTGAACGTGGCAAAGATATCGGGAAGGGGAGCATTATTGGCAGGCAGATCATGTAAATATAGTAGTATGTCCTCTGCATAAATTGAGATCAGGTGGGTCGCGCCATCTATGGGAATCCCAAGATGGTCTGATGACCGTCTGAGTGCTATTGCCAGGGGCTCTAGTGCAAGAATGAACAATAGGGGAGACAGCGGACATCCTTGCCTGGTACCCCTGTGAATTGTATACTGGCGCGAAATATATCGGCCCGTACGGGCTCCAGATGTCGGGGAAGGATACAGTAGGCGCACCCATTTAAGGTATCTTGGAACCCATATCGCGGAAGTGTCACAAACATGAAATCCCAGGAGAGGGAGTCAAAGGCCTGTTGAAGGTCTAATGCCAAGCATCCCACGGACTGGTATGCGTGCGGGGCGGCCCTCATGACATAAAGTAGCCATCTCGGGTTAAGGGATGTGCTACGGTTCAGCAGGAACCCGCATTGATTCCTAAGTATGAGTGTATTAAGGTAGGGTTGAATGGGATTAGCAAGGACCTTGCTCTGTCGCCAGCAGGGAGAGGGGCCTATAATTAGACATATAAAGGCCGTAATGACCCGGTTTGGGTAGCGAGGTGAATAATGCTTGCATGGTGGATTGTGTTAGATGGCTGGCTTCTAGGGCGGCCCTATATACTGTCCCTAATGTGGGTACCAGGGCGTCTGAGTACGTATGATAGAATTCAATAGGCAATCCATCGAGCCCAGGCGTTTTATTACGATTCAGACCTTTGATTGCAGTTTGAATTTCCTGTTGGGTGATGGGGCCGTTTATTTCTTTTTGTACTGTATCTGGGAGTACAGGGAAGGTAAGATCCTGCAAAAACTCTGCAATTGAAGAGTTCTCATCTAGTGTGGGTGCAGCATAGAGAGTGCTAAGATGTGTGTAAAAGGCTACGTTTATCTCCCATTGCATGTGGGCCATACTTCCATCCGGTGTGCGAATTTGGGTTATTATCGGTGGGTCAGGCCTATCTCGCACTAGGCGGGCTAGCAATGTACCAGTTCTATCCGCTTCTGAGTGTTTTCACTGCATGAATGCCCTATGATCAATTATCCATAGAGTCTCTAGTATCTTAGCGTGGTCAATACGGGCACTCTGTAGTGCCTCTCTTTTATTCGGGTCCGTCACTGCCTCCTGTACTAGTGTGGTCATTTGTTGTTCGACTCTGAGCAAGCGTTGATGTGTCTCCTGCCGGGCTCCCACTATCTGTCCTATTGACGCCCCCGTACCACTACTTTTAGTGCATCCCATTCTATTAAGTTAGATGAGGCTGTGTTCCAATTTTCTGCTAAATAATTATTAATGGTGGTGGAGAGTGCTTTTCGAAATGGTGCATCCTCTAGTAATTGTGGGTGTAATTTCCAGGTGGGTACAGGGGTTGGTACATTAACCCAGGTAAGTGTGAGCTCTAGGGGATTGTGGTCCGAGAAGGTTTTTGCCAGGTATGTAGACTGACAGACCTAAGTGACAAGGGAATTGGAGCAGAGGAATCTATCGATCCTGGTATGGAAACTATGTACGGGGGAATAAAAAGAATACTCTTTATGAGTAGGGTGTAGATGTCTCCATGCATCAGAAAGCACCCAACCATCTGCCCAAGTATTAAATGTGTCAGCTAGCTTACGGACATTTGTACCGTGAAGGAGAGGGTGGGATCTATCTATGTTTGTGTCTAAAACGGCGTTCCAATCACCTCCCAACACCCATGGGATACCATCCCACTCAGCCAAAGCTGTACTCAATCGATGGAGAAATCGTTCCTGATCAAAGTTAGGGGCGTAAATACTGCCCAAAATCACCAAGGAGCCATCTAGTGTGCCTTTCAATAGGATGATCATCGATTCGGCATTCTAGTTCGATAAATGGGACCCCGTGGCTTAACCATATGGTCGTACCCCTAGCAAATGCCGAATAGTTAGTAGAGTAGATCTGCCATCGCCATTTTTTGCGTGTTTGTTGTGTTTCTGACTTTGTTAGATGGGATTCCTGCAGAAAGACTATATGGGCATTGCACCTATGGAGATAGGCGTGTATACGGTGCCTCTTCTGAATCGCCCCCATCCCTCGTACATTCCACATTATTAGGTTATAAGACCCTAAAGTGGCAGTGGTTCTAGGCATGCAATAATAGACTGAGTGGAGCTCCACATTAAATGGAGCCGATAGACAGTCATCGACCAGGAATCCCTTTCCCCTCTAACACTAACAAAACATGGCACAGCGCCCGAACTACGCTGGGCCCAACAACAATTTGCAACAATCATACATCAGATAACGGTGCGTATGCTCATAGGGGGGTCGATGCCACCAACCATGGTCGTGTAAGTAATCTAGTATAGGCTACAATCGGTATCCCGGCAAAGCAATGATAAGTTTGCAGGAGCACAGTAGCCGTCTGTCAGTACATTCTCTGCAGATAACCCAAACTCATTACATAATCATACAAATTAAAACATAGCTCTAGCATTAATGTTCAATACGTGAAAAAGGATATAATGAACGCTGGAAGGCGGGGTCTGCATCTTCTGCACAAGAGTTCAAAGTGCAGCGATTCCTGTGTTGTTCCATACCTATTGTGTGTCCATATCGTGCTTCAATGATCAATTATGTCATCCACTGTTCTGGGTGTGAATGTAGGGAACAGAGTAATACTATGCTCTGAGTCTGAATTTATGGTGCTATCCTCAGAGTCCGTGGGGATCTTGGTGGAGTCCTCTTGAAATGTCCCAGCAACAACAAGGTCCCCCTCCTGGTTGAGTTGCTGTTGTTCGCGAGATGGTCCAGCGCCGTCTTTGTTCTGATTGGGCTTCTGTGCCCGTTCTTAACCCAGCCTTTGTAGTTTGCCGGAGCCCTGTGAGGAGTTGTCCGAGCGGCTGACCAGGCTTGAACCAAGGCACATAACCTCGAGCCATTCCTCGGCCTCCGCCGGGCTTTTCAAGAAGTGTTTTTTTGTCATAAATGACTTTCAGTCGAGCTGGGTACAAAAGGGCGTATTTGAGTTGAGCTTTCTGGAGTTTCTTCTTCACAGCTTGATAGGACAATCTTTGTCTTTGAACCATGACGGTGTAATTGGGGTACAGCGAAATGTGATGGTTCTTGCACTGAATCAGTGCTTTTTCTCTTGCCTTTTGTAGCAGTATATCACGGTCCCTACAGTTCAAGATTTTTACTATTAGGGGGCGAGGTGGTGCGCCTGGCTTGGGCGCCCTGGTTGGTATTTTGTGGGCCCGCTGAACACAAAAGTAAGGAGAGAGACCCTACTGTGCTATATTGTCCCTGAACCAGGCTTCCATAAATTCTGCTGCCTTAGTGCCCTCGCTGCGTTCTGGCAGGCCAATGACGCAGATGTTGTTGCGTCTATTCTTACCCTGTGCATCTTCCACCCGGTCTAGCAGGCCCGTCACCTGTTTCTGTAGCTGTTGTAGGGTTGCGGTATTCGCTGTGATTCGGGGGTTCATGTCTTCGAGGGCTCGTCCGTGTTCTTTAACGGAATCAGCCAGTTTCCCGTGGTCCACCCTGAGTAAAGTAAGGCCTTTGGTGAGCTTGCCGATCTGCAGTTCAAGTGCCACCCTGGAATCACGGATTTCTTTAAGTATTAAATCCAACTTGACGGGTGTATCTTCGATAAGCTTCAGAGACGCAGCCCCCGCAAAGAAGGCCGACCGGAAAGCTCCGGCGCAGTGGAGGGGGCGCCTGCTCCTTGGTGTTCATCCAGCGTTTTTGCTATGACTCTGCCCATGTTGCGTGTCAACCTTGGTGAAGCGTATTATTCTCCGGTCGCTCGGGCTAGGTGGACAAAATGATGGAGGGGGGAGGAGGGCCTATTCCGCTCCACATTGGCCAGGCCCTGCAGTAAGTCACCAACAGGAAAATAACAGGGGGAATTGATGAGGCTCGATGTAACAGTTACCCGCGGGATCACGCTCGGGCGTCACCCCGGGAGTTCGTGATCGTGCACCATCGCCGGGCCTACATGGCAGGAGAAGGGCCAGATAACAGAGGAGGTCCCATGGAAAAACCAACAGAAGCGTCCGCCAGCTGAGGTTCTGGTGGGGGGATTCACATAGGGGACCTCACCGTACAAGACACCTCGAGGTAGGCCAGCGCAGTCCTCGGGGTTTGTGAGTCAGATATAGTCCATCAGAACCACGGGGGAGAAAACATGCGTGACGTGATGACCGGCTCTAGTCAGCTATGCCTCCCTGAGCAAATGCATATTCTTTTAGTGCGTCGTGTAGCCCATCTGGGCCGCTCTAGCCAGTCCTGAGGCACGGCGTCGAAAATGTGGAGCCCGGGCCGCTATGGGGCAATGCTGGTAGAGAGAGGGTCAGCAGTGCCCAGTCTTTAGCCCTGTGTAGTAGCGTCGCCCCTGGTGGGTGGGGAGGAGTCTGCGGCAGCTGGGGGTCGAGAGCGCCAGCAAGCCTCAGTCCTACTCCGACGTCAGCCGATCCAAGCCCGTAACTTCGAGCCACACCAGACATCAAGACGCATGGGGGCTAACGATGTGCCCGGTTATAGAGGCCAGAAAGGAGGATGATGCAACAGAATCAATGCAGGCGTACTAACGCGCCGAGCCGCCCGCGTCACACTCGAGCTCCCGGCCTCTGCCCGATCACAGCGGCGAGCAGGCCCGTCCTCCACACTTCACGGGATCACGGCTCCGGGGGTCAGAGAAGGTATCGGACCATGCAGGGGACCACAGTGCACAGGTGTCCTTGTCCTCGGTCGCCAGTAGACCGGGGATGGCGGTGCAGGATAAATAAATCCCCCCGAGGGTCCGGAGCTCTACCAAACCCTGACCGCCATCTTAGGCGGCTAGCCACGCCCTCACAGTTAAGACCTTAAATGGGATTCTGCAAACTGCAGCTATCAAGTCCGGGGTGGAAGGTCCAAATATTGGCATGTCCTTTTTTAGAATGTGTAGCAAGGTTCTAACTGCAATCCGCTTTGCAAATGTTCTTTGTGTCTGTGTATGTGTCTGAAAAGCGCAATTTTGCTTCAGAAAATGGCAGCTCAGTGAGCAGAATGCCTTTGCAACTTAATGACTTACAGAATTCTCAATAGGCCAGAGATTGCATCATGCTGGTAAATATAATTATTGTCTTTTGGTAACAATGCTGTCTGTTATTCTGGGCAAAGAAAACATTTCTCAGGCTGCAGGACAGGTTTTATCAATGATAAATACCCGCCTTCCTTTGTTAGCCCCTGTAAGGATGGGAATCCTTGAGGTGGTAACTATGGGCCAACTTCCCCCCTGCCATTGAAGTGTTTGGACCCAATGTAAGTCTGAAAGGATTGGAGTGTAAGAGGCAGTAGTTCTCATAGCATGCCTTCACTGGGGTACTTTTGATCTTAACCCATCACGGAGCACTAGCATGCTTACAAGTACTTCTTTGAGGATGTAAAGAACTAATTGTTCATGAAATCTTGCTGCAATTATGCTGCCTTGGGTAATATTTTGCGTATGAGTGTACCTGTTTACTTACAGTGGGGGATCAGCTGAATGGATCGGGTCAATGTAGCGTAATGATTATTTGTAGAGCAGCTCTTTGTAATTAAACCATAACTGTAAGGGCCAGTATAGCCATACCAAAGCCCGGTGGTTGTCTGTTATTTTCCCTACACAGCACACTAGCGTTGACAATAGATGCTTGCAAAATACCACAAGACATTTATCTTTAAGGTATACATCTGTTTTTATTTGTACTGTTATCTCTCTTTATGTAGTGCCTGCGTGGTTTAGAGCAGATTCCTCATAGGTTTACCATGAACTACAATATATTTTCAAAACTGTTAATATGATTGTGTTTGCATGAATTAGCGTTACCTATTTTATTCATTCAAAATATGATACTAAGGAGTGCTTTAGAAAAGGCCAACGTGAACTAGCTTTCTCAACTCTAGTCAGTCAAGAAGGTGGGAAGCATGCCTTTATTCTAAGGGTAAGACTGGTTACTCACTGCATTTTCCAGTTCCTATTGCTGTGGGAATTGTTTGTTTAGTTATCAAAATGAAATTTCATGGATGCTAAGTGTTTTTGGATCATTGTACGACTGTTCCAAAAACCCAAATGTTGTCCCTGGAAATCCTGAACAAAAAGGTAAGTCTGACACATTTTGAGATGCTAGTCCATGTTTTGAAGGCAGTCTAATCTGAAAGAAACACGTTAGTTATAGATTCCTTACCTTAGAATTACCCCAAGGCGTCAGACTGGATCTGGAAAGTTTTTCCGTCAGCAGTACCTCTGCGCGTCAGAAGGTGGTGTCGGTCAGCTCCGCGTCTGTCGTCGGCGTCATTGTCGCCGGGATGACGTCGCTGCAGCTACTTAGACGCCGCCGCCCCTGTGCGATGACGCCAGTTCTCTCTTTTTCCACGCCAGACAGCACAGATCCGGGAAGACTTCTTTTTTTGAGTCTCCAACTCCGAAAAGATGCACAAGGGATACCCGGTTTCAAGGCATGCGTTTCCTGTAACCGACTGATGTTGGTGTCGGATCCGCACCGCGTGTGCCTCTTTTGCCTGGAGCACGACCACAACCCCAAGTCGTGCTCCAACTGCCAGTCGATGACGGCGAAAGCTTTGCGGGAGCTGTCCCGAAAGCTGCTTTAACACTGGCAGTCGGCTCCATGCCGTCGGCTCCACGCCGTTCGAGGTCCGGTCGAGAGGGAGGTCGAGCAAACCGGTCGCGGACCCACCACCATTCCGGTTCGAAATCATCGAAGTCTTCGCATTCGGGGTCGGGTAAGTTGAAGCATTAGAAGAAGTCAAAGAAGCATTGTTTCTCTTCGACTTCTCCTCATCGATAGGCCGGGGGATGCGGGTGGTGCCCCTCGCGCAGCTCCGCGCACAGAGCGCGAACGGTTGACTCCGAGTTTCCCTCCCTTTCCGGGACCCGGAGCGAATCTCGCACAGCTTCGTACATTCTACGAGGCAATGCATGCCATCTCTGGGCAGACCGACCCGCCGGCGCGCCTTTGGACCCCGCAAACTCGGTTGGGGGGACTAGGTCTTCGCTGCCGGCGGCTCCGGCCCCGGCACTGCAGGCCCCCCTTGGATCCAGGCCTGGATCCAGGTCGGCACCGGTTGACCTCATTATGCCTCTACTGGCGCCGCTTCTGACGGCACCAGTACTGTGTTCGACGGCGGTCGGGCCCCCGGGCGGCGTCGACCCCGGCCTACATCCCAACATGGACATGGAGCCACCACAATGGCACCCAGAGGATGATGAGGAGGACTGGGAAGGGTCAGGTGACCCTTTGACTGACCAGTTGGACATTGAACAGGACTGGAAAGAGGAACTAGGGGATGCCAGTGGTTTGAATACCTCCCCTGACCTTGGCATGTTGTCTCCTCCTACCGTGGCTACGGAGGAGGCAGCGTCATTCACAATGGTGTTGCATAGCGCGGCCGAGGCTTTCAACCTTGAGCTTCCTACGGTGGTGGTCAGGACTGTCCTCCTGACTGAGGTGCTTCAACCAGCTGCAAGCTCTTCGGAGGCCCTGCTGCCATTTAATGAGGCCCTCACAGACGTCCTTCTGGGCACGTGGTCCACGCCCAACACGGGGGTTTTCGTGGGCAGAATGATTGCCCGGCGCCACAGCCCGGCTCCGGGAGACCCCACCTTCCTCTCCCAACATCCCACCCCAGAGAGCTTGGTAGTTCAAGCTTCCACTTCCAAGAGCGCCTTCCCTACCGCTCCACTGGAAAGTGTATCCAAGAAGCTGGACCTCCTTGGCAAGAAAATGTTCTCTTCCGCCAGCATAGGACTGAGGTCTGTAAACACTGCATGTCTCTTGGGCCGTTATTCGCTCTCAGTGTGGGATACGGTGGCGCAAGTCCTGCCTCAGTGTCCGAAGGAGGCCTTGGCAGTGCTCTCCCAGGCTGTTGCCGCCGGGAGGAATGCAGCAAAGTTTACGATACGTTGTGGGCTGGATACTGCCGAATCTCTGGGCAGGACCATTTCAACATCGGTATCGCTTCATCGCTACACCTGGATGAGGTCCACTGGCTTTTCAGGGGATTTCCAGAACACCTTGATGGACATGCCCTTTGATGGAAGTCGCCTTTTTGGCGACAAAGCTGACAACGCCCTAGAGCGCTTCAAGGACTCACGGGCCAAGTCCTTGGGCCTCCCCACCTGTCCGGCGTAGTCTGCTTTTCGCCCCTTTCATGGCTACGGAAGGGGTGCCCCGCTACGTCCAGCCCAGAGCCACAAACCGCAGCAAGTTACCCAATCTTCGCACAGCCGGGGACGTGGAAACAACCAGCGTGGTTCCGGGGCACAGTGGGCGGGCCAGTTCACCAACTCCCCCTCTGCAGCAGCCTCCAAACCCTCCTATTCCGACCTTTCAGGCCCATCAAAAGCCAGTGGGTGGCAGGATTTGCCATCACCTCCCCCACTGGTGCACCATTACGTCAGACAGGTGGGCTTTGCAAATAGTCCGAAGGGGCTCTTCCTTCCCCTTCGAGACTACTCTTTCAGCCATGCCACTGCATGCCCAAGGATCATATGGCTCTTCTCCAGCAGGAAGATACGGCTCTCTTGGCCAAGGGAGCCATCAAGCGTGTTCCTGTCCCAGAAGTGGGTTGTGGTTGTTACTCCCACTACTTTCTGGTCCCCAAGAAGGACAAGGGCCTGCGTTCTATCTTAGACCTCAGGGACGTCAATCCCTTCCTCCGGAATAAGTTCAAGATGTTGAAGCTTGCCCAGGTCTTGTCTGCCCTTGACCCGGAAGACTGGATAGTAGCGTTGGACATGCAGGACTCTTATTCTCACATCCCCTTCCTGCCGGCGGTTACCTATGTTTCACGGTAGGCCACGAGCATTTTCAGTTTACCTTTGCCCTTACCAGCACCCCTCGGTGTTCACGAAAGTGATGGTGGTGGTCGCAGCTCATCGGCGCAGATCAGGGGTTTCAGTCTTCCCCTATCTCGACAACTGGCTGTTGAAGGCGGGCTCGCCCCAGGCAGTCGTCTCCCACCTCCAGACTCCTACCGACCTCCTGCATTCGCTGGGGTTGTCCATCAATATGCCGAAGTCGCACCCGATTCCCTCTCAGAAGCTCCTCTTCATCGGAGCGGTTGTGGATACGACGTCTTTTCCGGTCTATACTCCTGAACAGCGAGTCTGGGATATTCAGGCTATGATTCCGATCTTTCCTCATCTATCACAGGTTTCGGTAAAAATTACCCTGAGGTTGCTGGGCCTCATGGCCTCCTGCATCCTGCTGGTCGATCATGCCAGGTGACATATGCGGGCTCTGCATTGAGACCTGAAGTTCCAGTGGATTCTGTCCGATTCTGAGGGCACTGCACAACAACTGCAGTGGTGGCTCATGAACCAGGATTGGGTCAATGGCAGATCCCTCTCCCTTCCCCAACCAGACCACATTGTGGTGATGGATGCATCACTTCAGGGATGGGGCGGCCACATGGGAGAGGTGGAGTTCTGTAGTAGGGGATCTCTGTGTATAGTCATAATCTAGTGAATAGTCCCGCCCATGTGCGTGGACCCCGGAGCAATCAAAAATAATCTCTTACAGTGTCAAAAAATGCAGAAATGCATAGACACTTAAGAGAGAATTTAAAGACAGATAATGCAGCCAAAAAGGCTACACTGTCCAGTACTTCAACTAGAAATTCCACCATAAAATCCACAAAACAGCAAAAGCCTGTACAGATTTCCATTGCTTTAACAGCAAACTCCCTCAGGAATGATAGAGAGAAGAACCTGGACAGACAAGCCCCATAGGCTGCCATTATGTGGCTTAAATAGGATACTGTGCCTTTAAGGAACCTTCCAGAACCTTCTCCCAGTATCCCAGAATGCATAGCAGGTCCAACTTAGTTTCAGTTCTTTTTTCCGGCTCCTGCAAGCAGGACCCTGGAGCATTGAGCTCTCCCTTTTAAGGGTTTTGTTGGTGTTTTTTACACTGATTTGGTTTTTCTCCTACTTTTAAAGTACTTTAGTGACTTTCTTCTTGGGTTTCTGCACTCTTTTTTGTCTATAATGCCAGCATTATTTGACAAATGCCCGGAGTGCTCCAGGAAGAAGGCCAAGTCAGACCCCCATGAGGTCTGTATTCTCTGCCTTCCCTCTTCTCACATCCCTGAGGATTGTGAAATCTGCAGAGGCTTTTCTGGAAGGACCCTGAAGGACAGATGGAAGATCAGACTTCAGGGACTTGAAGAAAGAAGATTGAAGGCTCGAGGTGGGTCTGGAGGGGCTTCTACTGCCCATGCTGAGGCCTCTGGGGGGCTCCCCAGGGGCAGGAAGTCCAGCCCGCGCCCAAGATCTCCGTCTGGGTCAGTTGCGATGACCACGACGTCGAGGGGAAGGTCCACGGCCAGTTCCCGGTCTCCCCAGGGCTCTGGGTTGAGAAAACGTCGCCCGTCGACGTCGAGGGACGTGTTCCGGCCGCCGTCGAAGCCGGTGTCGATCTCCTCGTCGTCGGCGTCGAGTGGCCGACATCGGAGGACCCGGCGTCTGCGCTCGCCGTCGAGGCGACACCGCCGTTCGCCGTCAAGAACATCGTCGTCGAGGGGATCCTCGTCGTCGAGGCCGCCGTCGAGACGGAAGAAGTCTCCGGCGCTGAAGACGTCGACGTCGAGACATTCAAAGAGATCGACGTCTAAACGTTCCAAGAGGTCGACGTCGAGACGATCCAAGAGGTCGACGCCGGCGGTTGTGAAGTCTGCGCCTTCCAGGCTCCTCAAGAAATACAGAGCTCCGGACTCGGACCCAGCCTTCTTGAGAAAGGACCCGGCGCCGGATTCGGTCATTGTGACGGCGGCCCGGAAGCTTCATGCCACCTCCCCTGCATCCACGGTGCCTCCGGACAAGGAGAGCCGCTGGATCGACTCTGCTGGGCGAAAAGCGTGTGGTACATCCTCCTCGTCAATGAAGGCTGCCAGTGACTCGGCGTTGTTGAGACGATACGACCGTGCACTGTGGGACTCAATGGAGCAGTTTGCGGACCTCGTTCCTCGAGACCGCAAAGAGGACTTCATGGAGAACGTCCAGGAGGGGATGCTGGTCTCTAACCAGGCCATTAGCGCCGCGGCGGATATCTCCTTGCTGTCTGCGCACGGATACTGCCACGGGATTAACCAGAGGCGCCATGCTTGGCTCCGGTTGACGTCTCTTAAGCCAGAAGCACAACAACGTGTGGCGAATCTCCCGTTTTCCGGAGATACCCTCTTCGGAAAACACGCGGATGACGAGATGGCCAGGATGAAGGCCGAGGCGGAGACCCTGACGGCGGTGGGCTTGGAGAAGCCCAAGGAGAAGAAACCCTACCGCCAGTTCCAACGGCGGTTCGGGTCGCAGGGTCGTGGAAGGGGGCAGTCTGCCGGACAACATCAGCAGCAGCAACAGCAGCAGCAGTACAGAAGGCCCTTCCAGAAACGCCAGGGGGGTAGAGGTAGACAGCAGTCCTCTACCGCTTCCAAGGGCCCGGCCGGGTCTCGACCCTGAGCACTTACTTCCCCCTCGTCCGTTACCCGCTCCGGTGGGGGGAAGCGTTAAATTTTTTCTGGCAGAGTGGAGAAAAATTACTCAGGACAAGTGGGTGCTGAATATTGTTTGCAATGGATACAGTCTGCGTTTCACCAGCCCTCCTCCATCGATTCCTCCCGTCAGCTCGCAGTATCAACGGCGCGAGCTTCAGGCGGAGGCAGACATTCTGCTAAGGAAAAGGGCGATAGAAGACGTACCTCTGTCTCAAAGAGGAAGAGGTCTTTACTCTCGGTTCTTTCTTGTCCGCAAGAAGGACAAAAACGAGTTCAGGCCCATTCTGGATTTGCGACAGGCAAACAAGTGGATTCGCAGAGAAAAGTTTTGCATGCTGTCGTTGCATCAGATCTACCCTCAGTTGCAACGAGGAGATTGGATGTGTGCCATAGATCTACAGGACGCATACTTCCACGTGCCCATTGCATGCAAACACAGGAAGTTTCTGCGCTTTCAAGTCGGCACCAATCACTATCAGTACACGGTGCTGCCCTTCGGGCTGAAGTCTGCACCCAGGACATTCTCGAAATGTATGGCAGTGGTAGCAGCACACCTGCGGAAGAACAAGGTGTTTGTCTACCCGTACCTGGACGATTGGTTGATCAAGGCCTCCTCCTTCTCTGAAGCTCAAGCACACTTCCAGAAGACGTGCGTTCTCTTGAACAAGCTGGGGTTGCACATCAACATGTCCAAGTCGGTCCCGATTCCGGTCCAGCGCATCCAGTACTTGGGAGCCTCCATCAATACGCTGTCAGCAAGCGTGTCTCCTTCGGAAGAGCGACGTTTATCACTCCTTCGGAAGGCTCAGGCTCTCATGTCTACTCCATCCACGACAGTGAGGACGGTGTCTTCTCTGCTGGGATCGATGGCCTCGTGTATCTTCCTGACGCCACATGCGCGGCTGCACATGAGACCGCTGCAGGAGTGCTTGGAGGATCAATGGGACCAGAGGAGAGGATCTTGGGACGACAAGATACGACTGTCTCTGCATGCTCTTCAGTCTCTGAAGTGGTGGTGCTCGAAGGAGAATCTCCTCAGAGGGATTCCCTTCCACAAGGACATTCCCACACAGACTATCGTGACGGATGCTTCTCTCCAGGGCTGGGGAGCGCACTCCGGAGACCTACAAATTCAAGGGACGTGGTCCCAGATGGAGTCCACGTACCACATCAATTTCCTGGAACTCAGGGCTGTGCACTTGGCACGGAAGGCTTTTCACCCGTCCTTTCAGACCAACTCTCTGCTTGTTCAGACCGACAACACGACAACGATGTATTACCTCAACAAGCAGGGGGGCTCGAGATCGCGCACTCTGTCGCAGGAGGCGCAGGCGATCTGGCACTGGCTTCTGGCTCGAGGACTGTCGATAACGGCCACCCATCTGCCAGGTGTGCAGAATGTTCAGGCAGACGAACTGAGCAGACTCATTCAGGAAAACCACGAATGGGTCATAAACGACGAAGTACTAGGAGAAGTCTTCGCAAGGTGGGGAACTCCAGACGTGGATCTATTCGCCACCGCCGAAAACAGCAAATGCCGAGGCTTCGCCTCCAGGTACTACCAGCCGGGGACGCTGGGGAACGCGTTATGAATCAACTGGTCGAACAGCTTTCTGTACGCTTTTCCACCAATTCCCCTGATTCCGGCGGTGCTCATCAAGCTGTCCCATTCCAGGGCGCGGATGATCCTGATTGCCCCGGAATGGCCCAGACAGTGGTGGTTCACGGACCTGCTTCACCGCTCTCTCCTTCCTCACATGAAGCTGCCGTGCAGGCCGGACCTTCTCACGAAGTTCGGGGGGCGGATGGTTCACCCCAACCTCTCGTCTTTGAGTTTGGCGGCATGGCTCCTGAAATAGTGCAATATGGCCATCTGAGTCTCCCAGAGGATTGTATGGACATACTGAAGGAGGCTAAGCGACCTTCCACTAGGACTTCTTATGCTTACAAGTGGAAGAGGTTTTGCATCTGGTGCAAGTCTAAGAACTATGACCCTACGACATGCAAGGAAGATGTCATCCTTCCATATCTACTACATCTGGCGCAGTCGGGCCTTAATGTCCATTCCATTAAGGTTCATCTGGCTGCTTTGACTGCCTACAGGAAAGGCCCTTCACAGACTTCCTTCTTCCAGATCCCTGTGATCAAAGATTTTTTGGAAGGCTTGAAGAAAGTGTTCCCTCCTGTCAGGCTTCCTTCGCCTTCGTGGGACTTGAATGTGGTGCTGTCCAGATTGATGAAGGAGCCTTTTGAACCCATTCATAAGGCTTCGTTGCAGCACCTGTCCTGGAAGGCGGCGTTCCTCGTGGCCATTACATCGGCCCGCAGGGTGAGTGAGATTCAGGCGTTGTGTTGCCAAGAACCTTATACTGTGTTTCATGCTGCTAAGGTTGTTATGCGTACTCACCTTAAATTTCTTCCCAAGGTTGTTTCTGATTTTCATATCAATCAGACTATCACTTTGCCTACGTTCTTTCAGAATCCGTCATCTCCAGCGGAAAGGTCTTTACATTCCCTGGATGTGAGGAGGGTGCTGAAGTTTTATCTTGATAAGACTAAAGATATTCGTAGGTCTGACCAATTGTTCATTAATTATGGCTCAGTCAGGACAGGTCTTGCTACCTCTAAACAGTCCATTTCTAGGTGGATTGTGTCCTGTATACAATTGTGTTACTGCAAAGCTAATAAGACCTTAGGGGGTAAACCTAAGGCTCATTCCACCAGAGGCAAAGCTGCCACGACAGCTATGCTTCGCAATGTTCCCTTTGCAGAGATCTGCAAGGCGGCCACTTGGAAGTCGGTCCATACCTTTGCTAAGCATTACTGCCTGGACACTGATGCCAGGGCAGACGCTCAGGTTGGGCAGGCTTCGCTGCGGAATTTGTTCGCACAATAGTGGCGTAATTTTCATATTCTCCACCGCCGCTTGATGTGGGGATGGGCTTGCCATTCTATTCACTAGATTATGACTATACACAGAGATCCCCTACTACAGAAGGAGTAGTTTCTGTCCTGTAACTCCAGTTCTGTAGTAGGGGTATCTCTGTTATAGTCATAAGCGCCCGCCCTCCCCCCCGGTGGAGATTTGTTCAGATACATAATGCTACAGGTCTGGCGTTTTTGCGCCTTCAAAAAGAACTGAAACTAAGTTGGACCTGCTATGCATTCTGGGATACTGGGAGAAGGTTCTGGAAGGTTCCTTAAAGGCACAGTATCCTATTTAAGCCACATAATGGCAGCCTATGGGGCTTGTCTGTCCAGGTTCTTCTCTCTATCATTCCTGAGGGAGTTTGCTGTTAAAGCAATGGAAATCTGTACAGGCTTTTGCTGTTTTGTGGATTTTATGGTGGAATTTCTAGTTGAAGTACTGGACAGTGTAGCCTTTTTGGCTGCATTATCTGTCTTTAAATTCTCTCTTAAGTGTCTATGCATTTCTGCATTTGTTGACACTGTAAGAGATTATTTTTGATTGCTCCGGGGTCCACGCACATGGGCGGGACTATTCACTAGATTATGACTATAACAGAGATACCCCTACTACAGAACTGGAGTTACAGGACAGAAACTACTCCATCAGATGCCTCTGGTCTCCGGCAGAGTCTGTGCTTCACATCAACCTTCTGGAGCTCCAGGCGATTCGTCTTGCACTTAAAGCATTCCTTCCATCTGTCCGGCAAAGAGCAGTGCAGGTGTTCACAGACAACAACACCGCCATGTGGTACTGCAACAAACAGGGTGGGGTGAGGTAATGGACCCTATGTCAGAAGGCCCTCTGCCTCTGGACATGGCTGGAACATCAGGGCATATCCCTGGTGGTTCAACACCTGGCAGAGCGGACGAACTCAGCTGCAGGTGCATGATGGATCACGAATGCTATCTTCACTCGGAGGTGGTGCAAGGTCTATTTCGACAGTGGGGAGAGCCTTGGTTAGATCTGTTTGCCACCGAAGAGAACGCGCAATGTCAGCAATTCTGCGTGTTGCTATGCAGCACTCACTCAGCGACGCTTTTCGTCGCGAGTGGAGTTGCGGTCTGTTGTACGCCTTTCAGCCTATACCACTACGGCCCAGAGTGCTGAAGAAGATCAGGCGCGACCGGGCCCACGTCATTCTTGTGGCTCCGGATTGGGCACGAAGAGGCTGGTATCCCGAGCTGCTCAACATGGCCATCGATCCTTCGATCAGACTGCCTCTTCGGGAGGATCTTCTTTCGCAGCAGCAGGGGACTGTCCTCCACCCGAACCTGTTGAGTCTCCACCTCCTTGCTTGAGATTGAGTGGCGGCAGTTGACGTCTTTCAACCTGCCTCCTGAAGTCTGTGTCGTGATCTTGGCAGCCAGGTGTCCCTCCACTAAGACGATATACCCCTGCCAGTGGAACCAATTTGTGGCAAGGTGCACAGCAAAGGCTGTGGATCCCCTTTCTGCCCCTCTTTCTGAAGTACTCTTGTTCCTTCTTTCTTTAGCCCAGCAGGGCTCTGCTCTGGGCACTAGCAAGGACTATCTTTCAGCCATCTCTGCCTTCCTTCGGCTGCCAGATCAGCCTTCTCTTTTCAAGGCCCCGGTAGTTAAACGTTTCTTAAAAGGCTTAACACATCTTTTTCCTCCAATCTCCTTCGTTATGCTTCAGTGGGACTTGAATCTTGTTCTTACCTATTTAATGTGCGCTCCCTTTGAGCCGCTTCATAACTGTCCTTTAAGACTCTTGACTCTTGAGACTGCTTTCCTGGTAGCCATCACTTCTGCTAGAAGGGTGAGTGAGCTCCAGGCCCTTTCTTCCAAACCTCCTTTCCTGTCTGTCATCCGGACAAGGGGGGTCTCAGGACCCGTCCATCCTTCCTTCCTAAGGTGGTCACTGCCTTCCACACCGGGCAGACCATCACTTTGCCTACCTTCTTTCCGCCTCCGCATCCTTAGAAGGAGGAAGAGAGCTCCACCGTCTGGACCCAAAACGTGCACTCTCCGTCTATATGGATTGCACAAAACATTTCTGGGTGGATGATCAACTTTTTGTTGTCTACGTGGGCGCAAAGAAGGGTTGTGTCGTACACAGATGCACCATTTCTCGATGGGTCATGGTGTGTATTAAGGCTTGTTACTCTCTGGCTAAAAAGGAGCCTCCAGTCGGGCTACACGCCCATTCCACCAGGTCGACAGCAGCCACTACTGCCTTGGAAAGAGGAGTTCCGCTGCATGACATCTGTCAGGCAGCCACGTGGGCATCGCTGCACACATTCGCTAAACACCTACTGCCTGGACAGCCAAGTCCGGAGAGACGGCTTCTTTGGCCGTTCTGTTCTCCAGGAATTTCTGGTGTGATCTTGGTTCACAGACCCACCACCGGGGTTGGTATTGCTGGCGTATCTATTTAAAGGTAAGGAATCTATAACTAATGTGTTCCTTTCAAATGCACAAGTTACTTATCTTCGGTAACGATATATCTGTAAGAAACATTAGTTAGTTATAGTTCTCCAGTATTGGGGTGTCTTTCATAGATTCACATGCCTGAATCATTCCCCGTCGTTGGAGTCCCATGGTACATAAAAAAGCAATAATATGCACATATTGACCAAAACACCTTGGTAATAACCAACCAGGAAGTAAAGTAGCCCTAAGCTACAAGAGCAGAAACTTCCACACTCATGACTATCCTAGTCATTTTGCATAGACCAAACTGCAGCCAATCAGGCGACAGCACCCATCAGAATGTTCTCCCCAGAGGCTCAGGCTCTCAGATTTTCTACCGCACGTCGTGTGAAGGGAGTCTCCCTGAGCTCTGCTCAGTACTTCACTTTTCTGACTGGATTTCTTCATCCAAGATGTCTTCTACTAAAAAATCTCTCTTCAGGCCTTGCGAATCCTGTGGAAAGCTTCGGCTTTTTAAAGAAGATCCTCACAAAAAGTGCATTTACTGCCTTTATCCTGATCATGAGGTGAGAGTGTGTAAAATCTGCAGGACCTTCCCTCAAAAAACCCTCACAGACAGGGAAGGACGCCTTCTTCTGTGGCCACAGAAGATTAAAGACCAGGACAACCCCCTTTCTGAAGTGGGAAGTGTGGCTTCAGGGTCATCTGTATCCTCAAGAAAGAAGATGGCTGAGGAAGATCTATCTTCCACTGGGGCTAAGGTGTTGAGAAAGACTCAGCCCTCCAAGGGCTCTAGTTTGCCTTCTGTAAAAAAGGCTCCTCCATCTTCTGGCTCTTCATCGGTATCGCCCCCTAAAAGGACTGGAAAGTCTTTGGCATCTAAGAGGCTTCCTGAGAAGGTTTTTCCTCAGAAGAAGAAGTCTATGCCGTCGACGGAGTCGTCGTCGGTTCCATCGTGGTCGATTATCATCGTCGACAGCACTTCAACGTCGGCAGTCACCTTCTCATCTCCTAAGCCTAAGATGATAATGTCGTTAGCCTCTTCGCCGTCGACACTGGTCTCTGTGGTGGTAAGACCTATCTCGTCGATGAAGGTAATGCCCTCCATCGTCGACGCTCCGTCGTCGATTACTAAAGGAAGTAAGATTCAGTCGATGAGAGCTCCGTTGACGAAGACTGGCCCGACGTCAACAACCCCACCGTCGACGAAGACTACCCCGTCGACGAGTGCCCCGTCGACGAAAACTGGTTCGACGTCGACGACCCCACCGTCGATGAAGGCTGCCTCGACGTCGACAGCATCATCGTCGACGAAGACTGCCTCGTCGACGAAGACATCGTCAACGAAGGATGCTTCGTCATCGAAAACATCGGCGACGAAGATTACACCAGCACTTCAGTTGACTGTCTCGTCAACACCATCTCCGTCGACGGCACCGTCTATGACAAAACCGTCAATGCCACGTTTATCGACGTGTACAGCACTACAAGTATGGTCTTCCACACCATCTACAACCTCGTTTGCCTAACCGATTTCATCATCTTCTCTGCTTGAGAGACGTGGTTCATCATTACAAACTCTATCACCACTTAAGTTGCCTGACCAATTGTTGGATTCAGATGAGGATGAAGAGCTATCAGATGTAGACGACAGATTCCGCACCGCTACTAATCCATCTGAATTACTTATTAAATATCAAGAGGAGGATCCAGAGGAGGAACAGTTCTCTGAATCTGTATGTCAAGCTCCTACCATGGTGCCCTCAGCACAATTGCTTTTGGCCCTTCTTAATAATTTACAATACAAGTTAGACGATTACTATCGTCGTTTTCCTCCATCAGAGTCGGTGGCATCTCTCCCATCCACTCCAAGGCCTCTATATCTGCGTTCAGATCTCCAAGACCACCTTCTCCAGCACCATCTCATCATTCTCAGGAAGCGAACACCACGGATGAGGATAGAGAGAAGGAGAGGTGGATGACAAATCTAGTCTGTCGGAGTGGGATGACTACCAAATTCAAACACCGTCACCTTCGGCTCCAGCTGCAGCTAATTCACCTCCAGTAGACATCGGAGGTTTCCATCTCCTCATGGAAAGAGCGACTAAGAGGTTCCTAATCCTGATGGAAACAAAAAAAGACGAGTGCTTTCTTTATGATTTTAAAGATCAGCCGCGAAGGCAAGTCAAAACTATTCCCATCATTGACTTCATATGGAACGAGGGTTTAAAAATTATGGCTACACCCAATTCCCTTCCGGCTGTTGTGCCCCGCTTAGACAAAAAGTACAAGGCACCGGACAATTCTCCTGCATGCCTAATAGGACAACCTAAGGCTGATTCGGGCCAGGAACCCCTCTTCACCTATTTCGGCTCCACCTGGCAGGCATTTGGACTCTATCGGGAACAAGGTCCCCACGATGGCAGCAACCACTGTAAGAGCTGCTAACTCCCTAGCGATATTAGGGAGATATCACAGCCAAATGGGGTCCGACATCTCCCCCTACGTCGACATGCTACCAGAACTGGCGAAAACTGAAGCAAAGTAAATATTGAGAGAAGGTGAACTGGCTTCAGCAGAGATGATCGACGCAGCAGTAGACGTAGCGTCTACAGGTTTTAGACAGCTAGCGGGTGCGGCTGTTTTGAGGAGACAGGGATGGCTAAAGTCCACATCGTTTCGCGAGGCGGTCCAGACCAAGATAGTCGACATGCCTTTTGATGGAGAGTTTTTTTTTGGCCAACATGTTGATGAGGCCCTACAGGCTATTAAAAAGGACACTGAAACGGCAAGATCTTTGGGCAGTCTGAAATTTCACAAGTCGTCCTTTCGAGGGGCCATTAAAGATAGACTCACTTGAGGAGAAAGCTCAAACACTACGAGAACCAGAATTCCATTAGGTTAGTTACGCCCACATGGGCGCGGACTCAGAATTGAAAAGTGTGCGAAAAAAGAGCTGTCTTTGCTTTTACGCATCACAAGCCATTGAAGAAGCGTACTTAGTTCCCGAAATGCGTCTGGCCGGGACTATTTGCTGATGTGGTAATTCTGCTTCTGCTAGCCTGCAAGTTATGCTCATTAAAAGATTGTATACTCAACTGCCAGATGCGCTTTCATTTGGGGCAAACCTTTCTTGTGGATATATATATATATATATATATATATATATATATATATATATATATATATATATATATATATATATATATATATATATATATATATATATATATATATATATATATATATATATATATATATAGTTTTTAGCCTTTTCACTGCAGTTTTAGTTTTGTTTAGTAGAACAACCAAATTGTTAACATTGTATAATGGAGCCTTTCGCGCTGCAATGTTGGATTAAAAATCATTTTGAAATGCAGTGTTAGAAACAAGATTACTGCGCACGCAGTGCAACTGCTGTGGCTGGAACAAAAAACCCTTAGCGTTGTAGGCTTGACAGAGAAGATATGACACTTGTGGAACATTCTGTAGTCGTTATCTGTTTAACCAACATTTCCTTCACTTGTTAAATAGCTCAGAACGGCAGAAACAAACATATTTAACTTTTACACTACTGTGATGCCCTGGTCGAATAAAGTCTGGTTTATTTTGAAATTGTAAACGAAATCTAGTACTATAGAAACATACATTATTTATGTTCAATTTAAACAATAATGCAAGCACAGTTGTCTGAATCTCATATCAGTCTCGCCAGTCATTTAACAAATATTCTACAGTACTACGTTTTCTGTGGTACAAAAGAGGCAAAAGAATATCGTCAAGCCATTTAGTGACTTATGATTTACTTTTTGAAATTCGTGCTGTATGCAACTATTGATGGTGAATGGGTGTGCTGGATCCAGGCTTGAGGTGAACTGGTAAAAAAAAAGGAACGTTCTTTGGAGCTTAGTTGATTGCGCAGGAAGGGGAAAAAGGGTGTTACAAATAAAGCTGGCAGAAAGAGTGTTGGTACAGGAGATTATGTGGTTCTTTCTGCAAATGGAGATCACCTATGATCTAGATTAGCAAGCGATTCCAAAACATTGTTCCAAGGGCAACCATTCTTTATCCTTGATTTTCTCAGAAGTGGTGATTAATTTTGCCTGACTGTATCCAGTGCCTGATTAGTTGGTGTCTTGAAAGTGTGTGATGAGACAGACCATGCCCTGAACCCAAATTACTTTATGAATACCGGAAATCAACCTGAAACATGTATATTGTTTACTGCAAGTTTCATTGCCAAATTGCTTCCAGTTGCTTAAAAGAGGGGTAATGTGATTGGTTAGAGTGGCTGACCCAGTTTTAGGAGTTGTAAGAAAGACAGCAGTTACAGTAACAATGGTTTTTGTCCTATGTGAATTGCCTAACACAGGGTTTACCAACCCGTGGGTCATGTCCCACTGGTGGGTTGTGGTCCAGTTTTAGGTGAGTTGTGAAAGCCCAAACAATAAATAAAGATGCTTTAAAGTCCTGCATTTATCTTGTTACTTTTGCTGCGCTTCAAAGATAGAGATCAAGTGGCAGATGTATCAAAGTTTTTTTTGTCGCAAACGCTGCAATTCGCAAGATAGCAGCGTTTGCGCCAAAAAAAAAACGGGATTTAGAATGTATCATGCAAAAGGCCTCGCAATATTAAGGAATCGCAAATTTTGCGATTCCTTAATATTGCGTAAGCATTTAAGAAATCGCAAATTGTGATTTCTTAAATGCAATGTATTAAGCATTTCAGTTTTGCGAATTTTGACTAAGAAATCGCAATTTACCACCAACTTGTAGTTGGTGGTAATTTGCGAATTCTTTTACAAATGCACTTTTTGCATTTTCTAAAGGTGCCATGTGACGCTCATACATGCCCTTAGGGCATGTATGTGCGCCGTATGCGCACACGTGTCGATTTCAGGGGTGCAGCAGGGTGTCCTTGTGACACCCCTGCACCCTTGAAATTATTCTCAATTTGCGATTAGCAAATTGCGAATTGCAAATTGAGAATCATTTCACATTCATTCCTATGGGCCTCCTGGCCCATAGAAATGAATGGGAAATTATTCCTTAATTGCGATTAGCAATTTGCTAATCGCATTTAAGGAATTCTAAGAAATCGCTAAAAAATAGCGAATTTCTACATATATACCATTTTGCAATTCTCAAATAGCGATTCCTTAAAAATCGCTATTTGAGAATCGCAAAAGGGTATCTTGATACATCTACCCCCAAATGTTGGACTATCTCTTCTAGAAAATTGCTGCTTTTTTAACTTTGGGATTGGCGTTTTTAAAATCCTCTCACCTAGCAGTCAGAGAAAGATAGGTAAAGTGAATGATGTGACAATCTTGCTAGGGTACAAGTAGTGTGAAAGGAAAGACTGTAGGATGTCATTTTTTTGTTACACACAACAACATGTAAATACCAGTAAATGAACTGTACACATTCAACAGTTAGGAAAGCAACATTTAAAAGCATATTTTGGGGGTAATTCTGAAGTGTGATGAAAACAGATTTTAATAGGATCAAAACAAATCAAGACACTTTACTTGGTGATGCACAAATTATAAATATTCACTGAAACACAATTTCCACACATAATCATTTGTCTGCAATTTTGTTTTATCAGTAAAACAGTATATCTCCAAATTTAGTGGCCATTTTAATAGAAAATGTGTGGTCTGTAAATGACAGTGCTCTACCATATGATGCTTTACTTACATTAACAAAACACCCGCCTCATGTCCATTGAAAATAGGTCGGTCTTGAAAGCTTGTTGTTCTAAAAATTGGTGTATGGTTCTAAAAGGTTTGGGAAGCACTGGCCTAAAGTATTTGTAGTTCTGAGAATACAGCAGTTACAGACATAGCTGTGAAGGCCGACAAAATTAAAATGCAACTGTAAATGGCGTACCAAGAGCTTAGCTGCACCCTTTACAGAATTACAAGGGGGCATCTGTAACAGAGATGGGGAAGCTTGGCTTCAGGAGCAAGTCTTTGCAATGATTGACTGTGAGGGGTGGTGGAGACTGAGCTAGAATTGGATGATGTTGGTTTTATATCAATATTTTATTGGCATTTTGTAAATTAAAACGGTTGCTTTTATGATAAGATGCAATAGTCGCATGCATATTATATAAAACATTTGATTCTGTGACATAGTATAGTTATTGTATATGTAGTATTAAACGAGGTCCTATAGCATACATTAAAACGGCATTGCAGGACCTAATGTGAGTGTATCTGAAACTATTACTATTGCTGACCAGAGACCTTAGTGTGTTTAAGTGGACATCCTCTTGCTCCCTATACACCTGTCCATCCCTCTTAACCATTCTTGGATGGCAGGGCAATAGGGGATGGCCACTACTTTGCTGTTTCCCTTCTAGTTAGTAAATATTCCATGACAGGTGGCGATCACATTCCTCTTTGGTAACACTCCTTTTCCATATTACCTAGTGTTACAATATAAGGGGAGGCTTCTGTCGGCTTGTCAATATATTAGTCGATCTACGTGCATTTTTTACTAGTAGCGTTGAATGCTAGTGCTTCCATAAGTGACAAGGAAGAAATCTCTGTTTATGATGGTGACAGGAGAGACAGTCTGGGGAAGCTCCTAGACCCATTCTCCAAAGGTAGATGGGTGATTAATAACCTCTAGGGAAGTATTTAAATTGGACCAGGTGTAGTTTCACATGGATGTCCAGTTTTCAGGAGGCTATCATAGCTTCCATCCCTTAAGTTTCATTCACCCGACCAAGGCCAACCTCCCAACGCTTTCTGAGTTTGCCAACTTGTCTGAGGCTTTTTAGACCAGTGTGCAAAATACTTGTAATATACCTCTGGACTCAGTTGGCTCTTCACTAGTTTGGCATCCAGTGGACTGAGCTTCAATAATGTCAGCAAGTCTGGCTTATGAGATTCTAGTGCACATTGTAGTCGGAGATACTTGTAGAACTGGAATTTGTGTAAGCAGAATTTTGCACTTGAACAAGAAAGATTGCATGCGATCCTGCTCCCAGACATTGAGATGCATATTTGATCACATTACCTAAAGCCTGCCACGCTCGCCATGTGTTTCAATTATTTGCCACAACACAAAGTGGTCTTGCGGGTGAATGTTTGATCTCAGCCTATCCAATTCACATTTTGTGTCTAATAATAGATATTTTCTGTCTATAAGCCATATTATGGTGCCTACATCTCCAAGTAGTACTTTCTCTTTCTAACAGACCATGATCTGGTGCCGTTACAGCCAGATAACCATTCACCTTCCTCAGGACGCCGATAAGTATTGTAAGCTTTATTCAGAGCTTAATGGAGCGGGAAAAGGGTGGCAAACCTCAACAAAGCAGATACCAGTGAACGGTGAAACTCCCAGTTCTCAACAAATATCTATCCTCCTAAAGTTCAGAAAACACATGGCAGCACAAAATGTCTTCTTCAAGTAAAAGTTGTTCTCAGTAGTTTATATCCGAAGAGAAATTGATTCCTTTGTACTTGAAGAATACCTTTACAGTCGCTCTGCCTTGTATTATTTGCCATTGGATTTAAATGTTGTATGCCCTCCTGCATCTTACAGTTTGTGTATTGATTGGAGCTCCGAGAGTGGATATCTAGTAGGCCAAGTGGCAGAAAACAGGCAGCATAAAAAAGCATAAGCCAGCCTATGTCTGCGAAGGGCATGAAGATATATTCAATAAGTAAGTTGACCTGGTGCAGTAGTGAGAAATAAGTATAATATTTAGGTTGAGGATTCCAAGAGCGCCTTTATAAAGAAGACAACCAGTTCATTTAATTTGGTGGCAGGAGGGATGTGGGGTGCGCAAGTGCTAACATACATCCATGGTTATCCATTTGCATGCCTAACACTCTTGCATAGCACCCTTTTTTCCTGAGAAGTTTTTAGTGAGTCTAAATAGAAGATTTTTTTTCTAAACAAAATTGTCATCCCATGTTAGCCCCTATATGAAAAGCTTAGGATACCCATATCACCCTAGGAAAGCACAGTTGGCATCTATGATGTCAGTCTTCGGGAGCATCAAGGTAGCAAGGGAAAGTCTCTTTTCAAACTGAAAGACCACACCTTGTATAAGCCTATTGTGAAGACCATTCATTTTTAAGGACAGGAGCGTGAATCTGTGGTGGTCATCTGTTGCTTTTATCTCCAAATTCATGTAGGGGTCGCATCTGAGCCGAAATGAATGCCAATCAAACGAATCCAATACATTTAACAGTGCAAATGGGTGGTTATCCCACACCCCCAATTTTCCTCCACCCTGCACTTCTAACCCAGAATCATCTTTCACCTAAACTCAGGTCCGATACCAAGGTTGATTAGAACATTATAAAGAAAAATTAAACGAAAGCGGTGCTCTAAACTGTGTATTCAATAAGCTCATCATCTTGTTGGCAGTAATTTTGAGACAAACTAGGTAAATGTCCAATCTCCACCTTTCACTGTTTATATGAGTGATAATTTTAAGGTGGACTATATGGGAGAGATGTGTGAAGATATCAGCCATTTATCACAATATGTGGAGTTGCAGCAAGTTGGGTGCCAACGATAGGGAAGGGTGGACAAACAGTGTGACCTCTGGTGTCCACATGGTGTCTTGTACTGAGACCCATGCCCAGCTACACTCTTAGGTGATCCTCAAACCACCCATCGTCTAGTCTAAACACTCCCATAAAATTGAGGAATACATTACTAAACATAACGGTACCTGTTCTGCCAGTAAGATGCAGAAAGGATGGTGCACTATATTTGACCAATTGCAGAACCTTTCGTGGACAGCCCAGGTAGGGATGAGGAGCGAGACCTAATTCCCAACCAACCCCTCCCACCTCCCCCTCCACTCATTACTGTTTCCCATTACTCTTATAACATTACTGGCCAATACATCCATCAGCATATATATATTTTTTAACACTTTATTTTTGAGTTTTGAAACTTAGCATAAATATACAGTGATGCATCATCAATAGTCAAAAGAGAATGGTACAGTTGTCAAAGCATGATTTGAATAACAACAATGAAAACCGAGACATATCAATGCATACCATGTCTGAAGTACATGTCATGCCATGGCAAAACAAGAAATAAGAAAAGAGTAGCGAACCGAAGTCTGTCCAGATACCGAAGCACCAGAGTTAGAATAGACGTAGAGTCTGCACACTCAGTAAGAAACCCCATGTTTATTGGGTGAAATCAGGCATTGAGAGGGTTTGTAGGTAATTTTTCAGAGGTTGCTGAATATCTATAGGGCAGGAAGTGGGGGCTGCATATAATTCACTAGTTGTGTCGCAGTGGATAGGCTGTATATCCATGCATCTACCATAGGTGGGTGCTTACCTCCCCAATGGATGGCAACCTCTCGCTTGGCTAAAAGTAAGGCAATGGCAGTGTACCTTCACACTGACTTAGTGAAGTCATGGACATAACCCAATAAAGCGAGTAAGGGTCAAACGCAAACTGGGTCATCAGTGCAAGTCTAGGGAATACCTCCCTTTGGAATATTGCTACCTTAGGACACGTCCAGGCCATATGGGCAAAATATGCACTCTCAATGTGGCATTCTATGCATTCTGGCGTGTGAGTGGAATCAATGCAGGCCAGCAATGCAGGTGTAGCATATTCTCTGTGCAAGAACTTAAAATAAAGCAACTTGTGACAGTGGTTAAGAGAGACTAGGCGTGTTTGCATGCAACAAGTAGCCCATACCTTGTTTCTTAGAGAGTACCCTGAGTCCGTCTCCCATGCTAGTCTGAGTCTGGAGTCGTGGATTGGCAGGAGGTGCAGGCAGGAGTGGTATAGTTTAGAATTGAGCCGGTCCCCTTCCAAAGCATTGATCCCCAATGACAATAGGGTGAATTCAGTGGGAGAGGAAGGGATCTCCCTCCGCGCACTCTGGAGTCATCAAAACACGAAATGGTCCATAAGGGAAGCGTCCAGAAAGATGGAATTAGCCATACAAGATAAAACATGCCCATCCAGGAATACGTCCTCAAAGTGTAAGCCGTTAATGTGTGCTATATCAACCGTTCCCTAGTTCTGGAAATCCATGGTTTGTCTGTCAGGGGGATCGCAGGGGAATAAAGGACTCAACCAACAAGCATTAGAATGAGCCGCCTCCAAGCCCAACAGGTTTTGGACAAGGTCTGTATGTCTTCTGGATGTAGTGGAAGTCTCACTGGTAAGAGTGCTTCCAGTGGCGTTGGCGCTGCAAGGTCATCTTCTAGTTTGTAGTATGGTATGTGAGCATCAGGATGGTACCAGTGTCTGGCATATTGATACTCTGCAACCATATAGTAAAGATGTAAATGGGGAACCCCAAAGCCCCTGTGCTCATAAGGGAGCACCAGAGTGCTCCAGCAAATACAAGGCTGTTTTCCTGCCCACACAAGCTGGGTCAGCACAGTCCACAGAATCACAAAAAACAAGTTAGTGAGGGGTATTGGAATGTTTTCAAAAAATACAAAAATCAGGGGTGAACTACTATTTTATAATGGCAATTCGTCCTGTGATTGATAGTGGGAGGCAGATCCAGCGTTCCACTTGCGAAGTTAGCCTTTCTACTGCCGGGCCATTGTTCAGGCTTATAACCTGTTCCTTATCTCGGTGAATATGAATGCCTAAGTAGCAAACTGAACCTTCACAGCACTTCAGGGTAAAGTTGCAATGTACCCGAGTAGTTACGTCAGTTAAGGGTAATAGTACCGACCAAATCCAATTGATATGGAGGACAGACAAGGCCCCAAATCAGATTAATTCCTGAAGTATTGAAGCTAGATTGTCTGTAGGGTGATATACAAATAATATATGGTCCGCATAAAGTGAAGAAGCCACTATTACAAGTATGATAAGTAAGACCAGGAGTGGGCCATGCTCAAACAGCAAACCTCTGTGTAGGTGTTTAGCCTTTAGATGTGGTACTATTGGGTCCATCACTACTATGAAATGAAAAGAAGAGACAAAAGAGGGCAACTCTGCAGTGTCCCCTGCACGAATCAGAATGAGGACGAAAGTGTACCATTCACCCTAATCTGAGCAGTTTGGAGTGAGTACAGAAATGTCACAAGAGATGAAAAACTATGATGGAACCCCTTTTTATTAAGTACGGCATGCAGAAAAAGCCAATCCAAAGAGTTGAAGCCTTTTTCTGCATCCAAGAGGGTGACCGCGGCTAGCAATGTAGGAGATATCCTGTTGAGAACAACAAAGACAGTGTGCAGATTTGGAGACTTTGAGCGATATGAAATAAAGCCTGTGTGGGCCGTAGAGATAATTTGATCTGTTCAGAGCGCAAGGCTGGTCGATAGTAGCTTAGCTAATGTTTTATTATTAAAATGTAATTGAGATAGTCGGTTAGTAGGAGCTGCAATGGTGTGGTTCTTTACCTGGTTTTAAGAGTAGGGTGATCACTTCATCTCGCAGCGTGAGTAACAGAACCCCACTCTCCAGGTCCCCCGATTAGAGTACAAGAAGGATGCAAGGCTAAGAGGTGCTTGTAAGCCTTGTAGAAGGTGCCATACTTTGCCAGGGGCCTTGGAGTCGTCCATGGAGTCAATTCCTTGAAGGATCTCCCTAGCGGTAAAGGTTTAACTGAGAAACTGTTGGTGTGCAGTGTAAACCACACAGAGGAAATCTCGCTCAGGTAGGCTGTACGTTCAGTGACATTATCGTCCAGGCATGTGGTGTACAGATTGACGTATTAATAAAGGAGCTTGAGCTCTACATCAACCGTGCCAAAAGACAGGTGCCATCCTCCCGGTGGAGTTCAGAGATGTAGGACGTGCCTCCAGGGGGGTACAGGAGTCTTGTGGCAGCTCTCCCTCACTATAACAATGGGCCCTAGCATATTTCTCCAAGTATGAAAGCCTCAAGCTCTGCAGTGTCTCTAAACTCAGCCATCAAGCGGCGCGTCAGGGCAGTTGGGCTTCCACGACCTTCCAAGCACTTATGTGGCTCAGGTAGTTCCACCTCAGTGCTGGTCAGCATTCTATGCAGATCGCGCAGTATGCCAGCATGGTTAGAAATCGATATATGCATAGGAGTCCCAGACCGGACACAGAATTATTTATGAACATTTTTTTTTTACAATGTTGATAGAAATTCAATCCAAACAATGAACATGTACAGTGTTTTTATTTTCACTGCACACTTATTACCATTCAATGATTAGTAGATATGCATCAAAGCAATTGTATATACAAAATTCAATACGCCCACATAAGGAAGGGAAAGGGGTGCAAGGAAGAATTTAAGATAGTTGTACATCACTATTCATAAATTACTCATATACATACAGATTCACGAATACAGTTGATAAATGCTGATTGGTCCCCACAAGAGAGGCCAAACAAAGAATGAGCATAAATCAGAACAATTTCATAGCAAACAGACTCCTAATCAGCTGTATAAATCATGCTATTGTTAGGAGTTGATGGTGTAGATAGCAGTCTACGTTTCGACCCAGAAGTTGTAGGATAGTAGATCCTTACTGCACGGGTCTTCGTCAGGACGTGATGAGGGGGGTAGGGCAGGGGCCGATTCCTAGATTTAATGAAACGGAAACTAATTACTCAAACCGGTCTCCTTAGAGTCCCGAAAAACATAGCGGAAAACCGCCCGTTGTATTAAATTGAATTTAACTAAAAGGATTTGACTAAAAAGGACTAAAAAGGACAAAGGGAAAAGAGGATTATACTGGGAGTGAGCCGCATGGTGCTCGCAAAACATTACTAAGGTTACCTGTTGAATTGACGGGGCGAGTGTTGTCGAATGCGGCCAGAAAAACGTGGTCCGTGGACAATCTATATAAGTAAGAGAGTCTGATGTAATTCATACACAGAATTATGAAGGACCAGCACAAATGTTGTTCAGTAAGTGACCGTTAAAAGGTAAATTACCTGTGGCATTGAATGGTTGGTTGAAAGGTGGGTAATAACTCCGCTATCTGTATCTAAAGGACCGGGAAGAAATAATAATAATGGGGGCCAGTCATTTATTTGGACTTGGAATTATGAAGAAATACTGCTTCTACACAGGATTATCATAAAGCATTACCGAGGCTTACCTCCTCATTCAAGATAGCGGGATTAAAGGGAAAGAAACTTATCGATCGTCCTCCAATCCTCCGCCATGTTGGAAGGGGTGTGAGCATACAAGGCTCAAAAGCGGAGCGATCCGTTGTCATTATCTGTAATTTTGGAGAGTAAGAGGCCGGTCATTAAAGGGGACACATGTGCGGTGAAATCAAACACGCCCGCACATACCGCCTGGTAGGAAACTCACCCGAAGGGATCAGGATTGTGGTTTTACGGAGGGTTTAGGCTGGCGTCTCAGCGCGTCTCCTGTAACCAGGAAGTGCTGCCACGAGTAACACGAAGAGTTTACAAACCTCGGTGGCTGTAAGTGAAGAAAGACTACAGTTGCTGTGGTTGCTAGGTAACACAATGTCTCGCGGGATGGAATTGTAGTAGGATTTTTTGGGCTAAATTTCTAAAAAGGGGTACGTGATGCATCTATTTGTAATATATAAATTATTTCTCAGCAAATGGGCCAAAGTAGCAAAACCATAATCATTATAAAGCGCGAACCTACCGAACAGGGCGGTCAAGGCGCATGATAACTAAAGATATGAAGGTTCATTTCTCACATGAAAAACATCACAAACGTTTGAGGACATAACAATGGCAGTAAATAATCGTGCCGGCTAAATTTGCGTGAACCTACCACATGGTGGTTAGACGCACAATAACCACGGACTATTAGACACTCAAAGGGTTGCCAGTTGAGCAAAACTGCTCTCAGATTCATTCAAACCCATGCGTACAGAATCAAAAAATTGGATCCATTTGATCTCCCTGACATTTAGGATGGGTTCTATACTACCCCCCCTAGGACCCAGTTTAACCTGTTCCACTACAATCCACTTGAGGCTTTCAGGAGAGTGATTCTTTTCATTACAATGATCAACAAGGGGCGCTCCTTGGACCTTACACCTTACACGGCTGCAGTGTTGGAAAAAACGCACCTTTGCACGTTGCTGTGTTTGTCCGACATAGATTAAATCACAGGGACATGTTATACAGTACACCACATTGGTGGAATTGCAGTTTGTGTGTGATTTAAGCGGAACACGTTGTTGCTTGTAAGCAAATTCTTTGGTTTGAATCGTCGCTGGACAGGCCTTGCAGGAACCACATCGGTAGTGATGGGGGCGGCATTTGCCCCAGACTTGGCCATAATCTTTATGTCCATGTATGAAGATATGTTCGTACTCAATGATGTCAATCCTTTCAGATCAAAGATACACATGTGGATGAGGTATATTGACGACATCATTTTAATCTGGGCAGGAACTGAAGATGAAATCACCAATTTTTTCGCTTGGCTCAATGGTAGGTCACCAGATATACAATTTACCATCCAATTTGATAAAAAATCTATTGATTTTTTGGACCTTACTATTTTTGTAGAGGATCAGATCCTTCACACAACCCTATTCAGGAAGCCGGCGGAGAGGAACTCCCTACTCCTGTATTCCAGTCATCACCCGAGAGGCCTTCGGGACAACTTGCCTTTCGGCCAATTTCTACGAATTTGCCGCAATTGTAGCAAAAAAGAGGACTATATGGAGCAATCAGCAATACTCATGGACCGACTACTGGAACGTGGATACCCGAGACGTTTGACCAAGAGAGCCAGAAAGAGAGCGTGGTTCAATCCCCGAGAAGTTTTACTGCAACCCAGTGAGCAATCTAGCAGCAATGAACAACGCCTTATCTGCGTAACCACTTTTTCAACTAAAAGTAATGTGATAAAAAAAACTATTAACAAATATTGGAATTTGATCTCCGAGGACCTTGATACCAATTGCTACCTCTTCATTCCTTTAAGAAGGCAAAGAATATCCGGGATCACTTGGTGTGCTCATTCCTTAACACCAAAAATGAACCATCTATCACTTCTATGTGGAATCTACCTCCCATCGTGGGTCACTGCCGATGTGGTTCCTGCAAGGCCTGTCCAGCGACGATTCAAACCAAAGAATTTGCTTACAAGCAACAACGTGTTCCGCTTAAATCACACACAAACTGCAATTCCACCAATGTGGTGTACTGTATAACATGTCCCTGTGATTTAATCTATGTCGGACAAACACAGCAACGTGCAAAGGTGCGTTTTTTCCAACACTGCAGCCGTGTAAGGTGTAAGGTCCAAGGAGCGCCCCTTGTTGATCATTGTAATGAAAAGAATCACTCTCCTGAAAGCCTCAAGTGGATTGTAGTGGAACAGGTTAAACTGGGTCCTAGGGAGGGTAGTATAGAACCCATCCTAAATGTCAGGGAGATCAAATGGATCAAATTTTTTGATTCTGTACACATGGGTTTGAATGAATCTGAGAGCAGTTTTGCTCAACTGGCAACCCTTTGAGTGTCTAATAGTCCGTGGTTATTGTGCGTCTAACCACCATGTGGTAGGTTCACGCAAATTTAGCCGGCACGATTATTTACTGCCATTGTTATGTCCTCAAACGTTTGTGATGTTTTTCATGTGAGAAATGAACCTTCATATCTTTAGTTATCATGCGCCTTGACCGCCCTGTTCGGTAGGTTCGCGCTTTATAATGATTATGGTTTTGCTACTTTGGCCCATTTGCTGAGAAATAATTTATATATTACAAATAGATGCATCACGTACCCCTTTTTAGAAATTTAGCCCAAAAAATCCTACAACAATTCCATCCCGCGAGACATTGTGTTACCTAGCAACCACAGCAACTGTAGTCTTTCTTCACTTACAGCCACCGAGGTTTGTAAACTCTTCGTGTTACTCGTGGCAGCACTTCCTGGTTACAGGAGACGCGCTGAGACGCCAGCCTGAACCCTCCGTAAAACCACAATCCTGATCCCTTCGGGTGAGTTTCCTACCAGGCGGTATGTGCGGGCGTGTTTGATTTCACCGCACATGTGTCCCCTTTAATGACCGGCCTCTTACTCTCCAAAATTACAGATAATGACAAGGGATCGCTGCGCTTTTGAGCCTTGTATGCTCACACCCCTTCCAACATGACGGAGGATTGGAGGACGATCGATAAGTTTCTTTCCCTTTAATCCCGCTATCTTGAATGAGGAGGTAAGCCTCGGTAATGCTTTATGATAATCCTGTGTAGAAGCAGTATTTCTTCATAATTCCAAGTCCAAATAAATAACTGGCCCCCATTATTATTATTTCTTCCCGGTCCTTTAGATACAGATAGCGGAGTTATTACCCACCTTTCAACCAACCATTCAATGCCACAGGTAATTTACCTTTTAACGGTCACTTACTGAACAACATTTGTGCTGGTCCTTCATAATTCTGTGTATGAATTACATCCGACTCTCTTACTTATATAGATTGTCCACGGACCACGTTTTTCTGGCCGCATTCGACAACACTCGCCCCGTCAATTCAACAGGTAACCTTAGTAATGTTTTGCGAGCACCATGAGGCTCACTCCCAGTATAATCCTCTTTTCCCTTTGTCCTTTTTAGTCCTTTTTAGTCAAATCCTTTTAGTTAAATTCAATTTAATACAACGGGCGGTTTTCCGCTATGTTTTTCGGGACTCTAAGGAGACCGGTTTGAGTAATTAGTTTCCGTTTCATTAAATCTAGGAATCGGCCCCTGCCCTACCCCCCTCATCACGTCCTGACGAAGACCCGTGCAGTAAAGATCTACTATCCTACAACTTCTGGGTCGAAACGTAGACTGCTATCTACACCATCAACTCCTAACAATAGCATGATTTATACAGCTGATTAGGAGTCTGTTTGCTATGAAATTGTTCTGATTTATGCTCATTCTTTGTTTGGCCTCTCTTGTGGGGACCAATCAGCATTTATCAACTGTATTCGTGAATCTGTATGTATATGAGTAATTTATGACTAGTGATGTACATCTATCTTAAATTCTTCCTTGCACCCCTTTCCCTTCCTTATGTGGGCGTATTGAATTTTGTATATACAATTGCTTTGATGCATATCTACTAATCATTGAATGGTAATAAGTGTGCAGTGAAAATAAAAACACTGTACATGTTCATTGTTTGGATTGAATTTCTATCAACATTGTAAAAAAACATTTTCATAAATAATTCTGTGTCCTGTCTGGGACCCCTATGCATATATCGATTACTTACCCAGGTCCCACTGACTAAATGGGTTTAACCCAATTACCTACAACAGCATGGTTAGAAATGCACATGCCTCTGGTATAAGCCTTAAAGGTTTTCCGTAAGGCTTCCTGCGATTGCACTGAGCCCTTATTAGGTTCAAAATATTCAATAATGACCATGTGAAGCTCTGTATGAAAGATTTCATTGTGTAGTGCCATATGATGGAAATCCACCGGTGCTCCAGACTGCCAACATTGGGGACACTCAGTGACCTCATAACAGAGGAGTGGTCAAAAAGTGTAAGCAGGAGGTGGGTGATCGAGCCGAGCCACAGCACTATTGTGGCAGAGAAAAGCAAATAGTCTATGCACGTCTAAGTGTCGTGCAGTGCGGAATAAAAGGTATATGCGGAGGACATGGGGTGCGACAGGCGCCATGAATCACGAAGTGTGTTAGTGTAACAGATGTCACAGAGAATTTGCAGAGCGTAGGGATTTCCCACTGGGTTTCGCTCAGTGGTGTCGAGTGTCGGGTCTAGAATTATATTGAAATCACCTCCCAGTACAATATGATCTGCTGCAGTGCGGTCGATCAGGGTACGGAGCGAACAAAAAAATTCTGGGTCGTCAACATTTGGAGCATATACATTGACAAACAGAAGACAATGTCCAGCCAGGTATTCGGCCACTAGAACCTCATCGGATTGAACAGCAGAGCTGGAAGGACAAGCGCTTGTGTGTCAACATGGCTACATCATAGGAGAATGTGCTAAAGCTGGAGATTTGCAAAGGTGTGGGAAGGGCCAGGTGGGAAGGTGATGTCCACATTGTGGCGTTGTAAATACTGCAACACCTGTTTACCTTTACCATGCTGTTAAGGCCTCTGATATTTCAGAACATGACAATTGATGCAATTGATTAGGCGTACATTAACATGGGTAGACATGGCTCATGAGCAAAATCAGTATATGATAAATATAACATGGCATGTAAGCAGAGTGGTGCATCACGAAAAAAAAAGAACAATAGCAGAACAACAAGTCCCCCACCCATCCACACCTTGCAGTACTATACCAAGTGAATCCCCATAGCTGTAAACCAAAGCAAAACATGTATCCCTCAAACATATCAGCGGTATAAACCTGGGGGAACACCACAGCGGGTAACGCCGATTTCTGATATATCACAAAAAGAAAAAACATCAGTAGGAGTAGATAGTCACAAGGGAAGACAGTGGTCCGTCAGCAGAGGCACCAAGCCAGAGGGGAACAAGTGGGCACCAGGCGTAGGGTCGCCACGCAGTCAGCATCCAGAGCGGGTGGGTGGCCTACTGTCTTGGAAAGAGTTCCATGCTAGCCGCTACCTGAGAGTCCAGCGGGTCCCGGTCATTGTTATTGCGCTCTGGAGAAGCAGGCTTCACAGTGCGTTACTTGCAAAATGCCATCGCATCCACTGGTGTATCGAAAAAATGGCTCTTCCCATTGACATCCGCCCGGAGGTGTGCTGCATACAGCATTCCATACAGGAGTCCCAGTTTGTGTATTGTGACCATGACCTCGGTGTACATACGTCTAGCATCCTGGACTGCAACAATAAATTCTGGGAAAAGGAAGACACTTGATCCTTAGTACTGAAGCAGGCCCAACTCACACGCTCTCTGTACCTCTACATCACGATCCCTAAGATTAGGGAGACGTGCAATAATTGGCAGTGGTGATGCGCCAAGTATCAGGCGGTGGCCCAAAGATCTATGTGCACGATCAACTACGAAAGTGGGGATGAATGTATGTCGCCCCAGGAGTTCAGAGAGCAAACACTCAACGAAGAGGTCAAGATGGCCAGTGTCTGTCATTTCCGCTATGCCTAAGATGCAGATGTTATTACGCCACCCCCTTGTCTCCAAGTTTTAATTCTTTATGGCCACTGTCTTGAATCGTGTCTCCAAATGTTCCAGTTTCTTCACCACAGTAGCAGTAGTGTCCTCAAGGTCTGAAAAGCGCTCTTCCGCAACAAATATCCGTGCATCTTGCCTGCTTTGGCGTTCACCCATACCATCCAGTTAAGTGGCGATGCTATCAAAGTGTGCATCTATTGCACGTAATCCATCTCGGGGTTCAGCCTTAACTTCTTCCAAACCTGCTGCAGCTGCGGGCGCAGGGCCTCCAGTAGCAAAGTCCTCCATATCAGATGCGGTCTCAGCTCTCCCAGTGGGTTTTAGTTGCTCAAAAAGCAATATCTCTGTATAGGGTCTCCTTGGACCATGTTAGCATTAGGTATAAGTGCGGTCCACTCCATGCCACTTGTAAGGAAGATGGTGGTCAGACTAGACAATATTAGCAACAATGACAGGTGTAGGGAGGGGGGTCCCAGCTGCCGTTGTGAATATCAGAGCCAGTGTAAGATACGGGGGACCCCAGGAAAGGACAGGCCCTATCACACCTGTATCCGCGTGCATCCAGGCCATGGGCCAGACTCCGGAGTGCAGCAGGAAGTAGAAGGCACTAGGCCTCACTGATACAGTCCCTGTCTGTGGCAGTTCCCAGACTCTGGGCGCAGGCACGTATATTAAAGCAAGCCCAGGCACCTCACCTGGGCCAGAGAAAAGAGGTATGCTGATGGAGTTAGGGATAGCAATGCCTCCAACTCTGGCCTCCTATCGAGCAAGCAGGCCCAGGTGGAACACCCCTGGGATTACTTCAGCCGCCTCAAGTAGCAAGAGAAACCAACTAGGCCATTAAGCATCCAGGTCAGTGGTGTGATCTAGCGGATTAGGAAAAAGCCTTGTACCAATGCTATGTTGTTTGCAGGGATTCGAACGGGAGCCCAGAGCGGCCGCCACCAAGGCAGATGCTTTAGGCAGGGAGGCTACAACTAGGCCCAGGCCCGATGTCGATCACGCAGTAGGCCCGATCCTCAGGCCAGAGTGCTCAGCGGATGAAGGTGTTGGTAGGACTCCGCAGCGCATGAGCCGCCACACCTATCCATAGCCGTACGATGGCCCTAGAGAGGAGGCAGGCCGCAGCAAAGACAGTGGGCCACACCACGCGATCCGCCCGCCCCGTGTCTCAGGCTCACCTGCAGACCCTGTCACCAGGGGCCCTCTGAGGCACACAGCTTTTGCCAAGCGCAGACCCGCCTCTCTTAGCGGGGCAGCCCCCAATAGTGGCTTAAGTCAGCCACCTAGGGTGGCAGATGGTAGGGAGGGGATCCGGCTCATTGCGACTCACTTGACAGCGGGCCAATCTATACCAGGATCAAAGCCTGCTCCGTCTGCCATCTTGGTCGCCGGCGTGGTCACGGCCCTTGGAAAAAATTCTTAACTTTACTAATCAGTGTTGTGTAGTTAATATTTATGCATTGGGAATTTCTGAATATTGCACCTTCAAGGATCTTATGGACTGTAAATTGTAGTTAATACATACTCACATTGGTAGACTAAATAGTAATATTTCTGTTTTATAGTCTGTATCCCTACAAGTTTTCTTTATTTTTTTTATATCTTTTTATTGAAGAGAAACAAGAGGAAACATTACAAACATCAGGTGCCATACAATAGAATAGATTACAACTGTATGTAGGTGAAGAGGCCAATGCAGAGAAATCAATACACAGGAGTATGAGACTTCAACGTCGACAAGCATATGAAAAATGAGAGACAGAATAATCAACAACCTCGGTAAGCATCAGTCTGCAGGACCCGCCCACCCACGATTCAGTATATTTAAGACCAGAGTAGACACCCAGATAAGACGCTTTGCTGCAACTTTGTTTACCTGCTGGGACCCTGTGCTTCTAGTCTCTTCGTGTTACTCCTCGCGGTACCCGCTTCGCGGGTCCCGCTTCGTGGGGAGTCCTTTGCTGGCCGTGAGGTCATTGGTCGTGGTGGTCTGAAACTGTGGGTGTGAGAGGCGCAGGCAGGGCTGCGAGCAGCGGGTCCGGGACTTCAACTCCCAGGAGCGCCCGCCAGCCCGAATCAACAGCACCTGGGCCGCTCTCCCTGCTTGCCCCGCCCCACCAACGAGTTTAAAAGCCCCAGCCCCTGGAACATACTTGGGACGCTTTGCTGCAACTTTGTTTACCTGCTGGGACCCTGTGCTTCTAGTCTCTTCGTGTTACTCCTCGCGGTACCCGCTTCGCGGGTCCCGCTTCGTGGGGAGTCCTTTGCTGGCCGTGAGGTCATTGGTCGTGGCGGTCTGAGAGAGGCGCAGACAGGGCTGCGAGCAGCGGGTCCGGGACTTCAACTCCCAGGAGCGCCCGCCAGCCCGAATCAACAGCACCTGTGAGAGGCGCAGGCAGGGCTGCGAGCAGCGGGTCCGGGACTTCAACTCCCAGGAGCGCCCGCCAGCCCGAATCAACAGCACCTGGGCCGCTTTCCCTGCTTGCCCCGCCCCACCAACGAGTTTAAAAGCCACAGCCCCTGGAACATACTTGGGACGCTTTGCTGCAACTTTGTTAACCTGCTGGGACCCTGTGCTTCTAGTCTCTTCGTGTTACTCCTCGCGGTACCCGCTTCGCGGGTCCTGCCTCGTGGGGAGTCCTTTGCTAGCCGTGAGGTCATTGGTCGTGGTGGTCTGAAACTGTGGGTGTGAGAGGCGCAGGCAGAGCTGCGAGCAGCGGGTCCGGGACTTCAACTCCCAGGAGCGCCCGCCAGCCCGAATCAACAGCACCTGGGCCGCTCTCCCTGCTTGCCCCGCCCCACCAACGAGTTTAAAAGCCCCAGCCCCTGGAACATTCTTGGGACGCTTTGCTGCAACTTTGTTTACCTGCTGGGACCCTGTGCTTCTATTCTCTTCGTGTTACTCCTCGCGGTACCCGCTTCGCGGGTAGTCCTTTGCTAGCCGTGAGGTCATTGGTCGTGGTGGTCTGAAACTGTGGGTGTGAGAGGCGCAGGCAGAGCTGCGAGCAGCGGGTCCGGGACTTCAACTCCCAGGAGCGCCCGCCAGCCCGAATCAACAGCACCTGGGCCGCTCTCCCTGCTTGCCCCGCCCCACCAACGAGTTTAAAAGCCCCAGCCCCTGGAACATTCTTGGGACGCTTTGCTGCAACTTTGTTTACCTGCTGGGACCCTGTGCTTCTAGTCTCTTCGTGTTACTTCTCGCGGTACCCGCTTCGCGGGTCCCGCTTCGTGGGGAGTCCTTTGCTGGCCGTGAGGTCATTGGTCGTGGTGGTCTGAAACTGTGGGTGTGAGAGGCGCAGGCAGGGCTGCGAGCAGCGGGTCCGGGACTTCAACTCCCAGGAGCGCCCGCCAGCCCGAATCAACAGCACCTGGGCCGCTCTCCCTGCCCCGCCCCACTAACTTAAGTCCCTATATTTGTAGCCTGTCATTCCCGCAGTGCGGGAGCGCCCGGGAGAAGCCCGGGACAAGGGCGGGCCGTCTGCGGCCGTCAGAGGCTGAAGTAGGCTGGGCTGGGCCCTGTCCCTTTGGTTTATGTTTTTGATATCTTTTATTGGTTTTATTCTCTCTATAGTTAGAGTTGTATATTATTGCTTTGTATTTTAGCTCCTCGCCTCCGCAGGATCTTTGTTTGTTTTAAATATGATGGCGAAAAAACTTCGCTCAGGTCGAGTGTTAGTGGTGAGGACAGGTTCTAAAACGAAATCTAATCCCCTGCGGAACAAAATTAACTCTACTTTGCAATTGAAAGGTCAATGTCATTTGTTCAATTTATGGGAAAGGGGTAAGGAAAAAATTTCATTAGATGCTCTAAATTCTGTTGATCTAAAGGGAGTAGTCTCAGAGGTAGCTCCTCTCCCTACTCAAGATATTATTAATTTGTCTGATATCCCATTATCGCTTAATCTTGGGAACACTTCCCTTGAAACAGTGGGGGGTTTTCCCCCTGCACAAAGGCAAATGGAGCTTCCTTTTGGGGCTTCTGGTTCTATTAATTTAAAATCCTCTAATGACTTATTTATAAAATCGCCTGAGGTAACAGTAAATAATCCAACCTTTCCGATTAGAGAGGAATTAAAAGTCTTTCCTGGCCCTTCTCACACTAAGTCAATTATGGAGGCTGACTTCACTTTACCTGATATTGACTTACGGGTGCAAAAGAGGTACTCGAGGTCCGTTCAAGCTAAAGCCACGGTCACGTCAATTGATAATGAAGCGCCCACTACCCCTAGGCTTCATCTCTACAGTAGTACCCCTTCTAATAAATCAGATTTCTCTCTAGCCAAACTAAACCTCTCTCCCGGCCATGGCACTAATCTAAATAACCTCCTTCCAAGCTCTCCGATTGGTAATGATAATTTAATTTCTAAAACCATGTCGTCTTTGGAACATTTGTTATCTTCCATTCTCAGTTTATTGGAAAAATTTGTTGGAGGTTCAGATTGTGTCCTAGATACGGTTACCCAAATCCTTAGGGTTCTATTACTCAAGAATGGGGGGTCCATTCTTGAGTCTCATCCTGAGTCCGACAACTTATTGTTGAATCCAAATAAAGACAAGAGGTTACTCAAGGAGATGGAAAATTTAGCCCTATCCCAAAAGGATATGAAGCCAGTATCTGATGGGTGGATTGGAAATAAGCTAGCAAGTATTCCGGAAGATCTTAGTGTCCCCAATGTAGTATCCGCCGGAAGTAATTGTATTGCCATCCTTGATGATGTGATAGAACCCATGATAGATTTAGTTAATTCTCAAAATACTGAAATACCCCCCTGTATTTCCCATATTTACTCCTCATTTAAGGCTGGGAAAAGAGGCTCCCATTGAACTCCCAATTAATGATGCCAATGTAGCCCCTACAATGCAAAAAAAGAATAGAGCTAAAAAAAGGAAACCTGTCCGAAGATTTTATGAAAAAAGACAGAAGAAACTTAATTTTGAAAATAATTTAGAGATCTCTTTAGGAAAATCTTGCCAGAAAGAGCCATCTCCTAATTCTTTGAATGACTTAACTGGGGTATCCCAAGGGGACCAGATGAATATTACAATTGTCTCCACAGGTCCTTTGAGAAATTCAGAACCTGTTGAATCTAATTTTCCCGTAAATGTTTCACCTCTAATTTTTAATCCTTTGGCTATGCCATTTCAGGATCTTCCTGTAGTTGAGCCTGTCCCCTCTTTGCCCACCCTGGAGAAAGAAAGAGTTGATACCGTCTTCCTGGATTTTATTCCTCTCTTTGATTCCGATCTTATTTTAAACAGATCGGCCCTTATCAAGTGTTTCCAAGACATCGAAAGTCTAAAACTAATTCAAACCTCCGACCTAGACTTGGTAACACTCATGAATTCCGCTATGGGAAAACAGCCAGAGTTAAGTTTCACTCTAAATTGGTATTAAATCACATCCTACACTGGGCAGAGGAATTACAAATGAGAGGGATAGATGTTGCCCCTTTCTTCAAAGAGGAACAGGGTAACAAATCGTCCACAAATTTGTTATCCAGTCATGGAGTTAAGTCTTTTACTTCAGACTGGTCTTTAGCTAAGAATAAAGATTTAAAAATTCAAGTAGCAAATAATGAACGCCAAGTACTGTACAAAAATCCTCCTCCTCTTAAACCAGTTTTGATGAATGATTTATCTAAATGGAGTTGGTTGCCGGGTGTCCTCTCAAGTAAATCCACTTCTTCCCTTAAACCTCATTTAAATTTTTAACATTGATTTGAAGATTATTTCTTGGAACATTGCGGGTTTGAAGAACAGTCCAGATAAAATGCTATTTTTACAATCCTTATCAGCTGACATTATTTGTCTTCAGGAGACTTCGGTGGATGGTAAACTGTTGATGGAAAAAGACTATTTCGTTTTAGATGGTAGTGCACTGCCCTCCAGGAGAGGTCATGCGAAGGGCGGAATAGCATGTTTACTCTCCAATAAGATTAATTGGAATTTTTCCCACTTCCTAGACCCGAATAAATTGTTCCTGGCTATAACTCTGAAAAATCTGGTTAAAGACGGTTCAAATAATTCGTTTGTTTTGATAAATACCTATATTCCCACTGATACCTGCTTCAATGTTGGCCTAATGTCGCTTTTTTCTTTTATTTCTAAACTTATGGATGACCCTTTTCCTCCTTATATACTATTATTAGGTGATTTTAACTGTAGAGTCTCTAACTGTGGTCTTGATTTATTCAGGAACAAGTATAAGGAAGAATCTCTCCATATCCCACAAGCGCAATTCCCGGCGAACATTAGGTCCAATAAAAGAGTGAAATTACTTTTGGAAGCTCTTTCTAAGGTGGATTGCATAGTAATAAACGGTAGACTTCCATCTAACACCCCTGCTGCTTTTACTCATAAATCAAAAAATGGAGAACAGATTATTGATTATGTGGTGGCTGTTACCTCCTTTATTCCATTTATGAAGGATATACTGGTTGTCGACTCTGTATTAAGTGACCACAAGGTACTGTCTCTTACAGTCGATCTCAAACCCCCCCTGTCGGACTCTGGCATATTGATTCTAATCTAGTGAGTTTTGGAGCTAAGTCAGGCAAATGCTATTGGAATTGTGGGGTCATTAAAAATCTACAGAGTCTTTTGGTATCAACTGTGGAGAATCTGTCCCAATGGAATGGGAGGGAACTTCGGGGCTTTTCAGATTTTTTGGTTTTAGTAACCTTATCTGCTAGGAAAGTTCCTCTTATTAAAAAACCTTCAGTCTTACCCAAACCACTTCGGCAATTAAACATTGAAATAAATAAATTGATAAGAGGGCAATATTTACTATTTAACAAAGATCGATATCATAAATTGGTCCTGTTAAAAAGAAGGAGAACAAGGTTGAGGTCTAGATTAAAAAGAGACAAGGATGATTCTTTATGGATCAAACTTCGGGAATCCTCATATAAGGGCCATGCAAGGACATTCTGGTCTTTAATTGCCGAAGGTTGTGGCTCTAGATCCCGTCCCACGCCAATCTCCATAGAAGAGCAGATTTGGGTTCAATATCTCAAGCAATTGTATAGCAGTAATGACATACAACAGGATAATGATCCTTTGTATGAGGATCATCTCCCCTATGATCCCCCGTCCGAAAAGGATATCGAATTAGCTATTAGGGGTATGCGCTCTTTGGGCGCGATGGGTCCAGATGAGATTCCGATTTCTGCTCTAAAACAACATTGCGAACTATGGAGTAAAATTCTCTATCCAGTGTTTAAATTTTGTTTTATTAGCGGCACTGTTCCTACATCTTGGAAAGGGAGCATACTAGTTCCTCTCTTTAAGAAGGGAGCTAGAGATCTCTCTCAGAACTATCGCAAAATTGCACTTTTAGACGCTATTGGTAAGGTTTTTGCTAAATATCTCTTTAATCTAATTAATGATTGGGTGTCCCTGGCTGATATCTTACCTTATGAACAAACTGGCTTTAGGAAGAGGCATGGTACCCTTGATAATTTGACTGCACTTCAAGTTTTAACAGAGTTATAGCGCTTAGAGACCCCTGTGGTTATAACGCGCCATATAAATTAAATAAATAAATAAATAAATATGTCAAGGTTCGTGGAGGGCGAGTTTATGGCGTCTTTATCGATTTCTCCACAGCTTTTGATAAAGTGGATAGATTAGTACTGTGGGGAAAGTTATTCGATTTGGGGATGCCATCCTCTCTCATTAGATTGGTTCGCGCTTTGCATACGGATACCTGGTGTAGAGTGTTGCTAGGGGGGGAAAGAGGTCTGTCTAAAATTATTGCTACATCCAATGGCTTAAAGCAAGGTTGCCTGTTAGCTCCTTTTGCTGTTCTCTTTATATGTAGCCGATTTACCCCAGGCTCTTTCTGCAAGTACCGGTATTGCTCCGAATTTGGGGGGTTCCCCAATTATATGTCTTATGTATGCTGACGACATTTTAACTCTTGATTTAACGCCTAAAGAGTTGAATAATCGTCTGCATGCATTACACAAATATGCAGGAAAGCATCACTTGACAACAAACATCGCAAAAAGCAAAGTGATGTGTTTATCTGGCAGGAAAAATTCCAAATATGTGAACTTTCATTGCACTGTGGGGGGCCAAAAATTGGAAACAGTAAAATCTTCTACTTTCCTTGGCAAAATTGTGATGAGCAATTTAAGTGAAAAAGCCCACATTGCCAATAATATCTGGAAAGCAATTGTCCAAGGAAAGAGCTTGGTGTCCTTATATAAGGCCACAGGCAGAAGACACCTTTCGATATTGTTGGAGGTTTTTAGAGCAAAGATACCCCCCTCCTTACTTTATGGAATGGAATTAATTGATATAAAATGTTGGAGTTTTTTAAACTCCTCTGAAGGTAAAATCCTATGTAGCCTTTTTTCTGTCAATACAGCCAGTTCAACAGCTGCTCTTAGACAGGAACTTGGTTTACGTAGCAGTTGGGTTCAAGGTTTAGCGGGGAGTGTTCGCTGGGCTTTTAGCCTGGCTAAGGGTGATCCTGGCACGTTGCGTTATCTCATTAAATCTGAGTTACTGGGGAATCTTAATGACCACTCCTTGATCCTAATTTTTTTTAGATATGCTGTGAAGCATTTACAATTAGATGAAGAAGTTTTATTTTCTTTATCGCCATATCAATTGAAATTCCTTCTGAAGTCTGCATCTTGGGAATTAGGGTTTAGATTAGACAGGGAGTTTCGTATTCAGAATAAGGGCACCACTCCAGTCATTGATTCCTGTATGATTAGGAAAGCGCAACCTTATGTTCATTGGAATATTCCCCACGGAGTTAGGCGTCTGGTGCTTTTATTAAGGCTGGATCTACTCCCTTTGAAATCACTCTTATCAAAATGGTATGGTTCATCAGCCATATGTGATTTTTGCAATATGAATAATCAAGATTTGCCGCATGTTATGTTTGTTTGCCCAGCTCTAATGTCGCACAGGCGCAAGTGGTTAAGACCGATTTGCCTCCAATTGAATATTTTATCTGCTACTGCTTTCATCGTGGCCATGAATAATCCCCCAAATGAAATGTTTTGTTTTAAATTGTTTAATTTTTTTAAATGTTTCTTGAATCTGTATTAGGCGAAAGCTTTGTCGTCCAGTTTCATTATGTATATTTCCTTATTTTTGATTTTTTGATGTATACATAACGTTCCTTATGAAGTTTTTTGGAATGTAACATTTTGTCTTTTATGTGGATCTCATGTGAGTTCCGTAATCATAATAAAATAAACTTGAAACTTGACACCCATATAAGAGAGAAAATTCGATTCAGGATAGACAACCCACCTCTCGTAAAAAGGGAGAAAAAAAGGGAAAAAACAAAGGCCATAGAACTAAACAAAGACAAAATAATAAACCCCCCCCCCTCAAACCCCCCACCCTGCACCCCTGCAATGGCTATGGCCTAACCCCACTAGCAGCGTGCCTGTCGCCCAAGAACTAAACCTAAAAGAAGGAAAAGAATGGAGGAGGAGATATCAAACAGGCCCCCGGTCTCCCTTACCCCCCACCAGAAGCAACCCACCCCTAAATATAATCAAGACAATTTAAAGCTACAATTACAAGTCAACCGGGGGAGTTTGCAAAAACCACCCGACTCCCACATCATTATAGGTTACAAGTCCCGTAGTAAATGAAGCCATTTTATCAAACCCAGACAGTCGAATTCAACCCTGGCCACTCCGATTTTTCATGCGAGCCCCCTCCGCTCGAACCGCCATTTCAATAGAAGTAGCCAAATGGTCCAAAAAGTGAAAGTTAGTACGGTAGGATCGAAACCAGGATATCAGTACTCGAAGTCCACAAGTCCGACGGAGATAACTGTCCACCAAAGGGAAGACACAAGAACGTGATTGAGCCAACTGGATGGAAAAGGATAATAAGTCACTCCGATAGTCACTGAGGAACTTATTATGGAGTATAAGATCGTCTATGTCCATCTTCGGCGGTATCGGTCTTGCGTATGATGAGCTTATGGTAGTCCCAGGCTCGCTAGCTGGTATTCGGGAGCCGACAGAAAACACCAAATCTGGCTTCCGCACGGGGCCCTCAGTCTCAGGCTTAACCTGCTCCGCGGGTAACACAGCTTGTTTCAAACCTATCGAGGGGTCGTAGTCCGGTCTCAGGCAGATATTGTCAACTGTTACGACCATTTTCTGGATGATGGCGGTGACCTGCAAGTGGAGCGCCCCAATAGCGGCCATTACGCTCCTCAGCGACGGCGTATATTCCACCCGCTCCATCCCCTCTCGCAAAGCGACAGATCAGGTCTTGAACCCCGGAGGTCGACTACTCCGGGGTATCAGGCACTGGAGGGGCCGATGGCAACAGCGGGCGCTCTCAATTTCGCAATATCGACACCTTCGCCGCCGGCGAGGATCCAAGCCGGTCGACCCCGGGAGTCCAACAGAGCCTCCGGGCAACGAACCCCTGACCACAGCGACCGGCGCGACACGCCGCTGTATCTTCGGAATCAACCGACCACAGTCTCGCCATCCAAGTCAGTCAGGATATTCTCCACTTCGGGAGACCGGACGCCGCCCAAGTCCCGCGGCCGTGGTTGTTCAACTCCAACCCGGATGGGTTAGAAATCGAGGCCCCGGCTTCAACGCTGGGTTAGGCCGAGAATAAAAACACGGCATATCTTCATCATTCGAGAAGATGGAAATCTCGGGATTGCACCTTTAGATTCAGGAACACCTCAGTCACCCGGGAGTCCGGTGCAAATTCAGGATAAATACCAGGATTTACGAGCTACTGGCGGAGGTCGCCGGAGCCGGGAGCTTACGCGGCCATCTTGGTTGCTAGCGTAGCTCCTCCTCCCATCCCTCCAAGTTTTGAGTAGATCTTCACCTCTTTCAGTGCTCATATATTTTTGGGTTCAGCATTGAGCTATTGAGTTACATCATCCATATACAATGTATTACCTGTGTATCTGCTAATGGGGGGTGCATTATTTCTGAAGATAGAATATAAGCAGACAGTGGTTATTTGAATAGTACAACAAGCATTGCCAATGCCAGTAGGTCAAGCTTATAAATGAAAATACCTACTTAGTCATTGATGGGTTTAAGCATTCAATAAGTCATCATACATGCACTCTGTTCTTCATGGTTGCCCTTATACAGCCATTCTTCCACCCATTGATTCATTTTCGCATTCACATTGTCTTACACAACCACAATAAAACACACAAACTCAACATATACAAAATAAATGTAAGGAATAAAAGTAGAAAATAGAAACTTGCTGCTTCTTCAGCATGGGGTATATATACTTGAAATAAAGAAATTAAATATAGCAGAGGGTGGCCATCTTGCAGTGGTATTGTACATAGGGTAACCTTTTTTTAAAGTTCTGGTATGGCAACCTCAAACTGACCAATGTGTTGGCCTTCTTGAAATAGTAAAACAATGATGCACGGAGGTTAATACTATTGCAGTCACCTGGTTTATAGGCACTGGCTGTGTGGGGCGCAGCATACTGGAGATACAATGTGATTCAAACAAGCCCTTTGTTAGTACAGTCTGGGAAGCTGTAGTATGTGCTACAAATGAAAATAAACAGTGGAGAAGGAAAGAAAAATACATATCTTCAAGTAGACTGATTCTTCAGCGCCTTGACTCCTTACACTGGTGCACACTCAAAGGTTTGGCATCACCCCTTCATATCCTAACATAGTTTTGACTCCATAGTCAAAAGACACGAGTAGCACTTCATGCCAAGTGGTATTAGAATTTTTTGTTGCGGCAAAATGATAAGAAGTAGCGAAACTACTCAAACCAAACACATTTTATCCCTTGAAAGTATTTCATCATGGATGATATGTCTCTTTAATCTTTCTGTTATTTACAGAGTTAGCAACCCTGTACTAGAATTGCTCAAGTGGATTTTATTTAATTTCACTACATATTATGTCAATTTCATCCATAGTGCCATTATTCTCAACTTTCATCACTTATTAATGCCCCATAGAGGGTGTAGTGCCTACCCCATCCTGGGTACCCGCAAATAACTACGCCTCACACGGAGCTCGTTTTGTGGCAACGATTCCATGATGTCCTTTGTTGGCCACTTAAATTATCTTCTGCCTCAGACTCTCCAGAATCAGGATCCTCAACCCTCTCAATATAACTCCTTCCTGAGTTATGGACAGTTCATCCTTTTTTTAAAAACAATTTAAATCTTTTTATTGAACTGTTTAAATAGAACAACATAGTAGCTGTAAATTTCTCAGCCCACATGGGCGCAATCTTCCTCTACGCCCTTCAAAGCATTTTGACAATAACATGTATATCTGTGTCATATATCTGCAGTTGGGTCCTCCACTCTACTGCCTGCCTCGCCAGTAGGACATCTCCGGGTATGTGGACCATTCCATTTTCCCCAGACCCGGTCCCACTTCCATGGGCGCACTCTATTCTTGTAGACTTCTGCTTTAGCGATCAGACACCAATCCATATCTCGCTTCCATTAAGCCAGAGTCAGTGTCTCCGCCACTCCCCAGCTCCACACAATATTGCGTTTTGCGATTATTAGTCCCACAGTGGTCCTGAGCTGCTCAGCTCGATTGAGGTCAGTAGGTTCCCATACATTAAGCAGGCACAGTGTAGGTGTAAATGATATGGTGTCACCAGTGACAGCCTTCATACATGCAATTATTACCTCCCAGAATTGTTTGATGGATGGACACTCCCAGATAGTATAATAGAAGGTGCCAATGCCTCAGCATGCTCTTCTACACCCTGCTTCCTCAAGCCTACCCATTTTAACGAGCACAGTGCATGTAATGTATGATCTGTGAAGTATTTTCAATCTTGAAGATATTGCCACCCCTTGAGGCTACGCAATCGCCTCCCTCCAATCCTCCTACTCCAGGTCACCGACGTCTGCCTGCCACCATTCCTGGAGACTAAGCAGTGTGTCTGGTAAGTTATTGATGATTTTTGTATACGTCAGGGAAATGGCCTTACTCGGTATGTATTCTGGATGAGCCTGTCCTCCAGTGGAGATGCCTCCTGCAGATTCTTCCCTCCCGAGACCGCCCCCCCTGAGGGCGTGCCTTATTTGGGAGTATCTAAAGAGTTTCCTTTTGGCTAGCTCATATTCTTTTTGCAGTTCTGTGAATGGGATCTTACCCCTCCCTCGCCCACAAGTCCTTTACCTTTGATATACCAATGACATCCCACTCATAAATCCCTTGGTACCGGCCTAGCTTTCCGAGGTCTTCTGCCCACCAGAGAAGTGTGGCAAGCGTCACTTTGTCGCTCCACCCCAACTGTTTTGTGAGTCTGCCAGATTGCTACTGTCTGGGCTGTCAGACCCATAAGTTGCAATTTTCTTGGGTGGGGTACAGCGCTTCATTATATCCCCCAGTTCCCTTGAGCCACTCGTCCATGTAACACACCGGGTCTACCCGTCCATAATAACCCCATCTGTTGACAATCGCCAGCTGTGCCGACCAATAGTATACATGAATATTGGATAGTGTGATACCTCCCTCGTACCAACCCCCAACCAGTTTGTGAGTGGCTATGCAGGGCGTTTCCCATCCCACAACAGGTTTCTAACCTCCCCGTCAATTGCTCAAATTATGTCTCCAGAATCGCATAGGTGTATTCAGCAGGGCATTTAAAAATCACAGTAATGTCATAATTTTAAATGTTGCCGCTCTTCCTACCAGGGAGAGCGCTAGGGCCCGCCAATGTTGCACATCTCCCCTCAGTTGGACGAGCGGGGTGAGAAGATTCCGCTCGTAAAAGACATCCTCCCTGGAGGTGGTATAGATGCCCAAGTAGGTGAAACCCTCTGTTTCAATTTTTGCCCCGCACCCCGCTTGCAGGGCCGGAGCCGCGCCGCCGTAAGGGGAAGACCACCAATTTGGACCAATTGATGGTATAGCCAGAATACTGCCCAAAATTAGAGCAGATCTTGAGGACCCTGGCAATGGAGGATCGCGGAGACACTATGTACAGCAGCACAACATCTGCATATTGCAAGATTCCGTCTTCCCGCGCCGCTGTCCATCTTAGTCCCTGGATAATTGAATCTCTCCTTATCCAGCTTGCCAAAGGCTCCAACATCAAAGCGAAAAGAAGTGGAGACAACTGATAGCCCTGCCTTGTACCCCTATTTAGATTAAATGTATGCGCTGTATGCCTGTTAACTACTACTTACGCCAGTGGTGCGGTATACAGTAATTGAAGCCAGGTCAAAAATGTACCACCCAGACCCATGCGCTCAAGGACTGCAAACATGTATGGCCACTTAACAGTGTCGAAAGCCATACGGTTGACAATATTGCAGCGTCCTCATGTATAGTGTCTCTTCGGCTTAAAACTGCATTTAGTCGCCATATATTCAGGGGGGTGTTGCGGCCCGGCATAAATCCGGACTGGTACGGATGAATGAGCTTAGTCATTACTGGGATCGGTCGTCGAGCCAGGACCTTAGTCAGAATTTTGACCTCTACATTAAGGAGGGAAATGGGCCTATACGAGGAACACTCCTCTGTCGGCTTGCCAGTTTTGTGGATAATCACCCCGGATGCCAGTCGCTGATCCTTGGGCAGTACCCAAACCCGCTTGCTTTCTTCAATCACTGCTAAGGAGATATGGTGCCACCTTTGTGGCAGTTAACTTGAGAAGCTCTAGTGGAATGCCATTAGGCCCCATGGCCTTGCCGGATTGTATACTATGTATAGCAGCAACAATTTCCTCTGCCGTAAAATCTTCCCCAAGCTGCTGCCTATCCTCTTTGGGGAGGACCGGAATCTGGACATCTTTTAATAAGTCCAGGGACTCTTTAATTGTGCTTGATGCTTCTGGGGAATAGAGATGTGCGTAATGATTCGCGAAGGCCTCTGCGATCTCCTGTGGGTCCTGCAACCACTCGCCCTCGGAGTCCCTTATAGTTGTAACCCATCTCCCTGCCTTATCCTTCTTGTCTAACCAGGCAAGTAGCTTGCCCGCTCTGTCTCTGAGTTCATAGACTCTGTGTTGTATCACTCGAAGTTTACTAACCACTGTTTCTGCCACTAGGTTTTTATATTCTTGGTGCTTCACCGCCAGCGTGACAGGGGACTGCTCCTGAGCCAATATTTCTCTCTCGATTGCCTCTACCTTATTCCCTTTCTCTTCCACATGTCCACCCACAAGGGAGAGTGCCTGCCCCTTCACAATCGCCTTATATGCTTCCCAGATGGTCTGTTGGGACTGGACAGACTCCACATTTTCTTTAAAGTAGTATTCAGTGGTTTTTACAATGTCTACTTTGATGTACGGGACCACGAGGTAACAGGGTTTAATTGATATGGATTGTAGCATGGATTTCTGGCTCAAACTATATTTGGTCAATATTGGAGCGTGATCTGAAATCCCCCTAGCTAGATGGCTAACCTCTGAGAAGTACTGTTTGTCTACCGCAAGAGTGAGGATGTGGTCAATCCAGGATAGGCTGTTGTGTGATCCCGAGTGGAATGTGAATTGTTGCGTCGCAGGGTAGACCTCACACCATACATCTATCAACACCAGGGTAGTCAGGAATTCAGACATAGTGTTGAACATGCGTATATTAATTCTCGGCGGGAGTCTTATCTTACTGATCATTGAGGGTCATATTTAAGTCGCCCCCCTATTACCAGCCCCGCGTCAGGGAACTCAATAATGATTTTGCTCATGTCTGGTTGTGCTATGTTATGTAGGGCAGGGGGTATATATGCAGACAGGACATTGATCCTTGCGCCCTCCCAGCACCCGGTCATTCCTGAAAATTTGCCATGCGGATCAGTGTATATGCCTGTCACCGTGAAGGGGAATTGCTTACGCATCAGTATCCCTGCCCCTCTGGAACCTGAAGTAAACCCTGAGTGTACTATGAGCCTGTACCCCCACCTATTGAGCGCCTCACTAGTATTCCCCAGCAGGTGAGATTCCTGGAGTAGCACCACGTCTGGAGGCTATCTTTTGATATATTGAAGTACTAACGCCCTCTTGAGTTTGTCTCCAAGACCAATTACGTTCCAAGAGAGTATGCGAAAGGACGCTGACTCCCCTACCTCTCTTATAGGAGCCCCCCTTCTATGCCTTCCCTTACCCGCCATCTGTGCGATCACCCCCAGGAGAGCAGATAGCGGCCTGCTCATGATGTGAGCACGGCATCCTCATGTCCCCGACTGCTTTGGTGATTCTTTGGTGTACTGTAGTGGACCCATCTTCTGAAGTGTCAGTAGTGTTCTGGTCTGCTGCTGCAAGTGAATAATATAACAAACAACGTCCTAATCTCTCTCCCCAACTGCCATCCCTTCTGTCCACCCTGCCTCCCTTCATGACGGTGTCAATAAACCCTCCTCCCCAACTACGCAGAGTGCCCATCGCCCAGTCATCCCTGTGTTGGGGGAGCCGTGTACCCACCCCCCCCCACCTCTGCCCTTGGTTCATAATTAAACTATCCGCTATAAAAGACACATGCATATAGTTATTGTTATACTCAGCCTCTCCTCGCTTGCCGACCTCCGGTTGCTATCACAGTTCTTTCCCCACATGCGGTGCAGCTTGTCTCTCATCAGGCCCATTGGTCCCCCTGAGACCACTTAAGTGAGTCCTCGGACCAAGTTGCACAGTGGTAAATGGACTGTCTAAAGTTTCTCATGTCCCGAGGTAATGTCCTCCTCAAATCGCCGATATGAATCCTGCTGTATAATTTACGAAGTACTCGTAATATGCTGGCCTTTGGTCTCCTTGGGTGGGATCCTGTCACTTCTATGGTTTCCCTGCTCGCCACTCCTGCTGGTCTGAGTTGCCTCGATCGCCCACTTGCCACCATCATTTCAGCCAGTCCCAGACATCTCCCGGTTTGGTAAAAAAACAACTTTTGCCCTCTGCCTCTATTTTTAGTTTTGCTGTGAACAACATGGCATATTTGAAATCCCTCTCAGGATTTTTTTGACCTCCAAAAAGGAGCGTCTCTGCACCTTTGCAGTGAAATCCAGGAAGAATGTTATAGTGCTGTTTTCGTACTTGAAAGGTGATGCACTACGTGCAGTTTGAAGAATAATGTCCCGGTCCCTGAACTTGAACACCCAAGCCAAGATGGGTCGGGTGTGCACTGGGCTTAGGCTTCCCCCCTGGCACCCGATGTGCCAGCTCAGTGGAAAACTAGTTGGAGAGTGTCTTGGGCTGCAGGTGCTTCTTGACCAGGTCCTCCATAAATAGATCTGCGGCAGGTCCCTCGGCTCTCTCCAGCACTCCCAAAATACGGACGTTATTTCTTCTTGATCTGCCCTCGTAGTCGTCCAGCTGTGCTGTTAAGGTTTTGGTGCGGACCTGCAGTTCTGCTTGTTTCTTGAGAACTGTTGTGTCCGTACTCAGGCCTCGAGCCACCTCCTCCACCTCTTTGACCCATGAGTCAATTTTCCTAAAGTCGGCTCGCAGTAGGGATGTATCAGTGGAGACTGAGTCCAGGCTCCCCTCCAAGGAGGTGCGCACACCGGTGATAGCTGCCATTAAGTCCTGCAGCGTGGGGGATACTTGCTCAGTGGGCTTCTGTTTCACCTCCTGTTCTGCACTGGATTGCGCTATTTCTCCCTTCTGTACTTTCTGCCATGAAAATGTATCCAGCTTGGGATGATGCGAGCCTCGGCCACCTTGATTAGCTGCCATCTTTACACCTTGACTAGCAAACCTCTGAGCCTGGCCTGCATATTGTCGGAGTACTCACCTCTTCCTACCAGGGAACAACCCCGTGGTCTGTCGGTTTTCCCCTTTAAGGGACTTCGTCGCCCTCGGAGTGTTAGCCTGAACTGGTGTAGTGCACAAGAGTATCAGTGCAGTATGACACTAGTGGCAACCTCGGGCCTTCTCACCACTTAAGGCTGATCTCCTCCGTTGTTGCAGCTTGTGCCCCTAGCAGCCGCTCAATGCCCAATTTCTCTGCCGCTGCAGGGCACACTCCTGATTCTTCTCTGAGGATTTACTCACCTCTGCCACCCAGTCTCAATGTCTCACTTGCGCCAGGCCATTCTACAAGCGCCATTTGGTGTTGTGAAGGACCCCTCGCCCGAAGAGGATGTCTGTAGGGGGCCCGGAACTACTTTGGGCATACTGGTGCTGCACAGCAGCTCAGGGCAAGCAATCAGTTGTTCACACAGGCCTAATCTCCGCAGGCTCCACACACACCCCGCCTGGCCCCAGCCGGCCCTAGGCCTTTCTCTTGGGGAGACGAGTCACTGGGCTGCACCTCTGCCGCCCGTGCCGGAGTCCCTGTGTTTCGTTGATGCTGCAGCAAGTGGAGCACCCCCCCACCGCAGCAATCGTGGGTGCGCCACCTCCTTGACTCCGGATCTGCTGTCTCTTGGCTGGGCTTGTGACCACGTCACACAGCGGCTTCTTCGCTGTGTCGAGCGGCGATCTCCTGGGCTCACCGCAGCACCGAAAGGCTTCCGAACGCTCTCGGGGTCGAGCCTCCGGGTTCCCCACCTCGCCACAGCTCAATGCACGGTCCGTGCAACTGGATAAATGGAGGATATTTGCGGAAGATCGACGGTGGAGGCGGGAGACCCTTTAATGTGTGGCCATTTCCTCTGGCTTTTGGCCACGTCCATCATGGACAGTTCATCTTTGATTTTTTTTTATTTTTGATATTCCCCATCACTGTTGAGAGGTCGAGGTTGTTGGTTCCATGACCGATGTGTTATTATATCTTTCAACTTTAGCATGTCACTATAATGTCTCGTGGCAGTGATAATCTGGGCTAACAAAATAGCAGCTGCTTTGTTGAAGTTGATGTAGGATTCAGCCATTTTGGATATGGTACCTTGACCTTATATAGGCACTCTGGAAAAGTAGTTTGCAGGGTTCTGGTCCTTTCCTGGATTATGCACAGTGTTATAATTGTACTCTTGTAAACGAAGGGTAGCCCTTCTCCCATCTGTCATTTGCTTTGTATCATGGACCATGTCAGTTGAGAATACTTTGCAGCCATCTGATTCTCCCTGTCGTTCTGCATCAAATCTTAGTGAAAATAAATACTGAAATCCAGTGTCACTGATTATAAAATATTGTGGTTCCATTGACAGCAGAATTTTTTTAATACACACTGTATCTTCTTGTATAATGATCGCTGTATGAGCATGCGATCACCCAGTACCTTCTTTGAGGCAGTTAATGTTCCACAAATGCAAAGTATGTCGTTCTTCTTTTCTTTCTCTGATGTAGAAATATTTCCAATGTAAACATTTATCATATTTTAATTACTGGCTTTCTTGTTTTCTTACAATAAGGAACCTTTTGTTCTTTAAATATTGATTGTCTCTGTTTCCAGGTGGTTTCTGAGAAGGGTGACCCATGTCACTTTTAAGCTTTGATGAATGTTGACTTGATATTCACACGTTTTTCAGCGCTCCACATACCAATTCAGTTAGCCGACCATACACTAATTGGGGTCTGGCTGCCTCTTTCAGTTGTCACAATTGTGTTGACTATCAAACAGTCGTAACATATTTTGCTCAATGATTGTTAAAATCAGTTACTGAATATTTTGAGACACTTCAGTTGGACTAAACGCTACATCAGTCATCCTTATTTGTTTTCTTACATATTCATGTTAACTTACAGATTCAATGCTAAATCTTGTATATCACTTTCCTTTTGGTGATTCCTGCTCCATTCCATCTAATACAGTTGTATTGGGCTTAGAATGCAGCACCCACTATTTGTACATTATATGAACTATTTAGTTCCTTGATTCCTAATGACTTACCTAAGTGAGCTAATGTTTGAAGTGATCTCATCGGTATGGTTATCAGTGTTATCACAGAGATAACTTCATGTCATCACTGGGAGGATACTGATGACCTGCACAGGTTTTATTGGTGCACTTAGCTGATGAAGTTCTGGTATCAAATGTTTAGTTTCTGCAGCATGACTTGTAACTTGGACATGTTAATGGACAGATGCTCTTTAGAGAAAAGAGTTAGGTGCAAAGTATGGTACATTTCTGTGCAGCATTATCTCCACGTGACTGCCTTTAAGAAAGGATATAAACACGGACATCTTGGGAGGTGATGCTTAAGTTGGGAATGAAATTCCAGCTGACAATTATAGAAGGTGCTGTGCATTGTTATGAATATCAAATATGATTTCTCCTAATAGCAATAAATTAAATAAACTACTTGCTGGGATTTTTTTAAATCACCTGTTTCACTGCATTTCTTTCTGCCCTTTTAGTAGATCCTTAACAGGGTAAATAACCATTGAGGTAACGGGTTTTTAGGAACCCGCTGGTGTCAGGGGATAACACCCGAAGACCTCTGAGTTCCCTTGTTCCGGACCACAGAATCACGTAGTCTTCTAGTCGCAGTCAAAGATCAAGTTTTATTGGTAGCTACCAAGTAACACGTGTCCCAGAAGTACACCACACAGAGAGTAGGTTCTTGGGAGACTGTTCGTTTTTACAGAACCAGCCGTCTCCTTATATATCAAATATATGGCTTCAAGCAAGAATTCTTGAGTTTATGGTATGGCAACACACATATTTCTACAACAATACAAAGAGCGAAGTCATGTAAGCAAGCCCATATTTTAGATGTCCAGTTTGCTGATAGATTACCCAGTTGGATCGGGAACTCCCATCAGATATAGATGAACCACCAATAAAGGAAGGTACAACCCAGCCATAAAAGGGCCATAAACAAGATACGGGGACAGGTGCGTGTTTGAAGGAAACATGGGCTGTATGTAGTGAATGGTTCGTGGAATGTTATGCGTAGATGCTATCGTATTCGGCCACTGGGCGAGGAGCTGCCTAAACAGGTTTGGCCGAAGACAGTGGAGTCAGTTGGGACAGGTCAGGGGAAAGTCACGAAAGGTGGACGTGTCTATTTGGATCAAGCTCGACCTTTAATTGACTTATCATGAGGGCAAGATGCAAAATGGATGCCGTTCACAAAATGGAGTTTAAGGGATGGGACGGAAACTGTGATTTAGGGGTGTTGGCAACCCTCGATTGCAACGCAAATACATAGGAATGATGTCCTAATCATTATCGGTTCGTAGACACCAAAATCGTCTCGGTACGTTGAGGTTTCGTGACACGGGTATTGGACCTCGATATCGGGAAAACCACAGGGTCCGGATTTTGGGAACCACAGACCCTCCTTTTGCCCTCATATAAGGCAATAACTCATGCTAATCTGAGTCCAAATCGGTATGAAGAAATTCGTGGAGATGTTGCTGGAGCATCATTCTGCTACTCAGCTCGTCCTGTGACACAGGCTTCCGTACACACGAGGTAGCACAGAGGCCACATAGTGCAGGAGCACACTGTATACACAAGCAAAACATGAACAGAAGTGCCAAGATCATCCCGATGAAAATCAAAGTTTTCCATCCCCAGGCAGTGATCAGTTCCCAGAACCACCCCAGCAGGGACCAATCCCCTTTCTCAATGTGAAGGGAACCAGATATTTCGTGTAGTTTGGAGATGGCCTGGTATACTGTTGGTGCGTTATCAGGGATGAAAATGCAGCAACTGGATTGGATGACTCTACACACACCACCACGATCGGCGAGTATAATGTCTAAGGCAATTCGGTTCTGAAGGGTCATAAGTCGATCCGACTGAAGCTCTGTTGTCAAATTGCCAAGTGCTCCGGCCGTTGTGGTCACGGCGGATTCAACTATCCTCGCTAACTGGCGAATATTCCTGCTGTTCACCATAGGCCCCCAAAATGGCAGAAAACCCTTTGCGAAGTCAGCGAATTCCTGACCCGCGGTGTCGTCTTTACTCACGACACCTCTAGCTGTCCTTGTCCGGTGGTAATCTGCTCGGGCCGTGTAGGTAGGAGGCAGCAGAAATGAAATAAAACATATACCTGAGAAATCAGGGGGCAACCACGTGTAGGCTTGGTCGTGGCAAACTAAATACGTGCCTTTAGCTGCCAAGAGTATCGGGGAAGTTCGGGAAGCAAATACATATGTTTCTGTGCAAATGCTCTTTCCTAACTGTGCTGTGGGGTTCCTACCAATACCCTGTAAGCATAAGTGACCTCGGTGGGGAACTATCCAAACTGGGCGAGATTTCTGTGCTGCCTGGCTCTTGACCAGGTAAACCCCATGTTTGGTCACGTTCCAACGGGTGTAGGGACTCAGTTCATCTTTGGGGATTGTCAGATAGGTGTCGATATCCCTACTCATGTTCCTTATCCCTGCAATTAGTGCCTTGTTACTGGAGTCGCTCGCAGCGGAACGGGTCGGGTATGGTTCTAGGGCGAATAGGAACATGGTCTGGAAAGCCCACAGAGAACCATAGTAGCTAAATGGCAAAACGAAGTATGGGATACCCTTATCGGTTGTGTGTGGCATAAGTCCGCATATCCAACAGTTTGACGTGTTCATTATGGACTGGTGTTGGTGTAGAAGCTGGATGAAAGAGTTGTTTACAAATTCGAGTCTTCGGGCAGACTCGTGTTCAGGTAAAGGGTGAAAGTAGTGTGGAGAAATAGTGGGAGGAGGTGGTGTCTGGGTGTCATTCGAAAAGGTAACTTTAAATACGAACAAGGTATAACCAATAAAAAACACAAGTATGCTACATAACATTAAAACACATAATATCAGGAATCTTCTTCTGGACAGTATCGTGCATAACTGTTTTTCGAAGTTCGTGAGTCTGACAGGTCTCTCTACCCTTGGAAACTCCATCCTCTAGTTGCTGCCCGCGGTGGTTGATTGATTCTCCCAGGGAGCGCGCTCTGCTCAGTCCGGGGTAACTCCTGTGGACCAATCAGACCCGTGGACCTAGAACTTCCCAGTTGCACTCCCCAGACTTCAACCGCGACCCTAGCAGCAGAACCGGATGGCGGTTCGAAAAATCAAAAATGAGCTAGTTCCCTTGGGACGAGAGAGCTGAAAATTCAAACATAGTTCTTAGGGGAGAAGAGGAAATTGCATTAGATCAAGCTTTTATTAGTTCTTTTGTCTAGACCGCAGGTTGTATCGTCGTTTCCCAGGTACGGTGTGATCTTCAAACAGCGTTTCAGGGTCAGTAGTGTCCAATTGCATAGATGGTGACACAAGTCCTTGCAAAATATGATCACTCTTCTTTTCGGTGCTAGTTTCTTTCAAACGGGCATCGCTGAAAGGTATGAAGCGCGGTACGGATTCTGTCTCAGAGTCAGCAAGTCTTTTGTTGACCCACCGGTCGTATGGAAGGGGTAGAGGGACCCGTTTGCAGTGGGTCCCATGTACCCAGTTCTTCTTGCCTTCAACCCGAACAGCAGATCTTGTTGAAAGTAGTACCAGGTGCGGTCCGGTCCACCTCGGTTGTCCGTTGTTGGTGCGCTGAAAATTCCGCAACAAAACCCACGAACCGGGTTCGATGAGGTGACCTGGATCGTCAGAGGCTGGTGGAGAAGAACTGTGAACCTGTTGGTGTAAAACACGCAATTTAGTTGTCAATTCGCACAAATAGTCAAGCAGTACGGGGTGCTCTATCTCGCTCAGTTTCTTGGGTCTTGGCACGCCCCAGACGTTGGCTGGGCGGCCAAACACGATTTCATGGGGGCTAAGTCCTAACCTGGAGTGGACAGTCGTCCTGGTTGACAAAAGTGCTAGAGGCAAGGCATCAGGCCATTTAAGACCTGTACTGGCTTGGATTTTGGCTAGTTTGAGTTTCAGAGTGCCATTGTAGCATTCTACTAATCCAGCCGATTGGGGGTGATTCGCAGAGTGGAATTTTTGGTGTATGCCTAGACACTCACACACTCTCTTCATCACGCATCCTACGAATTCACTTCCGTTATCACTCCAGACAATTCTAGGCATACCGAATCTAGGGAAGAACTCTTTGACAAGGGCTTTGGCAGTTGATAAGGCGGTGTTGTCCTTAAGGGGGTACGCTTCCACCCACCTTGAAAAGGCGCAAACAACAACGAGAACGTATTTCAGGTTGTTGCACCTCTCCATGTGGATGAAATCTAGCTGCAAAACCTCGAACGGGTACGTTGGAGGCGCAAAATGACCAGCTGGAGTTGGCGTTCCCCTACCGGGATTGTACTTCAAACATACCATACACTTTCTGACCACGTTTTCTGCGTACTTTGGGATATTGCTATTCTGCCATACTGGGGCCAATAGTTTACATATTCCTCTCGAATTGATGTGTGCCATTCCGTGAGCCATCGTTACCACTGCAAGTACGTATGCATTAGGTAGTAACCATCGCTGGTGTTCCGATAGTTCGACCCAACAACCATTCGTATCCAATCTACCTGTGCTTTCTCTCCATTCATTCATCTCGTTCTCAGTGGCCTCGGCTTGTATTGATTTTACGCTTTCAATGGTGTCCTCACACATTCCTACATCAGCAATCCATCTAGCGGGACCTATGACATACATCCGATTCATTGTGTTCCTTGCAGTTCCTTTCGCAACCTCATCTGCAAATGCATTTCCGCGGCCAGCATCATCCTGAATCTTTCTGTGTGCACTACATTTTATAATGGCGACTTGTAGGGGCAAGGTGAGTGACTCAAGGAGCTCATTAACTAGCTGGCCATGTTGTATCTTTGCACCATGGGACGTAAGGAACCCACGTTCACGCCATAATCTCCCAAAACTGTGAGCCACACCAAAGGCATATTGGCTGTCAGTGTACACATTCACTCGCTTTCCTTTCGCCAGCACACATGCTCTAGTAAGCGCTATCAACTCTGCAGCTTGTGCAGAACTGTGGGGAATGCGTGCAGTCTCTACAATGGTGTGTAACGTCGTTACGGCATATGCTGTAGTCGTATCACCATTCGGCAACTTGAAACATGAACCATCAACCCATAGAGTATCATTGCATTCGGGAAGGGGAGTGTCCTGTAAGTCTACTCTCCCTTTTGTCTCTTCCTCTGTCCTGAAACAGCAGTCATGCTTGTCAATCTTGTCTGTCTCTGTCGGGATGGGTAATAACGTAGCGGGATTGAGTGTATCACACCTCTTTATATGGATGTGACTTGCTAGCAGGGTAAGTTCGTAACTGGATAGTCGAGCGCTAGTAAGGTGTTGTGTCTTTGTCCTATTTAGTAAAATGTCTACTGCATGCGGAACCATAACGATCAGAGTGTTATTCATGACTAATCCAGCAGACTGTCGAATGCAGATAGCTGCTGCGGCTGTTGCTCTTAGACAACTTGGCAGTGCCTTAGCCACTGGATCCAGAGTTGCCGAAAAATACGCGCATGGGTGCTGTTTGTCCCCAAAGAGTTGCATTAAGACTGATAATGCACAACCTTCTTTTTCGTGGACATACAATGTAAAAGGCTTACTGTAGTTGGGGTTTCCCAACACAGGAGCCGAACACAATGCATCGCGCAACTCGCGGAAACTCGTCTGACAATCTTCAGACCAAGGCATAGGTTTAGGCGTGTCTTTGCGGAGTAGTGACAGTAAGGGTTTGGCTAGTAGTGAGAAATTCGGTATCCATTGTCTACAGTACGATGTAATGCCCAAAAAAGCTCGGACACCTCTCAGTGTCCTTGGGGCACTTAGTTCTGTGATTGCCTGTATTCTTTCTGGTGTCAGTCTCCTTCCCTCCTTCGATAAGATGTGACCTAGGTAGGTTACTTCTTGTCGACAAAATTGCAGTTTTGAAAGGGAGACTTTGTGCTTCATGTCACATAGGTGACGTAATAGCGACAACGTAGCTTCCTTGCAAATCTCTTCAGTGTCTGCAGCGATCAGTAGATCGTCTACGTACTGAATCAATGTTGACCCATCTGGCAGTACAATTGTGTCTAGTTGTGTTTTCAGAGCCTGACTGAATATTGATGGACTTTCGCAGTAGCCTTGAGGAGCGCATTTGAAGCGGAAGCTTCGTCCTCCTAAATTGAAGCCGAAAAGGTCTCTAGTCTCTTCGGCGATCGGGATGCTGAAGAAAGCGTTCTTCAGGTCAATCACCGAGAACCAAGCTGCTGAAGCTGGAACCATTGTCAATAAAGCAGTAATGTCGGGGACGACTGGAAACTGCGGTATAACTACCTTGTTTACTTCTCGGAGGTCAATCACAAACCTATACACAGGGGGCTGTGAAGGATCAGTACGTTTCAAGACCGGTAAAACTGGACTGTTACAAATGTTTCCTGTTGTTTCCTCGATAACATCTTTATCGACCAAATCATAAACGATCGTTAACAATGCCTGTTTGCAGTCGTTAGAAATTTTGTATTGGGGAATACGTGGCAATCTGACGTTTGCTTTCAAAGTTATGACATACGGTGCTGTCTCTAAACGACCTACATCGTTGGAACCATTAGCCCATAGTATATCTGGAAGTGATGACAATTCGGTTGGGATACCTTCTTTTGACAAGTACATTGGAGAAATGACTTTTCTCCCTAAAGTAAGCTGTACTCCCGAGGGAGAACAGTACAAAGTCGCGTACAACCTCTTTAGCAAATCCAATCCTAGCAAATTTTCACCGCAACCTGTTGTAAGAATGAGGGGTGCTTCTAATTCACAGGGGCCAACAGAAACGGAAACAGGACTAGAGATCGGGTTTCTAACAGGGGCGCCAGAGAAGCCTACTGAGACATTCATTTCGCCAGACAAAGGTGCGCCAGGAAGTTTTGAGTGCATAATAGAACTTTTTGTAGCACCAGTATCCAGCAGAAATGGCTCTGACACTCCTGAGGTAATTACCTCGACATAAGGTCCATCCTGATCTACTGGAACTGAAACAACTCCCTCTCTTTGTCCATGGCTGTCCTAGCGATCGTTACCCTCATTGTCGTGTTCGGTGTAGTAGTCGTCAGCATAGTACTGAGCTGACTTGGACGATGAATTACCCTGTTGATCAAAGCTATTCATTGATTTCTGAGGTGGAAAAGAAGTTATATTCTGAGTGAAATTTCCACGGCCTCTACCTCTAGAGGCATGCTGAACACCTCTTTCCCTTACACCTTGTGCACCGTTTAAACGTCGTGCAAGAGCCGGACAATTATTCCTAAAATGGCCCTCTTCTTTGCAATACGCACATTGATTCGGGCCATACGTAGGACGCTGATGGGAAAGCTCGTTTCCTTGCGCGTCTCTAGAGTACTGCTGATTCTGTTGATAATTAGGCTGGCTAGCCATACGAGGCTGATAGGCCTGTTGGAGAAGAACTTTAGTTTTCAAATCTTTCGTCTTTTTGTCTGCCTTGTCTAACTCGTCTTTACGCCTATTTTCATAGTACTGGGCTGTTGCTAGAATCTGCGCTGACGCAGAGACAGCCCAAGCACTTTCTGAGTCTTTTAGTTTAGCACACAATTCAGGAAGCAAATTGTGTACAAACTTGTCTACAAACAGTCTTTGGCCACCCTCGGTAGCCATATCCTGACCACTATGGTCAGTGAAGGTTTCCTCAAATCTCGGGAAGAAGTCAGACACATTCTCGTCTTTCTTCTGCTTGCACGCGGATAGCTTGTCCCAGTTTACACGTACTTCAGGCATAATTGTCTTCATGTATGCGATAATTCTACCAGGAAGTTCAGCTATTAACGGCTCAGGCTTGAAACCACCGATTTGTCTAGCATCTGTAGTCGCAATGTTTGCCCATGAGTCACCTAATTCTTGGTCATGATCCGTATGACGTATCTTACTCCATAAAGGATGTGGAACAATGTTCCCAAACAACATGTCTATATCCGCTAAATTCATTATACATGAGCTTGCAGTTTGGGACAACTCCTTATAATACCCAGTCGGGTTTTTACGGGGATCGGGTAGTGTCTGCTTGAGTGCTAGAGCTTCGGATCTTTTCCAGGGGACATGTACCCATACACGCTGGAAATGAGGCAGAACCGGTGGAACTGCAGTTGCATCACCTTCCCTCCAAACCGGAGGAACCTCTCTCATAGGGTACTGTCTCGCTCTTTTCCTACTATACGTACCACTGTCAGAGGATGTCCCAGAAGTACCACCTGTACTTCGATGTGATAATAATATCTCTACTGCTCTTTCAACGTCGGGACCAACTATTATACCCTCCCCAAATTTAAATCGTAACCTACACAACTCCTGCAGGTTGCTCTTCTGACCATTATCTTCCAAATCCTCACACAGGAAAACACACATCTGCTCAAAGACGTATCTTTGCGTTGGTTCATCCCATTGACGGAAAACGTTCATGACAGACTCTACATCATATCTCGCTGTATCCATAGCCCAATTTCGTGCTAACTTATTCAATGTTTCCCTTTCCTGATAATCAGGCATTTGGCTTCGTAATTGTCTTCGTTCCGTGTTAGGGGTCGTTTTAGGCGACCGAAAAAGTGGTGAAGGAAAGTTAGTAACACTGCTGGCCATTTTATGCCAGACGAAAGGTGAAAGTGGAGGAATAGCTGGTAGTAGAACAGAGTCAGGCAAAGCAGAAACAGAAATGTTCGTAGAACGAGTATCAGAGAGACTAGAAGGTGCGCTAGGCGAAATTTTAGAAGGAACGGTAGGAGAAATAGATGTGATCGGTGAGCCTTGAGGAGGCTGTGCCAAAGAAACAGGAGCCAGCTGAAGAGTAGCTGGTGAGTGCGGTAAAGGAGCCTGTATTACAGCTACCAAAGGTGCAACGAAAGGTTGCGGAGGTGCTGTGGCATTTTGTGCATAGGGTGGCGGAGAATTTAATAGGTGGGACATCAATGGATCTTTCTCGGATCCTTCCTGTTGACCTTTTCCTCTATTTGGCAGCATTGGGTAACATTTATCTATCGCTAGTTTCTTGCTCCTAAGCATCTGTTCGCTCTCCTGCTCTTCCTCGTTATCTCTGTATGCAACGGCAGCTTGCACCATTGACATACCTCTTTTATTCTTTTTTGCTAGTCTTATTTCTTTCTGTTTGGCTTCCTTGCGCCATAAGCGGAAAGAGTCAAACGTTGCCGGCCGGGCTTTCTTCTTGAACAATTTGACCTCTAAGTTATCTAATATTTCTTGGTCGAAACTACCATATTGGGGCCATTTTAAAACACCATCCTTGCGGGTGTATTTTATCCATACCTCGTTATATGTGATAGGACCTACGCCGTGCTTCACATAGAGTTCATACATTGGAGTTCCAATTGGAGGAACCGGACAAGAATCTTCCAACTGGGAGTCCTTACTACAACCAAGACAAAACAAGTTTCCAAGTTTGCTAAAACCAGGCATCTTCGCTCACTGGTCTAGCTTCAAACTTCAAAGGATTATCTGTTACGATATTTCTCGTGAATACACGAGTCCTTCGGCTTTGGGGCTTGCAAGTTCCAAATCAAGTCGTATCTCAAGGATACCAAAAACTAAGAACAAACTAAGGACTAGGAGACGCTCCACTTATACTTAACTGAAGTATTTGAAGATCGATGACGTCGCTAGAAGACTCGTCTATCGTTTCGCTCTACCAAGGATCACTGGGTCCAAAACAAGGCGATAGTCAGGGCAGCAGTCCTTCGTAGCCGTCGGGACGCGGGAAACCTCGCAGCAAAGACCTTCGGAACCACGTCGACATACAGGGGTCGCTGAAGTGGCTGGCCGTCCTCCGGAATTTTCACACGAAGCTCCTCACGAACATCTGGCTTGGACCGTCACCGCTTGATATCGCCCCGAGTTGGGCGCCAACTGAGGTAACGGGTTTTTAGGAACCCGCTGGTGTCAGGGGATAACACCCGAAGACCTCTGAGTTCCCTTGTTCCGGACCACAGAAACACGTAGTCTTCTAGTCGCAGTCAAAGATCAAGTTTTATTGGTAGCTACCAAGTAACACGTGTCCCAGAAGTACACCACACAGAGAGTAGGTTCTTGGGAGACTGTTCGTTTTTACAGAACCAGCCGTCTCCTTATATATCAAATATATGGCTTCAAGCAAGAATTCTTGAGTTTATGGTATGGCAACACACATATTTCTACAACAATACAAAGAGCGAAGTCATGTAAGCAAGCCCATATTTTAGATGTCCAGTTTGCTGATAGATTACCCAGTTGGATCGGGAACTCCCATCAGATATAGATGAACCACCAATAAAGGAAGGTACAACCCAGCCATAAAAGGGCCATAAACAAGATACGGGGACAGGTGCGTGTTTGAAGGAAACATGGGCTGTATGTAGTGAATGGTTCGTGGAATGTTATGCGTAGATGCTATCGTATTCGGCCACTGGGCGAGGAGCTGCCTAAACAGGTTTGGCCGAAGACAGTGGAGTCAGTTGGGACAGGTCAGGGGAAAGTCACGAAAGGTGGACGTGTCTATTTGGATCAAGCTCGACCTTTAATTGACTTATCATGAGGGCAAGATGCAAGATGGATGCCGTTCACAAAATGGAGTTTAAGGGATGGGACGGAAACTGTGATTTAGGGGTGTTGGCAACCCTCGATTCCAACGCAAATACATAGGAATGATGTCCTAATCATTATCGGTTCGTAGACACCAAAATCGTCTCGGTACGTTGAGGTTTCGTGACACGGGTATTGGACCTCGATATCGGGAAAACCACAGGGTCCGGATTTTGGGAACCACACCATCAAGGCCTTTATTTCCATAGAAGGAAATCAATAAATGTAACATTCTTTAGATTTGTTTTGTGTGAACCTGTGATTATTAATGAACATGTGAAAACAATCCCTCTCTTGATTTTGAAATAGTCTAGCAAAAATCTTTGATGGTATTTTGACCGTAAGGTGGATTTGTAAAGTGTAGTGTTCACCCTGAGGAGGTGTCTTTGTTCTATAGACACGTAACAGGTATGAATTGTTACACAACTCAGTGGTACCCATGTTATCATCCTTTGAAGGATGTAAGGCTGAGCGGAAGCAGCGTGATCCAACCTAGACCATAGATAGATTAGTTCACGTAGCCACAAGATCCAGAACACAACTTGTTCCTATTTGATGATGTGTGGGTTGTCAATACAACATTTTAAAGGATGTGCTTTCAATAGGATTCATGAGAAAGCAGTCGATGTGTTAATAAAATCCCAATCACAGTTGTTATTTTTTCTAACTTTTTTATGTGTTCGGGGTCCTCTATTGGATGATGGGATACAATTGTAGGATGTGTACTCATGTTCTAAGTACTTTCATTTTTTTCCTGGTGTCTTAAAAAGTAGCATTTAGGAAAGGATAGCTCTTCCTTTTGATGTGGTTTACTTTTCTGTGCATTAGTGTAAGATACTCTGGCTTTATTTTTGTGCATTGTGTGTGCCGCCAAATAAAATAGTTTAAGACAAGCATTGTTAATGGCAGTAGGTCTGGTTTATAAATGAAAGTGCATCTTCATCCACTTGTGAGTTTGTGCACTCTGTCACTCTTCATTGCCCTCAAGCATCCATTTATTCACCCACAGACTCATTTTTTAATTCACTCACTTACCCATCCACAAGCAAACTGCACATAAACACAACAAGCATATTCAAGATGAATTAAAAGAATAAATGGGTATTTACATGCTATAAATCTGCCCCTGTCATTGTTTTTCTGTTTGCAGTCAATTGTGTTTTTTTATAATATTTGTTGTGTAACTTTGTGAGCACCATTGGTTTATGATTGTATTGCCCTTCTACATTATTGTCTTAGTAAAAGTTGCATATATTGCTTCATTTGGAACGGGTATCATTTTTATAATTTTGCACAATTTGTTCTATGTGATATAGTTTTCATGATTCGTTAGTATGATTCTCTTATTTATATTGTTTTCAACATTAGATATATTTATGTTTTGTGTAATTTTGTGATTGAGCCTTTGTTATTATTATAGTCTTTAATCTGCCCCAGGTTCGAGTAATAGGGCTGCCTCTGTTTGATGTAACTAAATAGTATAAATGACATAGTAGTCCACCACATTGGTCAAGAGAGTGTTGTCTGGTAGACAATTGAAAATTGAGGGCCTTACTCTGATTGCTGGAGTTAGGAGAATTAAGGCAGATATTGTAGTGTAGCTCCTATTTTCCCAATAGGCTCTGCGCATTGGAATAGTACCTACAGCAGTAAAGGCCTAGGCCAGACGTTAACTAGGTCTACTACTGTCGATACTAGACTTAATTTTTGGGTTTGCCAGCTAAGCTCAGAGTTCGCTAGAAACTTTCTCGAATGTTCAGGAAAGAATTACCTCCCCTGATTAGACAAGAAGGGATTTAGTTTCTGACAACCATAGAACATGACAACTTTGCTCTCCCCTAATCAAGAGTCAATCTCAAGAGTCGTGTGAGCACAAGGCAATTATTTTACTCAGTCAGTACGTGCATTCTTAGTCTCATCAGAATGTAGAGAAAAGGAAGAGACGGGCGTGTTCAATAAAAGGTGTTATTTATTGATCAGTCTCTTTTCTCGTACAAGAGAAATGGATCGATATTATTGCAATACTTATAGTTAAGTAAAGTGCATACGTTAAAAGCAATAGTACAAAATAATACTGTAAAAACATTGATATGGTTTCTGAGCCATATGATGTTTAAAATGATTAAAATATAATTACATACACATATACATTTGACTAAACGCACTCAACTGGTGTTTCTAAATACGCCTACCCCGTGTACCTGACCTAAGTCTAATGCGTGGGCGGGAATAGAAAGTTACAGTTTAAGTTAAGTTTGTTTTTGCCAAGTGAATAACTAAAGAATTCTCTAGGAGGGGTTATTCAGTTCTGTACCTGGAATTTAGGATGAATGAGGAATGGTATCTCTTTCTCTGCTCTCGATATTCCAGGCTGCCTGCGAGGGCTACCCGGAAGCGCCGGTGCTGGGTCTCTCGGCTTGAGATAGCAGCGCGTCTCTCAGCGCGTCAGGAAGGCGGGGCTGCTGCCTGCGGGGTCTGCTTCTGCTCTCTGTTTCGGCAAGTATGGCTGCTCCGTCTTGTCACCACGCGTGTGTTTTGCATAGGGCAAGGTCGGCAATATTTATACCTTAAAGGTGCCGGGATTGACGTAAGGATGGACATAGGTACGTCAATAAAGATGTCATACGACTTGCTCGTTAGCACATTCTTTACTAAAGTTCTCTGTGAAATCAAAACAATGGCCGCACGGATTATCCAGGTTGTCATAGGTTTGATTTGTTATGAGAACGTCGTATGCCTTATCAGGGGCTGGAGGAATGTCGCTTGTCTAATTAGATCTCAAGCGTTATGACCTAATCAGATAACACGTTCCTGTGCCGTAGTGTGACTGCGTCAGATAACGGTATCTGCATCATGGGGGTTTTCTTGCCTCATGGGCTGACTGTTAGTTAACTAGCTAGTAAGTTTAACCAGAATAGGGTCAGGAATAGGGGGATCGATTCAGAACCTATAGAAATACACGACACCCACTCCACGCTAACTATGGTCATATCTACTAATCTATGCATAGTATAACATAGTACAACATACTATAGAGTATAGTGTATACCTTACCACCCCAAAATACATAAATGCATTTTGAAATTTTCAAATATACTGAAAAATTGCAGTCATATATATTGTATGCACTTAAGCTATGAATTAAATGCAAAAGTAAACACGCATTTTATGCATTATTGCTTGTTGGTATATGAGAAATACACATGAAATGGCTCTTAATATGGCTATACAGAAAAAAAGTCGAAACTATTTCATCACATAAAATATATTGTGAACATACCAGCGGGCAGCTAAAGTCTATATAAAGTCTATAAAGTATCTAAAAAAATAGAAATCTTAGTTCTCTAGGAATAGTTTCTTACTTTAAGCAGAAGATCAGTGTCCCGGGAAAAAATATATAGAAAAATATTTTAGGGGCTTGCTGAAAAAAGTTGCTGTCCGTGAACTGGATTGTAATTGTTCATGTGACTTTATTTTTAAAGTTGAAGGCCGAATTCAGGGAACGCCGTGTGCGAGTTTACTCAAAAGTCTCTATTTCTGTTCCGGAGAGAACATCATATCATTCAGGCTTTCGAAAAAACTGTCAACAGCTTCATGGGAAAGTTCCACTAAGTCGGAAATAGGGGTAACCATGCATTCGTGCGCATGATTGTCTCCATTGACATTCTGATTTGCATTGCTGACAGAAGGTCGTACCTGTTCGATGCTGCTTTCATCTTGAACTTCACTACTCTTCAATCGCAGTGGTGAAGATTCCAGGAATGCCGTCATCAGAATTGGCAGCCTTTGAGGGCAGCACAGTGCGTGAACCTTGGTAGGAACCAACAGTGTATCTGCATCCACTGGCGCATCCGATTGTAGCGTCAGACAGGTGTCTAACACGCATTCTTCTCCGCATAGCAGACACCTTAGTACAGGTAAAACACACCTTTGCCACATTGGTCGAAATGATAGAAACCAAGTCATGTTCAGGTCTCTAAGCCGGGAGAGTCCCAGGATTTTTGATATCCGGTCCCGGTATCCAATGGCTAGGATCGTATCTTCCATTGTCGTGAGATTTTGTTCTGTGACATGGGTTGCCATAACGAAAAATAAGGACTAGGAATAGGATTCCTGCAATTAGTCCCAGGATCAAGGGAAGTCCGCCAAAAATCGAATGGACGAAATCTGGAAAAATACCCAGTATGGCTTTGAATGGTGTTAATGCCAACGAAAATACTGTCTTAAATACCTTTGAGACCCCAGTGGTATCAGAAATATTTAAGATTTCGCTCAGGATTTCCGCGAAATGTACGGGGGAATTAGTTGATAATAATGTATGTATCTCTGCAGTCGTCCTTGCGACTTGTAGATCATACGTTTCTTTTGATGACGTGAGCCTTGTAGGCGTCTGAAGAAGCACTGTTTTCATTCTGCTTAAAGTGTCTATTCGAATAGAAGTAATTTTCAGACCGGGCCATGCCCTTGCCTCCCTGTCTGGAAAGGAGCTGGGGAACAAAGAACGTCCACAGCACTTGACCTTCGCCGTCGTAGTGACGAGATAAGGAGTCCCGGGCATAAGACTACAACATCTGCGGTCTACAATAAGAATGTAACTCCCATTATAGAGTCTTTGAAAGAATGGTTCTATTTCAGTTGCAGGTGCGCCTTGCTGGTGACATGAAAGGTTGTATGAATTCCCTTCACAGGCTCCGTGCAAACTAATACCGTTACACAGAAGCGTGCCGCTTAGTGACATAGCACAATTGTTGCCACTAAGAAACACTTTCTGTCCTTTGTTACTGACACATGCATGTGAATAGGGCAGGTTCCAAGTTGTTTTAAGGTACCCCTTTCCCAATTTCTCGTACATGCCAGCCTGTATATATTTTTGGCAGTATTGAAACCTGAAGGTTGAGATTGGAATATTTATGATTCCGTGGATTATCCATTCACTGACAGGTCGTTCTGACATTGTCATTGGTAATCTTTCTAGTTTTTCAATGCTCAAGATTGTATAATCAGCACCCTTCTGCGCCATACCGATTTGTCTATCAGTAAGGTTAAAGATTTGGAATAGTGACGTTGTGTTGATTAAACGCCAAGGCACGTAGCCTGAACGCAGATTTTGTAACGTCCAGCCAAGCTGTACAATAGAACGCAATTGTGACTGACCATGTTGTAATAACAGTAAGTCTTGCGATAATATATCGATTGCTGAAGACACAATGCTGTCCAATGAAAAAATTCTGGAGGACAGAGTCATTAACCCATTGTCCACTACAGAAAGTGATTTTTCCAAATTAATACGGTCAATTTCCCGTATTCTTTCTGCTGTCTCAATTTGAGTAACCTTCCAGGCCTCATTGTATGCTGCATATACAGAGGCTGCTATGAAACGCTTATGACGCTGTTTGCGTGGTCCCAGTATGAAATCACGCAAGTCAGCACCATCAGTAAGTAAAGTTAGGTGTTGCTTAATTTCAGGCAGTGTGGAAGTTTGTAGCCATTGAAGGCATAATTTGCCCACACTGTAGGTTGTTATTATCCCTGGGTGATGTCTTTGGGGATATCTAGGGTCTGGCCTGGTCATTTTGAAACCCTGTGTTTTATTCAGGAATCTATCTTGACAGTTATTTGTATCTGTGGGCCAGATCAACCATTGTTTCCAATCAGGATGTGTTCTGTTTTGGTTAAGTATATGGTTTATGTCTATTTCTTCATCTGTATCAGAGTTATTGCTAAACATTGTTGGCTTTGGAATAGACAGGTTATTTAAATCTTTGATTTTGGCTAAGCCAAGACAGGTAGTTTGTTGAACAGTGTCATTTAAAAATATCATTTGTTCTGGGATCATGCAGGCTCTAAACAAAGCTTCTATACCCTGTACTTGCCATTCTTTTGTACCCCAAACACTTTTCAAATCAACATTTTTGTCCCAATAATTAAATCCAAAAGTATTCATTTGTTCAAAGAATAAGTCAGAATAAATCAATTTTGTGTTGGTTATCATGGTTTTGGTCCCTGTCTTGTTTGACAATTTAAAATAATATGTTTCCGCATTACTTGTGTTAAAACCTGAAAAATATGAATATTTGCCATACACGGTTCTTGAGCTCCCTTTTGGAGGTGTAGCACAATGTTCCCATTGATTAAAATTTAAAACATTTCTAGGTTGTGCAGATTTATGCAAGAAATGGTTACCATAATGGTTATAGCAGTACATGCTGTCATAATTTGTAGAACCCTGCAAATAATCATGTTTTGTAAATTTAGCAGACATTACTAAGTCAGACATCATATTGTTAATACTTTCAAAGTCCCAATCATCAGCAAATGAGTTTGGTTTTGCAAAGTCACTCGAGATCTTGATTTGGTGTGGATATTTCAGGATCTCGACCGGACCATAAATTTCATAGTCAGTGTTGTCCCAGGCTACCCCACCAGGTATTGGAATTGCTGTGAAGTTGGCTGAAGAAAGTTCTGAAGAAAGTTCTCTTTTCTCGACGTGTGAAGATGTGTGTGGTTTGAGGACCAAGTTGATGTTCTGACTTGCTGTGTCCATTTTAGCATATTTTCCCTCAATGAAGCGTCCCAAAGTAAATACCATGATGAGCCAAAGTATGAGGATAAATGCACCAAAACCCACCCAAAATTCAATCCATGGAGAAATCAGATATGTTTCTTTTAGTTGTTTCAAAAGTTCCTTCGCTTTGTCTTTAAAGGATTTTGATGATGGCTGTGTCTTTTGTTCGCTGAAACCGTCAGAGGAATCATCGAAGTTGATGAAGTAACCAGATGCAGTTCTGTCAATTGTTCCAATTGGTTCAGGATTTTTGTTTCTTGCATTTTCACTTGGTACTTCTGTATAGATTGGTGTGTCTCTGCTAAATGTTTTTATTTGGGTTTTCAGAGGTCTTAGTTCTATTGCATTGTTGCATAGTCCTTGTTGTTCTTCTGTAGGCGTTTCGAATGTGATGAGCCTCTTTGATAGGACCTCTGTACTGGTAGCAAACCTTGGTGTTCTGCTACTTATTGGGAGTCCACTTGGCCTACCGTTGGTTATCGGCCACATGTTGTGGTTTTACCAGGTCGATGGATACAACTCGGTTCTCCCTTTTTCCAGCAAGTGGCGGTAGTACAACTGATCTTGTCCCGTTGACAGACAATACAGGAACTGCTTTTCTGTAAGAAGGCCCAAATTCCTTCTTTACCGCGATCTTCTCCCTGACTAGATCCCCGACTTTTGGAATCCAGACAGGTCTTGCTGGGACAGGTGGTGAATCTTCAGTGGTCGTTGGCTGTTCTTTCAACTGTATGTTGCTCAGGTCTTTTCTTGTTTTGTTTAAGTCCTGCAAAATAGCCAAACGGTCTTTGACATCAAAGCTTTTTTCTGTTACCACTGAAGTCTGACTATCAAGGTCAGAGATCAACATCCTAGTTCCGAATAATAATTCGTACGGACTGAATCCCTTCAGAGAATTTCTTGGCAAGTTATTTAGACTACGTTGGACACTTATTAGATGTTTGACCCACCCAGCTCCCGAACCTAATATCCTTTCTATTATAGATTGCTTTCTGTCTTGGTTTTTTCTTTACACCATCCCATACCCTCAGGAAGGAAGTGAGAAGATTCCCGCTGGGCTGTGCTCATTTGGCCATTCTTTCCCCCCCCCAGGCTGGATTACCTGAGAAAAAGAAAAAAATGGTCGAACGTAGCATGCTCTTAGCGTATATGCCATTTAGACTCGCAAATCTTGTATAACAGTCCGGACGTCAGCCGAGTGCTGTGGATCTACATTATAAGTGGGAACTAGCCTGTATATGTTAATCGCAAGCCATTCTTTTTAGTGGTGATGTTATCTGCCTTGATACGACGAGGTATTAAACTGCTTCTCTCCCCACTGCGATCTCTGTTGCAGTTTGGCCAGTTTTTTACAAACATGGTGTAGTGCAGGCTCATGCCTGGCCACCAGTACCGTGATTGTAATTCTTCCAGAGAATCTTTTAATTTAAGGTGTCTGAGACCCTCGCCCATGTGTGCGTCTGCGATTAACAAGTTTCTCCTGTCCATGTTTGGAATCACTCTATCCCCCACTCCAGGGATTCGAGCAAAAGGAATGGAGTTTGCATCTATGATGTATGTGTAATTGAGTGGATAGTTGATCGGTAACGCCGAGCAGTCGCCTTTTGATGACGTTTTTACTGCCAGCAATGTTTCGCCGTCAATGTATTTTAATGTACGCTTTTTTCGATCTACGGGAGCCGGTTTACTGGCTGCCGCTGCGGCTGTTTCAGCCAATGAATTCCCTACAACGTGAACGCCATCACGCTGGTGACTCAGTGAGTGTGTCACGTGAGTCTTTGGTAGTTCTTTTTTCAAAAGAGCTACCTGTTCCCAGAGCAGTCTCTGCTTTATTGGTGCATCCGTGTCATCTTTGTAATCGTTCTGAATCCAGGTCTGCAAATCCTTGTTATATGCTTTGACGCAGAAATATGAATCTGACACTATAAGTGTCGGGAATTCGCGATCCGCATTATCTAGCGCCATTTTCAAAGCTAATATTTCAGTTTGTAGTTCTGAATTAGTTTCTACTGAGTGTGATTTTGTTAATAGAGGTCTTAGTTTACCTCCGTGCCACACTTCTTTTGTAATCTCACATGTGGGATTGTATGCATGTTCTCCCCAAACGGAGGGTTGAGCATGTCCGTCTGTATAGATTACACAGGCGTAATGTCGTAGAGGCAGAATGTCGATTGGCAGAGGATACGTTTTTTCATATTTTAGATTTTTTAATTCTTCTAGTTCTTAAAAGACTGTCAACCAGGCAATACTTGATAATTCATATCCTCCGTACTGGATTTTCAGATGGGCAATTCTGGATTTTTTGAAGTTGAATTTGTAACCCTCTGCAGCGAAACCAAGTATTATGGTGTTCACTCTTTTCAAGTGAGTCTCCAAGTCATCATCTGTTAAGTAAATGTCATCGACATAAGATAATGCTTCATCATCATATAGTTGTAGTAATTCTGTTACTCTCGCTGAGAATACCCCCGGGCTGTTCTTGTACCCCTGGGCTAACCGACAGAATTGTTTTTGAGTGCCATTTACTGAGAATGCAGTTAAATATCTGCTCTCTGGTGCTATGTTTTGACAAAAGAATCCATTGGAGATGTCCAAGGTTGTTTTGTATTTTTTGCGCACTATGTTATTCATTAGTGCAGCACTGTGTGAGTTTTGCACTGCAAAAGTTTTGCAACATGTGTTAAGGTGTCGGTAATCCAAAACTAGACGGTACGAATTGTCTGGTTTGGAGACCGGAAACAAAGGATTGTTCATTTGTGAGGTGCAAGTTTCAATCACCCCCTGGTATTCTAGCTGATCTAGTATTTCATTTACTTGTTTTTTAGCTTCTTGCTTAATTGGGTACTGCCTTTGTGCAGTTGGTTGTGATTTTAACTGGACTTTGTGAGGAGGAGAATCCTCATCCCATCCTACATGATTTTTATATAAAGCAGGTGCTAAGGCCACTGCCCACTTTCTAGCAAGTGTATATTTTTTATGAATCGGTATTTGATTCGAGAAGGCAGGCATAATTACTTCTTCACCATGAGGGCACTCCCTGACAAACTCTGGTGGCCAGTCTTTTTCAGCTAAAAGGATGTCATAACCCTTTGAGAGGTTATCCCAAAATAGTCCCCTTATTTTCCTAGTCTTATCTCCCTCTATACGTAATGTTATCTCGTATATTTTGTGGGGCTTGCTAACTCTGGTATCTGCAGTTTCCACTTGAAGGTATTCATTCGTGTCCACTGTCTCCAGATGATTCATAAGGACTTTGCGAGCTATGCTCACCTCTGCTGCGCTGTCTAGCATTGTCTGAGCCCACTCTCCGTTTTTCAGTTGTGTCCTCAGTATTCTCGGCATTGTTAACTACCTTGATACTGGCTACCTTCTTTTTTGGAAATTGTAATTTCTTTTTCAGTTGAGCAGGTTCCTTGTCTTTGGACTTAGCGTGCTCTTCTGATCGTCCTCTTCTTTCCGATTTCTGCGAGGAATTCTGAAAAGATTGAGAGGGACGTGTATCAATGTCTTGATATCTATCAGGTTTTTTAATATTATCCCTATTTCTAAGGTTATATCTATTCCCAGAGGGTTCACTCTGAGGTGACCTTTGTCTCGGGTTTGGAGATTTCTCTCTTCGCCTAGGAGACCTTCCTCTGGACTGGAATTTCTTTTCTTTTGGATTGGATTGTTTGTTTCCATCCCAGTTCTTTTTTGGTGAATTATTATTATTATTAAAAAACATTTTTTCTGGACTTGTAGTCAGTTGCGGTTTTACTGGTATTCCACCTAGACTATCTCTGCCTAGTTCTTCATAGGATTTTTCTATGATTCTGGCAATTTCAGCTGGTTGGTCTGCTATATCTGTCTCTTTTAACCTCTGGCGGATCGCCACGTTTGCTGCTTCACCCTTTATGTTGGCTAGTAATATAGCCGAGACCTGCTTGAAGTCTTTTAGTAATTTCATACCAAGAGTTAAAGCAGGTTCTGGACCATATTCATCTTGAATTTGTTTTAGCACATCTGGTATTACCGAAATGGATGGAACACCGTGCGTTTTTGTGTAGATGGAAGCAAAGACTGTACCCCAAGTGTCACAGTCCTCAATGTGTGGTGCGATTCCCATTGGGAGACATATAGTCAGAATTCTGTGTTTTTCTAATGGGGTGGTGTCAGGAAACACCGCCTCTATTTGGGTAATTTTCTGTGCCAACCAGAATGGTATCTGTTCCCGTTTAGCTGGAACTTTACCTAGGCAGGATTGGATGTTCTGTGGTGTAATTTTATTTGTGTTCCCCTGGTGAGGGGTCAGCTGTGGAAGTTTAATCGCTGGCTGAATTGTTGAAGTCCGCATTACATACTGAACTAATTGTCTGTGAATTTTTAGTAGTTGTTTTAGCTGTATTAACAGCTCTGCTGCAGGCATTCTTTCGATGTCTGGATATGGTGTGTATCCGGCTAAGACCGGCCACGTTGCTCCTGGTCTTCCTAAAGGACCGAGCCTTGTAATGTGATTATTATGTTTTAGGGCGCCATCAAATAAGAGCAAATGCTCTTGGAATTTGAGTGGTACTTCCACCTCCTCGAAAGGAGTGTACTCATTAGGAGGTTCCTCTACTTTGTAATAGTGGAAGTACTTTGTTATAGTATTAGCTGCTGGAAAATGTATCCATGTATAGTATACCTCTGTCTGCCGATATTCGTGTGCCTCGATTACGAATATGACTGTGCCACCTCTAGGTGTCAGTCCATTTTCTATAAGTTTTAAGGTTATAGATCTCCTTTTGGCGACCGGAATGAGTATTATATCCGCGTCTGCTGCTTGCATGGTAGCATCAGCATCTGCTATTTCAGTAGCTAATCTAGTAACCTCTCGTTCTTCATCGCTGTCCATTTTGCTGACAGGATGGTATTATGTTTATTTGCAGATCAGGTTTCTTTATGGAAACAGAGATTAGATGCACAATATTTTGGAACTGTTTTATCCTTCAACGTTGACTAGACCAAGAACCATACATAGGAGTTCCCTCCTGCGAGGTTTTGGAGGATATTATAACCTTTCACCCACTCCAGACGTCTTTGGAGTATTTGGGAAAAGGGGTCTGAGTGAGAAAGCACGACTGAGTTACTCTAAATGTCTTACGTTAGTTTTATCGCCCTTTCCAAACGCGTTGGGCGCCATGTAGTGTAGCTCCTATTTTCCCAATAGGCTCTGCGCATTGGAATAGTACCTACAGCAGTAAAGGCCTAGGCCAGACGTTAACTAGGTCTACTACTGTCGATACTAGACTTAATTTTTGGGTTTGCCAGCTAAGCTCAGAGTTCGCTAGAAACTTTCTCGAATGTTCAGGAAAGAATTACCTCCCCTGATTAGACAAGAAGGGATTTAGTTTCTGACAACCATAGAACATGACAACTTTGCTCTCCCCTAATCAAGAGTCAATCTCAAGAGTCGTGTGAGCACAAGGCAATTATTTTACTCAGTCAGTACGTGCATTCTTAGTCTCATCAGAATGTAGAGAAAAGGAAGAGACGGGCGTGTTCAATAAAAGGTGTTATTTATTGATCAGTCTCTTTTCTCGTACAAGAGAAATGGATCGATATTATTGCAATACTTATAGTTAAGTAAAGTGCATACGTTAAAAGCAATAGTACAAAATAATACTGTAAAAACATTGATATGGTTTCTGAGCCATATGATGTTTAAAATGATTAAAATATATTTACATACACATATACATTTGACTAAACGCACTCAACTGGTGTTTCTAAATACGCCTACCCCGTGTACCTGACCTAAGTCTAATGCGTGGGCGGGAATAGAAAGTTACAGTTTAAGTTAAGTTTGTTTTTGCCAAGTGAATAACTAAAGAATTCTCTAGGAGGGGTTATTCAGTTCTGTACCTGGAATTTAGGATGAATGAGGAATGGTATCTCTTTCTCTGCTCTCGATATTCCAGGCTGCCTGCGAGGGCTACCCGGAAGCGCCGGTGCTGGGTCTCTCGGCTTGAGATAGCAGCGCGTCTCTCAGCGCGTCAGGAAGGCGGGGCTGCTACCTGCGGGGTCTGCTTCTGCTCTCTGTTTCGGCAAGTATGGCTGCTCCGTCTTGTCACCACGCGTGTGTTTTGCATAGGGCAAGGTCGGCAATATTTATACCTTAAAGGTGCCGGGATTGACGTAAGGATGGACATAGGTACGTCAATAAAGATGTCATACGACTTGCTCGTTAGCACATTCTTTACTAAAGTTCTCTGTGAAATCAAAACAATGGCCGCACGGATTATCCAGGTTGTCATAGGTTTGATTTGTTATGAGAACGTCGTATGCCTTATCAGGGGCTGGAGGAATGTCGCTTGTCTAATTAGATCTCAAGCGTTATGACCTAATCAGATAACACGTTCCTGTGCCGTAGTGTGACTGCGTCAGATAACGGTATCTGCATCATGGGGGTTTTCTTGCCTCATGGGCTGACTGTTAGTTAACTAGCTAGTAAGTTTAACCAGAATAGGGTCAGGAATAGGGGGATCGATTCAGAACCTATAGAAATACAAGACAATATATATATATATATATATAAGCATAAAAATATATTCCTGTTGGTAAATAGGTGTTGGAAGAAAGAACTGCCCATCATGTTGTCGCAAAGGTTGATTAAGTTCTCTGGGAATGGTCCATATGTACTTGGAAAACAAATTCCGAAGGTTTTAACTACTGTTAGTAAATAGACTAGAGAAGTAACTGATGAAGTAATGTAAGGGAAGAGCTTACGGTAATTGAAAGAAGGAGAGTGGAGCTGAGGATCCTCCCAGCATCACTGCATCATGCAGCCTTGGAATAAGTCAATTGCGGTCTGTTTGGGGTTTAGTGATCAATGATGCTATAAAAAACATTTTAACAGAAATTGTTCAATCAAGGGTAATGTGTTTTTTTTGTCCTCATTTGCCAACTCCTCGCCCCTGCTTTCGTGGTACCACCCTAGGGCAATTTATCTCATATAAGGGGTTTCTTGACTCTTAGGAGGAAGTATACCACCTTAACCGGTCTTCCTCGAGACTTAAACCCACCGAGATCTGAGAAGACTTAATCATAGGACTTCAAACACCTTTACCATAACTACCCAACCCTTCACCCAAAATATAACAGGAAAGGAGTCCAAAATCTATATCTCTTCTTTTGCCGATCCGCAATGTCCAGCCTAGCAATGGCACTCAATGCTCTTAACCAACTCAATTCTGTCGGAGGATCTGCCCACACCCAATTTCTGCATATCTCTCTCCTGGCCAGCAGTATAGCATAAAAAACAAATTTTGCTTTATCGTCCACGCCCTTATCTTGTAGATCCAGTATTCCCGACATAACTAGTTCAGGGCTTACCTCAATCTGCTGGGCGAGTACCGATGACAAACATGTACTTAAGGCATCCCAGAAAATCCTTATCACCGGGCATGTGACGAACATATGCAAATCATCTTCATTGAAGCTGTCGCACTTGGGACACGCCACCATTGCGCCAGGCTTAAAATTCGAGAGTTATCTGGGAGACCAATATACCCTGTGGAGGGTGAACAAGTGATTTCTTCTTAGGTTTGCAGGTTTTACCACTTTATATAAAGTAAACATAGTAACTTGCCATTTATCTTCTGATGCAATCTGCGGCAAGCACTCTCCCCACAAGGTCTCCTGCAAGGTAAATTGTCCATCTTCAAGTTCTACTATTGACCAGTACCACAGCGCAACTTTTTTTTTTATTGGCCTCTCCATCCCCAGCTTCTCTTCAAAGATGTTATACTGGCCGATTAAATTTGCCTTACCGACCGCCCAGCTTTGAATCTGTAAGTTTTAAACCTTGAAAATTTGTGCCCCCACTCTCGTTCGCAATAGTCCCAGGGTGCCAGGACCCCCTCTGTAAACAACTCTCCCCACCTCTGGGGTCCATCAGTTTTTAGTGCCAGTGCCAGTGCATCTTTGGTCCAGAGGAGAGCACCCGGCATGTCCCAAATTGATGCCCTAAAACTAAAGTATGGTATTTTTGTTGCCCTCCTAATTTTGAACCAAACCGTAGCTAGATCCTTCAACACTTTTAATCTGATTTTTTTTGAAAAATTTTGGATCGGCAAATTTATACATATACCCCTGTTGCTTCATATTCTCAATCCTAAACAAGGCACTCAGCACTTTCCCAGTGTCCGAGCTCCCTGGTATAGCCAGCAGCATCCTATAATTCTTCAGCAAAAAGGCCCATGAGTATATCTGGAAATCAGGGGCCGCCAACCCCCCCTTCAACAGTTTTCTCCTGATCTTTTTCCATGATAAGCGGGATCCTTTTGATGCCCAAATAAAAGATCCTATCTCACTCTGTAGCCTAACAAACCAGTCCTTATCGAATAGAAGAGGTATTTATTCAAACAAAAAGTTAACTTGGGTAAAATCATCATTTTCACCAGGCTAACTCGGCCATATATTGTTAGCAGAAGGTGTGCCCACCCCCGCAAAGCAGAGGAGATCTCTTTCCTAATCTTGACAAAGTTAACTTTAGTGAGCTGTTTTATATCCTTTGTTATTCTCACCACAAGTAACGTATCTCAGATTTACATTCTATACCCTCCGGTGCTAGATTCCAAGACATAACCTCTGTCTTCTCCGCGTTTATCCTATACCCGGAAACTTTCCCAAACTCTTTAGTTATTTCTTCTACACATCCCATCGACTGCTGGAAATTCGAGGTGAGGATAACTATATCGACTGCATATAGCCCGATCTTCCTTCCCATCCCTGGAATTTAAAAAGAGGGATCCTCTCTGCCTCTCTAATTCTACAAGCTAGAGGTTCAATGTAGAGATCGAATAGAAGAGGGGAAAGGGGGCACCCTTGTCTCGTACCTCTCATTATTTTTATTGGCTGGGTTAATGTTCCATTCACTAGTACCTTGGATGTAGGAGCTTGATATATTAGTGCCAGAGCCGTGCTAAAATGTGTACCCAAGTTGAGATGCTTTATCAAAACCCTTAGGTATGTCCAATTTACCCGTTCAAACGCCTTGGCGGCATCCAGTGCGATGACCGCCAAGGGAAGATTATGGGTGGAAGCAACATCTATACTCCCTATAAGAGAAAAAGTTAACTCCTTCAAATACCTGCCTTTAATAAAGCCCTTCTGATCTTCATGTATTATGTGGGGAACAACTTTCCCAAGCCTGTCCGCCATAATCTTTGCAAAGAGCTTATAATCACAATTTAAAAGTGAAATCGGTCTATATGATTCCAAATACTTCGGCGGCTTCCCAGGTTTCGGCAGTACTATAATGTTCGCATCATTCCACGATTGCGGGAGAGCAGCCCTTCCCAAAAAACATCATTAAACACTTGGGTCAGTGTAGGCGCTAAACTCACTAACAAAGCCTTATAAACCTCGGCAGGAAGTCCATCTGGACCCGGAGCCTTCCCTTTCTTTACTTGCTTAATTACCGATTCCACTTCTCCCTGCAAGATCTCGCGATTTAAAATATCCCGAAATTCTTCTGATATTGATTTCAACACCTTAACCCACTTGTCTACTGCCTGGGTGTCTGGCTCAAGGTCTTCCCTATAGACTTCCTCAAAATACCTATGAAAAGCTACCATAATATCTTTAGTGTCGGTAACCAATTGCTCCCCCACTTTCTCTTCCTTGATCAAATTTCGAACCCGATCTTTCCTCGCTTTCCAAGCCAGCAGTTTACCTGTCCCCTCTCCATACTCAAAATGTGCCAATTGGCTGGCCTCCCATTTCTCCTTAACTCTAAGACTTAACACCCTTGTCAATTCTCCTTTTAGTTCAATCAACTCCTGAACCAACCTTCCCTCTGGCTCGAGGCCCCCTAAGCTCACTATATCTGCCTCGTGCTGGCGGATTTCTTTCTCCAAAACATCTATTCTATTAAAATAGGTTCTCCTTTTACCTGCTCCCAATGCTCCCAATCTTCCCCGTAGAAAAGCCTTACATGTGTCCCAGACTATATCAATATTGGCTGACCCCACATTCTTCTCTAAAAAAAACTTCCAAATCCTTACTTAAGTTCTCCTAGGCTTCATGGTCGTATAAAACGGTACAATCCAACCTCCAGACTGAACCCACATTACCGCTTTGTATCTTTAAAGCCACAGTAACTGCCGAATGGTCCGATAAATGAACCCCCACATGGGCTATCTGGGTCACATTGTCTGCCAACCCAAGATCTATCAAAATATAATCAATCCATGATCTATGACTATATTTTTTGTTATAGTAGGTGTACCCTAGTAGCTGACCGGACCTTTTTCTCCAAACATCACAAAGCCCTAATTGGGCCATCAAATCCTTCACCCTATTCGACATTTTCACATTTATTAACGCCCTGCTATTGGAGGATCGATCTAGTTGTGGTCCAACACTGTATTGAAATCACCGGCAAAAATAATTTCCCCCGAGAGACCTATTAATTCCCCTGCCAGTTCAGCTAAGGGTCCCACGTCATCTTGATTTGGACCGTAATAACCTATAATATCATACAGCTGGGATTTTATCTTAAGACTCACAATCAACCATCTGCCCTTAACATCTGCCACCACCCCTCCACTGCACAATCTACTCCTTGCCTAACCAGCAGCGCAATACCTTTCGTAACAGCGACTTGGGGTGTATAAAAAACATGGCTTAACCAACGTTGTGACGCCAGCCATTTCTTACTTTCTTCCCCAGTTAAGAGGGTCTCTTGCAAAATCATAATATGAACTGAAAGATCACTCAAATACTTCAAAATTAACTCCCTCCTTGACTCGGAGGCCGTTTACATTCCACGACAAACATTTTAATTAAATCATACTACCCCCTTTCATAACATGCCCAATATAAATTCTTTCTTCTCCTTATGAGAAGATAGCTCCTGAGGACTTTTTCAATTTTTTTTCCCATACCCACCTCCCCTCCCCCCTTACCACCCCTACCCCCCCAACCCCTACCCCCCCTGCTCCTTCTCCTTACCCCCCTCCCTGGAAAACCCAACCAACTTTCCTCTGGGCCTTCCCTGGCCCTTCGGGTGCCTGCTGCCTGTGGTGGACTATTTTTGTACCTACACACATAACTAACTGCGGCAAAAGTCTTAAAACCTCTACACTGCTTGCTTCTCTTCTATATATCTCATTAGCCTCCTTTGACTGCCAGTGTTAGATCTCTCTGCTTTGACACTGCTCCAGGAAGCTGTCCACATCTTCAACAAACCGAAAAGTGTGCATTTTATTTTTCCACATAACTTTAAAAAAAGCCGGGAATTTTAATTGCACCGTTGCTCCCAGACACCTTAACGGTTCGATCCTCTTGCCTAGCTCCCACTGCCTGTTCGCAGTTACTGTAGACAGATCTGAACTGACCTCCACTCTACCTCCCTCCATCATTATGGCACCTTTTTTCAGGGCCACTGCCAACATTTTATCCTTGAAACTATATGTTAATAAATTTATCAATATTCTTCTGGGCTTCGCACGGTTTGGGTTCAGTCTGAAGGGATCACGATGCACCCTATCCATAGCAATCTGCTCCTCGGTTTCATCTAACTGTAATTCTGTCTTTAACAACATAACCACATACCCTTTTATATCAGAGCCTTCTTTCCCCTCAGGAAGTTTCAAAATTTTTAAATTATTTCTGCGTTGCATGTTTTCCAATCTTTCTAACTGCTCCTCGTATTCCCTTTCCCTGAATCTAACACTCTCCAGCTCCTTATGGTTCTCCTCAACTTTCTCTCTGATCTCCTTCACCTCTAATTCAAGAGCTGTTGTACGCAAGTTCAACTCATCAAATTTAGCTTCCAGAATGCCACATAGCTCTCTAATCCCTTCCTGATTCACCTTTGACTCTTCGAAGCCCTTATGAACATCCACATCCAGCTTCTTTAGGAGAGCAATGACTGAGAGATCTAAAATCTCCAAACGTTGGAGGGTCAGTAAGTAGCAACTCACCACCATTTGGCTCGCCACCATTTAGCTCCCCCCTAATACTCCGCTTTTCATGAGAAGAGGAATTTTCACTTGCAAAATCAGTGGTCCCTCGCCACAGCTCAATGCATGGTCCGTGCAACTGGATAAATGGAGGATATTTGCGGAAGGTCGACGGAGGAGGCCGGAGACCCTTTAATGTGTGGCCATTTCCTCTGGCTTTTGGCCACGCCCATCATGGACAGTTCATCTTTTATTTTTTTTATTTTTGATATTCCCCATCACTGGTGAGAGGTCGAGGCTGTTGGTTCCATGACCGATGTGTTATTATATCTTTCAACTTTAGCATGTCACTATAATGTCTCGTGGCAGTGATAATCTGGGCTAACAAAATAGCAGCTGCTTTGTTGAAGTTGATGTAGGATTCAGCCATTTTGGATATGGTACCTTGACCTTATATAGGCACTCTGGAAAAGTAGTCTGCAGGGTTCTGGTCCTTTCCTGGATTATGCACAGTGTTATAATTGTACTCTTGTAAACGAAGGGTAGCCCTTCTCCCATCTGTTATTTGCTTTGTATCATGGACCATGTCAGTTGAGAATACTTTGCAGCCATCTGATTCTCCCAGTCGTTCTGCATCAAATCTTAGTGAAAATAAATACTGAAATCCAGTGTCACTGATTATAAAATATTGTGGTTCCATTGACAGCAGAATTTTTTGAATACACACTATATCTTCTTGTATAATGATCGCTGTATGAGCATGCGATCACCCAGTAACTTCTTTGAGGCAGTAAATGTTCCACAAATGCAAAGTATGTCGTTCTTCTTTTCTTTCTCTGATGTAGAAATATTTCCAATGTAAACATTTATCATATTTTAATTACTGGCTTGCTTGTTTTATTACAATAAGGAACCTTTTGTTCTTTAAGTATTGATTGTCTCTGTTTCCAGGTGGTTTCTGAGAAGGGTGACCCATGTCACTTTTAAGCTTTGTTGAATGTTGACTTGATATTCACACGTTTTTCAGCGCTCCACATACCAATTCAGTTAGCCGACCATACACTAATTGGGGTCTGGCTGCCACTTTCAGTTGTCACAATTGTGTTGACTATCAAACAGTCGTAACATATTTTTCTCAATGATTGTTAAAATCAGTTACTGAATATTTTGAGACACTTCAGTTGGACTAAACGCTACATCAGTCATCCTTATTTGTTTTCTTACATATTCATGTTAACTTACAGATTCAATGCTAAATCTTGTATATCACTTTCCTTTTGGTGATTCCTGCTCCATTCCATCTAATAGTTGTATTGGGCTTAGGATGCAGCACCCACTATTTGTACATTATATGAACTATTTATTTCCTTGATTCCTAATGACTTACATAAGTGAGCTAATGTTTGAAGTGATCTCATCGGTATGGTTATCAGTGTTATCACAGAGATAACTTCACGTCATCACTGGGAAGATACTGATGACCTGCACAGGTTTTATTGGTGCACTTAGCTGGTGAAGTTCTGGAATCAAATGTTTACTTTCTGTAGCATGACTTGTAACTTGGACACGTTAATGGACAGATGCTCTTTGGAGAAAAGGGTTAGGTGCAAAGTATGGTACATTTCTGTGCAGCATTATCTCCACGTGACTGCCTTTAAGATAGGATATAAACACGGACATCTTGGGAGGTCATGCTTAAGTTGGGAATGAAATTCCAGCTGACAATTATAGAAGGTGCTGTGCATTGTTATGAATATCAAATATGATTTCTCCTAATAGCAATAGAATAAATAAACTACTTGCTGGGATTTTTTAAGTCCACTGTTTCACTGCATTTCTTTCTGCCCTTTTAGTAGATCCTTAACAGGGTAAATAACCATCAAGGCCTTTATTTCTATAGAAGGAAATCAATAAATGTAACATTCTTTAGATTTGTTTTGTGTGAACCTGTGATTATTAATGAATATGTGAAAACAATCCCTCTCTTGATTTTGAAATAGTCTAGCAAAAATCTTTGATGGCATTTTGACCGTAAGGTGGATTTGTAAAGTGTAGTGTTCACCCCAAGGAGGTGTCTTTGTTCTATAGACACGTAACAGGTATGAATTGTTACACAACTCAGTGGTACCCATGTTATCATCCTTTGAAGGATGTAAGGCTGAGCGGAAGCAGCGTGATCCAACCTAGACCATAGATAGATTAGTTCACGTAAACACAAGATCCAGAACACAACTTGTTCCTATTTGATGATGTGTGGGTTGTCAATACAACATTTTAAAGGATGTGCTTTCAATATGATTCATGAGAAAGCAGTCGATATGTTAATAAAATCCCAATCACAGTTGTTATTTTTTCTAACTTTTTTATGTGTTCGGGGTCCTCTATTGGATGATGGGATACAATTGTAGGATGTGTACTCATGCTCTAAGTACTTTCATTCTTTCCTAGTGCCTTAAAAAGTAGCATTTAGGAAAGGATAACTCTTCCTTTTGATGTGGTTTACTTTTCTGTGCATTAGTGTAAGATACTCTGGCTTTATTTTTGTGCATTGTGTGTGCCGCCAAATAAAATAGTTTAAGACAAGCATTGTTAATGCCAGTAGGTCTGGTTTATAAATGAAAGTGCATCTTCATCCACTTGTGAGTTTGTGCACTCTGTCACTCATCATTGCCCTCAAGCATCCATTTATTCACCCACAGACTCATTTTTTAATTCACTCACTTACCCATCCACAAGCAAACTGCACATACACACAACAAGCATATTCAAGATGAATTAAAAGAATAAATGGGTATTTACATGCTATAAATCTGCCCCAGTCATTGTTTTTCTGTTTGCACTGTCAATTGTGTTTTTTTAATAATATTTGTTGTGTAACTTTGTGAGCGCCATTGGTTTATGATTGTATTGCCCTTCTACATTATTGTCTTAGTAAAAGTTACATATATTGCTTCATTTGGAACGGGTATCATTTTTATAATTTTGCACAATTTGTTCTATGTGATATAGTTTTCATGATTCGTTAGTATGATTCTCTTATTTATATTGTTTTCAACATTAGATATACTTATGTTTTGTGTAATTTTGTGATTGAACCTTTGTTATTATTATAGTCTTTAATCTGCCTCAGGTTCGAGTAATAGGGCTGCCTCTGTTTGATGTAACTAAATAGTAGAAATGACATAGTAGTCCACCACATTGGTCAAAAGAGTGTTGTCTGGTAGACAATCGAAAATTGAGGGCCTTACTCTGATTGCTGGAGTTAGGAGAATTAAGGCATATCTATATATATATATATATATATATATATATATATATAGTTTCACCCGACCCGGTCGGCGCTTCCGCCCCAGCCGCCATTGCTGTTGTTGTTGTTGTTGCCCAGAGGCCGCCCCCTCCACCACGCACCCGCCTCCCAGCTGCTCCTCCCTCCCACTAAACAACAAAGCCTCCTCTACAGACACCGTAGCGCTGTGACCGCTCTGACTTCGTCAGTTACGGTCGCTCCCTCCTGCCCCTGCTCTCTCCTGCCTCAAGCTGGGTATCGTTTGCGCAGCTCTGCTGCTAACCACAGAGATTGTCCTTTGCTGCATTATTTGTTTATTTTTCACCTTGTATTGGCCTGCCTTGAGATCGTGTGCCCGTGTTTGTTGTTCATTGCTGCATTATTTGTCTGTTTGTACCCCTGCATTAGCTGCCTTGAGATCGTGTGCCCGTGCTTGCTGCCCATTGCTTCATTGTCTGTTTATTTTTGCTCCCTGCACTGGCATTTGTGTGGCCGCCCCGCGTAGTTACTTGATCGGTTTCACCCGACCCGGTCGGCGCTTCCGCCCCAGCCGCCATTGCTGTTGTTGTTGTTGTTGCCCAGAGGCCGCCCCCTCCACCACGCACCCGCCTCCCAGCTGCTCCTCCCTCCCACTAAACAACAAAGCCTCCTCTACAGACACCGTAGCGCTGTGACCGCTCTGACTTCGTCAGTTACGGTCGCTCCCTCCTGCCCCTGCTCTCTCCTGCCTCAAGCTGGGTATCGTTTGCGCAGCTCTGCTGCTAACCACAGAGATTGTCCTTTGCTGCATTATTTGTTTATTTTTCACCTTGTATTGGCCTGCCTTGAGATCGTGTGCCCGTGTTTGTTGTTCATTGCTGCATTATTTGTCTGTTTGTACCCCTGCATTAGCTGCCTTGAGATCGTGTGCCCGTGCTTGCTGCCCATTGCTTCATTGTCTGTTTATTTTTGCTCCCTGCACTGGCATTTGTGTGGCCGCCCCGCGTAGTTACTTGATCGGTTTCACCCGACCCGGTCGGCGCTTCCGCCCCAGCCGCCATTGCTGTTGTTGTTGTTGTTGCCCAGAGGCCGCCCCCTCCACCACGCACCCGCCTCCCAGCTGCTCCTCCCTCGCCCCTCCCCCCTCCCACTTATGACAGATGCTCTTGCGCGCAGCGTTTACGCGCAGCGTTCGCGCCCAATTCGCGCCGAAGGTGCGCCAAAGGTAAGCCCGTCTACGCCCGTCCGCGCCTGGACCGCGCCCAGCGCCAGACCCCCTGGTCCCCGCCGCTCCCAACCCTCTAGAGTCACTTATGATGCCGCTACTCTCCTCGCCCTCAACCCCGGACGCACCCCACTATGCTGCGAAGCTTCCCCAGGACGTACCCACGGCCCATTCGCCTGCCTCTCCTGCAAGTTCAACTGCTTCAGGACCCTCACCAAACCCACTTCCTCTTCACACAGCTCCGAACTCAACAGTCTGAAATGCATCCTACTGAACACCCGCTCAGTCCACAGACATGCAACAGAACTCTGGGACCTAATCGACACTGCGTCACCTGACGGCGCCTTCCTTACTGAAACATGGATGAACGCATCTTCTGCCCCCGACATCGCCATAGCGGACACTTACAAGATCATTCGAAAAGACCGCACCAATAAAAAAACTGGAGGAGGCATCGCCATCGTCCATAGAAACACCATCAAAATCACAACCAGCTTAGACGACAATCTTGCAACCGCCGAACATCTCCACTTTCAGATCCACACCGACCCCAGGACCACCCTTAGAGGCACCCTCATTTACAGGCCTCCAGGCACCCGATCTCAATTCAGCGACGACATCACAGACTTCGTCAGCCCGCACGCCCTCGCCTCCGAGAACTACATTCTTCTAGGAGACCTCAACTACCACCTTGAAAACATACTCGACAACAACACCACCACCCTTCTGGACAACCTGTCCAATCTCGGACTCAAACAACTTGTTGACACCCCCACTCACACAGCCGGACACACGCTCGACCCTATCTTCACCTCCAGCAAGCACATCTCCTTCGATCGCACTACAGCTCTCCACTGGACGGATCACAGCTGTGTTCACTTCAGCTACAAAACCACCCTATCCCACAACCGTCCACAACCCATTCCCCAGAGAAAATGGAATAAAATCACCACCGACCAACTCCTCACATCACTCAACCAAAACCCTCCCACCCTAGCAATGGACCCAGACCAAGCGGCCACCAACCTCAGACAATGGATTACCCACAGTGCGGACGAACTAGCACCCCTGAAAAAACACCAGTTGAAATCATCCAGCAAAAAGGCTCCCTGGTTCAATGATGACCTTAAAAAATCCAAAAAGACATGCCGCACCCTGGAGAAGAATTGGAGAAAAGAACCAACCCCAGACAACATGGCCTCCCTCAAGACAGCCACCCGCAAACACCACCAACTGATTCGATCCGCCAAGAAATCAGCATTCAAGGACCGTCTCGACAACAATTCTCATAACAGCAAGGAACTCTTCAATATCGTCAAAGAATTCACCAGCCCTTCCGCAGCATCCAACGATATCACTAACTCCCAAGACCTCTGCGATGCGCTATCCTCCTTCTTCTACAACAAAATTGCCGACATCCACAACAGCTTCAAGAATACTCCCAGTGACCAACCCGCCCCACCCCCTTCAGATCCCACCCCTCCAACTAACAACCTCAGCTCCTGGAACCCAATCACCATTGAAGACACCATTCGCCTCATGAACTCAATACACTCTGGCTCGCCTTCTGACCCCCTGTCCCCACTACATCTTCAACAAAGCTGACTCCATCATCGCTCCCCAACTCCGCGATGTCATCAACTGCTCTTTCAACTCTGCCACCTTTCCAGAAATCTGGAAACACGCCAAACTCAGCGCCCTTCTGAAAAAACCCACAGCAGACCCCTCAGAACTGAAAAACTACCGACCCATATCCCTCCTCCCTTTCCCGGCCAAAGTCATCGAGAAAGCCGTCAACAGCCAACTCGCCGCCTTCCTTGAATCCAACAACTCCCTGGATCCCTCACAGAACGGCTTTCGAGCCAAACACAGCACCGAAACAGCCCTCATTGCGGCGACCGACGACATCCGAGCACTCCTAGACAACGGAGAAACAGTGGCCCTCATTCTACTCGACCTCTCCGCCGCCTTCGACACTGTCTGTCACAGCACCCTCATACAACGCCTCAACAACATCGGCATACAAGGAAAAGCCTTGGACTGGATCATCTCTTTCCTAGCTGGGAGAACCCAGAGAGTCCGACTCCCCCCATTCTACTCAGAGCCCACCGAAGTCATCTGCGGCGTTCCTCAAGGTTCCTCACTCAGTCCCACCCTCTTCAACGTCTACATGAGTCCTCTCGCCTCCATCGCACGTCAACACAACCTCAACATCATCTCCTACGCCGACGACACCCAGCTAATCCTTTCACTCACCAAAGACCCCAACACCGCCAAAACCAATCTTCACGAAGGTATGAAAGAAGTAGCCGAATGGATGAAACAGAGCCGCCTAAAACTCAACTCAGACAAAACGGAGGTGCTCATCCTAGGATCCTCCCCCTCAGCTTGGGACGACTCATGGTGGCCTTCCGCTTTGGGATCAGCACCCACACCCACAGACCATGCACGTAACCTTGGCTTCATTCTAGACTCCTCTCTCTCAATGTCCAGACAAGTCAACGCCGTATCGTCCTCCTGCTTCAACGTCCTTCGCATTCTCAAAAAGATCTTCCGCTGGATCCCCCTCGAGACAAGAAAGACTGTCACCCATGCACTGGTCACGAGTCGACTAGACTATGGCAACACACTTTACGCCGGAATTACAACAAAATTGCAGAAAAAGCTCCAGCGTATCCAAAACGCGTCAGCGAGACTCATATTAGACATCCCGAGCAAAGAGCACATCACCGGACACCTAAAAAATCTCCACTGGCTTCCCGTCAACAAGAGAATTACTTTCCGCCTTCTTACCCACGCACACAAGGCCCTTTATAATCTGGGACCCGAATGCCTCAACACCCGACTGTCCTTCTACATTCCCACCCGCCAACTAAGATCATTCAATCAAGCCCTCGCCGCAGTCCCGCGCATCCGAAAAACCACCATGGGTGGCAGATCATTCTCCTTCCTGGCTGCCAAAACCTGGAACTCACTCCCCACCCACCTCCGCCTTACTCAGAACCACATCTCCTTCAGAAAAGAACTGAAAACCTGGCTATTCGACAAATAGTGAACCCCTCCCTCTAGCGCCTTGAGACCCTCTGGGTGAGTAGTGCGCTATATAAATGCCCGAACTTGAACTTATATATATATATATATTTTTTTTATTTATTTATTTATTTATTATTATTTTTTTGCTCTCTCAAAATGTTAATGAACTTATTGCATTTTTTACCCACTATAAGATGGCCGCCACTTAACTGATGTCTAGTTGGTTGAAATTATGTCCATCATTGGTTTCCATGGCTATGGAATTGAAGGGTGGGTTTAAAATGGTTGTAACACTAAGGGTTAACCGACATTGAAAAAGCCGCGAAGGCGAAACGCGTCTGTCGAACTGGAGGGGAGAGGGACTGAAAGCACCGAATAAAGCATTTTTAGCTTTGTATCCTGACTCCGAGTGTGCCTCTTAATTTATTAGCAAACCACCTTGCTTGCTAAGTGAAGAATATATATATATATATATATATATATATATATATATATATATATATATATATATATATATATATTCACTGAAAAAACCATAGGTTATAGACCATATATAGTTAGGAATTAGCATTTACAAAACCTTGAAAATTCACTGAAAAAACCATAGGTTATAGACCATATATAGTTAGGAATTAGCATTTAAAAAACCTTATTTTACTCACACAAAACCATTGAAATTCCATATATAGTTAGTTGTACTAACTATATATCGCGCACCCGCAATCCACTGCTGATCATGTCACATATTACATCATTCATGACATGGTCAGTGACATCACTGATGACATCACTGATGACATCTCAAATGACATCACTGATGACATCACTGATGACATCTCAAATGACATCACTGATGACATCACTGATGACATCTCAAATGACATCAATGATGACATCACTGATGACTACATCCAGTGACTGTATAATTCTGTAAAGTTAAAATATGTCTTACATATTGAAGAATGAGTGGATGTAAAAGTGTCTTGATGAAGGATTTAGTAGGGGCATGACTGACTGTATGAGTGACTGATTAAATGTGTCTCACTGAGTGCATGGGTTAGTGACTAAACTGTCTTAATTTGTGCATCATTATGTCTGTTGTTCTGTAAACTGCTGCATGTGTTGGATCAGTAGCTATATGATTAACTATATGGGTTATTGATTGGTTGCCCAAGCATTTGTATGGGAGACTGAGTGTGTGTGTGGGTGGCTGGGAGGTGTATGACTCTCTGCATAGATGTGTGAGCAGTTGATTGACTAGATGTATGGGTTCAAAAGTGCATGTGGAAACAGCTGTATGGGCAGTTGACTGTGTGCATGAGTGTATTGGTGAGTGAATGGATATCTCAGTGCTACATGTCAAAGTAAGTACATATGTAAAATACAGTACATGTGAGAGTTGACATATATAAATAACTGTGCATAAGAGCCAGTGAATGTGTGAGTGGCTGTATGGATCATTGTGAACTTGTATCCAGGATTGTATAAGTGAGTAAATATGTTTTAGTATATGTTTGAATAAGTAAGGTGTGTATAACTGTATAGTTGAGGAAATGGAGGTGTGATTGATTCTTTGCATGACTGACTAAGTGTCTGAGTAACTCCATGGATGAGTGACAGTCTATGAGTGTCTGTTTACACTGAGTGTATCTAAGGTTATATTAGAGTCTGAAGAGGTTCATCGTATTATCACATGAATGATGTCATCAGTGATGTGATCAGTAATGTCAAATGAGATGTCATCAGTGATGTCATCAGTGATGTCATTTGAGATGTCATCAGTGATGTCATTTGAGATGTCATCAGTGATGTCACTGACCATGTCATGAATGATGTAATATGTGACATGATCAGCAGTGGATTGCGGGTGCGCGATATATAGTTAGTACAACTAACTATATATGGAATTTCAATGGTTTTGTGTGAGTAAAATAAGGTTTTTTAAATGCTAATTCCTAACTATATATGGTCTATAACCTATGGTTTTTTCAGTGAATTTTCAAGGTTTTGTAAATGCTAATTCCTAACTATATATGGTCTATAACCTATGGTTTTTTCAGTGAATTTCAATGGTTTTTTAAAAGCTAATATCTGTAGCTGTAAAATGTATTCTTCTTTAAATCCAAAAATATATTTTATATGTTTATTAATAATTTTTTTTAATACTTTTTTTTTGTTCGCTCCCGGTTCGCGAACCGGGAAGCTTCCCGTTAGCTCATCTTGATGCCGCGACCCAGTCCGCGAACCGGTAAACGTTCCGTTAGCGCAACTGCCGCGTTAGAAAACAACATCGTGACGCGTCGCGTCCGCATGATGTTTCGCGTTGTCGCGTGATACGTCATATGACGTGCTACGTTAGCGTACCCGGAAGCGAACCGGTACGCGAAGCGCAGCTTCCAGGAAGCGAACCGGGACGCGGCCCAAAGCGCGTAACGTAAACACAGCAGGTCATGTGACTTGGTAATAACACTTTTCATTGGTTCATTTCACTTTTGGTTTCCTAATGATGTAAGACTAGGTCATGTGATCTAAAATTAACACTTTTCATTGGTTTAGAACTATTGTTTTTCCCAAATGATGAAAACCCCTCCTTCTTTCCTCACTCTGACTTTCATCTTTGTGAGAGAAAGACCCTTTGTTACCAGTGAGCAATGGCTTCTTTACTAGCTTCAGCTGGTGCTTCCCCACCACCTCCACCACATCCAAGGAAGAGAGGACCACCTGCTGAAGTTATAATTCAGCAAGAAGAGGAAGAGGAGGAAGAGCAGGAAGAGAGGCATTTTTTGCCTGAGGAGCCCAGGAGGTCTCACCTGAAAGAGAATTTTATTTGGCAATTTTTTAAATTTCCCAAAGGCCAGAAAAAAGTAAATGCAAGGTACGTAACTTGCCTTATATGTCAAGATAGACTGTCCAGAGGGACCGAGAAAAAATACAGCTACGGAAACTACACAATGCATCGCCATATGAGTAGGTGGCATCCTAACAACTACAGTGCTGCACAGTTACGTAACGAACAAGATAATCCCCCTATTATGGCCAGAAGATCTGTTGTACCGGAAGTGACGGGACCAGAGGGGAGGGAGATGGTGCCGAATATACAAATGAGATTCAGGGAAGTAAAGCAAGTCTGCGTACTTTGCAATGGGTTCATTTGCTACAGAGAAAGTAGCATCACTCTGATCAACAGAGCTATCGAGAATCATGTTTGTCCAAAACGCCCCAGACAATAAATTCTTTTTTTTTTGTTGCTCCTGTTGAGCCCTTTACAATGAATCGTTTTTGTTTCCCCCCCCCAAAAAACCCCCCAAAAAATATAAAACCGTTCAGAAAATACAAAAAAAGTAAAAAAATGTTCAGAAAAATAATAAAAAAAATATAAAAAAACAATAAAAAAAAAAGTTCTTTTCAGAACTACCTCCCCGTTATAAAAAAATTGGTAGAATATTTGGAACTCTGCCAACCTCTATTTCTCTTGGTTCGCTTCCCGGTTCGCTCGCCGGTACGCGAACCGGGAGCGAACCAAACATTTTTTTTTTTTTAAAAGAACAGTAAGTATAAGGGAAGGAAACAGACAGTTATGTTAAAAGAAAGACAGCTATAGGGGAGTAAACTAGAGATACTGTTACCCGCAATCCACTGCTGATGATGTCACATATTACATCATTCATGACATGGTCAGTGACATCATCAGCAGAGGATTGCGGGTAACAGTATCCCTAGTTTACTCCCTATAGCTGTCTTTCTTTTAACATAACTGTCTGTTTCCTTCCCTTATACTTACTGTTCTTTTTAAAAAAAAAAAAATTTGATCAGTCAGAAACAGTGACAGTAATAGAGACAGAGTGAGTGACCAAGAGTGAAGAAGTATGAGAAGAGAGGGACTAAGAAAAATAGTGGAAGGAGTAGAGTAATTAAGTAAAAGAGAAAGGAATGAGGGAAGTAGCAAAGGCAGGAAAGTGATGCTTAAAGAAATGAAGCAATGGAACTAATAGAAGTTAAATGTGATAGAAATATAACGAAAAGAGTACAAAACATTTACCTTATAATTGTCGTTAAGTTAGTCATTTGTTATTTTTATACTTTCAATCTGTGAAAGAGAGAACAAACATTTGAAAAATATTAAAACATGTTTTTAATAAATTAGAAAAGACAAGGGAAAAAATAGAAGGACAAACAGTTTTTGAACAACTTTGACACTTACAGAAGCCTCTGCTTCTCCATGCCTCTACACAGTCCTAAAAATATACATTTTAAACTAACAGTATCTTGATGCAGATGAAGTGAGTCCTATCTTGCAACATGGTGCATCTTTTGCATGACTGCTGCATCGGTTTCATGTGGCATTGTTTTTTTACAGCATGACACATCTGCCTAGATGCATCATTTTATAATTTTGTCGCCTCATAGCAAATCTTTTCAACCGCCACTGCGTCACAAAAGTGACGCACAGTGGCGCAAAAGAGGCATACACCTATCATAAATCTGTCCCTAACATGTTAAATGATTGATTCAGGATGACAATAAGGTGTGGCCTATCCAGAGGTTTGTTTAAGGTGAGGCCTACTCAGGGTTGCAGATCAAATTTACATTTGTTGAAAAATACAGAGGAGATAATACATGTGAAGGCCTACTAATGAAGTAAGTCATGTCCACTTCACTCTTGAACAAAGGCCAGACCTCTTCTGTGTCCGTGGACAGACCTAAACTTCATCTGCACAATGTCATTCGTAAAATTAGGAAACACAGGTGATGTAATTGAAAAATGTGGAGTTTATTTTCCTCATTTCACAATCGCATCACCTGTGTTGCCTTTGCTTAGGTATCTCATAGTGCAGATGGAGTCTAGCATATCAAACAGTACACAGAAGTTGAGCAGTGTATACAACAACTTTGACACTTAGAAAAGCTTCAGCTTCTGCATGCCCCCTACACAGTGCTAATTATATACATTTTAAACTGATGGTATCTTGCTGGAGATGAACTGAAACCTATCTTGCAACATGGTGCATCTTTTACACAAAAGTGACCCACAGCGGAGCAAAAGAGGCGCACAGCCATCATAAATCTGACCCTAACATTTTAAATCATTGTTTCAAGATGCCGATAAGCTGTAACCTATTCACAGATTTGTTTCAGGTAAGTCCTACTCAGAGTTGCAGATGAAATTTAGGTTTGTTGAAGAATACAGAGGAGAAAATACATGTGCAGGCCTACCAACCAAGTGTGTCATGTCCACTGCACTCTTGAACAAATGTCAGACCTCCTCTGTCTCCAGGAACAGGCCTAAACCTCATCTACACAATGTGATGTGTAATGTTAGGAAACACAGGTAATATAATTGAAAAACGTGCAATTTTTTTTGCTCATTCCACAATCATATCACCTGTGTTTCCTTTGCTTAGGTATCTCATTGTGGAAATGTAGTCTATCATATGAAAGACTACGTAGAATATGAGCACTGTATGCAACAACTTTGACACTTACAGAAGCCTCACCTTCTCCATGCCTCCTACACAGTTCTACATTTACATCATAAATGCAAACAGTACAGAATTAATTATACATGTTAAATGGTTTATTTTTGCTGTTCTCAGAATGTATCAAATTTCACTAAAAACAGTGACTTGAAGGTATTCATCATATAACAGCGGGGAAAAAAAAACACAATCAAAATGATTGTGTTTAAAAAACCCATACAACATAACAAATCAGAATTCAGAACTCCTTAAAGTTAACTTACTTTCCATGACGTCGAAGGATGTCCTATGAACAGCTTACACTCTGTTGTGCTGTTATTACTTTCAGCCCGCCACTTTCTGAAAGAAAACCTCCATCGTTTTGAAAAATATGTTACATACAATAAATGACTTCTCGCTCTCTACCACACGTTTCCACAAGGCCAAGTCGTGTCAGAGCCATTTATAACTCTTGGAATTCTTGTAAGCCAATCCCGTCATGTTGTATTTCCGCAACTTTCAGAATTAAAATGTTGAAGATCATTTTCACAATCCTGGATTACTAATATCTTCCCCTTCTTGCTCAGTCATGTTCTACATTTCCTATGACACTGATACTGCTTACTATGAAGCAGACTTACACTACCTCTATGACTACTACAATTATTTAATTCTCTACATCACTTTTAATCACAAAGCAATGTAAAACAGTAGACAGCATTGCAGACTTACATTCCCTCTACTCCATGTTTTGATTGGCTGCTTCAATTAGCTTATAAAAAGAAACAGTTTTTCTGAACTCATTCAAAGTGCACTTATTTCTCCATGACGTCCAGTGTTATGGTAAGAAGTTATGTCTCTGTACTACACTTATCCTCAAGGCCAAATCGTGTAGGAGCCATTAGAACTTCTTGAAATTCCTCAGAGCACATCCCGAGATTCTTTCCCTAAAATTTTGGTTTTAAAAACACCAGGGAAGAGTTTTTAAGGTCATACGGCAATTTGTTTTTTGAAAATTAAAACAGAATCATTGCAGAATGACCAGCCATTTCTAGACTTTAAATAAGCTGTGTAATGTCCTGATGTTATTAAAGGACCGTCATGATATATAATTGCTGCAGTTACAAAAGTCCTTCCTGATATTGACAACTGTGAAGCCACAAAATTTTTAATTAAAGTTGTCAATTTTGTTCCATCAGGCCTACATCGTTGGAACATTAAAATAACATACTGGCCATATGTTCGTATAAATAATGTGGACATCATTTCAGATTTACATTGGCTACACTCCATGTTGTGATCAGCTGCTTTTACTAGTTTATTAAAAGAGACTGATTTACTGTCTGGCAAAGTTAAATATATAAATCTTTCTGAGTCTACACTAGTAGTACTTGATACCCTACAGTTCTCGCAGTCATGCTGCCATTGATAAGAAAGCCCAAACAGGTGATCTACATCTACACCTTCAGCATGCAATACATCAAGCATATACATTAAAAACTCCTGACAATCTTGCTGAATATTTTGAGAGAATTGTGTTTGGCCTGAACATCTGTCTAACAGATTTCGAATTTCAGACACACTTTCTATTTTTGTTCTATCAGTGCTACATTTCTCTAACACAGAATTTAACAAACTGCAAAATCTTTGATCAGAATTGACCACAATCTCTTCTTTTACATTTTCTAGAGAAAACAAAACATTAACCACTACATTAGCATAGCAGTTGACACCAGAACTGTTTTCAAATTGAAAACCAACAACATCTTCAACAGAATCCTTTTTGTTTCTGCTTATAATTTCAGGTTCATCGACTTTTCGTCTTTTTGCTACAACCTCCCCAGTATTGGTCACATTTCTTCGTTTCCGGCCTACCACACGTTTCTCAAACAAAGGATATTGAGGCAAATGTGGCGCATACTCTCTTCTTAACCTATTGTATTCCTTAACACAATCTAGATCCGCACAAATGTTTGTGACATCACACTCAATCAAGTACAATCCCGATAAAGTTCTAACTCGTGACAATGCCACATATGCCATACCCTCCTTGAACACAGAACTGCCAATATTCACCAATGCACTGTCTACACTTAAACCTTGCGATTTATGGATTGTCACCGCATATGCCAAGCAAACAGGAAACTGCTTACGGCAAACATATAAGTCTTTTACAAGCAAAAATCTAGCAGAACAACGACCAATTAGCTGTACTTCCTCAATGCCATCAAATTTAATTTTTAAAAATTCAATTCCATCTCTATTTCTGTATTTTACAAAATCAACAACATTACCCATTGATCCATTTACCAGACCTCTTTCAACATGTAAATTCCTTCTTAAAATTATACGGCAGTTCAAGCACACATTCAGAGTCTTTTCAAAACCTGCAGTTTTAGATATAGTCTTCTCTAATGAATCCAATTTTGTTTTCAAATTCTCAGACAAAATAATTGTTGATCCCATATGCTCTACTCTGTCAATAGCTTCCAGTTTCACAATCTCTTGCTTTTCTAAATGCAACATTTTGTTGTTGAATTTGGCACATTCTGCAAGAGTTGGCATCAAACATATTCCAGATTTCTTCTCAGTAATTTTCTGAAAAATATTCTCAGGCACAACATCTTGTTCTGGATATAAATTTGACAGTAATCGTGCATGTAAAGCTTCTTTCCCATGCTCGGTCACTTTTCCAATTCTAACATCTTGTAGAATAGTCTTGTAAACTTCATCCTTCGCCTGACGCATATTTTCATGCAGTTCAGCATAATTGAAGTTTAACCATATATTGACGTTGCCAATGCTCCCTAGGCACTTCCTGGTATCTTCATGCGTGAGCATTTTGAACACAGGTTGCCCTTTCACTGGTGTCAGCTGCAGAAGATCTCCGAAAACAATGATGTGTTTCCCTCCAAATAACACATCATACTCTGTTTTGAGAACTTCTTGCATTCTCAAATGCACAAAGGCAAGCATGACATTGGAAACCATGCTTACTTCGTCAATGATAAGAAGTTTCATTTTCCTCAAGATTCTTGAAACTTCACAACAAGCATCTCCAGATAGCTTGTGATATTGTAATTTGTTGTCATGCTCCACTGGCAGCATCAGTAAACGATGTAAAGTAATCCCTTTAATGTTATGTGCTGCCAGTCCAGTTGGAGCGGTGACAACACAAGACAGCGATGACTCTGTCCTTTCCTGCAAATAACATGAAATTGCTTTAATAAGGAAACTTTTTCCAGTTCCCGCTTCTCCACTCACGTACAGTCGGACAGGCTTCAACGACGTACATGAGCACTCTTTCTTGTCATGACTTAATCCATGATCAATTTGCATGGTAACTTCGTCATATATTTTCCTCTGCTCAACGTTGAGTTGTCTTTCCAACTCTTCTAAGTTAACCGCATCCTCCTGAGCATGTGCCATGGCTCTTTCCACTTCATTCATAGCAGTGGCAGCTTCATTTTCGATAACAGGTCCTCCTAGTGGATCCTGACTCAATGAAGCAGAACTCTGACTGTCCTGAGAACTGTCTCTGGCAATCTCGGCTGCAATCGTTGCTTCCTGCTCAATTTCCGCATTCAACATTTCTACATATTTGGGAAAAGCAGGACATTCTATGGTCTCCTTGGCAGCATTGAAAGAGTCTTCGTAACAGAGGAAATCTCCAAGCAGTTCCTCTTCTGCACGCCAAGGCTTGAAAAGTTGCAAAAGTGCTAAATAGAAAAACTCCTTTTTTTCAGGAGATTCGCCACTCAATTTTCGATGGTTTACCAAGTGGCATTTTCTTTGCTTGACCAGACATCCCTCACTTCCTATTACAGCATACACTCCTTTCTCAGTATCTTCTTTGATGTTCCTCTTGAATATGTAATTTTGAAGAACCTCATACAGACAAACATTCTCGAGGTGACTGCTTCGATTTGGATAATATGTATCCAACATGTTGGTCTTCAAAATGTCGGTACTGTTTGGCTCCTTTTCCGCCAAATACTCAATTTCCCGCACAGGTTTGAGAACTCGATTACGCGTTGCAGCAAGACCAAGACTCGCCCAAACGATACTCCTGGACTTGGCATAGAGACTTGCTGAAGACAACCGGTCAGAACATTCGTAAGCTCCGATTTCTCGATGCGACAACATCTTCAGACTGAAACTGTACAACTTCTTGCTGAGGCTCTTTTCATGGGAAATGTCCTCCCACATATCCTTCAATTCTGTCTTCTCTTTTTTGGTGATGTAAGATGTCACATACCGAGCCACAGCCATACAGTTATCAGCCACAAACTGTATATCCATGTTAGCATTCCACATGGACAAAATCACCGGGTTGTAGTCGTTGATGTACTTGGACTCTTCGTTCCTCTTCAAATTGTATGTGTATGAGGTCGCTCATCATATCTTCCTCCCTGACCTGTTGGAAAAAGCTGTGGGAAACACCGAGCTTCCAAACTTTCCTCCCAAACACTAATGGGACTCCCTTTGGCTTGTTTCATTTGAAACAACTCAATAGCATTCCCCATGACTTCCTTGGAATGCAAAGGATGAACACTATAATGTTCATATATTTCTTCACTAGTAGAGGGTTCTACTTTCTCAATTTGACCAGCACACAAATCGCTATCCTCTTCCTCACTTACTTCCTCTTCTGCAACATATACATTCTTATAGTATTTATTATTTTTTTTCAAATACAATGTTGCCTTTTTAACTTTCCTAACATCCACTAAATCTTGCCATATTTTCTTATTCTTTGTCGGAACCCCATTTACTAAGATAACCAGAGGTTCCTCTTCCACTTTTTCTACTCCAATTGTGTTAATGTTTTTCTTCAAATCTAGAGGCAAATAAACAACTCTTCCCTTTAATCCTCTCTGTAAATCTGATGGAGGCAATTTCCCTGTCTTTGGCTCCATTCTTACAATAGCCTGAAAGGGATGGATACTTTGAATCAAAATAGATTCATAAGTATTTAAATCCTTCAATTCAGAAGGAATCTCAACCAATTCCAGATTATTATGAACTGCTCTAGCAGGCATCTGGTTTTGATTTAATTTGTTACAACAATAAGTACACACACGTTGATCCAATCCCAAATCAAAACAATTTTCTACCATCAAGTATGTTGTGAAATCCTTCCATTCACTATTATTTTCCCTTTCACTTTTTGCATATAAATCCACTAACTTAGTCTGATTCTTATAATAAGTGCGTCGACAACACACACAAGTGAAATTTGGCCTCTCACTTGATTTCACCTGAAACGTCGCAATTTCCCTCTGGAAATTATCTGTACTGGAAACCTGTACACTATCTTCCACATTACCCGCTTCTTCTTGGTCAATTTCAACATTCTCCTCTTTACTTCCAAAGTAACAAAACTCAATTTCTTCACATATATTCTTCACATCTATTTCAGAACCATGCAAAAGAGCAGCGCATAATTGTTTAAGCATAATTGCTGGACTCTTAGCATAGTACAACATTCTAACTAATTTCCTCACTTTATTATGATGCACTGCTAGCATCCTGAAATGATGAAAAACACTCTGGCATACTCTCCTGGAAAGACAAGCCAGTGAATGACCATGCAAACCTGTCACTTCTCTCACTCTGCAAGGATCTAATTCTTGCAACAACTTCATTTTCTGCTTCAAACTTTTCTTATTAAATGACCGTACAAAATCACAAAGCAAATTGATGGAATCCTGTCGCACACTGCAAATACTACTACACTTCCAGGTATAAACAGGACCCTTAGGACGTCTTCCTAAAACCTCATTACCTAACACCTCTTCTGCCTCTGTTGTCACAAGTTTTTCTTTTTCAACTGGACAACCATCTTTCACTTCATAAGCTTGACCACTGGTGTCAACTGCATGCACCAAATCATTATCCTGGAAATAACTCTCCTCATTAAAAAATGCCTCACAGCTTGAACTATGCATCCATTCTCCAGAAAAAACTTCACAAAAATTACTACGATTAACTATTCTCTTCCATCTACTATTTCTTTTGAAATCATAAATTGCCTTGTTTAGCTTCCTAATTCTATTGATTATCAAAATAAATAACTTACGTTTAATTTCAAATGCCTGATCAATAACTTTCTCAACTATTTTTTTTCTCTTATAAAAAACCACTTTCTGTTGACCTTTCTTAATATTTTTTAACAAATTGCCAATTATCCTGTTGCGGAACATTCGTTTACGAATGTCCCTAAACTGTTGTTTCCTTCTACTATCATGCACAGAGTTATCTCTTGCTCTAGCAGTAACATTTTTCATTGGCCTTTCCTTTCCGTTTGAATTGCTTCTCTTTTTCTGGACTGAAACATTTTCTGTAGTAATATTTTTTTTACTACAGATATTTCTTATGAATGTTTTTGTACTCTTACCCGGTGCTTTCTTGGTGACTTGACAAATCTTTTTGTTAGAGGACTGCTGCTTTTTTTCATTGACCTGCTGTCTTTGACGTTTTGCAGCCTTTCTCAGTCTTTCTTTGGTTGGCATGCTGAAATCTTGAAATGATCTGCAGTTGAATCTGTGGTAAAATATATTAAAAAATGTTATTAACCACTATTATCCAACAGTAAATCAATAACAGTAATCAAAAACTTAAAACACTACTTGACATTTTTACATAGAAGATTTTTTAGTGCTTGGCAAATTTAGAATACAGAAATAGCAGAAAAGAAATGGAATTTATATTCATTTTACCTGTGCTGTTTTATATGTGAATCTGATCTAATTTTATGAGCATATTTTAATATTTTATTGAAGACACTACACATAACCTGTTTTTGAAGGTGTCTTTATTTTTAAATTAAACGGTTTACATTTTTACTTTTTATTTATTATACATTTTTAAAATAAATGTTTATAGTTCCATAGGCTCAAGCACGTCAGCTTCCCATCCTATGTCATACAATTCTGACAAATCTGCATCCTCATCACGTTCTTCTTCATCCTCAGGATTTAAATCATCCAAGGGATCAACATCCACTGATGTTTCAATTACGAGTTCAATGATGAGGTCGAAATCAACTGATTGCTGATTGTCGCTCATGTTGATGTTGTCTTTATCTTTAAAGAAAGATAACAACAATGAGATGTTGCAGAGTAAGAGACAAATCTCAGAGATTATAATAGTAAAATTGTTTAACAAGAGTAACATTTTGCACCTATTATTTAGCCATGTCCAGCGATGCTGAGGAGGTGAAGCCTATGTCCAATTTTTCAGTGAACAGGACTCATCTCTTCTTAACCTTGGATAAGCCTCACCGACTCTGTGTCCCCTGCACATACTTAAATGTAAAGGGGCAGATTTATGTTAACTGGCACATCCCCAGGGATGCACCAGTTAACGTGCACCGCTAATTAGCTTGATACATATGGCCCCAAGTGAGGCCTGTCTTGCAACATGGTGCATCTTTTGCATCACTGCTGCATCGGTTTCATGTGGCACGGTTTTTTTACACCATGACACATCTGCCTAAATGCATCAATTTGTAATTTTGTCGCCTCATAGCAAATCTTTTGCACCGCCGCTGCATCACAGAAGTGACGCACAGTGGCGCAAAAGAGGCATACACCTATCATAAATCTGTCCCTAGCATTTTAAATGATTAATTCAGGATGTCGATAAGGTGTAGCCTATCCAGAGGTTTGTTTAAGGTGAGGCCTACTCAGGATTGCAGATCAAAGTTACGCTTGATGAAGAATACAGAGGAGATAATACATGTAAAGGCCTACCAATGAAGTAAGTGATGTCCACTTCATTGCGCCAGTCATCATAAATGTATTCCTAAGCTTCTTATCTTGTTAGAGATGAACCGCCATATGTATCATCAAACTATTTTGCATTTCCTAAATAGCGAATTTTAAGGAATAAATAGCAATTCTTTACCATTCCTAATTTGCGATGAGCAAATTGCTAATTGCAAATTACCCATTAATTTCCATGGGCCAGGAGGCCCATAGGAATGAAGGTGCAATTTGCGATTAGCAATTAGCTCATCGCAAATTAGGATTTTTTCCAAGGGTGCAGGGGTGTCTCAAGAACACCCTGCTGCACCCCTGAAAAAGAAATTTGGGGGCATATGGCGCACATACATGCCCTAAGGGCATGTATGGGCGTCATATGGCACCTTTTGTTTTTTGGAAAAAAAGCTTTTTGAAAAGAATTCGCAAATTACCACCAACTAGAAGTTGGTGGTAATTTGCAAATCCTTAATGGCATTTTTTGCATATTTTTTGTTTGATACATTGCATTTAAGAAATCGCAAAATTTGCAAATCCTTCAGTGCAATCGCAAAATAAGGAATAGCAAATTTTGCTATTCCTTATTTTGCATCAAACTTGTTTGATACATACCGTTTGTCTAATTAGCATTCGCAAAGGCCGAAATTCACAGAATTTCGGCCTTTGCGAATGCTAATTAGCTTGATACATATGGCCCCAAGTGAGGCCTGTCTTGCAACATGGTGCATCTTTTGCATCACTGCTGCATCGGTTTCATGTGGCACGGTGTTTTTTACACCATGTCACATCTGCATAAATGCATCAATTTGTAATTTTGTCGCCTCATAGCAAATCTTTTACACCGCCGCTGCATCACAAAAGTGACGCACAGTGGCGCAAAAGAGGCATACACCTATCATAAATCTGTCCCTAGCATTTTAAATGATTAATTCAGGATGACGATAAGGTGTGGCCTATCCAGAGGTTTGTTTAAGGTGAGGCCTACTCAGGATTGCAGATCAAAGTTACGCTTGATGAAGAATACAGAGGAGATAATACATGTAAAGGTCTACCAATGAAGTAAGTGATGTCCACTTCATTGCGCCAGTCATCATAAATGTATCCCTAAGCTTCTTATCTTGTGAATTTTAAGGAATAAATAGCGATTCTTTACCATTCCTAATTTGCGATGAGCAAATTGCTAATTGCAAATTACCCATTCATTTCCATGGGCCAGGAGGCCCATAGGAATTAAGGTGCAATTTGCGATTAGCAATTAGCTCATCGCAAATTAGGAATTTTCCCAAAGGTGCAGGGGTGTCTCAAGAACACCCTGCTGCACCCCTGAAAAAGAAATTTGGGGGCATATGGCGCACATAAATTTTAAAAACATTCCTTTACCTCAAAAACGATTTTCAAGTCATAATTTGAAAACACTGCCCACGGGGAAATGACTTAAAATGTCCTTAAGACACATGAAAGTGTTTTTTTAAAGCCTTTGCAGCATGTTTGGGTCACTTTTAACATGGCTATGTAACGCAAACAGTCAAAATCTAAATTTGCCATGCACAGGTGGGAGCATGACTTAAAATGTCCTTAAGACACATGAAAGCGTTTTTTGATTGCCTTTGCAGCATGTTTGGGTCACTTTTAACATGGCTATGTAACGCAAACATTCAAAATCTAAATTTGCCATGCACAGGTGGGAGCATATTTACAAGCAATTTGCTCCACAGGGAAAGGTCTTACATTAAAATGGGAAAAATAACATCAGAGACACTCAATTGCCTTATAAAGAAGCATACACCATTATGTCCTTGTCATAAATTTTAAAACCATTCCTTTTCCCCAAAAACGATTTTCAAATCATAATTTGAAAACACTCCACATGGGGAAATGACTTAAAATGTCCTTAACACACATGAAAGCGTTTTTTGATTGCCTTTGCAGCATGTTTGGGTCACTTTTAACATGGCTATGTAACGCAAACATTCAAAATCTAAATTTGCCATGCACAGGTGGGAGCATATTTACAAGCAATTTGCTCCACAGGGAAAGGTCTTACATTAAAATGGGAAAAATAACATCAGAGACACTCAATTGCCTTATAAAGAAGCATACACCATTATGTCCTTGTCATAAATTTTAAAACCATTCCTTTTCCCCAAAAACGATTTTCAAATCATAATTTGAAAACACTCCACATGGGGAAATGACTTAAAATGTCCTTAAGACACATGAAAGCGTTTTTTGATTGCCTTTGCAGCATGTTTGGGTCACTTTTAACATGGCTATGTAACGCAAACATTCAAAATCTAAATTTGCCATGCACAGGTGGGAGCATATTTACAAGCAATTTGCTCCACAGGGAAAGGTCTTACATTAAAATGGGAAAAATAACATCAGAGACACTCAATTGCCTTATAAAGAAGCATACACCATTATGTCCTTGTCATAAATTTTAAAACCATTCCTTTTCCTCAAAAACGATTTTCAAGTCATAATTTGAAAACACTCCACAGCTCCTATGCACATGAAAACCCTGTCAGTACTAATACTTCACATTTTCTCCAATTACAATTTCTCAAAGAAACAAAATCTATTTGTAAAACACTTGAGACAAAGCAACATTTGAAAAACACAACTTTCTTCATAATTTTCTCCTTAAAGCACACTATTCTCTATCTAAATTAAAGAAATCTTTTCTCACCTTAGCAAATACTTTGAGTTTCAAAACAGTCTCAGAAACACACCAATTTGTCTTCAGCAGAGCAAAAGGTATGCACTCCAGAGTCTGCAGCTATCAAAAGCACAGAAATGCTGTAATTCTTCACACATATCTCTCATGTCACCCAATCAAAACTCTTCCCTCACTTTTTTTCAAATCAAAACCCTTCCCCCCTCTGCCCTCTCTGCTTTTTTTGCATAGCAACCACCTCTTGGAAGACCTCTGGTGTTTGCAAGTTCACACAACAATGTTGCAATTGAACTCTGAACTCTCAGTGCACCTGCATATCCAGTGCATTCTTTCATTTAATGATTTTTTCTTGACCACTCAAAATACATCTTTCAAAGAACTCATCCATGCACCCTAACTTTCTGTTTTCAGCAATCAAAATCCACCAATCACTGTTACTGCTTCATTAACACAGAAACTCCACAGTTTTTTTCATTTTAAACTCTTATTTTTTCAACTGCCATTTCATTGCCACACTTCATCTGACTGCAGGAGAACCTTCTCTCACCATGTTTTCTGTATGGATTGTTGGACATATTTACATCTATTGGGCTCAGAGGTATGCTGAGAACAGAAATTTACCTAACCTCAATTTACAAAATGTGGAAATTAAGTGGTTTGGCCACAGAGGATTAAAATGTCACCAATTGATACCATTGGTGAAAACCTTTATGCATTTGCCAAAACCTGACCTGTTAATTGTGCACTGTGGAGGTAATGATTTGGGCACTTTGACTGGGGTAGGTCTGGAAATGCTTTTAAAGGACACCTTTGAGCAATTAATGGCACTTTTTCCTCAGACTGCCTTGGTATATTCAAATATATGCCAAAGACAGAAATGGAGGTGGTCAAACCAATTTTGTCCACAAATTGAGAAGTCGAGGAAGCATGTAAACAAATCTGTTTCAGCTTACATGAGAGACCATGGAATGGGCTCCTTGTACAACAATAACTTGCGTTACTACATGCAAGATATCTACAGAGGAGATGGAGTTCACTTCTCAGATGAGGGCAACAGAATTTTCATTCTGAATTTAAGACTGTGCATTGGTACCTACTTATAAGTACCTAAATGTACCATAAACCCAAAAGCTCTTCTCAGAGCTACCCTACATCTGATCACTCACAATTATTATTTTTCTCTAACTTTTTTCACTAATTTTCAACAAAGTACGCTCCCCGGGGCGCTACCCGGTACGCGAACCGGAAGCTAACCTCGCGAAATTTTTTAAAAAAATGTTTTTTTTCGCACATATAAGCCTCCTCAGCCACCCTCAGAAAACCTAGGGGGTCAAGATAAGTCTACCGTGCCCCCTTCTACCCATTCTGAACATTATTTGCCCTCCATCTTGTATCTTAAGTCGACCGAAACACAAAATGGTGGACTCCCGTAACGCTTAAGGTTCGCGTACCGGGGCGCTCGCCAGTTCGCGTACCGGGGCGCTCCCCGGGAAGCGCACCATCAAAAAAGGTGGGAAAGTAATTTACAGAAAAAAGACTGGAGACACTCTCACCAAATATAGATTAGCTCATACTACATACCAATCCCTATCATTTTCACAAATTTGATTGAAATTCCAATTAGCCATTTAGCCTGTAGACCTCTCTAAATACCGTGAGGTAAATTACTTCTCAAAACACATCTGAAGTGTTGGAATTGACAACCAATGAAAATGTTACTTTCATTTTCTACTTTTATTACCTGACATTTGATTGGTTATATACCTGAATATATATAAAGGAAGAGAAGGAAACACAGCCATTTTGACTACTACTTCCTGGTGTACATTTCAATTGGATTTTCACTAATCACTTCAACTTCTTTGTAAAGGTAAGTTGTTATTTTTAAAACTGAAGTATATTGTGCACCAAAAGTTAATATGGTAAATTTTTTCTGATAGTTATATACTATCCCTCTGTAGTAGTTATAGATTTAGATAGACTTCTCTGTTATAGTTATGGATGGAGTTAGGTTTCTCTTGTATAATTATGAATTTACTTACGTTAAATCACATACACTTTTTTATATTCCTACTTCCACTCTGATACTATACACTGCCCAAAGATAAATTCACTGATAAAAACTGCCTATCTAAAATTAATCCCAACAGTGCCCTATCTCTACTAATATATATATTTTTTTATCCAAATTTCAGGCAACATGGAAGGCGAACAGAAAGTTTCATTTCAAATTGTACTGCAAGAGACCAGCCAAGAATTAATTGATCCAAATTATATAGAATTTATGGATGAAACTTGGGATCAAGAACTACTGCAATGTGTGCAAGCAGTAGATGACCTCCTTCAAAATGAGGACATTTTACACCCTCAGAGATTACAAACTATGTTCATGGAAAATGACGACATTTCAGACAGTGAAATGTTAGAAATGTTATTAAATTTTGAAACACAATCACAATAATAAATAATTGCTTAAAAAATAAAGAAATTAAAAAATAATCAACAAAACCAACAATCAATTAACATACAGTATTTAAAAAGTCTATCATTCTTTTTTCCTTATAGTACGCTCCCCAGTACGCTTCCCGGTTCGCGAACCGGGTGCTCCCCACGCAAAAAAAAAAAAAAAAATTTTTTTTTTTTGCCCTGCGGGGCCCTTTTAAAGCCTCCACATCAAACCTAGGGGGTCAGGGAAGAACTACTATGCCCCCTTATGGTCATTTCCCCCTTTGTTTTGACCTCCTCTTGTCTCTCGATCCTACCGAGAGACAAGATGGCGGCCGCTCCGGACTGTTTAGAATGTTGACAGACACCGGAGAGCCAATCAGCTTCGCTACGCGAAGTTCCGTTACGCGTAAAGTACGCGAACCGGAGCGCTGCCCGGAGCGCGCTTACAGATATATATCTTTTTTTGAACGTTAATTTCTCAAAATCCACTGGAGCACATATATTGAGACCTAGCAAAGGCACATCGGGCTAACAGTCCCTACAATTTTGCCAAGTTTCGTGCAAATCCATTCAGCCGTTCGGGCTAAAAGTGAGGCCAACCGCCCTATGGAAATTAACATTGGAAAAACACGTTTTGGGACCCCCCTTTTTTCTCAGCCCCCCCTTGACGAACCCCCCCCCCAATTTTCAGGGGCTGCTCAGAAACAAAATGTTCAATTTTCCTGAAAATTTCAGCCAATTCCGTCCACAAACGCCAAAGTTATTAGACATAGAATTTTCAAAAATCCCATAGGGAAAAAATCCTAACTATATATACCTACTGGCGACCGCCAGTAGGTAATATATATATCAGTATAAAAATATATTCCTGCTGGTAAATAGGTGTTGGAAGAAAGAACTGCCCTTCATGTCTGTCGCAAAGGTTGATTAAGTTCTCTGGGAATGGTCCATATGTACTTGGAAAACAAATTCCGAAGGTTTTAACTACTGTTAGTAAATAGACTAGAGAAGTAACTGGTGAAGTAATGTAGGGGAAGAGCTTACGGTAATTGAAAGAAGGAGAGTGGAGCTGAGGATCTTCCCAGCATCACTGCATCATGCAGCCTTGGAATAAGTCAATTGCGGTCTGTTTGGGGCGTAGTGATCAATGATGCTATAAAAAACATTTTAACAGAAATTGGTCAATCAAGGGTAATGTTGTTGGAACACTTGCTGCCAATTTATGATGCCCTCATTCATGCCCTGATGACTATGAGATCAAAGCATGGTACTTGCCCGCCTGTCAGCGGGCCAGTAGGCTGACAACATGGTCCTGCTTCAGATGATCCGACCTTCCTAACTAAGCACCTTATTTCAGAGAGACTTTTTTGTGCAGGCCTCTTATAGTAAGGTCGCTTCCAATTTTTTCCTAACAACTTATTCAGATTGGAAAGCAAAACGTATTGCCACTTTTGGCAAGAAAATGTTTTCATCCATCAGACTTGCTTATAGATCCAAAAATGTGATTTGTCTGCTTGGCAGATGTACCCATTCTCTTTGCGACATAGGCAGCAAGATCATGCTTATTGTGCCGGCGGACCTTAGACCTTTTGTGGCTCAGACGATACTTAATTGACAGGATGCAATGACGTACATCATCTGTGCAGTCCGAGATCCTGCTGATTACCTTGTCAGGGCTGTAGGCACCAAAGTCATGCTTCGAAGACACACATGGATGAGGTTGGATCATGTGCAGGTGTCCCTGATGGATATGCCCTTTGATGGGTCAACACTGTTTGGGGGTAAAAAGCAGACACTGTGGTAGATAGGTTTAAAGACAAATGCGCTCCTGCATGCTTTGCTCTTTGCAGTTACTGATGGCAGCAAAACAGTTTTCCCATCAATTCAGGATATTCATAATTTATTCCAGGAGTCGAGCATTTAGGCAGCGTTCAACATTCCCAGTGGGTGGGAAAGCAGACCATCCAATTTTTGGTGGGTTATGGGTGTAGCGTTGGCAGACACCACACAGTCAGCAATATTTGCCCTCATTCTCAGCAGCAACTAACAAGGCGATTTAGTTTAACCTTAAATGTTCATTGTAGACTGAAGGAGGGCAGGATTCAACATTTCCTCCTTGGCTACAGTCCCATTAAATCCTACAAATGTGTCTTACAGATCATTCATAGGAACTGTTTTCTACCTTTCATTTCCTCCTTGCTTCACCTTCCAGTCTTTCAAGAATGATTTTTAGCGGATCTCTTGGCAATTCTGACACAGTAGGTACATCTTTTACTCACCATGGGTGCCTTTAAACGGGTATCAGACTTGGAGACAGGTGAGGGATGCTATTCGCTTTACTTCCTCATCCTTAATTGGATGCGGGCATCAGCCCTACCGTAGACCTTTACTCTTTGTATTGTTTTCCTCAGAAGGAAATATTCATAATGCACAAGCTGGCTCAGATCCTATCCACCCTAGACCCAGGAGATTGGCTGATGTCCCTGAACACTGTCACATTTTTTTCCATATAACCTTCTTGCAGTCCCATAGGCGTCAACCTACAATTAATTCAGTGTGAGCCAGAAACATTTCCAATTTGCCTTGCTCCTGTTTGTCTTTACCTCAACCCCATGGGTGTTCACTAAAGCAATGGCAGAGGTTGCAGCCCATCTTTGAACATCAGGAGTACAGGTTTTCCTGTCCCGCAATGACTGGCTGCAAAAGGAGGGATCCCACGCAGTCATGGATTACTTCTGGCTGCCAAACTCATTACATTTCTGGGCTTCTCTATCAATGAGCTGATGTCCCACATGTGCACTACATAGAGACTTCCATTAATTGAGGCGATTCGGGATACAGTGACATTCAAGGTAATTTCTCCACCACAACGAGCCTGAGACATTCAGGGTATGGTCTTGATGTTTTGGAATCAGTCTGGGATCTCTGTGAGGATGCATTCTCCTTTTCCACAACACCAATGTCACTTACAAGGCCTGCAATGGAATTTCAAGTGCTAGTGAGATCAGCCTCAGGAATGCCTTTGTGACCCAGTTTGCATATCCAGGGAGACAGGTCGGGATCTGCAGTGGCGGTTGTCGGATATCAATCTGATCTGTGATAAGCCTCTCTCCTTTCCCCACCCAGAGCTCCCTGATAGAGGCACAGCTCCATATCAGTCTTCTGGAGCATCGCACAATCCTTCTGGCCCGTAGGACTTTCTTGCTTTCCATCAAGGGGAGTCTAGTGCACATTCTCTTGGACAAGTCTACTGCCATGTTGGAACTGCAGCAAGCATGTCCCAGTGGTACACTCTGCCAGGAGGCTCTGTGCCTCTAGATGTGGTTGGAACATCTTCCTGGTCACCAGTTGTCTGATAGTCACTGAATGCCAGATCCAATGAACCGAGCACATATCATTGGACTTATAACTTGTAGTTGCTCCATTTCATGGTGGTGCAATTCGCCTTTGCTCGCTGGGGAGCCCTGGCTAGATGTATTCGCCACCACTGAGAATGCCTAGTGTCAGCAATTTGCGCACTGGAGTTCCACTCTTTAAGAGACGCATTACGGGTGGAATGGAGTGAGGTACTCTTGTATGCTTTCCTGACGATATCTCTCCTGCTAAAGGTTCTGAAGATGATCAAGAAAGACGGCCCAAGTCCTCCTAATTGCCGTGGACGGAGCCAGGAGAAAGCGGTACCCACACCCTCTCAGCATGCGCATTTGCCCTCCAATCACTCTTAGACTTTGGGAGGACCTACTGTCTTAGCAGCATGGGAGGACCTTGCATCTGAATCTCCACAACTTATCCAAGCATGGAAATTGAACAACGGCAGCTAAATGCAATTGAATTGCTGACCGAGGTGGTGGATGTTGTTCTTGCTTGCTGCCAGACATCCTTCTAAGAAGTCAGTCTAATCTGGGCACTGGGACAAATTACTTGCTTGGTGTGGATTCCACCTGACCTCCAACCCCCACCAAAACCAAACTTTCTTAAGTTCTTTTATTTATTCGCTACCTAGTTCAGTAATGCCCTACAATGGACACAGTGAAAGGTTAATTATCTGCCCTTTCTGCCGTCCTTAAAGTCACTGTGATTTATTTCATAAAAGGTATGTCACTTGTTTCCTCCCAAACTATTGGTTTTGTAGTGCCCCAGTGGGACCTTGGTCTGGTCTTGACATTCTTTATCTGTACACCCTTTAAGCCTAAGCACTGCTGCTCTTTAATGCTCTTGACAGTGAAAAAAGTGTTCCTGTTTATCACCACAAAATCATGCCATGGAAATGGTTTGCAAGCACTGTTAGTACAACCACCCTTCACTACCTTCTTTCAGACAAGTTGATGTGGAGGATCCAGACAGCTTTCCTGAATAAAGTCATGATGCCCTTTCTCTTTGGCCAGTCGATTACCTTGGTTTCATTCTGTTCTCCACCTCACCCCTAGAAAGAGGAGAAGAGGCTTCATTGCCTCGATCAAAAGAGGGTATAGAGCTTCTACATTGGTCAGACGGAAGATCACTGGAGAAATGATCAGCTCTTCTCCTGTTTCTTAGGTGTGAAGAATGGCATGGTGATGCGAAAGAGGGCACTGCTTAGGTGGGTAGTCCTCGGAATTAAGATCTGCTATGCACTGGCCATATAACAGCCCAAATAGGCATGATACCCTATCCGTCAGGGCCAATGCCACTACAATGGCATTGGTACAAGTGATGCTTGTTCTGGACATATGTCAGGTGCAACATGGGCATCGGTGCATACGTCCATGAAGCACTAATACTTTTAACAGCCATGTACAGCTAGAAGGACACTTCACTCATTTTACCCTGCAGGGCTTTCCCTGAGCCTCTGCCAAAAGACTTTATCTTTGTGAGGTACTGTTTTGTTATCTATTCCAAAATTGAGAAATCTGGGTTAGAAGTCCCCAGCAGACGACTTTGGTTCCTTACCTTAGTAACATTCTTTCTGGTAAACTCTGTCTAACAGGTTATTCCCAGCTCCCCACTGTGTGAAGTAAACTCTTTAATGTATAGAAGGGTTCCAAGTAGCCCTTAATAAACCGCCACGCACCCCCTCTTTACCTCTCCTCCATCAACTACATTGGCTTCCTATCAGGAAACGAGCCATCTTTAAGTTGTTATGTACTGTCCTTAAGTCTCTCCAGGGGAGTGGCTTTCTTACCTCAAGAAGAAACTTGAACTCTATCAACCTTTGCGGCAGTTGAGATATAGAAATCACAATTTGCTGTGCACGCAAAGAATAAGAAGGGCCTAAATGGGCAGGCATGTTTTCTAGCCCCCAGCTATTGGAACAGTCTTCCTGAGGAGATCCGTGCATGTTCCAACCTTTCTTGATTCAAGAAAATGCTTAAGACCTGGTTGTTTTAAGATCTTACTGCTCATAGAGTGGTCTCTTCTCAGGCGCCGAGAGAGCCCCCTAGGGATGATACGTTGTGCCATACAAATTAGTAGCATAATAAAAAGTTAAAGATTTGTATACTGTCTCCAACAATTGTTGTATGCTCCATATTTGAGGGCCTGGAAAGAGAAAGAGACAAGAAACTGACATCACCATCTTGGGGGCGGGAGTGCTTATATGCAACTCTGCTTTATCACTTTTGGGCGGAACAGATCCCTATGACACCCCTAGTAGGTGCAATGGAGCATTGCTGTTGTAATGCCCCAGATCCAGTCTGGCACCTGGTGGATATTCTAAAGTTGAGAAATCTGCGGTTAGGTAGAGAATTCTCTCGAAAAAACCTTGCTGTAGGCCAGTAACGTGTTCATTTGCACCAGTTCCTACAAATTATGAAATAATGCATTACACGAATTTGATGGTAACTTTCATTGCAAATAGGTAATAGTGGTACAATAGCACGAGGGACTTCCAATAGCTATACATGTTGGATAGACAAATCTTGAGATGGTAGAACGATACTATGCTTATTGAGGTGTAGTTTTTTCACATTGTTTGAAGAAAACTTACACATTTACACATGTAAGTGATCAGTAGTAGTACATTTTTTAATCGAGCATGGGTCTGCTACTCTGCAGAAAATATATCAATGTCCATGGTAGCATGTAGATAAAAAAGAGAAGCAAGGGAGACCCCAGGAATAGGTGTTAGGTTGACCTACGGCTTATTGGAGACCTCAGCATCTCACTTGAAATGTATGCCCATGTTAGGCTTGGTTCCACTAATGATACATTCACTCTCCTTTTGTCCTAGTTTCAGTTCTCGATTCCCTCCCCCTTGAGAGTTCTTGTATCTGCTAGATTCCAAAGTAGGAGATGGTATTGTGTTGATGGTTTTTAAAGAGATTTCTAACCATAGATACCTTTTTTTTTTAATACTTCCTCTTGCGTCAGACTGGATCAGGAAACATTTGAGCAGTACCTCTTCGCGCCGGGAGGTGGCATTGTGCAGCTCTACACTGATGTCGTTCCACTCGGGAAATGATGGGTGGAGCCAATATTGGTGCCAATCCTGCTTGCTGATGTCTGTTCCTTGCTTTCCCGCCACCAGATGCGGATCTGGAGCTACTTCTTGTCTCTTCTAGACCATTTTACCTCAACAAACTCTGTAAGGGAAAATGTCACCTTCCAGGACAACAGGGTTTAAGCCTTGTTGAGCCTGTTACAAGCAACATTCTGTGACAGATCCTCATCATGTTTAGCTGTGGTGCCCGGGGTCAACTCTTGACTGCAGTGTCTGCTCATAAATAAATCCATAGGCTATTTGGGCAGGGCGGCAAAACTCGGTCGCCAAGCATCGGAGACATCCGTGTCTGGGCCAGTCCCAGTCCATAAGTTGGTTTTAATTCCGTTCCCACTTCAGAAGTCGGTGTAGGGTCTGATCATTGTTGCACCCCATATCCTCAGGTAGGTTGAATAAAAAGCATCAGAAACCCAACAATGAATCTGCCCCTTCCTGACACTCTCTTATACCTGAGAAAGCACAAGGGCATCATCATGCCTCTCGATCTCACTTCTGAAGTTGGACAACATTGGAGCCAATTCTGCAACTTGTCCCCCGCACAGCCTGAGTTTCCAGGGCTGACTGTAAGGCTAAGGCAGATCCAAGAGTTCCGACTACCTATGGCTTGCGTATGGGCCCAATGGAGCAGAGCTTCTCGATTGGTGATACCACTGGCGGGTTTGAATTTCGGCACCAATTGGACCCACTGAGCCCACCACTGGGCACCTGTTGGCACCCTTTGTCGACTCCGCCTCCACATTTCACGGCGGTCCCCTGGAACATCAATGCCTATACTGACTCCAACGACGCTGGAGGGCGAGGCACTACCCATTGTGCTTTATGAGTCGGTGCTGTCCCAACCTTGACCCAGGCTGCGCTTGGTGTCTTCAAGCCGCAGCCCTGGTCCACTCCACCTGAGCCTCTCAGCTTCCCAGTTCTGCTGGATAGATCTCCTAGGCTGCATTCCCTATTTTGGCTATACACTGACAATGAGTATCATGTGAAAGGCAAGTTTGGGCAACCTTACAATGAAGACAACTGTTATCCCTCTTGATATAAAAACCCTCCCCACTTCTGAGCTATTTAAAAAAGCTCTTAAAACCTGCCTCTTTAAGAGGGCCTACCAATGAGAGCATGTTGCTGAGTGTACTGTAGGGGGTTTAGTCGATATATTTATTTAGGCGCCTTGACGCCCCTGGGGGCTAAGTCTGCGCATGATAAGATACGTTTCATTCATTCATTCATTATGAGGATCCCCAGGGTGCCAGTGTCCAATACTCCTCTCCTGATACTTTCCTAGTCTCACTTCCAGACGCTGCCACTGTGAAAAGTAGCCTCTTTGCAATTATTCTGTAGAGTGCAGCGGATGTTCTCGACTTCCCCCATCTTGGAAGTCAAAACTAACATGCTAAATGAATTTCTCCAAACTGGACCAATACTGAGTGCTTCCTGCCCTTTAATGGAGCCCTCACTGACACTCTTTTAAGCGCATTGCCAAGCTTTGCTCTGGTCCTCAATGCATTGCCAGACATCACCCTGCAACTCCTCTTTTCTGACACAGCGGCCTCCTCCCAAGAATTTAGTGGTGCAAGCTGCCACAAGCAGTACAAACCCGAATTTCTTCCACACTACTCCAGATAGGAAGTCTAAGAGGGACATCTCTCCGATTGGTCATTGCCAGTTACCTTTTAGGCTGCTATTCCCACGTTCTCTGGGGCTGCCCAAATTATCCCATCTCATACTGACCTAGGACATACAAGATGAAGTCATGCGGCAAAATTTACCGTCTATTGTGTCCTGGATACCACAGATTCCATTGGTGGGGCCATTAGCACTAGCGTCGCTATTCGTTGCCACACCTAGTTAAGATCTATGGGTTTCTCCGGCGATGTACAGTTGTCCCTTATGGACATGCCCTTTAACGGAACACACCTTTTTGAGGACAAAGTGGACTCTGCCCCAGAGCATTTCTACAAAAGCAGGGCCCCAGCACACTCCTTGGGTTTTTCTGCTCTGCCATGCCAACTGCAACAGTCTTTTTGACCATTCCATGGCTCTGGCAGGGGCATTCCATACAAACAACAAATTAATCTGCAGCAGGGTTTGCAACCCATTAGGGGCCATGGCACCAACAGATCCCACGGTCAGGTTCAGCGGGCCAGTCAGTCTAACCCCCCCCCCCCCCCCCCCCCCCCCCCACCCCCCACCCCCACTGCGGGCGCACCTGCCAAACCCTTGGTGGAGCACAGCCACCTGGTTGTAGGCAGAATCCAGACATTTTTACCAGGCTTGTAGACTATAAGATTGGCTAGCTGGGTCCTGCAAATTGTACAGAAGAAGTATGTCCTACTCTACCTGGCCGCGCCACTGCACCTTTCACCATCCCCAGAAAGACTAACAGAGGACCGTCTGTCCGTCATATGGCAGGAAGTGCAAGCCCTTTTGGCCAAAGCGGCTATTGCTATTGCGAGAGTGCCATATTGGTAGTGGTTTGTGGTTGTTACTCCAGCTACTTCCTGGTGCCAAAGAAGGACAGAGGTTTTTGTGCCATTTTAGACCTGCGCCCTCTCAACACCTTCCTTCTGAAGGGATAATTCATAATGTTTACTATAGCCCAGATCCGGTCTGCCCTTGACCTTGGAGACTAGATGGTAGCATTGGACCTGCAGGACACATTTTCACATCCCTATCCTGCGGGTCCACAGGACCTATCTGCAGTTCTTGGTGAGACAGGAGCATTTTCAGTTCAGTGCGCTCCCCTTTGGTCTCACCAGCACCTCTTGGGTGTTCATGAAAGTGATGGGGGTGGTGACAGAACATTTTCGGAGGTCAGGGTTCCCAGTCATCCCCTACCTCGACAACCGGCTGCTGAAGGTAGTCTCCCACCAGGCAGTTGTCACCTTGCTCAATACTACGGCGAAACTCCTGTAGTCCATGTGGTTCACTATCAACGTGCCAAAGTCACACCTGACTCCTTCTCAGATGCTCCCTTTCATGGGAGACATTCTGTATATGATTCAGTTTCGTACCTTTACCCCAGAAAGGAGAGTCCAGGACATCAGGCTATGATCCCCATCTTTCAGTCTCTGTTCTGGATTTCAGTGAGGTCGGCTCTGAGCCTGCTGGGATTGCTGGTCAAGCACAACTTGTGGCATATGCTGGCTCTTGTGTGGGATCTGAAATCTGAATGGTCAAAAATCACAGGGATCTGTCCTACCACTTCCAGATGTCAGAGGAGATTGGAAAAGGCCCATAGTGGTGTTGCTCAACCACAAATTTGTCAGTGACAAACTCTTCTCCCATCCCAGCCAGAAATGACGGAGGTGGTCAATGCATCAATTCTGGGTTGGGGCAGCCACATGGGAGAGGTGGAGATCAGAGTTCTACCGTCTCCAGCGGAGGCCCAATTCCACATCCACCTTCTGAAGCTGAGAGCCCTCCATCAAGGGAAGGCCTATTGGAGGTGTTCACAGACAACACGACCACCATGTGGTATTGCAACAAACAGGAAGGTATGGGATTGTGGACCCTGTGCCTGGAGGCTCTGCGCCTCTGGAAATGGGTGGACCATCAAGCAGTCTTCATGGTGGTGGATCGTCTACTGGGATCTTTGAATGCCTGGGCACCTCAATCGTTGACGCCTAGCGGATCACAAGTTGGTTACACCTAGAGGTAGTGCAAGGTCTCTTCCACGCATGTGAAGAAGCTGGGCTCAATCTCTCTCCACTGCTGAAAAAAGGCAGTTTCAGGAGTTCTGCGTGTTGAAGTTTTCAAGGCGTCTGGGGGGCGTGGCTGGGCCAGCTGCAAGATGGCCGCACTTTAAGTGGGCTCTGTCGGCCAAGCTCTTTATCCGGCACAATCCTGCAACAATCGAATCCCTCACTGCACTGAATTACCTGCTCTCGACTGACTGGAGAGGGTGAACCCGCCTGTGATTCCTTCGACGGCCCTGAGCGCGGCGGGAGATGAGATCCGACCCTCGAGGATGGCGCTGGGCCTCGCGCCCCGGGCCCGGCTGCTGGTTGGATCAACACCTGCCTCGCGGTGACTCACGCCTTGAAATGAAATGAATAAAAACTTATATCGCGCTACTTTGCCCGAAGGCATCAAGGCGCCTATGAAATAAAATCATAAAAGGCAGGGCCCTAAGACTAAGGGTAAGCTTTGGCAAAGAGCCATGTCTTCAAGGCCTTTCTGAAGGCTTGCATCGATGGCAAGGACCTAATTTCACAGGGTAAAGTATTCCACCATCTAGGGGCAAGGCTCGAAAAAGCCCTGCCTCCCCTCTTAGCTCTTCGAACTCGGGGAACTGATAATAGAAACTTCTTGAAAGAACGGAGGTTTCTAGAAGGAGCATATGGGACCAACAAGTCTTTTATTCCTCCCATCTCTTTTCTGGTCAAGGCCCCGTAGACCAGGCAAAGAACCTTGAAGGAGATTCTGGCTTCAATCGGAAGCCAGTGCAAGGACTTCCTAGCGGCCGTGGCTGATGACCTCCTGGGCAAATCCAGCACAAACGTAGCCGCGGCGTTTTGAACCGTTTGTAGGCGCTGTATTAAGCACTTATTTATTCCTGCATATAAAGCATTGCAATAATCAAGCCGAGAAGCTATTAGTGCGACCACAATTTGCTTCCGGGCTTGGAGAGACAAATAATGCTTGATCTTCCGCAGGATCTTAATAATGCCCCAACACGTGGAGATAGTCCTATTTACTTGTTGACCCATTGCAAGGACCGGGTCAATCATGACCCCAAGGTTTCGGGCCAAGAGCGTAGGAACAGGGCAAGACCCAAGCGATGAAGGCCACCATTCGGCAGACCAAACGTGATCCTCCCCGCCGAACACTAGGATCTCTGTCTTCTCGCCATTCAGCCTCAATGAATTGTCAATCATCCATTGAGCAACTGCCTCCATACAGTGTCTAAAATTGGAGGCAGGAGACTGGGCAGACTGGGCGAGAGACAACAGGATCTGAGTGTCATCGGCGTAGGAGACTACCTCCACCCCAAACGATCTAATAAGCCTGGCAAGTGGGGTCACGTAGATGTTGAACAGGGTCGGACTTAATGCTGACCCCTGTGGGACCCCACACTGCACAGGCTTGGATGGAGATAGAAATTCCCCCAGCTTGACTCTCTGTTCCCTCTGGTCCAGGAAAGAGGCCAACAAACTAAGGGCTGGCCCCTCCACCCCTATCTGTCTCAGCCGAGATATTAACACCGAGGGAGACAGGGTATCGAACGCAGCCGTAAGGTCTAACAGGATAAGGAGGGTACTCATGCCCTTATCTACTGTAGTGCGGATGTTATCGAGCACTATGGTAAGGGCCGATTCCGTACTATGGCCCCTCCGAAATCCGTGCTGCGAATGGTCCAGAAGACCAGAGGTTTCCAGAAAAGATGCAAGATGTTTGTTAAGATGAGTTTCCAGCATCTTTGCAGGAGCTGGGAGCAGTGAAATGGGGCGAAAGTTTTTAAGAACCTCCGGATCTAGGGAAGGCTTTTTCAACAGGGGTTTAACCACCGCTCTCTTCCACTGAGGAGGAAAAATGCCCTCCCGCATTGCCCTGTTCATGATCTCCAATAGCGGGGGCAAGAAAGTCTCCTTACACTGTTTAAGGATTTTAAGAGGACAAGGGTCAAGAGGAGACCCCGATCTGGTCTTAGTCAGGAGGACATCCAATTCCTGTAGGGAAAGAGGGGGAAAACTAGACAAACCTACCAGAGTAGAAGGCCCAACAGATACTAGGGAAGAGATAGATTGAATGGGAGGAGAAAAAATTGAAGCCCTTTGTAGCTCTAGAGTCGAGACAATCTCGGTAATCTTTGTATGGAAATGAAGGGCAATATCGTCACAAAGCTGCTGAGTACAGGTAACGGGGTCCGGGGTCTGCAGGGAGGTCAACGAGTCAACGATCTTAAACAGCTCTTTAGGCGAAGTAAGGGCGGTGGTAAGCTTAGAAAAATACTCCTGCTTAGCTCTCGTGACCTCAACCTTATATCCCCTCAAAAGGATTTTGTGGGTTTCCCTATCCTGTGTATCCCGGCTGGCCCTCCAAAGTCGCTCCTGCTTCCTGCACCCCTGTCTTAGACGTCGTAATGACTCCGAAAACCAGGGAGCAGACGGCCTTTTTCTGGCAGATTAGCGTAGGGAGCCAGGTGCCAGTTCATCCATCGCTACTATAAAGGAGCTTTCTAGCTTAGACACCGCTGAACACACATCCTCGTCCAATGCAATCGACGAAATGGGAATCAGGGGAGCCAGAGAATCATTAGTTATATTCTTAAAATTTCGTCTAAATTCCATTTTACTAGGGCCCTTCGGGATGTTGTTTACAGAGGTACCCTCCAATTTCAAGGGAACTGCGAGATGATCCGACCAGGTGAGCGGGATAGGGGCATCTACGGTCAACCGACTATCATTCGAAAAAACTCCGTCTAACGTATGGCCCGCCTGGTGGGTAGAACCCTTAACTAACTGCTGCAGGCCACAAGCAGATAAAGTATCAAGGAGAGAAAGAGTTTCGCTCGCCTCTAGGTTTTCTAGATGGAAGTTAATATCTCCCAATACAGTTACATGCTGACAGCCAAAATGAGGTTCCAAAATACCGAGCAGATGCTGTCCAAAATCTACTCTAGGCCCAGGAGGTCTATATATAAGAAAACCCATGAATGGAACAGCATATAATGCATTGATAGAGAAATGGAGAGCCTGAAAGGCATCATGAGGGGCTGATACTGGGGTAATGCGAGATGAGTTGTCGTGTATTTCTATAGGTTCTGAATCGATCCCCCTATTCCTGACCCTATTCTGGTTAAACTACCTAGCTAGTCAACTAACAGTCAGCCCATGAGGCAAGAAATCCCCCATGATGCAGATACCGTTATCTGACGCAGTCACACTACGGCACAGGAACGTGTTATCTGATTAGGTCATAACGCTTGAGATCTAATTAGACAAGCGACATTCCTCCAGCCCCTGATAAGGCATACGACGTTCTCATAACAAATCAAACCTATGACAACCTGGATAATCCGTGCGGCCATTGTTTTGATTTCACAGAGAACTTTAGTAAAGAATGTGCTAACGAGCAAGTCGTATGACATCTTTATTGACGTACCTATGTCCATCCTTACGTCAATCCCGGCACCTTTAAGGTATAAATATTGCCGACCTTGCCCTATGCAAACGCACGCGTGGTGACAAGACGGAGCAGCCATACTTGCCGAAGCCGAGAGCAGAAGCAGACCCCGCAGGCAGCAGCCCCGCCTTCCTGACGCGCTGAGAGACGCGCTGCTATCTCAAGCCGAGAGACCCAGCACCGGCGCTTCCGGGTAGCCCTCGCAGGCAGCCTGGAATATCGAGAGCAGAGAAAGAGATACCATTCCTCATTTCATCCTAACTTCCAGGTACAGAACTGAATAACCCCTCCTAGAGAATTCTTTAGTTATCCACTTGGCAAAAACAAACTTAACTTAAACTGTAACTTTCTATTCCCGCCCACGTATTAGACTTAGGTCAGGTACACGGGGTAGGCGTACTTAGAAACACCAGTTGAGTGCGTTTAGTCAAATGTATATGTGTATGTAAATATATTTTAATCATTTTAAACTTCATATGGCTCAGAAACCATATCAATGTTTTTACAGTATTATTTTGTACTATTGCTTTTAACGTATGCACTTTACTTAACTATAAGTATTGCAATAATATCGATCCATTTCTCTTGTACGAGAAAAGAGACTGATCAATAAATAACATCTTTTATTGAACACGCCCGTCTCTTCCTTTTCTCTACATTCTGATGAGACTAAGAATGCACGTACTGACTGAGTAAAATAATTGCCTTGTGCTCACACGACTCTTGAGATTGACTCTTAATTAGGGGAGAGCAAAGTTGTCATGTTCTATGGTTGTCAGAAACTAAATCCCTTCTTGTCTAATCAGGGGAGTTAATTCCTTCCTTGAACATTCGAGAAAGTTTCTAGCGAACTCTGAGCTTAGCTGGCAAACCCAAAAATTAAGTCTAGTATCGACAGTAGTAGACCTAGTTAACGTCTGGCCTAGGCCTTTACTGCTGTAGGTATTATTCCAATGCGCAGAGCCTATTGGGAAAATAGGAGCTACACTACATGGCGCCCAACGCGTTTGGAAAGGGCGATAAAACTAACGTAAGACATTTAGAGTAACTCAGTCGTGCTTTCTCACTCAGACCCCTTTTCCCAAATACTCCAAAGACGTCTGGAGTGGGTGAAAGGTTATAATATCCTCCAAAACCTCGCAGGAGGGAACTCCTATGTATGGTTCTTGGTCTAGTCAACGTTGAAGGATAAAACAGTTCCAAAATATTGTGCATCTAATCTCTGTTTCCATAAAGAAACCTGATCTGCAAATAAACATAATACCATCCTGTCAGCAAAATGGACAGCGATGAAGAACGAGAGGTTACTAGATTAGCTACTGAAATAGCAGATGCTGATGCTACCATGCAAGCAGCAGACGCGGATATAATACTCATTCCGGTCGCCAAAAGGAGATCTATAACCTTAAAACTTATAGAAAATGGACTGACACCTAGAGGTGGCACAGTCATATTCGTAATCGAGGCACACGAATATCGGCAGACAGAGGTATACTATACATGGATACATTTTCCAGCAGCTAATACTATAACAAAGTACTTCCACTATTACAAAGTAGAGGAACCTCCTAATGAGTACACTCCTTTCGAGGAAGTGGAAGTACCACTCAAATTCCAAGAGCATTTGCTCTTATTTGATGGCGCCCTAAAACATAATAATCACATTACAAGGCTCGGTCCTTTAGGAAGACCAGGAGCAACGTGGCCGGTCCTAGCCGGATACACACCATATCCAGACATCGAAAGAATGCCTGCAGCAGAGCTGTTAATACAGCTAAAACAACTACTAAAAATTCACAGACAATTAGTTCAGTATGTAATGCGGACTTCAACAATTCAGCCAGCGATTAAACTTCCACAGCTGACCCCTCACCAGGGGAACACAAATAAAATTACACCACAGAACATCCAATCCTGCCTAGGTAAAGTTCCAGCTAAACGGGAACAAATACCATTCTGGTTGGCACAGAAAATTACCCAAATAGAGGCGGTGTTTCCTGACACCACCCCATTAGAAAAACACAGAATTCTGACTATATGTCTCCCAATGGGAATCGCACCACACATTGAGGACTGTGACACTTGGGGTACAGTCTTTGCTTCCATCTACACAAAAACGTACGGTGTTCCATCCATTTCGGTAATACCAGATGTGCTAAAACAAATTCAAGATGAATACGGTCCAGAACCTGCTTTAACTCTTGGTATGAAATTACTAAAAGACTTCAAGCAGGTATCGGCTATATTACTAGCCAACATAAAGGGTGAAGCAGCAAACGTGGCGATCCGCCAGAGGTTAAAAGAGACAGATATAGCAGACCAACCAGCTGAAATTGCCAGAATCATAGAAAAATCCTATGAAGAACTAGGCAGAGATAGTCTAGGTGGAATACCAGTAAAACCGCAACTGACTACAAGTCCAGAAAAAATATTTTTTAATAATAATAATTCACCAAAAAAGAACTGGGATGGGAACAAACAATCCAATCCAAAAGAAAAGAAATTCCAGTCCAGAGGAAGGTCTCCTAGGCGAAGAGAGAAATCTCCAAACCCGAGACAAAGGTCACCTCAGAGTGAACCCTCTGGGAATAGATATAACCTTAGAAATAGGGATAATATTAAAAAACCTGATAGATATCAAGACATTGATACACGTCCCTCTCAATCTTTTCAGACTTCCTCGCAGAAATCGGAAAGAAGAGGACGATCAGAAGAGCACGCCAAGTCCAAAGACAAGGAACCTGCTCAACTGAAAAAGAAATCACAATTTCCAAAAAAGAAGGTAGCCAGTATCAAGGTAGTTAACAATGCCGAGAATACTGAGGACACAACTGAAAAACGGAGAGTGGGCTCAGACAATGCTAGACAGCGCAGCAGAGGTGAGCATAGCTCGCAAAGTCCTTATGGATCATCTGGAGACAGTGGACACGAATGAATATCTTCAAGTGGAACCTGCAGATACCAGAGTTAGCAAGCCCCACAAAATATACGAGATAACATTACGTATAGAGGGAGATAAGACTAGGAAAATAAGGGGACTATTTTGGGATAACCTATCCAAAGGCTATGACATCCTTCTAGCTGAAAAAGACTGGCCACCAGAGTTTGTCAGGGAGTGCTCTCATGGCGAAGAAGTAATTATGCCTGCCTTCTCGAATCAAATCCCGATTCATAAAAAATATACACTTGCTAGAAAGTGGGCAGTGGCCTTAGCACCTGCTTTATATAAAAATCATGTAGGATGGGATGAGGATTCTCCTCCTCACAAAATCCAGTTAAAATCACAACCAACTGCACAAAGGCAGTACCCAATTAAGCAAGAAGCTAAAAAACAAGTAAATGAAATACTAGATCAGCTAGAATACCAGGGGGTGATTGAAACTTGCACCTCACAAATGAACAATCCTTTGTTTCCGGTCTCCAAATCAGACAATTCATACCGTCTAGTTTTGGATTACCGACACCTTAACACATGTTGCAAAACTTTTGCAGTGCAAAACTCACACAGTGCTGCACTAATGAATAACATAGTGCGCAAAAAATACAAAACTACCTTGGACATCTCCAACGGATTCTTTTGTCAAAACATAGCACCAGAGAGCAGATATTTAACTGCATTCTCAGTAAATGGCACTCAAAAACAATTCTGTCGGTTAGCCCAGGGGTACAAGAACAGCCCGGGGGTATTCTCAGCAAGAGTAACAGAATTACTACAACTATATGATGATGAAGCATTATCTTATGTCGATGACATTTACTTAACAGATGATGACTTGGAGACTCACTTGAAAAGAGTGAACACCATAATACTTGGTTTCGCTGCAGAGGGTTACAAATTCAACTTCAAAAAGTCCAGAATTGCCCATCTGACGGTCCTATTCTTAGGATATGAGTTATCAAGTGAAGGCAAAAGCCTGGCAGACAATTTCCTAGAGAAATGTGCCGTAATCCAAGCTCCTAAAACACTAAAAAACCTACAATCAATTCTAGGCTTCCTAAATTTCGGAAGAACATATATTGCAAATTACGCAGAAAGGGTCAAACCCCTTTATGATCTAATTAAACCAGACTTTAAAAGATCCAGTTGGACTCAAACACACACAGAAATTTTGAGATCCTTACAAACAGACATGCTAATTAAAACAAAATTAGAAACCCGTGATAATACACGCAACCTTGTGATCCGAGTCATCCCAGGGAGATGCGGATTCACATACCTGACCTCTAATGAGGGAGAAAAGGTACCAATTGCATTCAGATCACACTTGTACACAAAAGCTGAACAGAGATTCAGCAACAAAGGAAAAATTGTTCAAGCAGTTCAAACCGCAATAGCTAGAGAAAATGACATAGCTGACGGTAGACATATCACAGTCAGAACAGCTGAATCAGCCTTGGAGGCATTAACAACACCGTGTAATTTACCAACAACAACATTGGATCCAGAATGGTTACAATGGGTAAATTCAATCACAACGGACAAAGTATATTACTTCTTTGATCCAGAACTAGAAGAATTAAAAAATCTAAAAAATGAAAAAACGTATCCTCTGCCAATCGACATTCTGCCTCTACGACATTACGCCTGTGTAATCTATACAGACGGACATGCTCAACCCTCCGTTTGGGGAGAACATGCATACAATCCCACATGTGAGATCACAAAAGAAGTGTGGCACGGAGGTAAACTAAGACCTCTATTAACAAAATCACACTCAGTAGAAACTAATTCAGAACTACAAACTGAAATATTAGCTTTGAAAATGGCGCTAGATAATGCGGATCGCGAATTCCCGACACTTATAGTGTCAGATTCATATTTCTGCGTCAAAGCATATAACAAGGATTTGCAGACATGGATTCAGAACGGTTACAAAGATGACACGGATGCACCAATAAAGCAGAGACTGCTCTGGGAACAAGTAGCTCTTTTGAAGAAAGAACTACCAAAGACTCACGTGACTCACTCACTGAGTCATCAACGTGATGGCGTTCACGTTGTAGGGAATTCATTGGCTGAAACAGCCGCAGCGGCAGCCAGTAAACCGGCTCCCGTAGATCGAAAAAAGCGTACATTAAAATACATTGACGGCGAAACATTGCTGGCGGTGAAAACGTCATCAAAAGGCGACTGCTCAGCGTTACCGATCAACTATCCACTCAATTACACATACATCATAGATGCAAACTCCATTCCTTTTGCTCGAATCCCTGGAGTGGGGGATAGAGTGATTCCAAACATGGACAGGAGAAAATTGTTAATCGCAGACGCACACATGGGCGAGGGTCTCAGACACCATAAATTAAAAGATTCTCTGGAAGAATTACAATCACGGTACTGGTGGCCAGGCATGAGCCTGCACTACACCTTGTTTGTAAAAAACTGCCCAAACTGCAACAGAGATCGCAGTGGGGAGAGAAGCAGTTTAATACCTCGTCGTATCAAGGCAGATAATATTACCAACAAAAAGAATGGCTTGCGATTAACATACACAGGCTAGTTCCACTTATAATGTAGATCCACAGCACTCGGCTGACGTCCGGACTGTTATACAAGATTTGCGAGTCTAAATGGCATATACGCTAAGAGCATGCTACGTTCGACCATTTTTTTTCTTTTTCTCAGGCAATCCAGCCTGGGGGGGGAAAGAATGGCCAAATGAGCACAGCCCAGCGGGAATCTTCTCACTTCCTTCCTGAGGGTATGGGATGGTGTAAAGAAAAAACCAAGTCAGAAAGCAATCTATAATAGAAAGGATATTAGGTTCGGGAGCTGGGTGGGTCAAACATCTAATAAGTGTCCAACGTAGTCTAAATAACTTGCCAAGAAATTCTCTGAAGGGATTCAGTCCGTACGAATTATTATTCGGAACTAGGATGTTGATCTCTGACCTTGATAGTCAGACTTCAGTGGTAACAGAAAAAAGCTTTGATGTCAAAGACCGTTTGGCTATTTTGCAGGACTTAAACAAAACAAGAAAAGACCTGAGCAACATACAGTTGAAACAACAGCCAACGACCACTGAAGATTCACCACCTGTCCCAGCAAGACCTGTCTGGATTCCAAAAGTCGGGGATCTAGTCAGGGAGAAGATCGCGGTAAAGAAGGAATTTGGGCCTTCTTACAGAAAAGCAGTTCCTGTATTGTCTGTCAACGGGACAAGATCAGTTGTACTACCGCCACTTGCTGGAAAAAAGGAGAACCGAGTTGTATCCATCGACCTGGTAAAACCACAACATGTGGCCGATAACCAACGGTAGGCCAAGTGGACTCCCAATAAGTAGCAGAACACCAAGGTTTGCTACCAGTACAGAGGTCCTATCAAAGAGGCTCATCACATTCGAAACGCCTACAGAAGAACAACAAGGACTATGCAACAATGCAATAGAACTAAGACCTCTGAAAACCCAAATAAAGACATTTAGCAGAGACACACCAATCTATACAGAAGTACCAAGTGAAAATGCAAGAAACAAAAATCCTGAACCAATTGGAACAATTGATAGAACTGCATCTGGTTACTTCATCAACTTCGATGATTCCTCTGACGGCTTCAGTGAACAAAAGACACAGCCATCACCAAAATCCTTTAAAGACAAAGCAAAGGAACTTTTGAAACAACTAAAAGAAACATATCTGATTTCTCCATGGATTGAATTTTGGGTGGGTTTTGGTGCATTTATCCTCATACTTTGGCTCATCATGGTATTTACCTTGGGACGCTTCATTGAGGGAAAATATGCTAAAATGGACACAGCAAGTCAGAACATCAACTTGGTCCTCAAACCACACACATCTTCACACGTCGAGAAACGAGAACTTTCTTCAGAACTTTCTTCAGCCAACTTCACAGCAATTCCAATACCTGGTGGGGTAGCTTGGGACAACACTGACTATGAAATTTATGGTCCGGTCGAGATCCTGAAATATCCACACCAAATCAAGATCTCCTTGAGTGACTTTGCAAAACCAAACTCATTTGCTGATGATTGGGACTTTGAAAGTATAAACAATATGATGTCTGACTTAGTAATGTCTGCTAAATTTACAAAACATGATTATTTGCAAGGTTCTACAAATTATGATAGTATGTATTGCTATAACCACTATGGTAACCATTTCTTGCATAAATCTGCACAACCTAGAAATGTTTTAAATTTTAATCAATGGGAACATTGTGCTACACCTCCAAAAGGGAGCTCAAGAACCGTGTATGGCAAATATTCATATTTTTCAGGTTTTAACACAAGTAATGCGGAAACATTTTATTTTAAATTGTCAAACAAGACAGGGACCAAAACCATGATAACCAACACAAAATTGATTTATTCTGATTCATTCTTTGAAAAAATGAATACTTTTGGATTCGATTATTGGGACAAAAATGTTGATTTGAAAAGTGTTTGGGGCACAAAAGAATGGCAAGTACAGGGTTTAGAAGCTTTGTTTAGAGCCTGCATGATCCCAGAACAAATGATATTTTTAAATGACACTGTTCAACAAACCACCTGTCTTGGCTTAGCCAAAATCAAAGATTTAAATAACCCGTCTATTCCAAAGCCAACAATGTTTAGCAATAACTCTGATACAGATGAAGGAATAGACATAAACCATATACTTAACCAAAACAGAACACATCCTGATTGGAAACAATGGTTGATCTGGCCCACAGATACAAATAACTGTCAAGATAGATTCCTGAATAAAACACAGGGTTTCAAAATGACCAGGCCAGACCCTAGATATCCCCAAAGACATCACCCAGGGATAATAACAACCTACAGTGTGGGCAAATTATGCCTTCAATGGCTACAAACTTCCACACTGCCTGAAATTAAGCAACACCTAACTTTACTTACTGATGGTGCTGACTTGCGTGATTTCATAATGGGACCACGCAAACAGCGTCAAAAGCGTTTCATAGCAGCCTCTGTATATGCAGCATACAATGAGGCCTGGAAGGTTACTCAAATTGAGACAGCAGAAAGAATACGGGAAATTTACCGTATTAATTTGGAAAAATCACTTTCTGTAGTGGACAATGGGTTAATGACTCTGTCCTCCAGAATTTTTTCATTGGACAGCATTGTGTCTTCAGCAATCGACATATTATCGCAAGACTTACTGTTATTACAACATGGTCAGTCGCAATTGCGTTCTATTGTACAGCTTGGCTGGACGTTACAAAATCTGCGTTCAGGCTATGTGCCTTGGCGTTTAATCAACACAACGTCACTATTCCAAATCTTTAACCTTACTGATAGACAAATCGGTATGGCGCAGAAGGGTGCTGATTATACAATCTTGAGCATTGAAAAACTAGAAAGATTACCAATGACAATGTCAGAACGACCTGTCAGTGAATGGATAATCCACGGAATCATAAATATTCCAATCTCAACCTTCAGGTTTCAATACTGCCAAAAATATATACAGGCTGGCATGTACGAGAAATTGGGAAAGGGGTACCTTAAAACAACATGGAACCTGCCCTATTCACATGCATGTGTCAGTAATAAAGGACAGAAAGTGTTTCTTAGTGGCAACAATTGTGCTATGTCACTAAGCGGCACGCTTCTATGTAACGGTATTAGTTTGCACGGAGCCTGTGAAGGGAATTCATACAACCTTTCATGTCACCAGCAAGGCGCACCTGCAACTGAAATAGAACCATTCTTCCAAAGACTCTATAATGGGAGTTACATTCTTATTGTAGACCGCAGATGTTGCAGTCTTATGCCCGGGACTCCTTATCTAGTAACTACAACAGCGAAGGTCAAGTGCTATGGACGTTCTTTGTTCCCCAGCTCCTTTCCAGACAGGGAGGCGAGGGCATGGCCCAGTTTGAAAATTACTTCTATTCGAATAGACACTTTAAGCAGAATGAAAACAGTGCTTCTTCAGACGCCTACAAGGCTCACGTCATCAAAAGAAACGTATGATCTACAAGTCGCAAGGACGACTGCAGAGATACATACATTATTATCAACCAATTCCCCCGTACATTTCGCGGAAATCCTGAGCGAAATCTTAAATATTTCTGATACCACAGGGGTCTCAAAGGTATTTAAGACAGTATTTTCGATGGCATTAACACCATTCAAAGCCATACTGGGTATTTTTCCAGATTTCGTCCATTCGATTTTTGGCGGACTTCCCCTGATCCTGGGACTAATTGCAGGAATCCTATTCCTAGTCCTTATTTTTCGTTATGGCAACCCATGTCACAGACCAAACTCTGACGACAATGGAAGAAACGATCCTAGCCAATGGATACCGGGACCGGATATCAAAAATCCTGGGACTCTCCCGGCTTAGAGACCTGAACATGACTTGGTTTCTATCATTTCGACCAATGTGGCAAAGGTGTGTTTTACCTGTACTAAGGTGTCTGCTATGCGGAGAAGAATGCGTGTTAGACACCTGTCTGACGCTACAATCGGATGCGCCGGTGGATGCAGATACACTGTTGGTTCCTACCAAGGTTCACGCACTGTGCTGCCCTCAAAGGCTGCCAATTCTGATGACGGCATTCCTGGAATCTTCACCACTGCGATTGAAGAGTAGTGAAGTTCAAGATGAAAGCAGCATCGAACAGGTACGACCTTCTGTCAGCAATGCAAATCAGAATGTCAATGGAGACAATCATGCGCACGAATGCATGGTTACCCCCATTTCCGACTTAGAGGAACTTTCCCATGAAGCTGTTGACAGTTTTTTCGAAAGCCTGAATGATATGATGTTCTCTCCGGAACAGAAATAGAGACTTTTGAGTAAACTCGCACACGGTGTTCCCTGAATTCGGCCTTCAACTTTAACAATAAAGTCACATGAACAATTACAATCCAGTTCACGGACAGCAACTTTTTTCAGCAAGCCCTTAAAATATTTTTCTATATATTTTTCCCCGGGACACTGACCTTCTGCTTAAAGTAAGAAACTATTCCTAGAGAACTAAGATTTCTATTTTTTTAGATACTTTATAGACTTTATATAGACTTTAGCTGCCCGCTGGTATGTTCACAATATATTTTATGTGATGAAATGGTTTCGACTTTTTTTCTGTATAGCCATATTAAGAGCCATTTCATGTGTATTTCTCATATACCAACAAGCAATAATGCATAAAATGCGTGTTTACTTTTGCATTTAATTCATAGCTTAAGTGCATACAATATATATGACTGCAATTTTTCAGTATATTTGAAAATTTCGAAATGCATTTATGTATTTTGGGGTGGTAAGGTATACACTATACTCTATAGTATGTTGTACTATGTTATACTATGCATAGATTAGTAGATATGACCATAGTTAGCGTGGAGTGGGTGTCGTGTATTTCTATAGGTTCTGAATCGATCCCCCTATTCCTGACCCTATTCTGGTTAAACTACCTAGCTAGTCAACTAACAGTCAGCCCATGAGGCAAGAAATCCCCCATGATGCAGATACCGTTATCTGACGCAGTCACACTACGGCACAGGAACGTGTTATCTGATTAGGTCATAACGCTTGAGATCTAATTAGACAAGCGACATTCCTCCAGCCCCTGATAAGGCATACGACGTTCTCATAACAAATCAAACCTATGACAACCTGGATAATCCGTGCGGCCATTGTTTTGATTTCACAGAGAACTTTAGTAAAGAATGTGCTAACGAGCAAGTCGTATGACATCTTTATTGACGTACCTATGTCCATCCTTACGTCAATCCCGGCACCTTTAAGGTATAAATATTGCCGACCTTGCCCTATGCAAACGCACGCGTGGTGACAAGACGGAGCAGCCATACTTGCCGAAGCCGAGAGCAGAAGCAGACCCCGCAGGCAGCAGCCCCGCCTTCCTGACGCGCTGAGAGACGCGCTGCTATCTCAAGCCGAGAGACCCAGCACCGGCGCTTCCGGGTAGCCCTCGCAGGCAGCCTGGAATATCGAGAGCAGAGAAAGAGATACCATTCCTCATTTCATCCTAACTTCCAGGTACAGAACTGAATAACCCCTCCTAGAGAATTCTTTAGTTATCCACTTGGCAAAAACAAACTTAACTTAAACTGTAACTTTCTATTCCCGCCCACGTATTAGACTTAGGTCAGGTACACGGGGTAGGCGTACTTAGAAACACCAGTTGAGTGCGTTTAGTCAAATGTATATGTGTATGTAAATATATTTTAATCATTTTAAACATCATATGGCTCAGAAACCATATCAATGTTTTTACAGTATTATTTTGTACTATTGCTTTTAACGTATGCACTTTACTTAACTATAAGTATTGCAATAATATCGATCCATTTCTCTTGTACGAGAAAAGAGACTGATCAATAAATAACATCTTTTATTGAACACGCCCGTCTCTTCCTTTTCTCTACATTCTGATGAGACTAAGAATGCACGTACTGACTGAGTAAAATAATTGCCTTGTGCTCACACGACTCTTGAGATTGACTCTTGATTAGGGGAGAGCAAAGTTGTCATGTTCTATGGTTGTCAGAAACTAAATCCCTTCTTGTCTAATCAGGGGAGTTAATTCCTTCCTTGAACATTCGAGAAAGTTTCTAGCGAACTCTGAGCTTAGCTGGCAAACCCAAAAATTAAGTCTAGTATCGACAGTAGTAGACCTAGTTAACGTCTGGCCTAGGCCTTTACTGCTGTAGGTACTATTCCAATGCGCAGAGCCTATTGGGAAAATAGGAGCTACACTACAGAGTAAGAGTCCTTATACAAAATACCCAACCCTCCACCTATACGTCCCACTCTATCTTGCCTAACTAGAGTATAGCCCTCCGGTACTGCCTCAACCAGATCCGGTCCCGATGAATGTTTAGCCAATGTTTCTGTAATGAAGACCCAAGAGGGTCTTCTATCCAAAACGAAATCCTTAAAAGACACATTGTTTTTTATCAAGGACCTTCGTATTAATTAGAAATCCATGGTCCCTACTTGTACTCTGCATAGATTTACTAATATTGCCTGCATTAGTGGATCCAGGAGGCACCCCAGCTCCCATACTGCTTGTCCCAAATCATCTACAGCCGGGGGAGTTTTGGAAAGCCTCAGGGGAAAACGAATAATGGCACGGCAGCCAAGGAGGTTTAAGTTTCAACAGGTCATGATGAGAGTACCTGTTACAGCCGAGTCCGCCCCTAGTAGAGCCGATCGCCCCTTCGTCCAGCTCGTCCTTGGCGCGGACAGGCGCAGACGGGCTGGACTCTGGCGTGACTCCGGCGTTACTACGGCACACACGCCGTGCGCACGCGCCGTGCGCATGCATATTCAAGATTAAGTAGGGCTCTAGCCTGTCAGCCTGACTGCTAGAGCGCTAACCACAATGGCGTCCGGCCGACGTCCTCTTCAGACCCCCAAGATGGCGAGGAGACTCCGAGGGAGCGCGCAGGTGAGCCGCTAAAACCGCGGTGTGGGATACAATTATGGTACAAGAATGTGGAGGAAGTTAAAAACAAGGGAAAACAAAAGTATATTTAAATTAAGAGTAGACAAAACGGGGATTTTAAAATTACCAAACAGCGCTAGAATGTCACAGCGTTACGCGCAGTAAAGGGTTGCCTTGTCAAGACTGACCCCGCTTTCACTCTGCCTTAAGTAAGCCTTTCGGTTTCCTCTATCCAGTCAGCCTGACTGCTAGAGCGCTAACCACAATGGCGTCCGGCCGACGTCCTCTTCAGACCCCCAAGATGGCGAGGAGACTCCGAGGGAGCGCGCAGGTGAGCCGCTAAAATCGCGGTGTGGGATACAATTATGGTGCAAGAATGTGGAGGAAGTTAAAAACAAGGGAAAACAAAAGCATATTTAAATTAAGAGTAGACAAAACGGGAATTTTAAAATGACCAAACAGCGCTTGAATGTCACAGCGTTACGCGCAGTAAAGGGTTGCCTTGCGGGGGGGGTTCGCCGGGGGGGTTCGGGGGGCCTCCTGCTGCCTCGTCCTGCTCCGCGGAGTTGCGGCCTAGCTGGGGCCCGGTGCCCGCCTCGGCCGCGGCCTTGGGTTCGGGCTGGGTCCTGCTGGGGTGCACGAGTTTGCAGGGATCGGGGCGGCGGTGTGCCGGCCTTCCTTCGTGCTCCCCTGATTGCCTTCCCTCCTCTGTGGGCGTTGCTCTCGTGGGCTGCACGCCTCTGCCGTGTCGCGCTGGGGGGCCCCCCATCGGGCTGTGGCTGCGGTGGGAGTCTCCGGCATGGTTGCTGGCCGAGGCTGTGGTTACGGTCCCCTACCCTGCTGCATTGGTCCTCCGGCTGGCGGTGAGGCCCTGCTAAGGTTGCGGTGTGCGGCGCGGGACCGCGCTTGCCTCTCCCCCCACCTCCTGTTGCTCCAGCCTTCGGGGGACGGGCACTGATCGCCTGGAGCTGACTGCGGGCCGGGGCTAGGCCTGGGCCCCTTGATTTAGGCCGCCTACACTCCGGCCAGAATTGGCAAGCTCCTCCTGCGGCCTGGACTGTGTGCTGTAACTAGCGCCCTCCCCCCCCCACTGAAACCTGAGGCATCTCCTGCGGCCTGGTTCTTCCTCCTCGGCGCTGTCGGGGGCCCTGGTGCAGCGATGACCTTCCTCTGCTGGTGGTGACTGGGCGTGCGATCTCTGATACTCCTCTGCGGTGGCCTGACCGGGCCTGGGGTCGGCGCCCCGACTGCTGTGACCCCCTGTGGTCCCTCTAGCCCGCATCCTCCTCCCGGTTTCACATGAGCCCTCTCTCCCTACCTGCTGGCCCGCCCCGGCGGCCTCGACACTGTGCACACTTTCTTGAGACTGCTGGCTGGACAGGGGCGGCTCTGCTGGTCTAGTGCTTCCCCCACTTACCTGTATTCCTGTTCCACGCTGCTGGGGTTGGAACTCTGCTGGCGCTCTCAACACACTCACCTCTACATCTCCTGCGGCGCATCCCGTTCCACCTCTCCCATCGAGGTTTTGGTGCCTGGTGGTCCTGGGACGCCTGGCTCCGTCATGGGGAAATCGGACCCTAAGCAGCCCAAGATCGCCTTTGCCCTACGCAGGTCCTCACGTAAGGACGGTGCGGGCCCGGAGAGGGCTGAGTCTGTTGGGGCCCCAGACAATCTTCCAGGCCGCGACGATGACCTTAAGGCGATAATGCTGGAGGTGAAGTCGGCTGTGACTGGCATTTCCTCTCAACTGGAACAGCTTTACGCTCGTCTTGACTCCGTGAAGGGCCGGGTAGACTCCCATGACAATAGGCTCCTCCATGTTGAAACCAGGGTCTCTGATGTGGAGGATGCGGCTACCCAGGACAGGCAGAAGCTGCTCAAATGGATAAAATCCTCGCCATCATCCGTGAGAAAAACAAGGACTTGGAGGCTCGCTCACGCCGGAGCAACCTCCACCTTACGGGCCTGCCGGAATCCACCAATATATCTAAGATGGAGGACTTCGTTGAAAACCTCATCCGGGAGCTATTTGGGGAGGTCCTCTCTCCTTTCTTTGTCGTGGAGCGAGCTCACCGCTCTCTCGGGCCGCAGCCCCGTCTTGGTATGCCTCCACGTCCCATAGTGGCAAAAATATAGAATTTCCGTGACCGTGATGCCATCCTCCGGGCCGCAAGGGACAAGGGCACCCTCACTCATCAGGGCGATACCCTTTCTTTTTACCCTGATTACACCTTGACTGTTCAGGCTGCCAGGAGGGAGTTTCTACCCGCCAAGCGAATCCTTCAGAAACACGAGGTATCCTACTCCCTGGCCTATCCGGCGAAGCTACGGGTCCGCCAGTGCCTCAAGACGCTGGTCTTCCCCGATCCGAGGGAGGCACTAGATAAGGAATCCAGAAACTCCCCTGCCAGATCTTCACATGAAGCCACAAATCACCTAAGTGACAATGATTGATTGGTCTGTTAATCCACTGTTGCGATGCCCTGGTGCTTGAATACTGGTTACGAACTTGGTGCACGTTTGGATTGCCCACCTATCCACCATCCGTGGGGGCCTCAAATTATTATTAATAATTGTTTTTTTTTTTTTTGTATTGTACATAATGTGACGGTGCTCTGTTCTTGCTCCTCCCTAGTCTCCTTTTGTATTTTACTTACCTCTCCATAGTTGGTCTCTGACACCGCTCATGTTCATGATGATTGTGCAGTCTGCGAATACTGTTTAATTATTCCCCCTTTTGTGGTTACGATGCTGCCTTTTGACTGAGCTTGGCCACACTGCTTGACCGCAGGGGTGTCCGCCGAGTCCTGCCATGCCTCACCTGGGATGATTCCCATTCCTGTTGTCTGGTTGCCCTGTCCAAGTTCTGGGTTCCTAGGGTGGGGTGGGGGTCCTCTGAGCCTGATTGGGGGGTTGGAGTGGGTGGGGGGAGGGTGAACCCTGAGGGACTTTTTGGTTGGCATGTTTTGTGCGGACCCTGGTCTGCGCTTTGTGGGGGGAGGGGAGGTGGTTCTGTTTCTCTAGTACTGTGGTGGTTTTGCTTTTGCCTAGGGGTTTTGGGGTTGTTGTGGGGTGGAGGGTGTGGAGGGTTGCCTGCTCTGTGAGCTCTGTGTAGACAATGTTCTGTGGATATTGGGGGGTGGGTGGACGGCTCTGTTCCTCTAGCGAGGTGGTGGCTCTGTTTTGCTGCCGTTCTGTTGTGTCATGCTGACTCTGCATGTTCCATTGTAGACACTGTGCTATGCTTGCTATTTTGTCTTTCTGATTTTACTGCAAAGTGCTTTATTATATGTCATGTACTAGGCTCATTACTATGGCTGCTTTCCCTTTACAGGCTGTCATTTGTATCACTCTGGCCAGCTTGTGGCCTCCTCTGTCTCCCTCATCTCCTATGCGCGCTGGTGGTCGCCCTGGGGTGGCCTTTCCTGCCCTGGGCCCCCCCCACACTTGTATTCCCCTATAGGTCATTCGCCCCCCTTATTGCAACCAAGTGCTGGGCACGTTCTGTCCCCTGCTGTCCGCCCTGCGCAACGCTGCCCCGTCTCCTTCCCATGGCTAATTTAATCTGTTGAACATGGATGTCCGTGGATTAAATGATCACCGCAAGGCTCGGTTGACACACGCCCATCTACAGCGCCATAGTGTGGACATCTGTCTTTTGCAGGAGACACACTTGCTCCCCAGCTCGGTCACCATTGCCGCGGTCTATGGCCCGAAGTCTGATGCCCCGGAGTGTTTCTACCACGTCTGGCATCTGATTTCCTCCTTTGGTCCCGCAGCCGTGATCTGGGGTGGGGATTTTAATGTCACCCTGTCCGCGACGCTGGACTGATCGGGCTCTCACCTACCTCACCCGCGAGCTGCCACTGCTCTTTCCTCTATTTTAACTGACAATACGCTCTATGACGTATGGCGTCATCTCCGGCCTGACGACCGGGAGGGCACTTGCGTCACGGGTGCAAGAGGATGCTGGTCGAGAATTGACTTCTGGATCGCCTCGCCGGACGTCCTGTCCTGGACTATTGAAGCCACCCATATGGCCCGCACTCTCTCTGACCACGCGCCTGTCCGACTTCTCCTCCGGCCTCCGAATTCTCAACGACGGGCCTTCACTTGGCGTCTTTCTCCCAATGCCCTTAAGGACTCGATATTCTGTGACGAACCCAGACCGCCATAACTAACTACTTCGAGCTCAACATGGGCTCCGTTGACTCTGCCTCTACCCTTTGGGAGAGTTTTAAAGTTTTCATTCGTGGGGAATGCATCACCAAGCAGGCGGGTGTTCTCCGCTCTATCCGCTCCGCCCTGGTTGGGTTGGAGGGGGAGATCCGGGACCTAGACCCCGCCCTCGTGAATGGCTCTGGCCCCGACACATTAGCGCCATTGCATCAAAAACATTATGAGTTTTCGGACGAGGCTGGACGCGAGCTGTCCTTCCTTGGGAGGGAGGGCCGTGCCCGCCGCTTTGGTTAGGGGGACCGTCCAGGGCGCACCCTTGCCAACCTACTGCGCCCGCCACGCGCTGCTTCCTACATTATGGCCCTCAGTGATGGGGGACCGGATCGCACCACATCCTCGGAGGAAATCAAATCCCGCTTTCTCGCCTTCTATTCCCGACTCTATTCTGCTGGCCCCGCTCTTCCCCCGGAGGAGTTTGACCAGTATTTCGAATCCATCGCCCTTGTCTGGCTTGCGGACTACCACCGCAAATTCCTCGACGAGCCGTTCTCAAGGGAGGAAATACTGGCGGCTATTAGCGGCCTCCCAGGCGACAAGGCACCAGGCCTCGACAGCCTTCCTGTCTCCTTTTATAAAACATTTGCCCCTATCCTGGTCCCACATCTGGCTGCCATGTTTAACGAGTACTTTGACACAGGCACGCTTCCGCCGTCTCTCCGCGAGGCCTCGCTGACCCTGCTCCTCAAGCCCGACAAACCTGCCGACCGGTGTGATTCCTACCGTCCCCTTTCCCTTATTAATATCAGCAATAACATTTTCACCAAATTGATTGCCTCTCGCCTCCTTTTATTGATGGCCACCATTGCCCTCCCCGACCAATCTGGCTTTATCCCCGGTAGGGCCACCTCCCATAATCTCCGTACTATTTTTTCAGTTTTGCATCAAATTAATCCTGACCTTCCGGCAGTGGCTGCTTTGCTCGACGCCGCGAAGGTGTTTGACGCCCTGGAATGGCCCTTCCTTTTTTTTATCCTATCGCGTATGGGCTTCAGTAACCACTGACTGGGGAATATTAAGCTCTTATATACCAACCCCACCACCCGGCTTCGTATAAATGGCCAGGTGTCTGACCCTATCAGCATGAATCGCGGAAGCAGGCTGGGGTGCCCATTGTCTCCCCTGCTTTTTGCCATCGCCATGGAACCCCTTGCCGCCCGGTTACGGCAGCACCACACCCACAGAGGTATCGGCTTCTCATCCCGCTCCCTCCTGGTCTCCATGTATGCGGACGATGTCACTCTCTATGTTCGCCATCCCCAGGATAACCTCAGTCCCCTGGTGCGGGAGGTTAATCGATTCGGCGGGCTCTCGGGCATTCAGGTCAACTGGAGTAAGTCCGTACTTTCCCCCCTGACGGATGCCACTCTCCCCTTCGTGCCCGATTTTCCTTTTGAATGGGCGTCCGGCCCCGCGCGATATCTGGGCATTTGGCTGAGCAGGGACCCGGACGAACTCTGGAGATCCAATTTTGGCCGCGCGGTGGATTGGTTCGAGTCTAAGATCCCTCAGTGGAGCCGGTTGCCTCTGTCCTTGGCTGGCCGTATCGCCATAGCCAAGATGGTGGTCCTCCCCAAATTCCTTTACCTCTTCTCCAACATACCTATCCCCCTTACCGCGTATTTTTTTCGCCGGCTACGTTCGCTGGTCGTTTTGCTGGTCTGGGCGGGGTGGCAACCCAGGATTGCATATGACATCCTAACACTGCCCATTTCGGCTGGCGGACTGAGCTTGCCCGACTTCCGTCTATACGCACTTTGCGCTCTGGCTAGCTTTCTTCATTTCTGTTTGCATCCCACCCCCTATCAACCTCACGTTGCGGTGGAATCAGATGTTTCTTCCCCCTGGCCTCTATCTACTGCACTGTTCGCCCATGCGGTACGCCCCCGGACGGAGGTGCATACTGTGGAGACCGTGCGCTGGGCGTGTTCATTTCTGCGCCGTCTCGCGGGTCTTTCTTTCTTATCTGCCAATGCCATGCCCATCACTGACCACTCGGATTTTCCGCCCCTTCAGTCTTCCAGCATGTCTCGTCATGCGGGGCTGCGGGGCCTGAGGACTGTAGCAGATCTGTATCCTGAGAATTCCTTCTACTCACTTTCAGAGTCCCCATCATTGATGGATGCACTCCTATTTTACCAGTTGCGTCCCACTTGCCGGAAATTACACCCGACTTTTCCGCAGCCCCCGCCTACTTTCCCAGCCCTGGATTTTGTATACACTTCCGCATCCCCAAACAAGCTTGTCTCCAGATTATATGCTTTTGCCCTGGTGTCCTCTCCCATCTCCTCGTCTCGCGCGGCGTGGAGTGTGGATCTTGGCATGGATATCTCGGATGCTGACTGGCTTTATTGCTGTAACCAAACTACAAAGCTGTCCCCAAATTACCGACTCCGCTTGATCCATTTCAAGTTTCTGCACAGGTTTTATCGCACTCCATTGCATCTCCATCGCCTAGGGCTTATCCCAGAGGACTCCTGTGTACGATGTTCCGCACCTGCTGCTGACTTCGCCCATCTGGCCTGGCTCTGCCCTAGGGTGCAGGTATTTTGGCTGGAGGTCTGCTCTACTATCTCCGATATCACTGGTACAGCTGTGCGTCCTGATCCCCTTCTCTGTCTTCTCGGTTTCGTTAAACCGTGCCCTGATATTTTGCGCCGACTGATCTCAATGCTCATGGTGCTGGCCAGGCGCAGGGCGGCGATGTGCTAGGGCCGTCGGCCAGCCCCTGTGGTTGCGCATTGGTTGGAGGATGCTTCCCGCAGTCAAACACTCCTTTCTGAATTTTGGGACCTGTTACCTGCTAGATCTCGGCCTGTCGATATTTGGGGCCCCCTGGTCACCTATCTCCTCTTCCGCTCCCCTCCTAGCGGAGCTGCCTCCCCTGCGCTCCCCGCCGGCCCTGGGTCCGCGGCGGCCGCTGAGACGGCCAGTGCGTGATCCCCCATGTGCTCCTCCCTCCTCCCTAGTTCTTTGGCTGTTCCTGGGCCCCTCAGACGGTATCTCTGCTGCCTGCCCCGCGGAACGTAATGCGTCTGGAGTCGCGGTACTGATATTGGATCTTGCCTACCCTGCTGTTGGCTGGGCCGGAGGGATCCAGCCCCTTGCTTCCGCACCCCCCCGCTCTTGGCGTTGCCTCTCCCACGCTCCCCGCCGGCCTTTGGTCCGCAGCGGCCGCCGGTGCAGGTCTGAGCCGGGACCCTTTCCGCTTTTTTCCTGGTGGACCCTGTGCCCTCTGGCCCCCCGGAGTTTTTTCCCTTCCTAGATTTACCCACCTAGGAGAATATGTTCTTAGGGAGTACTGAACTGCCAGAATACTGTTACAAGATCGTCTTGCTGATGATATGCCACTCACTGTAATGGATGTGCCTATGTTGGACTGTACCTTGCTACACTGAACTGTGTCTCTGCATGGAACTTCTGTTTTGTATTTTAATGCTGTACTGTAACTACTTTAATAAAAACTTTAATAAAAAAAAAAAAAAAGTTTCCAAGGCGTCTCACTCAGAGATGTGTTCTGCCTGCGGTGGGACTCAGGACTCCAGTAACTCTTCCCACCGATACTGCTCCTGCCCCGAAAATTGAAGAAGATTAGGAAGAACCAGGCCCAAGTCATGCCAGTGTCCCCAGATTATGCACAGGGAGAACGGCATCCAGAGCTCCAAGATTTGAGCATCTGTCATCTGATCACTTTTCTCTTTCAAGGGTATCTGCTGTCGTAACAGCAGAGCAGGGTCTTCCAACCGGATCTAAACAATCTCCACTTTTAGACTTGGAGATTCAGCTGCAACAGCTGAACATCTTTGACCTTCCTCTGGAGGTGTTTGATGTCATCATGTCAGCCAGGCGTCTCTTAAACAATAACTGTATACGCCTGTCATTGGTACAAATTTGTGGTCTGGTGCAGCACGCAACAGATAAACCCCCTCCAGGCCAAGTTGTCTGATGTTTTGTGGGATACTCTTTTTATCAGAAGGGTGGGGAATGCTGGGTGGTAGACATTTGGTGGTTTCTTGCAGAATTAAAAACTTTCCCTTACACAAATGCATGATAAATGTTTGATTGATTTTAAAGAAGGTCTGACACTCGCAGTGCATTGCGGGTAAGAAAACATAGGGGGATCCCAAAAGTGACAAAATCCAAGACTCTCCTGGGTATCTAGTTTTCAGAAATGTCGGGGTTTGGTAGGTGTAACCTTAAGGGTTCACAAGGAGGGAAGGAGCCAACACTGAAGTGCGGTATAACTGTTTTATTGAGTGGTTTCAACAAGGTCAAAGAAAGTCTGATTTTCAAATAGTATCCATAGGGCAAATGTCCTTGCGGGAGGGGGGTTTCGGCTTCTTTTCTCGGGCTGGTGTAGTCCTCCTCTTCAGCCCGTCTCGCCCGAACCCAAAACAAAAGACAAAGAAACGGGGCCGTTAGTTCACAGCTCGATATCTTTCAAGGCTTGGGAAAAGGGGGTGAGGGTAACACTCGTGACAAAGGCAAAAGACCATCACAAGATGCCGGAGATCGAGTTTAACCTGGAAGGTGCAGGGTGCTGTGCTCAATAGACCGCAGTGCCCGGCCAAGTTCCTCCCGCCTCCCTCGGTTACCCGGTCCCCGCTCGTTTAAAACTCAGTAAAGTACGCAATCATTCCCGTTCCTGGTGTAGCCACGCGTCTTCCTGCGCGTGGCTGGGCGATGCGTGGGGACGGATCGTTCTCTCGGTCCAGAGTTCGGATACCGGTTTCCCCGACTGCAGCTTCTTCTTGGGCCATTGCTCCACGGGCGGATCTCCCTCCTCCGGCGTCCTCCATGTCTAGTTCTCCAAGGTGGCTGGCTTCTCGTCGGCTTCTCTGCTCCAACTCGCGCCGCGCCATCCAGATCTCCGCATCTTCCGTGTCCGCGTTTGTTCTCCCTGTGCCCGAATCCGATAGTCTCGCGGACTCCGCCGTCATAGGGGTGGAGTTCCAATCTGGGAAGTCCAGGCTGTCCTTAAAGGGCCCGGACCAGTCCTCCAAGTGAGATTGAGAGTCTGTTACGGGGCAGGTCTTGACCCTGTGACAGTAGGTTTCCCTGATTGATGGCTGAGCTGTGCCAAAATCCTGCATTCAACCACATCATACAAATGGGCCAATTTTCAAGACGAAAACTTGATGTTTTCACATTGTGTTTTGAGGCCTATTGTGTTGCGTGTGCTACGCTTAGCCACGCAAGTGGGCTACCGGTTTTATTGGGAGATGTGTGAGAACACAGTATATTAGAACATTTTTATCAATTGAATTTCTCTCTATTTTCTCTATAATCCAGTTTGCAAATTAGAACATATTTTGCAAAATGTCCTCTGAATCAGAAAATAGTATGGATAACCCCCAAATTCAGAGTTGTACAAGTAGCCAATCGTCCTAAACTCACTATCTGGGGTATGTTTAAAAGAATGCCTAGGTTCCCTGTAAAACTATGTTTCATTCATTACATTTTAGATTATGGATTGATGCATGGTCTGTAAACAATGAAATATCATTATAAACTGCAGCTAAGTTCTTATTGCTTGCTTTTTGTCAACCAGCCAACACTATATATGAAAACAGGGAAAGTCATCACCTTTGCTCAGCTGCAAGACCAATAAGAAATGGTACCCACTGAGATGTTCCAGTACCTGCAGGTTAAGCATGCACTAGAACCGGTCATCCCGCTTGACACTGTCCTTCCAGAGGCCTCCCCGTTGGAGGATAGACTCCTCACGGAATATATAGGCAAGAAAGCCATATCCCTAATGTACAGAAAAATCGCCAACAATCAGCCAGACCCTACACAACTGTTACGGGAAAAATGGCAGGCCAATGTAGGCGACTTAGACACTGACTGGCAGGAAGTGCTAGAATCCCAGAGGGAGGTGGCAATATCCTCAAAGTTGCACCTAATACAACTTGAAGTGCTCCACAGGACCTATTTCACAAGAGTGACATTATGCAAGATAGAAAAGACCACTGACCAACTCAGTCTGCAACAATGTGGTGAAATAGGCACCTTTTCACACAATATGGGAATGGCCGGCAATTAAAACATACTGGGCGACAAATATGAGCACAATCACTCAGGTTAGTGGAGCTCCTGTACTAAACGATGTCTCCTAAACATCTGGGAACCAACAGACATGAATCACACAGGCGAAGCTTGGGCAACACTAGGCATGACAATAGCAGAACAAAATATTGCCAGACTCTGGGGGGCACGTACTATCCCATTACTGGAACAATGGTGTAAGGATATGGATATGGCGGCTGAAAAAGCTACATATATTCACAGAGGGTACCCCAAAAAATGGGAGCGGATGTGGGGCAAATGGAATACATTTCGGGGAGGCATTTGTACCCGACCTGCTGCAGACCCATTCTCAGACAATAATGAATAAATTGGAATACTATACATTCACAATCAGGCCTAATGATATATATAAGACATAATGTATACATGTGGTTAAAACAATGTATAATGAAAAAATAAAATGTTGTGTAAATGTGTCATATCGCAAATGTTGCTACTGCAAGTCTTGTACCTAATAAACATGTTTATAAAACAAACACTATATATATATATATATATATATATATATATATATATATATATATATATATATATATATATATATATATAATGTTCTCCTTTTGAAAAAAGGGCGCGGACCACTGAGGCTTAATCAGCTGCAAGTTTTATTGGTATTCCTTCTGAAGTGCAGCAGCATGGTTCAACAGTTGGGTTACATACCTTGTTTTTTTCCGTCCCAATGCTTATACCATGTGACTTCTACCTTAAAGTGTTAGTGCAAAACAGTGAATTTAAAACCATAGTGCAATAATTATATTCCTGTACAAATTTTCTTTTTGTAATGATTGTTATTACAAGTCAAAATTGATGCTTGAATGCATGGAGACTCCGAACTGCTATACAGTGTACATGAAAATATATATATACATATATCTAAAGATTTATTATACATATTAAAAAATTTGTTAAACCAGCCAAATCATATGTATAATTTATATTAAATGATATTTCACTTCATATAAAAATATATATTTATTGATCTAAAATTATCCTATTTTCATAAATACTAATTAGCTGATTCCGTAGAAAATCATGAATATAGGTCTGTACATGTCAATCATCTTATATCAGTTATATCAGTAAATAGTTATCATTGTCCACCAAAATTTACAAACATTCTGTTTTCTGGGGATTGATCTTTGTTACAAACATGGAACTCATCATGATCTGTATATATGCAGTTAGTTTTAGTTGTGGTCGTCTCCTCATACGCCCAAAATTTGATAATTTAAGCATTTGTAATACTGGTGTATATTACAGTTGGATGTACAGGGACTTATAAAAAATCATTTGTGATAGATGTTAAAAAATGTGGTTTAGGTATCAACAGTGTAAAACCCAGTGTGAAATTAAAAATTTGAGGCAGGGAGCAGTTGCTCTGTTGATATTCATGTTCACATGTACTGTTTTAAAGATCTAAGGGGAGAAAGAAAAGGAAAAGAGAGAAAAAAAACAACCTGTAAGATATAGGCTGACTACTCATCATCAAATATTTTAAAATTCTATATATACATAGAAATGTTCATTTTATTCATTTTGTAGAGTGCTGGATAGGTTCAATAAGCTAATACGTAGTGGAACCGGGGTTATGGTATAGGAATATGGAGACTTGGTAGCATATGTAAACTGTGCGACAATAAATATGTCATTTTTTGTATATCACTAAAAATTAGTTGAATAAATACATAAATATAAATATAAATATAAATGTATATACTCCAAAAATATACATTTACATTTCAACACCTATGCATATGCCACAGTCATCTTCCTATTGGACCAAGGTTCATAATTTGATCTCATCACTCAAATATATCCTCCTTTTGTAATCAAAATTATGTTTCAAGGCTAGACCATAATTCCTCAGTGGCATTCAAGCCACCCAGTTGCTTGGTATCTAAATTCAGAATGTACAGCATCTCCAATTTACGAAGGGCCTTTGTTCGGTCCCCTCCCCTCTTTGATATAGGGACTGAATTTAATAAATAGTAACGTAGCTCCTTCGGATCCCCATTATGTATTTTATTAAGTGGCGTGCCACCGGATACGAAGGGTCGTTGTTTTTAATCGCTCTGATATGCTGTAACACTCTTTTATGGCCTTGTAGTACAGTGCTCCCAACATATTTTAGTTTACAACGACATTCTAGTATATAGATTACACGGTCTGTTTTGCAATTTAATGCCTTGTCGATAACAATCTCTCTTTCACTAAAGGGCGTTTTATATTTAGTCATCGATATCCCGTACTGGCACGCCTTACATGTCTTTCATTTAATGAAGCCAGTACGTTGTGACAGCCATGTATTCTTTATCGGTGGTCCGCAAGGATCATTTTTAACCAGAGTGTCCTTCATAGATTTACCACAGCGGTATGTTATTGCCTGGTGTTGGGGAACTGTTTTGCCTATGATGGGGTCCTGTTTAATAAGGTGCCAGTTTTTCTTAATTATATTTCGAACTGCACCATCTTGTTTATTAAACCTTAGAATAAATCTAAAATTCTCATTTGACTTACTCTTGGTTACATCACTGTGTTTCGATGCTACTAAATCCTCTCTAGTATCCGAGTTGCTTTTCAAAAGGGCCTCATTAAGACACTTTTTACTATAGCCTCTCTGTTGAAATATCTCTAAGCACTGTTCTTGGGCTCATAATAAATCCTGTTTGTTGCTGCATATACGTTTTAAACGTAATAGCTCCCCGTAGGGGATACTATGGATTAGGTGCCCAGGATGGGCACTGCTAGCATGTTGAACAGAGTTCCCTGCAGTAGGCTTTCGGTGCAATCGGGTCTCGAGTTTACCCTGTTCACTGAAGATTTCCATATCCAGAAAATTGACCTTTTTTCACTGATGCAGGCACTGAAATTTAGGTTAAGATCATTTGTATTGATATTGTCAATGAATTCCTCTGCCTCATTCTTAGTGCCTTGCCAAACCAGAAAGAGATTGTCGATGAATCTCCACCAAGCCTTAATATGTTGGACCATGGTGTCCTGGTGTTTCACCATGAGAACCAGCTCCTCCCAGCAGCCCATATGCAAACAAGCATAGCTGGGGGAGAAGCTGGCTCCCATGGCAACACCTCTTGCCTGTTGGTAGTAGTTGTTCTGAAACATAAAGATGTTGTTAGTCAGACAGCTCTCTATCATGTTTTACAACATATTAGTATGTTCATTGTGTTCGGGCCCCCTACGTGCCAGGTAGTATCTTATGGCTCTAAGGCCATCCTTGTGCCTAATTGATGTATATAGAGATGTCATATCAAGAGTAATTAACAAAACGTCTTTACACCATTTAAATTCAATTTTTTTTTTTGCATAAAATCCCCGGTATCACGAATATATGACTTTAAAGATTGAACATGGGGCTGAAGAAAAAAGTCAATATAAATTGAAGCTCGTTCAAAAATGCTATTTCTGGCTGAATTTATTGGCCTACCTGGAGGGTTGATTGCATCCTTATGTATCTTCGGGATGAAGTATAGAATAGGTGCCACAGGATTGATGTTTTTCAAATATTTATACTCATCCATGGATAGCAATCCTGTACTTCTCCAGGCCGATAAGTTCAAGTTGTAACTCCCATGTGTTGACATTAAATTTTGTTTGCAACTGCGACTATAACACTCGGTGTCATTCAGCTGTTTCATAGCTTCGCGGACATAATCCTCTTGCTTCCATAAGACGACATTGCCGCCTTTGTCTGCGCTCCTCATGACTACACTGTGATCCTTACTGAGTTTAGTCATTAATTGATGATATTGGAGCTCCTTTGTAGCTTTCCTTTTTCTTGTGTTACCGGCAATGGTGCTTTGGATTTTTTTATTTATATTTTTTAAATCTAGCCCTACTTGGTCTTGGAAGCTGTCAATGGTGTCTTTCAGCATGATTGGATAAAAGGTAGATGGTGGTTTAAAGGGAGTCTGAACCAAGGTCTGTACAGTGGTAGGAGACAATGGTGTATCATGGTCAATAGGGGAAACATCCCCCTCCTTCAAAAGTGCTTCAAGTACAGTTTCCAATTGTTTCTCATTTGCATTTTTAGCTTCTACGCAATCCTCATTAGGTTGTGGAGCGGTGTTATCTATGATGCAAGGTATCTTTGTATTTTCTCCCACATTACTTTGTTTGAAATACTTCTGAAGTTTCAGTTTCCGCACGTTTTTGTAGATGTCTACCCTAGTAGCTGCATAGTTGAAAGAATTTTCTGGACAAAAGGACAGTCCTAGGGCTAGCAGTTGCTCTTCCGCTTTATTAAGAACCACCTCTGTTAGATTAATCACTGTTTTAGGTGATGATTCAGTGGCCACCGGACTTATTTTGGCCAGAATTTTTTCGGTTAACGTTTCGATTGTCTCTGGTTGCTGTTGTTTTCTGCGCCTGCTGGCTTTCCGCCTTTCCCTGCGTTTCCTACTTGCATTGATGCAGGGTTGGCCTGTGCTTTCTGAAGCCGTAATGTTTGCAGGCGCTCCTGACATCAAAAATCAACTTCCTCTGTAAGCGAACATTTTCTGGCTCCCTCTTTCCTATTTGTTCTTTGGCTCTCTTGTTCATGCTCACTTTCAGCAGCTGAACTCATATCTGAAGCTGATGTTAATTCCACTTGCATGCCAGACGTAGTAATATCTATTTGATTTTTATTTGGATGCTTTATTCTTGCTTTGCCTGATTTCAGGTTTTCAAATTTGCGCGCGAAGGTGAAAATTCTACCGCACTCATAATCGCACCTGTCACGGTGGAATTTGAACGCTTTGCATTCCCGAATGACATCCTCTTCCTTTTTAAATCTTCTCTTCATATCATTTTTTTATTTTCCAATACTTCCGTTTCACCCAATTCATCCAGTTCTTTGTTAAGTTTCTCAATTTCCTCTGCCAAATCCCTGCAGTCTTTCTCAGCATACTTGACTAGTATAAATAATAATTTGCACGATGACTCTAGATTCGTTTCTGCCCACTCACGCATCATATCACGGTTAGGCGTTTCGTAGCTGGGTGCCAATAATATTCTAAGTCCCCGCGGTACTCGACCAACGTTAATGTACCTCTGCAGGGATTTGGCCTCCCACCACCTTTTCTGTTCTGTACGCATCGCCTTTTCCAATAACTTACATTTTTCTTTCATCCCCGTGTTAGTTGTCAAAGGTGGTGCATTGTGGGTAATAGAGTTCGTATCTCCTGCAATTACATCTGTAAACATTGCAGCTGCTGCCTGCTCTCTTTCTCTGAGCGTGTCGGCCGCTATTGCACTCCACGCTGGAATTACCTTTGTTTGTGTCTGCCCAACAGAAGACTCGTACAATGTTGCAAATACCGTTCTTGGTGTCTTCGTTGTAAATTATCGCCCACACTCAGCTCCCAGCTTGTCTGTATTTTGTACTCTTGTCCGGAACTCACCAACCAGTTCAACGCCGGTCCGGCGGGGCACGAGTCAGCCGACCCGTGCCTGCCTGCCTTGCCGCGAAGGTCCTGCTGGTTACTGCTTCGGTAAGTCACTATTACAATTTAACTTCCGCTGGGGGGCTGCTCACAACTGTATCCTCCCGGATGCCGTTTTCAAGGTCAGTCGCCAGACCATCTATTCCTTTGAAATGAGCAGCCACAATTGCCGAGGGGTCCGCGTTGGAGATTGGAGAAGATAACCAATCTCATTATATAGCGAAAAACTCTTCCCAAAATGTTCTCATTTTGAAAAAAGAAGGAGCGCGGACCACTGAGGCTTAATCAGCTGCAAGTTTTATTGGTATTCCTTCTGAAGTGCAGCAGACTATGACTCCCTTAGGATTAAATTCAAGTGAAGAGTTAGCGGTACATCTACGACAGTAAGGTTAATGACCTGCATATATGTGATGAGCTCTATCTGGGGAATGTAATTTTTAAGATGCAAAGTGTATGTAATTTGTCTGCTTTTTAACAGTTTTCTAATATAATTTAATGATTTTATGTCATCTTTCACATTTTTTTTAGGTGGGTCCACTTTTTTAACTCAGGCAATGTACTCGTATTATTAGTTTGGAATCCATCACCCACTGGGGCAGATTTGTTGACTACGTACATCTGATATTGCACATGAGAGATATTGAAATCCTACGCCCACTGGGGCAGAATTCTTTACACATATACTGTGAACATGGGACTGTTGGGCTAGCTTGTTTTATTGCAGCTATTTAGTAGTTATAATGATATGGGTACAAGCAAGCAATGAGCATATGATTAGTTGTCTGAAGTGTTCAAGTTGAAAGACTAATATCAGTCTAAATAACAGGTACTTCTGTATTGGAGATTTTTATGTTTCCAGCGGCTTATGTGGAGAGGCTACAATTAGCCAGGATTGTGTACAGAAAATAAGGCTTCTTATGTGTTTAACTTTATGAAGGTAACAAGATGGCCGCTATGTTTTTGTGAAATTTTCACTTCCTTTTTTTGGGGGGGTATTGTCCTTTTACTATGTTTAGTGCACTTGTAAAAACTAAATAAAACGATGGTATTGCTGCTTAGCCTTCAGCGTGACCAAGGCGTAAGCTAAAAACGCGATGCTAGTGCAGTCAGCATGCAACACCAATTCCTGACGATTTCTCAGAAAAAAGCAAGGACACCTTGGAAATTGCAGTATTACAGATATTACTGACTGCACTAGCATCGCGTTTCAGCTTACGCCTTGGTCACGCTGAAGGCTAAGCAGCAATACCATCTTTTTATTTAGTTTTACAAGTGCACCAAACATAGTAAAAGGACAATAACACCCCCAAAAAAAGGAAGTGAAAATTTCACAAAAACATAGCGGCCATCTTGTTACCTTCATAAAGTTAAACACATATATATATATATATATATATATATATATATATTCTTTAGGTGTCCCTTTTCGTCAACACCTCGTGCAGCGGTACCATTCAAGAAGGAAAACGTCCAGTGTGATTTTTCTCTTCAATTTTATTTTCCCATAAATTCTTGTGCAAGTCTAAGTTTTTACCTAGAACGATGCGTTCTATTGGTTCTCATCGGGTTCTGCAGTGTGAACAGTTTTATTCTATGTCCTTTCTCTGTTTCTTTGACCCTCAAACAACTAGTGCAACATTTTCCATAAAGCTTGACAGAATTATCCTTCCTCCATGTACAACCCGCATGTTTCTATTGCATTATTATATTTTTTGTATTTATTAAGTTTTTTAACACCATGACAACTATTTAGGAGTTCGAATTCTATTTAATTTGGGTCTTTAGTTATCCTTTAGTTATCCTCATCCACTTAATGCACCTAATGTACTCTCAGATTTTTCCCCCCTTAAAAATAAGCAAGGTACACATGTATTGTGTTCTTGTTGCTATGTCATCTTCCAATACCTCACTTATTAACCAATTTTCAAATATTTAAAAACTCTTTTGAAAAAAAATATCTTAAAACTTTGAAGAAATTCTTTCATCTTTCCCAAACTCATGATCAAGTGAGGTGTAGCATGATAGTTAAAGTGCAAGATACTGTGTAAGTTCCATATCCTCCACTATTTCGTTAAGCAGATCCTTATTTTTTCATTCATAGCATAATACTACAGTAAGGTGCTTGATCATGCTTTTTATGGAGGAATGTCCATTACTTATGTATAAAGTGCATAATGCTCTGCCAATATTGCATAGAAATGTAAAATGCAGCGCAAAAAATACCGCGTCCACCATCTTTTTCAATTCATGAAATACTTTTAACTTATTTACATATGGTGCCTGGTCATACTTTTGGTGGATAAAAATATCAATTCACTGAATTTAAAGTACAAAATGCTCTGTGGGTCATATGATTCCCTCTTAATAGAGTAATTCCCCTAAAATATAAAAATATAAACATATATATATATATATATATAATATTACAGCTCCGTGGGGTTGTCTAAGTAGCGGGTTGCACTCGAGCCTGCGTGCGCCTTCCCCAAAGCGTTTGTTGGTATGGGCAGTTGCATGTTTGAAATAGGCCTGACGCGTTTTGGAAATTTATTTTCCTCATCAGGGGCCAGCAGTAAAGTGCACGACGTCTACCATCTCCCTGTATGAAAACACACATTGTGCTTATGGGAGATGTAGTCCATATGTCCTGGATGAATGCACTTTCAAATTACTGCTCGTTCCAAAGGCTCTACAATGAGCCCCAAACAACACTATATAAATATTGCTTCCACAATCTTCTGAAAAACAAGTTTTTCTGCAGCAATAAACATATTATCTGCAACTATCCAGGGCGTCCGTACTTTTCTCTGGTATTTCAGAAGATTGTGGAAGCAATTTTGGGGTTTCCGATAGCCCGTTGAACGGCGCCCGCAGGACAGCCTCTACCCTCACAGGGATCTTTGTTGAATATATATACATATATATATATATATATTATATATAATATACAGTTATATTTATATATATATATATTCACTGAAAAAACCATAGGTTATAGACCATATATAGTTAGGAATTAGCATTTAAAAAACCTTATTTTACTCACACAAAACCATTGAAATTCCATATATAGTTAGTTGCACTAACTATATATCGCGCACCCGCAATCCACTGCTGATGATGTCACATATTACATCATTCATGACATGGTCAGTGACATCACTGATGACATCACTGATGACATCTCAAATGACATCACTGATGACATCACTGATGACATCTCAAATGACATCACTGATGACATCACTGATGACAACATCCAGTGACTGTATGTTTCTGTAAAGTTAAAATGTGTCTTACATATTGAAGAATGAGTGGAAGTATAAGTGTCTGGACAAAGGATTTAGTAGGTGCATGACTGAATGTATGAGTGAGTGATTACATGTGTCTCACTGAGTGCATGGGTTAGTGACTAAAGTGTCTTAATTTGTGCATCATTATGTCTGTTGTTCTGTAAACTGCTGCATGTGTTGATCAGTAGCTATATGATTAACTATATGGGTTACTGATTGATTGTCCAAGTATTTGTATGGGAGACTGAGTGTGTGTGTGGCTGGCTGGGAGGTGTGTGACTCTGTGCAGATCAATGTGTACTTATATCAATGATTGTATAACAAGGTAAGTATGTGTTAGTATATGTTTGAAAATGTAAGGTGCTCTATGTTTAACTGTATAGACAAGAAAATGGAAGTGTGATTGATTCTTTACAGGACTGACTAGGTGTGTGAGTAACTCCATGGATGAGTGGCAGAGTGTGAGTGTCTGTATAGGTGTATGAGTGCATATGATAGTGTTGTAAAGATGAGTGATTGTATGTATGAATGATTGTATGGGTGAATGAGTGAATGTGTGTGTAGACGTAGGAATCAGTGAGTACATATGTAGTAACTAGTATTGGTGTGTCAATGGTTTCAAAAATTATACTCTGTATTTAACACTGGGTGAAACAGAGGTTATATTAAAATGTGAGGAGATGCATTGTATTGTCACATGAATGATATCATCAGTGATGTGGTCATTGATGTCAAATGAGATGTCATCAGTGATGTCATCAGTGATGTCATTTGAGATGTCATCAGTGATGTCATCAGTGATGTCACTGACCATGTCATGAATGATGTAATATGTGACATCATCAGCAGTGGATTGCGGGTGCGCGATATATAGTTAGTGCAACTAACTATATATGGAATTTCAATGGTTTTGTGTGAGTAAAATAAGGTTTTTTAAATGCTAATTCCTAACTATATATGGTCTATAACCTATGGTTTTTTCAGTGAATTTTCAAAGTTTTGTAAATGCTAATTCCTAACTATATATGGTCTATAACCTATGGTTTTTTCAGTGAATTTCAATGGTTTTTTAATAGCAAATATCATAAGCTGTCGAATGTCAAGTACGTGGTAAGTGAAAACATTTTCGTGTTTATGCACACTGATCTGCTTTGAATGGTGCCCCCCCCTCATTTCTATTAGGAGTACTCTCTCTTTGCACATAGTGAAGGGTAGTTAACGCAGGCCTTTGCCCCCGTTGTAATACGTCGTGCCTGCTTCTCTCTCCATTTGATTGATTGTTATCCAAGTATTTACTGTTTTAGAATTGGTTCTCTTTGGTTCATTCTCTATTTACAAACAAACACAGAGTCGCAATACTCTGTTTAGTCTTTGCAGATAACGAAAAATCGTGTAAAAAAAAAAGAAAAGGAATCGAGCAAAATCAGTAGGCCACTAATGGGATCTCTTTTTGACCTCGCTAAAATAGAAACATTAGGAACAACCCCTCATGACAAATACAAAACTAGTGAAATGAACTGAACTCCACACAATGATGGCTGCAAAACAGCTCGGCTCCGCCACCCACCCCGCCCAAAATAACGATAAAGAGCGGCTGCCATGATTGGTTGCGGAATGGCCACGACGGAGCTACGAAATGGTGCTGCTCTCATGCTAACCCCAGCTTCAGTCTGAAACATCCAGAAACACTGTAGACTACCAATTCGATCAGTTCCGGTAGCGCCCCAATTTAACCCGGTAGAGAAGAACTAGCCCTCCCCTCTTTGACTAATGGCTCTTGTTGCCTGTCCCTTCTGTTGTCATTTAACAGAACTATTTAGCCTGCTGAAAGGGGTTGTGTTCCGACCGCTGGTTGGTGGAGACATTTTGACTATATTCTGGACCTGCGTTGTCGCGTAATGCGTCATATGACGCGCCGCGTTAGCGCATCCGGAAGTCATCCGGGGCGCGCAGCGCGTAACGTAAGCATAACAAGTCATGTGACTTGTTAATAAAACTTTTCATTGGTTCATTTTACTTTTCTTATTCTAATGATGAAAGGCTTGGTCATATGACCTAAAAATTACGCTTTTTATTACTTCCGAACATTATTTTTTCTTAAATGTATGTTATAATGTTCCAGGCTAATGTACTTTCCTGGAAAATTTACAACTGTCCTGCAAGTAAAATATATTCTTTTTTCGAGAAAAAGAGCGTTTCTTCGTCCCATGACGGAGCCGTTGAGCAAAAGAGGGTCGACCTGCTGTCTTAGTCGCCGATACGCCTGAATATGAAATTCTTATCGATCACTTTATGTTGCAGGAATAGAAAACACAACAGCCCTTGACCATTTATCTTTACTGCGTTCCTTCGTATTATACCTTTTACCCTTCATGTAATTGGTCTGCTTTATTTCACTTGCCTTTTAATGATTCTAAAACAGTGACTATTATTAAAAACTTTACCAATGTATATACTACTACCATGTTTTCTTTTAAAAACCTTTATTGTGAAAATTTCATTATACAAATACGAGCCTATAACCACGTGGGCCGGCCACGGAGCAAACTGTAATCGTATATGATGAGTAGACATTTACACTGTAGAGGAACGTAATGGGCGGGCCATTAGGTTGCAAGAACTAAGGTGTCTAACAGTTACGGAATCGGTGGACGTACATTTTATAATTAAAATACGACAGGGCCAGTTACAATAAAATTATCTAGATATACATTTGCGGGCAAGTACCATGGGTGACGTTAATTCGAACTTTCAATAGTACAGTAATCAATAACACATCAGAACTTAATATCAATAGGGATGTCGAAATATTCAATCAATTCTCGTCCCCGCCCGCCATGTGCTTCAAAACTGCATACGTATCTCGTGATTTCAAGGTTCTGCAACCAGTACACAACAAGGAGTTACGAGTCCCATTTATTCCGGCGCCATTTTGGGCGAGGACGGGCAGGTCCAGGATATAGTCAAAATGTCTCTACCAACCATCGACTATGATGATGTTCATATGCTGTATTTATTAGAGTAACACTCATCTGTCCACATGAAATTAATTTGCCACAATCTAAACATGTCATTTTAATCTTTCCAAAGTTCTTCTAAATATTTGGGACCGTTTCCCTTGCCTCTGATGCTGTCAGTGCCACTTCTTTGATGAATGTACTAGCAGGTCAGGGGTTCTCCTCCAAATCTCTCTTTTATGCAGCACTATAATTAATTGGTGCCACCTCTCCATATGACGATGCATGGTATAGTTACCATAACTATATTTTTTTTCGGTTCCTCTGGAGAGTTCATCGTGGCAGATGAAGCGTGTAACGTACCGGGCATTTACCTTTTTTTGCATGTACAGGAAAGGAAAAAAAATCGAGCGTCCGAGTTCTAAGGTGTCCCAGGGCCATTTTAGTGGACCAGGCCCAAATCCAAAGAACAGGCCGCCATTTTGAGAGTCCTGTTGCAGCCGCCTGTTGCTGTAGCATCAAGAGCAGCCGAAACTCAGCTGAATGGCAACTGAAACGGTAAAGGGGCGCCCCACTACAGCAGACGAGCCTCCACCTAGGAAGGCCCGTTCACGCCGCCTCCCCCCTCCCCCTTCGGGCACCCCACGCCGTTATTCGGAGCAGTATTGTAGGATGGCCACACCAGTGCGGCAACTTGCTAGACATCACCTCGGTGGTAACCGAATCTCAACGCCTTGTGGTGTCTTCTATTCAGAAAACATTGTTATGCTGCCTTCGACCTATTCGCCGCAAGTGCGCACGCAACTCAGCTGCATAGCTTGCTAGACACCACCTCGGTGCTAACCGAATCTCAGCGCCTTGTGGTCTCTTCTATTCCAAAAAAATTGTTGCGCTGCCTTTGGCCCCATTCGCACATCGGTCCGCTACTGACGCCATCTCACAGGCTAATGGGGCGCCCCACGCCGAGTTTCAGCATTGTAGGATGACCACACCAGTACAGCAACTTGCTAGACATCACCTCGGTGCCATCCGGATCTCGGCGCCCCACTGCAGATGAAGTGCCTCTCAACTATGAAACCACCACGGTGACATCCGGATCTTGGCGCGTTGTGCTGCCTTCGGCCTATTCGCACATCGGTCCGCTACTGACGCCATCTCACAGGCTAATGGGGCGCCCCACGCCGAGTTTCAGCATTGTAGGATGACCACACCAGTACAGCAACTTGCTAGACATCACCTCGGTGCCATCCGGATCTCGGCGCCCCACTGCAGATGAAGTGCCTCTCAACTATGAAACCACCACGGTGACATCCGGATCTTGGCGCGTTGTGCTGCCTTCGGCCTATTCGCACATCGGTCCGCTACTGACGCCATCTCACAGACTAATGGGGCGCCCCACGCCGAGTTTCAGCATTGTAGGATGACCACACCAGTACAGCAACTTGCTAGACATCACCTCGGTGCCATCCGGATCTTGGCATCTCAATGCCTAGTGGTATCTTCCATACAGAAAATATTGTTGCGCTGCCTTTGGCCCCATTCGCACATCGGTCCGCAACTGACACCATCTCACAGGCCAACAGGGCGCCCCACGCCGACTTTTACCATTGTAGGATGGCCACACCAGTACAGCAACTTCCTAGACATCACCTCGGTGCCATCCGGATCTTGGCATCTCAGCGCCTTGTGGTGTCAGTCAGAAAATATTGTTGCGCTGCCTTTGGCCCCATTCGCACATCAGTCCGCTACTGACACCATCTCACAGGCCAACAGGGCGCCCCACGCCGACTTTTACCATTGTAGGATGGCCACACCAGTGCCACAACTTGCTAGACACCACCTCGGTGCCATCCGGATCTTGGCATCTCAGCGCCTTGTGGTGTCTTCTATTCCGAAAATATTGTTGCGCTGCCTTTGGCCCCATTCGCACATCGGTCCGCTACTGACGCCATCTCACAGGCCAACGGGGCGCCCCACGCCGACTTTCAACATTGTAGGATGGCCACACCAGTGCGGCAACTTACTAGACACCACCTCGGTGCCATCCGGATCTTGGCGCGTTGTGCTGCCTTCGGCCTATTCGCACATCGGTCCGCTACTGACGCAAACTCACAGGCCAACGGGGCGCCCCACGCCGACTTTCAGCATTGTAGGATGGCCACACCAGTGCTACAACTTGCTGGACACCACCTCGGTGCTTTCCGGATCTTGGCGCGTTGTGTTGCCTTCGGCCTATTCGCACATCGGTCCGCTACTGACGCCGCCTCACGTGCCAACGTATTTTCTCCGCATTTTATACCCTATGCCGCATAACAGGTCATGTGACTTGTTTATAAAACTTTTCATTGGTTCATTTTACTTTTGGTTTCCTAATGATGGAAGGCTTGATCATATGACCTAAAAACAACACTTTTCATTGGATGAAAACTTTTTTTTTTTCCCAAACGATGAAAGCCCCACCTTGTTGGATGTTTCAGACTGAAGCTGGCGTCAGCATGAGAGCACCACCATCTCGTAGCTCCGTCGTGGTCATTCCGCGAGCAATCATGGCAGCCGCTCCCCACCAGAAGCCTACAGGAGTCGGGGGCCCCCAAAACTTTTGATGAATCCTCAAGGCGGAGGGGACGCTTTCGAGAATGGGGTCCAAGACCTAGCAGACAAGCGTCCGATTTCCAAGGTGTCCCAGGGCCATTCAGTGGACCAGGCCCAAAAAGGAAACAGCCTTCCGCCATTTTGAGAGTCCTGTGACAGCCGCCTATCGCTGCACCGCAAGAGTGGGCGCAACTCAGCTGAATTGCGGCTTTTGACACAGTGGACCAAAAACGGACGGAATGGCAACTGAAACGGTAAAGGGGCGCCCCACTACAACAGATGAGACTCCACCTGGAGAGGCCCGTTCACGCCGCCTCCCCCGGGGCGCCCCACGCTGTTATTCGGAGCAGCATTGTAGGATACCAAAACCAGTGCGGCAACTTACTGGACATCACCTTGGTGCCATCGTTCTGCTGCCTTGGAACTATTCGCACAACAGTTTGCTACTGATGACCCACCCCCCGCGACGCCCCACGCCAGAAATCTGGACGTTGTGCTGCGTTGGGACTATTCGCACAGCCGACCGCTACTTCGTTGTTTTTCCCTAAAAATGTTTATATGTTATTACTGTTTTTGTTTTCTTGTATATATTTATAAGTTATTAAAGTTTTATAATCTTACTACTTTGTCGGAGTGCTATATATTTTTAATGTGACACATAATTGTAAAAACTTTGATGTACAAAGAGTCATCCCTGGAATCTTCCGCTTCAGGCTCGGTCCCCTCCCCAATCACAATACAGGATGGTTTTCAGATAATAGGAACGCGTCTGCTGTGACGGATCTCATCGAGTGTGGGCCTTGATCTACTATAACTCCTTTGAAGAGGGGTGATTCTTTACAGCTGGGGGCATAAACTACATCTGCAGGGCTAGCTGATACCCTAGGACCGGCCTGGACAATCGGACACAGAGGAAAAGGAGTGTCAGAGGGTGCGGTAGTGAATAGGGCGAAAGGGAGGTGTCGGGCGGGCACAGGGTGTGATTCTCAGGGAAGAGCAGCGCAGATGGGGGGAGGTTTATTACCCATGCATAAACAGAGAGCGGGGGTGACCACTGCCTGGGGGAGATGCTTGCGAGGGTGGGGAGCCATGCTAAGGATCGACAGCGTGCACAGAGTGGGTCTGGTCAAGGCATCTAAAATGACTGCCGTGCACGACAAAAGTGTGGCATTATAAAAAAGACAAGATGGCGCAGACAATGTTTTTCAACACTTCCTGATTTCCTTCGAATCGAACGTTAACAGACGTTGGGGCATATTACTAAAGTTAAGCGATATTTATCCCTAACGATGCTTAGCAATGATTTTTTTACCGCTAAGCATCGTCAGAAATTATCGCAGATAAACCTTGCTATTATCAAGGTTTATCGCAAATACAATAAAAAACGACCGCAATGCATTAATATCGCTGAAAACTCAGCGATATTCATGCATTACCGAGCTAATGCTCTTAGCCATGTTATCCACCTCCCATTGGATAACATGGCTAAGAACTGCTCAGGGCAGGTGCTAGCTTTTGGAGATATTCGCGCTTATCGCGAATATTTCCAAAAGTTGATAATAGGAGATAGCGATGTTAGCGACTGTTTCCAGTCGCTAACATCTTGGCATGCCCACTTTGCATGTCATTAGTGATAAATATCACTCACATGCAAAGTGGGGCCCAAGATGGTCGCTATCTCCTACTAGCCGTCGCTAACTGGTGTTAGCAACAGCTAGGTAATACAGATATAATTTTATCTCCGCGAAGCGGAGCGCTGTTACAGATATATATCTTGTTTTTGAACGTTAATTTCTCAAAATCCACTGAAGCACATACATTGAGACCTAGCAAAGGCACATCGAGCTACCAGTCCCTACAATTTTGCCAAGTTTCGTGCAAATCCATTCAGCCGTTCGATTATTATTATTATTTTTTTTTTGCCCCGCGGGGCCCTTTTAAAACCTCCACATCAAACCTAAGAGGTCAAGGAGGATCTACTATGCCCCCTTATGGTCATTTGCCCCTTCGCTTTGGCTTCCTCTTGTCTCTCGATCCTACCGAGAGACAAGATGGCGGCCGCTACGGACTGTTTGCAATGTTTACAGACGCCGGAGAACCAATCAGCTTCGCAAACCTCCGTTACGCGAAGCGGAGCGCTGTTACAGATATATATCTTTTTTTGAACGTTAATTTCTCAAAATCCACTGGAGCACATATATTGAGACCTAGCAAAGGCACATCGGGCTACCAGTCCCTAATATTTTACCAAGTTTCGTGCAAATCCATTCAGCCGTTCGATTATTATTATTATTATTTTTTTTTGCCCCGCGGGACCCTTTTAAAACCTCCACATCAAACCTAGGGGGTCAGCGAGGATCTACTATGCCCCCTTATGGTCATTTGCCCCTTCGCTTTGGCCTCCTCTTGTCTCTCGATCCTACCGAGAGACAAGATGGCGGCCGCTACGGACTGTTTGGAATGTTCACAGACGCCGGAGAACCAATCAGCTTCGCTTCACAAAGCTCCGTACCGCGAAAAGTCCGCGAACCGGAGCGCTGCCCGGTCCGCTGTTACAGATATATATCTTTTTTTGAACGTTAATTTCTCAAAATCCACTGGAGCACATATATTGAGACCTAGCAAAGGCACATCGGGCTACCAGTCCCTACAATTTTGCCAAGTTTCGTGCAAATCCATTCAGCCGTTCGGGCTAAAAGTGAGGCCAACCGCCCTATGGAAAACTCAATGTTAAAAACATGTTTTGGGACCCCCCTTTTTTCTCGGCCCCCCCTTGACGAACCCCCCCCAAATTTTCAAGGGCTGCTCAGAAACAAAATGTGCCATTTTCCTGAAAATTTCAGCCAATTCCGTCCACAAACGCCAAAGTTATTAGACATAGAATTTTCAAAAATCCCATAGAGAAAAAATCCTAACTATATATACCTACTGGCGACCGCCAGTAGGTATATATATATATATATATATATATATATATATATATATATACACATATATATATCTTTTTTTTTCCTTCTTTCTTAAGATTCAATCCCCTTTAAAAATGCCACCTGTGTAGAACATCATACTATACATTTTTAACCCATTACACTTAGGAACCTTTCTTAGGTGAGAACATATCTATAATTACTTTGACACTTTAACAATTAATTGGCTTAGCCCAAAGGAAAGGGTTGGGGGAAGGGAATAGACTCCATCTTTATAGTTCTTAGACATTGTAAAAACTCTGAATGTAATCCATATTAATTCCATCGAAGTGCAACTGCCACGATTCCATCGTCACAGGTGAACAAATAGTTCTGCATCCATGTTGTGGCCCCAAGGTATCTCTGTCCCAATAGAGAGTATCAAACATGGTTCTCGCCTCCTAAATTCCTTTTCACTGTTACCTCCTCTCTGGTGAGCCCTCACATGTTTGATGCACCAGTAATTAAATGTCGATAAGGACCGGTTGTGAACTTGATCAAAGTAAAAGGCCATTGGGTTATTCTTCTCACAATTTGTTAACGCTCTCATATGTTGTAGGATTCTTAATTTCAATTTATTCCTGGTACTACCAACATATAACTTTTTGCAGCCACTTTTTAAAACAACGATAACATACTGTGTGTTGCATGTTAATTTTTCCTTGTTTGGCTCCTCATGACCTTCAACTGTTCAATAACTCTTGCAATTTAGTCCATGGTTACAGGCCTTGAAATAAAGCCCTCCATATTTCTAGTTAACCAGTTTCCTTGTTTGTGTTGTTCTTGCTGGTGTACAAAAATTCTCTTAGCTCTCAACATCTGGCTGTAGGGGATGCTCCACTGAGAGTATCTGGGGGGCCACTATTCGCAAGTAGTATAGAGTTGGTAGCTGTTGGTTTTCAATGGATCCTGGTTGTCAGTATGTTGTCCCAAACTTACAATTCTACATCCAGGAGGTTACATGATTGATGACTCTGTGTGTATGTGAATTGTAAATTACAATCAATGTGATTTAATTTAGTTCACAAATTATTTATATATATATATATGGCTCGTGTGAGGTATTCCCCTTGATGTGCGATGGCTTCAGTGGGGCAACCTTTGATGTTTTTTGTGTAGCGGCGTGTCCAGCCGCGAAGCCGTCCCGCCGCCTGAAACGGCGGATCTACAATGCTCGCAAACTCGAGCTTGAATTGGAATCAAGGGGTCCTGAGCCACGGGATGATATGGGCTGAGACTGCTATGAACCTTCGCTGTGCTTTACCCATTTGGGATATGACTCAGAGATGCTTGAAATTATTACGGACTTTGCAAATACCCACATGGGGAATTATGGGACTTTGAGTTTGGCATATATTTTTGGAACTACCCTAACCTCAATGCCGACGCCCATGGGGGCGGGACTCTCAAATTTAAATAAATCATGTGTCCTACAACAGTTTTGTTTTGCCTGTGCTTCTCTGTGGAACAAGCTGCCAGTGATCAAGGGTACGAGGTTACCCGAAACGCGTATGGCTTAAGGATTTCATCAATTGTAGCAAGGCAGGAGCGTGGTGATCAAGGCTGCCTGTGGCTCGTGTGAGGTATTCTCCTTGATGTGCGATGGCTTCAGTGGGGCAACCTTTGATGTTTTTTATATATATATATATATATATATATATATATATATATATATATATATATTCCTCAACACGTCTTTCACCTGTCGTTGCTCCACTTGTTACGGGTGCTTTCTTGGCGTGTGGTGAAACACGCTATTACATTCCCAACGCTGGTTTGGAATTCTACCAAACCCCTTTTTTAAGTGCATACAACAAAGCCATCCTTGGGGTCGAAGTAATTTTTCAAATATTTATTTTGCGCGCTTTCCGCAGCCAGTTTGACAAACGCGTTTCAGCGTTTCCGCCTTCGTCAGTGTCAATCTGAAACTTTACTCGTTTGGTTTTAAATAAAAAAACAGTTGCTGTATTCATCAACATAGAAAGGTTCGTGCACTATTTACAAGTGAAAACATGGAAGGAAAATGGACTAAAACCGCTCATTTGCGGCGGCCATTTCTAAGTGGATACAAATAGTTATAATTTGTAATGCAATTTCCTTCTTTATAAATTAAATTCATACTTTTCCTGGAAAATATTTTCCAAAAAATCTTAACTGTCGTAGATACTATCTCTATCGACTTAAGCACACTGCTCCTATAGTATATAATCACTGTGTTTATGTCGCTCGCATACCAATTAAAATTGGTATGCGATTATCACCTGCCCAAGGTACATAAAAGCAAGAATTGGCCTCCGGGAAGACCGATAGTTTCTTCCAAGAAAAGCCTGCTGGAGAATACTTCCATCTATATAGACAATTTCATATCTCCAATAGTAAAAGATCTAAACTCCTACCTGAAGGATACGAAAGACTTTCTACGGATAATCAATGGCACTAGTTGGAACTCGGAAATGCTCCTAATTACTTTGGACATAACGAGCCTCTACACTTCAATAGACCATGAGCAAGGCCTCCATGCTATGAGCTCTTTTTTTGATCAAAGACCCCTTAAATTTCGCAAACACAATCAGATGCTGATGGATTTAACCAGATTCTGCCTATTTAATAACATCTTTCCCTTCTCAGGACAGTTGTATCGCCAAAGACAGGGCACCGCAATGGGCACGTGCTTCGCCCCCAGCTACGCGAATTTATTCGTGGGCTGGTGGGAGAAGCACGTGGCCTGGGCGTGTGAGAATGAACAATGGATGGAGAACATTGCCCTATGGGCGCGTTACATTGATGATTTATTCATTATATGGCGTGGTACGAGAAGTGGGGCTGAAAGATACATAGAACTGCTGAATGTAAATGATTTCAATCTAAAATTTACAAGCTGTATAAGCACAAAGGAAGTAGTGTATCTAGATCTAAGGGTATACATAGAAAATGAGAAAACTGAAACATCTTTGCACCGCAAGACCACTGCGGGAAATACGATCCTACACGCAGACAGCAGTCATCCGAAAAGAGTAGTTAAAAACATTCCAGTAGGAGAATTCCTGAGAATGAAACGTAACTGTTTTACACTCTCAGAATGTACTAAAGCCTTAGCCCAGTCCAAGGAGAGATTCAGAAAAAGAGGATATTGTAAAGGGTTCCTAGAGAAAGCAGAACAAAGATGTAACGAAACCACAAGAGAGAGTTTACTGAAAGATAAAATCATAACCAAAGATAACAATGTGAGGTTAATCAGTAACTATACAGACAAATCCCCAGAGGTCTTCCAAATTCTAAGAAGAAATTGGAAAGTGCTAAAAGCTGACAGTGTAGTGGGAAAGATGTTACCAACGAATCCCATGATCACTTATAGAAGAGGAAATTCCCTGAAAGATCAACTAGTTGATAGCCATTACAATACCAAGAGTAGAAAGACAAAAGTGGTACCAGGATTTTTTCCTTGTATGACGTGCAAGGCATGTAAATATAGCAGCAAAATCAAGACCTACACAGTACCTAGGATGCAGAAAAGAAACACTATCAAGAAGTTGCTTAACTGCAATTCAGAGTACACAGTTTACTGTCTAACTTGTCCATGTGGGAAACGGTACGTGGGAAGTACCATTAAACCTGCCAAATTGAGAGTCTTAGAACATCAAAGGGCCATTACAAATAAGGACCAAGTCTATCCGGTGGCTCGCCACTTTGAGAAAGAACATGGCAGTAACTGTAGTCTCCTCACCTTCTTTTGTTTAGACCAACTTGTAAAATCAGAAAGAGGAGGGGACAATATAAAAAAACTTCGGACATTAGAGTCCAAATATATCATCAAATTACAAACAAAGGCCCCCCTAGGTCTGATCAATGAGGAAGAAATGTGGGTTCACGTAGGTCGCTAAATATGAATGCCAATGGTTTCTTGATAAAAGTGTCTGAATTAATGTTTTTTTCAAAAAATTTGGAGTATTGCTAGGAATCCCAGGAATTGCATAATTTGTGATATGGGAAGATCATTTCTGTGTATCATGCTGTGCTCATAGCCCATTCAGGGCCTAACAATTTGAATGATGGAAAATTGGTATGCGAGCGACATAAACAGTGATTATACACTATAGGAGCAGTGTGCTTAAGTCGATAGAGATAGTATCTACGACAGTTAAGATTTTTGGGAAAATATTTTCCAGGAAAAGTATAAATTTAATTTATAAAGAAGGAAATTGCATTACAAATTATAACTATTTGTATCCACTTTGAAATGGCCGCCGCAAATGAGCGGTTTCAGTCCATTTTCCATTTTCATTCCATGTTTTCACTTGTGAATAGTGCACGAACCTTTCTATGTTGATGAATTCAGCAACTGTTTTTTTATTTAAAACCAAACGAGTAAAGTTTCAGATTGACACTGACGAAGGCGGAAACGCTGAAACGCATTTGTCAAACTGGCTGCGGAAAGCGCGCGAAATAAATATTTGAAAAATTACTTCGACCCCAAGGATGGCTTTGTTGTGTGCACTTAAAAAAGGGGTTTGGTAGAATTCCAAACCAGCGTTGGCAATATATATATATATATATATATATATATATATATCGGGTGCACAGCGTAGGGGCCGGATCCTGGCCCTGAATTTGAACATGTACTACAAAGGACGCAGCACTCCGGAGTTGAGTTTGAAGATTTTATTCATAGCAATACTTCACCAATGTGTTTCAGCCCTCCCACGGCTTTCATCACGGGTAGTGAGTCTTTTCTCTCTTGCACTCTATATACCCATGTGGCCTATGGGATTTGTAGTGTCATTCAAATTGAAAACTTTATTAACACTATTTACAAATAAGCATTGGAAATGCAATAGGTCTCGCCTTTGTTTAAGTTTAAGCAATTTGTTTCGCGAATGGTATTTTTTTTTTGCTTTTTTAACTTTTAACTCCCCAAAAGCTCCCTTGCTTTCTCTTCCTATTGTTAGCAACACCTTCAGCTAAGTGTTACATCCACCCGCCCGCACCTCTATTGCACTCTTATAAAGCCAAATTTTGGCGGAGCAGTTATGGGCTGTTTGCTTGGTTAAGAAAATACAAACAAGCATTGGTAAACACGAATGTTGATCTGTTAACTGTGACAATATCTGTAAATCATTGTTTAAAACAAGTAAAAGATGCAGTTTTTTATTATTTAAATCCAACGTTCTAAAGTACCTATTGTGGCTGTTTAAATTCAAACTGGGGCACAGGAGCTTTTAAAAACAAGCACGGTGAAAGTAAACAAGTGCAGCAAGTGCACTCACTGAAGAATCTTTCCTGTTCTGCGTAGCTCCAGTCAGACCTCTTGGCTGTAAAATAAAGGGTAATAAATCAGGTAGTTGCTGTTTCTGTTGGGGCTACTCGCTTTTGTAGCGGGGACAATAAAGTAAGTAATATGCCACCAAAAGATGCAGTAGAAAAAAGAAGCAGGCTCCGAGGAGCGGATCGCAACCCCCAATTACACTGACACGGCCCGCAACTCTGGCGGAGTTGTTGATGTGCAGGCCGGCTGGCTGGTCTACCGCTGATGCGAGCCGCACCTTTTACTCAGGCACAATTAAAGGCGTAGGCCGGCTAGCCGGTCTACCGCTGATGCGAGCAGCACCTCACCCTCGAGCACCGTTATCAAATGCGTGGGCCGGCTCGCAGGGTTACCTGATGATTCCTTCGCTGTCGCATGGACTGGAGCATGGCTTCACTTATCAATGCGGTGAAGATGTCCCGCTGCCAAGCCATGGCTTACAGCGGTTCCGGTCCCAATGCAACTTCTCCTCCGGACTTGGGCTGAAGCGGTGAGAGTAAGGCACGCATTACTTGGATGATCACGCTGCTAGCTCCCAAGCCGGGCAGACGATATGCAGACACATGCACATCGCGTTTGCAGGGGCTGTATTTTTATTAGTGTATAAGTTAAAGCGCTTGATCGTTGTCAGAAGTGGGCAGAAGCCATTTTAGGCATTTATGAAAGTTAGAGCTAATGGCGTTGAAATTAACCGTGTTTTACTTCTTTTATTTTTTTTACACTGGAATGTATGTTGTATGTATGTGTTTATTGTCAGAAGGCTGCGCTTGATGAATCAGATGTGCATTTAAGAGACTCAGGCTGTGTCTAGTGGAAAAAGACTTCCACGGGGATGGGCCTTCTGATGTGCCACCCCGAGCGGGGCTTGTTAATGGGGTTATATTTCATGTTCCTCCTGCTCCGTCAATGCATACGTTCTGGCCAGTGGGTGTTCATCGCCATTTAAGGGCAGCAGTGGATTGGGGGAAGATTGCCGAGTGGCCCTTATTAGTTTGGTGGGGGAAAAGGGGTAGATTTTTGTTATATTTGATCTATGTCTCTTTTCCCTGGCTGGGATTTCCCTGTGGCTCACATGGTGTCACTGCTAGAATGCTTGATGACTTGTGGAATGTTGAGGGCTTGGCCTGTGTGTGAACTGACAGTTGGTGCCAGGCAGGCTGAGCGACAGGGAGGTCACTCCTGGTGGGGTTTAATATTTCTATCTTAAGAACTTGATCTGCAACTCAACTTAAATAAAGCTATCCTATTTATACACCTGGCTCAAGGACCCTTATGTTTATAACATTTTGGCGATGCTTGGAGAAACCTACAACCTACAGGAAAGAGCCTATGGACAAAAGAACCTACAGCGTGCACAAAACAGAAAGAAATAAGGAACCTAAAAAAGAGAAAAGAAACTAACTACAGAAAAGAACTCACAGCTGTGAAGTGAGACTGTGTTTAAATGAGCCTACTTTTAAAGAAAAGAAACGCCTTGCTCAAACCCCACCAGTGTCCATTGCCATTTTGACAGCCTGCAGCCCAAGGCGTTTGAACATCTATACCGGTTTTGAGCTGTTACTACAGAGAGTATCTTACAAGCAGTAAGTACTATATGGTCATTCTGTCTGCAACCCTCGTGTGCAAGATGTTGCTACTGCCTTGTTTTCAATGGTACTACACTTTTATGTAAGGATCACAGTCAACCAGTGTATGAGAAGGAGCGTTCTGTTGTGCTCTATGTTGACCCTGCATGAGAAATACAATCCAGTGGTAACAGATTTATGGTGACAGCTGTGCTCTAACGAAGAGGAAATTCGAAACATAAACATACTGAACGTGAGTTAATTGGCTGTTCTCATGCTGTTTGTGAGCAAGCAACTGCTGCGAAGCTTTTTGTTTAATTTCTGTCGAAATCGGATTTAAGGAGAACTGCATGTAACCCAAATCACATATACTGCACGCAGCCCATGTCATCTACAGCGCACACTTTTTGCCTGAAAGTGAAGATATGCGGGGAGCCTGTTGTGTGATTTATGAGGTGCAGCGCTGTTAATGCGTTTGGACTATCCACGTGAATTTCGACTTAAACCGCTTAATTTCAATCTTGTTTTCACTGCGCAGGGGTTGACAGTTTAACTGTCATGCTATTTTTAAAAAGCAGTGCGCGAGCAACGTAACGCGCACAGAACCTACCTGGTGTCCACCGCGAAGAGAAATTCTCTGCTTTTCTGACGTCGTGGGAGATTAGCAATGCCGCTCTCTCACGTCTTCAGGCACCGGCGTGCCGAGAGCCACCCGGTGCGGCGTGTGATACGTCCCGCCATTTTGAGACTAATATCAGTTTCATGTCGGAGACTTTGCTTTGCCAGTCGCTATGGGAAATCCGGAGTATCTATAAAACCTTTGGAAATAATCGGAACGTCGTGGGAGAGTGAAATGTACTTTGGCAGTAACTCTTTTAACAACATGCAGGTTGATTTCGTGAAGATGTCACAACCAATGCAGGATGTTTGTTTTCGGCAGGTGGACAGTACAAGGGGATCACGCATGCAGGACACTGGACTTTGCTTTCTATTCGGGCGAGGGGTCGCTCACCGGAGTCCAAGTTTGTTAATTTACTGTGCATTTAAAACATGATGTGTTCTGCAATGTGGTGAATTTTGTTCTTAGGGAGCTGTGATTCTGATTGCTCTGTAAAGTAGAGGGTATTTAATGCTCCACGGTTATGGGGTCGTGGTGTCTGATCTTTTGCAGTGTGGTGTGGATGCTAAGTGCTCCAATTTAGTTACTAGGGTGGTGAGTGCCCTTTTGCAGTGTGGTGTGGAAGCTAAGTGCTCCAATTTAGTTACTAGGGTGGTGAGTGCCCTTTTGCAGTGTGGTGTGGAAGCTAAGTGCTCCAATTTTAGTTCACGGGGTGGTGTGTACCCTGTTACATGTTTGGTGGCGGAGCAGAAAATGCTCAATTTTGGTTCACAGGGTGGTGTGTACCCTGTTACATGTTTGGTGGCGGAGCAGAATGTACTCCAATTTTAGTTCACGGGGTGGTGTGTACCCTGTTACATGTGTGGTAACGGAGCAGAAAGTACTCCAATTTTAGTTCACGGGGTGGTGTGTACCCTGTTACATGTGTAGTGACGGAGCAGAAAGTACTCCAATTTTAGTTCACGGGGTGGTGTGTACCCTGTTACATATAGCTTGTGGGCCATTCTTTGTCCCAATATTAGTCCTCAAGGTGGTTGTGTTGTGTTTCCCTAGGAAGGGGGGTGGGACAAATTATCTGAGAATCTAATGTCAATTATTTATTTCAATGTAAATCCTTTATTTTCGGTAAGCATGGTGTACATGATGTTGATGTGTACACTGATGTTGATGTTGCTTACTCTAATTTCAGTTTTGTTATTTCCCTAAAGAAAGGAGATGTTATATTTGATCTATGTCTCTTTTCCCTGGCTGGGATTTCCCTGTGGCTCACATGGTGTCACTGCTAGAATGCTTGGTGACATCGTGGAATGTTGGGGGCTTGGCCTGTGTGTGAACTGGCAGTTGGTGGCAGGCAGGCTGAGCGACAGGGAGGTCACTCCTGGTGGGGTTTTATATTTCTATCTTAAGAACTTGATCTGCAACTCAACTTAAATAAAGCTATCCTATTTATACACCTGGCTCAAGGACCCTTATGTTTATAACAATTTTGTGTTTCCTTGCCGTTTTGGGCAGGAAGGAAGCCTGCATATGGTGATTTAATGAATGGTGTGGGCGTTATATCTGCTATACCCGAGCAAAGGGTGCGGTCCAAAGCGGCTCATAGTTTGAGCTCAAGCCACGGCGGCCATGCCCTGCATAAATTATTAACCACTTGGATGCTAAGGTTCTTGCAGATTTGTAATGTAATTTCCATTGAAGTGAATGGCAACTCCATGACGAGCTGAGCTCGTCATGAGCGTCGAAGGAGTTAAAGAGGCGTGTACTCCGGGAGCTTGCTGGAGCGCAGCCTCAGGGAAGTGGCTCCATGCTCATAAAGTGAAACAGCAGGAAATGTGTGTGAAGAGCAAAATAAAACAATGAAGTGTCCGCGCTATTATGATAATGTCAGAAAACGGCCACTTTAAATAGAGTAAATAAATAAAATAGCATGTTCAAGTAGCACGAAGGGATTTAGTGTGGAAGAGTGGCGCCTGCGAGTAGCAGGCTGCATGGCTTTCTTTGTTGAGAGCAACCGTGGGAGGGCACTTAATGAAAATAAATAAGCAAAACAACGTGGGCACGCAATATGAAGGCAATGGATGTGGGGGAGGGATGAACAATGATGTGTTTGAGTAAGTGGCAGCACGTTTTTTTTATGAACACAGTGCACAGGGAGAAGAGCGGAACACGCTGATCAAAGAAAACCCTGCAAAAGTGCACCAACACAAAGGGTACAAGGGCAATGGGAGGGGGTGGGGGCAAAGGCAACCGGGATAACGGGTAGCGCTTGCAGATGATAGATATTCAAAACGAGAGCTGTAGCGGGCAAGCGAGCAAATGCAAGTTTGATGAGCTGCCTGTAACGAGACATGTGGCCGCCATTTAAGTATGTAAATTATGAGACCAGATTGTTTTTAATTAAGACAGCGCCTGCCTTGCAGGCGTTCGTGCAGCGGGGGAGGGAAGGAGGGAACGGAGCATATTCAAAATTTAAAGCGCAATGCTCCGTTAAAAAAAAAAGCACATCGTGCCTGCAGTGGGAGTAGCTCAGTAATACAAGAAAAAAGTGCTTAGCGGCTAATCAAGAGACACTGTCTCCCGCCGCAAGTAAAACATGCACTCCCCGGGGGCCAGGGCCAAAAGAGATCAGGGCGGCAACAAGGAAGGACTAAAAAGCCTCCTGTGCAATCATCACACTATGTTCAACATAATCTATGACGAGAAATGACGCACACAAATTAAAATTGCAGGCAGAGCTGAGACACGACTTCTGGAACCGTATTGATTCCAAGAAGCCCTTGCATGGCGAGACAGCGCATGCGCACTGCTAATGCCAGGCAAGACCTAAAAAGGATTTCCACTATTGTCATTTCATTTTCATAATGGAATTTGTGCTTCACTTCAATGTAATTCAATACAGTATTGTGTAGCATTACAATTAAATCACAAGTCATTCAATTAAGCGAGGCTATACCACCTTCTGGTTCAAATACCCGTATATTTTTTCTGTATAGTACATTTTATGTGGAGGGTATTTTGCAGTACATTTGAAATATACATATATTCCTGCAACCAGTTGGTCTGATGGACCTAATGGTTTATTACTTTTAGCTGCTGCTTATAAAAATGCAAACACTGTGTTAAAAATGTTTCTTTTACAAGAGCCCCACCACAGGTGTGCGAACCTGTGGTGACGCCCACTGTTCTCACCAGCACAACGGGAGGTAGTTCCTAATGGATGGCATTATAAGGCAGATTGTTTAAGCGGAACTGATCATCGACCCACTGAGGTATTTTATTAAACATTTTAACAGCGGATACAAGATGGACTCACTTGAATAATACTTTGTGCAACTACGGGAACCACAAGGCCATCTGAGTGGTCACACCCAATGAGGCAGTGTTCAAGGATAAAACCATGTGCACAATTCTGTCCTGTGGTTCGCTTGTAAACGCCAATGATTAAGGGAGAGATACCCAAAACACGGCTGGCGGCTAGAAAACAGTTGGCCGGTTTGCCTCTAAACCTGACTGTAGCCTTCATTAAAATAAGAGAAATATCACCTACCTGCGTGGCTCTTCCTTTGGGGTTAACTTTGCTGATGGATATATATATATATATATATATGTGTGTGTGTGTGTGTATGTATATATATATATATACATGTATGTGTGTGTGTGTATATATATATATTATATATATATGTAATATATATGTGTATATATATATATATATATATATATATATATATATATATATATATATATATATATATCCATCCAAAAAGTTAAACACTGTTCATGCGCTCTCAGGAAGAATAGGCAGAGACCAAAAGTAATGCTTCCAGGTTTATTCCACACAACGCGTTTCGGCGACAAGCCTTGATCACGTTATCAAGACTTGTCGCCGAAACGCGTTGTGTGGAATAAACCTGGAAGCATTACTTTTGGTCTCTGCCTATTGTTCCTGAGAGCGCATGAACAGTGTTTAATTTTTGGGATATTGGAAATTACCAGCTTTCTCCGCCGGAGTATGCGCCAACCTTCATGGGTCCCAGTACCTCCGAAGGAGCTCTCGAAACAAACAAATATATATATATATATATATATATATATATATATATATATATATATATATATATATATATATATATTCCTGCAACCAGTTGGTCTGATGGACCTAATGTTTTATTACTTTTAGAATGCTTAGAAAAATGCAATAACTGTGTTAAAAATGTTTCTTTTACAATTCTGCTTGTTTCTAAAAGGAAAGGTGGGGGAGATAGTGATCTTAGAACTGCAAAACGTTTGTTGGTAGCATTTTTACAAAGTAAATATGCTTTTTTGCATAGCACTTTCTGAAAAAAAGTTAAATGTTTGTTAAATTTCAACTTTTTTCTCACTCCCCCTCCACCCAGGGTAAACTACACACCATGGGTACCACAGAATCCCCAACATGTGGGGAGAAGGTTTAAATCTTTGCCGGGACGCCTTTTGTGGAAAAATTGATCAAACCTGCAACAAATACACTGAGCACAGTGGGGAAAGCCTCAGCAGCTAAGGTGTTAGCGTTAATTCCTAATAGATGGGGGAGGAAGAAGGGATCTGGAAAAAGACCAAATGTGGGCTTGCTAAAAACGCCCTGTTGAGAATCCCTCTTTGTGTTTAACAGGTGTAATTTCTCTAGTGACTTGTTTTATCTGACTTGATGGCTGGGCAAAACTGAAGTGTCTATTTTTTTTAAATGACTTAACATATGAACTTAAGCAACATGTTACAAATTTACCGCAGAAAGCATTTCCTGAGTATAATTAACGTGTGTACTGGAACAGGAGGAAGGCTTCAGCAGCTGTACCGGATCTGTACTGGCCAGAAAGACAGTTTAAGATAATTGAAAATTGCTTTTGTGTCTTCTTTCCTGGATTGCGGCTGCCTTTGTAACTAAGCAAGCGAGAAATGGTGTTAACAACAAGGACATTTTAGTTCTTCTCTGTGTAGTGAAAATGGATGCTTTTCACTGTAACTGTCCCTTGTTACAACAAGAATAAGCAAACATTGTTACTTATTGGAAAGGCAGTAGCTTAGAGCGAAAGCAGCTCGAACTTCACATCTTTCTGGGTTCTTCAGAGTCTCCTTGTTTTGAAGAAGGTGTTGGAAGCTTCATAAATAAGTTAGGGCCGAATATATAAAGCAGTTTTTCGGTCCCAATCATGCTGAATCGGAGTGTGCTGGAGAAAAACTGCTTTTAGCAATGTACTAAACCCGTTTTAGGAGTCAGTACTTTTTACCGAATCCAAAAATGAGTTTAGAAATAAAGACGCTGTTTGGAAGGAGCATGTTGTAAGTGTCCCTTATAGATAGTGATTTCATAACAAGACGGGAGGATACCATTATGCATTATTCCTTTAATGCAAACTCCACAAAGCCCCTTTGAAGTATTACATCACAAATGAAATTGTTCTAGAACAGAATACAGGTTGCCATCCTCCCCCCGTATATTCAATGAGGAGGGAAATGGTTATCCATGAACCAAAGTGCCAGTCTGTAAGCAGGGTCATTTATAATTATTACCAGTAAATGGAACGCTCTGTAGTGTGATAGCAAATCGCTAGTCCTTTGTCATATGTTGATTTTCAGCATTTGCTAAATACCACCCGTTGGAACCCTTTCCCTATATAAACGCAGTAAAGGCAGAAGTAAATAATGGTAAGATCGTTTTGGATGTGTAGTATAGGAAGTTTTGTACTGTTTAGAGTAGCCTGGGAGAGTGATCATTTTCAGTAGTGCAAAAACAATAAATGGTGGACGGAATGATAAACAATGTCAAACACTCGCCCCAAGTCCAGAGATATGGGCCTAAATTCATTGTTTTTTTGCTCACCACGCCATTCCAGTTTGGACACAGCCATAGGCAGTTCAATCTTGACCCTGCTCCCCATGGCAACAGTCCAGCCTGCACTGCCAGGCCAGGTCCTCCCTGCACCGAAAACAACCATCCTAGAATCAGTTTTGGGGTATCACCCCTCATCAGCCGGGGTAGGTTGACTCCGGTGGCCTTGTGAGCCCGGGACCCACGTCTGGGCATAACCGTCACACTTATGGCAACAGATGCAAAAAGAACAAATGATAGATGGAATGATGAACAATATCAAACACTCACCCCCAGTAAAGAGATCTGGGCCTAAATCCATCGTTTTTTTGCTCACCACGCCATTCCAGTTTGGACCCAGCCATATGCAAATCAGTCTTGACCCTGCTCCCCATGGGAACAGTCCAGCCCTAACAGCTAGGCCAGGTCCTTCCTGGACCGGAAATAAGCATCCTAGGACCGATTTCTCCTTACTCTCTGTGCCACCGGAGTCAGGCTTGTATGGCTGATAAAGAGTGAGAACATAATGAGCATTGTCCAAGGCCAATGCACTAAGACTACTTGTTACTTAACCTACGAGATCATACAGATGGAATCGTACCACAAAGATGAAATATCAATGGTAGAATATTGACTTGTTTCTGTAACTTTTCACATCCATCTGACAAAGCCTACTTTTACCTGAATATTTCCTAATGGAATTGAATAAATAATTCTCTCTTCCACTACATAACTGCTGGCCTATTTTATGAGTGCTGCTTGCATCCTTATGTGCACATTGCCACAAAACCCAGAGCATTGAACCGAGAGCACTGCCTGGAATGCATGGCATTGTGTAAGAGAATGCATTGTACCACTTGTTAAATAATAATTAGGCTCTGTACTAGAGTGAATGTTTGACATTGGTCAACATTCCATCCATCAATTGTTCTTTTTGCATTTTTTGCCCCAAGTGGGACGCGCATGCCTAAACGTGGGTCCCGTGCTCTCCATGTCACTGAATTCTAGCTAGCTTGGCTGATGAGGGGTTGTACTCTGAAACCGGTCCCAAGATGCTTGTTTCCGGTCCAGGGAAGACCTGGCCTGGCACTTCGGACTGGACTGTTCCCATGAGGAGCAGAGACCAAACTGGGGTGGCATGGTGAGCAAAAAAACAATGCATTTAACACAGATCTCTTGATTGGGGGTGAGTGTTTGGAAAGTTTCAGCACCACGTCCATCATCTTGTTGTGTTTGCTTTTTCAATAGTACGACACTCCCGAGTAGGGTAGATGTCTTTGAAGACCACCGTTGGAGGTCATTTCGCATTGCCGCAAACCAAGAGGTAAGATTATCAGTTTTGGTCTGTGCTGCCTGAGCCTGGCTGTGAATACCTAAATAGCAGACACCCACAGTTGCCACAATCTTGCCCGCATGATGCTCCCACTCCACATATCACCCCAATGGCCCTATGGTAAATAGTTTCCTTTTACCTCAATTAACCCAGAGCCTCAAGTGGTGCCCGAAAGTATCAAGGATATCCATTGTGATCGGTCCGGGGTGCATGGGTCTCTGCCAAGGTACATTAATACGTCATCCGCTTATAGGGATACCCTGTCTTCATAAATATTAGTCCATTTGAAGACCCATGTAAGTGGGTCTGTGCAGAGAATGTGTGGTAGGGGCTCTATAACGGTGCTGATATAGATCTTCCAATTCTTACCGAAGAATGTGGTTTATCATTTAGCAAGTAGTGCGGGCCGCATCCCAGATGTTCGAGCAGTGAGAACAAAAAGGTCTATTACCTTTTTTGATAAGACCTAATCGAAATCTGTGTAGCATCACAGACAACCGTGGAGAGCCACGTCGCAAGTACTTTGGCCAAAATTTTAGTTTTGCAGTTGATCAACGATATAGGCCTATATGATGAACAGAGGTTTTTGCTGGGCGATTTACGTTAAGGATAGTGGCAATATGTGAGATCTAGTAGGGATTTTGTATTGATATGGGATTGGAAGAGAAAGAACTCTATAGGGGGTCCATAAGGCCTGGGAACTTTCATATGGATAGTTGAGAGATAGCAGAAGCTATCTCATTAACAGTGATAGGCTTGTCAAGTGTGCTCGCTATATGTGTCAATTCCTGCCATTAGATAAGCCTGTGTTTTTGCATGGACAGCAAATGCATGTGCCAACCCCTCAGGGATTCTAGGTATGATGTCTCTAGACTCTTCCTCAATCGGTCTAATTTTCTCAGCCAGTGAAATAGTTTGTTGTCTAGCTCATAGAGTCGCGCTGGGACAGCTGCCAGAGTTTCCTGGCCTCATTAGATTGAAGTAGCTTGTGTAATTGCATGGCATGTTTCTTGTATACCTGAGTGTTTGGCCTGTCTGAGGATGGCTTCCCTCTTAATTTTGTTGAGCTGTCATTTAACGTTCCATGTAAGACAGCGGAGCAAGGTATTAGTGTTTTGGAAGGTCATAGTTGGAGGTTAGATCGAAAATCACAGGCAGGCACTGAGTCTTGGTATGGTCACGTTGAGGAAATAAGCTACTTAAGAGGACACAACGTATACTACTTTTACTATGGCACTTCTAATACTTTTAACAGTGAAGTTGCTGTCCTTTATAAACTGGGCTGATTACACCTTCCCAGATGGGGTAAGATGTCACACTCTGTCTAGAATATCCCAACTAAGCAATGAAAAAACATATTAACTTCCCATACAAAAACAAAATAAACAGAGTGGGCAGGCTGCGGTGATAAACCGCCAGTGCCCGTATGATCTCAGACACAGTATGGCATGTAACAATAGGAGTTTGATTGCGGTTTATGGATAAAAAGGGAGCCAAAGGCACTGCCCCCCCCCCCCTATTTTTGAAACGGAGTACTGACAAATCGGCACAGTAAATCAAACCGCTGAGGACTGGACTGTTATTAAAGACAGCGGTGAGGATATTGTTGAGGCCAAGTAAGGGTAGCATCCAGTTCTGAGCCTTGGAAGGGTGACAGCAGGGCACTTTCTGGTGAATGAGTTGACTGTCGTTATGGAGAGGCCAAACGATCCATAAGGACTCTGTAGCTCATGTTGAATCTCAGCGTATCTAGGGGAATGGAGCACTACCATTTACGCCTCCAATTTCACCAAGACCTCTTGCACCAAGGAATGTCATGATTGTGTGTTGCTGCTGATGAGTCAGTCTCTGACAGCAGTCTTTCCACTCAGTGCAGGCCTTTATTCCACCCGCTGTCGGGCAAGTTCTGGTGGATCAAAAATAAAATAACTATGTTTGGAAAATAACCTTGAGTTTGACTGGGAAGAGTAGCAAATATTGCAGTCCCATATTTCCTAGTTTTTGTTTGACTACGATGAAAGTCTTCCGTTGTTATTATACGTCCCTCATGTAGTCTGAAAAGACTGTTACATTATAGGAATCATACTGGATGTTGCCCTTTGTCCTGACTGTGTAAAAGACTAGGTGCTGAGCAAGAAATTTAACAAATCTAGCAATAAGAGGTCTGGAGGCAGTTCCTGGGTGTGGCCTGACCCAAATGGCGATGGACTTAATCCAAAAGTAGGCACGAAGGTCTCCTGTCACGTCATCAAACATTGGACAGGGATTGATCCGTCTACCCCCTGCAGAAAGGTCACAAATCTCAAGTTAGGAGCAGAGCTCTGCATCTTCCATTCGTATGTGAAGTGCATGGGCCTCAGTTGATGCCAAGTCAGTGTACCCTTGAGCTCACTGACAGTGTACTCCATTTCAGATATTCTCCCCTTTGCATCCGATGACCCTCAACAGCATTGCAGAACTCCTTTTGGAGCAGGGAGACATCAGTTCTCACATTGCCGATCTTTGCCTCAAGAGTACGTTTAACGATGTTTATGGCCTGTAGAATAACTGCAGTAGAGGTGTGGTAAGATTGATTTGTGACCATTGGTGTTCCATCTGTGTCAATGCCCTAATAGTAATTGTTTTTTTAATGTATTGGTCAATCTTCTTCTCTGCTGTTACTGAACCTGATCTGTCTCTCCCATCTGGTATGGTTATTTTTTAGGGGTTTGTCCAATAAGATCAGATATAGGTCTAATAGAGGTTGGGAAGACGGCGGGGTATCAGGTCACAAGCAACTATCTGGTCTCCACACAATACCTCAAGCACAATGTGGAGAAAACTCTGTATATCTGTGTCTGCTTTTTAATCTTTTAATGTGAGCATGAGTGGCTCTGATCTCCAATGCCCTATAAGCCTGGGCCTACGTGACCTAATTGACCACTCATGAATCGTCTCAACCTCCCGGGAGTTGATGTCACTTGTCAAAGCACCCCAGGAATAGATGAAGTGGTGAATAATAGGTGATCGTTTCACTATGAAGAGAGGGGAGAGATATATGAAACAACCACCTGACATCAGAAGTTAGCAGGTCTTTGTTCACCGTGATTGGATGCCTCTAATGCAGCAGGTAGGCAGGGAACAGCACCTGGAAAGGTCCAGGGAAGATAGGAACCTGGGCCAAGAATATCCGCATGGTGGAGCTTCCCTGCTCCCAGCGCTTCGAGTCCAGCTACCAGTCATGTGTCAAAGATGGATGGGCGCTCACTTTTCCTCTGTTCCCGGAAGGCAACGAGCAGCCATTTATGCTTCCCGGGGTAGTGAATGCGGTTTGAGCCTTTCAAGGGCCATGTAGTCTTTAGTGTCAGAGGGCCCCAGGATCCTGTGCCTGATGCTCCAGAGGTCTCGTTAGCCACAGAAGTGCAAGCAGTTTTGTCACACCAGGGTGTCCCAACATTGGGTTGTCAAAATAATCAAATGGTAATATACAATTCTTTGCTCCCTGAACTGACATAGAGCCTTATCTTTGCACCCTTAGATTCTAAAATGAAGAGGGGTCTTCAGAGATGGGGGCTTATACACCTCCACGTCCTCTGGCAGGTAGTCCTTTTCAAGATGATGGTGCTGCCTCGTTTCCTGTGTCTTTTACACTTTCTCCATCCCTAGTCCGACCCCGTGGTTTACAACCCTTAATTATATAATTCATCCCTTCCTCTAGGTTGGGGCCCCCATATCACCTTTGATAGTTGCCAGCAATCCCACTACAACTGCAGAATGGAAATGGCAAACTTGCATCACTATTATATAGCATTCCAGTTGATTGTGATTAATGACTGGCTTAGCGGGGGCTGGGATGACCTGACCTACAGGGTCGAGTTGGCCCTGTTGAGACTAGACCAAATCATGGGTATCCTGTATGGTGCTCTTCTCCCTCATTCCCTCACGGTAATTACACCTGTGGTCCTCCTGAACTGGTAGGCAGCGCTCTGACTTATGGCTGGGACCGTAGACTGACACGTTTGACCCCTCTTTGGAAGGGAACGTGGCTGCATCACACATCAGACGTGAAGGGTTTGTGAAATGGGACAGGATAGGAATCACTCTGGTCGGATACCCATATTCAGACGTTTCAGGATCTACAGAAGCAGTATCTAGTCTCCTTTACCCAATTTCCCAAGTACCTACAATTAGAACATGCCCTCGCAGCTCACATCCCTTTATATACTGACATTTCAGACTTTAGCTCCCTAGTGGCTAAACTAATAACTGAGAGGCAAACCAACAGCGCAGTCTCACAAGTATACCACTCCCTGGTCATCAACTCCCATGACCAGTTTACAAGACCGAAACAGAGGTGGGAGGCTTGGGAGGGGGAACTGGACGATACAGAATGGAGGGAAGCTAAGATGGCCCTTCAGGAATTCGCCACCTCCACATGCCTCAGGTTGATCAAACTGAACTATCTCCATCTAAACTACATGACCCCTCAGCGGGCATGATTCCCTAAGCTAATTGCTTCTGCTGTTTGTCGCTGGATGCAGAGTTTTCCCACATGGTCTGTTCATGCCAGGTGCTCACTCGGTACTTGCGTGGGATAGAGCAGGAACTCTTGTCAGTCTTGGACTGGGCCTCAGACCTCTCCCCTCGAGTCACCCTTCTGGGCTTGCTGGAGGATTTGGGGTGAACAAAACTGGAGTGTGCGTTAGTAGAGATTGCCGCATTGGTCGCCCCAGTGGTAAATCACCTGAGGGTGGAACTTCAAGAACTCTCTCTCACTGTCTGCTTTGTGGGCAGGGCTGGACTGCTGAATAAGTATAGCATATCTCCACTGCCAGGAGTTGCCCACAGAAACATGGGATGATTTGGGACAATTGGTGGGAATATCACAGTTTAGGTCTGCCTTATTCTGAAGGCTAATAACAATAACAAATTGTCCCCGTAGGAATTATTTACGTAATTTTCTTCAATACTTATTCGTCACCGCAGTGATCCTCTAATCATGAAACAGCAAGGAGGATACAGTGTGATACTGTTATTTTATTTTGTTTTCATCAAAAGATTAGTATGGCAACAAAAATACTACACAATGTATAAACTTTGTTTCCTTGTAGTATTTGACACCTTGTGTTTTATAACATGGGGAGTAACACTACCATGTGAAAACGATGAAATTACAACATATTTCATTCATTGTGACATACTACAAACAATGATATAGATGAAATGGTGTTGTGCGTCGACGTTTCGGTCCCTCGTAGGTTAAGACAAATCCATCGGACCATCATCAGGACCAGTTGCACATATATATCTAAAAATAGATATAAAAATTAAACCAATCTACCTTGCCTCATAGGTATCGTCTAATCACCCAAAAGGGAGAGCAAAACCAACATGCAACCCAAGTGCAAATGTATGAACCACTATCACCATTCATCAAAGAGCAGGACTATCTTACAAGAATCAGAAACTGAGACCTATATACAATAAGAATAAAATGGTCTTACCAAAAACCTCCAGCCGGAGGTGATGAAGACCAGGACAGACAATGCTGTTCAATTAAATCTAAAAACCAAATGTAATACCATCAATCCATATGCGCAGCTGTAGGAGTCAGTAAGTGTGTAATGGCTACCAACCCCAATCTATACTCACAAATAATTCTTTCCTATCACAACCACGGTCGGCGTCTCAAATGTAGTAATCAATACAGCCACAGCGACTTAATCACCTGTAAATAAGCAATCCTATAAAAACCCATTCTGAACCGGGTCCATGCTCAAACACTACCGATATAACACATTAGTGTGCCACAAGACCCCGATATTCACTTACTCGTAGCGGACAGTGTGGCGTTCGTAAACCTCCCTCGTTCAAATCGAAGTAGGAGTTCCGGTCCCGGCTCCCCGTCTACATTACCATGGACCCACGCGACGTAAAGACATCGAGCGTGCCGACACAACAGGTTGTGGCAATGTTTTCTGTACGAGTTGTGGAAGTTGTAATAATATGCCACATTTATTTGTACAAGAGTGATTTAAAGTGCCATATACACAACTGAGCTACTCTAAAAAGAGAAGGAAAAGACAACTCGTTTTGTCACAACGGGTCTACTTAAAGGGGCACAGTGGCGGCCATCTTAGAACATGTTTCGGAAGTCAACAGGGAAATGAAAAATAGGTGGAAGTTATCCCCAAATTACCCAATCTAAATGTGCTTACTCACGATGTCACAAATAGGAAAAACACTTAATGGTAAGGTATTCAGTGCACCATCTAATGTCAATAATCTGAGTCGGACCTGCCCGTGTGTAACACATATGTGCAAGATAAATCAAACCAGAAATTAGAATACAATCTAAAGACAATCTTCATAGCAAGGAAACAGCGTGCCATTCAATTAAGGAGTTTAACCCGCTTTCCACAGTGTTGCATGCCCAAATCCATTTGTTCTCCCTTAGGGTGAGGAGACGATCCACATTATGATGTCTTTTTGTACATTTGATTACATCAATAACAAACCAACACATTTCATTGGGTGCATGTGCTTTTTGATGATAGTGTTCGACAAGAGGGGCCGTGGTTACATTACACCGTATACGTGATTGATGTCGCAAAACACGTTTTATTATCTCTTGCGTAGTTTTCCCTATGTACAAGAGTGAACACGGACATTCTATACAATAGATAACATTTTTTGTGTTGCAGTTCGAATGATGGAATAATTTTATATCTTTACCATTAAGTGTGCAACTCTTCATTACTTTCGTTGTTTCACAAGCAGTGCAATTTCCGCAAGGGTAATGCCCGGTGAAGGCAGTAGAGCAAGTGGTCAGATGTGAGGGGGATGGGCGCGCCGTACAACCAGCGTCAAGACTTTGCATTCTGAAGTCCCCAGGGAGTGTCAAAGGAATCCCAGTAGGCTCCTGCTTGATCACTGCTTGTGCCGCTGCTCTGGGCCTGTAAGACTCAACTAAGTTTTCAGCCCACCCCCATCATTCCATGTCAGCTGCCACCATCATGTCCACCGCACAATATGCCCCTGTCTCTGCTGCCTCATTCTGCATCTTTGCCCACCAGCAATCAGAGAGACAGGGACCAGTCAGCTACCGCGTCCTAAAGGCCGGGCTGGCAGATATGCCATAAACCGTCGTACTTTGTCAAAGGATTTCAAGTGCAGCACCCGGCGCCTTGTTGGCTGTCTAGCCACGCCCCCCAATTGCATGATTTTTGATGTTCTATATGACTACATAAGGGAAATCAAGGGCAGGGATTTCTGTGGATTAATGGTTGAGTTGCTGCCCCATTTAACTTTCAGTGAAGTCCTTGATCACCTTCTGGAACAAATTACTAGTGTCGCAGTCATTGGCAGGGTTGCAATAGCAAAAATGGTAGCACTAGCCCCATGTTTCTCCATTCTTCAAAACAAACAATGGCCAATAACTAGAAGAACATTCAAACCACTCAACTGTTTGTTAATTTCACTTATCTGGGCGGGGAAGAGGAGCTGAGTCAGATTAAACGTTGAAATCTGACACACTGAAGGTAGGACTGGGTTTCCCCGAAGTGGAGGAGGATTATCTGGTAGTCCAACTGAAGCATGCTGCTCGATGGTACGGACTATGCTAACTGGGAAAAGTGGCTACCTGCGGACTCCTTGGGTTTATATGGCCTACCGACATATTTAACAGTAGGTAGGCAACAGGATAAACACTGTCTGTAGTTAGTGCGACAAGTGACAAATGCTTGGGAGCTAGTAATAAAGAGAGTTGTGTGCAGACCCCCATTCTCTAGATAGATTCCAGTATGGTGGCTACAGCAGGTCATACAAAACAGCTATGCAGTGTCTGTGGAAGCTTGAAAGGACGGTGGGTGCAATACACCTGGTGTTCTATACCCAGGTGACAAGTGCATTACATTTTGAGAGGCACAGGCCAACTTTGGGGTAGGCCAGGGTCAATTTTTACAATTTCCCACCACTTGACTAGATTGGTCAGAGAGATGTGGACAGATTTCCCAAAACCCGAGGCGTGGCATTTACGTTGGGGGCATTGTTTGAAGGGGGCTATTCCCGGGCCTGGTCTCCCACCTCTATGCAACCCTGAAATAGGATAAATCGGAAGTGGAAAAGCCTGCTGAGGCGAGATGAGAGGCATTTCTCGTTGAACCACAGACAGAGATATAATGGCAGAAAGCTTGCGAGATGGTCCATGGTGTGAGTAGTGATAATTGATTCAAATTGGCTCACTTCCATGTGCTTCACTGCGCATATTTATCACAGCTTCGCTTATGCAAACTTTACCCTGGAAAATGTGATCGATGTCTCAGATGTGGGGAGGGAAGTGCTGATTGCTTGCCTATATACTGGAGCTGCGCCATAATGGCATCATACTGAACAGACGTGGCCTGGCAGCCAATGACCAGTGACGAGCATTCCCTTGCTGACATCCCTCCGACATTGCCTACTAAGCATTTTCTTTAGCATAAAAAAACAACAACAAGATGCAGTGTAGATTCACACTCCTGGGATTCATTTTACCAAAAAGGAGGCTAACTATTAAATGCCTGTTGAACAAGGGACCCACCCTTAAATCTTGGATCCGAGATGTATAAGAATGCGCCTTAGCCGAGGAGAGACACATGAGAGGTTCGAACTGACAACAAGGTGGGGGATGATTGCTCAACTTGGGATGAGCTGTTACAAGAACTAGTAGACCCAGATAACAATACAGCACTAGCAAATCACACAGATGTATGCAAAGGGGAGGCCACATTAAGTTGGGAGGGCTAGTCCCATGAACATAACTACTGGTATTGTACCTACATACAACGCTAACAACGGCAGGCCACAGCTGTTGCCCCTCAATCCAGTCCAATAGAATTTAGTGTCCTGTGCATACGCTTCTGGCACTTGCCGTCGTTCAGTGCCACTGGAGACCAGAAAACAGGAAATTATTCGAAAGGAAGGTGCACCAAGAAAAAAGTTACATTTCGCTAGATTAAGTCCATCATCTTCATTTATTATTCCATAGTATTGCACACATTTTTTCAAATCCGCCAACGAGTTTCGTTCCTGGATGCCTAGGAACTTCATCAGGGCTTAAAGTATACTGTGGACTGCAGGATATACTTGACAGTTTTCAGGACTCGTGTCTCGAGCTGGGGCAAGATATGGTCCCTGTATACCATCTATGGACGGGATGAATGTAACCCCGTGATATGATGATTGCCCTAGTATGGTACAAAAACTAATATTCTAAAGTATTGTGAATACGTTACTCTATACTTTAAACCCTGATGAAGTTCCTAGGCATCCAGGAACTAAATGTGTTGGCTAATTAAAAATGTTTTTTGCAATGATGGACTTAATCTTGTGAAATTGAACCTTTTTCTTGGTGCACATTCCTTTTGAAGAATTTGCTGGTATTGTACCTGTTTAAGCATGATATTAGGGCCTAAAAGGCTCAGTGCTAAAAGTCAGCCTGAGTGCAACTATAACAGATAGATGGGAGAAAAATAATTCAGAACACAGCCAGTACCCTACTTGTAAGAAATGTATGATTATGAATGTAACGGGTTCTCATGTTGTAAGCGGAGAGCGGGTGCATTTCCAATGTGAAACTTGAGAATGTAATGACAAGCCTATGCCTGTTCTGAGTGTACAGTTGTGCACTGTATGACATAAAATATATGTTTTTTTAAAAGTTATTTTATGAGAAATTATATACTTCCACTCCTGCCAAAGTTAATTATTGCAGTGCCCTCAGAATCAGCTGCACACTGCATTTGAGTGTGTGCAGCAGAAGCCTGGTATGACTAAATGTCCTATGTAGCGGGACCTGGCAGCAGTAAGTAGTGACCCTTGTCCCTAGTTCATGTGCTGCTAACTCCTGTTAGACTGATTTTGTCTGTGCACAGTAGGCTATGGGTGGAGGCCTGAACCTTTATCCACACTTTGCACCCAGGGCCTGTATTCTATAACCCATGACCCTGCAAAATAGGATCTGGGAGGAAAGTTTATCTTTCAGCCTCCTCCAGTGCCTGTCTTTTCCATGTACATTGCTTTTGGCCCTCATTTTTCATAGTAGGGTATGATGTCCATACCCTGTGCCCATTCACCCACACTGGGGTATACGGCTCCAGTCTGGTGACAAGCTATATCTCGTTTGCCAACTAAAAGGCCTATCAACACAAATCATTGAGCTCATCATCCCATTCAATCCCTAATATTGTGTGGGCCTGGTCCAGGTTCTAGGGATACCCCACCACGTCTCCCAGCTTGAGGTAAATCTCAAAACTAGTAGCGAGCAATTTTGGGGCACTTTCAAATCATGTGAAAGAAGTCTGCTTGTCCATGAGCACAGAGTGGGCAAGATAAGTCCCTTTGTCTACCCATATGTCAAGGTTTAGTAGAATCATAGTAGGGGTGGTGAAAGTATTTGAATTGAATCAATCTTAATTTTTGGATTACCTGTGGACCTCCTCAGCACTGCAGAGGTAGTACAAAGAACAAAAATGCTGAAGACAGATAAGGTGACATGTAAGGCTTACGGAAAAGTCCAAAATCTCAGGGTTCCTCATTTGTATTGGTTGTTTATCTGTTATTGTGATGGTAATTGGTATTTAATCAAAATTAAACCTCAAAATACTGTAGGTGTTTTATTTTTCAATCTAGAGGTTACCTCAGGTATGATTTTGTTGTGGCGTTCAAATGTTCGTAACAGCGCCACATTTTGAGCCTTTATTGTCAGCACTTCTATCACTTTGAAACTCTATTCAAGTGTGTTTGACCTGGCCATTTTTGCAGGGGTATCCCTAAACCTTTTACCTTCCTCTGCTAATTTTCCTGACATTTTTTTGGCTTTAGGACTCTGGGCCCTTTTTCACTGCTAACCAGTGCTAAAGTGCATGTGCTCTGTGTCTAAAAAGGGATTCAGCTTCATCAGCACGAAGTGTAGTCATGACCTAATGGTTCATACCATCGAAACTGCAGCATGCATTTGACAATCAACTTTAAGACAAACAAATTTGAAAAAGATACCAAAAATTCCAATATTGAAACCGTATATCCTTATCTTAAGGAAGACTATTACTCTCTGGTAGAAGCACGTAGAGCGCTAACGCAGTATCAAGGGAGATCCAAGAACCGGTTCACTACTTTCTCCGAGTCATCCCCCTCGGACTCATCTGGTGACACAAATCCCCGAGAAGGGCCATCAAAAAGACAGGGTGCTTTTTTAGAACAAGGCGACCCGAGAAACAGAGTACGCTTCAAGCCACCACAACCACAATGGGAGATGAGAACCCGCAAGAACTACTACAAGAGCTGAACACTACATCCATAGTTAATTTATCATCGAGAGTACTGACTCAAGCTGAGAAATCTTTTCTTGAGCTGGGTATAAAATTTGTCCCATCCACACGGACTGACTTTGCAAACTTAAAAATAGAGACACTTGATCTTTTCCGTAAGATCAGATTGAAGGTATTCTTCGCAGGAAAGGAATATCAAGGAAACAAAGAAGCCTCTGGTTTAACCAATACATCGTCTTTCACCCCTCCACCACACTTGATGCCTAAACAAGTGATTGCGTTCGAACAAGCAGTCATGTCCTCAATTCATCACCTTGAGAAGCAAAAACAGTTCATCCATGGATGAACATCTCCAAACAACAACATGAGGCGATTAAGAGCCTACAGAATGAAGATTCAGTGATTATAAAACCCGCCGACAAAGGCGGAGCCCTGGTTGTGGGGACCAGACATCTGTATGTAGCAGAAGCAAACAAACACATTTTGAATAAAGAATGGTATCGATCGTTGAGTGAAGATCCCACTCGCAGAATTGAAGACGAAATAAAAGAAAAATGTGAACAATGTGTGATTATACAATCACTGTAAGTCGCGCTGGTTTTACATGAAACCTGTTGGTTTCTACACCATATATCAACATTCTTTTCAATAAAGATTCAGTTCCATTTTATATCATTATTTCAGTTGTTTTATTCCTTTACGATGATTTATTTCTTAATCAGATCATTCATTTCATTCATGAATATTATTCTCAATTTGTCAAATTTTCCAAACATTATTTCCATTAAGCCCAATGCATTTCGGCATCAACCTTCATCGGGGGCCTATAAAAAGGTAAACATACAGGACCTTAGTATTCAGTCATAGAACTTATCAGATCAAAACATCATTGCATATCTACACCTTGTGTGTCAGTGAACATTCATACAAAACCATAAAAGTAACATATTTCGAAACCATAAAGAAATTACGATTCACAAAATTATAATATTAATTCAAGTTCCTAACGAACACGTTTAACGAAACGCTGTGTATCGACTTACCCCGGGAAAGTAATGTGTGGCGTTCTCGTGGTTCCGAAACCCGGAAATGACCGATAATTTAATGGACCAATAGGATTCCATTATATGGAGCAGTGACTGGGGTCACGTGATCGGAAGAAAATAGGTTATATTGTATACCTTTTTATAGGCCCCCGATGAAGGTTGATGCCGAAATGCATTGGGCTTAATGGAAATAATGTTTGGAAAATTTGACAAATTGAGAATAATATTCATGAATGAAATGAATGATCTGATTAAGAAATAAATCATCGTAAAGGAATAAAACAACTGAAATAATGATATAAAATGGAACTGAATCTTTATTGAAAAGAATGTTGATATATGGTGTAGAAACCAACAGGTTTCATGTAAAACCAGCGCGACTTACAGTGATTGTATAATCACACATTGTTCACATATTGCAAGACACCACTGGCATGGTGTGACAAGTACACGCGCTGAGATATCTCAAAAATTTTCGTTGAAATTCTGTGTGCACGGAGATCTATTAACCTCGAAATAAAAGAAAAACTCAAATGGGGATTAGATGCAGGAATACTGGGACCTAAAGAGTATGAGTACTTGAACAAAGCAAATCCGCGCACCCCAGTGATTTATTTCCTACCAAAAATCCACAAGAACATGAAGGATCCCCCAGGGAGACCGATTGTCTCCGGGTGCGAATCAGTACTAGAGCCGGTTGCCAAATACGTTGACATTTTCCTGAAGCAGTTTATCAACCAAGTACCTTATTACCTACGGGACACAACTGACTTTTTGAATAAAATCGAAGGTCAACCATTTAACAGTAATTCACAGTGGCTAGTGTCCTTTGATGTAACATCGCTTTACACACAAATTCCCCAGGATGAGGCCCTTGAAGCAATGGAGGTCTACCTTGAAACTCGCACAAGACCACACCGAGTCCCTACAGCGTTCATCTTAGATCTGGCTCGCATTGCATTGAAACGCAACTACTGCAGATTCGAGAACACATTCTATATGCAGTTGAAAAGGTCAGCAATGGGGTGTCCCTTTGCACCCGAAATGGCTATTTTGTTTATGGCTTTGTTGACAACGACAATCCCTTCAGTGAATGTATCACTCAGTGGTATAGATACATAGAGCTGGAGCTTCATACACGCCGGTGGGACTCGGCACGGACCCCTGACGAAGGGTCCGTTTCAGTGGATCCGAAATGCATTGGGTGGACGCTATTTGTTGACCATTGGAAATTAAATGTGATACTCAAAAAGATTATGTTGATAATAATCATGGAATTGAATAATTATTGATGTATTGATTCACCTACACGGTGAAAAATAATTTTGAGAAAATAAATGGAAATTCGTGAAGAAAATCATCTGTTTCATTGATTACTGTGCGCAATTGTGAGTGGGAAGGAGCCACTCCCCACAACACATAAACTGTTTATAAGACACGGACGGACGCCGTGTGACAAAATTTGCGCCAAATTCTAAAAGTTCTAAATACGGAGCATAACGTAAAGAATTGAGTGCACGGGGATAATACTTTTTGTTATAGATACATAGACGACATCTGGTGTGTGTGGAGTGGACTTGAAAACCGACTAATACAATTCCACGAATGGCTAAACACAAGACACCCAGATATCAAGTTCACTATGACAAAAAGCTGCTCAGCACTCACGTTTCTTCGAGTAGAAGTTTTTGAAGAAAACCAGAAATTAACAACGACATTACACCGGAAATCGACTGATAGAAATGCTATATGACACTGGAAATCGACTGATAGAAATGCTATATTACACTATCAGAGTTCTCACCCCAAGAATCTAAAAAATAATCTACCATATGGACAGCTACTAAGAATCAGACGCAACTGTGCACGCAAAGAAGACTTCATGGCAAATGCATCCATCTTCTGTGACCAACTAAGAGATCGGGGTTATCCCCGCAAGCTGCTGAAACATGCAGTTAAAAGAGCCTGGTATACCCCGCGAGACACGTTGCTGACTAAAAGAGTAAAACCTCCTATGGAAAAACTTGTATGTTTATCCACGTTTGGCCCTCACGCCAATAAATACAAGAAAATCATTTTATCCAATTGGCACCTCCTATCGGAGTTTGATTTTCCAATTGAAAAACCTCTATTTGCCATGCGCAAAAACAAAAGCATTGGTCAAAAGATAATCCGAGCCGATATGGGACTTGTACCACTCAAAGTTAGTGATCTGCGTACACAGTGGAATTTACCTCCCATCCAAGGTCATCGAAAGTGTGGGAACTGTTCAGTCTGCAGCATGACAATTGAGGGCCAAGAGCTTACACATGATGGCATTAAATGGACCCATACCGAGTTCACCAACTGCAAAACAAGAAATATCATATACGCAATTAAATGCCCCTGTTCCAAATTATATATTGGGAAAACAACACAACAGGTGAATCAGTGAATTGTACAACACCGATTGCGCATCAAGAATCGCGTTCTGACCGCCCCGATGGTACTACACTTTGTAAATCACAACCATTCAGAAAGAGACTTTGAATGGACTGTTCTGTCCAGTGTCAAACCGCCCCAGCGTGGAGGAAATATGGAAAATATGCTGGCTAAAAAAGAAGCGTATTTAATTCTGAAGTTTCACTGCACAACAAATGGATTTAATGACTTAACTGAGTTGAATCAAGTGTTAACATGAGTTATGGCGAATGATCCAGTGAAATGAATCTCATATTGAATGACAATTAAACTTCACGTTACTACAAGTCCCACAATCCTACAGGGCATCAAACAGGAAGAAGATACTTGTATAAGCAGAACCAGCACAAGCACAGCGTGATGCGTGTTTGTGGAGAGATGCCACAACTGCACCAAGGCTCAAAGAACACTGCTGAAATGTAAGTGAAGTCATTCGCTGATGCGAGATGAACCGTTAAGTGAAACTCCTGTGCCAAACTGTAGTACTATGAAGGGGGATTGCCAGACACGCGCGGATTGCTAAAGCGCCTTATGATTAGATAATAACATAGAAATGCAGAGCTTTTAAAATGTTCATTTTGCAATGTTGGTAACAGACACGGTACTCTAAAGGTATGTGTAATGGCACAGTAAACCGGCAGCAGCCGAAAAAGACTGAGATAACGATGCCATGCGCACGCTGCACCAATAAGGAATAAATAAGTGTTCACACTTGGAAATGCGGAGCAAGAATTAGAGACTAAAACTTCCCCCTTTTGGTTTCACCAGGAAGTTATGACTACTCGAAATGACGATGAGGACGTAAAAATTCCTCGCTAAAGAAGAACCACTTCCACAAGTAAGAGAGATGTCACAGGGAGCTCGTCCTATGCTGGAAACAGTGAGTGACATTGTTCAGTTAAAATTACCACAATTTATTTGTTTTAGGGTTGAACCAAAAGCGCCCAAAACCATTCGTGGCTGACTTCGTTTGAAAACACGAATACAAGGCGGGAGTCATCGGAATAGATGCGTAAAGACTCCAGTAAGTTAAGAAATACAGATAAGACTGAGCCAATATTAGCCTGTACTGTTAGACTCGTATCCTTACACTTATACAATCAATCTGATTGTGTCTAGGTACAGAAAAAGGACCAATAAGTGAACAAACCACATCAAAGTATATAAGGTACCCAAAACATTGCCTATTTTGCCCACGAGAAGTAGAGAGAGAAAGGGTGATAAGGTGTGTGACTTACTATGTATTATTTTGTTAATTATTTAGATTACACCATGGTCTAAGCCCTGATGATAATCCCCTAAGGCAGAGGGGGATTGGAAACGCGTTGGCACGTCCATATTTGCCTGCGAGGGACCGCATCAAATGGGAATCTAGTGAGGGTGTCAATATACGAAATATACCCCGAGAGCGAACGTTCTTTAAAAATAGTTCTCCCCGCAGCCTGTCTGTCTTAGCGCCATATTAGATTGCATAAAGAAAATAGTTTTACCACTGGCAGGCATCTTCTGAATTACCGACTGGTGTAATTGTATGATTTGATTCTAATGTTTTCTTGTAATGAATTTATCATTATATGTTTGTTATGTTTTTTTAAAATCATATAATGTTGAATGAAACGTGTATTCCTCTAATGCACTAAAAATGATGAATTGTTGTTTCAAATTAAGTTGAATCAATACAATCGTGAAAGTATAGTGCAATGACTAATGGCATTGTATTTTGAATCTGCAATATTAATTAGCAGTATAGAAACTGGTGGCCAGGTAATCCTTTATGAAAAAAAGTATTGAATGTCTTACCAGGCCCCCTCAACAGACGTAACCCCTATAGCTTAAACTTTTCGAGAGTTGGAATTTTCTTGCTTAACCATGCTCTAGAAAACATGCCTGGGTTGGATTACAGCTGCGCTTTGCGAATTCACTCTAGACAGTCACACACAAAGGGAGCTGAGGTGTGCCCTGCATATCCTGATGGCCCATCAGCAGACTGATTGGTCTTCCTGATCTAGAGTGGTTGGAGGAGTTGGCACTTGCACCTAAATAGGACTGTGCTAACCCCTTTACAAAGAACTGCAATACCCCTCTTAAGTGTGTCTAGAGCAGGGCCAGGAAGGGCATGCTGTTGTGCATTACAATGACCTTTCTTTGATGTGTTCTTACTTCAAAGGCTATAATTGGTACAAGTACTGGATCTCTGACTCAATATACTCCAAATGCTTCTGGACTGAGGACATTCTGCCAGGAAGAAGAGCTGTTGTGCTGCCAGGAGGGACTGCCACTTTTCTGTGTTGGCCTGCTGCTTCTTGTCTGGGAGACAGAGGATTGGGCTTTACTCTCTGCTTCCTGCTTTCTAAAGATTATCCAAGGGCTTGACAGAGCTTGTCTCCTATTGTTGAAGTCTCAGGGACATCAAATACTTCACCTACATCTTGCAACCACCACCTGGGATCCTCTGCTGTGAGTCCTGGCCTGCCAAGTGGTGCCAAACTCATTTATCGGCAATAGGAGGTGAATTCGGTGCTGTAACCAAGAAACTTGATGCTGAGTGTCAGTAAGAATCGGCGCCTTTCTGAGAAATGGATGCACCACCTCTGCCTGCACCGAAGCTGTGGACACCACTCACCAGGTGTGCAACGCCACAACCTCGACTTCAGCGCAGCCCGACCTTGCCCCATTGCCTCTGAAGAACTGCGGCATTGTGAATCTCTACACCGCACCACCGACTTGCGTGGTGCCCTGTCCCGACTCTGCCGCATTCCCAGCCCTGCGTGACCCCCGATTGACGTATGACCTTGGGCCCAACAGTTCGACTTCAACACAGAGGAATCAATGCCCTGCGCTTTAGTCATCACCGCTGTTTCAACGCCTTCTGTAACTGAGGACTCGCCTCGCAACCGACACATCACAACCTCTGTGCAACTCATCGTCCCGGAGCGGCAAAATCATCAACGACCCTGCACCGCTTTAAGGAATCAATGCCTCACCTACTACCATGAATCCTCACCTCCACAGCGTGACATATCCGATATCATGTCGTTGGTTTCCGACACCACGTCGTTGGTTTTTGACGCCGCCAAGGCACTGAGGCACGACCAGTTACCCCAGTGGGAGCTATAGACTTCTAAGCACTGCATTTGGATTTCATCTTTACAACTTCATACCATGACTTGTGTATGTTGGATTTTGGTTGTTTTGCTCTTGATTTACTCAGATAAATATTGTCTGTTTTTCTGAACTGGTGCGGAGTACTTTTGTGGTGCTTTCACTTTGTTACTGTGTGTGTGTGTGTGTGTGTGTGTGTGTGTGTGTGCGCACACATTTTTCACAAAGAAAATTAGATGGGTTTAGACCGTCATGTGCAGGTTAGTTTCACCCTTTAAGATTCTTAATCTCTGTCTCATTCAGACCAGGTGAAGTTGATACAAATTCTGTTTGACTTTTGTGTTTGTGATACACATTCTGGCTCCTTAAATTCGCTAATAACCTAATTAGAACAAGCATTGGCATAGCCAATAGGTCTCGCCTTTGGGACCTTATAAGTGTTTAGCCATGCAACCGTTGATGTTGCTGCACCAAGGATATTGTGCTGCATAACTAAATATTTATAAGACCCCAAAGGCGAGACCTATTGGCTATGTCAATGCTTGTTTTTTTGGGGGCAGCTTTTGGGCCGGTTTTAGGGTTAGTAGGGTCCGTTTTTATTGTTGATTTCCCTTATATTAAAAAAACATTGCCTGCAGCAAGCACAAACACATGCAGTCTCCCATACCTTCTAAAAACATATACAACTTGTTTTTACAAGTTCAAAAGAGGCCTGAGCCCCCTCGCCACCATCGCACGCAAACACAACATCAACATCATCTCCTACGCCGACGACACCCAACTGATACTCTCCCTCACCAAAGACCCTTTCGCCGCCAAAACCAACTTCCAGGACGGAATTAAAGATGTCGCAGAATGGAAGAAGCACAGCCGTCTGAAGCTCGACTCGGACAAGACGGAGGTCCTCATCCTCGGACAATCCCCATCGGCCTGGGACGACTCCTGGTGGCCCACGATGCTGGGCACCGCACCAACACCCACGGACCACGCACGCAACCTGGGAGTCATCCTGGACTCCTCCCTCACGATAACCAAGCAAGTCAACGCAGTCTCGTCCTCATGTTTCAACACCCTGCGCATGCTCCGAAAGATCTTCCAGTGGATCCCCACTGAAATCAGAAAGACGGTCACCCAGGCCCTCGTCACCAGCCGACTGGACTACGGGAACGCCCTATACGCAGGAACCACAGCCAAACTTCAGAAACGCCTTCAGCGCATACAGAACGCCTCTGCACGACTCATCCTCGACATCCCTCGTCACAGCCACATATCTGCCCACCTGAGAAACCTACACTGGCTCCCCGTCAGCAAGAGGATCACGTTCAGGCTGTTCACCCACACACACAAAGTGCTCCACAACATGGGCCCGAATACCTCAACAACCGCCTCTCGTTCTACACCCCCACCCGCCAGCTCTGGTCCACCAGCCTCGCCCTCGCCACCGTCCCACGGATTCGCAGGACCACCACCGGAGGAAGATCGTTCTCCTACCTGGCAGCCAAGACATGGAACTCCCTCCTCGCACACCTACGACTGACCCAGGACCATCTCACCTTCAGAAAACACCTCAAGACCTGGTTATTCGAGCAATAGCGGCACCCCCCCTCCCTACAGCGCCTTGACACCTTCACGCGCGCTCTACAAATGTATTGATTGATTGATTGATTGATTTGGAAAAGTGTGCCACTGTTTAGCTATCTGATTCGCTAACAGACGTCACTTTTATTTTGGTTTCCAGGACTATTGTTTTGTGCTAGTCCGACGCTGGCGACAGACACTTTCCATAACAAAACAAACATTGCAACCCTAGGTGGCTAGGGGTAGCATGTTATGTATGCAATGTGCATGTGACTCCGGAATCTGATAAAACCAGTGTAGCAGAAGGTGACGCACAGGATCAGCCTTTTGCATTCTGCAAAAGCAGAAAAATCTGTTCAGTTTTGCAGTATAAAATTACAACATAGGCTCGCTTTTAGAGTTCTATGGTTGTGTTTGTACAGCAGTTAACCAGGAGAAGCGCGCTGTCTGTCATATGAACGTGAAAAGAGAGGAGCGCTTAACACCTGAACCCCTCAAGCCTTTTTTGCCTAACGACTAACATCCACCATAACATTCTGCTGTTGATATTTTTGCAGTGTTCCCTAAACTGATCAGTTTGCTTGACACAGACATAAGCATTTACTTGCTGCTGCTGGTTAGAAGCTGTTCTCATCACTGCACTGCGACCTGTGGGCGTTCATTAAAATTCTATGTAGTTGATAAATACTCACTGAGCCCACAAGAATGAGCACTTCCCATTAATTGCGGCAGTCACAGATTTTGTTACCATTCGACTTAAAGAAAACCGAACACCAGCGGCTGAAATAAACAAGACAGCATATCATGCTCGGTAACTCGCAAAAAAAAACATGGTGTTGAATATACTTGACAAAAACAAAGGGGATGATGGACAGAGTGTTGAAAATTGCAAGCACTCACCCCCAGTCAACTGATCTGGATTTAATCCATCATCATTCTTTAGCTCACTCCGCCACCCCAGTTCAGACATGGCCATATGTAAATCGGTCTGACACTGTGCCTCATGTGAACAGTCCAGGCCGAACTGCCAAGTCATGTCTTCCCTGGACCGGAAACAAGCATCCTGGGACAGGTTTCGGGTTCATAACCCTCATACTGCCAGGCTATCTTGAATCCAGTGGCAACGTGAGCAAGGGCCCCATGTCTGGGCATACCCTGCCAACTTAGGGCGAACAAAACAAAACCAAAGGGGATGATGGACGGAGTGTTGAAAATTGCAAGCACTCACCCCCAGTCAACTGAGCTGGGTTTAGTCCATCATCATTCTTTAGCTCACTCCGCCACCCCAGTTCAGACATGGCCATATGCAAATCAGTCTGACACTGTGCATCGTGGGAACAGTCCAGGCCGAACTGCCAAGCCATATCTTCCCTGGACCGGAAACAAGCATCCTTGGACCGGTTTCGAGTTCATAACCCTCATCAGCCAGGCTATCTTGAATCCAGTGGCAAAGTGAACAAGGGACCCACGTCCGGGCATACCCTGCCAACTTAGTGCGAACAAAGCAAAACCAAAGGGAATGATGGACGGAGTGTTGAAAATTGCAAGCACTCACCCCCAGTCAACTGATCTAGGTTTAATCCATCATCATTCTTTAGCTCACTCCGCCACCCCAGTTCAGACTTGGCCATATGCAAATCAGTCTGACACGGTGCCTTATGGGAACAGTCCAGGCTGAACTGCCAAGCCATGTCTTCCCTGGACCAGAAACATGCATCCTGGGACCGGTTTCGGGTTCATAACCCTCATCAGCTAGCCTATCCTCAATCCAGTGGCAAAGTGAGCAAGGGACCCACGTCTGGGCATACTCTGCCAACTTAGGGCGAACAAAGCAAAACCACAGGGGATGGTGGACGGAGTGTTGAAAATTGCAAGCACTCGCACCCAGTCAACTGAATATACTTGAACATAGACACTAAAAATTGCACTGTAAGAACCTTTGTGCAATCATATATAATTATACCAGTTCGTACCAAGTGACATGAAAGGGACAAGCTTGGGACCAACTTTGATGCAATGACGTGCACTAAAAACTAATACCGTGAACCCTGGTCACTATAAAGCGCTCTGACTTCGTCTTTAGATTGACAAAATCAGAAATCGATAAACTGTAGAATAAAGTGTCAAATCTGGATGATTTAAACCTCAGAGGCTTCACTAATATATTTATATTAAAAACAACAACCAACAATCGAAGCACGACAGTTACACTGTAAACAACACAAGGTTATAGGGTACCCTTGTATCGCATGTATTGCCTGAGCAACAGGTGGCCTCTGCAAATTTAAAGGGGTTGTGAATGAACACAACGTGCCGCCCTGGTGAGATATAATCACCATGTGAAACCACCAGTAAGGATTTGCATGAAAATCCTGCTGTTCACTGAGGCAATACATCAGATCTTTCATTGCAGCGCTGTCAGACAGTCCGTGTTCTGGTCTGGACATCAGATTTTCCCTACCCTCCTCTATTCGAACATTTCAGATTCCTTTCTTTCAGGATACAATCCATCATTCAGCGCAGAGGGGGCTCAGTTACAGGGTGCCATGGGAGCTTCTTGAGGGAGCTCGAATTCAGCACGCGCCCGCGCTGAAAGAAAAAAAAAGCACACGAGTGGTGCGCGCGCGGGGCGGAAAAAGTGAAAAAAACAGCTGCACGTCTGGCGAGTGGTGTGCGATGTGCGCACATGATGACGAGAGAGGAAATCCATATGGCGCCTCTGCTCGTCATTGTGCGCGTAACTGCACGCCGGTGGCCAGCAAAAGCGTAGCGTCTGGTAGGACTTTTGAAAACCCATAGACTAAATGTCTTGCCGATAGCGCATGCGCTGACTCAACGAGACCTAAAAAACGATAGGCAAAAACGGATTTCTAGCTATTAGATAATGCTGCAGCATGCCATTAATGGAACCAAGGGTACTGTCTCATGGACTTAATGTATTACTTAGTTTTCTACACAAAGTTAATTAGATTTTACTATAAGCTATACAAATGAGTTCTGAAGCATGTGTATGTAGTCCAGAAGACTACTACTTCAACGCATCAGTTTGGAAGCTGTCTTTCTACCCCCAATTGTGTTGTGTTTTTTTTTTTGATTGACATTTATTTCGAATTAGTATCAGGGCCCTACTGAAGTGCTATGGTGTCAAATATTCTAGATTTCACTGGACATGGAAGTCAGGCTTGTAGAATTATTAATATATTTTGTAAGTTTACGTACCCAGAAAAAAGTTCTTATTTTAAGATGGGGACTAAAATGAAGAACTACCGAAAAGGCTTTCACAGTTTTTTCGAGTGAGCTCACATCGGGCCTGGGACTTTAACTCAAATCGCCTTCGAACATTTAGCTGTATTATTGAAATATGGTTTGCAGCGTTATAGGATGTGAAATACTACATGCAGAACTGTAAATGCCTGAATTTGCGGTTGGTCTAGATAACGGCGATTATCCCAGAGCTTACGTGCTAGAAATGGGTGTTAGTGCATGACGTTGCTATTTATGTTTTGATATTGTCAATGTACACAAAAAGCATTGAACACATTGTTTTAAAATTAATTTTTATCGAAATGCAAGGTACAACCTAAAGAATTCTTTGAGTGAAAGAATGGTTTATGTTCTTCTTGTATTTCGTCCGATTCTAGCTCAAGTTTTATAAACAGTGTTAATGTGTATCTCACTGCAATGTTAGGTAATTGCAGCGAGAGGGCAGCCTTATCCCACATTTAGTGCACGCTTCTCTAAAGTATAGACAGACCTTATTGTGATCAACAGAAAAAGACCTCTAGGAGGAACTAACAGAGAAAGGAACTTTGGCTTAGTTAATATGTTTATTTGCCTTCCTGCTAGATATTTTCGGGCAGAAGTTGTGTGTTTCGGTTGAAAAAAATGTATGTATTACAGATTATGCTCAGTCCAACAGGACTTACTTGGTTATAGTGACATGCCAATAATCAAGTCTGTGGGCATGATTGGTTTATTACGAAAATAAAGTTATACCAAATGCCACAGTGCTGGCCTGTTCATTAGAAAAATTTATGATAAAGGCAGTAGGCCTGACTTCTTTATTACCATGTTCAGTGCCCTCCTCCCTTCTGGTCTAGGTTTGCTCTATAGAAACCCCACGCACATGCATGCATACATACATACATACATTTATTATATATATTAAAGCCAATAGACCTTTATGGGTGGATAACTTATACACTGTGTTAAGGGTTGCAGACCAAGTATTATCTAACATAGATTCCCACAACTTACCAGTGGACAAGGCCTTGATTACTCCGGCTAACAAAACCTATTTTTTTTCATTAAATTGTATTTTTTTTGTCATGATGTTATGTGATTACAAGAAAAAGAGCTATACATACTAGTACTAAGAGCGGGGCTGTGGTTCCGTCCACGTTCTCCTTCTCTACACGCCTTGATTGAATAATAGTTGTGATAGTCTACCTAAGAAGTTATTGCTCCTAATTGATAAGTACATGTTAATGTAGACCTCTGATCACATACAGCTTTGCGTGGCGTATGCCGTTGAATAGTAGAGTAGTTAGGAATTCTGACTAGGGTGACCCACTGGCATGGGTGCAAATTCAGGACGGTGAGTGTAAAAATTCAGGGCAAAGGGTCAAAATTCAGGACAAAAATTCGGACAGGAAATCAAAACTCAGGACAAAAGGTACGTTTTACAGACACATCAGAGAAGGTCGCACTATAGTATATAAGTAATCCTATCTATATCCAAACATATTCATCTATTTGCAAACCTATCCATCATGTATCCTTCCATCCATCCATCCCCTCCATCCACACTTTCACTCATCCATCCATCCACCCTTTCACCATATCCATCCATACACTCATCCATCCACTCTTCACCCATCGATACACTCATCCATCCAGCCATTTACCTTTTCACCCATCCAGCCATCCTTTCACTTACTCATCCCTCCACTCATTTACCTTTTCAGTCATCCATTCATCCTCCCTTTCTCTCTCCATTGGCCCTTTCACTTTACCCATCCTTCTTTCCATCCATTCATCCACCCATCCTTCTACTCATACACTCATGAATCCATCCATTGACTCTATCACTCGTCCATCCTTTCACTCATCCATCCACCCATTCACTCGCCCATCATTCACCATTCTACTCATCCATCCATCCTTTCGCTCATCCATCCATTCACCCTTTCATTCATCCATTCACCCTTTTACTAATCCATCGAGCCATCACCCATCCCTTCACTCACTCACTCGCCCACCTTTCATATTAATTATGAGCTGATCCTTTGTCTGCAGAGTTGCATACAGAAGAGGCCCATCAAGAATTTCACCCTTGCCTTTAGTTCCTAAAGCAAGGGGTGGGGTGGGGCTAGGTTTCACTATGCCCCTGCACATAGACAGTCTGAAAAAGTGGAAGTCATGAGTCATGTATGATGCACAGTGCCATGCCATGAGGTGACTGTGACATTGTGTTGTTTCCAGGGCTTTGAGCTGGATGAAACAAAGGGGTGGGGGGTCTCTCAAAATGGGGTGTTTGATGTAATTAAGGGTGTGGCTTAAAACACCTAAGTTAAAAATCTGTGCTTAGCATAGTGTGCAGCAGGATTTTGCCACTTCTGTCATTGCATCCAGATATATAACACAACAAGTAACGTTACACCTACAACAAGCCAGAACTATTGGCATTGCCAATTGTTGTTATTTTCATAAAATAAAAATGCAGCAACCATGGCTTCGTTGGATATAATATTGAAAATGCAGTTTTCTAAAAAGATGAGACTGAAAGAATCCTTGCCCCTTCTTTAGGTTTTGCCTGGCGAAAGCTGCGCTCTGCGCAGCTTTTTCGCGCAGGCGAAAACCTAATGAGTATAATAGGGGAGACAGGAACGGCCCCCGTCTTTCATTGGCTAGCTCCATAAATGGAGGCTAGCCATTGGAAGACGGGCCTGTCCGTCAATGCCGGACCAGATTCGGGGGCGTTCCCGAGAATTTTTGGCTTTTGGCTACGTCACGCTACGTCAGCCGAAATCCAATTCTCGGGAACGCCCCCGAATCCCATTGCGCTTTATTTGTGCCTGCATAGCGCTGGACGCGCTTATATTTCTCCCCCGAGCGCTTCATAGCGCTTTTCTGCCCTAGCGAGTGCCCACCTCGCTTATTTATTATTTAATTGTCCCCTGGCAGGCGCCCAGGGACCTTGCCGCTATTGTTTCTTTCACCTCGAGGGAGCCCACCCCTCGGTGAATTCACTCCCCGCCTGCAGTAGCTGAGGCGGGCCGCCGCGCTGCCCGCGGCGACCCGGAAGTGACTAGCCGGCCGGCCAATCCTAGCGTGGCCAGCCGGAAGTGCCCGCCCCCCGCAGCCCGGGGGAAGAAGGAAGACGGCAGCCCAGGAGAAGAAGTATGGCGGCCCACGCGGGGCTCCCGTGGCCTGGAGGGAGCCCCGGGAGAAGCGGAGGACGTTGCCGGTCTCCCATGCTGAAGAGGGAGACCGGAGAAGTGCCCAAGAGATTGCCGCCGTCGCAAGGAGCCCCCGCCAGGACGGCGGCCCAGGAGAAGAAGTATGGCGGCACACGCGGGGCTCCAGTGGCCTGGAGGGAGCCCCGGGAGAAGCGGAGGACGTTGCCGGTCTCCCATGCCGAAGAGGGAGACCGGAGAAGTGCCTAAGAGATTGCCGCCATCGCAAGAAGCCCCCGCCAGAGTGCCCGGTAAGTTAAATGGGCTACCGAGCGCAGCAGCACCACCACCAGAGGCTTGGGGCTCGGAGCCGCACCATGGTGGACCTGGGTGGCTGCCCCAGGAGACACCTCTGCGAGCCCCTGCCGCCCCCCGCCCTGCTCTGCTGGGCCCTGCTGCTGCTCTGCTTGGGGCTCGGAGCCGCACCATGGTGGACCTGGGCGGCTGCCCCAGGAGACACCTCTGCGAGCCCCTGCCGCCCCCCGCCCTGCTCTGCTGGGCCCTGGTGCTGCTCTGCGCCCCGGAGAGCTCCGCGCTGGCAGACTTCTCAGGTAAGACCCTCTCTGCTTCCCAGCCTGTCCTCTCCCAGCCTGTCGTCACCCAGCCTGCCCTCTCCCAGCCTGCCCTCTCCCAGCCTGCCCTCTCCCAGCCTGTCCTCTCGCAGCCTGTCCTCTCGCAGCCTGTCCTCTCGCAGCCTGTCCTCTCGCAGCCTGTCCTCTCGCAGCCTGTCCACTCCCAGCCTGTCCTCTCGCAGCCTGTCCTCTCGCAGCCTGTCCTCTCGCAGCCTGTCCTCTCGCAGCCTGTCCTCTCGCAGCCTGTCCTCTCCCAGCCTGCCCACTCCCAGCCTGCCCTCTCCCAGCCTGTCCTCTCACAGCCTGTCCTCTCCCAGCCTGTCCTCTCACAGCCTGTCCTCTCGCAGCCTGCCCACTCCCAGCCTGCCCTCTCCCAGCCTGCCCTCTCCCAGCCTGCCCTCTCCCAGCCTGCCCTCTCCCAGCCTGCCCTCTCGCAGCCTGCCCACTCCCAGCCTGCCCTCTCCCAGCCTGCCCTCTCCCAGCCTGCCCTCTCCCAGCCTGTCCTTTCGCAGCCTGCCCACTCCCGGCCTGCCCACTCCCAGCCTGCCCTCTCCCAGCCTGTCCCCTCCCTGCCCTTTCCCAGCCTGTCCTCTTCCAGCCTGTCCACTTCCAGCCTGCCCTCTCCCAGCCTGTCCCCTCCATGACCTTCCCCAGCCTGTCCTCTCCCAGCTTGTCCACTTCCAGCCTGCCCTCTCCCAACCTGCCCTCTCCCAGCCTGTCCCCTCCCTGCCCTCTCCCAGCCTGCCATCTCCCAGCCTGTCCCCTCCCTGCCCTCTCCCAGCCTGTCCTCTCCCTGCCTGTTGTCGTGTCCCGGTGGCAGCAGGCAAGAGCGTGCACTGCGTCCCCGAAGTAACAGCCCTAAAGCAAGCAAGAAGTACGCCCCCCTCCCACCAATCCCTGTTAGGTAGTGGAAACTGTCCAAACTGGGGTGCAGACAGCCCCTCTCACCTTTCGGCCTGGTACCACTGCACCAGCCGCACTACTTCCCTACTGACCGTTCTCCACTTCAGCCCCGTCTAAATTACAATTCCTGCTTGTGACCCTTTTGCCTGCTTGTGCTTGTTTTCGTGACCCTGTTGCCTGCTTGTGCCTCCGTGTGCCCCTGTTGCCTGCTTGTGCCTCCGTGTGCCCCTGTTGCCTGCTTGTGCCTCCGTGTGCCCCTGTTGCCTGCTTGTGCCTCCGTGTGCCCCTGTTGCCTGCTTGTGCCTCCGTTTTCGTGCCCCTGTCGCCTGCTTGTGCCTCAGTTTTCGTGCCCCTGTTGCCTGCTTGTGCCTCAGTTTTCGTGCCCCTGTTGCCTGCTTGTGCCTCCGTGTGCCCCTGTTGCCTGCTTGTGCCTCCGTGTGCCCCTGTTGCCTGCTTGTGCCTCCGTGTGCCCCTGTTGCCTGCTTGTGCCTCCGGGTGCCCCTGTTGCCTGCTTGTACCTCCGTGTGCCCCTGTTGCCTGCTTGTGCCTCCGTGTGCCCCTGTTGCCTGCTTGTGCCTCCGTGTGCCCCTGTTGCCTGCTTGTGCCTCCGTTTTCGTGCCCCTGTTGCCTGCTTGTGCCTCCGTGTGCCCCTGTTGCCTGCTTGTGCCTCCGTGTGCCCCTGTTGCCTGCTTGTGCCTCCGTTTGCCCCTGTTGCCTGCTTGTGCCCCCGTGTGCCCCTGTTGCCTGCTTGTGCTGTGTGTGTGTGTGTGTGTGGAAGGCTCTGTGTGGGTGTGTGGAGGGCTCTGTGTGGCTGTGTGTGTGGGGAGCTTTGTGTGGCTGTGTGTGTGGGGGGCTTTGTGTGGCTGTGTGTGTGGGGGGCTCTGTGTGGCTGTGTGTGTGGGGGGCTCTGTGTGGGTGTGTGTGTGGGGGGGCTCTGTGTGTGTTTGTGTGTGTCATTTGCGAGAGATAAAGCTAGTGGCATTGTAAATGACAATGCCATTTATTTATGTTAAAAAAAAACATTAATAAAAATAATGTCAAGAGCAATGCCAATAGCTCTAACTTTAACAAAGGCAAAACCATTGCATTGTAAATGCTTGTTTTAGGTTTTGCCTGGCGAAAGCTGCGCTCTGCGCAGCTTTTTCGCGCAGGCGAAAACCTAATGAGTATAGTAGGGGAGACAGGAACGGCCCCCGTCTTCCATTGGCTAGCTCCATAAATGGAGGCTAGCCATTGGAAGACGGGCCTGTCCGTCAATGCCGGACCAGATTCGGGGGCGTTCCCGAGAATTTTTGGCTTTGGCTACGTCGCGCTACGTCAGCCAAAAACCAGGAACGCCCCCGAATCTGGTCCGGCATTGAAGGCACCCGCCTTCCTGCTCGGGCCGCGCTTTGAACGGGTGCGCAACGTTTTGCTGTGTCCCTGAGGCTAGTACGACTCCTAGTGTGTTGGACACTGTGTGCATCGTAGTCCTTATTGGTAAGAAGCTGAAGCGAGTGCACTAAGAACTGTATGTTGGGATGAGGAGAACTGGGCGCTTCGTATTCTGCATCCGAGCGCCTGGGACACAGCCACACCCCTCCTGCATCTAAAGCCAGCCGTACGCGTCACCAGGTACGCCTCGCCCCCTTTGCTCTGGCCAGCGAGACTGTGCGCACCTTACCCGCCAGTAAGAGGCATACGCTGCAACCGCGCGCTGAGAACAGTGCGCTTCTGGTACGGTTGCTGGTACGCCGCACACCTGCCTTCCACAGTGTTCGCGTCGTACGCCGGCTCATACGAGAAGCGTGAGCTTTAGTAGGGCACCTCCGTTGAAGCCGTACGGGACGTACGAGAGCGCTGCGAAGCGCACCAAGACCAGAGAACTGCACAATGGAACGAAACCTTGCCTTTTTTAAGACCTACAAGTACCTGTTAAGACCTGAACAACGGGATCAGGGAGATTAGCTGGTGTGAATGCTTTGTCCGGGCCCATTGTCCTAGAGTTTCACAAAATGTGCACCGTGCATGTATTGCATTTAAGCGCGTGGCTAATGCATTTTTTTCACTTGGTCTCGGGTTCTCATGGGGATACGCATGAGCCTGAGGGTTCAAACCTGTCAGCTGGCTTGATTTACTCTTCTTGCAGGTCCTTTTTAAACAACTAATTCATCACTCTACATTTTAGAAGCACGATTTTCCAATTCTAGCTCAGTATTGTGGACACCATTGTTTTAGCCCAAAATGGATGCAGTTTTGCTCAAGGAACGGTTTAATTCCCCCGCCCTTCTTCAAAACCCCCCTCCCGTTGCTATGATGAGGATTATTTTGCTAGAGCATTCTGGGACTGCAGATGTAGAATGCGGCAAAAATGTTGGTATGCACCTGGAAAAATTATTTCCCGGTCTCCTGCCTAAAATAAGATATAGTATTGTAGCAAATCAGTTAAACACCTTAAAATATAACAAAAACAAAAGCCTTCTTGAATATAATGATCCTCTTTTTGGTCATTTTGTAAATAATGGGCATTTTAAAATAGCCTCGTATCCCAAGCAGGCATCACCATGAAATCGATGATTTTTGATCTTCTGGTTAGCAAGGGATTGGCTGTATATATGCATCTATCCATCCACCCATCCATGCATCTATCCATACACCCATCCATGCATGCACCCATCCATGCATCCACCAACTCATCCATGCAAGCATTACAACAAGAGCCCGCAGCTCTCCTTCGTCTCTCCTCGCCCCCCTTCCCTGAGCCCGCAGCTCTCCTTCATCTCTCCTCGCCCCCCCTTCCCTGAGCCCGCAGCTCTCCTTCGTCTCTCCTCGCCCCCCCTTCCCTGAGCCCGCAGCTCTCCTTCGTCTCTCCTCGCCCCCCCTTCCCTGTGCCCTGCCCTGCAATTGTAAATGACAATGCCATTTATTTATGTTAAAAAAAACCTAAATAAAAATAATGTCAAGAGCAATGCCAATAGCTCTAACTTTAACAAAGGCAAAACCATTGCATTGTAAATGCTTGTTAACTTGTTTCACCAGCTTCTTTGAATGAGCTGGATTCTCACATAGCAGCATTGGCGTTTTTGCACATTCTTTCCATCTGACAAAATGCGCTGCCCTAGACCGTGGCAGGAGGAGGCCACCGCATGCAGTAACACTCCAAACTGGCCCATTGTCATTCTGTATGTGGCAATCAGCCGCAGACAGAATGTCAGTGGGCGGAGTGAAGCTGCTCTTGTGCTCCCAGGAAGAGTGTGAAGCGGCTCCATTAGGGAGCTGAGGCTTCAAGCAGGGAACAGTGCTGTTCCCTGCAATGCCCAAAATTATGGGCAAAAGGCGTCCGTAAAAGGGATCCTCACGGACAACGGTCGTGAGGTCCAAATTACGGATGGACCATGAAATTTACGGACGGTTGGTCACCCTAATTCTGACGGATAATATAGGAACGGTTTTTATGTGAAATTGCGTGCCCGACAATAAAAAATGTGGTTTTACATTGTGAACTCGGTGACAAATGCAATAGGTGGGGATTTTTACAGTGTGAACTCCTTGGCAAACTCCATGGGTATGATCTTTAAAGTGTTAACCCTCCAACAAATGCATAAGGATGGGGCTTTACATTGTGAACTCTGATAAAGGCAATGAGAGTTTTTTTTTTTCACAGTATATTCCATGACAAACAACATATTAAGAGCCTTTCGTTTTTGAAGAACTTGACTAATACAGTAGGAAAGGGTTCTTTCTACTCTGTCAGCTCTGACATATGCAGTAACAAGTGGTTTAGTAGATTTATCGCTTTTAGTTTCAGCCATAATACATACTCAGTGTTTTTGAAGCAAATGTCAAAGTATAGTTTGGGTCTACCGTGAGAGGTTGTGGGTGTCTTTAGGCTTTGGTGACATGGTCATGTATATGTCATGTTCAAGCCAATAGACTTGCTTGCTTTATTGATTTTTAAATATGACAAATGCAGTAGTCGATCACTTTACAATGTAAACGGATTGAAAAACTGTGTAGGCTTAATCTTTTTGATTGTAAAGTTCTTAATCTTTTTCACATAGGCCCATAACTGCAGACCTGTGAGCAGATTCATGGACCTGAAATTGGATCTGCAAATCCTGCAAGAAAAAAGAGGCGCATTTGCTTTTTGGTACTCTTTCTGTCGCCCTTGGACAGTGCCCAGAAACCTTCCCCTTGTGGTAAGTTCTTGCACATCCAGTGCTTATATGTCATCTCTGTCAATTTTGTTGGTGCCCTACATCCTGTAAAGCCACAGCAACAGGTGTTTGTTGTTGCTAGCCAATCAGATTGCCTGTGCAGGAATCGAAGAGTAGACATTTGGCCATTTAAACTGGCAAGCTTGAAACTCTTTTAGGTTTAACTTGGTTTTTATTGACATTCTGCAGTAATAACACAACAATTACAACGGTTTTGTAGCCATACATCAGCGTATCTGCCCCCCTGGGCTCAAGTACCTCGGAATTAATGTTTGAAGTGTCAATGACTTTGGAGTCCTGTCCAAGTACCTCGGAAAATGAGGGCCAGGCAGTGTCCACGATTACTAATAGTGTGGACTGTCATAGAAAAGCACCTATGCCATGATAATAACAACCAGACATAACAAACCAAACATGAACACTGAACTCTCCCCCCTCCCTTCCCTCCCCCCCAACTGGTGTGCTGAAGACTGAACTGGAGGAAACCTTCCTTTCGGCACAGGGCTAGGGTGAGAATAAAGAGTAGGTGGTGTGTTCGACTCGGTGAGGCGGTGGAGGCAGAGGTACTTCGGGCATGTGATCTCATTAATTTCAGTGGCCAACAGAGACACTATAGGTTGCCATACATCATTAAAAATAGACATGGAATTAGTGAGAGAGGCCTGGATCCGTTCCATCCCCAGAATGTACCAGACCCTGTGTAGCCACCCCAGGTATGTTGGTTTGATCGGTGTGCCCCAGTGCGATAAGACGTTTTGAAGGGCTGCCCCCATGACCAGGCCCATCTGAGTTCCCCTCCTAGATCGCAAGGGATAAATGAAGAGGTTGGGCAAGCTAAGTATTATAAATCTGGGAATGTCGGGATTTGTTTTTCGAACCTTCTGTCTACTTCATCTAAAATCGCTTGCGATTAGCCTTCTATTTCTTCACAATCCCATGGCAGATGCGTCAGCGTACCTAATTCTCCACAGCCTCTCCAGCATGTGGGACTACGGTCTGGGTTTCCTTTGTTCAGATGAATTTTGGTACGTTACCAATATGTGGCCACCTTGATTGCCGTCTCTCTGCTAGCCGTTTTCCTTGCCATGTGATTAGCTCTATAATAGATATCTTTCCACTCTTTTGGGGCATGGTTTCTACCTAGCTCCGTCGCACAGCGTTTCTGACTGGCCGCTGGGGTCTCGGGAGGTCGTGGGCGTAGCATATCATACATTTCCAAAATAATTTTCTTATCAGACGTTTTGGTCACTAACCACTTCTAATATCTGGTCGGTTTCCTGACAACCTTTGGTCTCACCTCAGGGTGAAGGAGCCAATGCTGAATTGTAAGTAATGGAACCTTTCTGCATTGGGAAGGCCAAAGGCTGCTTTAAGGTCCGGGAAGGAAATGATCCCTTCCAGGTCAAAGAAATGACCTGCCGCCTTGCACGCCATTACACTCCACACCACGAACGCTCAACCGTCCAGGCCCCGTGTAAAATCCCGGTTCTCTAACAGTGGAGCCATGGGCAAGGGAAAAGACGTCAGTCCTTTCCTGAGGGCGACTCCATCCCATACCCGAAGTTGAGTAGACGTAATGGGGGAACCCCATAGGTTTGGAGGTCGATCTGCCCTCTTGAGGAAAATAACTTTCCAGAGGGAGAGTTTTGCTTAAGCTCTGTCTTGAAACAGCCACCTCTTTTCTGATTGTGGCTGATGCCATTTCACGAAGAATCGAAGCTGTGACGCCCCGAAGTACTCCCATAAGCTCGGCAACCCCAGACCCCCTCCATGTTATGTTATGTTAGTTTATTTTTCTAATGCGCACAGCTTCCCAACAAGGGTTTCCCAGCGCAGGCCATAAAAGAGACTCAGGAAATCTGAATTAGAAATGTTGATTGAAAAGCCAAGTTTTTATTTGCTTGCGGAAATTGTGGTACAGCTTTTCTTTCCGCATGACATCAGGTAAGGAATTCCACTAAGTTTGACCAAGAAGAGAGAAGGAGCGGCCTCCCATTCTCGTCAATTTGATCCTGGGAATTTCAAATAGCTCTTCTCAAGAGGAGCGAAGCAGGCGAGAAGGATGGTAGGGACGTACCAGATCTTGTAAGTGTTTAGCAGCAGAGCCGATCTTGATTCTGAACATATAGCATAGGGCTTTAAATGTTATGCGATGTTCCACCCTAAGCCAATGTAATTCTCTCCGGGCATTTACCGTGTTGGACATTCTGGCTTCAGAATTCTGCACCACCTGGAGCTTACGCAATACATCCCTGTTAGACCCAAAAAAAAGGACGTTGCCATAGTCCAGGCGAGATGTTACAAGTGCCTGGACTACCGTCCTTTGAGTATCGACAGGGAGCACCCAAATGATTTTTTTAACCATTTTAAGATGGTAAAACAGGTGGCCGCAATTTGTAGTGCCTGTTGTTTCATTGACAATTTATTGTCAATAATAAAGCCTAGATTGCGAACCTGAGAGGAAGGCGTAGGTAAAGGCCCCATTTCAGCTGGCCAATGTTGAGGGCCCCAATGCTCAGAATTTTTTCCAAAAATAAGCACTTCCGTCTTTTTCCCATTGGGCTTGAGTAAATTAAGTTGCATCCACGATGCAATATTGCGCAAGCCCAATTGCAGGGTAGAAGGACCCTGTTTCTTTTCAGCCAATAAGGAAAAGATGATTTGAGTATCATCGGTGTATAAAAACAGCGCCAACCCTGCTGCTTCAGCAGTCACTGCCAGGGGTTGCACATAGATGTTAAAAAAGAGTGGACTCAAAGTTGAGCCCTGTGGCACCCCATACAGGGATGTGTAGGACTTTGAGGTGGCCCTAGTGGAAAAGACCTGGAATGTTCGCTCCGATAAAAAGGAGGACAGCCAGGCAAGCGCCGATCCAGATATGCCCAATGCCTGTAAGGACTTTATTAATATGGTGTGGGAAACCGTATTAAAAGCGGCACTTAGATCTAAAAGTATAAGGGCCACTGTATCACCTGTATCCAGACGCTGGCGTAGCATCTCAGTGACACCCAGCAATGTGGTCTCCGTTGAGAACCCTGCTCTGAAACCTGATTGTGAGATGTGCAGAAAGTGAGAGGATTCCACAAACGTAGATAGCTGGTCATTCACATGTTTTTCCAAAACTTTGGAAAAAGTCGGGAGCAGGGAAATCGGCCTAAAATTAGACGGCATAGCAGGGTCCGCGTTTGGCTTTTTCAGAAACGGCAAGACCATTGCATGTTTTCAGATGGCTGGCATCTCTGCCTCACTAAGAGAGGCATTTAATAGCTCCATAACCACTCTTAAGGCCGGCTGTTCCATTTGTAAAAGCGCTGCAGCTGGAAGCAGGTCGCGTGGAGAACCTGATTTAATGCTCGCTAGAATTTTTGTAAAAGAGACAATGTCCAAAAGAGCCCACTGCTCTAATTTTAGCAGAGAGCCCTCTGCCATGATGGGTACCTGAACAATGCCAGGCAGAGCCAGACTCGTCACACAAATTCCTCCTAATGTCCGATGGATTTGTTCAACTTTATTTATAAAGAAGTTAGCAAGAGTGTTACATTGTGGTTCGTCAAGAACAGGCGGACTGGGTTGCGTCCCTGAACCTGCTAACTTCTTAACCATGGAGATTATAGTACGAGGACAATTCTTCGCCCCCAAAATAGTGGAGGAGACATAATCAGCTCGTGCCTTTTTGCATAAAGCATGATATTTTTTCAATGTGACTTTGTAGATATTTTTGGACTCTGGGGAGTAATTCCTTCTCCAACTTCTTTCCATGACTTTACACTTGCTTTTTTCAGCTTTTAGCTGCTCTGTGAACCAGGGGGCCGATGGTTATTAAATTTCTTCACCGTGGGTGGAAGGCAAGCATTAGAAGCGGAGGCAATCCAGTTATAAATACTGTTCAAGGAAGCCAGTGATATGGAGTTCAAAGCAGGGGCATTGTTTAGCAATAAATGGTTGAATATTGCTATATCGTTTTCCCCAATTTCTGGTCCGACCTGATATATCAGGAGACAATGGGGACAGTTTCAATAAACTTCTGTATTGGAACTAACTGCATAATGGTCGGACCAACATAAAGGCAGTGCAGGAGGACAGTTAATATCAGACAACTTATTGAAAATAGGGTCCAAAAAGTGACCAGCTATATGAGTGGGGCCTACATTGCAGAGAGGTAGGTTCAGTGCAGATAGATCAGCAATAAGCGCCTTACTTGCTAGACAATCCATACTTTCCAAATGAAGGTTTAAATCTCCTAAAACTGTAAAATTAGCCAATTTAAGTAGCCAAGGAGCCAACAAATCTGAAAGTAGGGGCACCCAAGAACCAGCCGGTCCTGTGGGTCGATAGACCAAAACCCCAGATAGAGTAAGCTGGGGGTAGAGCATGAGTTTAAAAAGGGCAGCTTCGCAATCCACCAGTGGGAAGTCTTCCAGTTTACATGAATAGCTTTTTTTTTTTAAATAATCGCAATCCCTCCACCTTTCCTGAGAATTCTATCTCTCCTTATTATAGTCAATTATCGGGGAGGGCGCATGCCACGTCCGGACCTGAACTATCATTCAACCAGGTTTCCGTCAAAAAAATAGCGTCAGGTCCTTCACTATTCAACAAATTAAAAATGTCCTCCTTATGTTTTGGAAGGGAGCGACAATTGATATCCAAAAATTATACATTTTATTTTTACTTGGGTACTTTTGTATCACTTCCTGCTCATTTAAATCAATTAATCATGTTTAAACTAGGGTTATTATAACCATAGCTACAACCACTGCATAAAGGATTTGCCTTAAAAGGACATAGTAAACTACAGCTAGTGCCCCACCTACCTCGCAAGCTAAGCAGCTGACTTGATGAATATTGTGTAGTAGGTTTGAGGAAGGAAAGTTTTTGGGCATTAGTCCTGGTCCCGGTTGGTCTCGGACGGTCGCAGACGGTCTTGCCTTTGTCGCGCCTTCATCGTGACATTGGCGCGACCGCTGCGCATGACCGCTGCGCGTCAAGACCATGGCTCTTAAATAACAGCAGTGGTCGGTCGGCGTGCAATGACTGAAACGCTGACCTCCATCAGCGTGCGGCAATTAAAGGTGGCCGCCAGGGACAAAGCGTGTCCCGAAAAAGATGTACTAGTTCCCGTAATTCAGCCCCCAAATGTAATGCCGCTCAATGGTGGCAGAAGTTAGCCCCCACAGATTAAAAAAATATTTTTAAAAACAATTTCCTCAAGTTTGTGCAAAAGTGCAATACTAATTAGTGCAAAGTACAATTATTGGCAGCCGAACTTCACATTCCCCCCAGCAAGATCGAATTCCCAATTCCACTTAATTTACAATTCAGAGTTAAAACGAAGCCTCAGTAAAGCATCAGGACGGAGGTGGCTTAGTTACTTGCTTATCCGCGGCCGAGCTCCCACCCAAATAAAATGGTGTATTCCCTGTTGTATCTTATCGAGAATGCCTGGAGTGGGCCACGCCGGGAGTGTTTGGAACAAGTATAGCACCTTGGGGAGGATCGACATTTTGATCGCCACCACCCAACCCAGTAATTACAGTGGGTGATGTTTCCACTGTTGCAACTCCTTGATGACCTGACTTTGTAGTCTGGAGTAGTTCAGCTTAACCGTTTGTGCCATGGAGGGGGCCAGCTCAATGCCCAGCTACTTAATCTTTTTCACATAGGCCCATAACTGCAGACCTGTGAGCAGATTCGTGGAGCTGAAATTGGATCTGTAAATCCTGCAAGAAAAAAGAGGCGTATTTGCTTTTTGGTACTCTTTCTGTCGCCCTTGGACAGCGCCCAGAAACCTTCCCGTGCTTATATGTCATCTCTGTCAATTTTGTTGGTGTGTATGCTTTGGTGCCCTACGTCCTGTAAAGCCACAGCAATAGGTGTTTGTTGTTTCTAGCCAATCAGATTACCTGTCCAGGAATTAAAGAGTAGACATTTGGCCATTTAAACTGGCAAGCTTGAAACTCTTTTAGGTTTAGCTTGGTTTTTATTGGCATTCTGCAGTAATAACACAACAATTACAACGGTTTTGTACCCATACATCAGCATATCTGCCCCCCTGGGCTCAAGTACCTCGGAATTAACGTTTGAAGTGTTAATGACTTTGGAGTCCTGTCCAAGTACCTCGGAAAATGAGGGCCAGGCAGTGTCCACGATTACTAATAGTGTGGTCTGTCATAGAAAAGTAGCTATGCCATGATAATAACAACCAGACATAACAAACCAAACATGAACACTGAACCCTCCCCCCTCCCCCCAACTGGTGTGCTGAAGACTGGATTGGAGGAAACCTTCCTTTTGGCACAGAGCTAGGGTGAGAATCAAGAACCTGTAGGTGGTGTGTTCGACTCGGTGAGCCGGAGCGGGCAGAGATACTTCGGGCATGTGATCTCATTCATTTCAGTGGCTAACAGAGACACTATAGGTTGCCGGACATGATTAAAAATGGACATGGAGTTAGTGAGAGAGGCCTGGATCCATTCCATCCACAGAATTTACCAGACCCTGTGTAGCCACCCCAGGTATGTTGGTTTTATCGGTGTGCCCCAGTGCGATAAGACGTTTTGAAGGGCTGCCCCCATGACCAGGCCCATCTGAGTTTCCCTCCTAGATCGCAAGGGATAAGTGAGGAAGTTGGGCAAGCTAAGTATTATATAAGCTGGGAATCTCGGGATTTGGGTTTCGAACCTTCTGTCTACTTCATCTAAAATCCCGTCCCCCAGCAAACCCCCCCCCCCCCAGCTACATCTCACATGAATATTGCAGTTCCTCCAAGGATCATGAGGCATCCTGAGACGCTGTGTCCTTCCGGACAGTGACCAGGGCCGCTCGCCTCTCTTGTGCTATGGTGTCGGGGTTGGGGTCGGGCCCTATGCAACTTGCCGTCATGCGTCTCTTCCCAACTTTTTGCCATAGCGATCTAGCAGAGTGATGTGCCGGGCTAGCTGGCTCCTCCTGTCTGGGAGGGGAGAGACCCACCAGTTTACAGGCATCAGTGAGGGACCTGATTTGCAGGAGCCTGCTGTCCCATTTAAAAATCAGACGGAACGGATGGCCCCATGAGTAAGCGATCGCTTTGTCACTGAGGAGGGTAGTGACATCCTTAAAGTTCTTTCTCTTTTGTAGAGTGCTCGGGGCCCGATCCTGGTAGAGGGTGATGGAGTGGTACATATATTTGAAGGGTTGCTTCATTCTAGCTGCACGAAGGATCCGCTCTTTAAGGGGGTAGTCCAAAAGAAAAGCCAGAATATCTTGAGGAGGCGCTGGTGCCCTCTGTTTCAACCCTACTCGGTGAGCTCGATCTATTCGAATCTCCATGGAGGACTCTGCTCCCAAGATGACTCGGAAGAGCTCTTGTAGATAATGAACCATGTCCGTACCTTCCACCTCTGATGGCACCCTCCTCAACCTTATGTTGTTTCGCCTAGAGCAATGTTCGAGGTCCTCCGTGTGGGTTTGGAGGTCCAAGTTCTGCTCGTTGTTATTTCCTCGTCCTGATTTTGTTCTTATCTTCCACGGAGGCCAGTCTTTTGCCTATAGCATCCACATCCCACCGGATTTCCTTCATTTCGCTAGCTACCTCGCTTTTAAGGGTGTGACAGTCCTCTCGTAGGGTGTTGAAAAGAGACTCCAAAAAGGAGGGTGTGATTGGAATCTCATCATTCCCTGGGTCTGGTTGGTAAGGCTTCGCGAAGGGGGACCCTTCCCCTTTGCCCCCGTCGCTGTTGGCTGGGTTAACATGTCCTTGAGGGTCCTGTCCTTCTTACCTCTCAGAGAAGACATCTGAGCTGCGTGGGGTCGAGTGCTTGGGCGTTGAAGTTGCAACTCGAATGAGTTTGCCGCTACGTGTGGCCATATCTGTGTCCTAAGTGCTGTGTCCGTGGATCCGGCCGTCAACTGGTCACCCCGGCCTCGCTCCGGCTCCGGCCCATGCCCCTTGGCCACCTGAGTCGCCACTTCCTTGTATGCCTGTGATGTGTCTATTTCATGTAGGCGATGTTGCGCGCGGAACCTTGGGCCAAGCCCTCTCACAAGCCCCCTGGTCCGATGTTGTCAGCTGAAGTGTCTGGCCAAACGGCCACTCGAATCTCAAGGACTCCCAGATAGCTGGCGCTACCCTCTCCGTGTTGACCCCCTCCTGTGGTTGTGGTTAGCTTCTGACAGTGGTGGGGACCTTGTCAATATTTCCACCTCGCCTCCCCTCTGCAAGGCTGTGTGATCCTCTCGCTCCTTGTGTCAATGTCTTTCTCTCATCTGGGTATGGGCCTCTAGATGTCCCCCATAACGCTGCCATGAGCATAGCGCAATCCTTCAGTGGGCCCCACTTACGGTGGGAGGGAGCGCCAGACGGAAATGTTGGCCAACTTCCAGCCTACCTCTCACTGCCAAAGCCCCAGCCCGGGGAACAGCTCCACCGACCTCCACCGCTCCCGCGCGAACTAGTGTTAGCCAGCTCTTCAGGGCCACGCTCTGCCGCCGCCACTATACCAGGCCTCAGCTCCGGTCCCTCTGCCAGTCTCGGCGTCCTCTGTCGGGTTGGCCTGGCCTCCCGACACCCTCCACCGGCCAGCTCCCCGGCAGTCAGGCTTGCTGCCGCATTCAGCTGCAGGATCCGGGCAGCAGCTCCACTCTACCCACCTCTGGGGTCAGACTACAAGGGCCTCTCGGAATCGGGTTAGTCCGCCTCGCCCTAGTTCCACGAGGTACTCTGCCTCACTCGTCGCCGTCTCGTTGTCTCTCAGCAAGGCTCACCGCTGTGGACCTCCGGAGCCTCGCCGCCTTCTTCATTGTATGCTGGCCCGGGATCCCTCTCCACACTTTGTGGGTGCCGCCTCGCAATTATGCGGCGGAGCCTCTGCCCCAATCGGCAGCCCGACCTCCGCTCACGAGCCGCGCACCCCCGTTGCCGCTGATCCGCTCAGTCTCAGCCCCACTGTCCCACATCCAGGCTCCGTCCAAGCCGCCGGGCAGGCCAGGCCGCTCACCCTAGCCCGGGCGGCGGCTCCCTGCTGCTCGTCGCTGCTGTCCGGTCCACAATGTTCCATCGGATCTCCCGCTGCCGCCTGCCGCCCCAGACAATTTCTTGTACTCACGGGGGCCGGGTAGTGGATCGGCACCTGGGCACCTCTCGCCGACCGCCTCCGTCAGTAGTCCCTCTAGTGTTGGAAGGCGTCCGCCATTTTAGCCATCCTCATGGCGCTCCAACGCAGTGCAGCAGCATCAGTTTACAACTCCTCCGGCCTGCCTGATCGAACTTAAATGACACTCAATGTCGGGCCGGAGAGGAGTCTCGAATCACCCCTTGGCTTTTGGGGCCTGCACCAGGCATTAAAGGGCGAGTCTGGGCCGCGGGAGCCGGGAGACGATAGGAGACACGTCTTACCCGCTCGCCATCTTGGCCACGCCCCGCTTGAAACTCTTTTGAAACCACATTTGAATTTTTAAACAATTAACTGATCAGATCAGTGGTTTCAATTATCATTTTTAAAAGCAATTTGAAATTTGTGGATTCAGCAAAATTTGCGAATTCTGTATTGTAAAGAAAAAATCTGAGAGATGTGGGGAAGCAAGATGTCTGATTTTTTTTTTTTTTAAACCTTTATTGTAGCATTCAATAAAAGTACAAGCATGGGCCTACAACCGCAGGGGCCGGCCGCTAAACAAAATTTTTTAGACCCCCTATATCACAGTACGACACTGCTCATCAGTCGACAGCCCTGAGGTCCAGCAGCGATTCAGGATAGTACTTGTATTAGAATGCACAACTGAGTCCCAGGATGAGACAGAGGTTCCATTTTATATTATTTAAGAAAGGATCAGGTGCCATACAATCAAACAGAAGAATACGGGGGACAGGGCAAGAGACAGGATATGCACGTAAGAACCGCTATAATGGAACATTGGCACCAAAGCATATGGATCGATGCAAACGACAATACAATATACATTCAATGTTGAGCGCCAGTTCTCAGGGCCTGCCCACCCGGGAATCAGGATATCATAAAAAGCATAAGCACTAAATACAAGTACACGATAAGAATACGAATGATTCACAAGCTATACTGATCCTTTAAGGAAGAGAAAGGGAAGGAAAGAAAAGGCCATAGAAATAAAAAAAGGCAAAATAAAAAAAAAACTTTCCAGCCCCCCACCCTGTACCCCTGCAAATGGCTACAGCCTAACCCCACTAGCAGCGTACCTGTCGCCCCTAAAAACTAAAAACCCTAAAAGTAGGAAAAAGAATGGAGGAGGGCTTATCCGTTTGGGCTCCCAGCCCCTTTAGTCCCCCCGCCAGAAACAGACACCCCCTATCACTAAAAGACCAACGTATGACAACACTTATAGAAGAAATTAGGGGGCACCGTAATACACCGCCCAGCCTTTTAGATCAAACAGTTGCAGGTCGAACACCCGTAAAAGCCACTCTAACCCGTCCCAACCTAGTTGATCTTAACCTTGGCCCTTCCGAATCAGCACACGAACCCCCCCCAGCGAGACCCAAAGGCACACAAAGGAGTAATAGAGGAGAAGGGAGTCATCAAGAATCATCTATGGCGACTCATACGCAGTGAGTCCACAAGAACTTCAGATGCAGAAGAGCTCTCCCTCCTAGATGGACAGTCCCAATGTATCTTGCCCAGGAGTCGTAAAGTCACCAAGAAAGGAGAAGACGACCACAAAATGAGTGGAAAGGCAAGAACAAATGTCTCCGGGAGGGGAACGCCTTTCGATACCTCCAAAGTCTATAGTGGTGGAAGGTTCGGCAATACACTGACGACCTCGGGAACACCTTCCTCCAGGGCACCATCCGATGGTTTCAATACTTGCTTCCTCACGGGGTTCTCGCACAGAGGCAAAATGGCCGCGGTTTGAATGGCTGCAAATTGCTGTTCCAACAATAAGGCTGGGTCCGGTTCCGCCAGGAGCATCTCAGATAGGCGCGTGTCCAATTTGCACAATAAGACATCCACATGTGAATGAAACGCCCTAATTTCAGCCAATATTGACCTCAGCGATGGCTCAAGCACCGTTCGATCCATAATCTCACACCCGACACCAATCACAATCACCTCCCCGGGTGAATCTGGCATCCTCAGGGGGGACAAACAGGGTCACGAACGTGCAGATGCGGAGGGTGACCAATCTTTATTCGCAGCCACGGTCAACCCGGTTAAAGCCGCAGGTCAGAGACCCTGACCAACCGAACCCCGGTGGGCCTAATACCGGGTCCGCGGGACGGGCACCCCCACCCGCAGCGAACAGCGAGCAGAGTCACTCCTCCATCGATGCTGAGCAATAGAAACGATCGCCGCCAAACTGGGGCTTAAACAAAGCCTCCACTCTGATTGACCGGACCCAGCCTGGGTCTGCCGGCCGATGTTGTTGCACTGCAGCCCGGCTGTGAAAGTACTCGAGGCCCCGGCTTCACCGCTGGAGTAGGCCACAATCTTCAACTCGATGTAACTTCGTCAAACCAGACGATAAAAGTTCCCGGATTTCACCATCGGAGTGCGGAACAGTTCATGTACACAGAGGCTAGGCGTAAAATCTGGATAATGTACAGGATATTGCGGCGGGATACGGAGGTCGGCGGAGCCGGGAGCCTAAGCAACCATCTCGTTTGCTGACGTAGCTCCTCCCCCAAGATGTCTGATTTTTAAGAATTATAGGGTAGTAGATATGCTTGAAGCTTGGAAAAATTGTAAGAAAATAGTTTAAAAAAATGCACTCAACCTATGGTGAATTTGGTAAATTTGATGGAACCTGGCAGCCATTTCTTATTCAGATGCAGGCAGCGTTTTCCCTAAATTCACTACTTTGATAATTGAAGAGTTTCATGAAATGTACACTGTTTTAAAAGAAAAAAACGTTGTTTTAATTGTGATGGATCTGATGGACACTTCTAACTGCCGATTCCTTACCTTCAGAATATACCCAGAGGTAGACTGGATTCCAGAGATTTAAACAATATTGTTTCCGCGTGCCGGTAGGTGGCACCATGCAGCTCCACATTGACTTTGTTCCACCCAGAAAGCAACCATGAGCAACACCCCTAGATGTCAACGTGGATTCTTTTCTGTCCGCCCCAACGTATGCAGTTACCCCTCTTGCTCCAAACATTTTCCTGGTCGAATGATGAGTTTTTTGCTCAATATTTCCTTTATTCAGAGTGTGCAAGAGAATAATGTCTCCTCCGAAATTTACAGGGTTTAAGCCTTGTGGATACTGTTGTAAACAGTGTCTGTGACAGACACAAAGGAGTTAAGACTGTGGTGTTTGGGTTCAAGGCACAACTCAGTCCTCTGCAGAGTGTGTTCTTATGAATTCAAAGGTGATTCAGGAACTTGAAGCTCAGCTGTACATCACTGAACTCCCAAAAAAAAGTCACAGAAGTCCCGCTCCCACTTGAAGTTGAAAGTTCACTCCTGCACTCTGGGCTGTTCCCATGACAGTTCTTTGTCAATTCTTCTGGTAAGTCAGATCGAGGCACAAGAAGGCTAAAAAGAATTTGTGGAGTCTTGCCACTCTAAGGTTTTGAGGATGTCAGGGTGCCTCCTGGTCTCTTTCTCTGGCCCCTACCGAGGAGCAGATTCTGCAGCTGATCAAAATACACTCCCACTTCCAGGACCATCAGCAACGTTCCAACAAATTGAAGTCTTCAAAGAGGCCAGGTTGCTCTTTTTTGGCACTCTTCCATGCTCCTAACATCTGTGGAGGCCTCCAGTTGGGCTTCGACTGGCAGTGGCAGGTTTGCTCTTGACCCCATCCTTGCCTTCTCAACCCATCTCAAGTTCCACTCTGACACCAGAACCGACTTCTAATCCAACATCATAATCCATTGACATTGAGACCGGCTGCAACACTACCATAGGTCACCCCTCCCCCAATAGTCCTGTCCGGCTCCAAGTCAGATTTGTCTCAGCCTACATCGAAGTCGTGTCCCGAAGTTGCACCGATGTTCCTGGTCCTAGTTCAGTCAGATTCTCACAGAATCATAGCTTTGCAACGGAGCTGCACTCCAGTGCAACAATTTTTCAGTTTGGACTCTGATCAGATTCAACCAGCCTCTGGGGTTGACAATGGGGATGAGGGGATTATTTTCTCCCGAACTATGAAGATGACTCTTTATATATAAGACTTGCAGGAGGCCACTGAGTTGTGTTCTACCCCTGAGCCATCAATGGAAGAGAGTGCCTCCTTTGCCGTGGTAACAAGATCAGTAGTGGCGGTATTGGATTTATAACTACCAACTATAGACGTTACAACTAACTTACTGACAGAAGTTTTGCAACTTGAACAAACTTCATCCGATCCCTTAATTCAATTTAATGAGACACTGACTGACACTCTTATAGGCAGCTGGTCTAAGCCATGTTCCAGTGAATAATGAACTGGCAGGTTGCCAGGCATCACAGGTGGGCACCAGGCAACCTTGACGTCTTGATACAGCACCTTAGATCCAACGTTTGGAGGTTCAGGCTTCCACTAGTAGGGTGAACCCTGTTCATTCCCTACAATTCTTCTAGGAAGAGAGTAAACATGAATTGAGGCATTCGGGAAGCAGATAGTTTCCTAGGCCAACTTTGCCTTCCGGTAAGCTGTTTGTGAGGAGATATTGCAATGTTTTATAGGACGTGGTTAACAAGAACTTGTTGGTACAGGGGGAGCGCTAGATAGCCCAATGGAAGATGGACGCAGATTAGTGCTGCTCTGCGGACTGGGGAATAACATCTGCACACAATCCTTACCAGAGTGACTATCCCACACGTAAAACACGCACCCCACGGGGGGGGGGGCATTGATTTTTCCCAGCAGCGAGACTATACAGCACCACAGCAGTGAACTGCTGGGAAGTCGACGGACCTGGAGTGGAGTGAAGAACCACAAAATGGAGGCCACCTGTGGAGCTGCGGAAACATTATCATAATCCAGTAAACAGACCGGAGAGGTGCTGCTGCGTAACCCGGGCAACGGCACAGAGAATTGGCTATGGGCCAGACCACCGCGACTGCCAAAAATACTGCGGAGCTGCGGGGTGATAGCTGAGTCAACTCGGACAGCCCAAGGTGCGGCGGAGGCAGCCATTGAGAACTGAGCTGAATGTGGTGAGCGGTAGTGGGGGACGCCTGGAGTGCTGTGTGCATTGGGCGGCAGTGGAGCGGTGTGGAAGAGGCTGGTGACCACCCGCGATAGTTCTCGGCTGCCTGGAGAGCGTAGCAGCGTATTGGCAAGGGTAAGCTGCAACACAAAAGTCTGGCTGTGTGAGCCACACTGTGTCTCAGTGGCGGTCTCGGCTGTGGTGCCTGACCAGGCTAGGATCGGGAGTTTGGGCTGTTAGAGAAATGCCCGTCTATGGAGTTACTCGGCCTTGTGGCTTGGGAGGTCAGTTCGTGCTGTAGAGGCTAGACTTCACAGGTGGGTGCCGGGAAGGAGGGATGGGGGAGGGGGCCTGGCTGGGCCGTGAGGCGGAGAGTCCTGGGCTGTGATGAGGCTGCCAGACAATAGGGCTCTGCTGTGAGTTGCTATAGTGTGGAGGATCCACTTAACATAACATGTGTTATTGTGAAGCGCACGTTCACCCCAGCAACGTGGCATCTTGGCGCTGAAATAACGGATGTATATTGTTACCTAACTCAATGGTACTCATTTTATTGACCTCAAATGGATGAAAGGCTGAGTGGACCCGCGGGGATTTGAACCTGTGACCATGAGGTCGAACACAGGCCCCTGTAGTGGATGCATTAGTCCACTGAGCCACCAGACCCGGATCAACTCTGCTTGTAATACCTGAGGGGGCCCTAGGGAGCAACTGTAGACACAATAAGTGGGGACTCAAACAAGCATTGGAAACAGCATTCTAGGAAGAAAATAGTACTAAAGTGAAAGATTGTGCTGCACCCCCTTGCCCTACAACCCCGAGAAGGCCAACAGGTGACACCAGGGACATCAGGCTGTACATTTGACCCCCATTGGTAGAATATGGGCAAAGCGGACAAACATCAATCTCGCCTCACCTTTGAGGCCAAGTGGGCCACAAATTTAAATAGGGAATCAATGTCAGACTTGGAGCAAGGCACTCAGCCCCTTGGGTCCGCAGCGCTAGAATATAAGCTGTTAGCAATGCAGCAGAGCCTGCAATCTATTGATGGAAAAATAGATATGCTAAATCTACGCATCTCTATGGCAGAAGATAAGATACAGAGCACCCAAGAGAAATGCCTAAATATGGAGAAAGTTCGGGAGATTCTCCAGGCCAAAAATGAGGACCATGAAGCGAAGTCACGACAGAACAATCTGCAGCTCACTGTGGTTCCAGAAACCACCAACACTGGTAAACTGGAGTTGTATGTGGAAGATCTGCTGCATAACGTTTTTGGAGCTGAGCTATTCTCCGGTGTGTTGGTGGACGAGCGGGCACACAGACCACTGGTGGCGAGACCGCCCCTAAGGCTCCCCCACGCCCCATTATAGCATGCCTTCTGAATTACTGCAATATTGACAGTGTTGTGCCTATCCAGGGATTGTTGTTGTGAACTTAATGTATTGGAAATTTATATATACGTCAGTTCCCTCGTTTTTGGGCATTCAGATAGACTGTCATATTTGGGATGGAGGCCTTTTATTAAAAGGCAGGAAAACATGTGACATTCTACCCCAAATATATAAAGAATAGCGGAGAAAATTGTTTATACAGAAAATTGTAACATGTTGCACACGTTTGAATTTCAAAGCAATTGCCTTAAAGAACCGGGTCATGTTGTTTTGAAGCCTATCCAGGGAACACCAAGGTATCCAACATCAGGGAAACAATCTCTCCTCCTTTCCGGACTTTCCGGCCACCATGCAACAGGAGGGAATTAAGTACATCATGCTATACCCAGCTAAACTGTAAATTTACTATCAAGGCAGCCAGAAAATGTACATCACCCCAAGGCAGCAATGGATTATGTGAAACAAATTACTGTGGCCCGAAGAACACAGCAGGACCCGGAGATCTAAGATGTCCGGTGGCATGAGGGACTATGGGCGCAGATTTGTCGTACCCGCCCTGCCTGTCAGCTGTTGGGGGCACAGGTTACTCGAATTCCAGACAGACATAAGCTGGGGTGATGTCACACTGGATGGGATCAAATGATATGCGAGGTTTGCATGGACGGAGCGGCATGCTGATGTTGGGGGATGTGAACATCATGCCAAGATGACGGCGCGTGGCAAGGGTCTGAACTCAGCCGCGCAGAAAGGACACTCACATCATGACCCCCCTACTTACAGACCCATGGAACATTATGAGCTTAATGTTTCACTGGTCACCTCCATCCACCAGGAGGTTACTCAGATCTCTAGCCGCCCCCATGTGGATTATCCCGTGTTCCTTTTGTTAGCTTTGAGTTGAGCATTAAGCTTGAGGTGAAACCCTCAGATGTTTCTAATTGTACCTGTTTTGATTAATGGGGATGATGGCTTTAGCAAAGTTGGGCTGCTGAAGTGGGAGGGGGCTCTGTTTTGCATTAATTACATACACATGCATAATGATATTGCCAGGTACAATGCTTCGTTCATAATGGGTACAGCCATGTGGGATCATGGGGGCTAGGATGGTGGCCAGGGCTCCAGGTGCTGATCTGTTAGTTTTACTAACATGGAATGTAAGGGGACTTAACAACCCAATAAAAACAGATGGGTATTGGCCTATCTTGATAGACATAAGGTGCAAATAGCGCTGTTGCAGGAGACACAACTAAAGGGTTGAGCTTTAGTGGTGGTGGGTGCACAATGGGTTGGTTACCGGGTGGCCTCCTCCTATTCTACCTATTCGAGAGGCGTCACCATATTGATTAAGAAAGGAGTCCCCATTGAGGCCACACACTCGGAGATAGACAAGCAAGGCCGCTATGTGATAATAAAGGGTGTCCTTTACTCTACCCTAATGACCATCAACAACACTTATGGGCCCAATGTACACAAGCCTAATTTCTTTTCACATATATGGTGCCTGCTGCATTCTCTGCTACAGCAAATTGGCAGGTTAAACAATCTGCAAAGGTGATGCAAGATGAAATGGAGGACTACGGTCTTAATTGACAATTGGAGATTTAGAAATCCTGAGGCAAAGGAAGGTACGTTTACCTCATCAGTCCATGGATCCTGGTCCCGCTTAGATTACTGGTTGGGGACAAGGGAGGTGCACACGTAGGTGCAGGACATTCAGCACATGCACAGAACAGTATCGGACCACTCTCCAGTGAAGCTGGTGTTGAATATCCCAACTTGTGTACCCACGCAATTCCAGTGGCATCTGCACCCCACAGCGCTTCTGGACCCGGTATTCCAGGAAGCAGTATGAAAAGCCGTAATTGAATGCTTGACCATAAACACGGATATAGGGGATAGTGCGGGGGTTCTCTGGGAAGCATTTAAATCCACAATGTAATGGGTCTAGCCTGCACACCTGCCTAATTTCAACCAATTATTCGAATTTAACAGCAAATTTACTTCGTTTGGGAGCTATCCCAGTGTGAATTGTGCCCACAATTCTTTGTAAAACAGCTCTGTAAGGACCTGGTGTGACCAGGTCTAGCTGGGAGCTCAACCTGGGTCCATTAAAGGTTTCAAGAGTTGTATAAACTAATTTATATGCACTTGTCCCAATTCAACATCATTTGACGTGCAAAAGGTCTGGTTCAAAATAAACGTTGTTTTTACTGTACCTAATACATCATATTCATGTGGTTTCAACAAGTACGAAAATGGTGATTGAATGAAATACAATTTGGCTAATACATTGTTAAATCACATATGTATATTTCATTCCTTGCATCTTTGCAAAAGTCCTTAAGTAAATGATAAACATCAAAACATATCCCAATGCATTTCGGGTCACTACTGGACCCTTCTTCAGGGGTTGGTCCTTATTCAAACAGTTTGAATCCTTGATGTTCAATAGATGTTCTGTGTATGAGCACTTCAAAGTGGTATTTCAAACACTGTAAAGATAGTAATCGCCATAATGATAATATCAGTATTTTCATGTGAAAGTCTGCACAGTGTCAAAAGTGATTCTGATAAAGAGATGAATAAATCGTGAGGGTACTGTGAAACTAACAACAGCAAAGCTGAAGTATATAAGGAAACTAATTAGGGGGGTGAACTGTGATAGTGCTGAGGTACCACCTTATTTGGAAAACCCTACTGCCACATATTGAGTGTGCTTTTCACCGAACACCACGTGATGGAGAAACTACGTGCAACTCGAGTGCATCCAAAATCAAAAATCTCAACTTACCCGCCCAACACACACAATAGTGGACGGTTTCAAGAATTCAACGAGCGTATCCGGTTCTGTAAATTACATGTATACTTATGTCAATCAAATGCTGTCGTGAGAGAAAAAAGCGTCTCCAAAACTCTATGTGTCTCACTGGCTTACCGGAAAACGAGTGTCACGAGTATAAATCCCAAAGTTCCCGCAATCTGCGGTACATCATAAACGTGCTGGCCAAAGGCTCCCTGTAAAGTGAAGGATGCGAGTGCATAAGTAACCCGCCTGTATTTTCCCGTGTGATGAAAGATCACATGAAGCGGCAAGCGCTTAAGTCATGCCTACCTTCGGTGTCGTGGCGTCCTCTAACCCTCGACCTCAAAACTACTTCCGGAAACAACATCCGGTACAACGTGGTTTGCTTAAATAGTCATGCGCCCTAGCCTTAGCCTAATATCCGGTTCACTGTGCATATGCTCTTAAAGAGATAGGTACTATTGGGGACGAAAACCTGTAAAAGGACATGGGGTATTCCGTTAATTAAGCTTCGTGGTTTGCTAAAAAGGTGACTCAAAGCTTGGCCAAAGCCGTAGTAGTGTGAAGAGATACCAATGTATCTGAATCCCATGGTGGAAGATTTTGTTATGATTATGACGGTCTGCGCTCGATATAATGTCAAATTAGCAAAAAGGAAAATACTGAACAATTGTAGAATGTGAAGCTGAAGTGTACTATTCATAATCAAAACGTTAAAAAGTGTGCACTCATGATATCGAGGAAAAAAGACATGAAGGATAATAAATGATGCAGTGTTCGACTAGAATGAACTGTATCAGAATTCTTAATCTGACTGTACAGCTAACACTAATGATATTCCCATAACTGCGTTGGAACAATAAGTTAAACAGTTATCAATGACATAGGCGATAAACACTATTTTTAACACTGTACATGAAATTACTGGATGATATTAAAACAGCACAAAATAAAACAACTAATTAAATGCAATCTAGTACATAATTCATCGCAGAATGACTTCGTGATCAAACACTTATTGCCGCAAAAGCAGTGTGAACCTTGCAAAACATATGTACATTGTATCCAAGACCAGTGTGGGTTTGATCATGTGACAAGACCTCTCAATGGCATAATGAAATGCCAATCCTATCTAATCATTTAACATGAATGGCATATTCATATTGAGTCTGTTCATAAGAAACATAACATCTCATATTGATCATTAAGCCCCCCCGGTGTGAGGGTGCCCAATTTTTTAATCCAAAATATTTCTCTGCGAGACAAAGCCACATTATGATCCATGCCTGGGTGTTTTTCTACCACTTCTAGTACTGTGTATCTCAATTGTGGTATGGTGTGTGATGCACTGGTCCAATGTGTCGCTAGACTGGAGGTAGTGGATTTATTACGTATTGTGCTCTTGTGCTCGATAATACGAGTCTTAATTTTTCTCGATGTCCGTCCCACGTACGTGAGTCCACATGGACATTGTATCGCATAAAAGACTCCTACCGAGTTGCAATCAGCACTGAACTTCAAAACAATGTCTTTTCCAGTTTGCGGATGTGAGAAGGTTTTACTCACTATTGTGTTGTTACACTGTCCACAGTTGTGACACTTTCTCATCCCTTTAAAAGTCACTGTCTGGGTTCTTTGAGGTTTTTTGAGTATCTCCCTTATGTTCTTTGCACGGGTGTATGCTATTATGGGAAAATTTTTGAATGTGTGAGTGAAATCAGGTTCATTCGCAATCATTTCCCACCGCTTCTTCAATATTTGTCTAATCCTGTGTGATTGAGTGGAATGTTTCATGACAAAAACTATACGTTCGTTAGGTGACTTCTCAGTTTTTTTCAACAAGCTCTCACGATCAATTAGTCGGACTCGTAGATCTGAATCTTCTAGTACCTTTTGAGGATAGCCTCTGTCAGTATATCGCTTTAATTGTTCTTTAATTGAGTCTTCACACTCCTCTGCATCCGATGAAATTCTTTTGATGCGCATCAATTGGGATGTAGGCAAATGGTTCTTCAGGTTTCTTGGGTGTGCACTGGAATAGTGCAACGCATTGTTGACATCCGTGGCTTTACGGTGAACAGTAGTTGAAATACCTTGTGATGTTTTTTGTATTTCTATGTCCAAGAAATGTATCCTTGAATCTTGAACATCATAGGTGAATTGGATGCGTGGGTTGCGTGCATTGAGTTCTTGAATTCTTTCAACCAGTTCTTGTTTGGTGCCCCGCCATAGGACCAGAATGTCATCAATATACCTTAAAAAAAGTATCAAGTTGTCCATCCATCTGTGATCTGTGAGTATGTACTGTTGTTCAAAATATGCCATGAACGTGTTGGCATACGATGGGGCTCCTGAAAACCCCATGGAGGTACCTGTTTTCTGCAGAAAAAAATCCGATTTCCAATTAAAATAACTATGAAATAGTGAGAAGTGTAACAATTCGAGTAGAAACACACCCAGTTGTTGATCTATGTCTGATTGTAATAATCTCCATTCTATGGCTTCCAAACCTTCCATGTGCGCAATTGACGTATACAGTGCCACAACGTCTATGGTGCACAGTATTGTACTATCATCAATGAGATCGTTTACTTCAGATAATTTAATTAAACAATCCGTGGTGTCTTTCAAATAGGTTCCCCATGATTGTACTAAGGGCTGTAAATGGAAATCAACATAACGTCCAACTGGTTCATGTATCGATCCGCATCCAGCTACGATGGGTCGGAAAGGTGGGTCCTCTAAGCTCTTATGAATTTTAGGGAGCATGTATATGTGAGGCACTTGCGGTGCAGTGGTTTTCAGGTATCTGGCCGTGTTGATGTTAATCGTCCCATCATTTTCTGCTTTAGTGATGATCTCGTCTAACAATGCACTGAATTCCTGAGTAGGATCCTTTTCAAGTTGAATGTATGTGGATGTATCATGCACGTGCTCCTCTACCTTTCGGTCATAAAAGGTGGTGTCCATTATTACAAGGGCTCCTCCCTTGTCCGCTGGTTGAAAAGTGATGGACTTGTCCTGTCTCAAATTATCCAAGATTCGTTTTTCTCGTTTTGAAAGATTAGAGTGCTTAGGTGTTTCATACTTGATGGATTCTAAGTCCTTTTTTACAAGGGTTTCAAAATTGTCCAAGATTTTGTGCGAGATGGGGGACATAAACTTACTTTTGGGCTTGAAAATTTCCCTGGGTCGCTGTGACCCATTTGGTGTTGTAGTGGAAAAGAACCATTTGAGTCTCAATTTTCGTAAGAATTTGAAAAGCGCAATCTCTGTTTCCAAACCATTAGATACATAGGTGGGAACAAATGAGGTCCCTTTGTTTAAAATATTCAATTGGTCTGTCGACAGTTTTTGGCTCGAAATGTTCACGACTAGGTTACCTTTTTCGTGACTACTCTCTGTGGTCTTCCTCCTTCCGGAACTTTTTTTGCTACTTTGTCCCCTCCTGATCCGTTTGATCTTGCTTCTGTAGGTAAGTCGGGTGGGTGAGTTGCTGATTGTCCTTCCGCTAAAAAAGAAGGTTTCACACCTCTGGATGATCCAGATGATGTAGGTTCTTGGGATTCTGTGCTCACAACAGGAGCCGGTGCCCTTTGTAAAGACAAGTCTTCGTCCTGTACTATGCTTTCCTCTGATGATGTCTGTTTAGGAGTCGGCCTGCTTGTGAATCTTCTTTGTGCGTAGGCTTCCGCCCACGTGTAGACTTCGTCTAGTTTATAATCGATCGTATCTCTACGAAACTTGCGTATTTTACGATCATGCACTTCTTTCGCGTGGGTATCCAATCTGCGATTGATGTCCTCTAAAATTTTTGTCCAGTCCTCAGATGGTATGGTTCTGATTAGTTCCTGTTGTAGATTGTAGATATCTTCCTTTAACTCATTCAAGATCTGCGACAACTCTTCTATTATCAAGAGAATCAAATCAAGTGAACACTTATTGAGGATTGCCTGCCATTTGGTCATAAACGCCTTGTTGAATTTAAACAGCATGGGTTTGAGTGCAATTCGAAGCCCTCTCGGTATCCTTTTGACTTTGTGATATTCAATAAGTGTTGTCGCATGCAGCCGTTGATTGATTTCTTTGCGCATTACATATTCTAGTTGCTTCAACATCTGTGCTGTGGTGCCTTTGGAAGTGCTGAACGTGCGAACCTGTTCTATTAATGAGTAGATTGATGCTGCCTCATCTGTACCGTATGCTTTAATTTCTGCCTGATTTAATGTGAGGTTTGAGATTTCTTTGAAAGACGCCATTTTGAGTTGGATTACGTGGGTGCTGGTCTAGTGTATGGGCCGTGTGAAACTGCAATGTAATGGGTCTAGCCTGCACACCTGCCTAATTTCAACCAATTATTCGAATTTAACAGCAAATTTACTTCGTTTGGGAGCTATCCCAGTGTGAATTGTGCCCACAATTCTTTGTAAAACAGCTCTGTAAGGACCTGGTGTGACCAGGTCTAGCTGGGAGCTCAACCTGGGTCCATTAAAGGTTTCAAGAGTTGTATAAACTAATTTATATGCACTTGTCCCAATTCAACATCATTTGACGTGCAAAAGGTCTGGTTCAAAATAAACGTTGTTTTTACTGTACCTAATACATCATATTCATGTGGTTTCAACAAGTACGAAAATGGTGATTGAATGAAATACAATTTGGCTAATACATTGTTAAATCACATATGTATATTTCATTCCTTGCATCTTTGCAAAAGTCCTTAAGTAAATGATAAACATCAAAACATATCCCAATGCATTTCGGGTCACTACTGGACCCTTCTTCAGGGGTTGGTCCTTATTCAAACAGTTTGAATCCTTGATGTTCAATAGATGTTCTGTGTATGAGCACTTCAAAGTGGTATTTCAAACACTGTAAAGATAGTAATCGCCATAATGATAATATCAGTATTTTCATGTGAAAGTCTGCACAGTGTCAAAAGTGATTCTGATAAAGAGATGAATAAATCGTGAGGGTACTGTGAAACTAACAACAGCAAAGCTGAAGTATATAAGGAAACTAATTAGGGGGGTGAACTGTGATAGTGCTGAGGTACCACCTTATTTGGAAAACCCTACTGCCACATATTGAGTGTGCTTTTCACCGAACACCACGTGATGGAGAAACTACGTGCAACTCGAGTGCATCCAAAATCAAAAATCTCAACTTACCCGCCCAACACACACAATAGTGGACGGTTTCAAGAATTCAACGAGCGTATCCGGTTCTGTAAATTACATGTATACTTATGTCAATCAAATGCTGTCGTGAGAGAAAAAAGCGTCTCCAAAACTCTATGTGTCTCACTGGCTTACCGGAAAACGAGTGTCACGAGTATAAATCCCAAAGTTCCCGCAATCTGCGGTACATCATAAACGTGCTGGCCAAAGGCTCCCTGTAAAGTGAAGGATGCGAGTGCATAAGTAACCCGCCTGTATTTTCCCGTGTGATGAAAGATCACATGAAGCGGCAAGCGCTTAAGTCATGCCTACCTTCGGTGTCGTGGCGTCCTCTAACCCTCGACCTCAAAACTACTTCCGGAAACAACATCCGGTACAACGTGGTTTGCTTAAATAGTCATGCGCCCTAGCCTTAGCCTAATATCCGGTTCACTGTGCATATGCTCTTAAAGAGATAGGTACATCACCTAACGAACGTATAGTTTTTGTCATGAAACATTCCACTCAATCACACAGGATTAGACAAATATTGAAGAAGCGGTGGGAAATGATTGCGAATGAACCTGATTTCACTCACACATTCAAAAATTTTCCCATAATAGCATACACCCGTGCAAAGAACATAAGGGAGATACTCAAAAAACCTCAAAGAACCCAGACAGTGACTTTTAAAGGGATGAGAAAGTGTCACAACTGTGGACAGTGTAACAACACAATAGTGAGTAAAACCTTCTCACATCCGCAAACTGGAAAAGACATTGTTTTGAAGTTCAGTGCTGATTGCAACTCGGTAGGAGTCATTTATGCGATACAATGTCCATGTGGACTCACGTACGTGGGACGGACATCGAGAAAAATTAAGACTCGTATTATCGAGCACAAGAGCACAATACGTAATAAATCCACTACCTCCAGTCTAGCGACACATTGGACCAGTGCATCACACACCATACCACAATTGAGATACACAGTACTAGAAGTGGTAGAAAAACACCCAGGCATGGATCATAATGTGGCTTTGTCTCGCAGAGAAACATTTTGGATTAAAAAATTGGGCACCCTCACACCGGGGGGGCTTAATGATCAATATGAGATGTTATGTTTCTTATGAACAGACTCAATATGAATATGCCATTCATGTTAAATGATTAGATAGGATTGGCATTTCATTATGCCATTGAGAGGTCTTGTCACATGATCAAACCCACACTGGTCTTGGATACAATGTACATATGTTTTGCAAGGTTCACACTGCTTTTGCGGCAATAAGTGTTTGATCACGAAGTCATTCTGCGATGAATTATGTACTAGATTGCATTTAATTAGTTGTTTTATTTTGTGCTGTTTTAATATCATCCAGTAATTTCATGTACAGTGTTAAAAATAGTGTTTATCGCCTATGTCATTGATAACTGTTTAACTTATTGTTCCAACGCAGTTATGGGAATATCATTAGTGTTAGCTGTACAGTCAGATTAAGAATTCTGATACAGTTCATTCTAGTCGAACACTGCATCATTTATTATCCTTCATGTCTTTTTTCCTCGATATCATGAGTGCACACTTTTTAACGTTTTGATTATGAATAGTACACTTCAGCTTCACATTCTACAATTGTTCAGTATTTTCCTTTTTGCTAATTTGACATTATATCGAACGCAGACCGTCATAATCATAACAAAATCTTCCACCATGGGATTCAGATACATTGGTATCTCTTCACACTACTACGGCTTTGGCCAAGCTTTGAGTCACCTTTTTAGCAAACCACGAAGCTTAATTAACGGAATACCCCATGTCCTTTTACAGGTTTTCGTCCCCAATAGTACCTATCTCTTTAAGAGCATATGCACAGTGAACCGGATATTAGGCTAAGGCTAGGGCGCATGACTATTTAAGCAAACCACGTTGTACCGGATGTTGTTTCCGGAAGTAGTTTTGAGGTCGAGGGTTAGAGGACGCCACGACACCGAAGGTAGGCATGACTTAAGCGCTTGCCGCTTCATGTGATCTTTCATCACACGGGAAAATACAGGCGGGTTACTTATGCACTCGCATCCTTCACTTTACAGGGAGCCTTTGGCCAGCACGTTTATGATGTACCGCAGATTGCGGGAACTTTGGGATTTATACTCGTGACACTCGTTTTCCGGTAAGCCAGTGAGACACATAGAGTTTTGGAGACGCTTTTTTCTCTCACGACAGCATTTGATTGACATAAGTATACATGTAATTTACAGAACCGGATACGCTCGTTGAATTCTTGAAACCGTCCACTATTGTGTGTGTTGGGCGGGTAAGTTGAGATTTTTGATTTTGGATGCACTCGAGTTGCACGTAGTTTCTCCATCACGTGGTGTTCGGTGAAAAGCACACTCAATATGTGGCAGTAGGGTTTTCCAAATAAGGTGGTACCTCAGCACTATCACAGTTCACCCCCCTAATTAGTTTCCTTATATACTTCAGCTTTGCTGTTGTTAGTTTCACAGTACCCTCACGATTTATTCATCTCTTTATCAGAATCACTTTTGACACTGTGCAGACTTTCACATGAAAATACTGATATTATCATTATGGCGATTACTATCTTTACAGTGTTTGAAATACCACTTTGAAGTGCTCATACACAGAACATCTATTGAACATCAAGGATTCAAACTGTTTGAATAAGGACCAACCCCTGAAGAAGGGTCCAGTAGTGACCCGAAATGCATTGGGATATGTTTTGATGTTTATCATTTACTTAAGGACTTTTGCAAAGATGCAAGGAATGAAATATACATATGTGATTTAACAATGTATTAGCCAAATTGTATTTCATTCAATCACCATTTTCGTACTTGTTGAAACCACATGAATATGATGTATTAGGTACAGTAAAAACAACGTTTATTTTGAACCAGACCTTTTGCACGTCAAATGATGTTGAATTGGGACAAGTGCATATAAATTAGTTTATACAACTCTTGAAACCTTTAATGGACCCAGGTTGAGCTCCCAGCTAGACCTGGTCACACCAGGTCCTTACAGAGCTGTTTTACAAAGAATTGTGGGCACAATTCACACTGGGATAGCTCCCAAACGAAGTAAATTTGCTGTTAAATTCGAATAATTGGTTGAAATTAGGCAGGTGTGCAGGCTAGACCCATTACATTGCAGTTTCACACGGCCCATACACTAGACCAGCACCCACGTAATCCAACTCAAAATGGCGTCTTTCAAAGAAATCTCAAACCTCACATTAAATCAGGCAGAAATTAAAGCATACGGTACAGATGAGGCAGCATCAATCTACTCATTAATAGAACAGGTTCGCACGTTCAGCACTTCCAAAGGCACCACAGCACAGATGTTGAAGCAACTAGAATATGTAATGCGCAAAGAAATCAATCAACGGCTGCATGCGACAACACTTATTGAATATCACAAAGTCAAAAGGATACCGAGAGGGCTTCGAATTGCACTCAAACCCATGCTGTTTAAATTCAACAAGGCGTTTATGACCAAATGGCAGGCAATCCTCAATAAGTGTTCACTTGATTTGATTCTCTTGATAATAGAAGAGTTGTCGCAGATCTTGAATGAGTTAAAGGAAGATATCTACAATCTACAACAGGAACTAATCAGAACCATACCATCTGAGGACTGGACAAAAATTTTAGAGGACATCAATCGCAGATTGGATACCCACGCGAAAGAAGTGCATGATCGTAAAATACGCAAGTTTCGTAGAGATACGATCGATTATAAACTAGACGAAGTCTACACGTGGGCGGAAGCCTACGCACAAAGAAGATTCACAAGCAGGCCGACTCCTAAACAGACATCATCAGAGGAAAGCATAGTACAGGACGAAGACTTGTCTTTACAAAGGGCACCGGCTCCTGTTGTGAGCACAGAATCCCAAGAACCTACATCATCTGGATCATCCAGAGGTGTGAAACCTTCTTTTTTAGCGGAAGGACAATCAGCAACTCACCCACCCGACTTACCTACAGAAGCAAGATCAAACGGATCAGGAGGGGACAAAGTAGCAAAAAAAGTTCCGGAAGGAGGAAGACCACAGAGAGTAGTCACGAAAAAGGTAACCTAGTCGTGAACATTTCGAGCCAAAAACTGTCGACAGACCAATTGAATATTTTAAACAAAGGGACCTCATTTGTTCCCACCTATGTATCTAATGGTTTGGAAACAGAGATTGCGCTTTTCAAATTCTTACGAAAATTGAGACTCAAATGGTTCTTTTCCACTACAACACCAAATGGGTCACAGCGACCCAGGGAAATTTTCAAGCCCAAAAGTAAGTTTATGTCCCCCATCTCGCACAAAATCTTGGACAATTTTGAAACCCTTGTAAAAAAGGACTTAGAATCCATCAAGTATGAAACACCTAAGCACTCTAATCTTTCAAAACGAGAAAAACGAATCTTGGATAATTTGAGACAGGACAAGTCCATCACTTTTCAACCAGCGGACAAGGGAGGAGCCCTTGTAATAATGGACACCACCTTTTATGACCGAAAGGTAGAGGAGCACGTGCATGATACATCCACATACATTCAACTTGAAAAGGATCCTACTCAGGAATTCAGTGCATTGTTAGACGAGATCATCACTAAAGCAGAAAATGATGGGACGATTAACATCAACACGGCCAGATACCTGAAAACCACTGCACCGCAAGTGCCTCACATATACATGCTCCCTAAAATTCATAAGAGCTTAGAGGACCCACCTTTCCGACCCATCGTAGCTGGATGCGGATCGATACATGAACCAGTTGGACGTTATGTTGATTTCCATTTACAGCCCTTAGTACAATCATGGGGAACCTATTTGAAAGACACCACGGATTGTTTAATTAAATTATCTGAAGTAAACGATCTCATTGATGATAGTACAATACTGTGCACCATAGACGTTGTGGCACTGTATACGTCAATTGCGCACATGGAAGGTTTGGAAGCCATAGAATGGAGATTATTACAATCAGACATAGATCAACAACTGGGTGTGTTTCTACTCGAATTGTTACACTTCTCACTATTTCATAGTTATTTTAATTGGAAATCGGATTTTTTTCTGCAGAAAACAGGTACCTCCATGGGGTTTTCAGGAGCCCCATCGTATGCCAACACGTTCATGGCATATTTTGAACAACAGTACATACTCACAGATCACAGATGGATGGACAACTTGATACTTTTTTTAAGGTATATTGATGACATTCTGGTCCTATGGCGGGGCACCAAACAAGAACTGGTTGAAAGAATTCAAGAACTCAATGCACGCAACCCACGCATCCAATTCACCTATGATGTTCAAGATTCAAGGATACATTTCTTGGACATAGAAATACAAAAAACATCACAAGGTATTTCAACTACTGTTCACCGTAAAGCCACGGATGTCAACAATGCGTTGCACTATTCCAGTGCACACCCAAGAAACCTGAAGAACCATTTGCCTACATCCCAATTGATGCGCATCAAAAGAATTTCATCGGATGCAGAGGAGTGTGAAGACTCAATTAAAGAACAATTAAAGCGATATACTGACAGAGGCTATCCTCAAAAGGTACTAGAAGATTCAGATCTACGAGTCCGACTAATTGATCGTGAGAGCTTGTTGAAAAAAACTGAGAAGTCACCTAACGAACGTATAGTTTTTGTCATGAAACATTCCACTCAATCACACAGGATTAGACAAATATTGAAGAAGCGGTGGGAAATGATTGCGAATGAACCTGATTTCACTCACACATTCAAAAATTTTCCCATAATAGCATACACCCGTGCAAAGAACATAAGGGAGATACTCAAAAAACCTCAAAGAACCCAGACAGTGACTTTTAAAGGGATGAGAAAGTGTCACAACTGTGGACAGTGTAACAACACAATAGTGAGTAAAACCTTCTCACATCCGCAAACTGGAAAAGACATTGTTTTGAAGTTCAGTGCTGATTGCAACTCTGTAGGAGTCATTTATGCGATACAATGTCCATGTGGACTCACGTACGTGGGACGGACATCGAGAAAAATTAAGACTCGTATTATCGAGCACAAGAGCACAATACGTAATAAATCCACTACCTCCAGTCTAGCGACACATTGGACCAGTGCATCACACACCATACCACAATTGAGATACACAGTACTAGAAGTGGTAGAAAAACACCCAGGCATGGATCATAATGTGGCTTTGTCTCGCAGAGAAACATTTTGGATTAAAAAATTGGGCACCCTCACACCGGGGGGGCTTAATGATCAATATGAGATGTTATGTTTCTTATGAACAGACTCAATATGAATATGCCATTCATGTTAAATGATTAGATAGGATTGGCATTTCATTATGCCATTGAGAGGTCTTGTCACATGATCAAACCCACACTGGTCTTGGATACAATGTACATATGTTTTGCAAGGTTCACACTGCTTTTGCGGCAATAAGTGTTTGATCACGAAGTCATTCTGCGATGAATTATGTACTAGATTGCATTTAATTAGTTGTTTTATTTTGTGCTGTTTTAATATCATCCAGTAATTTCATGTACAGTGTTAAAAATAGTGTTTATCGCCTATGTCATTGATAACTGTTTAACTTATTGTTCCAACGCAGTTATGGGAATATCATTAGTGTTACCTGTACAGTCAGATTAAGAATTCTGATACAGTTCATTCTAGTCGAACACTGCATCATTTATTATCCTTCATGTCTTTTTTCCTCGATATCATGAGTGCACACTTTTTAACGTTTTGATTATGAATAGTACACTTCAGCTTCACATTCTACAATTGTTCAGTATTTTCCTTTTTGCTAATTTGACATTATATCGAGCGCAGACCGTCATAATCATAACAAAATCTTCCACCATGGGATTCAGATACATTGGTATCTCTTCACACTACTACGGCTTTGGCCAAGCTTTGAGTCACCTTTTTAGCAAACCACGAAGCTTAATTAACGGAATACCCCATGTCCTTTTACAGGTTTTCGTCCCCAATAGTACCTATCTCTTTAAGAGCATATGCACAGTGAACCGGATATTAGGCTAAGGCTAGGGCGCATGACTATTTAAGCAAACCACGTTGTACCGGATGTTGTTTCCGGAAGTAGTTTTGAGGTCGAGGGTTAGAGGACGCCACGACACCGAAGGTAGGCATGACTTAAGCGCTTGCCGCTTCATGTGATCTTTCATCACACGGGAAAATACAGGCGGGTTACTTATGCACTCGCATCCTTCACTTTACAGGGAGCCTTTGGCCAGCACGTTTATGATGTACCGCAGATTGCGGGAACTTTGGGATTTATACTCGTGACACTCGTTTTCCGGTAAGCCAGTGAGACACATAGAGTTTTGGAGACGCTTTTTTCTCTCACGACAGCATTTGATTGACATAAGTATACATGTAATTTACAGAACCGGATACGCTCGTTGAATTCTTGAAACCGTCCACTATTGTGTGTGTTGGGCGGGTAAGTTGAGATTTTTGATTTTGGATGCACTCGAGTTGCACGTAGTTTCTCCATCACGTGGTGTTCGGTGAAAAGCACACTCAATATGTGGCAGTAGGGTTTTCCAAATAAGGTGGTACCTCAGCACTATCACAGTTCACCCCCCTAATTAGTTTCCTTATATACTTCAGCTTTGCTGTTGTTAGTTTCACAGTACCCTCACGATTTATTCATCTCTTTATCAGAATCACTTTTGACACTGTGCAGACTTTCACATGAAAATACTGATATTATCATTATGGCGATTACTATCTTTACAGTGTTTGAAATACCACTTTGAAGTGCTCATACACAGAACATCTATTGAACATCAAGGATTCAAACTGTTTGAATAAGGACCAACCCCTGAAGAAGGGTCCAGTAGTGACCCGAAATGCATTGGGATATGTTTTGATGTTTATCATTTACTTAAGGACTTTTGCAAAGATGCAAGGAATGAAATATACATATGTGATTTAACAATGTATTAGCCAAATTGTATTTCATTCAATCACCATTTTCGTACTTGTTGAAACCACATGAATATGATGTATTAGGTACAGTAAAAACAACGTTTATTTTGAACCAGACCTTTTGCACGTCAAATGATGTTGAATTGGGACAAGTGCATATAAATTAGTTTATACAACTCTTGAAACCTTTAATGGACCCAGGTTGAGCTCCCAGCTAGACCTGGTCACACCAGGTCCTTACAAAGCATTTAAATCCACCATACAGGGATATCTATGTGTGCACAAATAGGCATACTAAGAGATATCCGTACTCCGCTTCAGAAAATAGAAGGTACACTGCAGCAGTTAGACGATGAGACCGCTCCAAAGGCTAGCACCCCAACGGCCATAAGAGTCAAGGTCACAGCTTATGAAGCTGCAGCGGCACAGGGAATCCACCCTCTCTCCCATAGACAGGTGACCAGAGTGTATGGGGAGGGCGGGAGACTGGGAGGCGGGGATGCCACTTAGCCACGGAACTGAAAGAACCATGGGCGCACATGCACATAATTAGCGTTAACAAATCTGATGGCACACCCTGTTTTGACATGCCAGCAATTGGGGCTGAATTCTCAGCATTTTACGCACAGTTATATAGTTACCGGGAGAGCACATCAGTTGCCAAGATCTCAAATTATCTGGACGATATTGGTTTAGTATGTCTCTCATAGGGCCAAAGAGAGTACCTCATCCAACCTATCACGGCGGATGAAATTAAGGATATTTTAAAATTGCTGCCTAATAATAAAGACCCGGGCCTAGATGGCTTACTGGGTGAATTCTATAAAGAATTTGTGGAACATTTCTTTCCCCGCACCTACACAAGATGTTTGAGGCAGCATACACTAAGCAAACACTTCCCTCCATCTCTTAAAGAGGCTTTCCTGATAACACTCCTGAAACCAGATAAACCTCCAAACCAATGCTCAGGGGGGTTGAATTTATTAAAATATCTACTTGTCCTCTAACAAAATCCACTTGTTCCTTTGGTGCCATGCAGTGCAGAGGCAAATCATGGCAGCAATCTCATTATGTAATCACTCTGATAATAGTCTCTCTGACTATGCCAGAGCTCATATCATACTAGGGTTTGAAATCTAGCAATTTGCTAAATTTGCCACCTTACCGCAGATCTACATACTGGGGCTGGAGATAGCAGTAAGCAATAGTTCCCCATGGTTGGAATGCCCTTTTGAGTCTGTGCAATCCTTCTAGCATGTTTTATGGGTTATCATTATCGCTTTTTCAATATTTTACCATACAGAGAAAGGCTGAACGTTTACTCCTAACAAGGCAGAAGTAAAACTACTTCTAGGGTTGAGGAAAAAAGTGGTTGGTGGGAAAGTGAACTTATTACTGCTCAACCGATTTTTGCATGAGCAAACCTACATATGCATATTTGCTTGTGCTAAAATGCAGTTCACAAATATTTTCTAGGAGTACGATTCCCTGACCTACTCCTGTAAATTCATGAAAGCCATAAATCTGCATTATTGCAAGGATAAATACCATGGCTGTACTTTTGTGACTTTCTTTAAGAATTGGGCCTCTATTTAGGTCTGGTGTTAACCAAGACATTTTATTTTTATAAAAATCCTGTCTCTCTCTCGCTCTTTCTTTCTCTCTCTCTCTCTCACTTTCTATCTACTGGCTGGCTTCACTTCTGATTTTTCACAAGGAGCGTATCGGCACGCAAAGTAGTTTCTCTCAGTGCAACATTCAAGAGGGAAGCTAAGATCTTCCTAATGAGTAAGTTCCTTCCATAGGCAAGACAGTTCATTACTAGCACCGTGACATAGATGTTTCCAAAACAGAACAACATGTAAGTAAAGAGAAAGTCACCAGCTATACTGGGGATAACCTTTGTCTGTTCTATACTATTCCAGACGTATGGATGTAGAATGCACGGAAAAAGACACCTCAGAACTATTGGTAGTGGAAGTCCCAGTACACCTTGTACAGTAAGCAATTCCAATAACTTTTATTGCAACTGTGAAGCTAGACATATACAGGAATTATATAGATATATGTTAGTTTTGATATCAAGTTGTATCCTAAATCTACCTTATATCATTGTACATACTTAAGCTATTACTGTATAGCTGTACACCTAACCTGTCTACCAAACGGAACAACAATGTAAGTAAAGAGAAAGTCACCAGTTACTGGGGATAACCTTTGTCGGTACTGTACTCCCCCAGACTTATGGATGTAGAATGCATGGAAAAAGACACTTCCTAACTATTTGTAATGGAAGTCGCAGTACACCTTATACAGTAAGCAATTCCAATAACTTCTACTGTAACCTTGAAGATAGACACATACAGGAATTTTATAGATATATGTTAGCTCACTGTATATAGTTGTGCTAATACTGTATAGCTGTATACCTAATTTACCTCATATCATTGTGAAACGTTCTACTATACACAAGATGTATCTCAAACCTACCTCATGTAATTGTGAAGCGCTCTGATACCCAAGGGTCACGTTCGCACTATATAACTCTTTAAATAAAAAAATTAAAACTGTGCAAATTTGTGGTTTTTGAGACCAAAAATATTTTTGCTTTTGCCAATGTATGTTATAATGATGAGGGCATAGCAGTTCCCACAACAATAAAGTTTACAAAAAAATGGCTGACCATCAATGTCCTGCTTTTTGGCTTTGCCAATGCTTGTTTATTGTTGTTTTCCTATAATTTCTTTGAAACTGGTTACACTGATTTCCCATTATAAATATTCTTTGAGAAATACTAGCATGCATCAACACATTTTACTAAATGATGCTTCAAAGAAATGGTACCTAACCCTTTCCAACCGGGGCTAATTCCCCCGCGGTGCAGGGGGTGGGGGCGCGTGCTGTGCTCATGACAAGCTGAGCTCGTCATGACTCCGCCCACTCCTGTGGAACTCCCGCACAGGAGGGGAATTAGCCCCGCGTGGGCGTTCCACGGCAGTTATGACGAGCTCAGCTCGTCATGAGCACAGCTCCACTGTGCTTCATGACGAGCTAAGCTCGTCATAATCGCCAAAGGGGTTAAATGTTCACAGTAGTTTAGCAAAATGTTTTTTTCTAGTTGCATTTTTTTTAAAAAACATTTCATTATGAAAGCAAAAAATTATCAATCTTCCTTTCAAGCTTTTGCGTATATATGCATATAATGAGAGAGCATCCTGGAAGCATTATACGTAGTCTTATATTGTTAAACTTTGCAAACATGCGCATATATATTTATACTGGAACCAATGTCAGTAGTGCCTTCTGACCTACAACATTTCCTTAGAACGCTCACCCTTATAAGAAAGAATTTCCATTAATGAACCATAAATCCAAGTTCGAACAGCATTAATATATGGACACAAATATTCCGTAACTGCATACAATGCCCTTCCCTGATCCATAAAGTGGTACTGTAATCTGGCAGCCAATGGTTTGTACTGCAGGGGGTTGGGCCTACTTGTTCCAAGGACAAAATGAACATCAAAACTTGTTGTCCTTGACCCCAAACAATTTGTCCTGGGGGTCAGGCTACAGGAATTCCACAACCCTGAATGCTCTTCTTATAGGCTGCTGTCCTTATCAACATTCATTAAAAAAAATTATTGCTAAGATATTGTCCCTCAGACTTCAACCACTGCTAAATAACATGATTTACTGCGAGGAACACGGACGGGCATCAGGCTACAGGATCAACTGGGCAAAATCAGTGCTCTTCGAGCTGCAGGGACCCCCACCGGTCCTCCCGAGTGAGTGCCAATTAGAGATAGCAGACGCCTCATTTAAATATTTGGGAAACCACATCACCCGTAACGCTACAGATTTTTACGACAGGAACCTGATGCCACCCCTAACCAGGTTGAGAAAGGATGTAGGTCACTGGATGACCCTCCCTCTGACACTACTGGGGAGGGCAGCTTTATATAAAATGATGGCCCTACCCAGACTTTTATACGTACTTGAGAATACACCGAGTTTGGTGCCACCGCGGTATCTGCGGAGCGTTGCGGCGGTGGTGAATAGCTTGCTATGGGGGCAGCGCCCGGCACGCATAGCTCATCTGAAACTCAACAGGAGCTGGTACGAAGGAGGGATAGCGTTGCCCAACATACAATTATATTACTGGGCGTCACAACTTAAGGTTGTCAACCACTGGCTGCATGCACCGCAAGACGACCCGGCCTACCGGGCAGACAGAATACAGCTAGGCACACACAGCCTACTGGCTCCTCTATACCACAAGGGACTACTGGGGAAACTGATAGGTCCGACCAAACATACGGTCACGCTGTGGCACAGGGCGCAGAAGAGGCTCCAATGGGAGGGAGTTATAACAAAAATGACACCTCTGTGGGACACCAGGGCGCTGGGCCACTTGCGACGTACCAAAGGCTTCACCCAATGGGATATTATAGGCCTTTCTACGGTGGGGGACCTGTGGTTGATTGATGGAGTGGTGCCATTCACACACCTTCAGCAGACCTACAACCTGAGTTCAACCGAAACGTACAGATATTTCCAGATTAGGCATGCGCTGCAAGCGGCGATACCAACCGGAACCCAGATCGCAGAGTCTCCATTAGAAGATCGCTTGCTCACTGACTTTCTACAAACACACGCCACCTCACTGACATATCGTAAACTCCTGAATAATCTGCCGGACCCCCTAGTTAAACTGAGGGAGACATGGGTGGGAGAATTAGGAGACATGAGTGAATTGGAATGGAATATGGCTCTGGCATCCCCAAGGGAGGCGGGCATTTCGTCTAGATTCCGATTAGTGCAGCTCAAGGTCCTGCATAGGGTCTACTTCACTAGAACACTATCGCATAGATTACATAGGGCTGAGCACCCGTTCTGTTTAAGGGGTTGTAATGAGGAGGGTTCCTTTAAACACACATTATGGGACTGCTCGATTATTACCTCATACTGGCGTCAGATTTTCCGCACCATCACTCAGGCACTGGGAAAGACGCTGCTACCCGACCCCCGCACATGCCTTTTACATATATGGGGCCCTACGGACCTTACACGACACGACCAACAATGGGTTATTATAGGCCTAATGGTAGCCAAGAGGGACATAGCGCAGAAATGGGGGGCGGTGGAAGCCCCGACACTGGCCCTATGGTGCAGAAATATGGACACGATGATGGTGACTGAGAGAGCGGTTTATAAACTGAGAGCTAACCCACGCAAGTGGAATAAGATCTGGACACCCTGGAATCAATATCGGGGTGATCTGTGTGAACCCCTGTCGGAGGACGAGGAGGATAGTTCGGAAGACGAAGAAGGGTAGGGGGGTGGGATAGTAACCGGAGACTCACTCCATGATCCCACCAGTGGACCAGCACCCGAGCCAGACACAGCCGGGAGACTGGAGTTATCCCCGATAGAGAGTGGGAAGGGGGAGAGAACTAGACGGACCTTTATTAAGAACAGGTGTATTGAAAGTACCATCACGTACAAATTGTCATTCTACAGAGTCGAAAGTTATGTTATGTTTTGTTAAAAATATAAAAGTGAGATAAACGGTGGAGATAAGTTGTAAGCCATTACATCTGTATGATCATTCTGCCTGATTTGCTGCCAGACCTCGGGTTGTCGGCTGAATAGCTGTGTAATTTCCATACGAGACATATTACCATGGTATAGCAGCCGGCCTCAGGGTTGTAGGCTTATAACCTTGTATTATTTGAAACTCCGAATAAAGCTCTTACGTTTAAAAAAATAATAATAATAATAACATGATTTACCGGGCCAATCCCTGTTTATACCCACCTGCTCAACGGCGCAACATGTACGCACTATATATTTGCATTATTCCATTCGCTGATGTGAGACCTATCACACAAATTAACACTACTAAACCGACTCAATTTAAAGCTTTGTGTAAGTTAAATATGGCTGAGGAAAACTCTATAGAGGAATCGAATACATGAAAATTGAAGACTGAAGAAAAAGTAAAGAAGGGAGAAAGGATCAGTTGGGAAAATAAGAAGCAGCAGTTAGGCTGTTAGTAATACATTAGAAACTTAACCTGTATTTACAAAAGAGGGGTAATTTATGTGTGATAAGAGAGAAAGATCGAGATCAAAGGTCCGAGATAGTGGTTTTGGGGTGATTGTGGCCAAGAGTTCAGAGCTGTGCATGATGAGGTGCTGTCAGGGGAAGAGCCTGTAGGTAGTAGAGTCTATTATGTGTGCAGGAAAAATGCCTATTTTCAGCTTTTGCCAAATTGGGTAGGGAGATGGTATTTAGATTTAGTCCAGCACATGAGGTTAGAGCAAAATTAGCCGCATATCTAAACCAACAACATTAATTGTAGAGAAACAAATCAACCACAAATGCAATACATAGTCATGAAAAGGTGGAGGAGGGCACCACAGAGGGGGAGTGAAAAAAAAACTAGGTGGATAAATCCTGTGAAGCATCTGCATCCGCCAACCAACCCAGAATAGGTCCCAGATCCGGCTCAGCTTTCTCCTCCGAGGATCGTTCTGAATTAGCACCATCTCTAACCTACTAACGATTAAGTATTCCTGCCAACAAATCTACAGATCGGGAGGCTAACTCAGGAGCCAAAAACAAGCCAAAACCAGTCTTGCCTACGAGATGGATAAAATATATGTAGCAGACAGGTAGGGAGGAATAGCTGGTGAATGTCCTATCATGATCATCTTTGAATCAGCTACAACCACAACGTTAGAGATGCCATACAACTTTCCAAAAAGAAATTCCCAAAACAATCGAAAAATAGAACAAGATGCAAAAACATGAACCGCATTGGCTCCCACGAGCCCACAGCGGTCCTCCAGTCGTAGTTTTATGATGAAGAGACGATGCAGAGTATGATACCAGTCGTTGGTACATTTAGGATGAGGTACCTTTACACGTGATACATACAAAGACAAAGCTACGTGAGACAGTACATTACTGCGCCGGAGGTCAGCGACCATTACTTCCATATTAAGCAGATCGCTCCACTTATTTGCCCTCCACTGGAACGGATCCTCAAGAAGATCCCGAGACGACAGGTATATTAATTTATAAACCAGCCCAATGGTTGGATATAATGGAGCATTCCTTATAAGTTCCAGACCGGGGTTATCAAAGCAACTCAGATCTTCTTCCTTAAGACTACAAATAAAGTGCCGCAACTGAAGATATCTATAAGAAACTGTGTAAGGAAGAGTGAACTGTTGATGTATTTTTCCAAATTAAGATAGAACATCTCCATCAAATAGTTGACCTAAATTCAAAAGGTTAACCCTACCCCAGGTCTCCCTGAAGCCATCATGGATACAATAATGAAGGTTAGAATTATAGCCCAAATACTTAAGCCGGGTAAATAGGGGTGATACTGGAAAATATTCATCTAAGGGAACTCCAAATAAGATGAAAAAATTTCGAATGTCTTAAAACGAGTTCTCTTAAAGTTTAATGCGTCCCGATACCCACACCAGAGACTATTGATTAGCCAAGCGGAAGAAACTCTGTGAACATATTCGCCAGTGGCCATCCCCCAACTCAAAATTAAGCAGAGTCGTGAAAAAAAGTACGCCAAAAAATAAAACTTCAAAACCGAACATAAAACCTCAACATCTTCCTAGCGCTGTTGTAAGAACTGAATCTTACAGTGAGGCTTCCGAAAACCCCAAATAAACTTCTGCCTCAATGCCTCCACCATAGTGAAAAAAGCCACTGGGAAAAAAGTGGAATACAATGGAAAAGATAAAAATACAGAGGGAGAGTAATCTGTGTAGGCCTCCGATCTAAGCAGGCGTCAAAGCAGCAACGTCACCCGCATAAACCAGATTTTAACCTCATAGTGATGAAGTCTCAGAAAACTGCATCTCATCAGACCGCTTCAGAGATTGAATAAACGGTTCTATATATAGCGCAAATGGCTATGGGTAGAGAGGGTACCCCTGCTGGATACACGGAGAATATAAATGGGATCTGATAGCAAGCCTACACTGCAAATACTTGCTGTAAGACCAGAATAGAGGCGTCTCACTCAAGAGACATAGACTGGGCCTAAGCTGGCAAAAAATGGACCCCCCCAGAGGAAGGGCCAAGAAACCCAGTCAAAGGCCTTCTCTGCATCCAAACAGATCATACCAACAGGACCCCCGCCAAAAGAGGCCACCTGAAAGGCCATGATTGCTGTGTTGACATGCGATGTTGTGTCCTGGCCTCAGATAAAGCTGTGTTGATTTGAATCCACCAATTCCGATATGATAACAGACAGCTGTTTGGTGAGAACGCTCGCATAGATCATAGAATCTGCGTTAATTAAAGAAATTGGACTGTATGATCCACAGTGTGTGGGATCCTTCCCCTTTTTTGGAAAAAAGACAATGTTGGTCTCTCTCCAAGACTCTGATACCTGGTTAGACTCATCAAAAGAATTAAACAAATCCCTTCCTTAACACCAGAGCAAGAGTCTGCGAAAAGGTGGAATAAAACTCTTAACGGTATTTGGTCAGGACCAAAGCCTTCCTACTGGCAAGGGAGTCAATGGCATTTTCGACCTCCAGAAGGGCTATGGGTGCCTCAAATTTGGAACAATGCCTAGGAAACACCTTATGATCATAATGTTGCCCGATGAATTAAAAAATGTCCTTTGTGGAACAGAAGGAGTCCCTCCTATAGAGGTCCTGATAGAACCGGCGGAAGACGTCACAAATAGCAACTGTATCGGTCATAAGATCTCTGTCCTCATCCCTGATCTGCTGGATGGTATTAGCACTAAAACTGTCTCTTACTCTAAAGGAAAGAGTTTGCCCCATTTCTTTGCTGTTTTCATAACAAGTCATCTGCTTGGCCCTTCCATTTCTTTCACCCTGTCCCAAATTTGTTTTCTAAGGAAGGCCCCTTAGAGCAATATCCCACTCCAAGAGCCAGTCGGCCCAAGGTCCATCCTTCACCATAATACTATATCCTAAATCAGATTTCAAGTAGCCAAGAGTCCATTGTGTCGCAATTTCTTCCATCAATACCATCCTCCCTTAAAAGGAGGCAAATTTAAGAGTCTGTCCACGTCCTGAAGCCTTGAGGGCATCCTGACCACTGGAAGTGGTGCTGAGCCAATAATAAACCCAAGGAACTCCCTGAAATCGACATTCATAGAACTAACATAGCCACCTTCCAATAGCAATCTACTTTCAAACGCCCAGCTCCAAGGCTCCAGCACCTGAGTAAGCTCCCTAAATTGAAGAAACAGCCACAGAGTATTGTGGTCCGACAAGACCCTCGGATTAAGAACAATTTTGGACGAAGAGGTCAAAGTATTACTAACCAGGAACATATCTAACCTTGACATACTTTATGAAGAGCAGAATAAAACATAAAAACCAGTTGATTAGTGGATTTTTTGGTTTAATACTAATAGTAACGGCAACAGTCCTGGCTAGCAGCTGCACAATCTATCGTCGAATATTATTGTTGTCTGTAGATGTAGTTTTAAATGATTTGAAGATCAATCTGCCACAGGTGTCCCTCATAAAAATCAAAGAAGTAAACTAATTAGTCTGTAAAAGAGCTCCAATATGAGAACTAGTCTTTTGTTTTTATGCATATCCTGAAAATATGTTCTCTGGTACGGTAACCCAAGAAAACTTGTATTGAACAAGTACAATATCAGAAGTTAACACTACCCTTAGAAGGCCCCCAGAGACATGAAACACCATTCACAGTACACATGCCATAATGTGTCTGACAAAGAAATGAGTATCATACTGCCTTGCACTGGTGTAAGGAATAGAGAGCCCTCTGAAATGCTGACAGGTTAACATGCTGCATCACACTTAAACTGCTCCTTAGAAGCATCAACACACCCTTGAATTTTCAATGGACTCTGCCGCATTACAGGCATGCTATTCTAGACACTTGAAGAATAAATCCATACAAAAAATATGCATGAATCACTGAGCTTCAGCTACACTACTTGGTAGAAGATGACTCATAGCTCTGCTCTCTCTATAGGTAATCGCCAACACTGCCCAAGTGAACATCGATGTTGCCCTGACTCCTCTCGCCAACCATGCAAACATCTTTGCCCTCATCAGTCTAATTTTGCCCTAAGCAGATCATTTATTTTGTCTCCCAGAGGGTACTTGCTGACTTCTGCCGGCTTCCAACATGCATCAATAATACCTAGTTGGTCCCGTCCAGCTTTAATGCAATGACTGAATTTTTGTTCCTAGTTTAGATCGTATTTCTTCTATCAGGCAGGAGTTGACTACCAGGAGGCTCCACTGCATTCGACCTGTCCAGCCTTAGAATTCAGAAGTAGTCTCCTAATCCACCATTAGGCTTTTTCTCAATGTCAGCACTCTGAAGGTATGGTAAAACTACGGAATTGGCAAATCCAAGTGTTTATGACACTGTTAAGCGAGACATGGATGGGATTTCTAACAGTGATTTGTGAATAAATCCTCAGATCTGGTGTAATAATCCGAAGAGGATCTTTTGCTTAAAAATGAGACTGGACTCAATGTGCAAAAGTAAACTCTTCTCTGATGGGTATCAGGTTATATGTATAACGAGTTCCCAGCAGAAACATTCAACCTACCTGCTCAATGCCTCTTCACACCGCACATCACTGCAAGGCTCCTTCTTTGTTTCACTCTTCATATTTCAAAAAGCATCTCAACTTATTTGAGTGTGGTATCTCGAGGAATATTTAGTCTGATTGTCTGGTGCTATAACAACCTGGTAATGTGGCTAGCAATTCACATGCAGCCCAACGTTCAGTACTTCCAGTTCTTCAGCTTACAAGACAACTAACTGCCCATCTCCAGTGGCTTGCGTTGTTCAGTCAATTCTGCAGAAAGAGAATGTAAATATTCCTTCTTTGAGAATCAACTAACTCTGATTCCATTGCTTTGGGTAGCTAGAGGAAACTTTGTGTGTTGTAATCATTTTTTAACATACATATCCTAATATCGCGAATACTTGACCTAAGCATCTATTTTGCCGGACTTGGACTTAAAGTTTCCTGCTATTATTTAATTTTGTTTTGTGATTTGCTTAAGCACTAAATGTGGAGTCATCGGTCACACCACAATAGATATTGGCTGTTTTGGAAACAAATGGGGCCTATGTTAACTTGCTGGGTGTTGTTGTGTAGGAATGCCTTGAAACATGCTACTGCTGTGTTGTATTTTTTTATTTCTTTTTAAAAAAAAATGTATTCAATATATAGATTATATGTACATAAAACCTCCCTTATCATCCACCCATCGCAAAAAAAAACGGCACACTCCCTTTTCAATATCCATCCTATTGAGTCTGCCTCCTCTCAAATTCTAATGATCAATAGTAGTAAGTCACATTGACCCGTACATGTAACTGAATACATTTTATTCCGACGAGTTATGGCATTCTTGTGCCCGTATCTGTGCAGCACCGTGTGCCTCATAACTTCTGTAATACCATGCTTAACAACATACCAGACACTATCCAGCGTAGCCACCTCTCCCTCTTGTGAAGTCCCATATATCTTTTGGCAGGGTTGGACTGGCTTATAGGACAATCAGGCAGTGATTTTCCCAGTTATTTACGAGGTTCGTAATAATCGGTATATTGATGACTTTGGCATTGGTTAAGTCCCACGATGAGGATGACTTCTTGAAGGAGTGCTATTTTTTTTTACCTTCCGACTCAGACGCTGATACAAAGTCCTATGGTGTATTGTCATTTGGTTGACTGAACCACAGAGCCTTTGTTGCTAGCTTCATCACACACCCTTGTCTTAAAGTGCTACTTGTTCACAAGTTTATGTAATCATTTCGCTTGTTGATGCTACTGAACATCGTATGTACTGCTTATTTATGTTCTTGAAAGAACAGTTTTTTCTCAAATACGTGTTTTCTTTTAGAAATTGTCTCGAGGCTATGGCTGGTGGATTTGTATAATGGGCGAATGTAGCAAAACATAATTTAAATTACTAATTGACAGACTGTACGTTTACAGTTCTGGTCCGAAGCTAATTTGCAACCGCATTCCGAGAACCCAGTGTACAAAGGATGTCTCAACTGATGATAACAATCAGAAGTGAATAGTGCTTTTTGTTGTATGACATCTTTGCTTGCACATATTCCTAAAAAAATTAAAGTAAGTATGCAAAGTAATGAAAAATAACTTCTCAAGCTTCGATTGGTCTGTATATGTCCTTGGGAGAATATCCTTATGTCAATGGGATGATTGTTGAGCACTCTAAAGTTCACGTATTTTCAAGCCTAGCCCTGCCATTGGAAGTAGAGAGCCACTGTGCCCATGACGTCAGAGATTCTTCCAATTCTCTATGGTGCCGTTGTAGTCTCTTTTTCACCACACAGGAGAATATCTGGACACTACTTCATTGATGCATTCTTTCTTTCTGACATATCACCCCTTATTCGCCTGTCACAGTTTCTTTTTGTTGTCGCCTTTTTGTGTTTTTGCTTTGTGACAAGATGCAGATTTTCTTGCTATTTCTTTATTTGTCCATATTATTTGCCTCCTTTAAACTTATTTAAATTCAGTTTCACTTTTTGTTGACTACATCCTACAAGTCTTGTACTCTGCGTTTTCTGGCTTGGTGGTTTATTAGCCAAAAAGCTGTTTAAAGAGACAATGGTGAATTAATTAATTGTCCTCTGCCCAACCACGCAGCCTATGATCCTCTTAGAGCAGATCAAAACAATTCTTAAACTGTGACTCCCAAGACTTTGCTGCCTGTGTCAGGGGGATTTTATGCCAGCATGCCAACGTCTGAATATTCAATTGCTTCTTCAGCTCCTAGTAACATTATGCAGTGCCATAAAACATTCCATTCTTAAATATTTGACTCTTGCAGACATTTGACATCCAAAGAATTCAGCACCAAGGGTATTCAAAAGTGACCATTGAAGACCACATTCTTCATGAAGCCGTTCTCTCCACTCTGTCGAGTTTGTAAGGTCAGTTTGGAGGAGGACTTTCCTGTAGTTTAATGAGCCACAAATACTACACGGTTCTTTCCGGATTAGACTCTTTTCCCACCAGCTCTTGAGTTCTACATCGCATTAAGCGTGAAAGCTGAGCCTAAGAGTTTTAGTTTCTCAAACGTTGTAAGCCCCAATGTTGTAAATATTTTCTAAATATGCCCCTGATATTCAGATTTCAGTTTAGACTTCAATTCGCAAAGACGCATAGCATTGGATATGTTGCAGCAAATCATTTTGAATTAACTGTTGCCTGAAGTACAGTGCATTAATCATATCCTTTCCGTTTTCTGGGTGAAATATCTAATCTGTATAGCACATTTGTTAATTCAAGTGGTTGCAATTTCTAGGAAAAGGAGTGTAAATGTGCTGAAAAATATTGCATGCAATTGATTCAAAAAGTAATGGTGTGCTCAAATGAGTTATTAGGCAAGCATGTGGCGTGTGAGAGATATCTGTGATGGAGTTATTAAGAACTGCCCTTCTGTGTGTGATTGTTATATTTGGTTTCATGAATTATGTGGATAAGAACAGTGTTGCGGGATTAATCAGAACACTGAAATAATTGCGTAAGAAGTCATTTTATGTGGTACTTGTCAAATGAGAGCAGAAAGTAAAGCAGCTCAAGTGTATGAGCATGTAAAATAGATGATTGGGCTATGTACGAAGGCCTAGTCAATGAGAAGTTATAGTCTGAACTTTCACTAAGTTTTGTAAGATGCATAAAAAACACATAAATTAGACACCCACACCATAGTGTTGCCATAAACACCATCTACGGTCGTATTAAAGTATACCTAACTGTAACCTGAAAGTATGAGTGGGTGCTAATGGGCACTGGCATGTCCTAGAATACGTAAAATAAATACTAATATAATATGAGAATATTAGGTCCACACAGCTGCAGACATTTTTAATCATGACATATTTTAAAAGTAGACAATGATCAGAATTCCAAACCAAAATGGAGGGGTGGATGATCTTAGCTTGTTGTTTAATGAGAAATGTGGTGTTAGTGTACTATCCTTTTAGTGGGGAAGATGCGTATTACAGTATTATATGAGGAATTCATAGTGGGGTTGGTATTTGTAGAGACTTTAGGATTTACACATTCTGAACATCTGTTCCCTCACAACGACATCACACAGAACTGTATTATTTGCAAGGAGAGTAGCCAGAATGTGTATTTTGTGTTTACTTCTGCAACCCTTGGTTGTGTGCTGTAATTGCTCTATATGAGAAATATTGCACTTTCAATGTCTATTAAGTAACTTGGAAACCCCAATTCCACTTGTGATTATGTGGTGTTCGCCACTACAAATAGTATAACATGTTTATCACGTGTTAAGGGGGTCGGATTTACTCTGTCAAACAAAACCAATGAATTGTAACAGTGAGTTGATTTCTGTAACTAGCACTGAGCTATACTTTTATTTAAGGAACGGTCCAATTTGCTCATTCTAGAAGTCCAGCATTTAGGGATGCCCTCTTTTAGGAATGCCAAAGTATTAAGACTATCTACACCCTCAGCACAACAGACTAACATATGCCCCTCTCGTATTTCTATAAAAACAGATGCTTAAGAGGTTTGATATATCTGTAAATAAGGCTGTCTGAGAAATAACAGCAAGTACTAATACAGAACAGGTCATTGTAGGTTTTCAATAGTATCTTACTTAGCTATACCCGTAACTGTAGTGGCACCTTTTCAGTGGCTTAAATTGCTTCCCCTCTGGGATTTCACCACTTCATCCATCAAGTACCTCTCAATCTCAAATAAGACTGAGGAATGGGAAACGTCAAGAAAATAGTGTACTAGAAATGGTGCTCATAGGTTTGTAGTAGTTGTAAAAGCATTTTAATCCAATTTCTTCTGTTGCTACTGAGAGCACCCTGGTGCAAGGGAGGTGTGCCTAGCTGTTAACAATGTGCTCGGACAAATAAATTCTGCATCTTACAAGTTATTCATGTACCTACGAGAAGTGGTTCCCGATCTGGAATAACTATCTCCGTCAAAGGATCCCTTGGCCTATTTAGACAACATTTCAAAATTGTTATTTTTCTAATATATGGTTATTGTATTGAATACATTGATTGAATGTAGTGCCTTTGTCGAGTGAGCTACAAATATAAGTAAAATTGCCAATACAATACAGTATTGATAAATGTTACAAAAGGTATAACATGAAACTCTTCTCAGCTACCTTTAGTAGTGATTCCTTTAAGAGTTTCTTTAAATCAGACAAGGCCAGTAGAGCAAATAGAGCTAGAATGTTACAACAGAGGTAAGGGGCAAGAAGGAATGAAAGCGTAAAGAGGCTAAAGGAAGTCAAGGAACAGAGACAAGGAATTGCAAATCAGAACGAAGAGAGTAAGAGAATGTGTATGCAGATATTACTGAACAAAGATAAAGTGGACACAGCGAGTATAAACATTTGAAATTAATAGCGAGATAATGTAATATTCTCTGACCAGTGATCAGAAGCTACCACAGCTAAGCCAAGTAGGAATTCATGGCCGTCAGCTAGTCAAGTGAGAAAATAATGCAAATGTAAGACCTTTCAATTGGGTGAATTGGTATTAGTTGGTACTTATAAAGCCTGTAGTAGGAAGAGGAACCTATGACTTCAGGGAGTCCAAGCGCCACTGCAAACAACTTGAGAGGAAATGGAGACTCAACAAAAACACCACTATAAAGTTCCATATACAAAGCCGCCCTTAACCTCTACATCCAACAACTATGAGATACAAGAAAAAAGGCCCTAACTCTCATACTCAAAGCCAGCTCCAACAAAGGCAAATAACTCTTCATCATCATCAACAGGGTCCTCCAATCCTGCAGCTTCCAACAACGACATCATCCCATACCAAGCACTCTGCAACAACCTCTCAAACTTCTTCAAACAGAAGATTGCCAAGATCTACAACACATCTTCGATCCCCCCACTCGGCTGCTCGTGGTGCAATCTACTATTCTGTCGCGCCTGACTATGCGAGCTCCCTGATGTTAGGGGTAAATCAGGCTGAGGTTCAGAGATTGCAAAGGGTGCAAAATGCGGCTGCAAGAATTTTGATAGGTCTTCCCCGCTTTCATCCGGTAACTGACACCTTGATGAAACTGCATTGGCTGCCGGTAGCTAAGCGGATTCAGTTCAAGGCCCTTTGTCTTTCATTCAAAATTCTGAAACGTGCGACTCCACCTATGCTTTGCCCTTTGCTAACCCCGTATGTTCCCCAGCGAGCGTTAGCTCTGAAGGCCAGCACCTGGTGGTGGTACCTCGGATAAAACGGGCACGGATGGGCGGCCGCTCATTCCGCTACTTGGCTGCAAAATTATGAAATTCACTGCCATTCCAGCTGCCAGGCTTAAATGACCTTCTGACATTTAGGAAGGCCATTAAGACTTATCTTTTTCCGAAATCTGGAGCACTTGATTCGGTTATGTTATGCCTGCCAAGCTGTGGCGGTGCAGCTCTCTTTCTACTGTTTGAAAAGCGCCGGGACGCTCTTTAGCTGGAGCAGCTGAGCGCTATACAAAACTATATAACATAACATAACATAACATTTTGAATGTACTGCAACACCATTGACCCACAGCATACCAATACAAACTCCCCCAATCAGCCGAACACCTCCTTCATTGCTAAGCAACTAGAAGCCCCTCTGTAACAAAGAAACTACTGCCCTGATGAAGACTATCCACTCAGAACCCCTTAGACCCATGCCCCTACATCATATACAACCATGAAAGAACAATCATCTCACCTATGCTCACCACTATAATCAACACCTCCATAACCACTGCCACCTTCCCATCTTGCTGGAAAAATGTGGAAGTCAATGCCCTATTGAAGAAACCAACAGTGGACGCCAACACCCTCAGCAGCTACATACCCATCTTGCTCCTGCCTTTTCCAGCTAAAGTCAGTGAGAAAACCAACAACACCCAACTTGCAGACCACCTAGAACTCCATCAACTCCTAGACAGCTCTCAATCAGGCTTTTGGCCAACCACAGTACATAGACCGACATCATTGCAGCCACCGATGACATCACAAGCGTCCTCGAACAAGGAGAAACGGCCACACACATCCTCCTCGACCTCTCCGTAGCTTTCGATACGGTCTCCCACAAATCACTCATCAGAAAGCTTGAGCACTTCTGTATCTGCAGACCGGCCCTCAAGTGGATATCCTCCTTACTTATGGACAGAACACAATAAGCTAGTCTTCCCCCCCTACTCCTTAGAACCCAAGAAACTCATCTGCGGAGTCCCTCAAGGATTGGCGCTCAGCCCAACACTCTACAACATCTACATGATGCCCCTCACGGACATCGTCATAGCCCACAGCATTAACATAGTATCCTATGCTGGTGACATACAGCTCATCCTCTCCCTTACTGACTCTACCAGCTCTGCCAACACAAATTTCACCAACTGCATGAGCACTGCCTCTACGTTTATAAAAAACAACTGCCTCCAGGTTAACACAGACAAACTCAAAGTCTTTATTTTCAGCAACAACCACTCCCCATGGAACACCTCTAGGTAGCCCTCCGAACTTGGCTCCCCATCCACCGCTGTGGACCATGCAAAGAACCCCAGGAACATCCTGGACACCAATCTCTCTATGAGCAGATCGATCAACACCGCCTCCTCATCATGCTGCCAAATTCTGTGAATGCTGTATAAGATTTTAAAGTGGATCCCACTGAACACCAAATGAACGGGTCAGTCAGGCTCTTATCACATGTAGACTTGATTACAGAAACGCCCTCTACATCGGAATCCCAGCCCATGTCCTACGCCGACTCCAAACCACTCAGAACGCCACCACCAGACTCATCCTGAACATCCAGTGAAATAACCACGTCTATCCACACTTCAACAATCTCCACTGGCTCCCAGTCCAGGAAAGATGTAAGTTCAAGCTACTCACCCACGCATGCAAAGCTCTCTACAACACCGGTCCAGCTTACCTCAACCACTGCTGCAACTTCTACCAACCCGCCAGACACCTTCAGTCTGGGTCCTAGGCAAGAGCACTCCTCCCTCAAATCAAGAAGACCAGAAGGGGAGGACGCTCCTTCTCATACCTCAGATCCAAGACCTAGAACAACCTTCCAAAACACCTCAGAACCTCCCCCTGCCCCTCCCTCATTGACTTCTAAAGGACCCTCCAGACATGATCTCCTCCACCCCCTCAGACCTGCCTTACTCAGCTCCTGGATACGCTCACGGGTGATTAGCTACACTCTACAAAATCACATAGCATAACTTAACATTGTTGAAACAGGATAAAAGCAAGTAATGGAGAAAGTATTGAAGGGAAGAAAAAGGAAAGTGGGATATAATTTTCTGTATATTTGATAGGTCAAAGTAACAGTTGTAGACCACAGTCAAAAGTTGTTTAGAAAAGGACAAGGAAGATGTTGTTGAGATGTCTAGCCAAGATTCCGTGCATTCTTCTGCATCATTTTCTTTGCGTCCATGCATATAAAATATCCTTCTATTAAGATGAAATGGCAATGATAAATCTAATATTTTCTTAGTAGTTTAATACACTGCCATTACAATTTGAATGTAGTCCTTGATTGTTTACCAAATGACATGTCAAGGTAGTAGTGCACCCATAATTCTAGAATTTTCTGTATACCCATACTTTCACATTTACAGATTATAAACTGTTTTGCAAAATCAGTCTATCCATTCAACAAAGGTGTCCCTTCAAATTATGTACAACTTGTTTCTTGGTGCATAAAGAATTCTCAAATTCTTGGGTGTGGTGTTTGACATTTGTAAGTCTGTTTCTAGCCTTCGAGCCCTTCACATTTTCAAGAATGCTAAACCTAACAGGAGAACTCTAAAGTCACTGCTGCACCAGTGTACTCTCACATTGATTTGGCTTGCAATTGCCGTCTCAAAGGATAATTGTGCACAAGTGTATGAACCACTTGTGTTGGTGGGGTTGGGTGTAATCTGTCACTCTCTCCGAGTTCAGTATTCGGCTTGTGATAATCAATCTCTAGAAGGAATCTGTTAAATAAATCTCTGTTGAGGTTGGCAACTATACAACTTACGCCCTTATTACGAGTATGCCTGTGCAAAATTTTAATTACGTTGGAGTAATTGGCATAATTTTTGATAAATTAATGTAACTTAATGTATGTGAAATTACAGAGATTGCCCTATTACGCCACCTTGCATAATTTCGGGTAGAAATGTTAACGCAAGTTGTATCGTTCAGGTAATTTTTTAACGCAAGCAGCATTTAAGGTCGTTTTTTTTTAACACAACTACAAATTCGAACACGCATGTCAGTATTTTGAACGCGAACTGTAGTTCCTTAAAAGTGGATGGTCAACAAATATTTCAGGTACATTTTGTACTTAAGCGAACTGCTCGGGTAAGTTTTGAGCATAAAAGTACAAATCTGAACACATGCAGCAGTAGTTTTAATTCCAGCAACCGTATATCTGCTCGGTGTCGATGTTAAGGTGCATTACTATGCTGTTATTAAAGACAGAAATTAATTGAAGCAAGCCTTTTTCAAGGTCAATTTATAGTAGTTGATTTAAAAAAAAGAAAATAACCAAGTTATTTTCATTTTTTGTTATTTAAAAATACCTAAGATTGTAACAGTACACTTCTCAAAACAAATGCAATTTTTTCTTGAGCCCACGCAAAATTGGGTCATACAAATTGTTCTTATAGTAGCAGTATCACAGAATCCTCGTATGCTATTCAAATATAATCGTTGCAAGTGCATAAGTCCCAGCTTCTGCATGATTCTAAGTTCTATGTTTTTTTCCTCCACTGACTATAGCCGCTTCGAGCCCACTAGAGGAGTGGCTCAAGGATTTTGAATTGCTCCCAACCCTTGGTAGAGCAGGGCACCACCTCATCTACCGGCTGTGGGAAACTGATGGTTACTACCAGAAAATTCAGGGAAAGCATGGGCTTTTTTACCTGTCCCCTGAGAAAGACAATAGTTGGCCTCTCTTAAAAGACTAATCACATTCGCCACATCTCTAACAATAACGGGGGATCCCTAAACTTCCCCCGGTTCAGAATTTTGGGTTGGATCATGCATCATGCCACATGCACGAAATTTATGATACGAAAGCTACCCTTTGTTAGAACATGGATGGAACCCAAAATTATGCCACCCCCATCAATCCCCACACCAACCCCGACCCGTCCATGTTCCTGTTAATGCGACTCAGACACCAGGTTGTATTGTTTAATTAGCTGAGGTTGGCTAGCAACAAAAATCCTTTTGAGCTTTATAATGAAGCCCCTAATTTAATGTGATGATGCGTGTGTTGGTATGGCCAATACCTGACCTATTGGATGTCTATCAGCCTCCCCTGTCCCTCTGCTCAACCCTGAGTAAGAAATCCTGGTGAGATGCCTTAGGAATCACTCAGTGAACTTGTTGGACACCATAAATAAATAAGGCATTAAGAATGATTAGTTGCTTGCTTCCTCTCATTGCACTTACATTGGGACCATTTTTTTTATAGTACTCTGAACTTCTGTCAGAGCCTCTCAGGAAAGCTGGTGCACAGTGTTCACTGGGTCTGGGATATCTTTGTTGTTATTTCCTGCAGAGGAGGTCTTGGGGACCAACTTGCAGCGATTTTTCACTGCTAGAAGAAGAGCAGTTGTTGAACTATGACTGGAGCTGTCTCTGACTCAGACGTAGGCTAAGACTCAGCTGAATGTTAATCCTACATTTGCAAAAGGCCTCCAAATGGGCGGACTAGCTCATTGAAAGATAGCAGCTATCTAATATGCTTCTCTTCAAAATAGCGCATTGAATAGGAATCACAGTTCACTACTGTGATTATGGATTTTACCCAAATATTTTAGCACTCCAGTATAAGATAGTACATTAACCTTTCCTCTAAATACTGCAAACTGAAATCACTTGTCCCTCAAACTGTTTTTTCATTGTTGTTGATGTGAAGGCATTTTAATGGGACTCTTTTTCAATAAACTATTTTGAGTATCCTTTTAATGTTAACCCTATACCACCTGCGATGCAACTTACTGAAGTTCATACTCTGTTAGCAAGCATTTTGCTATTTTCTCGGAAGAGTACATTGTTTTAGAAACAATACCAGTTTCAGATTTACATGCTAGTCATACTATGTATATTACACTTTCCTTTCTAAATCTTTGTGTACCAGGGTAGCTGTCCTTTAATATGTTTGTGAAGAATTTTTGCAGGTGCTTTGCAAGCAGAACTTTAGTCCTACAAGACAACTCTTTATTGAATGTGTTTTTCTACCGAAGGTTAGACATTTGTAAAGAAATAATTTCTACTTGGATTGAGGATTTAATTGGGTTTTCTTAGAACAAAATCATCTGTGTAGCAAGAGGGCTGTCAGGACTGTCTGGGACTATGTGGGGAACACAGTCAGGGACTTGTGCAAGGACTGGGAACTGGGTAGAAAATGTAAACAGAAAGAGGACTACAGCGCTGCCCAGGATCATACAGGGAGTCAGAGGAGAAAAGGGGATCCAAAGGGCAAGCCTGTAGAAGTGAACAAGATGGTTAAGACTCAGAAAGGAAGGGCACTCATAAGGCAATTTAGCATTCAGACTAACTACACCCAGGACAGACGTGCAAGACATATATATATAATACAACATTAACAATAAAGGGGAGTGTGGGGTAAAGCACTCAGGAGCTCCACACGGTAAGACTGAAGCTCAGTAAGTTTCTCACCCACAATTGCTGTTACAGATACTGACTGCAAATACCCACATGTAGGATATGCATGCAAAGGCAGGGTCTGTGAAGCTTATACCTATGGTGATGTTATAACTGTAACTCAAAGACAATACTCGCAGTGAATTAGAAACACCACCTAGGTAGTCAGCTGTCCCCATGGGTCCTGGCGATCAAACAGGAACACGCAAGGCAGTAACAGCAAGAGGGTAGAACTAAACACAAGCACCCTAGACAAGGAGCTAGCAAGGAGGAGTGCTTAACAGGAAAGTAAGGAAATGACAGGGCACACTTGGCAGAAAGCAGGTAACAAACATTCAAGGTAACAGAAGTAAGACAGCAGAATAGAAAGACAGCAAACTAGAACTGGAACAAAGGAAATGGGAAGAAAGGCAGGGACTGGAAAGGGATATACAGAAGGGGAGGCTACAAGGGTATACTAGAATAGTGCAGGTTAAGGAATCAAGAAAACAAAGTAGCATAGAAGGCATTGCTGGGGAAGGAACAAGAAGTGAGCTAAGGCTCAGGAGTCAAGGCAGCACTGCAGACAGTGCCGGTTCAGGAACAGGGAACTACCAAAGCTTCAGGAGTCAAGGTAGCACTGCAGGCAGTGCTAGTTCAGGAACAGGGAAATTACTAAAGCTTCAGGAGTCCAGGTAGCACTGCAGGCAATGCTAGTTCATGAAACAGGATATAGCTACAGCTCAGGAGTCAAGTAGGCAAGAGAGCACTGCAAGCAGTGCTAGCCAGGAACAAGAAATAGCTGAAGCCCAGGAACAGGAACAAAGAGTAGCTATAGCTCAGGAACTCAGGAAACAAGAGCACTACAGGCAGTGCTAATTCAGGCACAAGGAATAGCTTTAGCTCAGGAACTCAGGAAACAAGGTAGCACTGCAAGCAGTGCTAATTCAGGGGAAGGGAAACTGTTGCAGTTCAGGAACAAGGAATACTGAGGCTCAGGGGTCAGGGTAGCACTGCAAGCAGTGCTAATTCAGGAACAAGGAAAACAGCAGCAGGTCAGGAACAAGGCATAACTAAAGTTCAGGAAACAAGAATAGCAAAAGCTCAGGAGCACTGGAAACAAGGCTCGGTCTCACCGGTAAACAGCTACAATGACCAACCCTGGCCTGAAGGTAGCTGGGGCTTAAAAGAGCTCACAGTAATCATATGCATCAGGTGTGAGCAGGCTAGCAGCAGCCAGCCACAGGTGAGCTGAATCCCTCCACCCATCCTTGGCCTGCAGTGGTAGAGACAAAGCAGTGAGCAGGGAATTCTGGGTAATGGAGTTTCAGGCATGAGTAGGCTGGCTTCAAGTATAAGCAGGCTGGCTTTCACAAAACCCGGCATGGATTGGGAATGGATGTCAGTTCCCAATAAGTGTCCAAATAGCTGGAAGTCAGGATATGCATGCAGGGGAGGGTCTGGAAGCTTATTAGAAGACTGGAAAGTCCCACTATGTGGCCCCCTGGTGGTGGGCACGAGAGCACAGGGAGCGAATTGTGACAAGGGCAACCACCCCCTCTCAAGGTTTCATACAGGTTATCCATCATTACACTATCATTCGTAATGCTCCACCGCAATTCATTCTGGGCGGGGGTATGTGAGATGGGGAGGAAATAAAAGTAAGATGTGGTAGCCCTTTTGGCCAATTTGTAAGACACTTCCATATAATCCTGCCTCTCATTGGTCGGGTGTGTGCTGCTGAGGACAAATTAAAGTGGATGGTGTATGTTGTAGCATTGGGAAGGGGAGTTGAAAAACTAGTGCACTTGCTGGCCTGTTGGATGTTTGCTGAGGGCTATCTGCTGCATCACTGGCTAGGAAGGCTGTCATTACCTGATTTATGTCCTCACTGACAACAGTTCTATGTTGTACTGCTACAAGCACGATGGAGTGTAGTCCTGAGGCGTATGTCAAGAGGCTTTGCATCTCTATAGGCAGCTGTAGCAGCAAAACATCTTTTTAGCCTGCAACCATGTGCCAGACCAGATTAATTGAGCAGATGTAATTTCGTAGATCACAAGTAGTGTATGCATCCCTAGATGGCACAGGGCTTCAACACGGTATGCCATCGCACTCTAAAGACACGCCTCCTTCAGGGTCGTAACACAGGCCCCTGCAGCCCCGAGCTGCAGGGGGCCCACTCAGCACAGTACTGAGGCCCGAGAGCTCTAGATGAAATCCGGAGCGGGGGCCTCACTATAGTTGATGTAATCAAACCGAAGAGAAAACTACAGCGAGCACAATATACATGTGTCCAAGTATTTAAGAAAATACTTCCATTTATTACGAAAGAAAAACGCAAATGCCACCATGCTCATGCAACTAGCATTTCCTATCTGCCATTCTGCCTAGCATTCCCCCGTCACCGAACCTATGGTAAATGAGTGTTAAAATATTCACTCTTGGAAGCTAGCTCTCAGGATCAAACTAAATCAATAGTATGGTATTTGCCACAGCAAAACAAAACACCTCTGTGTTTGGCAAAATATTTAAGCATTGGTAAAGCCAATACATCTGGCTATAGGCTTCACTAGCATTGCCTCTTTATAGCCGAGTTTGTGCTGTGTTTTAGTGGCTTCGTTGGTGAATCTGACAATGTACAAAATGTTGAATGGGTGTGTACATGAATGGATAAATTAGTGTTTCAATGAATGGATAATAGATAGGTAAGTGAATGAATGCATGTATGGGTATTTGAATGGGTAATTGCTTGAAAGATAAGTAAAATAAAATGTATAATGGCTGCATGTGTGATGGCAAGGATAGGTGCAGGGAGGTTAAACCAATCAATGGCAGAAGTGATAATGTTATAAAAATGCTAGGGATTGCCAATATTATGCCAGTGCAAGCATTACACTAAGCATAGCCACTATTATACCAACAATGTCCACAATATATAAAGAATAACCTCAAATATGCCATTTCAGTCATCTCATAGGAGTGAGCAGTATCATGCCATGGGGGTCAAAGCTGTTCCAAAGAATTTGCAGCCCTAAGGCTATAGCCAGCATTGGGCAAAGGTAAAGTTAGGCTTTTGGTCTAAGTTTTGAACAAAAGGCTAACTTTACTACTTTTTGGTATTCACAAATATAAGTTACGAGTAGTCCCTTTATGATTGAGGAGTTTCCGCACTCAGGTGGACCTTTGCCCCGAGTGCGGAGATTCCACTCAGAGTGCAGAGACTCTGCTATGAGTGTGGAAACTCTTCAATCGTAAAGATTTTACTCGCAACTTATGTTGTGCACACTGAAAAGTAGGAAAGTTGGATTTTTGATCTAAACTTAGACCAAAAGTCTAACTTTGCCGTTGTGAATTGGGCCCGTTGTGTTTGAGGTGGTTATGAACATATCAGTAGACAGAGGTAGACAGGAGCAGGCAGGGGCTGTCAGTAGAAGGCAGGGGAAAACAGGAGCAGACAGGGGCAGGTAGGAGCAGACAGGAGCAGGCAGGGTCTGACAGGAGCAGGCAGGGGCAAACAGGAGCAGGCATATGATGACAAGGTCAGACACGACCAGGCAGGCAGAGGCTGGGACAGACGGGAGTAGGCAGGACCTGACAAGAGGATGCAGGGGCAGACAGGAGCAGGCAGTGTCTGACTGGAGCAGGCAGGGGCAGACAGGAGCAGAGCAGGCATGGTCTTACAAGGTCTCACACAGACAGGCAGACACAGGCAGGCAGGACCTGACAAGAGCCGGCAGCAGGCAGGACCTGACAAGAGCAGGCAGGGGCAGACAGGAGCAGTCAGGATCTGACAGGAGCAGGCAGGGGCAGAGAGGAGCAGGGAAGGCCTGACAGGAGCAGTCAGGATCTGACAGGAGCCATCAGGATCTGACAGGAGCAGTCAGGGGCAAGCAAGGTCTGACAGGAGCAGGCAGGGGCAGACAGTAGCAGGCAGGGCCTAACAAGAGCAGGCAGGGGCAGAGAGGAGCAGGCGGCACAGACAGGGTCTGACAGGAGCAGGCAGGGCAGGCAGGAGCAAACAGGAGCAGTCAGGATCTGACAGGAGGAGGCAGGGGCAGGCAGGGACAGGCAGGAGTAGGCAGGGGCAGACAGGTGCAGTCAGGATCTGACAGGAGCAGACAGGCGCAGCTTGTTCCACACAGGAGACAGTTATCCAGCCAAGGGCTTCACACTGTCCGCAGGGCTGACATTTGGGTGCCGCCGTCTCCCTCCAGTGATAGATCTAACTTCTAGGCCATACTTTGCAGGGGGCTGTGGAGCTTTCCAGGAACTCTCAAGTATTTCCAGCAAAACTGCAAATCCAGTCGAGAAAGGTATAAATATTGCTTTCTCCCGTGAATGTTTGAAGATCTTGGAAAAAGTAGTGTTTCAATTAACTGACCCAGAATGGCGAGAGAGAGATTGGACTGAAGTTAATAATATCCAGAGGGAGACATGCGCTACTCCAAGCGATCCCAGCGGGTACGGACGTACCAGAATCCTCGCCACTAGAAGACAGACTCCTAACTGACTACATGCCACAAAGCGCTACTTCCCTCACATATAAAAAACTGATCAACCACCTGGGAGACCCAACGGAAAAGCTTAAAGACAAATGGGTGGGAGAAATAGGGGAGGTTACTGAGTCCGAGTGGAATGAGGCACTGGCCTCCCCGAAAGAGGTCGGCGTCTCAGCAAAATTCAGACTGGTACAACTGAAAATCCTACACCGTATTTATTACACTAGGAGCCTACTGCACAGAATTCACCGGGCACCACATCCCTTTTGTCTCCGGGGGTGCGGGGAGGAGGGGACACTGTATCATACACTCTGGGAATGCACACACATACAAGAATTCTGGAGGCAGGTTATGCGTACCATCTCGCAAACGCTTAAGGTTTCGATTTTGCCAGAACCTCGAAAATGCTTATTAAACATCTGGGACCCTAATGACCTGAATAGGCATGGACTGATATGGGCTACCCTGGCTATGATGGTGGCTAAGCGAGACATTGCGCAAAAGTGGGGAGCGCCAGATTTGCCTACAGCTTATAAGTGGGGTAACAACATGGACAAGCTGATGATTACGGAGAGGGCAGTATATGTAATGAGGGCCTGTCCCCGCAAATGGAACAAGGTATGGGCACCATGGAACACTTATAGAGGGGACCTTTGTGAACCACTGCCAGAAGAGGAAGACCTAGACTCTGAAGGGGAAGACGACTAGATGGCAGGGGGGTGATTACTGCAATTAACATGGCGGACACTGTGCAGCTCCAATGCAGATTCTATTATGGCGCTGTGTAAGGTGTAAGGGACGAATGTGCACCACTGTCGTTGTTCCAATGTACCTACCTAAGATGACTCTTTCTACTGTTTAATGTTTATATATTGAAGGTTGTTTTAGCACATACGCTGAAGGATGGAGGTTATTAAGACTATACGTAATAGACAGACATAAGGATATATGGTCAAGAGATTTGGCACACCCATGCAATGAGCGCATACTACTTATACGACTAAAAAGGTGACTGTTATGAATCATAGCTGCACAACTGTAAGATTATGAATTCTCAACCTAAAAGGAACCTTGTGAATGTACTGTATACTTGCAACTTCAATAAAAAAAGTAAAAAAAAGAAATAAAAAATAATATCCAGAGGGTGCAGCAAACCTTTTTCAGGAGGGGTTTCACAGCGGCATTTTTCCAGGCAGTGAGGAAGGTGCCTTGTCCTAAAGGAGGACTCAACAATTCCAACAAGGGGATCTTGAGAAGCAGAAACAGAGCTCCTTTAGCTTCTCCGGGCAGAATCTGAAGGGGGTCTTTTGGGCGCAGCCTGCAAGGGTGGCAGCAAGGTTGGTTGCATCAACACGTGCACAGGAGGTGCAGTATCAAGGTTGGTTGCATCAACAGGTGCAAAGGAGGTACGATCTTAAAGAAAGATTGTTGGGTGTAGGCATTATTTCAGTCAGAATGTTTTCACATATTTGTTTAATCTTAAAAAGAAAATGCCAGACCGTTGCAAAGTTGTTGAGACTTTTAGGGAGTACCTGAACAAATATTGGGAGATTGCAATCTCTCTAATAAATGAATTGACTCTTTCGAGAGGTGCAGAGCTGGAGAAATGCAATCTAAAAAGCACTTGGGAGAGGGTCTCTGCCACAAATAAGTGACGAGAGACAAAGATGAAGGCCTAGTAAGGGAGCAGCAGAATGAATGGTGTGTTCAATAAAAAACAAATTCACAGAGTCCATATCATGTGAACATGTAAGAGCTGCACCATCAGGATACTCCAGCCATAAACTGAGGTCTCCCAGGACCACCAGAAGACTCCAGCCATAACCTGAGGTCTCCCAGGAAGATCAAGAAACTCCAGCCATAACCTGAGTTCTCCCAGGACCATCAGAAGACTCCAAATATATCCCAGGACACCATCAGGAGACTCAAGCCATAACCCGAGGTCTCCCAGGACCATCAGAAGTCTTCAACCATAATGCTGAGGTCTCCCAGGACCAGAAGATGTCCTTTCTGGGGGCCAGAATAGAACGTTCCTCCACTAAGGAGGAAAGGGTGCAGGTTAAGAGGAACATTCAGACCCCGACATTGCCATATCAGAACTGGTTTGTAAAGACAGTGGGCATATTTGTGAGACCCTCCCTACCCACATACTGCAGACCCAAGACCTACTCGCCTTCAGAAGACTCCTCAAGACCTGGCTCTTCGAACAGTAGCAGCAACCCCCCCTCCCCTCAGCGCCTTGATACCCTCACGGGTAAGTAGCACGCTTTACAAGTACTCTGATTGATTGATTGATATTAGATCAGCGGGCAAAGCCCTGGCTAGATCTGTTTCTCAACGTCGAGAATAGGAAAGGCAAAGTATTTTGTGCATTGTAGTTTCCACAAGAGCACTTGTTAGGAGACTCATTCGGGCTTGATCGGACAAAGGGGCTCCTATACACCTTTTCACCGGTTTACTGACCGAATATCGAGGAGCAAAATATCGACCTGTCAAAATATTGAGGAAAAAATATAGAATGCCAAAATATCAAATTCCTATCTACAAACAGGTAAATACAAAAAAATCGAATCTAAAATATCGTTGTAAAAAATATAGTCAAAATATTGAATTTTTAAAATGTCTTAAAGGTAATGTAAAATTAATGAAATAATAAATATAATTAACTAACACATACTTCAAAATACTTAATTAACCTTACAATTAATAAATAATTATTGTAAGTAAAAAAACATAAATTTTTATTTTTTAATACATATATATATATATTAACGTAGGATAACAGTAGGGTAAAATTTACTATTCCCACTACAGTGAGTGCAACAGAAGGGATAGCGATGGATAGCAGGAGGGTAAAAATGACTATTCCCACTCCAGAGAGTGCAACAGTAGGGAAAGCGTTGGATAGCGGGAGGGTAAAAATTACTATTCCCACTCCAGAGAGTGCAACAGTAGGGAAAGCGTTTATAGCGTAGGGGTAAAAATGACTATTCCCACTCCAGAGAGTTCACAGTAGGGAAAGCGTTGGATAGTGTAGGGGTAAAAATTACTATTCCTTCTCCAGAGAGTGCAACAGTAGAGAAAGCGTTGGATATCGTAAGGGTAAAAATTATTATTCCCACTCCAGTGAGTGCAACAGTAGGGAAAGCGTTGGATAGCGTAGGGGTAAAAATTACTATTCCTACTCCAGTAAGTGCAACCATTGGATAGCGGGAGGGTCAAAATTACTATTCCCAATCCAGTGACTGCAACAGTTCGAAAAGTGTTGGATAGCGGGAGGGTAAAAATGACAATTCCCACTCCAGTGAGTCCAACAGTAGAGAAAGCGTTGGATAGCATAGGGGTAAAAATTACTATTCCCACTCCAGAGAGTGCAACAGTAGGGAAAGTAATGATTTCATATTTTAATACAAATAAATGAATTATCAATACTGATCCAGCGCCCCTAATGAAAAACTGTCTCACCAACGCTACCCAACACCACAATACTTACCATTAATCATAAATCACTCACAAAGGCCCATAAACCAACGAGACAATTTTTGGGCGACTGAATCATGTGACCTAATTAATCAGAACTATTCACAAACTATTTACAAATTTATATACAACTGCAGTTTATCTTACTCCTCATGGTTTTAAACATTTTTCATTTTAATTAAGTCACTCAGGCAAATGGATCAACTAATGGTAACTAGACCATGAATAAACAAGACCAGCTTGTTGTTTCAAAAATCTAATTTTATTTTAACTTTATTATTCAAGAAAGAGCATTTTATTAAGAATCTTTATTTATTAGCAATAAGAAAGCAGCATTTATAAGGAAATGATTCATTAGACTGACATCTTCAAAGCAAATCAGTAAGCATGAATTAAAGCAAAATAACAGTTTCCATTCCCTCAAACTATTTCCCTGACTATTCTTGCTCCACCTAGAAAGGAAAAATCAATTTAAGACTGCTGTCCTTACGTGAGCCAAAAGTCCAACAGCATGTCACGTCAATCAGGAATCGGAAAGCGAGCAGGGCACCCTCCTGCCCATGAGGTCAGGTTTTATACCTTTCTATCTAGCTAAACTTTCTACAAATTATAAAATTTCTCAGAAATTGGCTGCGCCATGTCAGTCCACGATTAAGGCGTTAGGTCATCTCCGTTTCCAAACCAAGTTCAGGCTTTTCTTTAGCCCTATTGTCCTCTGCTTTTGTGTCATTTGGCTTCCTCAAAAGAGAAACATTTCTCTCAAGTTACAGTTCACAACTTCCTTGCCTTGGCAATCTTGCTGGTTTCCTGTCCTTGAGCCATTCTCCAAGAGCACGTTTAGCACAACTTATTAAGCTCCTTTTTCTGACAAAAATGTCAAAGTGGCAAAAGTTTCCACTTCTGAATATGTGCAAGGCTCCTCTCTGGACAGGATTCGTAACGCCATTTCTTAGCATGCCTTAGGCCTCACTCGGAAACTATTATTCAAACAAACACAAGACATCAGTTAATTAAAGATTGAGACCCATTCTGTTACGCACCCCCTTTGCTAATTATTAACCCGTTAATTTATGTTACCTAGCTGAGCACACAAAGCAGCATTTATATCTACCTTCTTCTTTTAGACAGCAAGGATTCTCCACGAGCTTTTGTCACAGAAAAGACATAACGTAAGCACACAAAATAAGCACATGCCATTAGTTAAAACGGCCGCATTTAATACTGACAAAGACAATAGACAAGGTTAGTTTATGAGTTTCTTCGCATTTGCAACATAGAGCACATAGGTTAATCCCACGTGTTTCTGAATGAATGCATTTTAAAACTAAGTTGATTAATATTTTCAACACATGCTTGTTAATACTGTTACACTTTTTATGGAAATTTAACTTTGCGAGTTTGAACAAAAAGTGTTTCATCACCTTGCTCCATCAACTCCCTCATCTGTTGATTTCAAAATCACCAAACAATACCCAAAATTTTAGGAAAATTTTCAACCCTTGAACATGTTTTGGACTTTCTTGATATTAGTATTTCTAAACTTTTGATACAGCTGTTTGTCTGCAACTCTCATACTGAGATCTACAAAACTCTTCTAATTCTATTTCTTTTTTTTTCTTTTCTAAGTTTGTAAATTCTTTTCTTTTCCCTTAGATATTTCTTTCTCTTGTGTAACATGCAACTAATTTTTAACAAAAATATCACTATGACTATGACTATAAGAGGACACAGTATTTTACCTAAGATTGAACTACCGATCTCTAAAAACCAGTTTCTGATTGCTGCAAATCTTTTGCTCAAACATTCTGTAAAATCTTCATCTTCTAAAGGTACAACTTCAGCATGTAATTCTGTAATATTCTTGATGTACATCTCAATATTCTGGCTCTTGTCTGGAATATATGTACAGCAATGCTGGACATGTAAAATTCCACAAACTCCTCCTTCTTTAGCTAGCAGAATGTCTAATGCAAGACGGTTCTGCATTACCATTGTGCTCATGGCAATAAGTTCTGTAGTTACTAATTGAAATCCACTAGCAGTATCAGTTGACAATCTATCAACTATTGTAGACATTTTTCTGATTTTAACTGCATTCAGGGTTATACCCACCAAAGGTATTACTGCACCAAATATGTCTCCCAATATTTCTGAAAAACTTTCCCTTCTAAATCTACTCATGTGATTACTGATTTCAAATGAACCTTTTACATTTCTATCTACATGGAAAATTTTGGGAAAAAGTAATCCAACATAACAAGTGCCATACCAGTGATCCGGAAGATTATAATAAGCTTTGTTCCCACACACAAAATAAATTCCAGGAAAAATTGGATCTTTACCTCCTTTAAATCCCCAACCCCCTAAGATTTGATATGTATCTTCACATTGACTTGCACCTACAAAGTAATTATCAAACAGAGTATTATCTCTTCTAATACAAAGCTTTCCACTAACAGGTTTATCTATATGAATTGCAACATTCTCAGTTCTACCATTGAGCTTTTCATCCTCAATCTGCCAAAACTTTGATTTGGTTTGTTTCAGCATCTCATTCCGCTTATAAATTGCCCTTCTTTTTTCTACCAAGTTTAAGAAAGATTTTTCTTCCGTTCTCAACTTACATGTTAAATTGTTTCTAAAAGTATACTCATAAGTAAGTTCATTAGTTACTATGAAAAATTCCCTCATCTGTTTAGCATGTTTCAGTTTATTCAAGCTTTTATCAACTTTTAAATTTGCAAAAATCTCATCAAAATTTGAGTAGTAATATTCTAAACGACCTGTCTGATAAAACAAACTAGCTATTACACTACACGTGATGCCATAAGTAAGAGGAAGCATATTATAGGTCACCCCTTCAGAGACAGAAGCAGGTAATTTCACACAAATGTAACAATCTTTCACATCCATTACCTTAACATATTCAGATAAAAGTCTTGAAAAGGTATTACTAGAAAAATCTCCAACAGATCTATCTTGGTGAATCTCTGGTTTATGCTCAATGATTTTATTAGTCTTGCCTACTATATCATGGTTATCTTGTTTAACCACAACTTTACTAGTCATGTTAGTTTTATACTCTTCCTTATCAATTCCAAAAGGAAAAATGACAGCTAAAATCAACCAAACCAAAATTATTAAGATTACACATATAGAAGACATTTTGCAACATCTCTTAACAAAAGAGCATCTCGAATTATTATTATTAGAAGGCATCTTTACTTTGAAACAAGAGCCTTTCAAAACAAAAAACAAAAATTTTAAGATTTAAAAATTACTAAATATACACCCCTCTTTTTTACTCTTTTTTTTTAAAGAAAACCCTTTTTTCTAACAGCTTGTTCGAGGCATGTGGGCTGCTAAATTCATATCTTAGCATTAGATCGCCGCCTAGTGTTGGGCTCGGATGATTGCACATTGTTGTCCTGGAAGAGTCTTCGAAGTATCCTGAGATAGGTGGCTCCTCCCCTGGACTACAGTGCGCATGGGCATCGGCTCCATCCCCAGATTGTTTTTTTCCGCCATTGGGTTCGGATGTGGTCTCGACGTCTTACTGTCGGAACCAAGAAAAACTAACTTTTAGCGGCCAAAAGGCCTCGATTTTCTTGCGTCGGTATTGTCTGCGCACGGTCTCGAGTCTTCCGTCTCTTGGAGCCGGAATAAGCGGAGTTTTCTTCGCTCTCGGAACTTTGAGGCCTTCTCATCGCGACACGACTGCAAGCCTTTTCGGCCATGGAGCGGAGCCCGTTTAAGTACTGCCCGCTCTGTGGGTCCAAGTACCCACACATCGATCTACACCCCGTGTGTAACAAATGCCTTTCGCCTGACCACGACGACGGCAAGTGCAAGTTGTGTGCACAATTCCGCTCAAAGAAGACTCTCAAGCTTCGGCGCGCGATGCGCATGGAAGCTAAACAAGCGGCCCCGGATCCGGAGAACATCTTCGGCGACCAAGACGAAGAGGACCAGGGTCATCATCTCCAAATCTCCCCACCCGAGACGGAGGTCGAGGCGGATCCGGGAGACGACGACGGAGTCGCGGGTCAAGGCCTCGAATACGTCGACGAGGTAGGAGACGACGATGAGATTTATGGGGCCGCGGCAGACAGCTCAGGGGACGAGCTCTGCCCCGAAGGTTACGAGGATACCGACCGGGACACGGGATCGCCTGTCGGCCTTACCCAGGACCCGTTGCCGCAAGCCACAGCCCCGCCTTCGGGCCCGGCCACGGACTTACTTGCTGGGCAGACTGTTTCGAAACCGAAACCGAAACCATCGGGATCGACAACACCTAAAATGGCCGACCCGAAAACGAAACCGAAAGTTAAGGACTCGAGTGTCCCTAAGATGGCTACCGTGCCGGTGAAAGCGACCGTGCCCGCTACCCCATCGACTCCGTCGACCTCCGGTCCGCAGAAGTCGAAGAAGTCCGTCGATTCCGATGCTGCGAAATCGAAACCGACGCCAGAGGAGGGGTCCTCCAAGAAAGATGGTCGGCACGGGTCAGCGGCTACGACGCCGTCAAAACCCGCCAAAGTCGGCTCCAAGGAGGCTACGCAGGCACACGGAAAGAAGTCTGTGCCCCGAACGCAGGAATCGGAGGCGGTAAAGACAGGATCCGCGCCCAAAGCGCACAAGGCCCACAAGGACGTCGGATCCGAGGGGAAAATCAGACCATCCTCGTCAGCGCCGACACAAACTGTGAGTGTGCCGTCCCCCATAGCCGAATCACTGAAAAGAATCAGGGAGAAGGCCTTTGCCCCGTCGGCTCCGATACCGTCAACGCAGCCGCGAAAAGACACTCCAGAGAAGCCGTCTGGGAAACTTCTCTTTATTTTGCCGCCGAAGGAGGCGCCAAAAGCATTTTCAACCAAATCGGCACCGAAACAGGTGATTTCTTCACCGACTGGCCCACTTCCACGTCAGGTACTCGAATCCGAGGACGATTCGGAGCATTTCATCGACGCTGACACAGGCAAACTGACCCTCTATAAGAGGAAAATCACTTCAGAGCCAGTGGACCCCTATGTCATCCCACTAAAGAAGAAGAGGGTGCCCCTTGACGCCTCAGGCCTCACGGAACCAATCCAGCCTCCTCCGAGACGGAGCCCTACTCCCTCCCCAGAACACTCTGCGGGTGAGGGGTATGATGAGGACGAGCAGTACAATTTCCCAATCAATGAACCTGATGTGCAACCGGATTCATATGATGACACTGGTGACCAGAACACCCAAGGTGCGGGGCAGGACCCGCAGCCTTTTAATGCACGGGCATCCCCGACTGAGGATTCAGCAGGCTTTCATGCACTACTCGAAAGGGCGGCAGCCAATCACGATGTGGACATGCATGCCGACCCTGTTGAGGAAGACTTCCTTTTCGACACTTTTTCAGTCTCTGAAAGGACAGTAAAGACACTGCCTATGCTTAAAGGAGTCCTCAAGCATGCTGGGGACATATTTAAGGAGCCTACGAGAGCGAGAGTGGTCAACCCTCGCATTGAAAAAAAGTACAGACCTGCTCCTGGAGACCCCGCATACATTCGGGGACAATTGCCACTGGACTCTCTTGTGGTCGCCAATGCCAGGAAACGTGCCAACTCCCAGACTACGGGTGAAGCTCCTCCCCCGGATAAGGAATCCAAAGTGCTAGAGGCAGGGGGCAAAAGAGTAGCTGCACAGGCATCAAACTTTTGGCGCATCGCCAATACACAGGCACTCTTGGCGCGTTACGATAGGGCGCACTACGACACCCTAGAACAGATTGTACAACACCTGCCTCCACAGTTCCAAGAGGGCACCAAACTGCTTATTGAGGAGGGAAAGCTAATCTCAAACGCAGCCATCAAGTGTGCACTTGACGCTGCGGACACAGCTGCTAGAGCTATCAACACTAGCGTTATGCTGAGACGACAAGCGTGGCTCCGCATCTCAGGGTTTAAACCGGATATTCAGACAACAATTCTTAATCAGCCAGTCAATCCTGAAAGTCTGTTTGGTCCGGATGTTGACACCACCCTAGAGAAAATAAAGAAAGACACAGAAACTGCTAAGTCCATGGGGGCCCTACAGTCACAACAGTTTCGTGGCAGCAATTTTCGTCGCTCAGGTGCACGTGGAGTCACCAGAGGACAAATGGGTCAACAATCCCAGTTCTCAAAAGGTGGGGCACAATCCTCGTTCACTAAACAGAACAAGGGAGGTTACAGGAATAACAGCAACAGAGGTCGCGGCAGAGGAAACAACAGCTCCCGCACCTCTACTCCAAGCAAACAGTGACTCTCTGTCACTGCCCCCCGACCACCTAACACCTGTCGGGGGGAGACTGCAGCAGTTCCTGCCCGTCTGGAGAAACATCACCACAGACAGGTGGGTGCGACAACTAGTCCAGTATGGTTATTGCCTAGAGTTGAAGTCCACTCCACCCAACATCCCGCCAAGGCAACGGCCTATGTCCGCAGAGCACTTGCTCTTATTGCAGCAGGAAGTAGTGGTGATGCTGCAAAAGGGAGCCATCGAGCTCGTGCCGGTGGGGGAGGAAGGCACAGGGGTATATTCCCTGTACTTCCTTATTCCAAAGAAGGACGGATCTCTCAGGCCCATTCTAGATCTACGTCCCCTCAACCTGTACATACTATCAGAACATTTCCACATGCTTACACTGCAGCAGATTCTTCCCTTGCTAAACCAGGGAGACTTCTTAGCAACCTTAGATCTCAAGGATGCTTATTTCCACATTCCACTACACCCGTCACACAGGAAATACCTCAGGTTCACTATTCAAGGCAGGCACTACCAGTTCAAAGTCCTACCCTTCGGAGTCACAACAGCCCCGAGGGTGTTCACCAAGTGTCTAGCGACAGTAGCGGCGCACCTCAGGAGGCAGAACATCCATGTCTACCCCTACCTAGACGACTGGCTCGTGCAAGCCAAGTCGGAGCAACAGTGCGCCGCAGACATGTCGACTACAATTCACCTTCTTCACGATCTGGGTTTCTCCCTGAACTACCCAAAATCGCATCTTCAGCCGGCGCATGTCCGGCAGTTCCTAGGTGCAACGATCAACACCCTGACTGCTATGGCTCAGCCAAACCAAGTCAGGATAGACAGCATGCAGGCTCTGATCCACAAGTTCAGGCCACAACACTCGCTTCCAGCGAGAGTGTTCATGCAGTTGATAGGCATGATGGCCTCCTGCATCTTCATAGTCCCTCACGCACGGCTACATATGCGCCCGCTCCAGGAGTGCTTAGCGAATCAGTGGACACAGGCTCGTGGGCAATTGACAGACCTAGTGTTGGTTACCAGTCGGGCATACGACTCTCTGCATTGGTGGACTCCACACAACCTTTGCAAGGGCCGACTGTTCCAAGAGCCCGTGCCGCAGATTGTCCTGACAACGGACGCATCTCTCCAGGGATGGGGAGCTCATGTGCTCACTTACACAGTGCAGGGACTATGGACGACGCAGCAACAAAAGATGCACATCAACTATCTGGAACTGATGGCAATCTTCATGGCGCTCAAGTCCTTCATTGTACATCTGTGCAACAAAGTCGTGCTAGTCCGGACGGACAACATGACCGCGATGTACTACATTCAAAAGCAGGGAGGCACCCACTCGCCACAGCTGTCTCAGCTGGCTCAGAGCATGTGGAAGTGGGCCATTCAGAGGAACATTTTCCTCATGGCAGAACACCTCCCAGGAAAGGACAATCAGATGGCGGATCTGCTCAGCAGATACAGCCATCAAATGCACGAGTGGGAGATACACCCATCTGTTCTCCACCCGTACTTCCAGCAGTGGGGTCATCCGGAGATAGACCTGTTTGCCACAAAGGAGAACGCAAAATGCCAACTCTTTGCCGCCAGGTTCCCTCACCCACAGTCGCAGGGGAATGCGATATGGATGAACTGGTCAGGCAAATTTGCGTACGCTTTTCCGCCAGCCCCTCTACTACCGCTGGTCGCAAGAAAGCTAAAGCAGCACGAGATGACTCTCATCCTGGTTGCTCCAACGTGGGCGCGCCAGGCTTGGTACACCACGTTCCTCGAACTCTCAGTGGTGCCGCATCAAAGACTGCGCCTCACGCCAAGTCTTTTGACGCAGAACCATGGAGACATTCAGCATCCAGATCCACAACAGCTCAACCTGGCGATCTGGCTCCTGAAGTCCTAGAGTTTGGATACCTTAACCTACCTCCGGAGTGCATGCACATCATCAAGGAGGCGAGGAAACCAACTACTAGAGCATGCTATGCTGCAAAGTGGAAGCGTTTTGTCGTTTACTGTACAGCCAATGACATCAACCCGCTAGATGCATCTATCCCCAACATCATCTGCTATCTGTTGCATCTTTACAAGTGCAATCTAGCGTACACTTCCATTCGGATACATCTATCCGCCATAGCGGCTTATCTCCAGAACAGGCAGCACCTCTCTGTCTTCAGAGTGCCTGCCATTAAAGCCTTCCTTGAAGGTCTGAAACGAGTCATTCCCCCAAGAACACCGCCAGCTCCGGTGTGGAACCTCAATGTCGTTCTCACCAGACTGATGGGACCGCCATTTGAGCCACTGCACTCGTGTGAACTCCAGTTCCTTACGTGGAAAGTAGCTTTCCTTGTTGCTATTACGTCTCTGAGGCGTGTCAGTGAGCTGCAGGCGCTCACAATCCAAGAGCCATTCATTCAAATCCATCCAAATAGGGTAGTGCTACGCACTAACCCCAAATTCCTTCCGAAGGTGGTGTCACAGTTTCATCTAAACCAAACTATTGACTTACCAGCATTCTTTCAAAACCCGCAAACGGTGGCGGAAAGAATGCTCCATACCTTAGATGTACGGAGGGCGTTGATGTACTACATAGACAGAACACAACCCTTTAGAAAAACAAAACAACTCTTTGTTGCCTTCGCACCACAACACAAAGGCAACCCGATTTCCAAAGCAGGGATAGCCAGATGGATTGTTAAATGCATCCAGATATGTTATCAAAAAGCCAAGCGCACTTTAACAATACCCCCCAGAGCGCACTCCACACGCAAACTGGGGGCATCCATGGCTTTCCTAGGGAACATTCCTTTAGAGGATATTTGCAGAGCAGCCACGTGGGTTACACCACACACCTTTACTAAACACTACTGTGTTGATGTGCATTCCAAGCAGCAAGCTGCTGTAGGACAGGCTGTTCTGAAGACACTTTTTCAGGTTTCTGCAGCTGGCACGGGCAACCGCCGCTGATGGAGGGACTGCTATGTATTCTATGCTAAGATATGAATTTAGCAGCCCACATGCCTCGAACTGAATATGCTACTTACCAGTATGCATCTGTTCTTGGCATGTAGGGCTGCTAACATTCATATCACCCGCCCTCCTCCCCGGTGCCTGTCGCAGCTGCAGATATACTATTGTATTTATTCATTAGCATGGACATCCTTTACACTTTTCACTCCATCTTCTGCCACAATGGCGAAAAACAATCTGGGGATGGAGCCGATGCCCATGCGCACTGTAGTCCAGGGGAGGAGCCACCTATCTCAGGATACTTCGAAGACTCTTCCAGGACAACAATGTGCAATCATCCGAGCCCAACACTAGGCGGCGATCTAATGCTAAGATATGAATGTTAGCAGCCCTACATGCCAAGAACAGATGCATACTGGTAAGTAGCATATTCATTCTTTGACCTTATGTCTTACATTGATGTGTTTTTTTCAGCTAACACAATTTCTTCGACCTTGTGTCACCTAACACAATTTCTTCAACCTTGTGTCAGAACAAAATCAATCATTATCACTTGTATCATCTAAATCTTCTTGGCTACTACTATTCACAGGTAATCAATTGGGGGGAGTAAGAGATAAGATCCTTTCAAACTCCTGTTAAATTGCATTTCATCAAATGGGGAAAGGATCACTTGTCCTGCGAAAAACTCAGGTCTGCAGGTTGGTAACTGGGTGTCTCCCAATAAAATGACCCTCATACACGTGTGTTTTTTGCTCTTGTTTACTTTCGTTAGCGGTATATGAGGTGTCCCCGCTTATATCACACGTGCGTGCGTAATCACTGGGTCAATTCATTTGTGGGCACCCTCCACCAGGAGGTTATACCTTAAGATTTAAGGCAGTAGTGATCGTGGGAATGAAGTGATCAGGATAGTGGTGAGTGATTTTAAAATATAGTCCGGATAGCCAGTGCTTGGGAATTTTATTAAATCTGGATTCGGGCTATTATTAAAAATGGGGAGTTCGTGCTGCTGTGGAATCTGTTATGAATTCTAGCACACTTAAAGGTCTAATAAAATGGTCAACATGTTTCAGCTCTAGTTGACAAATTGTCAGGCAGCTTTCTTCAGGACCAGGGGGTGAAAGTGGTGAGAATAAGTGAAAGAATAGGTAAATTTATAACCTGATTCTTCAAGTGATGAGAGGTCTCATTGTACCTGTAAATAGAAAACACACAACAACAAACCAAAAGGGAGATAGGGGGAAAGGGAAAAAAGTACAAATATGTACACATCCAAAATCACTTGATTTCGAATAAAGAAACTGTAAAATGGCAATACTTAGCGCAGAATCACTCTCATTTCAGGCGTCAACTCATCCATTCTCATGCCTTAACAGCGTGAGGTGATTGTGCTATACTGTTGTATAGTGCTCTTAACTGTTACCGGCCATTGGTGTCTTCACATCTCTCATGGTGATATGACATGCTTATCTATAGGCACTAAGTGCTCCTAATGTGATGTTGTGAAGGATTTAGGTGCTGATTGTAGTTTTCTCGTCACTTCCACTAAATATACTTAACTCCCATTTTTCGCGTTTATTAAAAAAAAATTTGGGAGTATTTAAGAGTGTTTTGGGAGGGCGGGGGTCCTTTTTACTTCCCTCCGAATTCTATTTGGAAGCAGTGGTCTTGAAACCGTGACTGTTATCGGGTTGGGCATGGGTCTCTATCCAGTCTTAGGGATTATGCCTACCTCCTTATTAGTAGCTAGTTGCTTCATCAGGGGAGGGAGGTTTTCTGAAGAAGACGGTAGCGCTAGAGGAAGTAAAATATTCGTTAGTGTGGACAGGTTTTATTTGCGCTTTCCGTCTGCCAGTTGAGCGAAGCCTTCGTCTTCTACCTTTCGCCTTCGCGTCCTCGTCTGCAGCATGTGCTGTCTCTGCCTCCGTCCACCCGGAAATGGTGGCGGCTGTTGAGGCGGATGTTTTTAAGCAATGTAGTATGGAGATAGAAGAAATCTTTTACATGTCGGGTGTTACTAGAACTATTAAAGCTTTAAGAACATTTTTTTGTGATTCTTACTGATTTTATAAATACTGCAGTTTTTTTGATGAAAAAACGGGTATGTTTGTTTTACAAACTTAGGTTATGTCGAGGGGTTAGTTAGACCTTCGATAACGCTTGTAGTTTGTCTCTTAAAGTCAGCGTATTGATAAATTGTTGATAAGTAGTCTGTATTACCAGGAAATGGTTATTAAACCGGGGAGTTAAGGAAGGAGAGTTGCCAAGTTAAAATAGATCTTATTGGGTTCAGTTATTTATTAAGGGCAAGCCAAGGGATAGAATCATTGAGGCCCAGGGTGTCCGTTTTAAGTCTATTCACCCAACGTTGTTCTTTTTCGAACAGAATTTTTGAGGCATTTCTATCTACAGTTTCTAGGGTCTCTAAAATGACCCACTGTAGATCTTTAACCGTATGTCCCAATTCTTTGAAATGCGTTGACATTTTTGTTGTTGTTCTTTTGCAGTTAACATTGCTGCGGTGTTCATACATCCGTTGTTTGGCCTTGCGGCAAGTCATGCCAATGTACTTCATCTGACATGGACATGTTATCATGTATATTACATGACTAGTATTGCAATTGGTGTGTCTCTTTAGTTTCCAAGTCGGGTCAGGGAGTAGTTGTAGTTCTTTGGTGGGTTTGGTAGTTTCACAAGCTAAACAAGTACCGCAGGGATAATGTCCTGTTATCGGGGTAGTGTTCCATAAACCCTGTTGTTCTTTTTTCTTTTTTGGTGGAGGTCTGGTATGTACTAGCAGATCTTTGAGGTTCCTGCTTCTTTTGTTAGCAAAACGGGGTTTTGGCCAGTCAAGGTTGTTCGATGTGATTATTTTCCAGTTCTTGTTGATTATCTTCTTATCCTTATTTGTGACTGGACTATAGGTGGTGACACATGTTGTCCTATTATCCCGTATCTTAGGGTGTGTTTCCAACAGTGCATCTCTAGGCTGATTTTGCGCACGTTTTTTGCAAGAGAGGATTATTTTCTTGGGATATTCTCGAGCTGAGAGTTTATCACAAAGGTCATTTGCTTGGTCCTTGTAGTCAGTTGTGGTACTACAATTTCTCCTAAGACGGAGAAATTGACTATAAGGGAGGTTCTCCCTTAAAGGCCGAGGGTGGAAGCTCTTGAAGGATAGTAAGCTGTTTTTGGCTGTTGGTTTGAAGAATGTTTTGGTATGTAGGGAGTTGTTCTTAGCAAAGATGGTTATGTCTAGAAAATCTAGTGTCCCTTTGTTGGCAGTGTACGTGAATTTCAGGCAGTCGTCTTGGTCATTTAGCCACCGATGAAAGTAATTAAGGGTCTGTTCATCTCCTTTCCAAATCAATATGATATCGTCTATATATCTTTTCCAAAAGACAATATTGTCAAGGAAAGGGTTGATTTCATTTTGGATGAACCTGTTCTCAAAATTGCTCACATACAAACCAGCCACGCTGGGGGCAAATGTACTGCCCATCGAAGTCCCATGGCGTTGGAGAAAGAGGGTGTCTTTGTACATGAAGAAATTCTCCATCAAGGCCAATCTGCAACATTCCAGCACAAAGTGTCTAGGGGTTTTGTGGGGCCAATCAATACTGAAAAGGATACTCTCTAGAATGTTTAATGTTTTTTGTTGCGGTAGGCTTGTGTAGAGGCTTTCTACGTCTAACCCCACCAGGAGCATGGAATCTTCAGAGTATTCAAAGGAATTGAGTAAATTCAAAAGATCTCTCGTATCCTTAAGATATGTGGGGGTTTTTTGAACCAAAGGCCTCAAAAACTGGTCAGCAAATTCGGATAATGGCTCCAGGAGTGAATTGATTCCTGAGACGATCGGTCGTCCTGGGGGCGGTATTCTCCCTTTATGAGTTTTTGGGAGGGAGTAAAAGTAGGGTGTTGTAGGTGACTTGGTTACCAGGTAGTCCGCTTCTTTTTTGGATAGCCAGTTATTCGCCTCAGCTTCCTCAATCATGAGTGATATTGTTTTTTGTAAACGTGCAGTAGGGTCTGAAGTAAGGATTTCATAGAATTTTGTGTCAGCCAGTAGATCAGTGCATTGTTTATCATATCCCTCTGTAGTTAGGAGTACTATCCCTCCCCCTTTGTCAGCCGGTTTGATCACTAGTTCTTTATCATTCCGTAGATCTGTTAGAGCCAATTGTTCAGCTTTGGTAATGTTTTGAAAAACCTTTTGTGATTGTTGGTTTAGGTCATCAAGTTCTTTCATTATGGCCTGTTCAAATGCACAGATTTCAATAGGGACTTGGGAATTCAAGGGACAGAAATTGGATTTATTTTTCAAAGTGGTATCTCCTTCTTGGGGTGATGGTGCTTCATCCTTAAAGTAGGCTTTCAATTTTAGAGTGCGGCAGAAATTAGCTATTTCACATTTTGTTCTGAAAATGTCTGTTTTGGGAGTTGGTACGTACCCAAGTCCTTTATTTAAGACACTTATTTCTTCATTTGTGAGGATTTTGTTCGTCAAGTTTACGATGAGGTCGTTGGATTGGGACCTGTTTTCGCCTTGGTTATGCTCCTGGTCTCGACCTGTCTTGTCTGGTCGGACCAGGTTACTCCTTTTTGTTTTGGTCGGCGATTGTTTCGGCCATTCCCTAAAAAAGGAACCCCTTGTTGGTAATTTTGTCCACCTTGTGTCTGCATTTGATGGTTTAGAGGTAATTGGAAATAGGGATTTGGCCATCCTTGAAACAAAGGATTGAAGGGATGGAAGGGCATTCCTTGTCCACTGTTCTGATAATATGGAGGGCGTCCTGAGGTGTTGTAGCCTCTTCTGTATCCTCTTTTATTCCGAAAATTGCTTCTGCCTCGATTTGACCGTTCATCTCCACTTTGGTCTGAACTGTCATTGGATGAGGCACTGCTTGAATCCAAATTTGTGGTATTTTCATTGGGTTTATAATCTTTACTGCTGTAAGGGTGGATTCTTTCTAGTGAGAACCTCTTGAGTTCTTTCGCTAATTTCTGTAATTTTGTTTGGATTAAGTATTCTTGACTTTCCTTCATCTCTTTATTGATTTCCTCTAGGCGAGTTTTGTAGATGGTTATGTTGACGGTATTATTTAGTTTTGTCTCAAGGATTTCTATTTTTACAGTTAATTCTTTTGTTAGTCTTGTGGCTGTCTTTATTATTAGGACTAGATAGTCTCTGGTGCACTTCCAGGAGATGGCGGACCAATCTGTCCTGAAAGCGAGATCTTTGAGAAAAATCCGGGGCGCATTCGTTACCCATAGTCCTCTTGGTGCCGCATTAACTCGAAGGTATTCTGTCATTATTATCCCATGCACGGCCGTGCGTACTTGTTCTTTCTTGGCTTCACTTAACTCGTCCCATTCCGCTGTTGAAGATAGAGTCTGGGTGAGGTCACCTTCCATGGGGACTTTGCGAAGCTGAACTCATCATAGCTACTTATGTTGCTACCCGGGCAATTGCCCGTCTTTTGTACCATTGAGAAGGATGTCTTTTGTATTTGGTCATGTTTGATGCTTAATGAAAAGATAACTTAAAAAAAAAAATAATAATAATTAATCCTAAAAATGTATATTTAATTTACTATAATTAAATTATTTCCCACCTTATTCCCCTATACCTGTGCGATTTACACCTCCTTTCATGGAGATTGAGCAACGGCGGTTCATTGCGTTGAAGTGGCCAGCTGAGGTTGTTGATTTAATTTTAATTGCCAGACTCCTTCCCACTAAATTCTTCTATGCTGGGCACTGGCACAAGTTTGTGACCTTGTGTTGTGCAGGGACACTGACCTCTTACAAGTGAAGATTATCATAGTGCTGAAGTAGTCGCATGATGTTGCATCTGACAATCTTTTGTTTGTTCATTCTTTAGCAGCAAGGCCTTGCAGTGGGCAATGTAAATGTTTATTTGTTAACCTTTATGGCATTTTTATGTTTGCCACACTAACCATCCCGTTTAAACCCCCAGTTTGAATGCGATCTATTAAATGTTTAACACACATGTTCCCTCCGGAACCATTTGTGAGGCCCTGGTGCTCCTTTACTTGGTCTTGACATACCTCATGAAAATACCCTTCGCGCGGAAGCTGAGATCGGCCGTGGACCAGGGTTCGATTCCCCGCCTCGGTGGGTCTCGGGCTCAAAATTCCACGGACTCGACAATTCTCGCTCCGGTGCCTACTCGACTCACGGGGTCACACTCTGCGACTCTGGGCAATAGCTTGCTTAATCTCCACTACGGGCTCAGGCGGAGTTATTGCCTAAGATTGTGACTCGGTTCAATGTTTGGCAGTTGATCATGGTACCAGCATTCTTTGCTTCTCTCACCCCTCAAAAGAGGAGGAGAGTTTTCACTGATTGGACCCAAAAAAGGTTTTGAGTTTTTAAATTGATCCTACCAAGTAGGCAACCACCTCTTTGTGCGGTTTTATGGAGTGCAGAAAGAAAATGCTGTGCAGAAGAGGCCCCTTTGGAGATAGATAAACCTCTGCATCAAGATCTTCTACACACCTCTGCATCAAGATCTTCTACACACTGACTAAGAAACAGCACCCACAGGATCTGCAAGCTGATTCCACCAGGGTCAGTGCTCCAATGACTGCTTTGGCACAAGTGGTGCCTGTCCTTAATATCACTTAGGGTGCAACTTTGACATCAATACGTGGGTTTTGGAAGCGGTACTTTTTTGACAGCCTATCCAGAAGGGCAAAACACTTAAATCGCTCAGCTCTGCTGGGCTATTTGGTTTTCAATCCACTTTAGACAATCAACTTTTGGGATGTAGTGCTTTGAGTATTTGTTCTAAACATTACATATCTGTGGGTAGAAGTATCCATTGGATGAGCAACTTACATAACCTTCGGTAATGCCCCTCCTGGTGGATTCTCTACAGAATTATAGATTCCTCCCTGTCCTCCCATCTCCCCATCCTGTGAAGTGGCATCTATTTGACATTTAGAAAGGTTCCACGTTAGTGCTCAGCACACTATCACCAGCAATTGTTTTATGCTCCATGACTGACGGTGCATAAAATGAATGAAGAAACTCCGGTTAGTGCACAGTGGAGACGCTTATATGCAACTCTCCTCTGTCACTTCTGGTGCGGTATTGAAGCATTGTGAAGCCCCACAACTCCACTGCTTTGCTGGGAATTCTCTGGACCCAGTCTGCTACATGGAAGATAATCTATAGGATAGGAATATGTTGTTAGATGGAATATCCACCAGTAAGAGTGTTATTTTTAGATCTGTGGTGATGTCGACTTCTCACTATTGTGTTCAAGAATAAGGGGGTTGTATGGTGCTGGAGTCATGTACAGTCATTTCATGAGTCAAAACAATGGCATGTCACTTGGGGTTATCTTTGTAGAGAAGTAAGGATTACGATGATAATGATGTGAAGATTGGAAGGAGAAAGATGAGGTGGTAATCCCTTTGTGATTTACAGGTTTTCCAATTTCTCTAATTGTGTATTACTCGTCACAGACAGTATACCCTTGCGTCTTAATGCAGGCTTCTGGCTTCAACTTTCGGTATGCTTTGATACTCAGTAGGCCTTATAGGTGAGGTAGACTTTATAGCTGTGCCCTGGTAAGGGAACTGACCTTTTTTCTATTTGTGTGCATGGAAGAAGGAGCCCTTCCTATCAGGTGAACTTGCCTGTTAGATAAAGACTGCAAGAATGAAGGAATCATCAGAGAATTGAGGCAGTCCACAACTAACCACCATTCAGACATGCCCATGTCAATACTGGGCATGCTTAATGGAATTGCTGCTGTTTCACGTCCTGTGTCAGGCACTATGCATTTTTAGGAAAGTTATTTCTTAACTTTGCTCTGATTGCTCCTGCCCCATCACAAATTTACACCAGTGTAGTCTCCTATACCCTTTACAAGACACGTAGAGTCAGGGGTGTACCTATCAATAGTGCAGTAGGTGCAGTGGCATAGGATCCCAGGAGCATAAGGGGCCCATTGGGCCTCAAATACATATTTATTTCTACTAAAACAAGTGATTTCTTATTTGCAGAAGGCCACTGGCAGCTTTTGTCATGGCGCTCCTATAGTGTCAATTTTCTCCTCTGTCTATGTAGAGAATAGCAAGAATTAGGTTTCCAGCCACCTATGAAGAATGTGAGACTTCTGCCTTGCCAGACTTTTAACTTACAACTTCCAGACGACTGCATTTGCTTTAGTGCACTCAGCCATCCTCCCGGCATGATACGGAAACCCCCAAGGCAGACCTATCTTCAAGTTTTCGTGGTGGGCAAATTGATTACCATAAATTGGATAACCCTAACATCTGCTATTCACAGCACTTAGAAAAAGCAGAAGCGTGTTGTTAAGTTCTGTATAAAAATTATATCATAACAGTTGGGGAGGGGCAGAGGGAATACAACTAAGTAGATGTAACGGCATGTAAATAGCAATGGCTTTTAAAGAAGGGATTCCGGCTAGCTAAGCTAGTGCGATGAGTGTTAGGGTAAAGATAGCAGGGAGGTGACGCTAGACTCCCATTCTTCACTTACTTCCTTCTCAACTCTCTCGAGCTTGGTTCGTACCATTAAAACCTGGAGCGCCATAGCATACAGCTCACGCGGTATGCTCTTTCTGGAAAAAACGTTTATTTTAATGGGGTTTCCACCTGCCTACTTCATTATCCCACTAAGCAAAAGCATATATAAAGAGCAGTCCAGTGCTTAGTAAGGGTTCCATGGGTGCTAGTGCAGACAAGGAAATGGGTTGCCTTTCTGTGTTGGGTAGTAAACGGTAGCCATATTTGGAGTTTATTGGGCTCCTGCATCCTGGGCCCCGGTGCCACTTCGTCTGCTGCACTGTTAATAGATAGGTCTTTGGATTATCATAGTGCTGAAGTAGTCGCATGATGTTGCATCATATAAAACAGTCATGAATAATAACAGCGTGTTCCAATTCTATCTGGACACACTGAGCAACCAGCATGTATTGTTTATAATGACTGAAAATATTTCTTAAGTGCACAGCTACTACAAGATTGTCCGAGCGCTAAGGCAAATGGCCAAAAGAAAACATCATCCACCCTACAAGTTGGACAGATAGGTTTTTAGTTGCTTCCTAAAAACAGTTCTGTCTGGAATATATCTGAGTTGGAGAGGAAGCCTATTCCATTGCTTACCTGCCAAAACAGAGCAGGCTGAACCACCCAACCTCTTATTCTTTGTGTGTGGAATAACTACAGTCAAGCAGATTGTGAACATAAGATTCTTCGTGGGTGGTATTCATTATAACATGTTGGACAGTTATTTAGGACCAGCCTTGTAAAAAGCTTGGTGCGCAAGGGTCAAGGCTTTAAAAATTATCTTTTTCCTCAAGGGTAGCCAATGCAGTTGGTCACATTAGTGAGATACTGAGTCACGTTTGGGAAGCTTAAACAAAAGGCAAATTGCCATATTCAGCACAGTTTGCAGCCGTTGTATTAGGTAGTCCAGTATCCCCAGATAGAGAACACTGACGTAATCCAATTATCAGGGACTGTCCGAGACTATGTCGGGAACACAGGGACCTGGACAAGGAATGCGGACTACACAGGAAGTCAGAGGAGGAAAAGGGATCCAAAGGGGAAGCCTGTACAAGTGAATTAGATGGCTAAGACCCAGAAAGGACAGGCACTTATGAGGTATTTTAGTATTCAGAAAAACTACACCCAGGACGAATGTGCAAGACATATATATGAAATAACATTAACAATAGAGGGGAGTGTGGGGTAAAGCACTCAGGAGCTCCACATGGTAAGACTGAAGCTCAGTAAGTTCCTCACCCACAATTGCTGTTACAGATACTGACTTCAAATACCTACATATAGGATATGTATGCAAAGGCAGGGTCTGTGGAACTGATACCTATTGTGATGTTATAAACATAACTCAGAGACAATACTCACAGTGGACAAGAAACACCACCTAGGTTATCAGCTGTGCCCACGGATCCTGGCGATCAAACAGGAACATGTAATGCAGTAACAGCAAGGGGGTAGAACAAAACACAAGCACAATAGACAAGAAGCTATCACGGAAGAGTACTTAACAGGAAAGGAAGGAAAACAAGGACACACTTGGCAGAAAGCAAGTGACAAACATACAAGGAAACTAGAAGCAAGACAGGAGAACAGGAAGACAGAACACTAGGACCTGGAACCAAGGAAATGGGAAGAAAGGCAGGGACGGGGAAAGGAGATACAGAAGGGGTGGCTACAAGGGTATACTAGAATAGTGCTGGATCAGGAGTCAAGAAAGCAAAGTAGCACTGCAGGCAGTGCTGGAGCAAGAACAAGAATTTTGCAAAAGCTCAAAAGCCAAGGCAAGCACTGCAGGCACTGCTAGTTCACGGAAACAGGAAATAGCTACAGCTCAGGATACAAGGAGTCAAGAGAGCACTACAAGCAGTGCAAATCAGGAATAAGAAATAGCTGCAGCTTAGAAACAGGAACAAGGAATGCTAAGGCTCAGGAGTCAAGGCAGCACTGCAGGCAGTGCTAATTCAATAATAAGGAAAACAGCAGGAGCTCAGGAACACAGAATACCTAAATCTCAGGAAACGCTGGAAACAAGGATATCAAAGGCTCAGGAAACACTGGAAACAAGGATCGGTCTCAACGGTATACAGCTACAATGACCAATGCTGGACTGAAGGGAGCTGGGGCTTAAAAAACCTCACAGTAATTACATGCATCAGGGGCGAGAAGGCTAGCAGCAGCCAGCCACATGTGAGCTGAATTCCTCCACCCATCCTTGGCCTGCAGAAGTGGAGATGAAACAGAGAGCAGGGACTTCTAGGTAATAGAGTTTCCAGCATGAGCAAACTGGCTTCCACAAAACCTGCCATGGATTGGGAATGGATGGCAATTCCCAAATTGTGTCCTCGAAGTCAGTATATGCTTGGGCTGGAAGTCAGTATATGCATAAAGGGGAGGGTCCAGAAGCATATTATAACACCGGAGTGTCCCACAGTTAAGCCCCCTGGTGGTCGACACGAGAACCCAGGGAACAAGTCCTGACACCAATCTGGAGAGAGTCAAAGCCTGGACTACTGATTTCCAGGCGTCCCATGGCATGAAACCAAGAAATGTCCTTAGCATCCTGATTATCCAGCAAAAATGTTTTAACCACTGCCGAAATCTGAGATATAAAAGATAGGTGAACATTGAGGTACAACCCATGGTTCTTAGCCACCTTCGGGGGATGTTAGAGTGCCACTGTTCAGCCAGGCGCCTGACCAACCGGGAAGGGGGTTAGGGCCAAAGAACAAATTAATCAGAATTACGTTGTTGGCAGTAGGTTCTTTCAGTCACCCCATCACCGCTACAATGGAAAATATTTCCTTAGCTTTCATGAGTTGTCTTCATAAGGCAATAGAAACTGGGTCTTATCCGCCTAAGAGACCACTTGGATACCAAAGGATTCTATCAGGAATGCAAGCGGAGACATGTAAATGTTAAAAAGTGTGGGGCTTGCTTTCCCACCCGACGATGTCTTATTCCTTAAAACTGAAGTCCAGCACTTTCTTAATGAAAATGTTGGGTCTGCTGATAATGGTATCGTCTGGGATTCCCTAAAGGCATTTTTACAAGGCCTTATCACCGCTAAGGTGTCCTATAGAAGGAAGGAATATAGGGAGGCGGTGGCCTCAGTTGAAGCAAATATAGCTAAAGTCCAACACGGCATCGACACCAACTTGGCTACCTCGGCAACCCCCTTGTCAGACCTGCAAGAAAAACTACTCTCTCTAAAGGGCCAACTAAATTCAATCTTAAACCAGCGTATTCAAGAAAGATGGGATGCTAGTAAGATCGCCCATTTTGAATACGGTGAGGGCGCAGGGAAGTTATTTGCCTGGAAAGCCAAAACGGATCAAATTCGTAATAACATAGATTTGATTATGGTCAATGACGCTCTACGGTCCTCAGATCTGGACATAAGACAGGCTTTTAGAGAGTTTTTCCAGGATATATATCATGAAGATAAAAATGCTGAACCTGATCAAATTAGGGAATGGTTGAATCAAATCGCTCTTCCGGCCTTATCAAGAGAACAGAGCGAGTTCTTGGATAGTATAATCTCAGAGGGAGAAGTTAGAAAGGCCGTTCAAAATGCGAAAAAAGGGAAGGCGGCGGGACCGGACGGTCTACCAGCTGAAATTTATAGAGTATTAGAGCAAGAACTAGCCTCCTTCTTGACAGTTTTATTTAACCAAATCTTACAGGATGGCATTCGCCCTCCCCCATCCTTGGATAGTGACTCTATAACTCTAATCTTAAAGCCCGGAAAGTCACCTACATCATGTGGGTCGTATAGACCCATATCAATTTTCAATGTGGATTATAAAATCTTTACCACAATACTCGCTAAGAGACCCGCAACGGTGGCTCCTGAACTCCTTCATTTAGATCAAAAGGGATTCGTGAAGGGACGACAGTTATATGAGTTAACTTATGATTTAATAGGGGCGATAGATATGGCCTCACTGGAGTCCCTTCCCTTAGCGGTCCTCACGCTGGACGCAACCAAGGCCTTCGACAGGGTGAACTGGGTTTACCTGTCGGAGGCCTTGGCCAAGTTCAACGTAGGTGGAAAGACGCGCCGGGCAATTAATCTTTTATATCAGAACCCCAATGCCCGTATTTTGGTAAATGGCACCCTAACTGAGCCACTGAACATCTCGAGAGGTACAAGGCAGGGCTGCCCTCTCTCCCCGCTCCTGTTCGACCTATACATTGAACCATTTGCCCAGTGCTTAAGAGAGAATGTTGAAATCAGATTGTTCATGTATAAGGGGTGGGAGAGAAAGGTGGCCCTATACGCCGATGATATTCTGGTGTATACTTCAGAGGTACACACTGCACTCCCTGCAGTCTTAAAGGTGGCCTCTGAGTTTGGCGAAATCTCCGGGTACGAGATTAATCCTGATAAGACGGAGATGATGTTATGGAATCTAGATCAGGTCCCAGCAAATATTACAGTACGTCCTGGAAATAAGTTGAGATATCTGGGCGTTAACATTGTTAAGGATATCAATCAGATCGCCAAAATAAACTTTGTAGCTGTAGCTAAGGAATGCCGTAAATTGTTACAGTCATGGGCACAACTTCCTTTATCATTTTTAGGAAGGGTCAATTTAATTAAGATGTCTATTTTACCTAAAATTTCTTTTCTTTTTAATACAATTCCGTTATTCTTTGATCCTTCATTAATAAATAAATTACAATCTGATATCAGTTCTTTCATTTGGAGTAAGCGCCTTTCAAGGATCTCCTGGAAAAAGTTGAGGAGGCGTAGAGAAAAGGGTGGAATCGCTGCCCCAGATTTTCAGACATATGCATGGGCATTTCAACTGTCTCATTAGAATGCTTTTAAAAAATCCATCTGAGCAGGGGGCAGGGTCTTTGTATTCCACCCTTCTTACAGGAGAAGGTGTTAGCCAATCAGGGTTTTTGTTTAAATTTGGGGACCCAAAGTTTAAAAAAAAAATTAAACTGAAGATATTGCAAGGAATGGCTAAAATGTGGGCACAGCTAACTAAAACTATCAAGGTAGGATACTACAATAGTAGGACTCCGCTCTGGGATCTCCCCGAGAGTCCGGCTTGGTTGAGTGACAGCCTTGCGGCCCCGATTAAGGAAGCCGGGTTGGCTGTTTGGGGTGACTTATTCATGGAGGGGGAACTGCTGCCGTGGGAGTGCCTTAGAAACACCATTGGCCCCAACTTTGCTAGGTTCAAGCACATGCAAATATCTAGTTGGTCCCGTGCATATGTCTCTCGGACAACCCGTGGAAATAAATTTCCCCTAGGAGGACACAGCCAGCTAATATCTCTCCTGGTTGATAAACCTCTTGCCAAAAAGGAAATCTCATTCTGGTACAAGCTTATTATGGAAGAAAGGGATGGTGTTTTTTCACTACCGGAAGAGCTTTGGTCTTCCACTATAATGGATTGTAATCTACAAGAGCTTTGGAGCCTATCCTGTGGAATGCTGTGGGATGTAGTGAAACCATCTTGGCTTCGTAGAAATCATATCTTCACCATCCATAGAGCCTACTACTCTCCATTAAGGCTTTCGAAGTTTACTCAGGGGAGCCCGGTGGCATGCCCTAAGTGTGGTCTGGTGGCCGCTTCGGACTGTCACATGTTTTTTGAGTGCCCCATTTTGTCAACATTTTGGGAGGCTGTAAAAAGAACCTTGTCATTATCTTTGAATTTGAATATAGTCTTCGATCTTCCATTGGTTATTTTTGGTATTTTAGATGGTCTCCCAAGTTTAGAGAAGAAGCTAGTTTTCTACTCTATCTTGCTTGCCAGAAGGGAGATATGTAGAAGATGGAAAGACTCTTTGCCCCCTACAATCGAAGACTGGTACACCTCCACATTAATGGTCTCCAGATTAGACCTGGGTAGGTCTGGTAATACAAATAAAAGGGCCTTTTGGCAACTATTAAATTGGGCGCACTGAGTATCCGGGTTTTTTTTTTTCCCGGGTCCAATGATTAAGCCAATTAGACCTAACCCAGGGCGTGACATCATTGTGGAAAAATTCTCCACCCTCTTCTTGATTGGTTTTTGTCTGGTGATTACAGTTGGTCGAGACGAAGGAGTTGAGGGTTGAGTATCGAGTGTTAAGTTGGGCCCTACCAGTTATTCATTAGCTGATACAGCTCCCCGCTTGTATACCACTGGACTTCACTACGGAATTTAAACCAATGTGGCAAATGAGGACAAAAAAAAAAGTGTGGGGCTCAGAGCCAAACCCTGAAGTACCCCGCACTTAAGAGTCTTCAGCTTCAAAAACAATGGCTTATGCCACACGGCCTTTTCTCTTTAATCCAAAAAGGAACCCAGCCATTCTAAAGCTGTTTCCTTCACCCTAATCAAGGCTAGGCACTGCAACAGGATCTCATGTGAGACTTTGTCAAACGCCAAGGAGAGGTCAGGGAGGCATTGTGGTCAGAATCCAAAGTTAGCTTAATGGAGTCAGCTATTTCTATAAGATCTGTGCCCTAAAGTCAGATTGTGACTAATTGGTTGTCCACAATCTTCTCAAGTAGCATTGAGACCCCAGGGATTTCTGGGTCAGCATTAGGTTTTTTTGAGGAGAGGGAGAACATTTGCCTTTTAGCAAGAGTTAAGGACCATCCCTTATTGCAACGAGGCAGCAAAAAGATCCAGATATATTGGACATAAACTGACCCCTCAAAATATGGGGAGAGAATGGATCCAATGGAGAACCAGGTTTGCATTTGTTTAGACAGCGCTTCAGTTCCTCTTCGATGGGTGGAATAAAGTGTGACAGTTTTCCCGGGACAGCATCTTGCATTGTTCAAGATTTAAGGGTTTGTGGTATGTGCTCAGGGCTGCTTTGTACTGGATGTTGTCTTTTTCAGAGCAGTGTCGTCTCCACTGGCTTTCTAATTTCTTACAATATATTCTTTCTCCTGCTAATTCATTAGTAAACCAGCAGGTGTATGGACGGTGTCTTATGGTCCTAGAGCTAGATTCAGGGGCGACCATATTGGCAGTGGCTATAAGTCAATTGTTAACGACCACATCATCTGTCAGAACATCCCAGGTTAGCATGGGTTTGGAACTTTCTAGGATCTCCTTCAGTTTGGAGATATCTACCTTATTCCAAGCACGCCTCCTAGGGTTCAGGCCAGCTCTCATCTTACCCTTGGGAAGCGCCAGGCAGAAGGTAATAGAAATTGGAATAACCAAATGACTCCCCTAGGGCTTTCTCAACTAATCAAAGTGTTGGAAAATGTAGTGTCAATTATGTGTCCAGCTATGTGCGTGGATCCCATAGGGGTCATGGACAGGTTAAAAGTCGCAAGTGCATCACAAAAAGTATGGACTAAACATTTGTAGAATTGTTAATCTGAATATTAAAATCACCCAGGATCGAAAGATCGCATAGTTACCAATTTTACACCTAGGTGATTGGATGAATAAAATCCCCTGCAAATCCAGGGGGAAGTAAGCAAACCCCCAGCAAAAGAACATTGAGCGAAAGGTGAGATGCAAAAACCCAGAGCTTCGGCATCTTCTAAGTCTTCTACCTGGAAAGTAGAACATTTTAGCGTCTTTTTAAATGCTAGGGCTGCACCACCACGGCGCTCTATTTATGTGGAGACAAGCATAGTTCACAGGTAAGGCCCAACTGCATGTCTGGGCAGGTATCCTCACTTAATCAGGTTTCTGTCATGAAAATGACATCTAATTGTGCGTCATCTAAAATTCTAGAATGATCAATGATTATTACAGGCGTTTTCCAGAGGTAAATGCTCCTCAACATCCTTCTCCTAATCAGTAGGCCCCTGTTGATCTAGCCGGATGAAGCACACCTAAATCCACCAGGGAAAAAGTTGTACCCCCTCCAATTTTCATCACAGAGGATATTCAGAATGTGGATCAAAAACAGGTAGCGGAAGGAAAAATCCATACTGATGTGGATACTCTGGATGAATGGGATGGTTATAGAGCTCCCATGCCCCCATTTCCTACCCCACCTTCTGAAGATTCTCCACCTGCTGACATAGGTGGCTTTCATGACTTATTGGAGCGTGCATCCAAGCCTATGCCCGCTAAACAGGATGAATGTTTTTTATATGACTTCAAACCAGGCACTCAGCGTTCCATCAGAGCGATTCCCATAGTGGATTTGTTGTAGCAGGAAGGCCTCAAACTGATGAAGACACCAGCTTTCATTCCAGTGGTGATACTAAAGCTGGACAAAAAATAAAAAGCCCCTGACAACTCGCCCACATCCCTCATTGGTCATCCTATGCCGGACTCTGTAATTATGCAGGCTGCACAGAGAAGGGCCATAAACCCTGCATCCCAGTATTCTGCTCCCTCTGATAAGGAATGTAGCTGGCTCAATAACATTGGAAAGAGGTGTTCTGCTCAAACGGCTACCTCCATTAGAGTTTTCAATGCCTTGGCCATCTTCAGAAGGTATGACCGGCAGATGTGGTCAGACATTTCCTTATTGTTGGAACATCTTCTAGAGGATAAGAGGAAGGAAGCAAAAGATATAATTTCCGAAGGGGAAAGAGCATCTGCTAAACTTATAGAGATCGCTATGGATGTTTCTTCTAATGTCTTTTATCAGATGGCAGTAGCGGCAGTGCTGCGGCATCAGGGTTGGCTAAAGGAGACCACCTTCCATCCTGAGGTACAGGCTAAGGTCTTAGATATGCCTTTCGATGTGTTTGTTCGGCAAACACATAGGTGAAGCGCTGCAATCCATAAACACGGACACGACTAAGGGTCAGATGTAGGTAGCCAAATACCGGTCGGTAGCGGCTGAAAATACCGAATTTCGGCCATTACCGACCGGTATTTGGCTTTTGAGATGTAGGGGCCCAAAAAAGACCGATTCGGTAAATACGAGTCAGTAATTTACCTAATCGGAATTTACCGATTCGGAAATTACCGAATTCTTATTTACCGATTCGGTAAATAAGAAATGGTAAAAAATGAGTTTTGAGATGTAGGAAACTTCTAAAATACTGAATTTCATTAAATTCGGCATTTGAGAGTCGGTATTTACCATGGATTGAAGGCAGGTGGTAACCAGGTGCAGGCTATAAAAAAGGCCCCAAAATGCAACAGTGTGACCAGAATGGCGGCATTCTGCGTGATAGCAAGGCAGCTACGGCTACAGGCAGCAGGAGGGAGGGTCTGGAGAAGGGAGGAGCAAGTGTACAGACAGAGGATAACGCTATTTCAACTCACTGAGCCAGAGATACTGCAAAGGTGCAGGCTACACCCCCAAACCATCCTGGACTTGATCAGGGACCTCCATCCCCTTTTGGAGCACCCAACCCCAAGGGCGCACGCCATTCCACCCCATGTGCAGGTGCTCTGCAGCCTACACCTGCTTGCATCTGGGAGTTACCAGGGGGTGATTGCTGTGGTAGGTGGTGTGTCACAGAGCTGCCTGTCCCGTTTTTTCAAGAAGTTCCTAGAGGCTATGATGCAGAGGATGCATCATTACATCTGCTTCCCAAACACACACACGGAACTGCTGAAGACCAAGACTGACTTTTATCAAATTGCACAGTTCCCACACGTCATCGGCTGTATTGATGGCACCCACATCCCTATATGTCCACCTGCTGCCACAGAGTACATATACAGAAATAGGAAGTCAACCCACTTTATCAATGTACAAGTAATCTGTGATGCCAACAACATAATCACAGACATTGTGGCCAAGTTCCCAGGAAGTACCCACGACTCCTACATTTTTGAGAACAGTGGGATCTACACAAGCCTGACAGCGGGGGAATTTGGCGACGGATACCTGCTAGGTAAAACACTGTGACACACCCTGATATACATTGCAGATGTATGTGTATGTGTGCATGTGAGTAATGGCTTTCTCATTTACAAATAGGGGATAGTGCATATGCCGTCCGCTCATTCATCCTGACACCCTACCTCAACCCTTCAACCCCCAGCCAGAGACGATACAATGTGGCACACAAATCCACTAGGAACGTTGTGGAGCGCACCTTTGGGCTGTTAAAAAGCAGGTTCCGCTGCCTCCACAAAAGTGGAGGGGCACGGCAGTACTCACCAATCATCTGATGTAAGATAATTGCAACTTGTGCAATGTTGCACAACCTTGCTACAAAGAAGGGCACAGAGGTGGAATTGAGCTACTATGAGGACCACGATGATGAACATGCACTGCCTGAACCAAACACAGCAGGAGTTGCGACACCAACAGATGGCAGATAGAGACTGGCAGAGATCAAAAGGAACTTTTTTTGAGTAAGTAAAGAGACACAGACAGGTGTAGTATGCACCCAACGTAGTTTAATATTTGGCACTACCCAGGTACTCTAAAGCACAAATGTGCAACACAAATGTCATCCATTTAATAATGGTAGTCCTGGCTCACTTCCCCATTTAAGGTCATGGAGTGTGGGCTGTACAAGTCATTTCCGGCCACGCCTACCAGTGCCAGATGAAAGTGGCTGGCTGTCTTCACTGGGTGTTTGGGCTGTTGGTTCACCATGGCGCCTGCTGCTCCTCCGTGTCTCAACAACAAGGGGGCTTGTCATGCTGCTCCTACTGGTGCTTTCCTCACTTTCTGGTACATCCAGAGCAGCAGTTTGTGCTGTCTGTGCATTAATCAGCACCTCTACAGCACTGGTCACCCTTGCAAGGCCCCTAGACACCTCGTTGCTGCTGTGTGTTAGTCCCTCTTGCATGTTGATGCATCGTCTGCATAGAAGGGAAGTGGCTGTGGCCAGGCGGTTCATTGCCTTAGTTTGTTGGTGCGCCTGCTGCCTGTCCTTGCGCCTTGCTAACCTGTCCTGGTCCAGTTTAGTGCACAGAAGCTTCACCGATTGAGTCATGTCCCGCACACCTGAGGCCATCTCCCGCATCCCTGCAGCCATCTCCCTCATACCTGTTCCCATCTCTTTGTTCTCCTCAACCAGTGCACTGATGCCCTTCCCTATGTTTTCCATATTTGTATTCAGGTGCCTCATCTGGCATTGCACAGACTGGATGGCCTTCCCCTGCATTCTTTGGATCTTCACCATGCTACCCTCCAGCCCACGGAAGACACTGGGACCCTCCACATGTTGTGCAGCACTGCTATCTCTGGGCCTGCGGCGTCTGGTACCTGTACGGGCACCCTCTGCACTGGACTGCTGTGTGGCAGTGCTTCCTTCCCCAGCCAAGGTTTGAGTGTCATCCCCCTCCTTTTCACCTGCTGAAGTTTCCATTTCAACCAGTGGAGCTACTGCATGCCTCATGCTCTTTTGAGGTGCAGGTGTTGTTTGCGGCAGTGATGCAGGCAGTTCAGGTGAGGACTGTAGCAGAGGGGATCCTGAACGTTCTGGGGACGCCTGCAAATGTGGAGACAATTCAAGGTCTTGGGATGGTGGCAGTGGTGTTGATGCACCAGTGTCCTCTGTGACATTCTCTGCACTTGTGCCTGCCTCTTGGCTGTCATCCCTCTGTGGTGCAGTGCCTTCCTTCTCCCTGGTACGCCTGCGAGATGTCTCGCCTGTGGACATAAATGCGTACATTAGCTCTGTGCTCCTGCTTCCCTGCTTCTACAATTAAATTAATCACACTGAAACACTGTACATATTGCCTCAGCTTGATTATGACTGATATGTTTTGCCTAACTTGTTGCTTGTTGTGCTGTATGACATGTTAGGTCTTTCAATGACTACATGTCCCATAATGCATTGCTCTGTATAGTGCTACCTCTACTGGAGTGGGGTAAACTTTGCCACATAGGGAAAAGGGAAGGTGATGGGGTGGGGGTGATTGCTGTGCATGCATCTTACCTTTTCTGGTGGTAGCTCTGGCTGAGCTGTCTGCATCTCCCAGTCCACAGACGCTCTCTGGTTCAATGGTGGACCCCACCAGCTCCTCCAGGTCAGTCAGGGGAGGAGCACGGTTCTTCCCTCCTCCAGTTTTGTTTGCCTCTTTGTGGAGTTCTGCAATTTTCTTTTTAGTCATGCTCCTGAGGTCATACCACCTCTTTTTCAGGTCATCTATGTCCCTTGGAGTCACTCCTACAGCATTCTCCTTCGACTGTATTTCCAGCCAAATCTTTCTTTTGGTAGATTCAGCCACAGTCAGGGACTGATTTCCAAACAATTTCTGGTGTTCTTTAACAACCTCCTCCACGAGGACCTGCAGCTCCATGGTGCTAAATTTTATTTTTCCCTTCCTCTCTGGAAGTTCCTTTTCACTGCTGCTTGCCATTTTCAAACTTTAAAAGCACAAAAGTTTTCCTGTGGCTCAGGGACTCAGCTCTGCTTGCACAGCCTCTCCAGAAGCTTCTAATTACTTCTAGCTGCCTGGGTGTAGCCACTTCCTGGTTGGGAGGGGGTGGGTGTTAGCAACTGATTGGCTGACTCCTAAGTATCACTTTTCTTTCCTTCCCGTTTCGGTATTTACCGATTCGGTATTTACCGAATTGGTATTTCCCATTCATTCCTATGGGCCAAAAGGCCCATAGGATTGAATGGGAAGTACGGATTCGGTAAATACCGATTCGGTAAATACTGACTCGGTAAATACCGACTCGGTATTTACCGAATCAGTAAATTCCAAATGGCATATACAGAATTTTACCGAATCGGTAATAAATACCGATTTTTTACCTACATCCCATTTACCGATTCTAAAATACCGAATCGGTAAAATTCGTTTTTTTAGAATCGGTAAATTTAAATCTAGCCCTATGTGTCTCCTTCTCCCTCGAATCAGGGTTTTCCTGTTAGATCGGCTTCGCCTGTGGCTTCACCGGCGCATTCTCCGACACCGGCTCCATCTCCGACTCCGGCTCACTCTCCGGCTCCGGTGGAAGAGGTTACAGTACCTGATGAGTCGTCTACTCCATTGGCTCCACCGCCGGCGCCGATTGGCCCGATTCCGGTAATGCCTATGCCTGAGCCTACTCCAGGCGTCTACCCACCTTTCCCTGGCCCGGGGCAAGATCCATTGCATTATTTAAATGCGATGTAAGGAGTCTTTGCAAGGGCGATGTACCCCTCTCGAGCACCTTCGGGTCCCATGGGTCCTATGGCCTTCAATCTTGGGGTTCCTCAGGCCTATGTTCAGGCTCCATTTATGCCATTTCTTTCAGGCTCCGTCTTGGCATTTCCCGGGGCAGAGGACGTCAACGCCGTTCCCTTCATCTCTGGCGCCGTCTGCTTGACCTCAATCGACTCAAGCTCTTGCCTACGCATCCGTGTTCGACGCCAGCTCCGGCGCCGTCGGAGTCGGGTCTACCTCCATCGACGCCGGTTTCGAGGATAAGATATAGATGGGAGGCTCAAAGTATTTTGGAAGAGCAGAGGTTTCGTTTAGAAGAAATGGAGGAAGGTGAGCTTCAAGAGTCGGATGACTTATTTGAAGATATGAGGGAGGCAAGTGGCCTTGATATGTCTCCAGAATGGGAACTTTCTCCTCCATCAGATGCTCTTTCAAAGGATGTGGTTCCTTATCACCCAGTAATAAGGAAGGCAGCGGAGCTCTTAGACCTTCAGCTCGCAACAGCCGAATTTAAGTCCAATATCTTGACGGAGGTTCTTCATTCTCCCTCCACTGTTATAGAGCCTTTGCTGCCTTTCAATGATGCCATCACTGAGCCAGTTATGGAGGTTTGGCGTAAGCCCTTTTCGGCTCTGGCAGTTTAAAAATCTGTTGCCAGGAGGTACAGGGTGGCTCCAGGGGATCCGAACTTCTTAACATCCCTTCCTTCTCCTGAGAGCCTGGTAGTTCAAGCTGCCTGTTTGAAGAAATCTTCTAGGGCTTTTCCTCAGGTCCCTGGCGATAGAGAATCGAAGAAGCTTGACCAATAAGCAAAGAAGGTGTTCTCCTCGGCAAGTATGGACTTGAAGCCCACAATTGCCACCTGTCTTTTACATCCATGCCCTAATGGATTCTGCAAAACAGTTTGCCCCTAAATTGTCTGAGGATGAGAGACAGAATTTTAATGAGGTGTTATCGGACACTCAATCAGCTGCACGTCAGGTGATTCAGAGTGGTCTAGATACTGCGAACTCTGTTGCCAGGATTATGGGGTCTTCGGTTGCTACAAGAAGAGGTGCTTGGCTTAAATCTTCGGAGGTCTCTCCTGATATGCAGGGTACTCTTCTGGACCTCCCCTTCGATGGTTCTGGTCTGTTTGGGAAAAAGCAGATGCAGCCTTGGAAAGGTTAAAGGACAGCAAAGTCACAGCCAAGTCTCTGGGACTACAGGTGCAGTCTAGAAGTTCCTCATACAGGAGGTACAGAGGTTTTGGGAGGTCTTCCTTTCGGACCTATAGACAACCTCAGCAGCAGCAGCAAAATACCTTGTCTATGACCTACAGAGGCAAAAACAGAGGTCGTCCATAAGGTCGTCAGCCCTCCTCCTCCTCCTCCTCTACCTCCCCTCATCTTGCCACAGCAAAGCAGCCCTATATCCACCATTCTGGATCATGTTGGTCCTGTGGGGGGTCTGCTTACTCATTTTCTGCAAGATTGGGAATCGGTCACTACAGACCTTTGGGTTCTAAATCTTGTAGAGAATGGGTGTGCTCTTCCCTTTCGGGAATTCCCTCCAAATTACCCTCCTTGCCAAGGGGCGTGCTCGGAGGACCACCTTCTTCTCCTGCAGGAGGAAGTCCTAACTTTACTAAAGAAAGGTGCGATAGAGGTGGTTCCAGAGCGGGAAAGGGGTCAGGGATGCTACTTCCGGTATTTCCTGATACCCAAGAAGGATGGCAGGTTCTGTAGTAGGGGATCTCTGTGTATAGTCATAATCTAGTGAATAGTCCCGCTCATGTGCGGGGACCCCGGAGCAATCAAAAATAATCTCTTAAGCTGACTTATGTGCAGTCCTGCATAGACACTTAAGAGAGAATTAAAGACAAATAATGCAGCCTATACATGCAAGGCTACCCTGTCCAGTTCTTCAGCTAGAAATGCAAAAGATATTCCACCAATATCATATTCAGCACAGTCTGCCAAGTTTCAACCATAGAGAAACTTCCCCCTTCACCAAATCCTTGGAATGATAGAGAGGAAGGGATGGACAGACAAGCCCCCCATAGGCTGCCATTATGTGGCTTAAAAATGGGATACCGTGCCTTTAAGGAAACTTTCCAGAACTCTCGGTATCCCAGAATGCACAGCAACTCCCTCCACTTTCAGTTATTTTTTCCGGCTCCTGCTAGCAGGACCCTGGAGCATTGAGCTCTCCCTTTTTGGTTGTTTTGTCTAATTTTTTTGCACTTTTCAAGTGTTTAGAGTGTTTCACTTGATGTGTTTTTGTTCCTTCTTCCCTTTGCTGGAGTTTTCTGGTGAGTTTGGCCACTCTTTTGTCAGATATGCCTTCCTGATTTGACAAATGCCCTGAGTGTGCCAGGAAGAAGGCCAAATCTGATCCACACAGGGTGTGTATTCTCTGTCTTCCTTCTTCTCATGTCCCTGTGGATTGTGAGATCTGTCAGCAGTTCTACAACAGGACCCTGAAGGACAGGGACAAGACTCGGCTCCGAGGGCTGGAGCAAAGAAGACAGCAAGATCAAGGTGGGTCTGGGCATGGAGAGGCCTCTTCCTCTGACCGTACTTCGGCCTCTGGGGGGCTCCCCAGGAAAGAGAAGGCCAGAAAACGACCCAGGTCGACGTCGATAGCCTCGACGTCGGCGTCGAGAGGGATGACCACCGTCTGCTCCCCGTCTCCCCATGGCTCTGGGTCGATGCGACGTCGCCGTTCGACGTCGAGGGGAGTGATGTCGAGACCTCGGACGTCGGACGAGGTCAACGTCGAGGACCGCTTCTTCGTCAAGACGCCATCGACGTCGTGGAGGGTCTGGAATGCACCGGCGCTCGCTGTCGAGGCGACACCGCCGTTCGGCGTCTACTCAACTTTCGTCGTCAAGACGAAGATCATCGACGTCGAGACGAAGATCATCGACGTCGAAGAGGAAGATCATCGACGTCGAGAAGATCATCGACGTCAAGAAGACGATCGACGCCGAGACGCTCGACGTCGAAGAGGAGGTCAGTGTCGAGAAGGAGAAAATCGATATCTAGGGGGCGTTCTAAGACCAGGACGGAGTCCCAGGGCTCTGTAGTCAGTCTTTCCTCTGCTTCCACGAGCCCACGGTCGTGGGGGCGCCGTCGCTCATCCACGAGGTCGGCCTCTAGGTCACCCCCATCAAGGCTGGCGCAGAAAAGAAGGAGAGTGGTAGAGTCTCCGGGCTCGGAGTACTCCCAGACCGTTTCGCCCTCACGGCCAAGGACGCCTACGCCTCCCCCGTTACCCAAGGACCCTCCTCCGCGTAATCCTACACCTTCGCCACCTCCTCCCCCCTTCATAAACCTCCTTCTCCTCCACCGACACCTCCACCAAGGTCTCTCTCTTTGCCTCATCTCCCGACACCACCTACGGGGCTTCCACGTCCTAGGCTCCCTCCTTTACGGCCAGTGGACGAACCGAGGCCAAGGAGGTCGAGAGCTCGCTCCAGACGGAGGGACAGATCCAGAAGTGACCGTCGTTCTTCCACACGGTCCAGACGGCACCACAGGAAGGACAGGTTTAGGTCCCACCACACGGACTCGTCCAGTGCCCGGAACTATTCGCCTACGTTGTCTGACTCCCCTCGGACGAGGGTGTCTCCAGTAGACGACATCGTCTCCTTCCAAGAGGTGTTGTTGCGTGGGGCGGCGAAACTGGGCATTACACTCACGGTGCCCACGCCATCGACTTCAGTCATCTTCGAGACCCTGCATAGGAAACAGCTGTCTTGCCCCTTGTTGCCCTTGGTGCCAGGGCTGGAAGAACCTGCCATGGAGCTCTTCCTCACCCCTGCCTCTACAAAATCGGCACCTTCCAGGCTGCAAAAGAAATACAGGGCCCCGGATTCAGACCCGGCGTTCCTTCGCTCGGACCCTGTACCGGACTCGGTGATAGTGACGGCAGCGAGAAAACAGCACTCCACCGCCCCGTCGTCGACTGTGCCTGCTGACAAGGAGATCCGCTTGATGGACTCGGCCGGCAGGAAAGTCTGCGGTACGGCCTCCGCTTCTATAAAGGCCGCAAATGCCTCGGCTCTGTTGGGTCGTTACGACCGGGCCCTATGGGAGTCCCTGCAGCAGTTCTTGGAACACCTACCCTAGGACAGAAGGGAGGATTTCCAAGAGATCATTAATGAGGGGATGATGGTCTCCAACCAGGTGATAAGCTCGGCTGCGGATTCCTCGCTCTTGGCAGCCCACGGGCACTGCCATGGGATCAACCTGCGACGCCACACCTGGCTGCGTCTAACGTCACTGAAGCCAGAGGAGGGTCGCCAACCTACCGTTTTCAGGAGCGACCCTGTTCAGCAAACATGCGGATGAAGAGATGGCCCGCATGAAGGCGGAGGCTGAAACCCTGACGGCTGTCGGGTTGGAGAAGCCGAAGGAACAGAGGAAGACCTTCCGCCCGTTCCAAAGGCGTTACGGTGCGCAGGGCACGGGGCAAGGTCAGCAGGCTGGACAGCAGCAACAGCAGCAGCAGCAGTACCAGCGGCGGCCATTCCAAAAGCGCCAGGGGGCAGAGGTGGTCATCTGTCCTCCTCCGCGAACAAGGGCCCGGCCGGGTCTAAGCCTGGAGGTGTTACTTCCCCCTCTTCCGTTACCCGCTCCGGTGGGGGGAAGCATACAAAATTACTTGGCAGAGTGGAGAAAAATTACTCCGGACAAGTGGGTGTTGAATATTGTTTGCAATGGATACAGCCTTCGTTTTCTCAGCCCGCCTCCAGCGATTCCACCGGTTTGCTCACAGTTCCAACTGCGCGCGCTCCAGGCGGAGGCAGATACCCTGTTACGAAAAAGGGCGATAGAAGACGTCCCTATGTCTCAAAGGGGAAAGGGTCTTTACTCCTGCTTCTTTCTGGTACGCAAGAAAGACAGGAACAAGTTCAGGCCCATTCTGGATTTGCGACAAGCAAACAAATGGATTCGCAGTGAAAAGTTTTGCATGCTGTCTTTGCACCAGATTTACCCTCAGCTGCAAAGGGGAGACTGGCTTTGCGCGATAGATCTGCAGGATGCGTTCTTCCATGTGCCCATTGCGCGGAAACACCGGAAGTTCCTGCGCTTCCATGTCGGCACCAATCACTATCAATACACCGTGCTCCCGTTTGGACTGATGTCTGCGCCCAGGACTTTTTCAAAGTGCATGGCAGTGGTAGCGGCACACCTGAGAAAGAACAAGGTGTCCTTCGGAGGAGAGACGCTTATCGATCCTTCGGAAGGCTCAGGCTCTCATGGCTGTTCCATCTACGACAGAGAGGACGGTGTCTCCTCTACTGGGGTCGATGGCCTCTTGTATCTTCCTCACTCCACATGCCCGCCTACACATGCGGCCGCTGCAGGAATGTCTGGAAGATCAGTGGGACCAGAGGCGAGGGAAGTGGGACGACAGGATACGACTGTCTCTGCACGCTCAGCAGTCCCTGAGATGGTGGTGTTCAGCAGAAAACCTCCTCAAGGGGGTTCCGTTCCAGAAGGACATTCCCACTCAAATTATCGTTATGGATGCTTCTCTCCAGGGCTGGGGAGCGCATTCCGGACAGTTACAGATCCAAGGAACGTGGTCCCCGACAGAGTCCACGTACCACATCAATTTCCTGGAACTCAGAGCGGTTCACTTCGCACTGAAGGCTTTTCATCCGTCCTTCCAGACCAACTCTCTGCTTGTACAGACGGACAATACGACCACGATGTATTACCTCAACAAGCAGGGGGCTCGAGATCGCGCACACTGTCACAGGAAGCGCAGGCGATCTGGCACTGGCTGCTAGCCAGAGAACTGACGATAACGGCTACCCATCTGCCAGGTTTGCAGAATGCTCAGGCAGACGCACTCAGCAGACTGATCCAGGAATACCACGAGTGGTTCATAAACGACGAAGTGCTCGGAGACGTCTTCGCCCGGTGGGGCACTCCAGACGTGGATCTGTTCGCCACCGCCAACAACAGCAAATGCCGAGACTTCGCATCCAGATATTACCAGCAGGGGACTCTGGGGAATGCGTTATGGATCAACTGGTCGAACAGCTTTCTGTACGCTTTTCCGCCCATTCCCCTGATTCCGGCGGTGGTCATCAAGCTGTCCCAGTCCAGGGCGCGGATGATCCTCATTGCTCCGGAATGTCCCAGACAGTGGTGGTTCACGGACCTGCTTCACCGGTCTCTCCTTCCTCACATACGGCTGCCGTGCCGGCCGGACCTTCTCACGAAGTTCGGGGGGCAGATGGTGCACCTCAACCTCTCATCTTTGAGTTTGGCGGCATGGCTCCTGAGATAGTGCAATATGGACATTTAAATCTTCCTGAAGATTGTATGGACATACTGAAGGAGGCTAAGCGTCCTTCCACTAGGACTTCCTATGCTTACAAGTGGAAGAGGTTCTACATCTGGTGTACGTCCAAGAACTATGATCCGACGACATGCAAGGAAGATGTCATCCTTCCATACCTCTTGCATTTGGCGCAGTCTGTCCTTAATTTCCATCCTATTAAGGTTCATCTCGCTGCGCTGACTGCCTACAGGAAATGCCCTTCACAGACATCCTTCTTCCAGATTCCTGTGATAAAGGATTTTTTGGAAGGCTTGAAGAAAGTGTTTCCTCCTGTTCGGCTTCCTTCGCCTTCGTGGGAACTGAATGTGGTGCTGTCCAGGTTGATGAAGGAGCCTTTTGAACCTATTCATAAGGCTTCGCTGCAGCACCTGTCCTGGAAGGCGGCATTCCTCGTGGCTATTACATCGGCCCGCAGGGTGAGTGAAATTCAGGCATTGTGTTGCCAGGAACCTTATACTATATTTCATGCTGCTAAGGTTGTGATGCGTACTTACCCTAAGTTCCTTCCTAAAGTGATTTCTGATTTTCATGTTAACCAGATTATAACGTTGCCTACGTTTTTTCAGAATCCTTCCACTCCAGCGGAAAGGTCTCTTCATTCCCTGGATGTCAGAAGGGTTTTGAAATTCTATCTGGATAAGACCAAGGATATTCGTAGGTCAGACCAACTGTTTGTCAACTATGGGTCGGTCAGGACTGGTCTTGCTTACCTCTAAGCAGTCCATCTCTAGGTAGATTTTGTCCTGCATCCAGTTGTGTTATCAAAAGGCTAATAAGACCTTAGGGGGTAAGCCTAAGGCTCATTCCACCAGGGGCAAAGCGGCTACAACGGCTTTGCTACGTAATGTTCCCATTGCAGAGATCTGCAGGGCTGCCACGTGGAAGTCGGTCCATACCTTTGCCAAGCATTACTGTCTGGACTCTGATGCCAGAGCAGATGCTCAGGTTTGGCAGGCTTCGTTACGAAATCTGTTTGCACAGTAGTGGTGTTGTCTTTTTCCTCCACCGCCGGTTTGGTTGTGGGGATGGGCTTGCCATTCTATTCACTAGATTATGACTATACACAGAGATCCCCTACTACAGAAGGAGTAGTTTCTTACCTGTAACTCCAGTTCTGTAGTAGGGGTATCTCTGTTATAGTCATAAGCGCCCGCCCTCCTCCCCGGTGGAGAAAAAGGATGAAATACTGAATGCTACAGGTCTAGCTTTGTACACCTCCAAAAAGTACTGAAAGTGGAGGGAGTTGCTGTGCATTCTGGGATACCGAGGGTTCTGGAAAGTTTCCTTAAAGGCACGGTATCCCTTTTTAAGCCACATAATGGCAGCCTATGCGGGGCTTGTCAATCCATCCCTTCCTCTCTATCATTCCAAGGATTTGGTGAAGGGGCAAGTTTCTCTATGGTTGAAACTTGGCAGACATTGCTGAATATGATATTGGTGGAATATCTTTTGTATTTCTAGGTGAAGTACTGGACAGTGTAGCCTTGCATGTATAGGCTGCATTATTTGTAAGCCTGGGCGTCCGAATCGGCTACGCCCACGGAGTAGGCGTAGTGTTGCCTCCTACGCATTTTGCGTAGCCGGCAACACTACGCCCACTCCGTGTGCGTAGCCGAGTCGGCCGCCACCCGCCTCCCTCCCACCCTCCCCTACATACATTATTTAAGCAAACTACCCTTAATAAAACAATTTTAAAGCGCTTACCGTGTCCGGGGCTCGTCCGGGGCTCCCTCTTGGAATAGCGTCCCTTCATAGATACCAATGCGCATGCGCGGCCGCCCGCCCATGCGCATTGGTATCCATGACGACGCGATTCCAAGAGGGAGCCCCGGACGAGCCCCGGACACGGTAAGTGCTTTAAAATTGTTTTATTAAGGGTATTTTGCTTAAATAATGTATGTAGAGGAGAGCGGGAGGGAGGTGCGTAGTGGGGCTACGCGGAGTGCGGGAGTGGGCGTAGCTTCTCGCCCACTCCGCGTAGGTCCACGGAGCCCCACTACGCCCACTACGCCCAGGGTTAATTGTTTGTCTTTAATTCTCTCTTAAGTGTCAATGCAGGACTGCCCAGAAGACAGCTTAAGAGATTCTTTTTGATTGCTCCGGGGTCCCCGCACATGAGCGGGACTATTCACTAGATTATAACTATAACAGAGATACCCCTACTACAGAACTGGAGTTACAGGTAAAAAACTACTCCTTACGTCCAATCCTGGATCTCAGGATCTTGAACCTTTTTCTAAACCAGGAAAAGTTCAAGATGCTCACCCTTGCGCAGGTTCTTCAAGCGCTGCAACAGGAGGACTGGATGGTGTCGATTGACTTGCAGGACGCGTATTTCCCTATGACGATCCTGAAGTCGCACAGGAAGTATCTCTGTTTTACGGTAGGGTCGCAGCACTACTACTATTACTACTGCACCTCGAGTCTCGAGTCTTCACCAAGGTGATGGCAGTGGTGGCAACCCATCTCAGGAGATCTGGGATTCCAGTTTTCCCCTATCTAGATGACTGGCTGATCAAAGCGGAGTCGCCAGAGAAGGTACTTCATCATCTGCAGGTTACAACTCAGCTGTTGTACAAACTGGCTTTCTCGGTAAACGTGCCCTAGTCTCACCTGGTGCCCTCTCAGCGCAACCTGTTCATAGGGGCGGTACTGCACACTACTGTGTGTCGAGCATTCCCTTCTCCACAAAGGATTCTCGACATACAGGAAATGATTCCCTTGTTTACAATGGAGCGGTCGTTCCAGTCCTGAAGGTCCTTTGTCTGCTCGGTCTGTTTGCTTCCTGCATTCTGTTGGTCAACTATGCATGCTGGCACATGAGGGCGCTCCAGTGGTGCCTCCGCAGGCAGTGGTATCAGCACAACAGAGATCTCAGGGAGTCTGTGAGGATCTCCAGAGAAGCTGCAGCGGATCTGTCTTGGTAGAGCATGGAAGGCAATCTGTCTCAAGGAAAGCCCTTCCATCTACCTCCATCGGTGGCCACAGTGATAACGGATGCATCCACTTTAGGGTGGGGTGCGCATCTGGGGGATCTGGAGATCAAGGGTCTTTGGTCTCCAGAGGAAAGGTTGCTTCACATCAACCTTTTGGAGTTGCGGGCGATTCGTTTGGCACTCAAGGCCTTCCTCCCTTCCCTTCGCGGTCAGTAGGTTCAACTCCTGACGGACAACACTACCGCGATGTGGTATGTCAACAAGCAGGGAGGAGTGGGATCGCATTGTCTCTGCAGATTTGTCTGATGGCAAATCATCTGGCCAGAGTTCTGAACGTGCGTGCAGACAGTCTCAGTCGGCAGTTCTCTGCCGACCACAAGTGGAGGCTCAATCCGGAGGTGGCTTGTCACGTCTTTCGGACGTGGGTAACTCCTCCTGTGGACCTGTTTGCCACTCACGAGAACGCTCACTGCCCGTCATTCTGCAGTCTCCAGTATCCGATGCAGGGAGCTTTGGGGGACGCGTTTCAGTTGAGATGGGATGCACATCTCCTTTACGCATTTCCTCCCATACCCTTGATTCCTCGGGTTCTGAGGAAGATTCGCCAAGACCGGGCCCAAGTCATATTGATCATCCCGATTGGCCAAGAAGGGTGTGGTATACAGATCTTCTCCACCTCTTCTCGTGCCCTCCGCTCCGTCTACCTCTTTGGGCAGACCTCCTCTCTCAGTCGCAGGGGCAGGTTCTACACCCCCACCTCCAGAGCTTACACCTTCATACCTGGAGATTGAATGGGGCAACCTGAATTCTTTTTCTCTCCCGCCTGTCGTGGTGGACGTTATACTATCGGCCAGGCGACACTCCACAAGTCTATCTATTCCCATAGGTGGTCCAAATTTGTCCATTAGTGTGGGGAGAAGTCTATTGACCCTTTGAGGGCTTGTTTATCCAACATCCTTCAGTTTGCTCTCACTCTAGCTCAGCAAGGCTTGACTGTGGCTACTGTGAAGGGCTATTTATCGGGTTTGTCGGCGTTCCTTTGCTTGCCGGATCTGCCGTCCTTGTTTAAATCACCTATTGTGTTACGGTTCATTAAGGGCCTTACCAATAAATTTCCGCCCACTCCATTTATTGTGCCTCAATGGGACTTAAATCTTGTCTTAACCTACTTGATGGGTTCTCCCTCTGAACCCTTGCACAAATGTCCCTTGAGGTTATTGTCTTTTAAAACTGTATTTCTCATTGCCATTACCTCGCCAAGGAGGGTAATTTAGTGTGATGGGTTGGGGTCACCAGGCAGGAATCTAGAGGAACAGGGGACTGGTGGTCTGCTGTACCTCTTTCTACACCTCGTGTCCCCTTTCAGCAGGAAGAGTGGATACTCGAGAACAAAACTGTATTGCACTATACAGACGACAATCAGAGGAGCGGCTCCTTTCACCAGGGATTCCTTCCTGACGAGACTCCTCCCCCTGACGACGTCAGCGCGTTCCAGGCGTTAAGGTCGGAGACTCCGGGAGATTCAGTGTGCACCGACACCGGAGGAGAAAAGGAGACGAGTGAGAGAGAGTTCGAAGCGATCCAAGGAGCGGAAGGAAACACCAGAGAAGCACAAGGAGCAGGTCCCGCTGCAGTCCCGACGGAGCCAGGAGGCCAACTGTACCACGAGCCGCCGTGCCACGCCCCAGGAGGAGCGTGGCTAGAGCAGGTACGGGACAATTTCTCAGGGTAGGTGGGAAGGAAAGAGCATAATCCCCGATAGTAAGAAGCCTCCGACCCCCACCACTTCAAAAACCCTAATCGTTCACCGACACGAGTAGTACTTCACCACCCCTAATTTTGTGTGGAGCTGAGTGTTACTGCGTGCACAAGTCTGGTGTTTTTCCCTCACTCCCGGTCCCTTACATGGGCTATAAGTAGGACAAGTGTCCTGACACGTATTTTTTTCTCTACTTATTACACGCTGTCTACTACTCTACCTGACGAGGCGTACACCCTGTGGAGTTAAGAGCCTAGGAGTCCTGACCGCTAAGCCTAGCAAAGTTCCAAAGGACACCCAAACCTACCACATGACGGATCCCGCTACCTTTGCAAACCAGAGACTCACAAGTAGACACAAACGTGTTTTAGGAAAAATAAAACCATATCTGCCCCGATCTGGCCTACGCTCAGTTCTTGCAACCCCACCACAACTGGTGTCAGAAGTGGGATCATCATCTCTATCCATCAGTCAACCTATGATGGATCCCTCATACAACACCTTATTAAAGGCCAGGAAAAACTGGAATGGGCCATCGAGAGACAGATGACCTCCGCACAGGCAGACCGCGAGGTTTTTAAAAACACCATCACTGCCCACATCGAGAGCCTACAGAAAGCAGGACACGACCCGAGCACCCCTATCCAAGTAGAAAGGCGGATTTCCGTGCCAAACCCCTCAGGTATAGCCCTCCAGAAGTATGTACCGGGAGAGAATCCAGGCGCTTTCTTGTTGAATTTTGAGAGGGCAACCAGAGCGTGCGGATGGTCCGAAGAAAAGTGGCCGTTCTTCTTGGCGCCTCTCTTGACCGGCGAGGCTCAATTTGCATACCAAGTCGCAAATCCAAGGGGAGAAACTCTCTACCAGACGATCAAAGATATAAGTCTAGACCATCTCGGTCTGGATGCGGAAGCGTATCGGGTACGGTTTCGCAAAGAACAAGGCATACCAGGGGAGAACCCGAAAACCCTGTTATTCCGCCTTAAAATGGCCACAGATAAGTGGCTGAAACCGGACACTAGTACCAAGGATGAAATAATGACCAGGGTATACTTAGAGCAATTCATGGAAGCACTTCCATACGGGACACAGAGGTGGCTAAAACAACACTCGAACCTCTCGGCCGAGCAAGACATCAAGATGGCAGCAAACTACTCAAGAGCTCAACCGCGGATACTGACCTGGGACAATGAAAAACCTCACAAGAGTGCAATCCTACCTAAAACCGATAAGAAACTGAAACCCCTGATAGACATGCCCAGAAAACCAATCTAAATGGAAACACCCCAGTTCCGAGGGCCCCAGTGTTTTGAGTGTGGGGATTGGGGCCACATAGCCCGTCTCTGCCCCAGAAAGAAACCAGCGGAGGGATCCATGGAGGTTGGGTATGTACCTAAGGCAGTCCTATATTCAGCAGAGATGGGGACGTCCTTTTAAGTACGTATGCAGGTGAATTGGAAACTGGTCAAAGCTCTATTAGATTCAGGGTGTAAGCTGTCAGTGGTCCAGAAGGGCATCTTCCTCCCTACACAATATCTCCCCGACACTTTGGTTCACATCCGTTACGTGCACGGAGATGTAAAACCCTATCCACTGGCCCTTGTAACTATGGTTCCATTAGATGGGAAGCCATGCACGGTAAAGGTGGGGGTGGTGGATTCCCTACCTGAAGATATCATTCTGGGGGTGGATAATCCCGATTTTCTCACCCTGTTTCAAGATAAAATAGGAAGAGAAACAGGAGTACCAGGGGCCCCGCTTCCAGTCTTCACCTTCCCAGACCCATGGTTGTTGGATCGCAGCTTCCGCTTTGCCCAAGCCAACGACCCCAGTTGGTTTAACGCCTAGAAGTACGCCTAAGAGTACGCCCATGTTAACCAGAGCAACCCATCCCCCGCTTATCCCCGTTTACTGATTAAAAATGATCTCCTATAGAGAGAAGGCCGACAGAGGGAAACCACCCAGTTGCTAGTCCATGTACCATTCCACGAGCAGATTCTTTTTTTTCCCCGCACACCTCACCGCAGGGCATACGGGTACAGGGAAGACTACCAAAAAAGTTTTGCGCCTTTTCTTTTGGCCAGGTATCTATAAAGACGTCCAGAAGTACTGTAGTACGTGCGAAATAAGTCAAAAAAAGAAACATGCAAAGACCACCAGCAGCGCCGTTACAGCCCATGTCGATCATAGGAACCCCCTTTGAAAGAGTCGGCATGGATTTGATAGGCCAATGCCCAAGACATCTAAAGGGAACCTGTACGCATTAGTTATTGTGGACTATGCCACCCGATTTACCGAAGCGTTCCCCCTTCCGGCCCCTACCACTAAGAACATTGCAGAGAAATGTTTATAGTTGTTTTCCAGGGTGGGCTTCCCCAAAGAAGTGTTAACGGACCAGGGGACTCTGTTTATGTCCCGCCTAATGAAAGAAGTTATTCCGCTCATTGAATATACACCAACACCGCACATCGGTCTACCATCCTTAAACGGATGGTCTTGTTGAGAGGTATAACCGGACTCTAAAGACCACCTTGAAAAAGATGCTTACCCTCGAGGGACAGGATTGGGACATACTTCTTCCTCTGGCCCTCTGTGTTACGCTCCCAGGTACAGAGTAGCCTGAGTTGTTCGCCATTTGAGATGCTATATGGACAACAGCCCAGGTCCCTTCTGGAGATGACCAAAGATGCCTGGGAATCCGAAGAGGAAACGGACCAACATTCTTTATTGGAATACACCCAGCAACTGAGGTCCAAGCTGGGAAAACTGAGGGACCTGGCCTTTGGAGAAAAGTCAAAACAAACAAAAAAAATACTACAATAAAGAAAGAAAATGGACGAAACTATCAGTGGGGGACTGGGTATTGGTCCTGCTTCCCTCCTCCACCCGTAAGTTTCAAAGTGAATGGTTAGGACCTTACCGGTTAACAGAAACCGTGGGCCATACCACGTACCGAGTACAGTCCACCCCTACCAAGACCCAGTGTTACCACTTAAACAAGCTAAAGAAATGGCTCGGGCCCCCACCTACAGCGGCCCACCTTACCTTGCCCACATCCACTTCCCAAAGCTCAACACTCGAAAAACTGGTGATTAATGAAGACATCACAGATGAGATGAGGGAAGAATTACACCAAATTCTGCTGCCCTTTTCACCGATATTTTCGGACCTGCCAGGGAAGACTACCCTAGCTGAACATAAAATTGAAACACCGACAGGGAAGACCGTAAAACAATGAGCCTATCGGATACCGGTGGCCAGGAAAGAAGCGGCACGAAAAGAAGTACAGGAGATGCTGAATCTAGGAGTGATTCGACCCTCTAACAGTGACTGGTCGTACCCGATTATAATGATCCCTAAGCCAGACGGAACAACACGTTTTTGTATGGACTTTCTTTAGCCCTAAATGATATTTCAACCTTTGACGCCTACCCTATTCCCAGGGTGGATGACCTTATAGAAAAACTTGGCGACTCAAAATATATCACGACCTTTGATTTAACAAAAGGGTACTGGCAGGTGCCCCTCCGAGTTGAAGACTGAAAAAAGACTGCCTTTTCAACGGATGACGGATTGTTTGAATTCAACGTTCTCCCCTTCGGTCTCCACGGGGCACCTCCCACATATCAAAGATTAATGAAGGCCATCTTAAAGAAATACCCCACTTTCTGTTCAGCATATCTGGACGATATAGTCGTTTTTAGCCCAAACTGGAGCGAACATTTAGAACACTTGAGAACCATATTGCAAGCGCTCAGATGTGCCGGGCTGCACATTAATGCGAAAAAATCTCGAGCGGCTTATCAAAGAGTAAAATACCTCGGGTATGTGTTGGGTGATGGAATGATTGCCCTCCAGGCCGAAAAGGTGAAGGCTATATTGGAATTGCCTTTTCCCACCTCAAAAAAGGAACTGTGGGCTTTTTTGGGCCTAATTGGCTACTACCGGAGGTTTATCCCCCAATTTGCAGAAGTAGCTGTCTCGTTAACTAACCTCCTTCGAAAAGAGATTAGACCACTGCAACTCCAACATCCCTCCCCCGAGATGATAGGGGCCTTTAAGGAACTGAAAAGGGTAATCTCCTCAGGCCCCGTCCTCATATCCCCAGACTTTAGCAAAACGTTCATCTTGTCTACCGATGCATCAGACTCAGGGCAGGGGGCGGTCTTGTCACAACTAGGAGGGGACGGGCTGGAACACGCAATTCTGTTTGTTAGCAGAAAGCTATTCCCCCGAGAATGTAAATACCCCACGATAGAGAGGGAGTGCCTAGCAAATAAATGGGCCTTAACAAGCTTCGTTATTATCTGGAGGGTAAACCATTCATCCTCTACATGGATCATGCCCCATTACAATGGATGTCTCGAAGCAAAGCCCAGACCCCAGGGTACTTCACTGGTTTTTGTCTCTACAGCCCTTTTCTTTTGAAATATGACACCGTAAGGGAAGAGATAATAGGAATGTGTAGGAGAGTAGGGTCTGCTATCCTATGGTCACCCCAAATTTTTGCTTTTTGCTTCACTGGTTTTAGACTACTGAGGCTGTGGGCCTGCTAATCAGACCCCCAGCCTGCTGTTCTCTCTCTAAATTATTGATACATGTGCTATAGGTACATACCACAATTGGAAATGGTCTCCTTATTAGCCCCTGTACCATGCACTATAGGTGCCCAGGGCATAGGTGCCACCAAGGCCTACCAGGGGCTGCAGCATATCTTTTGCCACCCCTGGCTGGTTCTTAAATTGACACAACTGGCTGATCACTCAGCTGGGGCAAGGTGGTGTAATCACCCCTTGCTTAGATATAGTATACCTATATCTAAACCTATATCTGAACACATATAAACCTGTGAGCCACTCCTATGGAAGGCCTTATCAATCCTGGAGGCAGAGTGCGTGGTTTAATGTGAGATGGAGCTCTAGCATGAGCTGAGCCTGTCTGCAGCCGTCGGGAACAAATCCCTAAGCTGTTTCAGGATAATGCCATACCATATACTCTTAAGTGCATTATAATCCTCGCGGTTATATAGCAACTCTGGTTTGGCTTTATCAAAACATGTCGTGTAAGGTGTCATACAATTTGGAATACTATCCCCTCGCCAGTTCTGGCGACGGGGATAGCATTCCACCCCTCTAGAGGGGTAAGACATGTTACTTTACTTAAATGCGGTTAATTTCTAAAAGGGCCTCAGATCCACAAAATGGATGCTTCTGCCACAGACACGAGTCTGACCCCCTGAAGCTGACCGAAACTCAGCCCAAGGGGCCTGGACAAAGGGTTTCCTGTCGCAGGGCGGTGTTACAACCCCCCAGACAGGAGATAGTGGATTGTAGCAGGGAGGTTTGAAAGAAACCAGACACTGCCTGGGGAGCACAAGGCTGCCCCTTGCATAATCCGGCCAAACCGGTTCTGGGGCACTCCAGCCCCCGTCCCAGCGCGGTCAGGATCAAAGGAAGGGGTGTATCCACCCACTTCCTGGGTCCCACCCATAGGAGGGGACCTAGCAGGTAATCCAGCCCCCCGGATTCGAATAAGAGTGGGAGCAGTGCCAATGCACTTCAGATTATCCTGATGAAACATAAGAAACGAAACTCTGGACCCTTCGACATCCTACTCAACGTAGAAGACTGAAGAATCTCCCTTGTGGTCAAGGAGTAACCACCCTGTGCAAACAGGCACCATCCAGCCCTCGACATCTACTTTGTTGCAGTTCCCGCCGGAACTCGAGCGACAGAGATCGACGAGATCAAGCTTGCCTGCCTTCTAACAGCCCGATCCACAGTCCCTGCAGAGCTGAGACCCGTGGAGGCGACCGGAAGCGTGGGGCACGCCATCTTGGAAAGACCACGAGACGCTGACCGTGCAGCCCACGAGTGACCCTCGAAGCTGTACAACGGGGTTTGAGAAGCCCCAACCCTGAGCCACTCTTGCACCGAAGTTCAGCCCCCTACACTCGACGAGTGCTGCGTGGGGCCCTTCTGCTTCTTTTGGCTCACCGCGTTGGCCAGTCCCTTGCCAGCTGGCTTGTGGCCCCTGTGCCGACGAAACTTGAAATTCGACTTGTGATTCTGGTTGCTCCAGATTTGCACCAGCTCCCCTGAAAAGGAGCCCCCACTCTGACCCTCCTGGTCCGAGTGAGAAGCAATCTTCCAGTTCCGCGTGGATTGCTTTTGCCAAGTGATGTTTGCTCCAATCTTGAAGCTGACAGCGCCGACGGCGAGAGCCTGCGTGGGACAGATCGTGACCTGCTCCTGGACTTCGTAGATGCCCCAGAGCCCATGTGACAGCGGAGAGAAGCTCCTTGACAACCACCTGATTGCGCCCGACATTGCCTGGTTCCGTCCTGGTTCCACCCTGGTCACTGCTGAGTGACCCAGACTCTGTCCCCTCTGCTTTCAGGTACTTTTCGACTCGAGTCCACCCTTGGACTCCACCGGACACTTCTCTTTCACCCCGCCTGCAGCCCTTTCAGCTCCAAGCACCAAGAGCCTGCGTGACGAAACCCGACTCAACTTCGACCCTGTGCACCCACTTCCTGTGGGTGAGGTAACATTGCAACGCCGGTGTTCCCACACTGGTACACACCTCTAGGGTATGTGTCTTAAGTTTTGTTCCTCTAGGTTCAGCGGAAGTGTCCTTAAACTCTAACTTTGTAACTTTTACGCACCATTGGTTAACATTGATGCATGCGTGCACTTTCTGCACTGCACCCGAATCCCGCGGGCTTTTCCCGACTTCAGCATTGCTAGTCCCGACTGCTCCCAGCGATTCCCTAGGCCCTAGGCCTAACCACTGATCGATTGGTATCTCTTATACCATTTTTTTAGTATATGGTTTGAGTGGCCCCTAGGCCTCATCCAAAATTGTGCAACTTTGTATGTTATACTGTGCTTTTGATTTAACGCTTGTGCCCCTTTATTCATAAAGAATACTGGGGATTGTTTTTAGTAATAAATACATATATTTTTAAAATATATACTTGTGTGGTGTCCTTTCATTTGATATTACAGGATTGTGTGTGGTAAAACAGCTCGCTTAACACGACCTCTTAAGTTAAGCCTTTAAGGCTGCTTAGTCCATGCTACCCCTAGGATAGCTTGTCTAATAAGGTTGACTTACAACCAGACACCATAAGGGTTGTTTGGACTGATACAAGGTGGTTCCAGAATTGGAAACATCATATATCAGGCCAACTTCTCACATTGGTGAGCAGCGGTGCGGATTTGAGCTTGCTGTTTGTTTTACCATTGAAATCTTTTTATCAAATTGAAAGATCACATCAAGTACCTCTAGGTACATATAAATCAAAAGCTTAGCATATTTAAGTTCTACTGAACTTAGTAGTTGTAGGTTAAAGGGATTAGCACACCCTAACTACAACTCACTAGCAAGGTACAGTAGGGAAACACTTAGTGTAGGTAGGTGCACCACTTACACCACACTAGAGTCATGTCTGACACAGGAAAAGCCTCAGGGTCTGTTCCTGTGACAGTTGACCTTACCCAGGCAACTTCCAGCTATGACAAACTAACCCACAAAGACTTGGTTGCCTTGTGCATCTCAAGAGGGTTAAAAAGGGGCAGAAGTCCCACCAGTCCTTCCCTGATAGCCATTCTAGAACAGGATGACTTGGAAAAAGCAAATGCAGTTCCCTTAGAATCAGGAGAGGGAGTGGACCCCACAGCCACTGAGACCACCCCAGAGGAGGAAGAAGAGGAGGTAGAAGAGGAGGAGGGCTCAGAGGTAGATGACCCTGAAGATCAGGATCAAGGGGTTAACCAGGTTGTAGTTGCCAGGCTTAACCAGGCCAACTTAAACCTACTGGGAAATGGAGAGGGCCAGCACCTCCCCAGATCCCACCAGAGCATTCTCCCAGGCAACAGAAGAGTGAGATCTCCATCAGGGGACTCTCATATTTCTAGTGCCTCAAGAGAATCTCAGAGAGGCATGACTGCCTCACAAAAGATGGAGCATAAGGCCAGGATGAGAGCTGTCAAACTCCAAATAGAGAGGGAGGAGGTAGCCCTGGCTCAAGCTAGACTTGCCTTGGCAAGAGAGCAGAAATTGTGTGGCTTAGATGTCACTGGTGGCAGCAACATTCCTAGAGAAAAAGACAGGAGCTATGATAATAGAAACCTGACAAAAATTGTGGCCCCCTACAAGGAAGGGGATGACATCCACAAATGGATGACTGCTCTTGAGAGAGCCTGCATGGTACAGCAGGTTCCTCAGGATCAGTGGGCTGCAATTTTATGGTACTCCTTTTCAGAGAAAGGGAGGTACAGGCTCCTCACAGTTAGACCTGAGGATGCCAAAAACTACTCTGTCTTGAAGAGTGCTCTTATTGAAGGGTTTGGCCTAACCACTGAGCAATACAGGTTGTTGTTCAGAGACACCCAAAAAGCACAGACTCAAGACTGGACTGATTTTGTAGATTGTGCCTCTAAGGCTCTGGAGTGTTGGTTGCAGGGAAGTAAAGTTTCAGACTATACAGGATTGTACAATCTTATCATGAGAGAACAGATCCTTAATAACTGTACAAACCAGCTGTTGCATCAATACCTTATTGACTCTGATCTGACCTCTCCCCAAGAATTGGGAAAGAAGGCAGACAAATGGGTCAGAACAAGGATTAAGCAGAAACCCCAGAACCAAGGTGGTGACCAGAAGAAAACAGACCAGAAGGGTGGAAATCAGAAAGATAAAGAAAAGGACCAGAAGTCTTCAGGCCCCCAAAATAGTAATAAGGAGGGTGGTTCCCAAAATGGAAACAAGAAAAAGAAGAATAATGGCCCAAAGAAACCTTGGTGTAATACCTGCAAATCAGTTTCACACTGGGGCAGTGAATGCACCAAGATAAATCCAGTCCCCACCACTGCAGCTCCTAAAGCACCTGCACCCCCTAGTTCAGTAAGCAGTGGTGGAACACAGCCAAAGGGTGTAGTAGGGTTAACCCTGGGTACTGAAGTAGGATCTGGCCTAGTCAGAATCCCTACTCAGGCAGTTCTCCTATATGATGTGGACTTAGCTTTGTCCACTACAGTGAGTCCCAGTAACCTGGGCAAGTATAGGCAGACGCCTTTAATCAATGAGAAACTGGCTCAGGCCTACAGGGACACATGTGCCAGTGTCACAATGGTGACACCTGACTTTGTGGACCCTGGACAGATTGTACTAGGTGAAAGTTACCTAGTGACCAATGCAAGCAACTCCACTACTTCCCATAGTGTGGCAGTTGTGAACTTCTCCTGGGGAGGGGTAAATGGCCTAAAGAAAGTTGTTGTGAGTGCAGACCTCCCAGTAGACTGTCTGTTAGGCAATGATCTTGAAAGCTCAGTTTGGTCAGAAGTGGAGTACAGGACTCATGCAGAAATGCTAGGGATTTCAGCTCATGTCCTTGCAGTGACAAGGTCTCAGGCTAAGAAGTGCCTTCCTGACCCAGTGGTGGATCTGGAAACAATAGACCAACCACAACCCAAGAGAAGGAGCAAGAGAGGAAAGGCTGAGCCTTCCACCTTGCCCCAGGTTGAGGATCAGGTTTCACAGGAAACTGATTCTGCAGTCCAAGAGGAGACTGTCTCTGAGGAACTTGAACCTGACCAGGTTGAGTTTCTGGGGACAGGGGGACCCTCAAGGGCAGACCTGAGGCAGGCTCAATTAGATTGCCCTTCACTAAACCCCTCAGACAGCAAGCTGCTGCTGAGGCTGCTGGGGATGCCCAAGGTACCCATACTGTGTATTGGGATGATGGACTCCTTTACTCAGAGGCTAGAGACCCCAAGCCTGGTACAACCAGGAGGTTGGTCATACCTCAGAAGTTTAGGGGTTTCCTTTTTACCTTGGCCCATGATATTCCCCTTGCAGGACACTTAGGCCAGAACAAAACGTGGGACAGGCTTGTTTCACACTTTCACTGGCCTCATATGTCAGAAAATGTCAAGGAGTTTTGTCGCTCCTGTGTCACTTGCCAAGCCAGTGGTAAGTCAGGTGGCACAACAAAGGCCCCCCTCATATCACTACCTGTCGTGGGGGTACCCTTTGAAAGAGTTGGAATAGATATTGTGGGTCCCATGGATCCTCAAACAGCATCTGGGAACAGATTTATACTGGTGGTAGTGGATCATGCCACCAGGTATCCAGAAGCTATTCCCATGAGGACCACCACAGCACCTGTGGTGGCAAAAGCCCTCATTGCAGTTTTCTCAAGAGTGGGCTTTCCAAAGGAGGTATTATCAGACAGAGGTACTAACTTCATGTCTAGTTATCTAACAGCAATGTGGAAGGAATGTGGAGTAAACTACAAGTTTACCACACCCTATCACCCACAGTGCAATGGGCTTGTGGAGAGATTCAACAAGACCCTCAAGGGAATGATAAAAGGTTTACCAGAGAAGCTTAGGCGGAAATGGGACATCCTTTTACCCTGCTTGGTCTTTGCTTACAGAGAGGTCCCACAGAAGGGGGTTGGCTACAGCCCTTTTGAACTTTTGTTTGGCCACCCTGTGAGGGGTCCACTATGTTTGGTGAAGGAAGGATGGGAGTTACCTCTCAAAAAGCCCAAGCTAGATGTAGTGGAGTATGTACTTGGTCTCCGCTCCAGGATGGCTGAGTATATGGAAAGAGCATCCAAAAATGCTAAATGCACAAAAAACAGAATTTCTATTAATCACACCACCAAATAAACACACAGAAGGGAAAGAATGGTGCAATATGATCACAGCGTTAAACTGCACCCCTACACTAGTTAAATCTGCAAAATCATTAGGAATCACACTTGATGAGAACCTAAACATGAAAGACCACATCAAAGCTATGGCAAAAAGCGCACGATATCACCTGAACTACATCAGAAAAATGAAACCTTTCATATCCACGACGGATCTTAAAATGGCAGTACAATCACTAGTCATTTCAAGAATTGAATATGGATGTACAACGCTAGCAGGGCTCCCACAAATTTCAACAGCATCACTAAAGGCATGTCTCAATGCAGCTGCAAGACTGATAACCGGATCGAGAAAATTTGACCACATATCACCACACCTGAAAGCATTAAACTGGCTACCTTACGAAGCCAGAATCCAGCTGAAAATGGCATGCATAACCCACAAAGCGCTACACCACAACACACCTAAGTACCTGGCTCAGAAAATTAAAATCTCCGGAGGAAGCAGACCGGCCAGGAGTGCAAAGGAGATGCTACTGAGACCAGCCATCTTCAAGAAGAAGAAATCGTACGACAGAGCATTCTCAGGAGCAGCACCAAGGATCTGGAATTCACTTCCGCCAAGCATAAGAAAAATTACAGACACTACATCCTTCAAGAGGGAAACGAAAAGCTTCCTAATAAATAAGTTCCTTCCATAGGTCGGACCGAGGTCAAAAGAACATTCGATAAAGGAGTGAAAACAAAAGCTTCACAAACTATAAGCATTTGGGAATCAATGATTCTAGACCATTCATTTTTAGCCATATTCAAACATATATAATATCTATATATATTACATATATAAGTATTAATGTAAACACCGGAATATGACATACCATGTATATACTTCCTGTATAACGTCTAATGTATAATGTCTATCTATTGCTTTTAAATGTACCTACCTTTTTACATTGAACGAATTTACTAACTCTTGTCTGTATCTACCTCATGTAATGTAAAGCGCTCTGATACCTAAGGGTCTTGTTCGCGCTATAGAAAACTTTAAATAAAAATATAAAATAAAATAAAAACCTGGAGGCCAGTCAAGAATTACAGAAAGCTTGGCATGACCAAAAGGCTGTTCTGGTTGAGTTCCAGCCAGGGCAGAAGGTGTGGGTGTTGGAGCCAGTGGCCCCAGCAGCACTCCAGGACAAATGGACTGGACCCTACCATATCATTGAGAAAAAGGGAGAAGTCACCTACCTGGTTGACTTTGGAACCCCTAGGAGCCCCCACAGGGTGCTCCATGTGAATCGTTTGAAAGCATTTGTGGACAGGGAGGACATGAGCTTGCTCATGGCCACAGATGGGGAACAGGAGGAAGAGAATGACCCTCTCCCAGACCTGCTTTCCCAGAACCCTGATGATGGTTCAGTTGATGGAGTAGCCTTGGCGGGCAGCCTCACTGACCAGCAACAGATGGACTGCAGACAGGTTTTGCAAGCCCACAGACACGTGTTTTTACTCACACCCAGCCAGACAAACTGGTGCACCCATGAGGTGGACACTGGTGACAGTCTGCCTGTCAAGAATAAGATCTACAGGCAACCTGACCATGTCAGGGATTGTATCAAGGCTGAGGTGCAAAAGATGTTGGAGCTTGGAGTGATTGAGCCATCAGAGAGCCCATGGGCCAGCCCAGTAGTCCTTGTGCCAAAACCTCATACCCAAGATGGAAAGAGAGAAATTAGGTTTTGTGTGGACTACAGAGGTCTCAACACTGTCACTAGGACAGATGCACATCCCATTCCAAGAGCAGATGAGCTCATTGACAGATTGGCTTCTGCCAAGTTTCTGAGCACATTTGATTTGACAGCTGGCTACTGGCAAATCAGACTAGCTGAGGAGTCAAAAGCCAAGACAGCATTCTCTACCCCCAGTGGACATTATCAGTTTGTGGTGATGCCCTTTGGTTTGAAGAATGCACCTGCCACTTTCCAAAGGTTGGTGAACCAAGTCCTTGATGGGTTGGATGACTTTTGTGCAGCATATCTAGATGATATTGCTGTCTTTAGCTCCACCTGGGAGGATCACCTGATCCACCTGAAGAAGGTTCTGGAGGCCCTGCAAAAGGCAGGCCTGACTATCAAGGCTACAAAGTGCCAGATAGGGCAGAGTAAGGTTGTGTACCTGGGCCACCTAGTAGGTGGAGGTCAGGCTCAACCACTGGAGAGCAAAATCCAGACCATACAGGACTGGGCTCCTCCAGTTACCCAGACACAAGTCAGAGCCTTCTTGGGCCTGACTGGGTATTACAGAAAGTTTGTGAAAAACTATGGGTCCATTGTGACACCATTAAATGACTTGACATCCAAGAAGATGCCAAAAAAGGTTCAGTGGATAGTTAGCTGTCAGAAGGCATTTGATGACCTGAAGAAGGCCATGTGCTCTGCACCTATCCTGAAGAGTTCTGACTACTCCAAACAGTTCATTGTACAGACAGATGCTTCTGAGTTGGGGGTGGGAGCTGTGCTCTCACAACTTAATCAAGATGGTCAAGACCAGCCCATTGCTTTCATTAGCAGAAGGCTGACCCCCAGGGAGAAAAGTTGGTCAGCCATTGAGAGGGAGGCCTTTGCTGTGGTTTGGGCCCTGAAGAAGTTGAGGTCCTACTTGTTTGGAACTCACTTCCTAGTTCAGATAGACCATAAGCCCCTCTTGTGGCTCAATCAGATGAAGGGTGAAAATCCCAAACTGCTCAGGTGGTCCATTTCCCTACAGGGGATGGACTTTACAGTGGAGCACCGCCCAGGGACTGACCATGGTAATGCAGATGGTCTCTCCAGGTACTTCCACTTAGAACATGAAGACTTATCTGGTCAAGGTTAGTTTAATGTCCCTGCGTTTGGGGGGGGTTGTGTAGGAGAGTAGGGTCTGCTATCCTATGGTCACCCCAAATTTTTGCTTTTTGCTTCACTGGTTTTAGACTACTGAGGCTGTGGGCCTGCTAATCAGACCCCCAGCCTGCTGTTCTCTCTCTAAATTATTGATACATGTGCTATAGGTACATACCACAATTGGAAATGGTCTCCTTGTCAGCCCCTGTACCATGCACTATAGGTGCCCAGGGCATAGGTGCCACCAAGGCCTACCAGGGGCTGCAGCATATCTTTTGCCACCCCTGGCTGGTTCTTAAATTGACACAACTGGCTGATCACTCAGCTGGGGCAAGGTGGTGTAATCACCCCTTGCTTAGATATAGTATACCTATATCTAAACCTATATCTGAACACATATAAACCTGTGAGCCACTCCTATGGAAGGCCTTATCAATCCTGGAGGCAGAGTGCGTGGTTTAATGTGAGATGGAGCTCTAGCATGAGCTGAGCCTGTCTGCAGCCGTCGGGAACAAATCCCTAAGCTGTTTCAGGATAATGCCATACCATATACTCTTAAGTGCATTATAATCCTCGCGGTTATATAGCAACTCTGGTTTGGCTTTATCAAAACATGTCGTGTAAGGTGTCATACGATTTGGAATACTATCCCCTCGCCAGTTCTGGCGACGGGGATAGAATTCCACCCCTCTAGAGGGGTAAGACATGTTCCTTTACTTAAATGCGGTTAATTTCTAAAAGGGCCTCAGATCCACAAAATGGATGCTTCTGCCACAGACACGAGTCTGACCCCCTGAAGCTGACCGAAACTCAGCCCAAGGGGCCTGGACAAAGGGTTTCCTGTCGCAGGGCGGTGTTACAACCCCCCAGACAGGAGATAGTGGATTGTAGCAGGGAGGTTTGAAAGAAACCAGACACTGCCTGGGGAGCACAAGGCTGCCCCTTGCATAATCCGGCCGAACCGGTTCTGGGGCACTCCAGCCCCCGTCCCAGCGCGGCCAGGATCAAAGGAAGGGGGTGTATCCACCCACTTCATGGGTCCCACCCATAGGAGGGGACCTAGCAGGTAATCCAGCCCCCCAGATTCGAATAAGAGGGGGAGCAGTGCCAATGCACTTCAGATTATCCTGATGAAACATAAGAAACGAAACTCTGGACCCTTCGACATCCTACTCAACGTAGAAGACTGAAGAATCTCCCTTGTGGTCAAGGAGTGACCACCCTGTGCAAACCGGCACCATCCAGCCCTCGATGTCTACTTTGTTGCAGTTCCCGCCGGATCTCGAGCGACAGAGATCAACGAGATCAAGCTTGCCTGCCTTCTAACAGCCCGATCCACAGTCCCTGCAGAGCTGAGACCCGTGGAGGCGACCGGAAGCGTGGGGCACGCCATCTTGGAAAGACCACGAGACGCTGACCGTGTAGCCCACGAGTGACCCTCGAAGCTGTACAACGGGGTTTGAGAAGCCCCAACCCTGAGCCACTCTTGCACCGAAGTTCAGCCCCCTACACTCGACGAGTGCTGCGTGGGGCCCTTCTGCTTCTTTTGGCTCACCGCGTTGGCCAGTCCCTTGCCAGCTGGCTTGTGCCCCCTGTGCCGACGAAACTTGAAATTCGACTTGTGATTCTGGTTGCTCCAGATTTGCACCAGCTCCCCTGAAAAGGAGCCCCCACTCTGCTTTTGCCAAGTGTTGTTTGCTCGAATCTTGAAGCCGACAGCGCCGACGGCGAGAGCCTGCGTGGGACAGATCGTGACCTGCTCCTGGACTTCGTAGATGCCCCAGAGCCCACGTGACAGCGGAGAGAAGCTCCTCGACAACCACCTGATTGCGCCCGACATTGCCTGGTTCCGTCCTGGTTCCACCCTGGTCACTGCTGAGTGACCCAGACTCTGTCCCCTCTGCTTTCAGGTACTTTTCGACTCGAGTCCACCCTTGGACTCCACCGGACACTTCTCTTTCACCCCGCCTGCAGCCCTTTCAGCTCCAAGCACCAAGAGCCTGCGTGACGAAACCCAACTCAACTTCGACCCTGTGCACCCACTTCCTGTGGGTGAGGTAACATTGCAACGCCGGTGTTCCCACACTGGTACACACCTCTAGGGTCTGTGTCTTAAGTTTTGTTCCTCTAGGTTCAGCGGAAGTGTCCTTAAACTCTAACTTTGTAACTTTTACGCACCATTGGTTAACATTGATGCATGCGTGCACTTTCTGCACTGCACCCGAATCCCGCGGGCTTTTCCCGACTTCAGCATTGCTAGTCCCGACTGCTCCCAGCGATTCCCTAGGCCCTAGGCCTAACCACTGATCGATTGGTATCTCTTATACCATTTTTTTAGTATATGGTTTGAGTGGCCCCTAGGCCTCATCCAAAATTGTGCAACTTTGTATGTTATACTGTGCTTTTGATTTAACGCTTGTGCCCCTTTATTTATAAAGAATACTGGGGATTGTTTTTAGTAATAAATGCATATATTTTTATAATATATACTTGTGTGGTGTCCTTTCATTTGATATTACAGGATTGTGTGTGGTAAAACAGCTCGCTTAACACGACCTCTTAAGTTAAGCCTTTAAGGCTGCTTAGTCCATGCTACCCCTAGGATAGCTTGTCTAATAAGGTTGACTTACAACCAGACACCATAAGGGTTGTTTGGACTGATACAAGGTGGTTCCAGAATTGGAAACATCATATATCAGGCCAACTTCTCACAGAATGCTGATGTCTTGTCCAGGGTTTTCCCTCTCCCCGATCGGGAGAATCCAGTGGGGGAGGAATGTGACGGGTTGGGGTCACCAGGCTGGAATCTAGAGGAACAGGGCGACTGGTAGTCTGCTGTACCTCTTTCTACACCTCTTGTCCCCTTTCAGAAGGAAGACTGGATACCCGAGAACAAAACTTTATTGCACTATACAGATGACAATCAGAGGAGCGGCTCCTTTAACTGGCGATTCCTTCCTGACGAGACTCCTCTCCTTGACGACATCAGCGCGTTCCAAGCGTTAGGATCGGAGGCTCTGGGAGATTCAGTGTGCACCAACACCGAAGGAGAAAACCCTGTGGAGTCCAAAGCCTAGGAGTCCTGACGGCTAAGCCTAGCAAAGTTCCCAAAGACACTCGAACCTACCACCACGACGGATCCCGCTACTTTTGCAAACCAGAGACTCACAAGTAGACACAAATGTGTTTAGGAAAAATAAAACCATATCTACCCCGATCTGGCCTACTCTCAGTACTTGCAACCCCGCCACAGTGAGCTTCAAGCTCCGAGTTCGAAACCCCCGTTCTTGTCCATTCATGCTGATAGAATGGTACTCAGGACCAGGGCTGCTTTTCTGCCTAAGGTGGTAACTCCCTTCCATCTGGGGCAGTCTATTACCCTTTCTACCTTCTTTCCTCCCCTTCACCCTTCCAAGGAGGAGGAGCGGCTTCACTGCTTTGACCCTAAAAGGGCGGTGAGTTTTTACCTCGATAGGACTAAAGACTTTCGAGTGGATGACCAGCTCTTCATGGGCTTCATTGGCTGCAGGAAAGGCAGAGCGGTGCACAAGCGCACACTTTCCAGATGGATTGTCTTGTGTCAAGATTTGTTACTCTTTGGCCGGTAAGGAATCTCCAGAGGGTTTAAGAGCTCACTCTACCAGAGCTAAGTCTTCTACATCTGCCTTATCTAGAGGTGTTCCTGTGGAAGACGTTTGTAGAGCGGCAACTTGGGCCTCCCTCCACACTTTCGCGAAGCATTACTGCTTAGATTCCGAAGTGAGGAGGGACAGACACTTTGCACGTTCTGTCCTTCAGGATTTTCTGGTATAGAAGGGTGGACACCCTCCTCTGGGAGTGAGGACTGCTGTGGGACTCTATTCATAAGGTCAGGAATCCACTGGCAGATGTATCCATCAGAAGAACAAGTTACTTACCTTCGGTAACGCTTTTTCTGGTGGATACAGTATCTGCTTGTGTATTCCTCACTGACCCACCCGCCTCCCCGTTGTCCGCCCTTGTATACCTACAGTAGTGATAATGTGATAAAATCTATCTGTTACTGTCAAAGGAAGTGTGTTATTCTTTTTGCTTTCCTGCATTATATTCACACTGTGTGTGTTAGTTTGAATATTATGTACTGTGTATACTGTATATATATTGTGTCGGTCCGTCCATGTGCCTCGAAGCCACGTAACAAAAGGGCGGAACTGACGTCATCACGCCGACGAGGCTCTCTTATGGCTCCAGTGACGTCAGCGGAGCCGCGTGCGGAGCCATGCTTCTGTGACGTCGTCTTCGTCGGCGTGGAGAGTTACAAAAATTTCCGAATGTTGCTGGTGCAGGGGATATTCACAAGGTGAGGAATCCACAGGCAGATACTGTATCCACCAGAAAAAGCGTTATCGAAGGTAAGTAACTTGTTTGTCAGTCCTTCAGATCCAACGCTGCACTGTCCTACTTACTGCTACGGAACGTAAGAGGCAGCCATCTGCCGGATGATCACAAGACTCCAACAGAAGACTATGAGTTTTACCAGGCCCCTGCCACTGCAGTCCCACAATTTGGTCCAACCTTCTCAAACTTCTTGCAAAAATGTAAGTCCATCTCATCAGACAAATGGGTGTTAGATATCTTTCAACATGGTCACACCCTGGGAATTGTTCATCATCCTACGATTACCCCACCTCGGAAGGTACCGCTTTGTCATCTGCCAGATCTCAAGAAGGAAATAAAATCACTCCTTTCCAAACATGCCATTGAGAAGGTACCCTTCAAACAGCGCAATCAAGGGTTTTATTCTCATTTCTTCCCTATCAAGAAGAATACAGGAAAATAGCAGCAGGTTATGGACCTCGAGTTGCTGAACAAGTTAATCAAAAATCAGTCCTTCAGGATGCTCTCTCCACAGGAAATCCTTCTTCTCATGGAAAAAAGGGAGTATTTGTCTTCTGTCGACCTTCTCGATGCTTATTTCTACATTCAATTCACCCCAAGCATCAAAGGTTTCTCAGGTTTGAGGTGGCAGGGTGCCATTACCAATTCAGGGTGCTTCCCTTCTGTTTAAAAGTGGCTCCCAGGCTGTTCACCAAATGCATGGCCCTGGTAGTGGCCTCTCTAAGATGTTCAGGTCATCAGGTGTTTCCCTACCTGGATGACTGGCTAATAAAGGCTCCTACATTTCAGGCGGCCAAAACCTCCACTCAAGCCTGCTGGAATATTTTCCAATCACTAGGCCTTTGCCTCAATCTAGAAATTGTCTCTCGTTCCTTCCAATTCTGGGACTTTCCTGGGGGCATGCCTCGCCACACATATCGGCAAAGTCTATCCCACTCACGAAGGAGTTTTACGTCTGCAAAAGATAACTCTGCTTCTCTCACCAAAAAAGGTCAATTTCTGTGAGAAAATACAAGTCCATGCTGGGGATCATGTCCTTGTGCATCCATGTGGTTCCCAATTGCCATCTCCGTATGCGACCGCTGCAGGAGCAGCTGGATGCACAATGGGTTCAATCCAAAGGGTCGTTCAAAGACAAAATTTATATCTCGACTGTCATGAAGACTTCGATGTCTTTGTGGAAGACCAGGAAAAACCTTATGCAAGGCCTCTCCTTCATTCACACCGCTCCTCAGTTAGTGATGCCTTTGGACGCTTCAATGGAGGCAAAGGGGGTCACCTCCAGGAATTGCATGTTCACAGCAAGTGGCTCAAGCAAGAGTCGAAATGCCACATAAATCTTCCCGAGCTCAGGGCGGTGTTCTTAGGCGTGAAAGCTTTCTTGCTCGTATCTGGGGATCTTCAGTTCTTGTCTGGACAGACAACACTACCACCATGTTCTATTTCCAGAAGCAAGGTGGCACGAGATGTCAAGCACCTTCCCTCCAAGCTCAACAGATTTGGGAGTGACTTCTTGTCAACTTACGAGTGGAACACGTGCCAGGAGTCCACAACCATGTTCTCAAGGACAGGGAAATTCGCCTATGCCTTCCCCCCATTTCCCCTCATTCCTCGAATCTTTAAAAAAATGAAGCAGGAGCCTTGCTGGCTCATTATCAATGCCCCCGGGTGGGCAAGGCAATTCTGGTACAACTAGCTGCATTACCCATCAGTGTCCTCCGATTCTCTTTCCTCCGAGGGAGGACCTTCTCTACATTGACACGGGCCAAGTGATCCATCCTCAAATTTTCTCTATTCATTTGTTGACTTTGCTCCTCACTTCGCTAAATTTGGGAACTTAAACATACCCGAAGACTCCAAGCAATATTGCAAAACTCTTCAGCTCCTGGTTTGGGGAACTTGCCTGGACCCACGACCCTCCTGGGCCGTGGGGGTGGAAGTCACAGCCTCCCCTTCCAATGTTGGAGTGCTGGACTCTATCGCGTTGCTCCCTGAGCGGTTGTCGGTATGCTGCTCCTTCTCGCCGGCTGAAAACGCGTCTTCAGGCACCTCCTCCTTGTCAACTTCACTTCTTTTCTCCGATTCCCGGGTGTATTGTGTGATGCCCTCTTATTCTCCGAGGTCCCGCCTGGCTGTTCCTCGATTGGTGGGAGGCTGTCAGCATCCGGTTGGCCCATTAGACCGTCGACCCTGCTTCCTGTGTGCCACATGGTGGCAGCCATGTTGCAAAGGTCGGTGGTTCCTGTGTTACGGGAGGGGAACCCTCACATGCTCATTCATTGCATCCACTTTCAACTTCTCCGGAACAAGTACTGCCCTAGCTCTTGCGCCTAGTCAAAGCAGGGTTCTCACATTCTTCCATAAAAATTCACCTTGCTCCAATATCCAGATATAGACGACACCTGGATCAATCTTCCTTGTGGTCTCATAGATTCATTAAAGAATTTATGAAGGGTCTCTTAAGGGCCTATCCCCCGGTTAAAACTCCACCAGTTTGGTGGCAAATAAATACAGTTCTGTCGCAGTTGATGTGGCCTCCATTTGAACTTGTGCACAAATGTGACTTAAAATTTCTTTCTTGGAAGATGGCTTTTCACTTAGCCATTACGTCCGCTAGGTGTATCTGCGAGATCGAAGCATTCACCATAATAGAACCATATCTCCAGTTTCTGGCGGACATGGTTATACTACGTACTAATCATTCCTTCATACTTAAAGTGCCCTCCACTTATCATCTCAATGAACCTATAATCTTGCCTACATTTTTTCCAAATCTGTCCTCAGCGGTGGAGAGAGCTTTCCATTCTTTGGACATCAAACGTTGCTTGAAGTTTGATTTGCAAAGAAGAAGGGCTTTTCATAAATCCTCTCAAATGCTGATATTCTTCTCTGCAACCAGGAAGGGACACGCCTTAACTAGGGCCAGTATTGCTTGTTGTGTTACTTTGGCGATTGTCTTCTGTCATGAAAAGGCTGGCCTCCGTTGCCTGCAAAGGCGCAGGCTCATTCAACGAGGAAGGTGGCAACTTCATCAGCCCTGTTTGCGGGAGTATCTCTACCTGACATATGCAGGGTGGCAACGTGGGCAAGGATGCAAACATTGTGAAGCATTACTGCCTTGATGGTTGGCGGAAGGCAGATATAGCTGTTGGACAGGCTACACTTTGTCGCCTCTTTGCCTAAGGTATGCGGCTATAAGCCTCATTATTTATTTGTTTATGCCTATTTTGATATTTATTACTTAAATTACGTGAACTGTTATCTATGCATATTTTTTCATGTTTTTTTCTTCTTGCATTATGGCATTTTCTTGTGTTGTCATGGTGGGATAGTTTGCCTACCCACCGCCATTGTTGGTTAATAATTGTTGCTAACTAGTCAGATTCAAGCATGGGAATCTATAAAAGATACAAAAATAGAGAAAGAATAAGTTACATGCATATTGTGGTTCTCCAGTATTGATATCTTTAATAGATTCACATGCGACCCCCCTCCACCCCGATTAGGCTCACCATTTTACCTTTGAGTACTCTCTATATATATTTATATACACTTGTGATCGAAATCTGAGACGTGGTGACTCTGTGGGGGGATTACCCTAAGGCACATGCCTTCAATCTGTGGGGCGTGACCCCCAAGTGGGCCGTGGAGTCCTGGGAAAGGGGTCCCGCATTCCCCAGCTTCACTTGTCCCTGCAGTGTAAAACCTTTGTTTTGCTTTTGGAAAAAGACAGCCTTCCTGGGACGATCCTTATCAATCCGTTGCTTGCCTGAATGAAATGCAAATGTGCCTATAAGTTAGTCTGCAAGTGTAAAAGATGCTTTAATTGATCAAATCACTCAAAGTTTTGTGATGACAAAGAGTTGGTATTTTGAGTGGAAGTGCAAAGAGTTAACGACTGGGCTGGGCAGTGCTTGCTTTTAATTTAAACTGCATAAACACAGCCCTTAGTACCCCTAAAGAGGTGTTGTAGGGACAGTTATGTGTAAAAAAGAATTGCATTAAATATGTTCTGGTATTACTAAAATCTACATTTTGGAAGCACCATTTTATCATAAAACTATTTGCACGTTTTGCAGCATCTTACCTTACACTGTGTGTAATGCAAGTATAAAATAGTGACTTACATATTCACAGTGCTTTCTGTCACAGGCTGTGACCTCGTAGCACTAAAAATGCATATCACTATTCTCCACTGCACCAATCCAGATTTAATTCTGTGGCTCTCTGGTGACACACAGACCTCTGCAGTGCATTAACTAATAGAGGTTTGATAATGTACTACAGTACATTTCCTACTGAGTAACAACCTTTTCAATTTATTTTTCATTTAGGCTGCCCATTATTTTATATGCAGATACCTGATCGTGTAAGACCTAAAAAACCTTCAGAATGTTTTGGGGCTTATTTATGATAGGCTTGCATCGCCAGAGCATCACTTTTTTTGTCGCTCCGTTAGCACAAGTGCCTCAACTATACCTATGAGGCGGTGCAAAGTCACCCTGCATGGCTTTGCATGGCCTCACAGATATGGAGTAAGACATAGCAGCGCAAAGTACTACGTTGCCGTACTCTGCGTCAAAAAGTTGTTTATGGTCTTTGCCTGGGGCTCCCACGCAACACCCATGGATTTTGATGATGCCCCATATTTATAAAATCAAGTAAACCTGGGGCACCTCCAAAAACGGACGCCTCCCCAGTGGAGGCGTAACAAGAGGAAATGTTTTAATTTCTCCTCATTTTTTCCTCTTTCCATGTGTGCTGCATTCTGCAGCTCACATAGAAAGAGGAAAAAGCCTCTCAGGATTGCTTTTGTGAAGGAAGGTGGCCCTTCCTGTACAAAAACAATCCTGCCTTTGTTTGTGCTAGGCTGAGAAAGCAAAAGACAAACAATTGATGGACGGAATGCAGAACAAATCTAAACATTCACCCCCAGTCAAAAGATCTGGGTTAAATCCATCATTCTTTTGCTAGGCAGCAATTTGTGAGCCAACTCAAGGGAGAAGGACAGGAATGCACCCACCGTATTTCATAAATATGGTGCATTCTCTTGCCCTTTCACATTGGCATAGGGCAGCGCAGCAAAAAGACTTGCGGCGCTGCCCTACGCCAATTTCTCACAAATGAGGCCCTTTGTTTTTAGCTACACCTTTGACTACACCCCCACGCTCACTGATCTTTGGTTTTCTAAACACTGTTTAATATTATTTCCCCACCGTAAAAATTATTTGCTGTGGAAATTGAGGGTGTTTATGGTTGTAGATCATGAGGAGTACCAGATTCTAGAAATTTTTGTCAGAAGAGGGTCCTTATGCCTAAAAAAGTTTGACAAGGGCTTCTTGGCATCAAAAAGTTTAAAGACCTCTGCCATAAAGTCTCTGCTGTGATTGGCTGGACTTTGGATGTTTTAAAAGCAGGTTGAAAGGTTGCTAAATGGAATTTTCTTTTCTATGGAGGTCTATGGTAATGTATTCAGTACTGCTATTTCTATTGTTACCGTGGGACTCCCACCATGACGACAGAGAAGATACAAGCATGTGAATCTATAAAAGATATCAATACTGGAGAACCACAGTGTAAAAGTAAGTAACCTGTTTTTTCCAGGCCAACAGCTGAGCAGATAGACTGCATGGGAAGTCAAAACCAGGATGAAATTTCCTTCAGTAAGGCATATGTCAGCGTACATTGGCAGTAAAATGCTAACATTTACCTATGGGTTTATTGTTATGTTATTTTTGACTGTTAGAATTGCTAAAACACGAAAGATCTCATAGTATGAGTGTGCGTTTATCCGTTAAATAATTGTGGAAATAAACGGTTTTAAAACTTTATCCACAAAATAAATATGGATAAATCTGGACAACTTGGAATGTTAAAAAAATAAATACGATAAAACAGGGAGCCTTAATTATAAATGTCCAGAGCATGTTTGTGGAGCGAGCGTGCGTTAATTAGAGCCGCTTTTAGTCTAGCCTGCGTCTCGGCTGATCCGGTCCGGCCTCTCCCTACTCCTAAATTTAGAAAATAAAATGTAAGTCTGCAATTACGGCAGTTCACAGGACCATCGCACTTCAATAACACACGGTTACAAAAGTTCCCTGTGCAGGTTAGTGGAAATAAAGGTGATTTTTGGCCGTACTTCGAGAGTGCAACCAGCATTATAGCTGACGCTGGCCGCAGTTGGGAAACGGACACGCACAGATCGGCAGGCCTTTGGCGCGCCCTCAGCATGCCTTTCGCAAGCCCGCTGCACGCTTCCACGCTACGGCCATCATTAAATAGGCGAGCTTGAACAAGTGTGTGGAACACTAGAGTGCTGCTGTTAGCAAAATGGCACCTCATTTTGTCTCAGTGCACAGTCCCCCGACCACGTTTTAACCTCGTTTAAGAATCACAAAAGTAAAAGCATAAAAATTGCCTATGCTTTTAAAATCACTTCACATCCCCCGCCCCCCAACGTGGCAGCAACAATTTTTACAACAAAAATCTTGTGAGGATACCTTCGGTGTGGCCTAGATGTCTTTTAGACAGAGATACTAATTTACATTAAAAATGTTATTAGCAATTTAAAATGGCCTGTGTCACATTACTTCTGTTTTTCAGTGAAAGAGATGCGGCTCCTTTTAGGGTTCTCTGAGGAAGTTCACGTTCTTCAAAAATATGTACATTGTGTTGGTAATTTGACCTTTTTTATGCTGCGTCTGTAGCATGTTAACGTACTTTATAGGATTACATTTCACCGATACGAGCGTTCTTTCTGAGATGCCTGAGGCACTCGGTACCTGTCAAGGCTTGCACTGAAGGGAGCTTAGTGCTCCGGTGTACATTCTGGGAGGAGTTGGACACACCTAAAAATTCTTTGTCTTTTTGGTTTTCACTGCCGTTGTAAACGCAGCACCATATGATTCGAAAATTAGGTTGCGATTGTTACGAGCGTTTTTCCTTTCTTTACTGGCTTTTAGAAAGACATATGAAATTATTACTGTCGTAAAAAAAGTTTGTTAGATGTGCGACTAAATAGTACATCTTTCGATATGACAGTATGCTTTGCATTTCCTGTAGAATTTTGAAGTCCAATGGTAACTACAACTGTGAGTCATTGATTGGGACTGATCGTTCACCAGAGTGCCTGGCATAAATCGTGTCACAATATTTTTTTCTGGTTATTTTTGCCTGTTGTAAAACGCGGTCTACTCATGAGTTTAATGTAAACATAAGTATTGGTTTTCATAGAAATATTTTAATGGCCTTTTATTTTTTCCACTCAGCGGACATATGCGATCCATTAAATTCCATGTCCACTTCACCATGACCCATATCTTTTCAAAGCCTTACATCCTACGATATCAAGGCGTGTATTTTTTGCTGAAAAAAATGTGACCCATGGGTTGATCTGCGACGTGCCCATATTTTTAAACAGTTATTAGTTTGCCTCTCTGTTTACCTTTACATTAGATCAAGAAAACAGATGAGGAACAGAACGGGAAAAAGCCTCCATCTATATAAAGCAATCGGTTTCTTCTATAGTCCATCAAGCAAATGTTAGTAAGTGAAAGAAACATTGGAAAACCCGCTTGGCTCAAAAAGATTGTAAAGACACAGCTGTTACTGTAACAAACTTACCTACATCCGAGGTCAAGACACTGAAATTAGTTTTCAGTACTTAATGTCTGCCTATATACTACATCTCGGACCTGTACAACTTCGTTGCCCAGTGTTCCCTAGCTGATTTTGATTTTAGCAGCCCTTTTTGGTCACTTGTGACAATTATTTAAAAAACACAGAACTGCTAGTGCTTATTAAAACAGGAGAGACCGGTTTTGCAGTGCACACATTTAGCAATAAGCTTTCACTATATCGCCAGGTGTCCTCCCGTTGGAATCCAGGATGTGGGGGTCCTGGATGAGTAACATCTTGATTCCCATTTCTGGTCTCCTCAGTATGGTATGCTCTTTTTAACACATTGCGGTCTTACTCTAGCGAAGAATGACCCTTTGCCTAAGACTTCGCTCTACAACCTGCACACACATTTCCTCTCTCAATCTTTAAATTAATTCATTGGATTTGTAATCAAAAATCCATCAGGAAGGTCTCCTTCTCTCCTGGTTCTGATAAGTTGCAGGGTACATGGTGTGTATGGAAGTCTGATCTCGAACATGAGAGAGACAAAGCAGCAAGGCATGCACGAGGTGTGGTTTTGGGATTAATTCATTTATTTATAGTTGCGGTTTTATATAGAATAACAAATGAGCAAGAGCATTTGGGCGCTATACAAGAGAACAGGAATACAATAAAAGCGGCCATCATAAACAACCAGTTGAGCAACAAAGCAGGGCACTCTGGTCAAATCAATGTGATATTAGGCAGTGGATCTTAAGGATGGGAATTAGATCAAGTGATCGCGCCTTTAGCCAAATTGTCTTTCAAATAAGAGTTCAGAGAAGTTCCCACAGCCCTGCTCGCAGTTTTCTAGTGCCTGGAGTACAGACTTTAAGTCCTATTTTGTAAAGAAATGCCTGAAGCACCAGAAAAGCCAGAGTTGGTGGTGAGCTGGGCCAAGGCGTTGGAGCTTAAGGGGATGTCATTGAGGATGAAATCTTCGGATAGATTTGGGTTTCTTTTACATACTGTTGATAAAGATTCCCAGAGTTACTGAGAATCTCTTTGAGTGATTTTAAGTATAGATTGAACAGATTTATGGATAGGGCCCTTCTGAATCCCTTGCTGTGCGTAAACTGGACTTTGATGGATTAAGAGGTCACAATTTCAACTATATGAGAACGATTAGACAAACAGGAGGTGAACCAGTTTAGGACTCCTCCATTGATGCCCATCCTTTAATTCATGACGTTAATCAAAGGGATGTGGTTGAGAGTATCAGCAGCATCCAAAAGACCTAGCAGCATAAGTAGGCAGGAGTTCCCACTGTCTAGAATGCGAAGTGAATACTTCAAAATACCTTTTCCTCCAAGGCGTCGAAGGCCTAACACCACTTTTTTTACCCCGCTGGTTTTTGTTGATATAAATTAGAATAATTTTGCTGTTTGCTGTGAGTTTATTTTTTATTTTTCTCAAATATGTGCATTTGATGTAATGATGTAAAGAATTCACATCACGAAGTTGTATAAGAATTATACCAAATGCACAAATTTGAGAAAAATAAAGATCATAATGAACAATTGTGTTGAAGTTTTTCCTAGTCTTTTTTGGGGGCGTTTCATTATTCAATCTGCTTTCTCTAGCGTGTGTTATTCATGTTACTCTGTACCTTATTTTATTTGAAACCTGGGGCATAGGAGCATGGATGAGAGATGTGTTTATTCCAGGCTACTGCCCCTTATTTATTTTACAAATTGGGCTCTCCTTTGCTATGACTGGGCTGAGGCATTGATACATGTATACACCAGTGGAAGCTATACAGTATACTAGCGGTAGTAACAGTAACAATAATATACTGCTAAGTACTCTATTGCTCATTTTATTTGAAAATGATAGCATGGATGAATAGATGGAGATACGGGTGGATGCATGAAAGCCGGGAAACAGCCCCTCATTAAATAGTCTGGTTGTCATGATGCTGTTCTATTTCCGGTTCCGTTATGCAACACACCACTTTATTCAGTACATTCTATTTACTAACTGGGAACATTGCAGCAAGGCCAGATGGATTGGTTTGTGGATTAGATAGACGAGACTTGTATGGATTAGCTCATTGACTGCCCACAGTTGTTGGCCTCTCATACATGTTGCATAGCACTCCATTCTTTTTGAAAACTGTGTGCATGGGAGCATGGACGAAAGATATATGAATGCCGGACTATAGCGGCCTGTTGATTTTAAAAAAAAATGTTAAACATATTTTCATTAGAGGGTTATGCCATTACACACCATTGGGTAGAACAAATCACAATGTCTTTACACCTTGGAGCAAGAGTCAACATGGTAAACATAATTCACACAATATTAATCCCAATGTAAGAGTTGTTTTACAGGAGCACACCCAATTTTGCTAGTACACATCTTGTTTATATTACAAGAAGAGGAATATCTCCCCAACCATATCCTAGTGCATGCCGTTCCAGTATTACCCATACTGAGATCTTTTGTCATGTCCACCAATCACTGCATTCAGTACTACCAGTAAATGGATGGATGGATGGATGGATAGGTTTTTATATAGCGCAATATCACCGCCAGGTCTCAAAGCGCTTTGCATTGGGAACCCGTCCTGGTTTTTCCCTGTGAGATAGCCCCTACTGGGTATCCCCAAGGTGAAAGCCAGGCATCCCGCCGCGGGGGGCCGTAGTGGAGATTAAGCAAGCTATTGCCCAGAGTTGCAGAGTGTGAACCTGTGATTCCAGTAGGCACCGAAGCGAGAATTATCGAGTCCGTGGACATTTTGGGCTCAATACCCTGCCGCGTCGGGAATTGAACCCTGGTCCCGGGTCTGATCTCAGCGTCCGGGTCTGCCTCCTCTAACCAGTGAGCCAAATCTAAAACTGGAAAACCATCGAAAAATTTCCCAACAACCTCCACCCCCTCCCTCCCCCCTTAGGCTCAACATAAAAAGAAATTACATTATCATATACTCAGTCCAGTACTACCCATTCACTTTTTGGTACATATAAACAGTGTCCTGCCGGCCTATATCAACCTCCCTGTCCCAGGCCCAAAGCTCCAGCCCTACCGTTCTACAACTTGGTACAGGCCGCCCTAGAATATACATTAGGTACAGTATTCTGTTATGTCCAAGGCACCAAGCTCCCCCAACAGCAAGTTCCAGTCCATTGATATGGGCGTCTTGCGCAGCCCATGGTGGTCCTCCCTTTTCAATTCCACTCCCTCGGCCCTGCCCCATTTCAGTAACTCATCATACCAAGTTTTTAATGCTGGTGGCCTAGCCGCCTTCCAGTGCTTTGTGATGTTTCGTTTAGTCAGTATTAACGCCAAGTTATTAATTTATTAAACTTAGTTACCAGACAACCCTTCTTCCCTTTAGGGCCCAGTCCCAACAGACAATATTCCAAGCTATCATTATTCCGTACTGGTGCTATCTCTGACAGAATCTCACAGATCGCCCCCCAGTACCGTCGTAGTCGTGGACAATTCCACAACATGTGTATCAAATCTGCTGCTTGTAACTGGCAATGCGGGCATACATCAGAGGCATCGGGGTACATGGACTTCAGCTTGCACGGTGTTAAATAGGCCCTATGCAATAGCATAAGTTGAATACATTTAAATTTCGGGTTTCGCAACACTCTCCTGGGGTATTCCACCAATTTATCCCATTCTCTATCACTGAACTCCCTCCCTATGTCCGATTCCCACTTGCCTTTTAGGGGACCAAGGGGTATTGCTGCTACCGTGCGGATGCCCCTATATAACCACCTAGTAAGATGACCTCCGTTACCCATTAAGTGTTGCATTGTGACTAGTGCATTCGTGGCCGGTTCCACCCCTTCAGGCGCCCATGTAGTGCGTATGTAGTGTGACAAATTAGCATGTAGAAGAAATAACGTATTTGGCACTCCATGTTCTCGCATGAATCCATCATATGGCATCATAGTTCCCTCCTTAAAGAAATCACCCACTGTGGATACGCCCACCGGTTCCCACCACTCTAACCTTCGCATTGTAATTCTGCCTACCTGAGTGGGGATCCCTAGCAGGGGTATAGTAGGGACGTATGGGGGCACCGCCTTGGTGTATCGTATAGAATGCCTCCAGTATAACAGTGCAATCTTTAAAAGGTGTGGTGCGTACGGTGGGATCTTGCTATTAGGCAACATGAGCGTATGTACTGCGCCCCTCTGCCACTCCAGATGCCTCATCTCTATCTCCTGCAAGTTCCGTCCCGCCTGCCAATATGCCAGCCATTGCAGCTGGCTCGCGTAACAGTAGGCCTTCAGATCAGGAACCTCCATTCCCCCATATGCAGTATCTCGATACAGTTTTGTAATCCGTATGCGTCTCCTGCCCTTGCCCCATATCAGCTTAATCTGCATAGTGGTGAGCACCGAATAAGTCTTTGCAGGTATCATTACAGGCAAGTTGGTAAAAAAAATACAACAATCTGGGGAGCACCACCATTTTTGTTATTGCCACTTTTCCTGCCACAGATATGGGTAAAGTGATCCAGAACCTTATTTGTGATCTAAGCGAGGCGATAGCCCTATCTAGGTTACCCTCCAGGAGGTCCGTCTTGTCTCTATAAATATTAATTCCTAAATATTTGAAAGTGTCAGGTGCAATGTGAAACGACCAGTCTCCAAATCCCATCGTCCCAGTCCGTGTTGAGTCAGCAAAGTAATAAACATAGGATTTATTTTCGTTTATGGACAATCCAGACAGCCTCTGAAATGCAGCAAAGATCGAAGGTATAGGCTCACAGACAGCATCCAGGTCTCTGAGGTACAATATTATATCGTCTGCATAAGCAGATACAATATGTGTCGTGGGGCCCAGTTTTATCCCCCTATGGCCTGCAGTAGTGCGTAAATTCAGCAGTAGGGGCTCCAACGCCAGGATGAACAGTAGAGGCAACAACGGGCACCCCTGCCTGGTGCCCCTTGCAACCATATAATGCTTTGAGATGTGCCTACCCGTTCTCGCCCTGGCCATAGGTTCTGTATATAGTAATAACACCCACTTTATGAATTCATCAGGGATACCATTCCGTGTCAAGGCATAAAGCATATATTCCCATTGTAGTGAATCAAAAGCTTGTCTCAAGTCTAACGAGATACACCCCACAGCATCGGCTCTCTGGGTGGTATGAGCCATCACCCGATGCATACGCCGAATATTCAGGGCAGTACTCCTTCCCGGGACGAACCCACACTGGTCGATGTGTATTAATTGCGGTATGTGTTGACAAATCCGGGTCGCCAATATTTTACTCAGAATCTTGTAATCAACAATTAGTAAAGAAAGGGGCCTGTATCCTGCCATATCTGTGCTGTCCCGCCCAGGTTTTAACAGTGAAATAACTGTGGCCTGCAGTGTGGTAAATGGCAGAGTACCAGTCTCTGAGGAGGAGTGATATAGCCTTTGCAAGTGAGGTACCAATAAATCAGCGAATTCTGCATAAAATTCCACTGGCAACCCGTCCCCACCAAGCGATTTATTCCTGGGCAAACTACGTATCGCTTGTTTGATTTCCATCACAGTCACCGGGAGTCGGAGTTCATCTTTACGCGCCTGCAATAATTGGGGGAGTTGCAGCTCCTTAAAAAAGGCATTCAAACTCTCTAGTCCCACATCATCGGGCTTACCATATACATTTTCATAATACTCCCTAAAGGCCTCGTTAATGTCAAGTTGTTTACACACCATGTCTCCGGCTGCATTTTTAACCTCTAATACTGGGACAACCGGGGGGCATCCTTGAGAATCCTGGCCAATAACGATCCCGTTCTATCTGCTACGGTATGTTGCTTCAGGGTATGGAGCCTACTATCTACCAATCTAAGGTCCTCTAAGAGTTCAGCATATCGTATATGGGCTTCCTGTAACTGCACTTTATGTGTTTTGTTCAGTGTAGACAGCTGTTCCAACCCTCCCAGTGTTTTTTCTATGTCAGTGATTTGTGTAACTAGCGTGTGCCTCAATTCTACCCTTGTGCTAATCGCCACCCCCCTCAACACAGTCTTAAATGCATCCCACTCAATCTGCCTCGAGGAGGCCGTATTTGCATTTTCAGAAAAATAATTACCAATGGCAGTAGCCAGAGCTGTTTTAAAAACCGAATCTTCTAGTAATTGCGGCTGTAGTCGCCACGTCGGTACCGAGGTCGGGACCTTGCCCCACTGTAGTGTGATCTCTACTGGACTGTGATCTGATAAGGTTTTCCCTAAATGGACGGAGTCCCTAATCGCAGACATCAAAGTAGCCGAACAGAATATCCTATCTATGTCTGTATGTAATTTATGCAATGGGGAATAAAATGAGTATTCCTTAACCCCGCAATGTGTTTTCCTCCATGCATCCATGAGTCCCCAACCTCTCGCCCAGTGTGTCAGTACCTCTGCAATTTCTTACTGGGTGCGTTATTCAGTGGTGGATGAGGCCTGTCTAGCCCAGTATCTGGTTAGCGGCCTGTTGAATGAACTCGCCTTTGATGTGCACCTTAGTAGAATCAGCACACTATTCAAATGTTAATTAACAAGAACATGCTGCTTAGTATGTTATTGCTCAAGTACACTGTGGCTCCAGTTATTTTGAAAAGCAATATGGATGATAGCGCGGTTGAATGTCTTGGTGGATGTATGAATGTCATGCCCCAGTCCCTCTTGTAATAGAATGGGGTTTACCGTGCAGTCACTGACCTTACATATAGGTTGAATAGTATCCTATTGCTCATTTTGTATGGAAAGGGGCACATGGAAGCACAGATGTGTATCAACCAGACATCCTCCTAATGGGGTTTTAGCTTTTCAATTGTTTATGGCTAGATAGTCTTTTTGTCGCAAGGTTCCTGCCAGTGTCACCTCTTCTGCCTTGACCTCACCATTCCAAAGGATGTCCCTCAGGTGAATGATAGTAGCCTCAGCTGTGGACTGAAGAGGCTTGAAATCCTTATGACTTTCCAATGGCACCACTGTCCCCGCCATGTTATGATTGGAGACTCATGCCATTTCAGTGGAGGACGCATGTTCAAAGGCTTTCCTGCCACTATTATCATCTAAATCTCCACTACTTCTGTGTGGTTTGTGATGGCTCTACTCTGCAGCATTTTCAGCTGCCACCTTTGAAGGCTGCTCTGGCTTAGTTGTAGTGAAGCTGCTACTCCTATCAAAAAGTTTAGAGTTGGTCCATCCACCTGTAAGAGCAGGGATACTACCTTCATTATATTCCCATACAAAAGAAGGGAACTGAGTTTCACCCAATTCTAGATTTATGTAATTTGAACCAGTCCTACTCCATTTTGAGTTCAAGATGCCGTCTCGTGGACAGGTGCTGACAGATATTCAGAATACCTACTTGATGTGCGCTGTGAGACTGCAGGATGCATGCTCATGTGGTCTCATCCAGAATGTCCACACTTCACTTATGTATACCATAGTAGGCTAATGTTTCGAGCATATTCAGAATATGTTTCTCTTAGTCTTCACCAAAACTTGGATTCTGATTACAGCTTTCTGCAGCTGCAGAAGGTCCACTGCTAACACTCGGTAAAGGACTGCATTCAGGTTGCCAGAGGGCATCCTTGGGGAGATAAACAACATAACCTTTTTCAGTCAATCACGTTTATTTATGATGAATATCCATAAAGCATTACATACAAATTTCGAATAAATAAAGAAGTAAAAAAATCCATTAAAATAATACGTTCAGGTTGAGGTTTGAGGGGAAAGGAAGATGTCGGATTGTTGCCGCCGCTGAGAGCTCACACCCGGAGCGGCTCCCACGTCATGAAAGCCTCTGTGAACATAAGAAAAAGAAACTACGAAGGTAACGACTTGTTCGCTACCTGTCAAAGACTGCAGAGACTGGTACAAATAAAAAAACACCGGTCTGTCTCTTGCTCTGCTGCCATTAAGGGCTAAGGAGTTAATGTTACCTACTTACCCGAATTGTCCGTGTGAATGCTCGGATGCCGCTGCAAGTCTGGATCTCCACCTGGCGTGGTTTGTCTGACGCCCTATGCTCCTCTCTCGGCTGGTTTTCCTGGGGCTGTGCAACCACTCTGGCTCCTCTCTACGGCATGGCTCCTCCAAAGATGACTGCTCAAAGGGATGGGCATGCTGGATCACGCTCTGCCGCGACGATGGCTGAGGCTGCTGGCTCTTTCGACGAGGAGGGGAATACACAACCTTCTGCTGGGAGGGACAATACAGCACGATCTATGCCCTCCAGAGTCGGACGTCCAATTATGAAGGTACTATAATCTGCCAAAATTACTGAGGTTAATATTTTTGAGGGCACGGTGGTTCCCCCACCAGGGACTGAGTTGGTGGATGGTATTTTAGGGGCTGTTCTTTCAGGTACAAGGGATAATGCAACACAAGATGCTAAAACTGCTGCCAATCTCAGAACTCTACAACCAATTCCCGTGGGGGAGTATGGCAACACTGAGCTTTCAAAAGGGCTGCTAATTAACCCAGCAAGTTCACCTGTGGACTCGGCTAAAGGGGGCAATAAATCGAATGGGGTGGGTAATGGAACAACCCACCAGCCCGGCAGCTTAGCATTTAGTAACTAATCTTACCCCACATAATCAGCAAGGGGAGACAATGCCTGAACCCTGTACTACTCTGGGAGACATGCTAGGGCTAAACTCCGATGCTGGAGCCGGCCAGGCTGGGAATGATACTTTGATGCGGCTGGTAGAATATACAACTAACCCTTCATTCCCCATTACCGATGATTCTCCTGGTAGCAGCCCTTGTGGCACTGCTAGCCCAAGTATAGCTCACATCGATCTAAACGATCTTGCCGCAAGTGATGGGAAATTGCATGTTGAATTTCGCGACTTATCACTTAGCTACAAAAACAGCAATATTAAAACCAAGACTACTAGATCAAAATAAAAAGGAGCTGACAAGCAAGGCAATATATGAGACAGCAGGATAATTTCCGTCAAGTTGACCTCTGCTAGTAGTCCTCTCCGCAAGTGGGTTACGGCAAAGAGGGAAGTTCAAAATGTGATTTTGCGACTTTCTGCCTCTGACCCAGTAATGGGATTTGAACCAAAACGGGGGCCTCAAGGTGCTAGCCAAGGGCTGGTAGTTTTGGATGTGATGGACCATAAATGGTGATCTAGTACATGTGACTAGGCGCTCTCCCTCTGCCTCTCCAATCTCCCCAACAGTCGCAGAAAATAACAAACCAGCCGGTTTGTGGAGTGGGCCGGGTGAAGATTTTCTTTCGGCCATTCTTCAAGCATTACAGGTACAAAGAGAGAAAGCGCAATAATTTTACACTCAGGCCAGGGCTGACAGTTCACTGATCAAACAGTCTCTTGCGGAGGTAAAGGGTAAGGTGGCCACCCTTGCATCAGATATTACGGAATTACAGCAGCGAGTAGCGGGTACCGAAGAATATGTTACTAAATCAGATAAAACTTCAGAAGTGCACGATACCCAGCTCAAGCTCCTGCAGGGGAAAATCGAGGATCTTGAGAACCAGCACCGCTCCAATGACCTTCGGCTTTTTGGTGTCCCAGAACGCGGAGAGGGCATGGGACAACGGGGATAAATTGTTCAAGTGTTCCAAAAATCTTTCCCTGACCTGGCCAACTGGGATTGGGACAGTCAAATACAACGGGTGCACAGACTGCCATTAATTTCTACCAAACCCGCAGTACGTTTCCCTAGGCCTTTTCTTATTTATTTTGGCAATTTCTTATTAAGACAGACGGTCTCAATCAAGGCTCGACCCACTTCTCCTATTCGTCAGGACTCCTCTGTTTTTGTTCGATCTGACTTTTGTAAAAATACTATGGACAGACGATGGAAACCACGTCAGTTTATTGATCCACTAAAGGCTGAAGGGGCACAGGTTTTTTATAGGAACCCAACCATCTAAAAATTATTAAGGATGGGCAAACACAACTGGCGTATACAGAGCAGGATGCCCAACAGGTCTTGGCCAGATGGCGACAGGGGGCTCTAAACCTATACCTGAGCGGGCCTACCTCCTTCTTTTCTTAACTATACATATTTGCTATTTTCTATTTAGGGGTTTTCTCGCTGTGCTTCATTTCTTACGTCATCCGACTAGATAAATGGCTGGGTTGCTCTCTGGGTGTGATATCTCTCCAAGGCTGTCCTTCAGCAACAGCAATGAGGGGGGTAATTCCTTTTCATAGACACGGGGTGGGTGTAGGTAGGGGTCTGGGGGTGGGAGGGGGGTTGTTGGGTAAAAGCAAGGTTGGCATAAGAATTGAAGGTGCAAATACTGGGGAGGAGAATCAGTATGTAGGAGTCTCTACGTTCATTGCAGATTGCATTAATTAAGGTTATTTAAAGCTAGTTATTTTTACCACTGGCAATTCAGTGGTGTGTGATATATTTTCTGTAGTAATATGGGGCTAATTAAATGTCTTAGTTGGAATGTGGCTGAGTGTGAGAGTAAGGGTTGTGATACCTCAAGAACCGTACAAGATCCAGAATCCCCCGGGACTCTGCAGAAAAGGGGAAGTTGCCGATCACTCGGGATCCAGGAAGAAAGTCCACCCACCTCTCGTCTTTCTCCGCAGAGTTGTGAGGAAACCAGTGAGGGCGGAGCTAACCCCCAATAACGCCTCTTCCTTGAAAGACAGGATTCGGCAAGAGGAGGGTGCGTTATCCTGCGGAGGCGGAACCCGAGAGGAGGAGCCGAATGCGGAAGTGCCTGGCGAATTGGAGGAACGGGAACGCGAGGAGGACGCCGAGTCGTGAGGAAACCAGTGAGGGCGGAGCTAACCCCCAATAACGCCTCTTCCTTGAAAGACATGATTCGGCAAGAGGAGGGTGCGTTATCCTGCGGAGGCGGAACCCGAGAGGAGGAGCCGAATGCGGAAGTGCCTGGCGAATTGGAGGAACGCGAGGAGGACGCCGCAAGCGAAGCCGGAGAAGACGACCACTGGACTGAAGATTGGTGGCGTCCACCGGAGGAGGCTGAGGAGCAGCCGTAACTCCGGAGAGTTACAGCAGGGTCGGTGTGTCATACCGCTTCACGGGCAGTTGGGGGGGTGAAAACGAGGGTGGAGGTAGGGGAGGGATTGTAGAATAAAAGGGAGGGTATTGTTTGTTTGTAGTGACACCTTCAGTACCTTGAACCTTTCGGCACGTAACCCCAAACAGCCGCATTACCCTTGAGTCCCTCGGAACCCTGAACCCTTCGGCACTTAACCCTTAGTTAGCCCGCACTATCCTCAGTAAAGAGAAAACCCTATTCCTAATCACCTCTGTTTCCCCGCCTCATTCAGAATAGTGCTCTCAAACCATCGGGTGTTGGTGATGGTAGCCTATAATCTCATATTACAGTACCACTGACGGCCCTCATTCTTTCTTTTCTCCTTAACGAACCTCCGGAATCGGACACCATCACGGAGAGGGAGGAGTCTCAAGCCACGGCCACTGGCCCCACACTGGAAGACATCAGGACCCCTGTGACAACACCTGAGGAGTTAGAAGAAGAGGACACTTGTTTTACCGCAACACCTTGCCACACTGTACTTCCTGATAATAAATCAGCCAATATCAGACAATATATCAAGCCTCCGCGTTTATATATCCGACCTGCCCTCCCACACTGAGTTAAAGGCTGGATGTAAACCCCAATTGGTACGTGAGGAGATTAAAATGTACCGGCCTAATTTGATATTTCTAATAGAAACTAATTTGGCTTATAAGGATCAGACGCTGCTAAACCAGCTTAGATACCAAACCGTTGTGTGTACATCTCAGGGTGCATCATTTAGGGGTGTTGCCATTCTAGCTACTAGACCACTCACATATAAAACTCATCAGGTCTTAGCAGACAATAAGGGGAGATGGGTCATAGCTCAACTAAAACCTTTTGGTATTAAATATGTTTTGGTGGCCGTTTACGGGCCCAATATCGATGACTCTGAGATGGTTAACTCCCTAATGCTAATTATACCGAAATGGCAAGGAATCTTAATAATTATGGGTTATTTCAATTGTGTTATGAATTATGCTATGGATTCTACTACTTGGCGAACAACTCCAAGAATGCCTAAAGTGCGTGTATCTATTCTCGAATCAGCACGTTTACAATAATCTAAAAGATATATGGAGAACATTGCACCCAAATATCCCTGGGTATATATACTACTCTTACCCACATAAACAATATTCAAAGATAGATTTGGCCTGGGCTAATGACACTGTCCTTAGATGATTGTAATCAGATGCATATTTATGTTAATCTTGTAGATGCACGAAAAACATTTGCAGGTATACTTAAGGAAAGAGGGGCTGCTGCTTATAATAAACACTGATCTATCCAATACGAATATGGCAAACTAGTGGGAAGATCTTAGCATATCAACTGGCTGATAACAAACCTAAAAACTTAATAAAGGCGGGAAATCACTCTTTACAGAAACTCATACAATACTTACACAATTCTTATCCTTCTATGAAAATCTTTGTGCTCCATCGGATCCAATAGTAGCAGAGGAGCTTTTTAATGATATAAAATGAGATACTTCGGCACATATTAATACTGCTATAATGGCATTTAACTATGCTAAACAATCTGCTAGCAATTTGGGAATGATTCTATTGAATGGTGAAAAGGCATTTGATCGGGTGGCATGGGGGTGTTTATGGCCTACTCTTACTTCATTTGGAATGACGGTTCAACTCCTCATGTGGATACGGGCTCTATATTGTATACCACAGGCTAGACTGAGCTATGCTAGCTCCCAATCCGCGCTCTTTCGTATATATAGAGGTACTCCCCAGGGCTGCCCTCTGTCTCCATTACTGTTCGCATTATATATTGAACCTTTTATACAGGTTTTACTTGCTAATAAAAACATCCCGCCATTATTTCTGGGACCCAAAGAACTGAAACTTAATGCTTATGCAGACTCCATCGCTATCTTCACTATGGACCCGGGTAATTCTTTGGAACTAATTATATATGAGGCAAGAATATTTGTTTTTTTCTCTGGATATACATTGAACACTAATAAAACTCAGGTTCTCTTAAATTTTACACCAGATAGCCCTGTCATGGGGGTATGCCCTGAAGTTACTTATTTAGGCATTTACATCTCGTCTCAGATCAAACGTTTAATTAAATTGAACTATGATGTTCTGCTCAACAATGTTATTAAAAAGCGAGGAAGCTGGAATAAATTACCCAGAAGTATAATTGGCAGATGTAACGTTATAAGGATGACAATTCTTCCAACATTTTTATACTTATTTCGCTCAATTCCCTTAAGAGTTACTAAACTCTTTTAAAAAAAAAAAAAAACTTGAGGGTGCAATAAGTAGTTTTATATGGGGGTACAAACGTGCACGCCGAGCAATTAAACTACTAAAATACCCATATAGCCAAGGTGCCCTGCAGCTCCCCGACTTTGAATTATATTATTGGGCTTCCTTTATGGGCTGGCTACCCAAGACTTTAATCATGAGCTCTTGCTAGGTCAAGATTGTTGCAGATTTCTATATCGAATCCATGATCCGAATGATTTCAAAAGAGTACGCTATAAGACTCTTAGGGCCAGATGTAGGTAATCCCCGATTACCGATTCTTAAATACCGAATCATACCGATTCGGTATTTGAGAACTGGCAATCGGGATGTAGGTATATTTACCGAATCAATTACCGAATCGGTAAGAATCGGTAATTACCGAATCGGTATTTACCGATTCGGTAATTGCCATTGATTCCTATGGGCCCATAGGAATCAATGTCAATTACCGAATCTGTAAATACCGATTCGGTAAAATTACCAAATTTACAAGGGGGACAGGGTGTCACTTTGACACCCTGTTGCACCCCTGATTCTGGCTTGTGTGCAATGTGACACACATACATGCCCTTAGGGCATGTATTTGTGCCACATGGCACAGGTGTACATGCACAGATGTGCATGTACACAGGAATCCGTTATTTACCATGAGATAGTATTTCATGGTAAATAACGAATTCTTAAGGGCCTATGGCACTATTTTAAGTGCCACCTACATCTTGAATTACCGATTCGGTAAATATACCGAGTCGGTATTTTACCAAGTCTGTAAATTTACAGAATCGGTAAATTTACAGATTCGGTAAAATTCGGGCCCCCTACATCTCAAAAACCAATTACCGGTCCGTAACGGCCGAAATCGGCCGTTAATGACCGGTAATTGGCGCCCTACATCTGGCCCTAGAGATTTAGGGCCAGATGTAGGTAATCCCAGATTACCGACTCTTAAATACCGAATCATACCGATTCGGTATTTAAGAACAGGCAAATGGGATGTAGGTAATTTTTCCTAAAAAATTACTGAATCGGTAAGTTTCGGTAATTACCGAATCGGTATTTACCGATTCGGTAATTGCCATTCATTCCTATGGGCCTGGAGGCCCATAGGAATGAATGGCAATTATCAAATCGGTAAATACCGATTCGGTAATTGGGGGAAACATTGAAGGGTGGCAGGGTGTCACTTTGACACCCTGTTGCACCCCTCAATTGTGCGTGAGTGCACATGTTGCAGACATACATGCCCTAGGGGCATGTATGTCTGCAATATGGCACTGCTGAAAAAGCAAATAAAATGCTTTTTCAAAGGTTTTCATTATTTACCACCAACTTCTAGTTGGTGGTAAATAACAAATCCTTAACTGAGGAATGCACTAACTTGAGTGCTTCCTACATCCTGGATTTGGTATTTTATCGAATCCTTAAATTACCGATATCATGATGGTGTTTCAAAACGATGGGCTAAGCTTGGGATTGATCTGCTTGGAGACCTATATGATTGTAATGGTTTCCGAAAATTTCAAAACTTGCAAGATACTTTTTTAATTCCATGTCAACATTATTTTAAATATTTTCAATTTAGAGATATTTGTTTTGAGAATACAGGGCCTCAGATTGGTAGAGACATGCAAGTTACTGGCATTAGTACATAATGCTCCTCAGAAGCATTCAATCTGGGTAACATATAAACATATCTGTCAGGATAGAGTCGACCCCTGTTTACAACTAGCTTTAAATCGGAGTAACATTCTGGAGACTGAAGTGATCCCTATAATGGTAGCTGAATCACTTACAATATTAAAAGATGCTGTGTGGTCAACTAATCTAAAGCTACAACAATTTAGGACAGTATGTATGTTGTAATATACTCCTGAAAAGATTGCTAGCTGGGAACGACAAGGAGGTCTATACCCAAGCAATAAGGTGTACTGCCTGAAATGCGGACTACACGCCGCAAATATAGTATATATGTTTGCTACATGCCCACTCCTACCGACATTTTGGCAGGGAGTTATACAAGTCTGTAAAGACCATCTAGGCTTAGAACTGGTTTTTACTACACAGGAGATTATGCTCGGATATAAGGGAGACTCCAGCTATGCACAACACACACTGTTTTCAATTACTCTAGTTACCGCTAGATTATCTATTTCAAGGGCCTGGATTTCTTCTAGGTCCAGCAATGCTGTGGAGTGGTGGGCTATTCTTGTGAAGGTCTTTGAGAGGGAAAGGGCCTTGACTCAAACTAGACGTTTAAGCTCAATGCTGAAATTTAACGCAGTCTCGCATAGAACGATAAAAGACTAACAATATATTGTGATACCCCATAATAATGTTGTGTTTGTTGTAATATCGTATATGTTCTTTTTCCTTTTTTATGATATGAACTCTTACATCTGTATCGGAATCAGCACAAGTTAATGTTTATGTACTTTGATTGCATACCTTGCTTTAAATACAAATTAAAAAAATAACAATAAAAAAATAATACATTCAGCAGAAAATTCATATATTTATAATTTACAATCAGTATAAAAAGGAATATAATGAAGAAATTAAATTACATTAAAATACTAATCACCCATCAAATAAGTGGTTTAATCTTATATTTCAAGCAAATAGTTTGAAGTGTGAGTCAGCAAAAACTATCAGCCTTGCAATTACTGATAGTAAAAGTTGCCATACAACTAGATTATTTTGTAAACCCATGATCTTTATGATGGGGACAAGCCACTTTGACCGAGGTCTACAGTATGAAGGGAAAAACAGTTAAAACTGGTGTATCGCTGTTACAGCCTCAAAGGGTAAAATGAGCAGCGATTGTTCTGACATGTATCTGGTAACAGTTTGGAAGTAAAATCAGCTAATGGTAAAGTGCTGAGTCTACATCTTATATACAAAGTCTTAGCTATCAGTCTCATATACTAGTACATTTCAAATGGGTGATTAGATTTGACAGGCAAGAAAGCCTCAATTAGACTACCAGATGGAGCATTAATGTGGATTTTAGTTGGACCAAGTCCGATAATGCTGATTTACTAGCTTTTTTGTTGAGCACTTTATTTGAGTTTAAGTGCACCAAGGATGTCAAGATTTCACAGAATGCTGCTTTATGAGTGCTTAATGCTGAGTTACTCCATAACCTGATCCAATAAAGGATCAGCCTTCGTTTAGCCACTTGATTGATACCTCAAGTCGAAGGGTCCAACAATGAAAGGCTAGATGTTGTGCTAAAGGGTAATTATTACAACGTTTTGATACATTTAGCTTAGCTAGATTTCAATGTATCCAACTTTTGATGCCACCATAGGTGAGCCACACAGAGCTGCAAATTGAGCCTGTGTCTTGTAAATTTCAATTACCAGGGAATTACTTTGTGGGCCCAGACTGTAAGCAAATATCATAGAGACGCTTGCCCTGTCATCCACTACAACAGTACTACTTGTTTTACCCAAGAACAGTTTAATGCTACCCTAAAACCCAGTGATCAAAGTCATGAACCCTTTGTTGCCTTTCAAATTCTAAAGAGGACACTTAAAAACTCTAGGTGAGTTAAAAAACATGAACTTTGTTTTTGATGGGTTGACAAACGGTCCACATTCCTCACATAACTCAAAACATTAAGGGGCCGATTATGATCGCGGACGGACTTTCGTCCGTCCGCGATCACTGAGGAGGAGGGAACGTCCGCATGGGCTGCGGCGTTCCCTCCTGTACGATTAGGATGTGACCGCCACCCTGGCGGTCACATCCTCTATTACTTACATTGCAGCGGGTGCGGCTGCAAGCTGCACCCGCAGCAATGTAAAAAATGCAGGTGTTGCATTTGTATGCAGAAAGAGGCAGGCACCGCGCGGTGCCTGCCGCTTTCCGCATACAAATGCAGGGGGGTACCATAGGTACCCCCCATGTGCACCCCCCACCCCCACTTCACCTAGGGGGCCCGCAACGGGCCCCCGCAGTGAAGTTACACATGCTTTTCCACGGCGGAAAAGCCGCTGCGGAAAAGCATGTTTCCCATCCCATCCGGCTGACGGTGTCTGAGAGACACCGTCACCATATTAGAGCTTTTCCGCCGCGGTTGTAAGCCAACCGCGGCGGAAAAGCAGCGGACGGAAACCAGGACCCACCAGCCATCCTAACGTGGCGGTGGGTCTTTGGTAGGTCCGCAGCGGATTTTCTGCATCCTCCGGGCCGGCGGTGGCTTCCGCCGGCCCAGAGGATGCGGAAAATCCGCTATCCTAATAAGCCCCTTAGATAATATGTTCTGTAACCCAATTGTAGATTTAGATATTAATGAAGGTCATCGTCAAAAAAGGGGATGTCTTTGAACCTGCCAAGCTAGGTGTATCATTCAAGCAGCTTTCAGGAGCATCAACCACTCAATTTATATATAACAAAAATAATATCGGAGCCATTACAGATTTTTGGTGAACATTACAGTTAATTAAGATATATTGAGTCAATTTGCCATTAGGCCCACGTCTTACTGTGCTCTAGTTATCAGAATACAACCAAATGTTTAGGTTCAGTAATGGGTTGATAGTCCCATATCTAATAAATTCCTCTGCAGGGCAATGTCTCAAAGACTCATTTAAGATCTACAAATTCTACATAAAAAACTGTGTTTTTCTATTTACAGTTTTACCAGAATCATTTTCTAGTAGACCTTTTCTATAAAATCAATTAACCTAATTGGTCGTAGTATAATGGGGCAGTTTGGAACCCAATTTTTATATATATGTAAACATTTCTGTTCCAACCTCGGAAGGTGGTATGGAAGCTCCTTTCGCTATTGCATTAGAAGTGACCAAAATGTATGGCCCCTCATGCTTATTTAAAAGCTCCAGGAGTATTATCCTAGTCTGGGGTTTTGCAAGTTTTTTTTAAACTACTCATAGCAGAATTAACATTTTAGATAGTCAATTCTGTGCCGGATCACTTATACACTTGTAACAAGACAGAACAGGAATTCCCCCATGCCACCCTCACTATATAATGTGAAAAACTATTTGTTCCATACTCTTGGCATTATGTGTGTTTCTGGCTTAATGGAATGAGATAGGGTGCCAAATGATACAATATACCATAATGTTTTGTTGTTTTAGCCTTCAAAAAGCACTGTTATTCAAACCATGGTTCAAGAATCCATTCATTTTTTTTGGCTTCATTATAATTTTATATTGCCTATGAGCGTCAGCTGTTTCATCCATATTTTTTTACCTTATTCCAATTAAAAGATTATGTTTCATAGCCCTACATGTCATTTTGTCCCAAGTAGATTTACTTGACTTATGGCCCAATTTCGGCAAACTTGACTGAGTAAAATTTGTAGACAGCACTAAAAAGAGTCAGCCATGGATATCTAACAAGGAGTGATTATAGTCAGGCAGATCCTTTATTTCTTCCAGAAAGTTTATAATGTCTTTAAATGTTTCTTGTAATATGTCTACCTTTGTTATTATTTGCCATTCAATCCTCCTTCGATCAGCAGCTAGACAAATTTCAGATCCTGTGGGATGATCATTTTTAAAATCGTCATCCTTAATAGTTAGTAACAAAGGCTTGTGATCACTCTGATCTCTCAGGATTAGAAATTTGCCTAGCCTACGAGAAGGTAAGTTTCAATTCTATTAAGGATGTGGAGGCGAGTATTATGCTCATTCTCTCTTCGCTTTATTTAACAAAATTCCAACAGCAGCTCACCATGAACTTAGTAACAACTACATTTCCCATAAGCAGGAAAAACAAACAGTCTCTTTATACTCAATCAATCAATCAGGGGTTTGCAAGACCTCTGCAACTCCCTCGCCTCCTACTTCCACAACAAGATCGCGGACATACACAACAGCTTCAGCACTCAACCGACGCACGCCACGACCGAACCACCGCCCCCCACTACCACCCTCCGCGCCTGGACCCCGATCAGCACCAAAGACACCGTCAACACGATGAACTCCATCCACTCCGGATCTCCGACAGACCCCTGCCCTCACCACGTCTTCAACAAGGCCGACGCTGTCATCGCACCCCACCTGCGGGACATCATCAACACCTCCTTCGTCACCGCTACCTTCCCGGAGAGCTGGAAGCACGCCGAACTCAGCGCCCTACTTAAGAAGCCATCAGCCGACCCCACCGACCTCAAGAACTACCGCCCCATCTCGCTGCTCCCATTTCCGGCAAAAGTCATCGAGAAGACCGTCAACAAGCAACTGGCCGCCTTCCTCGAGACGAACGGCTCCCTCGACCCCTCGCAGTCTGGCTTCCGGGCCAACCACAGCACCGAGACCGCCCTGATCGCAGCAACCGATGACATCCGAGCCCTGCTCGACAACAGAGAAACAGCGGCCCTCATCCTCCTGGACTTCTCCGCGGCCTTCGACACTGTCTGCCACCGTACCCTAGTACAGCGCCTCAGCAACGTCGGAATCCAGGAGAAGGCACTGGAGTGGATCATCTCCTTCCTCGCCGGAAGGACACAGAGTCCGCCTCCCCCCGTTCAGATCGGAGGCCTCCGAAGTAATCTGCGGCGTTCCTCAAGGCTCCTCGCTCAGCCCAACACTCTTCAACGTCTACATGAGCCCCCTCGCAGCCATCGCACGCCAGCACAACCTCAACATCATCTCCTACGCCGACGACACCCAGCTGATCCTCTCCCTCACCAACGACCCCGCCACCGCCAGAGCCAACCTACACGAAGGGATGACAGACGTTGCCAAGTGGATGATGAACAGTCGCCTGAAACTGAACTCTGACAAGATGGAAGTCCTCATCCTGGGATCTTCACCCTCCGCCTGGGACGACTCCTGGTGGCCCCCCGCCCTGGGCAGCGCTCCCAAACCCACGGACCACGCACGCAACCTGGGCTTCATCCTGGACTCCTCCCTCTCCATGACCAGACAAGTCAACGCCGTCTCCTCGTCGCGCTTCAACATCCTGCGCATGTTACGTAAGATCTTCCGATGGATCCCCACCGAGACCAGGAATACGGTCACCCAGGCCCTCGTCACCAGCCGTCTGGACTACGGCAACTCCCTCTACGCCGGTACCACCGCCAAACTCCAGAAGAGACTCCAGCGGATCCAGAACGCCTCAGCACGACTCATCCTGGACATCCCCCGCCGCAGCCACATCTCCGGACACCTGAGAGACCTGCACTGGCTCCCGGTCAACAAGAGAATCACCTTCCGGCTCCTCACCCACGCACACAAAGCCCTACACAACCAAGGCCCAGGATACCTCAACAGCCGCCTCAACTTCTACGCTCCCAAACGCCAGCTCCGATCGACCAGCCACGCCCTCGCCGCCGTCCCTCGCATCCGAAGAGCCACCACAGGAGGAAGGTCCTTCTCCTACCTGGCCGCCAAGACTTGGAACTCCCTTCCGACCCACCTACGCCTGACCCAGGACCACCTCGCCTTCAGGAAGCAACTCAAGACCTGGCTGTTCGAGCAGTAGCGGACCCCCTCCCCCCAGCACCTTGAGACCCTCCGGGTGAGTAGTGCGCTTTACAAATGCTTTGATTGATTGCTTGATTGATTGATACTCACCCGTAAGGGTCTCAAGGCGCTAGGGGTGGGGGGGGGTGCAGGTTCCATTCCATCAAGGAGGGGGTCTGTCGAAGAGCCAGGTTTTGAGGTTTCTTGCAAAGATGGGGAGCGATGTTGTCTGTCTGAGGTGGAGCGGAAGGGCGTTCCATGCTTTGGCAGCGAGGAAGGAGAAGGAGCGGCCTCCCGATCTGGTCTTTCTGGTGTGGGGGACCACGGCATAGGAGAGCTGGGCTGATCGTAGGATCCTTTGGGGTGCGTGGAATTTGAGTCGGCTGTTCAGGTATGCTGGTCCGGTGCCGTGGAGGGCCTTGTGTGCGTGGGTGAGCATCTTAAAGGTGATTCTCGACGGGGAGCCAGTGGAGTGTGCGCAGGTGCTGGGAGATGTGGCAGTGTTTTGGCAGGTTGAGGACCAGTCTTGCGGTGGCGTTCTGGATGTTCTGTAGCTTGCGGATGAGGTTTTTGTTTATTCCGGCATAGAGTGCGTTGCCGTAGTCGAGTCTGCTGGTGACCAGGGCGTGAGTGACTGTCTTTCGGTGTTCGAGGGGGATCCATTTGAAGGTCTTACGAAGGAGGCGGAGGGTGTGGAAGCAGGAAGATGAGACGGAGTTGATCTGCCGGTCCATTTTGAGCTCGGAGTCCAGGATGATTCCCAGGTTGCGTGCGTGGTCTGTGGGGGTTGGCGGGTTTCCGAGGGTGCTGGGCCACCAGGTGTTGCTCCCGGCGTCGGGGTTTGGGCCCATGATGAGTACTTCTGTTTTGTTGGTGTTTAGTTGTAGGCAGCTGTTTTTCATCCATTTGGCGACGGCTTCCATGCCTTCTCGAAAGTTGCGTCTGGCGGTGTTGGGCTCGTTGGATAGGGAGAGGATGAGCTGGGTGTCGTCTGCGTATGACACGTTGTTGAGTCCGTAGGTTCTGACGATGGGGGCAAGTGGAGCCATGTAGACGTTAAAGAGCGTCGGGCTGAGGGAGGAGCCCTGGGGGACTCCGCAGGTGGTAGGTGTGGGGTCTGAGAGGAAAGGGGGGAGTCTGACCCGCTGCGTCCTGCCGGAGAGGAAGGAGCAGATCCAGTCGAGGGCCTTGTCCTGGATTCCTGCGTCATAGAATCTGCGTATTAGGGTGCGGTGGGAGACTGTGTCGAACGCTGCTGATAGGTCGAGGAGGATGAGGGCTACTGTTTCTCCTTTGTCCAGTAGGGTGCGGATGTCGTCTGTTGCGGCGAGGAGGGCGGTTTTTTCTGAAGCCGGATTGGGAGGAGTCGAGGATGTTGTGTTCTTCAATGAATGTGGCGAGTTGGCTGTTGATGGCTTTCTCGATGACTTTCGCTGGGAACGGGAGCAGGGAGATGGGTCTGTAGTTTTTGAGGTCGGTGGGGTCCGCTGAGGGTTTCTTTAGGAGTGGGTTCACCTCGCCGTGTTTCCAGTCGTCGGGGAACGAGGCAGTGGCCAGGGAGCGGTTGATGGTGTGGCGGAGCATGGGTGCGATGGTGTCGGTGGCTCTGTTGAAGATGTGGTGGGGGCAGGGGTCCGTGGGGGCGCCTGAGTGGATTGACTTCATTGTCTTAAGTGTGTCTTCGGTGGTGAGGGCTGTCCAGTCATCAATCGCTGGTTTCCGGGTGTCGGGGGTGGTTGGTGAGGGTTCAGTGTGTTGGTTGTCTTCGTCGAAGTTGTCGTAGATGCTCTTGATTTTGTGGTGGAAAAAGGTGCTGAGTTTGTCGCAGAGGTCTTGTGAGGGAGGGATGTCGGTAGACTCGCTGGTGGGTTGGGCGAACTCCTTGATGATGCTGAAGAGTTCCTTACTGTTGTGTACTTGGGTGGAGATTCTGTCTTCAATCGCTTTTTTCCTCGTTTCTCTGATGAGTTGATGGTGGGCGTTGGTGGCGGCTCTGAAGTTGTTGTGGGCTTCTGTGGATTTGGTGTTTCTCCAGGCCTTTTCGAGGCGGCGGCATGTGCGCCTGGATTCTCGAAGTTCGGTGGTAAACCATCTGGCTTTCTTGGCACGGGTATTGTTGTTTTTCTTGAGGGGGGCTATGGTGTTGGTGCTGTCCGAGATCCATCTATGCAGGGTTCGGGCTGCGGTGTTGGGGTCGTCGTTTTCCGCGATGGTTGGGGTGGAGTGGTTGAGTGAGGAGGTGAGCTGGTCGTCGGTGATTTTGGTCCAGTTTCTTTGTGGAAGCAGGTGCTGGTGTCTGTGGATGGTGGGTGTTCTGAAGGTGAAGTGGACGCAACGATGGTCGGTCCATGGGAGTTCGGTGGTGTGGCTGAAGGTGATGGAGTTTCCTGTAGTGAAGAGGGGGTCGAGGGTGTGTCCTGCTGAGTGCGTTGGCTCGGTCACGATCTGGCGGAGTCCAATGTTGTGGAGGTTGTCCAGAAGGCATGTGGTGTTGGGGTCCAGTTGATTGTCGAGGTGGAAGTTGAGGTCTCCCAGCAGGGTGTAGTTGGTGGATGCGATGGCCTGCGGGGAGATAATGTCAGTGATGGAGTTGGCGAAGGGTCAGCGGGGTCCAGGGGGTCGGTAGATGAGGGTTCCTCGGAGGGCGGCGGTGGGGCTGGCCAGTATCTTGAAGTGAAGGTGTTCCATCAGTTCTGTGGACTCGTCAGGGAGTGTGCTCAGGCGGAGGCTGGTTTTGTGGACGATGGCGATTCCTTCTCCTGGGTGGGTGGGGCGGTCCTTCCTGGAGATCTTGTATCCTTGGGGGATGGCGATGGCGATGTCTGGTCCCAAGGTGGTGTTGGTCCAGGTTTCGGTGAAGAATGCTACGTCCCGGGTGGTGCTGTCAAGTAGGTCCCAGATTTCTGTGGCGTGTTTGTGGAGGGATCGGACGTTGAGGAGGATGCATTGCAGGGTCTTCGGTTCGGTTGTGTTCTTGTGGGCGGGTTGTGCTGGATCCGTGTTCTTGGCGGTGCTGCAGGTGTGCCGGCAGCGGTGACAGCTGAAGGGTCCATGGGTGTCGGCTGGTGATGCTAGCTTGCAGTTGTTGTTGCAGCCTGGGTTGAGTGCGTGGAGTGCTGCTGGGTCGTAGCGTTGGCGGGGCGGAGGTCCAGGGTTCCTGGTGCTGGTCGCGGACGGGTCGCAGACGGGTGCAGACGTGCTTGCCTTTGACGCGCCTTCGGTGCACCAGCGGCGCGCCCGCAGCTCGCGGCCACGCAGCGGCCACGCAGTGGCCGCGCAGTGGCCGCCATTAAGTAGGGGTCGGGGAGGGCTGGACAGCTGGGAGGTGGGAGCGGGGAGGGGAGCTGGATTGGGCCGGTCGCGCTGGGGGAGGAGGGGCCGCGGGGGCAGCAGCGGCGGGGAAAGGTAAAGGGAGGAAAGAAGGGATAAAGAGAAAGGGAAAATAAGCAGAAATAAGGCACAAAAGAGCAGAGATGCAGAAAAGAGCAGAAAGGTGAAAGATAGAAAGGGTTAGAAAAACGAGTGAAGGAGCAGAGTGAGAGAAAGGAGACAGAGGTCCACTGGACCACCAGGGATGAGGCGCAGGGAAACATGCGGGTGGAGGAGGGCCTCGATCACCAACACTCAAGTGTGCAGGGGCAGGGGCACCTCACTTAATGGTGGAGCTGCGAGGGTGGGAGAGCAATTTTACTGACAATGAGTCAGTGGTCTTGCTCGCCTGTCCCCGCAGTGGCCGCCATTAAGTAGGGGTCGGGGAGGGCTGGACAGCTGGGAGGCGGGAGCGGGGAGGGGAGCTGGATTGGGCCGGTCGCGCTGGGGGGGAGGGACCGCGGGGGCAGCAGTGGCGGGGAAAGGTAAAGGGAGGAAAGAAGGGATAAAGAGAAAGGGAAAATAAGCAGAAATAAGGCACAAAAGAGCAGAGATGCAGAAAAGAGCAGAAAGGTGAGAGATAGAAAGGGTTAGAAAAACGAGTGAAGGAGCAGAGTGAGAGAAAGGAGACAGAGGTCCACTGGACCACCAGGGATGAGGCGCAGGGAAACCTGCGGGTGGAGGAGGGCCTCGATCACCAACACTCAAGAGTGCAGGGACAGGGGCACCTCACTTAATGGTGGAGCTGCGAGGGTGGGAGAGCAATTTCACTGACAATGAGTCAGTGGTCTTGCTCCTTCCACGCTGTCCATGAATCCCAGCCAATAACTCATGCTGTCACTTCCTGCACTTCCTCTTTCTTCGCTGGAGGATCCCTTCCATGTTTAACCATTCTGCTTCGCATTGTCGTTTCCTAAAAAAAAACACAGTGATCAATCACCTTTTCCTGAACATGAAGGAAATAGGCAAAACACCAACTCAAATTCTACAAGACCGATATTATAACATCAACATGAAAACCATCATCGTGTCAAGCAATGCAAGAAAATAACATGAACTCAGAGAAGTACAAAAGGTAATTACTTACAGCCAAAAGGGGCGGGACAGCAACCCACGTGCTTGCTGGGAGGGATAATCCTCGCCTCCCCGTCCTTAATAGAATTGAAACTTACCTTCTCGTAGGCTAGGCAAATTTCTATTCTATGTCAGGACCGGAGGCGAGGATTATGCTCCTTCAAAGCTTGTTGATAACCACCTGAGCCACATTTAGCGGCGGCTTAAAGTAAAACCTCTTAAAGGTGGTATCCGAAGACCAATCCGCTGCCCTCATCAGATCTTCCAAACGCACCCCCAGGCCTTTGAAGCCATTGCCCCTCTAGCAGAGTGCGCGCCAAAAGCTCTCGTATCATGCCCGCTTCCTGCATGATCCAACGCACCCAATGGGCTATCGTGGGGGAGGACACCACCCTGAAAGGCTTTTTGAAAGCTATCAGGAGTTGTCGTTTACCCGGGGACCGAACTTCCTCCGTGGCTTCTTCATAAGCTTTCAAGCATTGCACCACACAGACATTAGGTGGTTCCGCAAAAGCAGGATAAGAGATCGTGCGGGTATTGGATTTGGTCTGTCTACTCACCATGAAGGTAACCCCTTCTGGGGAGAAAATCCTTGCCGTAATGTCCAGAGCTCTAACGTCTGAAACTCTCCTGCACGACACCAGACAGAGCATCATCGCCAACTTGGCTTGGCTTACAATTCCTTCCGAGAAAGGAAACGATTCGATTGCCAAGACAACAGCAAATTCAGCACTTGATTCACATCCCATAGGACTGAATAACGAGGCTCCGGAGGGAGCGATGATGTGATGCCCCGAAGTAATTTACAAAACAAAAGGGTTTTCCCCCAAGGGTGCTCCGTCCACAGGGGCATGTCCCGCCGAAATAGCAGCGCGGACGGTATTTACTGATCTATACGCTAAGCCTTTCTGAGCCAATTCCGCCAAATAATTCAAGACATGTGTCAAACCAGCGACCACGGGATCCACTTCCGGTCGCATACACCAACATACCCATCGTGTCCAGGCTGACCGGTATTGTTTGGACGTGCTGTCCGCCCAAGCTCTGGACAATAGGAGCTCAGGGTGGCCCGAAAGGCCTTGCAATCGCCAACGTTGCCTGTAATCCGCCATGCCATCAACTGGAGTGAACCTTCCTCCACCAGCCAGTGAGGAGCCCCTTCTGGACTCAGCAGGAGACGGGGAGTTGGGAGGAATCGGATTGGAGAATCCCAAGAAAGTTCCAGTAGAACCGGAAACCAAACTTGTGACCTCCAACACAGCGTTATCAGGACCACAGAGGCCCTCTGTCTGCGAACTTGGGCTGCCACCCGGGTTATGATGGAGAAGGGCGGAAACACATAACCTCTCTCCCGACTCCACTCCTGAGTGAACGCGTTCGATGCCACCGCCAAAAGATCCGGTCTCCAACTGAAGAACCGGGGAAGTTGACGGTCCAGGCGACAGGCAAAAAGGACCCCAACGGTCCTGCAGGTACCAAAAGATCTCCGGATCCAGTTTCTACACACTGGCATCCCGGAGGTAGCGGGAGTGCCAATCCGCCACCGAGTTCTCCCTCCCCGGGAGGTACTCCGCCATGACTGATACCTGATTGGAGAGGCAAAACTCCCAAAACTGTTTCGCCAAAGTCGCCAGAGCCTTGGACCGCGTGCCGCCCAGGTGGTTGATATACCTGACCGCCGACACATTGTCCATTTTCAGAAGGACGGACGCTTGAACTCTGTCCTTGGTCCAGCATCGGACCACAAAGGAGCCCGCGAGGAGCTCAAGACTATTGATATGAAGCTGTTGTTCTTGAGGAGACCAGCTTCCACCTGTGGAGAATTCCCCACACCGTGCCCCCCAGCCTGACCGGCTTGCGTCCGACTCTATGACCAAGTCGGGGGCAGAACCGAAGATTGCTCTGCCGTTTCATGCCTCCATGTGCGACAGCCACCACTCCAACTCTTCTCGAACTTCGTCCGTCAGTGGAACCACCTGAGAATACGTCAGACCTTTCTGCAGGTGATGGCCTTTAAGCGCTGTAGGGCCCTGTAATGCAGCGGGCCTGGGAAAATTGCCTGGATAGAGGCTGAGAAAAGGCCTACCAGTCGGGCTACCTGCCGTAAGGACGTCCCCTGCTTGGCCAGGGTTTGATGAATCTTGTGACGGATCTTCGCCACCTTCCTGGAGGGCAGGCTGAGCGTGGCTGAAACGGAGTCTATCACGAACCCCAGGAAAGAAGCATGCTGAGTTGGTGAGAGGAGGGATTTCTGTTCGTTGATTACGAACCCCAATTGTTGTAGCAAGGTCACCGACATCTGCAGGTGGGCTCGCAATTGCACAGGACACTGGGCCATGATGAGAATATTGTCCAAATAGACGATCAACCTGACCCCTCGAGCTCCAAGTACTCCACCGCCGGTTTGAGGACCTTGGTGAAACACCACGGAGCCGAGGAGAGGCCGAACGGAAGACAACAAAACGCGTAGGCTTCACCCTTCCAAAGAAACTGAAGGAACCTCCTGTGCGAAGGGAAGATCGGCACCAGTCCAGTCTCACTATCCAATCGAGTGGCTGGAGTACATCTCTGAGCAGGTGCATGCCCTCCATTTTGAAGTGCCTGTACACCAACCACTCGTTGAATTCCCACAGTTTGATAACCGTTCTCCGACCCCCATCTGCTTTATCCACAAAAAATATGTTACTGAGGAATCCCGTAGGATGAACTTCAGTCCGGCATATCGCCCCTTTCCTTAGCAACCCGGTTACTCTTCGTCCACCATCACTGCATCTGTCGTAGAAAAAACTATCGGCTGAGGCCGAACGTTCTGACGGGGGGTCCCAAAGAACTCTATTTGGAAACCCCGTACAGTCTGAAGCACCTATGCATCCCCAGTAAGAGCTTCCCAAGCGGGGAAAAACTGTGCCAGCCGGCCACCCACTTGCAACTGCGCCGTGGATAAAACACTCACCGTTGACATTGCCATCCTGGCCTCTGTAGCCGTCTCGTCCACGGAAACGCTGCCCTCTTGTGGGGTAAAAATTATTAAAGCGCTGGTCCGCCTGGTACTGGCCACGTCCGGAGCCTTGCCCCCTACCTTGGGGCTTCTGGTGCTGTCCCCGGCCGGGCAGGCGGCTCCTGCCTCGACCAGCCCCGCGGAAAACCCGAGGGCTAAAGACCCTTTTTATCTTCACCTGTGCTTTGTCTAGGGGCGTGAATGTGGCAATAAATTTTCCTAGTTCTTTAATAAACGGCTTGCCAAACGAGCCTCCCTGCACTGATGCCCCTGCCTCTGAACAGGCCAGATCGCCCAACTTGGGGTCTACCTTTATTAAGAGGGACCTACGCCTTTCTGTTGAGAGGGCGCAGTTCGCGTTCCTCATAAAGCAGATCACGCGTTGCGCCCAAGGAGACAGAACCTCCGGGTCAATAAGGGCACCTGAGCTACGAGCCGCCTCCGCCATGTCCAAGATCTTAGTCATTGGACCAATGGCGTCCAGCAACTTGTCCTGGCATGCACGCCAGGACCGATCTATCCCCTTCTTTGGGTCTTTTATAAACTTTGCAAGGAAGGTAGCCATCTTTCCCTCAATCTGCGGTGTGATTGCCACCTTACCATCCAAGGGGGGACGGGAACACTCATCCCTCAATCTACTCCTAGCCTTGTTCTCCAAGGGCTTCCTAAAGCGAGACACCACATACAAGGGTGCCTTCTCAGCAGGGACCCATTCCGCCGACCAAGGGTGCACTATATCATCCAGATCTAGCATAAACGCTATGCCTGATCTCGGAGGGTCAATGGCCCCCGAAGGCCTCCACGGTCTCGAGGAGCCTGCCTCGTCGACCGAAACTTCTGAGGTATCCCCCTGCTGAGTCTGAGGAGGAGCTGGTTGAGGATCCTCAACTGGGGGAGCATGCTGCTTGGGCAGTACAATGGGGGCAGCATGCTCTAGGAACGTTTGCTTAAGGCGCTCAAACACGTCCTTATCAACACCCTCTTCACACTTTTTCTTGGGGGGAGGGGGTCCCTCACTTTTCAACTGGGTTGTCTCCGACTCCCCCTCAGAGGCTGGGCCTGCCGTGCTGGGGGAAACCACCTTCGCGCACAGCTGTTCGAGCTTATCTGCTAAGCACTGCTCCATGAGAGTCATACCCCAACGCATGTAAAAGGTCATACTCTTGACCTTATGTGGACCACCGACGCCACTCTAACATTTAGTGAGGCAGCGCCCTGTGTCTGGTCGGATCACTGTTTGGTCTCGTGTGAGGTCCCCCTTAGCAATGGGGCTGTTCATAACTCACATAGCTTCAGGAAAACCCGGAAATGGATTGAAGTCAATCTGAGAGCCCTGACTGAGGCACATCTGGAACTCCCCCAGGTCTTAGAGCCAGATTGTAATTTGGACCGAGACTACTCTGATCTAACAAGATGTTTGACTCGGGCCATCGATCAGATAGCGCCAGTGAAAACACAGCAAATCAAGGGCTCTGGGAAAGCTCCCTGGTTTACTCCGCTCTTAAGGGAAACCAAAACCAAGCTAAGGAGATTAGAAAGGCTGTGGAGGAAATCCAAGCAGGATACTGATAGGGATACCTATAAGGCCTTTCTCCACCAATACAAAAAACTTATGATTCAAGCAAAAGCGGACTATCTTGAGTCGCGCCTAAGCAAGGCCACTAATATCCAGAAAGAAACCTTTAAAATCTTGGCTGAGCTGAGTAAGAAGCCTGATAATGTTAAGCCCCCTTTTGACTGTAATACCTTCCAGACCTACTTCCTGGAGAAGGTGAAGATCATTGTCCAGGAGATAGAGAATGTGGCGGCAACAGGGACTGCAATTGCCTTAACACCTAATGAGGTGAGCGACTGTTCTCTTAGAATGTTCCCACAGATGGATACACTAATCTTGGAACAACTGATGTGTAAAATTAAATCTGGCTCCCCAGCTGATCCTTGTCCACCTGAGATCTTTCGCATTGCGCGTCCCTTATTGGAGGAATACATCATCTCTCTCCTCAATAGATCGCTAGACATGGGATACCTGCCGAGTGAACTTAAGGAGGCGCGGGTAAGACCCTTATTGAAAAAGCTGGGGTCGGATCCCGCTGTGTTGAAGAACTACAGACCCATCTCCCAGCTGCCCTTCCTCTCAAAAATCCTTGAGCAACACGTTCTTCAGTCCCTGTCCTGCTATCTGGAATCTCACCATCTACTCCACGATAGACAGGCAGGTTTTCGAGCACACCACAGCACCGAGTTGGTGATGCTCTCGGTGCTGGACGAACTAAGAGGCAGGGCTGACTGTAAGAAAGCGAGCGCCCTGATTTTATTAGATCTTTCAGCGGCGTTCGATACTGTCAGCCATACCTGCTCTTGGACAGATTGAAGAGCTTTGGGATTAAGGGCTCGGCGCTGCAGTGGTTGGAATCCTTCCTTACAGGCAGGACCCAAAGGATACAACTGGGGGATGAAACATCTGAGGTCGGGGTTCTAGAGTGCGGAGTACCGCAGGGGTCGGCCCTGTCCCCACTTCTATTCAACCTATACCTGCAACCCCTGATCGCTGCGCTGGCTGCAATGGACTGTAAAGTCTTCAACTATGCGGACGATACGCAGTTGCTGCTAAGTATAAATGACACCACGGCTGCACAACTCCAATCCCAGAACATCCTGAGGTTCACGGTACGATGGATGACAGATAACCTTTTAAAAGTCAATCCTGACAAAACTGAGATCCTGGTTGTACCATCCACCCTCTCACCTTGGAGTGACCTCTACTGGCCCATGGAGTTGGGCCCGGCCCCAAAACCAAGACTGGCTGTAAAAAGCTTGGGGATTCGGTAGGATGCTGACCTATCGATGGCACCTCAGATCGCGTCGGTGGTAGGCAGCTGTACTAATATCATCCGGCAACTGCGGAAGTTATCCCCTATCCTTTCAGAGCCCATGATGCGTTCAATAGTAACTGCCACTATCATTTCCAGAATCGACTATGGGAATGCCCTCTATCTTGGCCTACCGAAAACCCTTACTAATAGGCTTCAGGTTCTAATGAATGATGCTGCCCGACTGATTTTTAGACTCCCTAGGAGGTCTAGAGCCACTCCTCTACTACAAAACCTACATTGGCTTCCAATTAAAGAGAGGGTGGAATTCAAGAGTCTGTGTACTGCCCATAAGGCCATCTATGGTAAGGCTCCGGCCTATATCAAGGAGCGCCTACAACTGTACTGCCCGACGAGATCACTTCGGTCCTCGGACTTGCAGTTGTTGACTTGCCCTCGGTACAGGCTAGTGACGAAGGGAGGCAGAGCCTTCTCGGTATTGGTTCCCCAGCTGTGGAATAACTTGCCTGGAGGGCTACGTGAGGAAGGAAACCTCTTAAAATTTCGAAAGAGTCTGAAAACGCTACTGTTCAGGAGAAGCCTGAGCATGGCTTAATCCAATGCGATCTTTTGTTCTGACCCTGTTGTGTTATTGTCCTGTACCATCTTTCCGGGCGCTTAGAGACCTGCAGGTGATTAGGCGCGGTATAAAATTAAAATAACAATAACAATAACAATAAGCTCTGTGACTGTCCTATAAATGGAGTTATCAACTTTGTTGTAAAACTCATCATCCCACTGCAGGTAAGCCAAGGAGTCTTCCTCCTCGTAGTAGTCCTGCTCCATTGTGCTCTCCATAAGGAAACAGCAATCAGCACAAGCTCTACTTATATATATGTGGCTGAGTAACCCCAGAGCCCCCTCACACATATCGCAAGGTAAAATGTAGCTGAGGGTCTCTCAGATGCTATTTGATGGCCAGGGGCACAGAATTTAACAGGGCTGTCAACCCCCAGGACACCTACACTCCCAGACTTACAACGGGACCAACTCTGCCTGCCCAGGTGTCCTTGTGAGCAGTTGCCTAAGGCCCCCCACAAAAATAAACCTACCCGTGCCACCGGGCGTGTTAGGGCAAACCCTGAATGTGTAGCACACCACTACCGACCTGCAACGCAGGCGTTTTAAACTTTGGGGAAAGGTACAGACCCCGGCCAGAACTGGGCGATATGCAGGCGGGATGGGGCACGGACTTTCGTGGTGACTGGAGCGTGTTTGAGCGATCACTGACAAAAACGCCCTCAGGGAGCACCGAATCGCGACGCCCCACACAGCTCCCTCTGGTGGGCGGAGGACCGCACCGCGGTCTGGAAAGTGGCCGAGCCGCGTAAGGAGCGTGCTAGCAATCCCGCAGCAGTAAAGGGGAATCTGTAGAAACAAAATACACAAATCCCCTCCAACCAAAACGCCCACTGGCCAATTTACAGTGTAACAGACATGAAGACAGTGAAAGCACTTATGCTGTCGAGCAGCAAAGAACGAGGAAGTGCAGGAAGTGACAGCATGAGTTATTGGCTAGGATTCATGGACAGCGTGGAAGGATTATGAAGAGACTGTTTGTTTTTCCTGCTTATGGGAAATGTAGTTGTTACTAAGTTTATGATGAGCTGCTGTTGGAATTTTGTTAAATAAAGCGAAGAAAGAATGAGCATAATCTGCGCCTCCGGTCCTGACATAGAATCACCATATATATGATTTGGTGCCAATAAGACACAAGTATCAAAATATAATCAATGTGTGACGACTAAGGGCACATCTTGAAAGTGGGCATACTTGGGCTATCATAGAGAGTTCTTCCATTACATGCCCCTATGAGGCCATTTGCTAGGCCCTAGTGTTGGTATGTTTCAGCTTAGTCTTGTTCCATTGACATATACTCCACACGTCATTCTCTTCTCATTTTCCTGAACTGATATTAACATTGGGATGTGTATAGAAATAACAATAAAATCGACAGCACACTATGATCGTTATTAGGTTCTTCAAATGTTAACAGATGGTCAAAATGCATCAATGTTATTGACTCCTATTTTCTCGATAATGCACTTTGAATAATGATTGTTTATACCCAGTTGAGGATCTGCTAGTCAAACATTGTAAATCAGGACAATCAGTACACAATTCGTTTCTATCATAATTTAATAATACTTTTACTCATACAGCGAACCTGCCAAATGGCCTGTCTCTCTTAGGGCAATCTTCAGTAAAGAAATTTACAAAACTATTAAGAAATATTGACAAAAAAGCCCAGGTCTCCTGTAATATTCATATATCATACCTATCTATATGCTCCTACCAACGTGGGTCTTTAAGTATTGTCACTAAGCCAGCTATATTCCAAGACTTGAACTTTGAGGTTTGGAAAGCATTTGTTTTAGAAGTCAAATCAGGTACAGTAGCAGATATGTATTTGAGAGATGCCTGCATGGCAATCAATCAGTAGCTGCTAAAATATCACTACATTTAGTCTTTAATGGAAAAACAGATCCAGAGTTTAAATCTGTTTTCTGAGCAGTAATATTGTGTGTAAGTTGTGAAACATAAGGTTTTTGTATGTATGTTGCTAAAGCAGACTTCAATTGGGAATCCGTTTTATTAGCTGCAATGGTCCGAACGTCTCTTGCCAACTGTCCACTCCTCAGATTTATATAAGTGAGCCCCACAATTATGTGATCAAAAGTATCATAATCACAAGAAACTCATTTTACTGAACCAACTTCTGACCTAATGAATGAGTAATAGTGCCTAAAATATAATTCAAAGCATAACTTTTTAGTAAGTGAATTCTCGTCGTTGTGTTTCAGAGGAACCAACTTAAGCTCTCCAGCATATATACTAGCCAGTTAGTCTTATGGCTAGTAAAATGTCCTTCGAGTGTTATTTGTCCCCAATGCGTAATCCATTTTACAGCTATAATTGGGCATAGCCAAGCCTTGCAAGTTATAAGCTGGAAGCCCTGCCACCCAGCTCTTGAGTGGAAACATCACAGGTTTTTATTTATCCTATGAATAGTTTGTCTCATTCACTAGTGCATTTATCTTTTCAATCAAACTGTGCACAGTGGCGCATAACTCTGCTTTCTTTGATTAACATGGACATAGAGGAGGAGTACAAGAGTGGGTGTCTCAATCAATTGTTTTGTGTGCATGTTTATGGTTTCCTCAGCACTAGCAGGACCTCAATTACTAAATGAACTTGAAGTGTACAAAGAGGGGCTGGTGCAAGGTCTTCTTTTTTTACTATGATACAGTATTTACAGCACTTTAGTACGCTATTACTATCCAAGGAATTACTAATAAGGCTGTTAGAAGTCATTTCCATATTTTAGTTTTGATTGCCTAAGATGTTTTGTTGTTTTTTCTTAAAGCTTTAATGATTGTATTGTTTGTTTTGCTATTGCCATCCAACATATTTACTTGCCTTTTAGTAACAGTAACATCAGGATCAAATGATAAGTAGTTAGGGGCTAATCATGATTCAACTTCATAATTTAAGATAGCCATTTTAATTAAACATCTATCAGAATTTGAGGTGTTTTTGTGATCATATTAGCAAGCTTATCATTTGAATCCCCCAGGACTAAAAATTATCCAGAAACACAGAAGAGCTTTCATAAGTCTATAGATATAACTAATACTCATAGCAATAAAAAATCATAATTGAGTGATACTATAGCATCTACTGGAAAGTTAGTATAAGGCCAATCCAAAATAGCCTAGCAACACTCAATCAGCCTTCATGAATATAGCACTTCCATCAGTGGAAAGTTAACGCATAGTTCACGTTTCCTCAACTGGTGTTGTCTGTTCTCAATAAATTAAAATCCTAAAAGGGTAAAGTCAATTGTATCTCTTTAAATAATAGGGCCCAGAGGGGTGATCCAAGCAAGCCCCTTCAGGCTCTGAGGTGTACATATGGGCCTAGTCTTTGCCCACGCACAGCCAGGGCTTGTACCACGGAGCGTGAGAGAAGCGCACTTGCTATAGTGGCAGTGACTGTGGGAGGGATCTCCTTTCGCCCCGGTTGTCCATGAATGCTGAGTGTTGAAGTGCTCCTTTGTCACAATGTCCTGCTGGGGCGTCCCGTACAGCAGAAGAGAAGCACACTAGTTATAGCACCAGTGGTGGTGGGGAGGGTCGTCCTTCCTCCTGCCCTCCAGGAATGCTGGGCATTATAGGCCTCTGCCCTTGTGCCCTGTTACAGCATCACACCCAGTGGGAAAGAGGTTCTATAGATTAGTGCCAGTGATGGTGGGAGCAGTCTTCTTTCTTATCCTGCCCTATGGGAGTACTACTGCAGCAACAAATGATGGACAGACTGCTGAATGAACCAAACATTCAACCCCAGTCAAGAGATCTGGGTTAAATCCATTGTTCTTTTGCACACTACGCCACCCCAGTTTGGACCCAACGATAAATGAAACCCATATCTGTGACTGGGGGTGAGTGTTTGAAAGGTTTCAACACTCCATCCATCATTTTAATTTGTGATGTTGCTCCGGGAGTACTAGTCATTTGAGTCCTTCTGTGCCCCAATGTCCAGCTGAAGCATTCCACCCAGAGTATTGAAGCAGCGGGATGGTCTCCTGACAGGAACAGTTCTCTGAGCCAAGAATGAAGCTACAAGACCCAGCACCAATGCCCAACATAAAACAAAAGAGCACCCTCAGTTGGTGGTTCTTCCATGCATTTTCTAGCTGGACCTAACCAGAAGCATTACTTCAAAGCATTGGCTTGTCTCCAGGTCTATATCACCATTATTGCAGTCGACCATCTCTGGCCCACAGCAACACCCAAGAATACTGGAGTGCAGACCTTTGAGGACATACTGCCTCCCTGGAAATTTCTGAGCCATGGCCTTGGGTTGAATAGTCGCTTTTGTATTGTCACTGCGCTAGCTTTTGTTTTCATTTGCTGCATTGCAACCGGGCTTTATGTAGAGCTTCTGACATTTTTAATGTCAAGTGACAATTACATTGGGTGGTGTGCTCCTCTGTCCTTTTAAAAAACATTATTTTCATTGTTTTTTCACACCTTTTTTGTTACGACTTTCATGTTACAGTAGTATGATTTCACCTTTATACCAAAGCCCTTTTATGATGATGGGTTCCAGTGAACTTCCAAATCTCCATGACTATTGTATCATTCTTAAATGTAAGTGGCGGATATATAAGGCGGTGCTCAGGGGCAGCAGCCTTGATAAAAAAAGTGCATAGGACGCAAGTACTACTCTGGTTTGTGAGTTGGAGGTTTTCCAGCAAATATCTTTGAAGAAATGAGTTGCTTTCAAGGAAATGTGTCGCTGGTTTGAAACCACTGTCTCTAGGATTTTCAAAATGGAGGGTACTTGCATGGTGGGTTCCTACTAATCTGTCCTTTACAATTGTATGAAGTATCGCTAATCATCCTCTCCCCAGAATATTACCTAACCTCCTCCTTTTTTGATATGTACAACACCATTGCTCTCGAGATAGGTTTGTGTTCATGTCATAAAATACCAGTAAATGTATACCTTACTTGCTTGGTTCTGTAGATGTTGACCCTTATAGTATATACAGAGACCTTTTTGAGAGAGTGGGCAACAACACTTTAGCCCATAATTTTCAACATTTTTTAAACTTTACTTACCATTTAGTACATCATAGCAACATAGGCATAATTGTTCACTGGCTTTTTCAGTACACTTGAATAAAAGGAAAGTGGAGCATATAACATCAACATAGCAGACGACATATCTTGTGCCTATTGAATAAAGCTAACCAGCAAGGTTCTGAAATACAGTCCAGATGGCCCATCTCTTACCCCTGCAGATACTGCCCGGTACCCAGCTACCGCCCGCAGGCCCATCTGTATCCAACCGCCCCAAGTCTTGCCCCAGTGCCAAAGCCTCACGGGTATCCAAGACTTAGAAGAACAGAGGGGGGAAATCTGCAGGAAATGGCAAAGCTGGTCACCCCACCCCTCAAAGACAATTCCCTGTTCTAGTTGTGATTTAGAGGCTCGACGCACACTTTCCACATAAGACCTATACGGACACCAAATGTCTTTAGGACGAGAAGAGCTAGGTAGGGTGATGGAGTATATTTCGCTGTTTGTGTTACAGTAAGCCAGACTATTCAGCCAGCTTTGTAGGGTGGGAGCTGTCCTGTGGCCCCAGTGGATACTTTTGTTTTCTTTTTGTGCAGAGTGATTTTGGTTTTAGTTTTAATATTAGAAAGATTTACCCTTGTAATAGTATGTAGGCATAGTGACAATATGTTTTTTTGAGCCTTTACTCTGTGCAGCTGTTTTCCAGCTGAAAATAATTGTGCCCATTTGTGGGGGTAGTGATGAGTGCAGAAGCTTTAAATACTTTTTATGCACAATATCCAAGCAACACCACAATACCCCATCTAGTTCAACTGTAAGGTCTTACTTCTTATCCAGTATTATGGGTGTCTTTCATAGATTCACATGCCTGAATCATTCCCCGTCGCCGAGACTGGAGTCCCCGGTACATAGAAAAGTAATGTCCTATAGACATACATAGAGAAAGTAGGCCTAAGGGCCTTGCCTTAGTAGTCTATCTATGTCCTTTTGTAAAAAGGACCAAATTCCAGAAGGTAGCCAATCAGCTACCACCTCCCTCTAGAACCTTCCTGTCAGGAGCCTCAGTCTCCCAGATTTTCTACCGCACGTTGTGCTAGGGAGTCTCCACCTGAGTTCTCCTCAGGTTTTACTAGTTGTATCTCTTTTCCTCACAGAATTTGGATATTTCTATCAAAAACCAACTATGGCTGACCAGCAGAAGAAGGGTCTCTTCAGGGCATGCTCTTCTTGTGGCAAGAAGAGGCTCCACGTCGATGACAAGCATGAAACCTGTCTGTACTGTCTTTACCCTGACCATTCTCCCAAAGAGTGTAGGATTTGTAGAACCTTTTCTACAAAAACACTGAAAGACAGAGAAGGTCGACTGCTGCTCTGGTTGAACAGGCTTAAACCCAGAGACACCTTGGAGTCTTCAGAGGACGGTGAGATGGCTTCAGTTTCCTCTAAAATATCCTTGAAGAGGCCATGGGTTACTTCCCCTAGCCCTTCAGACGTTCCTCCTAAAAAGAACACTAAAAAGGATATTGCACCATACCTCACAGAACTGCCTGATGATCTCAAGGAGGAAGTCCAATCACTCCTTAAAGAAGGCCAAACATCGGCATCAGAGCTCATTGACTGTGCTGTAGACGTGACAATGACCGGCTTCAGACAGCTGGCGGGAGCCGCGGTCTTGAGAAGACTAGGCTGGCTGAAAGCCACATCCTTCCGTCAAGAAGTCCAGACAAAGGTCCTCGATATGCCCTATGACGGCCAGCACCTCTTTGGGGAGAAGATCGACGAGGCATTACAAACCATCAAAAAGGATACAGATACGGCACGAGCACTGGGCACATTACAATTTAAAAGCCAGTCCTTTCGAGGGAGCATGGGCAGAGGTCAGCCCTCTTACAGAGGATCATACCAAAGCAAATCCTCTTACTCTTATAGCCAAGGCCGATCTCAGTACCAACAGCGACGACAGCCACAGGGCCGCCAGACCTCGTACGGAAGGTCTAATTACAGGGGAAAAACCCAAAGAAAGCCCACTGGCGTACGCCAATGACCGTTTTCTCCAGCCAGTCCATCCACCATCTCGTCCTTTCAAAATTAGAGGAAAACTAACACACTTCCTCCACAATTGGAGATCAATAACTACAGATCGGTGGGTACTCCAATTGATCCAATTTGGACACTCACTGGAATTCAACTCAATTCCCCCAACAACTCCTCCTCGCCAACTTCAACACAGGCATGTATGATTACTCCTTCAAAAGGTATCTTCCATGTTGAAGAAAGGAGCAATAGAACGAGTCCCTTCAGCTCAAAAAGGGAAGGGATTTTATTCCCGTTTCTTTCTCATACGGAAGAAGGCGAAGAAATGGAGGCCCATTCTAGACCTCAGGGCACTCAATACATTCTTGAAGAGTCAATCGTTCCGCATGGTGACTATCCACGAGATCTTAGGGTCGCTGGAGGAGGGAGACTTCATGACGTCTTTAGACCTGCAAGACGCGTATTACCACATCCCGATCCACAAACGCCACAGGAAATTCCTCAGATTAGCAGTCGCAGGTCAGCACTACCAATTCTGCGTCCTCCCATTTGGCCTCAAATCGGCACCTCGAATTTTCACCAAGTGCCTCTCCCCTGTGGCAGCTTTCCTACGACAACATGGACACCAGGTCTTCCCTTACCTGGACGACTGGCTGGTGAAAGCACCATCTTTGACAGACGCAGCCGAGTCCTCCAACGCCTGTCTCAATCTTTTCCAGCACCTGGGTTTGACACTCAATTACCAAAAATCTGCCTTACAACCTTCCCGAGTTCTCACCTTTCTCGGAGCAACCTTCAATACGAAGTGCTCAAAAGCATTCCCATCACAAGAAAGGACACACAAACTTATCTCGCTGGCTACCGCAGTGGCCTCGAAGGCATCCCTACGGGTCCGCACTTTCAAGTCCCTCCTAGGGATGATGTCCTCGTGTATCCTGCTTGTCCCACACTGCCGGCTCAAAATGCGCCCTCTGCAAGAGGCATTGACCAGACAGTGGACCCAGAGCACGGGCTCTTTCGACGATCACATCGTCATCACTCCGCAGATCACGAAAGCCTTGCTATGGTGGACGTCGCCCAGGAACCTCTCGCAAGGTCTACCATTCCTGCTGCCTGCAACTCCGCACGTCATAACTACGGATGCCTCCCTCGAGGGATGAGCGGTCCTTCAAGAATTGCAGATCAGCGGCAAATGGACGGACCAGGAACGTCAGCTCCACATCAACCTCCTCGAACTAAGAGCAGTCTTTCTATCTCTACAAGCCTTCCTCCAGCGCATCAGGAACTCCACAGTGCTTGTCAGAACCGACAACACCACAACAATGCATTACCTGAACAAGCAGGGAGGAACGCGTTCGCTAACACTATCTCGCGAATCACAAAAGATTTGGAACTGGCTTGTGCTCCAGAATATCACTCTAACAGCGGAGTATGTCCCAGGCAAGGACAACCTCATAGCAGACGCTCTGAGCAGACGGAGATCGCTGTCACACGAGTGGGAACTCGAACAAACAGTGCTGAACCACATCTTTTCAGAATGGGGAAGACCGCAGATAGACCTCTTTGCCACCAGGGAGAACGCCAAATGCCGCAACTTCGCAAGTTGGCATCCCCAATCGCGGTCCCTCGGAAATGCATTTTCCATCGCCTGGCGCAACGTGTTTGCGTACGCATTTCCGCCATTTCCCCTGATCCCAAGAGTCCTTCGGAAAATGAAGACGGAACACTGCACTCTAATTCTGATTGCACCGTTCTGGCCGAGGCAGCACTGGTTCACGGACCTCCATCGCCTTTCAGTCCAACCTCCAATCCGTCTAAGCCAACATCCGTCTCTTTTCACGATGTCCAAAGGCCAAGTACTTCATCCGAGCCTGAACTCACTCAAATTTTCGGCATGGCTCCTGAGTACAGGGAGTTCTACCAACTAGACATTCCGCAGGAGTGCAAGGATGTTCTCGCAAAAGCAAGAGCAGATAGCACAAATAAGACCTATTCCTTAAAATGGAAACGCTTTTGCATCTGGTGTAGGGACAAATGTCTCCATCCATTTCGAGTTACCCCAGAGCAGTTGCTTCCATACCTCTTACAACTGGCACAATCGGGTCTTGCGCATGCTTCTATCAGAGTGCACTTAGCAGCAATCTCCCGGTTTACGAGAACTTCAAAAGGACCCTCTCTCTGGTCCCACAGGTTAATAAAACAATTCCTTAAAGGGCTCTACAGATCCTTTCCTCGTCCTAGGAGAATTCCACCATCATGGCATCTCAACGTGGTGCTCAACCAGCTGATGAAGCACCCCTTTGAGCCCATCCACAGGGCTGATATCAAATACATCTCCTGGAAAATAGCCCTCCTACTTGCTCTAACCTCAGCCAGGAGGGTCAGCGAACTACAGGCTCTTTCCATACAAAATCCTTTTATGCAGTTCAAGGAAAATAGAGTGATTTTAAGAACTAATCCTCGATTTATTCCTAAGGTCCAGTCGGACTTCCACCTTAATGAACCTCTGGTCCTCCGTTCATTTTTCCCAAATCCCAGCACTGCAGCGGAAAAATCCCTGCACTCTCTGGATCTAAAGAGGTGTCTCAAGTTTTACCTAGACAAAACAAAGCACTTCAGAAAAACTAATCAGCTTTTCATCGCCTTCAGCAGACCTAGAAAAGGCATGCCACTTTCCAAACAAAGTATCTCACGATGGATATCTTCTGCAATTGCCTTTTGCCACGACAAGGCCGGACGACCATTACATTCCAAGGTGAGAGCTCACTCTACAAGACCTGTGTCCACATCAGGGGCACTATTCGCTGGAGTGCCGATACTGGACATTTGCAGGGCAGCGACCTGGAAATCGCCGCATACCATCACCAGGCATTACTGCCTGGATACGGAACTGATGCAGGATGCAGCTGTGGGCCAGGCTGTGCTGCGCCACCTATTCCAGTGAGGTGAGCCTTCCTCCTTCCCACCATCCTTCACTGGTATGCACATTTATTTACCTACTGCTTGTTACTTGTTGATGGTTCTTAGTCGCATGATATGTATTATCTCAGACTGCTTATGCTGTACCATCAGAAATGTGCGTAATGTATTGCTTGCTACTCTGATTCAGGCATGTGAATCTATGAAAGACACCCATAATACTGTATAAGAAATGCGTTAATTACCTGTAATAGCAGTTATCCAGTATTGGTGTCTTTCATAGATTCACATGCAACCCTCCCGCCTCCCCTGGAAGGTCTCACCTCTCTCTCTCTAACATGTATTACGCCTACCTAGCTTGGTGCGTATGAAAATCTGAGAGACTGAGGCTCCTAACAGGAAGGTTCTAAAGGGAGGTGGTAGCTGATTGGCTACCTTCTGGAATTTGGTCCTTTTTACAAAAGGACATAGATAGGCTACTAAGGCAAGGCCCTTAGGCCTACTTTCTCTATATATGTCTATAGGACATTACTTTTCTATGTACCGGGGACTCCCGTCTCGACGACGGGGAATGATTCAGGCATGTGAATCTATGAAAGACACCAATACTGGATAACTGCTGTTACAGGTAAGAAACGCATTTCTTCCACACCTTCACTCTTAAATGTTGACTTGAACCCTGTCCACAAGATCCCATATGTATTCATTGCACCCTGATCCAGCCGTCAAAGGGAACTTCAAAGTATATTTTAAGCACACAGTTTCAAAGAAAGTAACATAAAATAAATGGTTGAATACAGCATTATAGCAAGATTTTGCGAAAAGGAAAAAAAAAAGCATTAGAAAACCAACATAGTGAAATACGTTTAAAGTGAAATACACAGAAAAGAGCCAGCTAGAGGGAGCAAGCTGTAGTTCACATTGAAGGCTGTAGTTACATAGGAGTCCCTCAACCAGTTTAATGCATGCACTGCAAGGGAGGTGGAAAGATACTCTAAAACAGCGAATAGCATTAGGTGAGAAATAAATAACTAACTCTACTTGCCTGAGCTAAAACCTGTAGCTGAATAGGCTGGTCAAGAAAGCCAGTGGTTGAAAGGGATACACCTAAATATCACTCTATGTATTTTGTTAATAGTAGGTATATTTGAAAGCTACCTGTCAAAATCCTGACCTAAACAAAGGTGGCTGTATCGTGCCGGCTGCTTAATTTTCTCCCCTCGGTGGAGTATGGTCCATCCAAACTTAGTTTGTGATGGTATAACTATAGCTGAACTCTTAGAATTCTTTTGTGTTCCAATTCTTTCATCTAAAAAAGGCTATTCAGATTAACATTCCTAATCTTGCTTCCATGCTGGGAGCGGAGGGAAATGATGGGCTTGGCATTTGTTACCTCACTTGCAGCCAGATTCATCTAACTAAAATCGTCTTGTAAAGGGACAGATTCTGAGAATCTGGCCCTTTGCGAGCACTATTTTTGCATTTGGGATTCATCATCCCAAAAGCAAAAATCGCAATTCTAGAAATCGCTAAATTGCGATTAATTGCATTTAAGGAATCTCAATTTGAGATTCCTTAAATGCAATTCATGAACCATTTTAAAATTGCGAATTCGCAATCTGGGGCCGCTATTTACCGCGAAGTCTAACTATGTGGTAAATAGCAAAAACTTTGAAAAATGCACTAAAGTGCATTTTTAAAAGTTTAATGTTGCGCACATACATGCTCTAAGGGCATGTGTGTGCGCAACATATGTGCACACATCAATTTCAGGGGTGCAACAGGGTGTCCTTTGGACACCCCTGAACCCTTGAAATGGCAATCTCAATTTGCGAATCGCTAATTGCGATTAGCAAATTGAGATTGTCTTCCCATTCATTCCTACGGGCCTCTAGGCCCATAGGAATGAATGGGGAGATATTCCTTAATTGCGACTCGCAATTTGCGAGTCACAATTAAGGAATTATTAGAAATCGCAATTTGTAAGTGATTTCTTGATGAATAGCAGTCTGCTATTCCTTAATAGCGAATCGGTATTTTTCGCTATTAAGGAATAGCAAAATGTGTTCTTGATGAATCTGGGGGTATGACACTACAAATTCCAAATCTATTTTTTAAGTGGTTGTAGCTGACTCACCGTTTCTAGAGAGATCTGTGTTGCTGTAGTGGCATGGCGTCTTTCCATAGACCACTTTCTTCACAGAACAGTAGCTTTCTGTTCTTTGTCCTTCTCATTCAGTATTCAAGTATTCTCAAACATATTTTTGTCTCCCTACATAGAATAAAGGAGTAAATCATGTTCATGCTTTTAAGGGCTTCATACAGATGTAAAACAGAGATTAAAGTACTACATCGGTTAGCTTGCCTTATCTAAAGCACAGTGTTTTAAGTTCTACGTCCCTTGGTTCCTAGGTGGATACCATGCTGGGAGTAGGGTAGAAGGGTTTGAAGTGGGAAGGAATCTTTCTGGTTATCTGGTTCCTCAGGGTTATTTATTATCGCTACCACTCAGTGAATACATTGCTTCATTTATTGTCTACTGCCCATGTGAGGTTAAAGGTGTATTTCTTTTCTATCCTCTACCCTCAAGGGGAAAAGGGTTTGCAGACATCAGACAATTTCAGTATTTTCCATTATCTACGTAAAACAAGCATTTGCAATGCAACGGTCTCGCGTTTGGGACCTTATAAGTATTTAGCTATGCACCATAGTATCCATAGGACCACCTGCACTCACTTTTTAGTTAAAGCCCATTGCGATCAAACCCCCCGTTTTGTGAAGCAAAACTAGTTTAGACAAGACTAGGTGAATTCAAGCTACATTTCTGTAATGCAATATGGTCAATATTTTCACACTCCATTTTTAATCAAGTTTAAGCTATTGGCATTGTAAATGACACTGCAAAGATAAGGGGCCCCTGATACTAATGTGAAGTTCACCTAGACAGGGAAATACATACTGTAAATAATCTAGGGTAACTTCAATTCTTTCAAAAACTTAGAACATGTCAAATAAGAGTAGTGACACTAATATTTAGAAAAATAGGATGTAGTAGAAATTTCATTCGAACACATAATTCCCGAGAATTATGTGTTCGAATGAAATTTCTACTACATCCTATAATGCCCATCAATGAATTGTATTTCCATCAAAACAATTGAATTTTTGAGAATCAGTTTAAAAGTATGAATGTATGAAGGATGATTGCAGTTAGTATGTTACATAAGTCAAAATTCTTTTTAGATTTTTCATGATTACACTTTTTATAAAAGATATATTACTATAAATAATAAATAAATGATTTTGTATTTTTCTAAATGTGTGTCACTACTCTTATTTGACATGTTCTAAGTAGTTGAAAGAATTGAAGTTGCCCTAGATTATTTACAGTATTGTAAATGACACTGCCTTTTATTTATGTTTTAAAAACGAAAACAAAAATAAAAGGCATTGTTATTTGCAATGTCAATAGCTCAAACGCGTGTAAATGCCAGACTTATTGCATTGCAAATGCTTGTTTAGCGCGATTTACAATTGTATGTAGTATAAACGGACGGGGACACAGGGAGACACACACACACACCACGCACAGACCTCGTGTGTGTACACACACTCTAAAGGACGCAGAAGCTGTTGGCTGTGACCACGGCGTGAAACCATCAGGTGATGAGCTCGGCACAGCCTGAGTGCAGATCTCCTCAGCGTCAGCGGTGTGCACAACTCCACTGCTGCAAGGGCTGCTATGAGATTTGTGTATGTGGGGCAGCGCCCCTCCTGAAGCCCTCGTGCTGTGCACAAGGAGGGGAGAGCAGAGACTGTCTTTAGCGGTACCCTCTGGTCTAGACCTGTGTGCAGGAGACGTTTGCAGATGCTGAAGCAGCCGTCATCGGTTGTGTACGAAGGTGAATCTGACTACATAGTTACCCCCATTTCTTTCCTGGTGTTTTGCTGGCTTTCGACTTAGTTTGACTGGGACTCTGCTATTCAGGACCTCAGCCTATCTGCTTTCTCCCTAAATTGGTTGTTCATGTAGGTACACTCCAGATTGGATTCTGGGGTACCCTTATAAGTCCCTAGTATAAGGTATCCTATATACCCAGGGCATAGGTACCCCAGAGGCCTCTCAGGGGCTGCAGCATGTATTTTGCCACCCCTGAGAGACCATGCAAAATGAGACAACAGGTCTACTACAGCAGCCTGTGTAAAGTGATGTATGCACTCATTACTCAGATATAGGTTCCCTATATCTACCTTATCACTACACATATAAACCTATCAGTCACTCCTATGGCAGGCCTTATCAATCCTGAAGGCAGGGTGCTGGGTTTTGTGTGAGACGGTGCCCATGCATGAGCAGAGCCCCTCTGCAGCCTTCGGAATCTATCCTCCGTGGTTGTTAGTGATGCAGCCTAGACCATGTACTCTTAAGTGCTTTATAACCTTGCGTTAAATGCTAACTTTAAAATGGGTGCACAGAACCATGTTGTGTTTGGTAATCGTAATTTTTCGTAATTTTATTTGATTCAGTTCTCTTGCGAGAACAACAAATGTATAAACAATAAAATTTACATTTTTGTTAATAAAATTATCACGTTAATATAATTTTAAAAAAGACTTAAAAAAGTTATACATGTTAATGCAGACAAATTCATTGGGTGGACTTTTGAAGAGGGAAATCAACATTTGGACCGAATTTATATTACATTTTCTTTTGATCGGAGTGATATATCTGTTTCTGGCTGCTACCACGATCTCATTTGGGCATGCAAATAGAACATGTTCAAGATCTTGCACCCCACCTTTGCGTAAGTCACATTGATTAGTCCCTCCTTGATTTGATGACCACTTAAAGGTGTGTGATTTCAGGGGTAGTATTCCTAGCCTTACTTGAATAATATTTCGCCTTACTCCATGATTTACATTGAAAAAGATATATGGCTGCATTTTTTTAAAAACTAATGTGGCGCGTACTGTTTGTACCTTGAGAGCCTGGAGCAGTGTTGGATGTCAAGTTCCATGCTTAGTTTTGGTGTTAAGTGCTTCAGGGCAAGTTTCAGCTGGTCTGGTGTCCAAGATTTTAACATTTCTAAGGAAACTGAAGTTAGTTTAAAACGTTGCTTAGGTTTTTACCAAATATATACTTTGGAGCGTCTTGCTCCAGTGACTCTATTTTTGACAGGGCTCTAAAGGTTCCTGGATCGGCACTATGTTGTGTTTGGTGTCAAACACCTTGAAATCATACCTCCACACCAATAACTGGTGTGGGAGGTATGATTCCTCCATGATAGAATCACTAGTGTGGGGCACCGGGCTACCCGGTACCAGCTTTCCTCGACCCTGGTATCACAAAATGGATGCTGCAGCCACAGACACGAGTCTGCCCTCCTTCTGCTGGACAAAACTCCGGCAGGGGAAGGCCGGACAATAGGTTTCCTGTCAGAGGCAGGTGTGACCACCTCCCAGACAGGCTTTAGTGTATTGGGGCTGGGTGGGTTCACTCCAAGAGTGCTTTGATGTCTGCACTGGGGGCACATTTGGTGTCCCTGTGCATAGTCCAGCTCAAACCAGTTGCAGGGGCACTCAGTTATTGCTCTGGCGCGAAACTGGACAAAGTACATGGGTGTAACCACCTCTGAGTCCTAACCCTCCCATAGGTGGGTCGCCAGAGTTTGTCCCACCCCTTCCTTGGGTATAAAGTAGAAACCCCTGACTACAGGACTTTAGTTTTACCTGGACGAAACTCTGCTACAGAATCCCAGAACTTCAACTATCTACACTTTGTTGGATGACCGAAGAATCTCCCTTGGAGTAAAGGAGTTACCACCCTGCAAGGCAGGCACCAAAAACTCATCTGTCCAGTTTGCAACTACGCAGCTCCTGAAGGACTCCGAAGGGTTTGCAACACAAGAGGTGGGTTTCCAAGCTTCCCGAGGCTGATCCGTGCTCTCAGCAAACCTGAGAGCCAAAGCCCTCGTGGGGACTGTGCAACCCGAACCCCTGGACACCGTGACCATTTGCAGCTGCATATGCTTCTTGGGGATCCCTGAGGCTGTGCATTGGGCTACTTGTAGTTCAGACCCTGAGCAGTGATTCCACCGAAGATTACTGGCCTACACTCAACAAGTGACCCATGGGCTGGTATTTAGTGATTCCTCTCGAGGTCCCTACGCGATCCCTTGTCCGTCGACTTGTGGGTCCCTGAGAATTGTACTGTTACTTTGAACGGGCTTACTTGGTTGCTCCAGACGTGCCCTGACTTAACATCGCATGGGGAGTCACCTGGACCTTGCTGGTCCATCCCAAAAGCTTTTTACTCTCACCGCGTGGGTTGCTGTTGCCCATGGGCGTCCGCGGGGGGGGGGGCAAGGAGGGGCGCTTGCCCCCCCGGAGCACCTTTGCTTGCCTCCCCCTGCGCACGCCCATGTGCACAAATGCATCCCGGAGGGAGACCTGACCCCGGGGCTCATCCTCAGGCAGGCTCATCTTCAGGCAGGACATCATCCAACCGTCCGCCTTAATTTTAGGCATTGCAGGGAACAGAGCTATTCCCCTGCAAAAGGCCTCAGCTCCCTGATGGGACCACCTCGCACTCCCCTGTGCTCAAGAGCAGCCCCACCCCGCCCATTCTCATTCTGTGTGGGGCTGATTGCCACATACAGAATGACAATGGGTCAGTCTGGGCTGGCACAGCATGTGGTGGCCTCCTACACCCTCAGTCCAGGGCAGGGCATTCTGTCACCTGGAAGTGCAAACACGCCCATGCTGCTGCTAGGTGCGAATCCAGCTAATGGAAGGAAGGCAGTGAAAGAAGTTGAAAGGAAAGGATTATAGTTATAGTATAGCAGCCATGGTTGCTGCTTTTTTATTTTATGCAACTAACAACCATAGACAAATCCAATAGTTCTGGCTTGTTGTAGGTGTAACGTTACTTGTTCTAAGTGTAATGTTACTTGTATTATGTATCTGGATGCAATGACAGAAGCAACAAAAATACCAGTCGGTGGCACAATTTATTAAGCACAGATGTTTAGCTTATGTGTTTTAAGCCACACATTTTATTACATCAAACACCCTTTTGGAGAGACCCCCCTAGTTTTTTCATCCCACTTAAGGCTCTGGAAACAGCACCATGTCAGAGTCACCCCACGTCAAGGCACTGTGCATCATGCATGACTCATGCCTTCCACTTTTTCAGATTGCCTATGTGCAGGGGCATAGTGAACCCTGCTCCACCCAACCCCTTGCTTTAGGAACTACAGCGAGGGTGGAGTTCTTGATGGGTCTCATAATTAATGTGAAAAGGTGAGTGAGTAAGTAAGTGAAGGGATGGGTGGATGGATGGCTGGATAGATGAGTGAAAGGATGGATGGATGAGTGAAAGGGTGGATGATGGGCGAGTGAATGGGTGGATGGATGAGTGAAATGATTGATGGATTGATGAATTGATAAGTGAAAGGGTGGATTGATGGACGGATGAGTGAAAAGGTGGATGTAAGGCTGGATGAGTCAGTGAAAGGGCGGGTATATGGACAAAAGGATGGATCGATGAGTGAAGGAGTGAAAGGGTGGATGGATGAGTGAAAGGATAGATGAATGATAGGTTCAGTGGATGAATTCATGAGTGGATGAGTAGATGGATGGGTGGGTGGATGGAAGGATGGATGGCTAAGTGAAAGGGGAATTGAAAGAGGAAGGGGATGGGTAAATGGATGACTGAACGGGTGAATGGCTGGATGGATTAGTTAATGGATGGATGGGTGGAAGAGTGGATGGATGGATAGGGTGAAAGGGTGGGTGGATGGATGATGGATGAGTAAAAGGGTGGATTGAGGGATAGATACGTGAAATGATGGATGGAAGGAAACGTGATGGATGGTAAATGGATGAATTTGGACATTGTTGGGCACATAGATGGAAGGACAGAATGAATGGTGAAAGACTGAATGATGGATGAAAGTATGATTACACATTGTAAGCCCCATTATCTTAAGCAACATTTCCTATACATTGACTTTTCCCATTTATATGAGTGATTATCTCTTTATAATATGTGTGTGTTGTAACGCACTCCCAAACTCTTCCCACATACCTGGGATGAGTAGCACTATGGAAGAAATGAAATACACATGAGAGAGGGTCTATGTGAAGATGAGGGGCGACATTGGGGGTTGGTATCAAGGCTAGACTGGCCGGACCGGGCATCAGGTGTTTTCTCTGGGAGCTGGAAAGGTGGGGGCGGTTTTGTTACCACAAAAAGACCTGCACATTTGCTTAAAGCTGCGGGTATACTGACAAACCATGAAGTGCACAATTGTCTCGACCTAATATAAACTTATTTTCACTTGTACTTTAGTGGTTGTCTATTTACTTACTTATATACTATTGTGCAACCTTCTCTGATGTGTCTGTAAACCTTACCTTTTGTCCTGAATTTTGACCCGCTGTACTGAATTTTTGTCCCTAATTTTGACCCTTTGTCCTGAATTTTTACACTCACTATCCTGAATTTGCACCCATGCCAGTTGGTCATGCTAGACATCACGGCGACCCCCCCCAGGTGCTGGTGGTTGGGGGGGAGGCGGTGATCCTCGGCATTCAGATGGAAGCAGGGGGCTACCAATGACAGAGGCGACAAGTGCAGGTGCCCTGCAACCCACTCATCACCATCACATGAAGGAAGAAAAGAACCCGATCAGCTCGTCGACCCAACTTCCAGAAAAAAACTTTCAGACGCCATGGAAAGGCAGCAGCATTTTCTGTCTGCGAGTCTGTCAAATTAGATTTGTACAATAACCCATTTGAAAAGGAAACTTCATTAAATGTCTGCCCCATCATGATCACCACTGCGTCTTCAATCCCTCGTTCACCCCTCTTTTAAATCTCACGTCAACTCGTGTCCCTCAAATTCATCCAACCAAAGCCATGTGCAGAGTGGAGATGCAGGGGCACTAAGTAGGGGTGAAAACACAACAAAGCCTCATTACCAAGTAAATGCTCTTTTAAAGACCTGTCTGAAGTACTCTGGTGCGGCTGTGTGTGTGTGCTGTGTCGGGAAGCTGTCTCAGACAGGCACACACATTCTTATAACATTCCCACCCCTCAGAATGACAAATCACCACTTCTAGCTGCCTCGTCATCGGGTGGGAGTGGGAAGAAGTGCACAGCAGGGGGAAAGGGATGGCCAGTGCAGGTGACGCTTTTCTTTTGTATTGGAATTTCTGCTGGCTTCATAGCCCAGGGTTTGCTGTCTGTGCACTTGTATAGATGTATATTCCATACTAGTGCACAGACAGCACACCCTGGGCTATGACGCCAGCAGGAATTACTTTACAAAGGAATAGTGTCACCTGCACTGCCTTCCCTTTCACCCTGCTGTCTGTGCACTTGTATGGAATACACATCCACGGCGCTGCTCACCAGATAAATGGTAAAGAGGGCCATGAATCTGTCTCTTTTTGCATCCAAGGGCACCTGCGAAAAAGCAGAGGAGGCCCAGGCAAGGAGAATCCAGGAGACATTTGACCCACACCTATCTAGAAAGTGAGACCTTCGGGAGGGGCTGGATGCCAGGACAACAGTGCTGCTGATCAGCCCGACTCCACTGAATAGTATCAGAAGAGCAGGCAGCAGTTTTTAAGTAAGTGCCAATAACTTTAATGCATTCTACATCATCAGCATTACCTACTGGCTGCGTATCTAGGTTACGGTGTTTTAGTCTTACATGCATTTAAACGTCAAGGAGGACAGTCCCCTCCGAATATGCAAATGTAGTGTAAGCTTGTAGGGGCAGATTTACAAGCCCCTTAGGCCACTTTTGGGTCACTTTTCCCATGTTAAAAGTGACGCAAAAGTGGCGCAAGGGGCTTGTAAATCTGCCCGTAGCGTGCAGCTTTTGGGATGCTAGTGGGTTAATTTTAGGGTTCAGGGTGGGTATGGGTTTTGAGGTGTGTGGTCGTGTTTCTCCTGAACCCCTCTCCCTGAGGCCACTCCCTAACCCTAAGTACAGTCCGAGACTTTGATATTTGGCTTCAAGGTTCTCTTTATTGTCAGGTCAGAGTCCCGTTTTCTTTTAGAGACTCTTGGGTATCATTTTTGGGTTGGGTCCAAACACAAACACACAAAGCTAAAAAAAAAAAAAGGGACGGATAGAGTCTTCTCCGGTGGGCTTTCACAAGGGTTCTCTCCTGTTTTCTTTCTTCAACTGGAGACTTGCAGGTACCCAAAATCATGAAGAAAATATAAATGAGGGTCAGGTTCTTGCTCTTTCGAACAACAGTTAAAATGAGGGGAGGGGTAGTGCCTTCACCAGGTCCCTAACGTGATGTGCCTAAGTGAGGGAGACTTCTTGGTGAGCTTTTAGTGGCCCTTAACCCGCTCCCACAGTCCCCCGAAAAATCCCCTTGCATGCAGACTGCACTTGCCTGCTACCACGACCCCCTTGGGCCGTGGCTTTGGGAAACTCCGACTCCTCTCTGGTGTTGAGGGTCAAAGTCCTGGGCGCGTTTCTCCAAGAGCGGTATTCAGGTCCTGGTGCCGGTCTGCCGTCCTCTCTGCCTCCCGGTGCTGATTCGCCGGTCTCTCTGCCTCCCGCTGTTTCATCGGTGCCGGGTAGGTCGCTCTCCTCCGCTCCTGCCTCGCGTTGCGTGTCCCAAGGATCCGCCGCTTCCCCGCAGTACACGTCCTCGCTCCCAGATGAATGCCGGGCTTCAGGGCCTCCGGCAATTTCAGCTGTTGCCCCTTTGGTTTCTCCGTCAGCCGCTAGACCGTTAACCACACTTCCGGTTGCGTCGTCGACAGCGGCCATCTTGGGTTGGTCGGGTGTATCTCGTGGGGGTACGAAACCCTCACATTGTGGCAATGATAATTTTAGGGTTCAAGGTGGGTATGAGGTTTGGGGTGCCAGGGGTAATTTTAGGGTTCAGGGTGTAGTGTAGTTCCTATATTCCCAATAGGCTCTGCGCATTGGAATAACCTAAACAATAGTTTAGACGTAGGTCTTAGGTCGACTAGGTCTCTATTGAATATGTTAGACTTAATTATGAATGCCAGCTAGCTCACAGGTCACTAGAAACTTTCTCGAATTCACAAGAAGGGATTAGTTTCTGACAACCGCATAAACATGACAACTTTGCTCCCCTAGAACAAGGAGTATATCTCCAGAGTCGCGGAAACAATAGAGAGCTATTTTACTCAGTCAATCGTGCATGCTTAGTTTCACCAGAAGTGCAGAGAAACAGAGAGACGGGCGTTTTCAATAAAAGAGGTTATTTATTGAACAGTCTTCTTTCTCATGCAAGAGAAGTGAATTGCTACAATCGCATTACTTGTCAAAAAGTAAAGTGCGTACAGTAAAAGGAGTACTATAAAATAATACTGTAAAAGCATGGTATGGTTTCTAAGCCATACGGTGTTTAAAATGGATAAAATACATACAATGATAAAATAATGACTAAACCTACTCAACTGATACTTCTAAGATACGCCTACCCCGGTGTACCTAACCTAAGCCTAGTACAGGGAAGGAGTAAGTGAGATGTGGTTTGAGTTAAGATAGTTTCTGCCAAGAATATAAATCAAGAATTCTCTTAAGGGTCTAATCAGCTCCGTACCTTGGTTATAGAATGAAGGAGGTCTTGCATCTCTCTCTCAGGACTCGATCTCCCAGCAACCCGCAAGGGTGAGAGGGAAACACTGGAGCTGAATTTCTCGGCAAGAGAAAAGACAGCGTCTCTCTCAGTGCGTCAACGGGAGGGTCGTCTTCCTTGGGCACTTGCAACGCAGGGCGTCGGGCAAATAGATAGTCGATCTGCTCCAAACCACCGTGTCTTTTGCTAGGGCAGATGCTGGTATATTCATACCTAGAAGGTGCCGAGTTTGACGTAAGGTTGGACATAAGACGTCACTAAGAACTTGCAGTTCTTTCAGGACTCCAGGAGTTCTAGGACAAATCAATATAGAAGCAGGGGGAATTCCCGGGCTGCTGGTGGCTTGGTTTATTTAAGAACACGTTGTACTTTCTAGGAGTCTATGGGAGTAGCCTTGCCGTATTTGGACTGCATTGGCTATGTCTTAATATGGGTATGATTCTTATGCCTATATAAGGATATGATTTGATATAACCACATAAGGGCATGAATCGGGAATATTTAACTAGAGTACTAGATTCGTCTACAACACCCACTCCACGTATAGGGGCCGATTAGGATGGCGGACGGACTTGCGTCCGTCCGCCACCCCTGAGTAGGAGGGACCGTCCGCATGGGCAGCGGCGGTCCCTCCATGGCAATTAGGATGTGACCGCCACCCTGGCGGTCACATCCTGTATGTTTTACATTGCGGCGGGTGCTGCTTGAAGCAGCACCCGCCGCAATGTAAAAAACGAAAGCTGTGCATTTGCATGCACAAAGCGGCAGGCACCGCGCGGTGCCTGCCGCTTCGTGCACGCAAAGGCAGAGGGGTACCTGGTACCCCCCATGTGCACCCCCCACGCAACCTTCACCCAGGGGGCCCGCAACGGGCCCCCAAAGTGATTGTCCATATGCTTTTCCACGGCGGAAAAGCATTACTTTCCCTACATCCTAATATGGCTGGCTGTGTCTGATAGACACTGCCAGCCATGTTAGTGCTTTTCCGCCGTGGTCGCCTTCAGACCGCGGCGGAAAAGCGGCGGACGCATTGTGAGACCCACCAGCCATCCTGATTTGGCGGTGGGTCTTTCAGGCCTCCGCGGCGGATTTCCCGCATACTCTGGGCCGGCGGTGGCTTCCGCCGGCCCGGAGTATGCGGAAAATCCGCCATCATAATGACCCCCATAATGCCCATCATTACTAAATACTAAGCAATTTTAAACATATCTATGCATGTGTTTTCCATCCCACCCCAAAATACATAAAATGCTTTTGAAATGGTATATACACGAAAAATGAGTATTATACTGTACGTTTTCAAGCAGTGGTATCCTTCAGATAATGCATATATTGTACATTGAAATGGTGGCTGAATGAATCACGAAATTTACATTTATGAAAGGGCTCTTAATACAGAAGAGAAGGTCGAGACCATTTCATCACATATTTATACAAGACTGTACATGTGCTAGACGCTAAGTCAAAATATTGTCTCTAGAATTTTAAAAAATAGAAATCTTGTTCCTTAAGAATAGTTCTACTTTAAGCAGAGTATCATGTGCCAAAAAAGGTAAATATTTTGGGAACAGGGAAAAAAATAATTTTGCTTTTAGGGAAAAATAGTTCCAATAGTTTTTTTGAAGTTCGGTTTATCAAAACTGAAGGCCGAATTCAGAGTTCAGGGAACGCTGTGTGCTCGTGTTTTCAAAAGCTTTTCTCGTTGTTAGGAGAGAACATTAACTCAGATAGGCTGGCAAAGAATTTGTCTATAACAGTAGGTGAAAGTTGGACCATGTCCGAAAAAGTAAAAATAGTGCATATGTGAGATGCATTGCCGTCATCGGTGTCTAGATCAGCAATGGTCACAGAAGGTTGTACCTGTGTGCCGCTTTCATCTCGTACCTCACCGCCACCTAGTCGTAATGGTGAGGTCTCAATGAATGCTGTCATCAGAATAGGTAGCTGCTGGGGACAACACGTTGCATGAGCCGTTACCATACCAAACAAAGTATCGATATCCATAGGTACTGCTGATGGGAGTGTGAGACAGACGTCTAACACGCATTCTTCTCCACAGAGCAGGCATCGTAGAACAGGTAGGATGCAATCTTGCCAGATTGGTCTGGATGAAAGAAACCAGGTAGTATTCTGATCTCTTAGCCGAGCCAAGCCGAGGACTTTAGTAATCCGATCTCGGTATCGCATTGCTAGGAGCGTTTCTTCCATTGTAGCCTGAGTTTTGTCCGTGACTGGACTTGCCATATCAGAGCAGAAGGAACAAAAATAAGATTCCTGCTACGAGTCCCAAGATGAGAGGCAGGCCGCTGAACACAGAGTGCACGAAATTCGGGAAGATGCTCAGGACTGCGTCAAAGGGTGCTAACAGTCCCGAAAAAATTGTCTTAAATACATGTGCGACGCCACTGGTAGCAGACATGTTTAAGATTTGACTTAACATTTCCACGAAATGCACGGGGCAATTTGTTGATAATAATGCATATATGCCTGCCGATGTCCTTGCGACTTGTAGATTATATGTTTCTCTAGACGAGGTTAAAGGCACAGTTGTTTGTAAAAGAATGGACTTCATTCTGCTTAAAGTATCAATTCGAATAGAAGAGATATTCAAAGAAGGCCATATCGTTGCCTCCTTGTCTGGTTTGCTGTTTGGATACAATACTTGCATAAAGCAAGTGACCCTGGATGTAACACTGACGAGATAGGCCGTTCCTGGCAACATGCCACAACAGCTGTGGTCACTTAACATAACGTAACTGCCGTTGGAAAGTTGTCTGAAAAAAGGCTCTATTTGTGTAGCAGGGGTGCCGTGCAGGTGGCATGAAAGGTTATTCGATGAACCTTCGCAGGCTCCATGCAAGTTAATTCCTTGACACAGAAGTGTACCGCTCAGTGAATATTTATAGTTGTTACCACTAAGAAATACCTCTTTTCTTCCCCCACTCTAACATCCATGCGTGTAAGGTAAATTCCAGGTTGACTTGATGTACCCTTTACCCAACCTTTCATACAGGCCCGCTGGTATATGCTTTTGGCAATATTGAAACTGAAAAGTCGTTATCGTAATTGTAATGGTGCCATGTATTATCCATTCAATGACAGGTCTTTCGGAGATTGTCAATGGTAATCTTTCAAGTTTTTCAATGCTCAGCACCGTATAGTCTGCTCCTCTTTGTGCCAAAGAGATTTGTTTATCTCTAAGGTTAAATACAGAAAACAATGACGTTGTGTTGATTAGACGCCATGGCACGTAGCCTGAACGGAGATTTTGTAACGTCCAGCCTAACTGTACAATAGAACGTAATTGGGACTGGCCATGTTGTAATATTAGCATATCCTGTTCTATTATATCAATAGCAGATGATACAATGCTGTCCAGTGAATAAATTCTGGAGGACAGAGTCATTAACCCATTGTCCACTACAGACAGTGTTTTTTCTAAATTAATACGATCAATTTCTCGTATTTTTTCAGCAGTTTCAATGTGCGTTACTTTCCAAGCTTCGTTGTAAGCAGCATATATACCGGCGTATATAAAATGTTTTTGACGCTGTTTGCGAGGTCCCAATAAGAAATCTCGCAAGTCAGCACCTTCTTTAAGTAAGGTCAAGTGTTGCTTAATTTCAGGTAGTGTGGATTTCTGTAGCCATTCGAGGCATAGTTTTCCTACACTGTATGTTGTTATTATCCCTGGATGTTGTCTCTGGGAATATCTTGGGTGGGGCCTGTTCAGTTTGAACCCCTGTGTTTTGTTCAGGAATCTATCTTGACAGTTATTAGTGTCTGTGGGCCAGATTAACCATTTGTTCCAATCAGTATTAGTTCTGTTTTGGTGTAAAATATGGGATACTTCTATCTCCACATCTGTAGTATTACTATCAGGTATGGGTTTTGGTATTGACGGTTTGTTTAAGTCCTTTATCTTGGCTAGGCCAAGACAGGTTGTTTGTTGAATGGTGTCCTTCAGGAACATTATTTGTTATGGGATCATGCAGGCTCTGAATAATGATTCTAAACCTTGTACCTGCCAGTCTTTTGTACCCCAGATAGTTTTTGTCTCAATGTTGTTTTTCCAAAATTCAAAACCAAATGTAGACAATTTTTCATAAAACTTTGCAGAATATATCAGTTTAGTATTTGTCAACATGTTTTTCATTCCTGTCTTATTCATAATTTTAAAATAAAACGTTTCTGGATCAGTGTTATTAAACCCTGAGAAATATGTGAATTTCTCATAAAATATTTTCGAGCTGCCTTTTGGCGGTGTTGGACAATGTTCCCATTGATTATAAGTGAAAACATTTCTAGGATTAGCAGATTTATGCAAATAGTGGTGCCCATAATGATTAAAGCAATACATTTCTTCATAATCCGATGAACCTTCTAAATAATCATGTTCTGTAAATTTTGCTGACATTTCTAAATCTGACATCATATTATTAATATTTTCAAAGTCCCAATCATCAGAGAAAGTGCTAGGTGATACAAAGTCACTTAAAGAAACCTTGAACTGATGTAGATATTTCAAGAGTTCAACCGGGCCATAGATGTCGTAGTCAGTAGCGTCCCATGCTACACCACCAGGTATAGGAATGGCTGTGATGTTTACTGATGATAGTTCTCTTTTTTCAATGTGAGAAGATCTGTGAGGCTTTAGAACCAAGTTGATTTTCTGACTTGCTGTGTCCTTTGTACTGTATTTTCCATCAATCATTCTTCCCAAGCTTAAAACCAAAATGAGCCAGAGTAGGAGGAAAAGTATGCCTAACACAATCCACAATTCAATCCATGGTGAAATCAGACATGTTTCTCCAAGTTGATGAAAGAGTTCAGTTATTTTTTCTTTGAAAGTTTTATTTGCTGGCTTTTCTCCATGTTCATTTGGATCTTCAGAAAAGTCATCGAAATTGATGAAGTAGCCAGATGCAGTTTTGTCAATTGTTGGAATTGCTTCAGGATTCTTATTAATCTTTGTAGTTGCTTCTTCTTTTGTCATATTAGTATAGTCAGAGGCTACATCATTGTAGACAGGTGTTTCATGATGAACTGTTGCAATTTGGGTTTCAAGAGGCACAAGTTCCATGGCTTTGTTGCATAGTCCTTCTTTATTCACTGCAGGTTTATCAAATGTGATTAGTCTCTCAGTTTGAACCTCTTGAATTGTAGCAAGGTTTGGTCTTCTGCTACATCTTGGGAGTCCCCTGGGCCTACTACTTATTATTGGCCACATGATTGTGGTTTTCAGGTCGATTGATACAACTCTGTTCTCCTTTTTACCAGCAAGGGGCGGTAGTACTACTGATCTTGTTCCGCTGATTGCTAAGACAGGCACTGCTTTCCTGTAAGAAGGCCCAAATTCCTTCTTCACCGCGATCTTTTCTCTGACCAGATCCCCAATCTTTGGAATCCAGACAGGTCTTGCTGGGACAGGTGGTTTTTCTTCAGTGGCCGTTGGCTTTAGCTTTATGTTACTTAGACTTCTTCTTGTCTCATTTAAGTCCTGTAAAACAGCCAAACGAGCTTTGATATCAAAGGTTTTTTGTTCCACCACTGAAGTCTGACTATCGAGGTCTTCGATTATCATTCTTGTACCAAACAAAAGTTCATATGGAGTGATTCCATCCAGAGAATGTCTTGGCAGATTATTAAGACTACGTTGGACACTTATTAGATGTTTGACCCACCCATCACCCGAACCTAATACCCTCGCTGTTATAGATTGCTTTATGTCACGTTTTTTTCTTTCCACTACCGCATTTCCCTCAGGATGGAATGGACTAGAGTACCGCAATGCAATGGCCAAGCTGGCCATGGCCTCCTTGTAAGCTCGAGAGCTAAACGCAGGACCTTGGTCAGAATGTAGCATGCCAAATGCGCATGTGCCGATAAAGACTCGCAAATCTTTTATAACAGTTCTGGCGTCAGCCGAGCGATGGGGCCACATCTAAATGAATCTCGTCTTAATATTTATGGGGTCGTTTTTTTCCCTGTGGACGTCTGCGTGTAGATAGCCTAATGCTGTCTAATAGAGGTGTCTGGGCTAGTATCTGGTCCGGTTCACAACTGCGATCTCTGTTGCAGTCCTGACAATCTAATGCAAAGTTATAAACATGCACGCTCATCCCCGGCCACCAGTATTTTGACTGCAATTCTATTAGAGATTTCAGGATCTCTTGGTGCCTCATACCCATTCCCATGTGTGCTTCTTGAATCAAGTAAGCCCTCCGGTTCGTGTTTAAAATTACTCTGTCCCCCACTCCAGGGATTCGAGCAAAAGGAACGGAGTTCGCATCAATTATGTATGTATTATTGAGTGGATATTTTAGAGGTAATGCCGCATAGTCACCTTTTAATGAGGCTTTTGCTGCCAGCATGGTTTCTCCATCTATTTGTTTTTTAGCACGCTTTTTTGTAGCTACGGAAGCCAGTTGAACAGCTGCCGTTGTGGCTTTGTTAGCCAATGAATTCCCTGCAACGTGAACGTCATCACGTCGAAGACTCTGCGTATGTATCACGTGAGTCTTTTGTAGTTCTTTCTGTAAAAGAACTACTTGTTCCCAAAGCATTTTATGCTTGATTGTGCCACCTTTTGCATCTTTGAAACCGTTTTAAACCCATTTCTGCAAGTATTCATTGTAAGACTGGACGCAATAATACGAATCGCACACTATTTGTGTGGGGAATTCGCGATTGGTATTTTCAAGCGCCATCTTAAAAGCCTGTAGTTCAGCTTGCTGAGCTGTACAGTCTCCGAGTGATTGGGTTTTAGTGACCAGGGGTCTAAATTTTCCTTTGTGCCAACGACCTTTAACAATCGCGCACGCAGCACTATATGCTTGTTTACCCCCAACTGCGGGTTTTGCTGAGCCGTCTGTATATATTATACAGCCGTAATGTTCCAGAGGCAGGATTTCAGTCGGCAGAGGACATTCATATTCGTATTGGAGAAATTCTTACGTTTTTAAGTTAGGATCAAATTCGTGTACTACGTCTGATGCAGCAAGAGAATTAACCCATTGTATCCATCTCGGATGTCAGGTTTTAGCATTCGGAATGCTGGCTCTTGATACTGCCTCTAGGGCAGGTACCGGTGTAACGATTATTATACGTTTACCTTGTGCGAGGGCTCTTTCTTTTGCTACAGCAGTTTGGACTGCCGTCAGAATTTTTTCAGTAGAACTGAATTTCATTTCAGCTTGTGTGTACAAGTGTGATTTATAAGCTATTGATACCGTTTCTCCCTCATTAGAGGTCAGGTACGTAAATCCGCATCTTCCTGGGATGACTCGGATTACAAGGTTGCGTTCGTTTGCGCGTGTTTGCAGTTTTGTTTTAGTTAACATGTCTGTTTGTATTGATCGTGTGATTCTGTGTCCACTTAAATGGTTTGAAATCAGGTTTTATTAATTCGTAGAGGGGTTTAACCCTCTCTGCGTAGTTTAGAATGTAAGTTCTTCCGAAATTCAGGAAACATAGAATTGATTGTAAGTTTTTCAGCGTTTTTGGAGCTTGGAGTACTGCACAGTTCTCTAAGAAGTTGTCTGCTAGGCTTTTGCCTTCACTTGATAACTCATATCCTAAAAATAGGACAGTGAAGTGGGCAATTCGTGATTTTTTAAAGTTGAATTTGTACCCTTCAGATGCGAATCCAAGTATAATGGTGTTCATTCTTTTCAAGTGCGTCTCCAGGTCATCGTCTGTAAGATAGATGTCATCGACATAAGATAATGCCTCATCATCATACATTTGTAGTAATTCTGTTACCCTGGCTGAAAATAATCCTGGGCTGTTCTTGAATCCCTGGGGGGAGATGACAAAATTGCCCTGGACCCCCATACTGGAGAAAGCGGTCAAATATCTGCTTTCTGGTGCAATGTTTTGACAGAAGAAACCATTTGAAATATCTAATGTTGTTTTATATTTTTGCGCACGATGTTATTCATTAGTGCTGCACTGTGTGAGTTTTGTACTGCAAATGTTTTGCAACAAGAGTTTAGATGTCTGTAGTCCAAAACTAGACGATATGAATCGTCTGGTTTGGAGACAGAAAACAAAGGGTTGTTCATTTGTGAGGTGCATGTTTCATTCACCCCCTGGTATTCAAGTTGATCTAAGATCTCCCTGACTTGTTTTTTAGCTTCTTGCTTAACAGGATACTGCCTCTGTGCAGTAGGTTGATTTTTTAACTGAATTTTATGGTGAGGAGAATCCTCATCCCATCCTACATGATTTTTATATAATGCAGGGGCTTGGGCCACTGCCCATTTTCTAGCATAAGTGTATTTTTTATGAATTGGAATGTGATTTGAGAAGGCAGGCATAATCATTTCTTCGCCATGTGGGCACTCCCTGACAAACTCTGGTGGCCAGTCTTTCTCAGCTAGAAGGATATCATAGCCTTTAGATAGGTTCTCCCAAAAGAGACCTCTTATTTTCCTAGTTTTGTCCCCTTCTATACGTAATGTTATTTCATATAATTTATGGGGTACACTAACTCTGGTGTCTGCAGTTTCTACCTGAATGTATTCATTCGTGTCCACTGTCTCCAGAAGATTCATCAGGAGCTTGCGAGCTATGATCACTTCTGCTGCGCTGTCTAGCATTGTCTGGGCCCGTTCTTCGTTCTTGAGTTGTGTCCTCAGAATCCTCGGCATGTTTTATTTTAATACTAGCTACCTTCTTTTTGGGAAATTGTAATTTTTTACTTTGATGAGCAGGTTCCTTGTCTTTGGACTTGACGCGCTCTTCTTTATGTTCTGACCGTCCTCTTCTTTCCGATTTCTGTGAGGAAGTCTGAAAAGATCGAGAGGGACGTGTATCATTATCTTGATATCTGTCAGGTTTTCTTAAATTGTCCCTATTTCTAAGGTTGCATCTTTTTTCAGAGGGCTCCCGTTGTGGTTTTAGTGGTTTCCCACCCAAACTATCTCTACCTAATTCTTCCTAGCACTTTTCAATTATTCTGGCAAGTTCAAAAGGTTGGTCTGTTATTTCTGTTTCTTTTAATTTTTGGCAGACCGTCACAGATGCTGCTTCTCCTTTTATGTTGGCTAGTAGTATAGCCGAGACTTGCTTAAAGTCTTTCAGTAATTTCATACCTAGATTTAAAGCAGGCTCCGGACCGTATTCATTTTGAATCTGTCTTAGTACGTCTGGTATAACCGCCATAGACGGAACACCGTGTGTTTTTGTGTATATTGAAGCAAAGACTGTTCCCCAAGTGTCACAGTCCTCCATATGTGGTGCGATCCCCATTGGTAGACAGATTGTCAGAATTCTGTGTTTTTCATGAGGTGTAGTATCAGGAAATACTGCCTCTATCTGAGTAATTTTTTGAGCTAACCAGAACGGAATTTGTTCCCGTTTTGCGGGTAATTTGCCAATGACTGATTGTATAGTCTGTGGTGTTATTTTATTTGTGTTCCCCTGGTGAGGGGTGTGCTGTGGAATTTTTATTGCTGGTTTGACTGTTAAAGTCCGCATGACATATTGGACCAATTGTCTATGTATTTTAATTAATTGTTTTAGCTGAACTAAAAGTTCTCTGTCTGACATTCTTTCAATGTCAGGGTGTGGTGTATGGCTGGCTAGAACCGGCCATGTGGCTCCTGGTCTACCTAGTGCACCGAGCCTGGTGATGTGATTTTGATGTTTTAGGGCGCCATTAAACCAGAGCTGATGCTCTTGGTAACTTAGTGGAATTTCAACGTCCTCGAAAGGAACGTATTCCGCTGGAGGTTCCTCTGCTTTGTAGTAGTGGAACTCGTGTGTCACAGCATTTGCTGCTGGAAAAGTTATCCATGAATAGAATACCTCTGTCTGCCGATCTTCATGGGCCTCTACCACAAATATGACTGTACCACCTCTTGATGATACTCCATTTTCTATAAGTTTTATAGTTATGGTTTTTCTTACATTTACCGGGATGTTTATTGCCTCCGAGTCATTCTGGAGGGCTGTGTCATCTAAGACTGCTTGAGCTGCTATGTTAGCTCTTTCCCTTTTGTCGTCACTTTCCGACATTTTTGCTGACAGGAAGTTTGCAGAGCAAGTTTCAAGGAAACAAAGATTAGGTGCACAATATTTTGGAACACTGTATCCTTCAACGTTGACTTAACCAAAAACTAATACATAGGATTCTCCTCCTACTAAGTTTTGGCGGATATTAACCTTTCACCCACTCCAGACGTCCATTGGAGTTTTTACGGGAAAAAGGGGTCTGTGTGAAATGCACGACTGAGTTACTCTAGTATCTAGCGTTAAATTATCGCCTTACCAAACGTTGGGCGCCATGTAGTTTAGTTCCTATATTCCCAATAGGTTCTGCGCATTGGAATAACATAAACGATAGTTTAGACGTAGGACTTAGGTCGACTAGGTCTCTATTGAATATGTTAGACTTAATTATGAATGCCAGCTAGCTCAGAGGTCACTAGAAACTTTCTCGAATTCACAAGAAGGGATTAGTTTCTGACAACCGCATAAACATGACAACTTTGCTCCCCTAGAACAAGGAGTATATCTCCAGAGTCGCGGAAACAATAGATAGCTATTTTACTCAGTCAATCGTGCATGCTTAGTTTCACCTGAAGTGCAGAGAAACAGAGAGATGGCCGTTTTCAATAAAAGAGGTTATTTATTGAACAGTCTTCTTTCTCATGCAAGAGAAGTGAATTGCTACAATCGCAAAGTAAAGTGCGTACAGTAAAAGGAGTACTATAAAATAATACTGTAAAAGCATTGTATGGCTTCTAAGCCATACGGTGTCTAAAATGGATAAAACACATACAATGATAAAATAATGACTAAACGTACTCAACTGGTGCTTCTAAGATACGCCTACCCCAGTGTACCTAACCTAAGCCTAGTACAGGGAAGGAGTTAGTGAGATGTAGTTTGAGTTAAGATAGTTTCTGCCAAGAATCTAAATCAAGAATTCTCTAAAGGGTCTAATCAGGTCCGTACCTTGGTTATAGAATGAAGGAGGTCTTGGATCTCTCTCTCAGGACTCGATCTCCCAGCAACCCGCAAGGGTGACGGAGAAACACTGGAGTTGGATTTCTCGGCAGGAGAAAAGACAGCGTCTCTCTCAGTGCGTCAACGGGAGGGTCGGCTTCCTTCGGCACTTGCTACAGCAGGGCACCGGGCAAGTAGATAGTCGATCTGCTCCAAACCACAGTGTGTTATGCTAGGGCAGATGCTGGTATATTTATACCTGGAAGGTGCCGAGTTTGACGTAAGGTTGGACATAAGACGTCACTAAGAACTCACAGTTCTTTCAGGACTCCGGGAGTTCTAGGACAAATCAATACAGAAGCAGGGGGAATTCCCGGGCTGCTGGAGGCTTGGTTTGTTTAAGAAAACGTTGTGCTTTCTAGGAGTCTATGGGAGTAGCCTTGCCGTATTTGGACTGCATTGGCTATGTCTTAATATGGGTATGATTTTTATGCCTATATAAGGATATGATTTGATATAACCACATAAGGGCATGAATCGGGAATATTTAACTAGAGTCCTAGATTCGTCTACAACAAGGGTGGGTATGGGTTTTGGGTTTCCAGGGGAAATGTTAGGGTTCAGGGTGGATATGGGTTTTGCGGTTCCTAGGGTAATGTTAGGGTACAGAGCGGGTATGAGTTTTTGGGGGGCAGGGGTAATTTTAGGGTTCAGGGTGGGTATGGGATTTGGGATACCAGGGGGGTAATTTTAGGGTTCAGGGTGGGTATGGGTTTTGGGTTGCAAGGGGGGACATTTTAGGGTTCAGGGCGGGTATGGGTTTTGGGGTGCCAGGGGTACAGTTTTAGGGGTCAGGGCGGGTATGGGTTTTGGGTGCCAGGGGGCTAATTTTAGGGATCAGGGAATGTATGAGTTTTAAGGGGCCAGGGGGGTGACATTAGGGTACATAAGGGTGCTCTAATTGTTGTCCAGTTTCAAATGCAGGTTTCACCACTTTTTTTTCTCAGCTTGGCCTGAGCATTACCCGATCCTGATTGTCTGCCATTTTAGCCCCGCCCCTATTTATTAACATTAGCCAAGCCCCTTCACTTGCCAGGTTAGCCCCCCCCCTGGAAAAATTTATGTGAATGCCCATGCTGTTGCCAAGGCTTGTTGGTCTCTGATCCAGACACCGACCTCCCAGCACTCGACATCCTTCGTGGGACAGCTCGCCTGCGGACTCTGGTCATTGTCAACGTCTCCTGGTCCCCTTGGCAGCGGAGTAAAGCTTCACCTCTTCGCACCTGAAACACCCGACATTGGTGGGCATTGGTCTACCGTGCCCCTGGTCACCCTGACGTGACCCAGACTCTGTCCCCTCTGCTTTCAGGCTTTTCACATCCTCGATCCAGGCATGGATCGCACCAGACACTTTTCCTTTCCACTGCAGCATCAGTTTGCAGCAACTTGTCATTGAAAACAGCGCCGATTCCCGAAACCATTTGGCACCTATGCACCCGGCTTCCCTGGGGAAGGTTACACGAGTACTCTGTTGCTCACATGTGTGCTGGCCTTAGTACCTTCTAAGTCTAAAGGGGCTTGCTCCAAGTCCTCTCCGAAGTGCCTTAATATTTAATTTTCCAACCGCGACTTTCCCATAGGATTGTATGGAGCTCGCGGCTGTGTTCTCCCACTGCACGCGTCCCTCATGGGTCCCCTGTGTCACTATCTTGGGTGGTTCCTTGGGGTCCGAGCGATTCTACGTGCTCTAGGCACTGTGTCTAGTCAAGACGTGATTCTTATACCACTTTCTTAATATATGGTTTGGCCTCCCCCTGGGGCCCTTTGTATATTGTGCTATGTACTGACGTTCTAATGTGTTGATATTGTGTATCTTGTTCTCTAATCTCCTAAAGAGGTTGGTAGAGAGTGTTTAGTAATAAATACATATATTTTATATATATACCTGGTTCTCCTTTCATTTGGTCATTCAAGAGGTTATAATCTAAGCTGCTTTACACTCCTTCAAGACTTAGCCTGAAGGCTGCTCCCCATAGCTACCACTAGGATAGGTTTCAATAAAGGTTGTCTTAAACCTATCATCAATAAGGGGTGTTTGGACTGGTGCAAGGTGCCCACTATAACTAGTGGACAGCATATGCCAGGTCAACTTCTCAGAAGTTGTGCGCTCACAACTGAAGGATGCGTGGACTCCGCCCACAGTGATTGTGCTGTGCACAAGGAGAGGAGAACAGGCACTGTCTTCGGTGGTACCCGCTCCTCTAGACCCGTGTGCAGGAGACATTCACGGATGCTGCAGCAGCCGTCATCGGCTGTGTGCAAACAACCGAAGGATGCGTGGACTCCGGACTCTGCCCGCAGTTCGAGGTTCTCGTTCCTGAAATACTAGATCTGCCTTCGCCAAACGGTGATCCCGCGCCTCTGATTAGGCCCTAATTCGTGGAGAAGTTAACCCAAGGCTCAGCGACCAACAAAGAGTTTAATCAACTCTGGCAGAAACCAAGAGGGCGGAACTGAAGCCTGAACGATGCGTGTGCACGAGGAAGGAGGCCAGGCCTCAGTGCACAGTCCACATGGATAGTCACGTCAAAGGACTAATCAGGCTGAAAATCACCGGCACACACGTGCACAGGCAGGAAATACTCCTTAAAATGAGCTCTTGAAGAGTACTTGTGAGATCACAGCTACAGATTCTTTCAGATTCTCCTAGTGCCAAGATGCCGCCAGTGGCTGACCGAGCGCTTTATAAAACCCATATTCATTTATTCAGAGTACGATCATGCCATTTCACAACACTGTGACACATTTCACAGCTTGCCCAAATCTAAGATGGGGAGACCCCCGACCCCCAAACAATGCAAAGAACTAGACCAATTTCTTATCTCAACATCAGCCGCGCGTTTATTTTTGCATCGCGCTTTCACTTTAAGTGAAAGCGGGATGCAAAAATAAACACGTGGCTGATGTTGAGATAAGAAATTGCTTCACGACAGCTGTGAAGCAGACGAGCCAGTCCGGATGGGCCGGACGAAAGTGAGAAAGGACAGTGTCCAAAAAGCATCATTTTCAATGGGAAGCCAGAGTTTAGCATAAATGCTGACGCGACCCAATGAAAATGATGGGCGGGGCTTCAAATCCCCTTCTGAAGTCTCCTCTCTTACTATATCTCTCGCAGAGCGAGCAGCGCATGCGGTGCAAAGCTAGGCGAGACCTAAAAAATAGTCAAACTCTATCAACACTGTTAAGAACCACATGGAACAACCAGCGATGCAACAATTTATTACACCTGCCTACAGGTAATCAACTTTCAACCTTACTTTTCTGCTCCTTACACGTCCCCAGGTCACATCCTACCTCAGTATTCCGAAACCTACTTGCATGAATGTGATTTATAGCAAGGATTTTACTCTCTCCTACCTTTATATTTGAGTGATACTCACACTCGCTCCTGTGCCTGCCTTAGTACCTCTGAGCGTACCATTCTCTTTCACGTCTTTCTCCTTACTCTTTCTTTACTACACCTCAGTAAACTAACCATTCCCCATTGTACAAATCATAAACTCTCCTGAGTAGCCATACATGCCATACCTAATCCTTCTGATCTATCTAATCATGTCATGCCCATAAATGTCCCCTTCTGTGCTGTCTCACAATATCTAACCTCCTCCATTTTATTTACGTATCCCTTTTCCCCACGTGCATGAACTCACTCTGATAATTGCACTTAACTTTTAATAACTTAATTCACAACTAGAAACTGGAGAAAATACTTCAATTTCCTCAGAGCACAAGACTATCACAATAACCAACACAGTTTCCACAATAATTAATGACCCCTGAATAAATTACTAACTTTTGGTTTCAGAGTGGAATGCTACCTGCCCATGAACCGTGTCAGTGCCTCGTTAGCAGTAGTAAGCCTTATATAAATGCAATTAAAATGGAATATATGTTATTCTATGCCATGAGTCTAGTCGCCTTCTGTGTGCCCCATGTATTTTGTCTTTCTGGACGTCGTCTTTGCTGCTGCTTGAGAAGGGAAGTGTATTATTTGTCATTTTTCATATTTGTATAGTTCAGTTCAGTTCAGTTAAGCTTTATTCGATTTTAGTTTAAAATCATAAAAGCATCAACAATACATAAATAAGCACCATAAAATTACATAAACACTGTAACATTTCATTACAAAATTAACAAAACAAGATTAAATAAAAATATCGAATCAGCTAATCAAATTGCATAGGTTTCATTTTCAATAAAACAGCTCTAAAAAAAGACATACGTACATACTGTGGAGCCGGGGAAGAGCATTTAAGCAAGCCTCTATCAGTAAAATACTTATCGGTTACATCCTACCCTATCAGTTTAGCTCAAACTTGTGAGTGGCCTCTTAGTGGTGGGGTTTTAAAAATACAATTTTTGGACAAAAGTTAAAAACCGTTGGGGGCTAAAAGGTTGGTTGCGCTATAGAGACGAGGTTCCCTTCCCCAGGAGTAGTATTCCTTTACCGGTAGTCTGTGTATCGGGATATGTGGGGGGCTCGGGTAAAAATCGTGCAAATCCCAAATGCGAATAGTGCCATGTCTCTCTTTGGGGGGGGGGGCTAAATCGTAAATAGGGGACGATATTCCTATTTTTAAATTTAATTAGCACCAGGTCCCCAGCGATGTCTTTGGGCAGCGTGCCTAACCACCCCACCCTCCTGACATTCAGGATGCCACCATCTAGCTCAGGTGGCAAAGGTCTATTGTTTTGTAGCCAGAAAATGACCTTATTTAGTAGGTCCTTCTGTGATTCATGTGTTCCCTGGCTGAGGGCAGGGACCCCAGAGAGGACAGACACATATGGGGCGGCTTCAGGAGGTAAGTTGATACATGGCATTCTTACCGGAGCTGGTCTAACCACTGTATGAGTTTGTAACGCAGGTTTTAAAGTTACTTTGTGGCCTATTGGGGTAGGTATACAGGGAGGCTGTATTTGAGTTTCACCATTCTTACAAATACCAGACTTATGGTTTTCAGGGGCGGTGGGAGGGTTTGGGCAGGCGGGTGTAGCCATTTTATTATTTGGAGGAGGATACTTTTTGATTACTTCCTCGATGCTAATCAGCCTGTCCCCCAAGTCGTTGATTTTTAAAACCAAGGGTGAGATGACGGCTAACAACAGTTGCTCAATTTGGGTTAATAAAGTCAATTGGGGGGACAAGACAGGGTCGTCTAATTTGGCCGTGACCTCCATTGATGTTGTTAATTTAGAGGGAGATGATGTTGGGCTGGTGCACAGATTTTGTGTACTTGCATAGTTCCCAGTATCAATTTCGCTGTCGTGCTTCCCTCTAATAATGAGATCCAGAGGCAAAGCGTTTGCTTGATTTTGGTCTTTATTTACAGGTGATGCTAGGTCCCGTGGAAAGCCATTAGAAATAACACAGTTAGTGCCCACAGTAGGGGAGGTTATAGCATCAGGGACGTACTTTGTGCCACACAGGGCGTTGAGCTCTTCCCAAATTGACATAGTGTCTATAATATTGATGGAAACGGCAGAATAGTCAATATAGTCAATACAATTGAAGCATCACAATACCTCCTCCTGTGATAGAGTCAAATGGGGTGGCCCGTCCCGTCCTCCTCAGGTCCTCTGAGGGCCACAGAGGGCCCGCCCTTAGCCTGGGCTTCGCCCGGCGTCCCGCGAAGCGGAGCAGAGCGCTGCTTTAAGGCGCCTCCTTGCGCTCTCGTGATGTCAGAATGCAGCGCCGCCGCTGAGGCTGCCGGGAGATGTAGTCCCGGGGCGGCGGCGCTGTGGGCAGCAAAGATTGACTCCTGGCGGTGGCGGCTGCAGTGGGGGCCTCCTCGCTTCCCCCCTCCAAGTTTGTAAGTCTCCCCGCCGAGCAGAGCGCTGCTTTAAGGCGCCTCCTGGCGCTCTCGTGATGTCAGAATGCAGCGCCGCCGCTGAGGCTGCCGGGAGATGTAGTCCCGGGGCGGCGGCGCTGTGGGCAGCAAAGATTGACTCCTGGCGGTGGCGGCTGCAGTGGGGGCCTCCTCGCTTCCCCCTCCAAGTTTGTAAGTCTCCCCCATATTTTATATTTGTATAAAACGGGGACATGTAATGTCTTTCGTGTGCCATTCCTACCCTGCACTGGCAGAAGATAAAGTGCAGTCCATAACTTGAGTGAACCATACCAGGCTGGAAAGGGAGGCTTAGCAGTACAGTTGTCCTATTCCTGGTGTGCAATGAAGCGCTTCAGTGCTTCGTTAGGGGTAGTAAGCACTATATAAATACAATTACAATACAACACATGTTATTCTCTGCCCATGAGTCTAGTCACCTTCTGTATTCCCCAATATTCTGTGTTTCTGGACGTCGTCTTTCATGCTGTTTGAGGAGGGAATTGTATTGTGTATCCACTATTAATCCTGATTGGGTTTTACATCAAATTAATACAGCAAACATGACTCATGTTCTAGATTGCTTGGAATATACCATAAATCCATCAGTTATGGTAACATCTTTTATGGCAATAACTCAGACTGTAAACGCCATTTTAATTAAGAACTCTAAGCCTAGTTCATGGAATAACAAAAGATAGTTTAATGCAGACTGTATTTGCTGTCATAACAAACTAATTAAGACACTGAAAATAAGACCCCGAAACTTACTAGAGGTTATACAGTTACGCCTTGACTACAAGCAGGCATTATAGAAACGCAAGTTAGAAATTAGGCAGGAAGGTTGGGAACAACTGCACATAGCCTGCCAGACCAAAGATTCCAAAGTCTTTTGGCAAACTGTTAATCAGGACTACTTTAATGCAAATAACAGTGGCAAAATTGACGTGGCAATTATGCCTGAGACTTGGGTGGAGCATTTCTCAAATTTATACAAAACTATTAGTGATCCTGTTTTTAGCATTAATATTAATTTTGGGGCTTTAAGCACTGAACCTCCGACACTAGATGAGGTAGAAAGGGCCTAAAGTCAGACGGTGAGGAATAAGGCCTCAGGCCCTGACGGCATACCCGCAGACTTGTTCCTGGACAACACATCCCTGTGAATTCCGTTATTAACAAACATATTAGGCTGTTATGCAGCTCAAGGACCTCCTGACTCCTGGAGAACTGTGACAATAGTCCCCATTTTCAAAAAGGGCAATAGGGCTGATCCAAAATGTCACCTGCCAATATCTCTGATTGACTGCACCTGCAAGATCATGGGCAGAGTAATCTTAGAAATATTAGAGGCCTGGGTACTAGAGAATGGTAAGCTCTCTGACATTCAATATGGATTTAGGAGAGGCCTGGGGACACTCGAACAGTGCCTTAATCTACACCTGGTCATATGCAAATATACTCTAGCTAAGGTTCCCTTTATTTAGGGTTTATGGACCTGACATCTGCCTTTGACTAGGTGCAGAGAGGAATGCTCTGGGAGAAGATGTTGGGGATGGGCATAGAACCATCAATTGTGCATTTCATAGTTGCCATGCATTGGGAAGTCACTGGGAGGGTCCGATATGGAGCAGGCGGGGAGCTCACTGATCCAGTTAAAATGAGCGGTAGAATCCGCCAGGGTTGTGTGCTCGCCCCATTTTTATTTTGTCTGTACATAAATGATCTGGAAATTCCTATCACAAATGGGCATGTGGATGCACCCCAGACAGGCCGAAGGTTATTACCAGCTCTATTATATGCAGATGATTGTGTTTTAATATCTTGAACCGGGGTGGGGCTGCAACGTCTTTTAACTGGCTTTAATAATTTTATGAGTGACCTTGGCCTTAAGACTAATGTTGCAAAATCTCAGATTATGGTGCTGGGCAAACATCCAACCACTGTAAAGACTTTTTTTTATAGGCAGTGAGAAATTGCTTCATGTGCCCACTTTTTTTATTTAGGAGTTACTTTTGACTCAAAAAGCACATGGCGGCAGCTAATGGAGAAAAGGATTAGGTGTTTTTAATCAAAATCTGGAAGCTATTTTTAGGTTTAGTAAAAAACTAGGTTCACGGCCTGTGAACGTAATGGCTTGCACGTGCGCTGCCACCTTATATAGCGCCGGAGTCTGGGGTTCATGCAGTAGTTTAGTTCTTCACCGAGCGGAAAACATGTTTTTGAGACGCTCGCGGACCCTGCTACAAAGCACCCCTACAACCATGTCTCACAGTGAACTTGGCTTGACTCCCCTATCCTTTCGAATACAACTAGCACCTCTTTTATTGTTTCACAATATCTGGGTAAAAGAAGAAACGGTTTTGAATTGTACTATTATCACAGATTGTTTAAAACTACAGTGGGCGAACAAAATCCCTTGGCTCTCCTATATTAAAGCTCAATTGAGGGACCTGGGTTTGTCACATTGTTTTGACAACCCAGTGAATATTGCTAAAATACCCAGGGCCAAGTTAAAGAAGGAATACATGACGCATTTGTTTTTGAAAAGAGACATGCAGGAAATGGGAAAAAGCAGGGTTACCGACCACTCACATTTGGTATGTTCAATGGGGACCGAGCCTTACCTTTCTTTTTACTTTAGTCATGTTAAATTATAGTGTCTTATAAGGTTTAGGTTTGGAATCTCACGCTTACTGGTTTCATATCTACGAAATTTATATACAGATGCTGGATTGGATGTATGTCCATGTGATTCGCATTCAAAGCAGAGCACGTTGCACTTTATGTTTTTTTGCCATCTTTATATTAATCCAAGGCACACTTTTTTAATACCACTTTTAAAATATTTGAATATAAGAAGATGCCAAGCAGCTTTGTACTATCTTCAGCTTTTAAAGGATGAATTTATCTCTTTGATGGTTTATAGATATATCTCCACTTCAGTTTGGTTCAGAAATATTGTTGGGAAATGAGTTTGTATTATATCTTACCACTGCACTTTATATTTATTGATGTTTTTAAAATGTTGACATTTGGCACTAGAATGTGGCTTCTTTCTGTCCTAACATAATCAATGTTGTGTTTAGGGCGGTGATATGAATATCATGAGCTTTCTTCACCTGGACATTTGTAAATTCGTTTTTCTCTTCTTTTTTTTAAAATTATGGTTTATATTGTTTACTTTTTACTAAATCAGAAAGTCTTTGTCTTTTATAATGTTTTCTTTTATGGCTTGGAATATAGCTGAATAAAGATTTCTGTATTTTGTTGTCGTTTTTCATATTTGTATGAAAGGGGACATGAAATATCTCTTGTGTGCCTTACTTGCCCTGCACTGGCTGACAAGTAGTGCTGTCTAGAATATGAGTGAACCATACCAGTTAGAAAGGGAGACTGAGTATTACAGTTGTCCTTGCTCCCGGTGTGTTGTACTTACTTGTTTTCTGTCATACTACCTATTCAGTAACCTAATAACGGAGAATTACGTTTTCAATGCACTGTGTGCCATATCCTGTCTCCTTTTTAGGGCTCGGACTCCTCCCCCTGGGGGAGGAGTTTCGAGATCCTAATGTTATAAGAAAAAAAAGAAGTATCCTTAGGGCCTTGGTGAGAGGAATTCCACACATTCCTTTGCGTTTTCTGGCATCTGGTCAGTGATTCGTCTTCCCTGTGCTGTGTATGTAGTAGCCTTGAAGTGATAGGCTGTAAGTAATGTACGCGTGCCCGATGTGGCATTTTGTGTGCGAGAACGAGCATGGCAGAGTGATTAATCTTAATTACGAGCTGTCAGAGTGCCCGTGTAATGCAAGCCAGATGATGCGAACGCGTTCACAGCGGTGAGCGCGTTCAATGTTAAATGACGAGAGGCAGCAGGCGAGGCTCACAGAAGATGACTCATACATGCTCGTCCACACTGTAGTTCTTGTTTTTTATAGGAAGTGTTGAATGTTTTCTTGAAGTGTGCTTAATTTTGCTGAATATTCTTGTTGATTCGGTCATAGTTTGATTTTTTTTTATCAATTGGCATATGCAAAGTGTTCAGCTCACTAACGAACTGGTGGCGCACAGCTCGTTAAAGCAACATTTCTGTTCCCTTATGTCCGTTTCACTGTAGGGCTGAATATTTATAAAAACATGCATTCTTTAACGTAGGTCTCTGCATCGCCTCGATGCTGTGCAGTGACAAGTACAAGTTCATACTCATGAATGTGTGGTTTATATCTGATAAGGATCATTGCATACATTTATAAATAGAATCCCAACAGTTTTAATGCTGGTTACAAGGGAGGGCATCTCGGGTGCCTGGCGCTGGTTGGACAGCGCTGCACAAAATACCGGAGTGGTGTAAGCATGGTGCACGGGTCAGGGAGCGTGACTGACGCCTCGTCAGGGGTAGAAAGCGCTATATAAGTGCAATCTAAACACAATGTCATGTCCGCATCTTTTCAATAGGCCATCGGATAATGGAGGGAGGCGCTTCGAACCCAACCTCGAGGCTCCTCGCGTGCGCCCACGAATGGCCAAATAATACATTGGAGAACATGGCTTCCGTGGTCGTGGTTTCACAAACAGCTGACGGAGAGCACAGAATGAACACTACACCGCTTTTGTGGTTTGAAAACAGTTTCTCATCCTGCCACACGGCGGCAGTAGGATTCCTTGGTTAGGAAATTAAGCACAACTACACTTGAAAGCAGGGGTGCGGTACAACTGGGGCAGGCAGAATTGCATAGTTCCTCGCATGAACTAGGAGCAACACCATATGCAGCGGAGACGAGTGCACACGTTACATACAAACACACATAGGTGAGGTATTGCACAGGCAGCAGCAATTCAACTGACACACACCTACAGCTACCGCAGAGGCCCAGCAGCGCAAGTCGCACTCTCGCATACTGAACAGGTACGACGCAGTCTGCATCAGTGCAAGCTTCGCACACAACAGGTACAGGACAGGCTGCATCAGTGCAAGCTTCGCACACAACAGGTACAGTGCTGTCTGATCAGTGCAAGCTTCACATACCACAGGCACAGAGCAGACTGCATCAGTGCAAGCTTCGCACACAACAGGTACAGTGCTGTCTGCATCAGTGCAAGCTTCGCACACAACAGGTACAGTGCTGTCTGCATCAGTGCAAGGTTCGCACACAACAGGTACAGCAGAGTCTGCATCAGTGCAAGCTTTACACACAACAGGTACAGTGCTGTCTGCATCAGTGCAAGCTTCACACACAACAGGTACAGTGCTATCTGCATCAGTGCAAGCTTCACATACCACAGGCACAGAGCAGACTGCATCAGTGCAAGCTTCGCACACAACAGGTACAGTGCTGTCTGCATCAGTGCAAGCTTCACACACAACAGGTACAGTGCTGTCTGCATCAGTGCAAGCTTTGCACACAACAGGTACAGTGCTGTCTGCATCAGTGCAAGGTTCGCACACAACAGGTACAGCAGAGTCTGCATCAGTACAAGCTTCACATACCACAGGCACAGAGCAGACTGCATCAGTGCAAGGTTCGCACACAACAGGTACAGTGCAGTCTGCATCAGTGCAAGCTTCGCACACAACAGGTACAGCAGAGTCTGCATCAGTGCATGCTTCACACCCAACAGGTACAGGACAGGCTGCATCAGAGCAAGATTCACATACCACAGGTACAGAGCAGACTGCATCAGTGCAAGCTTCAGATACTACAGGTACAGTAGAGGCTGCATCAGTGCAAGCTTCAGGCACAAGTACAGCACAGGGTGCATCAGTGCAAGCGTCACACAGAACAGGTACAGAACAGAATGCATCACTGCAAGCATCACTCACACAGGTATGGGGCAGTCTACATCAGTGCAAGCTTCACACACAACAGGTACAGAGCAGTATCCATCACTGCAAGCTTCACACACAACAGGTACAGGACAGGCTGCATCAGTGCAAGCTTCACACACAACAGGTACAGGACAGGCTGCATCAGAGCAAGCTTCGCACACAACAGGTACAGTGCTGTCTGCATCAGTGCCAGCTTCGCACACAACAGGTACAGAGCAGACTGCATCAGTGCAAGCTTCACACACAACAGGTACAGGACAGGCTGCATCAGCTTCACACACCACAGGTACAGAGCAGAATGCATTGGTGCAAGCTTCTCACACAACAGGTACCGAGCAGACTGCATCACTGCAAGCATCTCACACACAGGTTTAGGGCAGTTTGCATCACTGCAAGCATCACTCACACAGGTATGGGGCAGTCTACATCACCTATGGCACATGCACCTATAAACCCGCACAAAAAGTTACGGTCTTAACATTTTAAACATAAATATATTGTCTACTGAGTAAAAACCAGCGAGAAACTGCACATTCAAACCTGTGCCCGCCCTGCTAAGATTTCAGCTGACCGAACCTGATAAATGAGCGAGAAATTACCTAGTTTGAAGTTTAAGTGTGGGTTGAGTATATTTCTTGTACTTCTCCATTTTGCACCTGTCTCGGGGTAAAGACGGACCCCGCGCATTTTTTTTAAATCTCTCATGCCTGGCTGCAGAGTAGTGAGTGCAGAGTAGTGAGTGCAAATTAGTGAGTGCAGAGATGTGAGTGCAGAGTAGTGAGTAGTGAGTAGAGTAGTGAGTAGAGTAGTGAGTAGAGTAGTGAGTAGAGTAGTAGAGTAGAGTAGTAGAGTAGTGAGTAGTGAGTAGAGTAGTTAGTAGTGAGTGCAGAGTAGTGAGTAGTGAGTGCAGAGTAGTGAGTGCAGAGTAGTGAGTGAAAATTAGTGAGTGCAGAGATGTGAGTGCAGAGTAGTGAGTAGTGAGTAGAGTAGTGAGTAGAGTAGTGAGTAGAGTAGTGAGTAGAGTAGTGAGTAGAGTAGTGAGTAGAGTAGTGAGTAGAGTAGTGAGTAGAGTAGTGAGTAGAGTAGTAGAGTAGTGAGTAGTGAGTAGAGTAGTTAGTAGTGAGTGCAGAGTAGTGAGTAGTGAGTGCAGAATAGTGAGTGCAAATTAGTGAGTGCAGAGATGTGAGTGCAGAGTAGTGAGTAGTGAGTAGAGTAGTGAGTAGAGTAGTGAGTAGAGTAGTGAGTAGAGTAGTGAGTAGAGTAGTGAGTAGAGTAGTGAGTGCAGAGATGTGAGTGCAGAGATGTGAGTGCAGAGTAGTGAGTAGAGTAGTGAGTAGAGTAGTGAGTAGAGTAGTGAGTAGAGTAGTGAGTAGAGTAGTGAGTGCAGAGATGTGAGTGCAGAGATGTGAGTGCAGAGTAGTGAGTAGAGTAGTGAGAGTAGTGAGTAGAGTAGTGAGTAGAGTAGTGAGTAGAGTAGTGAGTAGAGTAGTGAGTAGTGAGTAGAGTGTAGAGTAGTGAGTAGAGTAGTGAGTAGTGAGTGCAGAGTAGTGAGTAGAGTAGTGAGTAGAGTAGTGAGTAGAGTAGTGAGTAGAGTAGTGAGTAGAGTAGTGAGTAGAGTAGTGAGTGCAGAGATGTGAGTGCAGAGTAGTGAGTAGAGTAGTGAGTAGAGTAGTGAGTAGAGTAGTGAGTAGAGTAGTGAGTAGAGTAGTGAGTGCAGAGATGTGAGTGCAGAGTAGTGAGTAGAGTAGTGAGTAGAGTAGTGAGTAGAGTAGTGAGTAGAGTAGTGAGTAGAGTAGTGAGTAGAGTAGTGAGTAGAGTAGTGAGTAGTGAGTAGAGTGTAGAGTAGTGAGTAGTGAGTAGAGTAGTGAGTAGTGAGTGCAGAGTAGTGAGTGCAAATTAGTGAGTGCAGAGATGTGAGTGCAGAGTAGTGAGTAGTGAGTAGAGTAGTGAGTAGAGTAGTGAGTAGAGTAGTGAGTAGAGTAGTGAGTAGAGTAGTGAGTGCAGAGATGTGAGTGCAGAGTAGTGAGTAGAGTAGTGAGTAGAGTAGTGAGTAGAGTAGTGAGTAGAGTAGTGAGTAGAGTAGTGAGTAGAGTAGTGAGTAGAGTAGTGAGTAGAGTGTAGAGTAGTGAGTAGTGAGTAGAGTAGTGAGTAGTGAGTGCAGAGTAGTGAGGAGAGTAGTGAGTAGAGTAGTGAGTAGAGTAGTGAGTAGTGAGTGCAGAGTAGTGACTAGAGTAGTGAGTTGTGAGTGCAGAGTAGTGAGTAGAGTAGTGAGCAGTGAGTAGAGTAGTGAGTAGTGAGTTGAGTAGTGAGTGCAAAGTAGTGAGTAGTGAGTAGAGGAGTGAGTAGTGAGTAGAGTAGTGAGTAGTGTAGTGAGGTGAGTAGTGAGTGCAGAGTAGTGAGTAGTGAGTAGAGTAGTGAGTAGAGTAGTGAGTAGAGTAGTGAGTAGAGTAGTGAGTGCAGAGTAGTGAGTAGAGAGTAGTGAGTAGTGAGTAGAGTAGTGAGTAGTGAGTAGAGTAGTGAGTAGAGTAGTGAGTAGAGTAGTGAGTAGTGTAGTGAGGTGAGTAGTCAGTGCAGAGTAGTGAGTAGTGAGTAGAGTAGTGAGTAGAGTAGTGAGTAGTGAGTAGAGTAGTGAGTAGCGTAGTGAGTAGAGTAGTGAGGTGAGTAGAGTAGAGTAGTGAGTAAAGTAGTGAGTGCAGAGTAGTGAGTAGTGAGTAGAGTAGTGAGTAGTGAGTAGAGTAGTGAGTAGTGAGTAGTGAGTAGAGTAGTGAGTAGAGTAGTGAGTAGAGTAGTGAGTAGTGTAGTGAGGTGAGTAGTGAGTAGTGAGTGCAGAGTAGTGAGTAGTGAGTAGAGTAGTGAGTAGAGTAGTGAGTAGAGTAGTGAGTAGCGTAGTGAGTAGAGTAGTGAGGTGAGTAGAGTAGAGTAGTGAGTAAAGTAGTGAGTGCAGAGTAGTGAGTAGTGAGTAGAGTAGTGAGTAGAAAGTAGTGAGTAGAGTAGTGAGTAGTGAGTAGTGAGTAGAGTAGTGAGTGGAGAGTAGTGAGTAGTGAGTAGAGTAGTGAGTAGTGAGCAGAGTAGTGAGTAGTGAGCAGAGTAGTGAGTGCAGAGTAGTGAGTAGACTAGTGAGTAGACTAGTGAGTAGAGTAGTCAGTAGAGTAGTGAGTAGTGAGTAGAGTAGTGAGTAGAGTAGTGAGTAGAGTAGTGAGTAGAGTAGTGAGTAGAGTAGTGAGTAGAGTAGTGAGTAGAGTAGTGAGTGGAGTAGTGAGTAGAGTAGTGAGTAGAGTAGTGAGTGCAGAGTAGTGAGTAGAGTAGTGAGTGCAGAGTAGTGAGTAGAGTAGTGAGTAGAGTAGAGTAGTGAGTAGTACATCACAGGCAACAGCTGTGCAAGCTTCTTACACTCACAAGGAGACCACAGGCAGCTGAGGTGCAAGCTTCTCCCACTCACAAGAAGGACATCACAAGCAGCAGTGGTGCAAGCTTCTCACACTCACAAGAACGACATCACAGGCAGCAGCAGTGCAAGCTTCTTACACTCACAAGGAGACCACAGGCAGCAGAGGTGCAAGCTTCCCTTACACACTCACAGCAGGTACTGTGCCAAGGCAGCAGCAGCAACAGAGCAAGAGTCCCTTACAAAGAACAGGCACAGCACAGAGATGCACAATGCAATCTTCTCATACTCACAGGCAGCAGCGGTGCAAGCTTCTCACACTCACACGAAGGACATCACAGGCAGCAGCTGTGCAAGCTTCTTACACTCACAAGGAGACCACAGGCAGCTGAGGTGCAAGCTTCTCACACTCACAAGAAGGACATCACAGGCAGTAACGGTGCAATATTCTCACACTCACAAGGAGATCACTGGCAGTACACACCACATGAACACACTCCATAACACATAGCAACAATACATTGGCATTTACAATGCCATTAGCTCAAACTCAAATAAATCCGAGCCCGATTGCATTTCTAATGCTTGTTCTACTCTGAGACCCTCTTCGGGATTCTACATATGCTTATCTAAAAAAAGAAATACGGCTTTACACAGAATTGTCAAATCAGCAGTTGGTTCAAACAGGTTTTCCATGTCTACTTTACTGTGAAATGCTGTTGCTCTGGGATGCACAAGACAAACAAAGTGCATCCAAGTTCTCAGGTATCTACTTATGTTCATGGAGGCGCCCTACGGGTGCGTGCGTTTTTGTAAATCAGGTAGGCAGGGAAGCTTAAAATAGATCTGTGGTGTGCACACGTCCAACTTTTTAAGCTTTTTTCAGTGTATGGATGACTACACACTTTGAAGGACTGTGTAAACGCCCAGTTCCTGGGCTAGGTTCAGTTGGGTTTACATACAGTTTCAAAGTGCAATTAATGTAAATGTCCTTAGTTTTGCTTCAAAAACATTTATTTATAATTCTTCCTATGGGAGTGTTTTGCATTTCTAACTTTCTATGTGTGGACTGTAGCTTTGATCTTAACACTTATTTTTTTTGTCTGAGAACTTTTTACTTTGTGTGATTGGTTGTTCATGCTGGTTTTTAGGTCTTGGCCTGATGTGAGCAGTGTATGTGCTGCTCTCGTCATACGAGGGCTTCTTGTAATCAATGCGATTCCAGAAGTTGTGTCTCAGCTCCGCCCCTAATTTTTATTGGTGTGCGTCATTTACCATCATAGCTTATGCTAAACTGAGACTTCTAATTGTAAATGAGGCTATTTAGTCCCTCCTGGTTGCCGCCTTATCTCCTTTTGGCCCCACCTACCGGGATTGGATCGTTTACTGGGGGCGTGTTACTATCTCCTTTAATTATAGGGTGAGGACTTTTTTTGTAATTCCTGCTGGAGCGAGGCGCACACTGTCTACTTATTGTTATTCCAGCTTTCTTTTTTTTATGTTTCCGTCGCGCCGGGCCCAAGGTTCACTTGCTGTTCCAGTTGCAAAGAGGCTCGCTTACTTTGTTTGTTGTTGTTTAGTATTACTGGCATGTATCATGTTTATTAAAGGAGCCGCTCCTCCTGCAAGCTCTTAAACCCTCCGGCGGCACGCAGGGGCTGCCATAGCAGTCCCTGTGTATGCCAGACGCGAGTGTCCCACTCTACACAGTTTAACCAAACATAGGCTTCCCGAGGCTCTGGTTGCCGAATTACGCTTCAAAGTTCGTCCTGATAACTACTGGTCCCCAAGCGGCTTTCTAGACGCCTCAGTGACCTCCTCCCAACCCTGCTGTTTCTCCTGTTGTGGACAGCTTCGACCACGTCACGTCCATTATTATGATGGATCACAATCGCCCCCTCTTGATACAGCCCACCAGCCCGTGACTTGCTGTTGCATCTGCACAGTAAAACTGCCTTGTGTAGCCCTTTCTGTAGCCATATTAGAACAAGTGTCGGTAGATGTCCGAAAACCTCTTATGTCATCATCGGATGAGTGGCAATGTGGCGACGGGGAGCAATAATAAAGGCGACACAACTTTATTTGTTGCTATACGCTTAACACCGTGAAATGTTAGCATACTGCCTTGTGAGTGGCCCATAGACGTGTCGATCGAGTGATGTCACATTTATATTTTCCGTGCAGTGTGTGAACGTTGGCATAGGCAGTGCTCCGCTGGAATGCGCCCTCGCTGTCCTCCCTGAGAGCAGTTGTCTGCTCAGTCAGTGCGGAGAACAAGGGGCGGCTCGGGTTTCTGCTGCCCATAGAGAGCCAGGACACCTCGCTGTGCTGATCTGTAGGAAGGCAGTGCGGGTTTCCTCTCACGGGTAATACCTTGCCATGGATGCTGAGAGGGGCGTCACCAGTGCTATAATTTGGCTTGACAAAGTTTTTAAGGTTTGGAACCAGCAGCACTGACCACAGGACCATCTGTGAGACCAGCCTGCTCCAGCCAGCGCTTAGAAGTCTGAAGGGAGAAGCAATGTAATAAGCAGTCTGCCGGGAAAAGCAATGAAATAAGCACTGTGTGTGTGTGTGTGTGTGTGTGTGTGTGTGTGCATTAGAAAAATACATCAAGGTGCTAGGGTAAAAAGAATACACTCGGAAATCACAATGAGCGCTTCTGTGGCCACCGGGGTCTTCGTGCTGTCTCTCACAGCCATACCAGCCACCTACCCGTTCAACATTGTGGCTGCAACCAGCAGGTGAGGTGGAGAGCTGCCTTGCGTGGCTATCAGGGTGCGCCAGATACAGGCACGCGCCACAACACAGCCGGGCAGATCTCAGACTCTGGCTTTTGGGGGTTGAATGATTGTCTAGCTGCCTTTAGGAATGCACCTCCCAGAATCTGCATCATAGAGTATAAAAAACACTCAGGACGAATGACTGTGAGTGGATTTGAAAACTGGAGGGTAATATAGCGACTATTGGGTATTAGAGCGCTTTCATACAAGAAAGAACAAGCATTAAAAATGCAATAGGTTTTGCCTTTCATTAAGTTAAAGCCATTTGCTTTGCTATACAATACCATTAGCAAAGAAAATGGCTTTAACTTAATCAAAGGCGAGACCTATTGCATTTTCAATGCTTGTTATTTTCTGGCAGGAACTCTGGAGCCTGCTGGATCAAGCGGTCCCTGCTACAATTATTATTTCAAGTTAATGTAGAAACAATATACAGCTGCCCGAGATCTTTTGTAACAACGATTTATGTTTTCTTTACATGTTGTACTATGTGAATATAAATGAATGGCTATATGCAAGATAAATGCTTGTATGTTCACCACTTAGCGGTTCTTTCTAGTATACCCTCTGTGACACTGCTAGACAAAGAGGGTTAATGAATGTGTTGATAGAATTTGTTGTTTTAGATCTGTGAAGCATTCAAAAGGCAGATTGGATCAGGTGCCTCCTTTATTTCACTGAATGACTCATCCAAGATCAATCTGCAAATGACACTTGGGGTGAAACGCTGAGTGAGGTATTCAGAGTGGTGATGATTTAAAGACATTGCAGAGTAAGGATTGGGAAAAAATCCCTAAAAATCATCCCAGTATGGGTATTTTCTTCAATCCCAAAGCAAAGGAAGACATCCCTACGACTCCACCAAGGTTCATAGCTATTCTTGATGACTTCTAACTGATATTCCCCAATAGAGCTTATTTGAATACTCAAACCTACTACCACTTCCTGCACTCCACCTGAACAATTTAGTCCACAACCATAAAATCAATAGCTCACCTCCAAAAAACTACTCTGACCTCCCTAGTTAACCATGCACTACAACGTGCTACCTATCTTTCTTGATTTAAAACTGCTGTTCTTCCCTTTTTAAGGAACCTACTGCAGGCCTCACCTGTCCTTCTAACTAACCCCCAATTCTCTACTACCCTTCTTCTCACAAATAATTTAATTCCGCCTCAATGCCAACAATCTGCTTAGCCCCGTCCAATCTAGCTCCTGTGCCCTCCACTCCACCGATACAGCCCTCATATATGCAGCTAACTCCATTGTCTTTGCTCACAACAACCTCCTTTCATCCATCCTCGTACTTCCAAATCCTCTGCTATTTGGGATACAGTTGATCATCCTTTCTTACTTGCCAACCATTGGCATTATAGACTCTGCTCTCAGTTGGTTCTCATCCTATCTCTCTTACCAGTCTTAAGCTGGGGACTGGCAATCTGTCACACCCCTCTCTGTCTACTACTATCACTGTGCTGTACTGTGGTCCCTCTTCTCACTCTGCACTACCACCATTGGCAATATATTTTATTCATTCAGATTTTCTATCTCCAACATGGGGTAACACACAAATGTGTGTCTCCTTCGGTACCTTTTCACCTCTTCTCCAACCTTGCATGATTTAGACTGCCTTTTTGTTATATATCATTGAATGGGATTATGCTCCTTCATTGTAATTGTAAATCGTATTTATATGGCGTTTTCTACTCCGATGAGGCGTTGAAGCACTTTGCAACAAGTGGCATGCCATTCCGGAAACAGAAATACAAGTTTAATTGTTAGCAGATTAGTAGTAAGTGTGTTTTATCCATTGTGCATTAGTTGTGTTAGGTTTGTGCTCTTGGTTTCTTGTGTGTTTAGTAGAGTTTAGAGCAGGGAGTAGTAATTTATTTTTATAAGTAGAAGTCTTGTGTGCTTGTTGGGTAATATGGCTAAAAAGGAGGTTGAAGCTTGAGAAGGATGTTTGGGAGGTCATAGTATTCAGAAAGGTTTAGAATGAGTCAGAAAGAGGAGGGATAGGACAAAAGTTTAAGGGAGTATTTCTTTTATAACAACATTGAAATTAACTTATACATACGTATGTACACATGACACTTGGTAACATTTTAGTGACTGGAGTAAACCCCTATATATATATATCTATAGGTACATAGAAGCAGCAATATGTACATGGTCTGACGGTCAAATTAACCTAGCAGTAGAGTACACCATTTGTTTTGTTTCAAAATACTGTAACTTATAGATGCATATATACATGTGACACTTCTTAAAGTTTTAGTAGCATACATAAACCGATCTGTGTATGCACCTAAATGTACCTAGAAGCAGCAGTTCTGACATGCTTTGAAATACACATATATCTTGAGGTGTAATGTACATGTTCCCCCCTTATATTAATGTATCTACTTATAACAGAAAGCATAGATCAATGCACAATGGCACACAAATAATGACAACCTCATCTCCATGCTGTGAGAAGCGTAGTTTGTCATGTATAAGTATACTAATTGCGGTACCCTATTGTGTTATGAGTACAGTCATCATGTGGGGGTAGAGAAAGCTCTTGACCAATCTTCTGAAGGTGAGATAGTTGTCATTGGATCTTATGTTTGTGGAAAGCCAGTTCCACAGTGTGGCTGCTAGGCCAGAGAAATATTTTTCACTCATGTTTTTTTGCTTGAATGTAGGAATTTTGAGGCATGGAGCCATTATCGAGTGTAAGTTCCTTTGTTGTGTGTATTTGTTGATTTTCTTTCTGATGAAGAGTGGTCATTTTGCCATGTATTGCTTAGTGTGTGATACAAAGCAGCTTAAAAGTGGATCTTCTGGCAACTGGTAACCAGTGTAGGGCCCTGAAGCCAGGTGGCATATGTGCTTGTGGCTTTACATGTAGTAGGAGTCTAGCAGCAGTGTTCTGAAATCTCAGTAATCTTTTAGTTGACAAAGGTGAGCTGTGATACAGACTAATAGAGTAATGCAGTTTTGGTAGGACAAAATAGATGGTAGCTTGAATCTTGTGGGAGAATCCTAGAAGCAGGAGGTTGTGTCACAGTATCCACTTGGGCATTCATTGACACCTTGGCGTCTAAGGGAATTCTGAGGTTTTTTACCTTTTTAGATATTTTTGGTGGTGGTCCTGGATCGTCAGGCGCAGAGAGTATGTTCTCCAGTAGCCACAGGTGAGTATTTTAGTTTTGGCTGCATTTGGTTTGAGGTAGCTCCATGTCATCAATCTTCACTTGCCTTTGAGTCAACGGCTCAAAGGCAACTGAAGATTTTTGATATTCTACTGTACTGTGAGCTTTCCAATTTCAGAAGCATCTGTGTATTAATATCAGGTGAAGTCAAAACCACAGATCAGATCTGGAAATGATTTCATGTAGATGTTGAAAAGCATGGGTGAGATGATTGAGCCCTGAGAGACTCCTTCTCTAATGCTGCATGGTTTAGAAGGGAATGGTGGAGTTTGAATAATATTAGTTGTTTGTGTAGGTGGGATGTGATCCAGGTGAGAGCTGTGCCCTTTTTTCCGGCTCCCTTTGGTCTTTGGATTAGTGTGTTGTGATCCACTTTGTCAAAGTTAGCTGAAAAGTCCAAGAGAAGAAGGGCTGCAATCGTGTTCTGGTCTACAGTGTTGTTACTGTCATCTCAGATAGAGATCAGTGCCGATTCAATGCCTCTTCCTGGACGAAATCCAATTTGGAAGTCGGAAAGTATGGAATTGTCTCCAGTGAATTGTGACATCTGAGTGAAAGGTGCTCTTTCAATAAGTTTGCCCAGGAATTATCTTTTTGCTATGGGTCTGTAGTTGCTGAGGTCTTGATTAGCCAGGTTAGGTTTTTCTTTTTAGTAACTGGTTTACGTATGCCTTTTTTAAGCCTTCTGGGGAAAATCCTGTTTGGGATCGTCACTGAAGTTGATAGTAGAATGTTTTTGAAGATTTTATTTGGACATTGGTCAGAGGGAGAGCCAGCTGGCTAGCACGCTTTGGCAAGCTCAAGAAGGTCAGTCAGTGATAGTTCTTGTTGGCCATTCCCTGAAGGGTTTTTGTCAGAAATGGGTTGGGGATTTTGTTTATTTGTTGTTAAATTAAGACCCCAACATGTTTGTTTAGTTGTGTAATGATTTGCCAGTTTGCAACAAAATTCTTGAGAAATTGGATTGGTAGCTTCTTTGCATTTTGGCTTACGGAATTCTCTGTGTATTTTATAACATTCTTTATTGGGACACGTTGCATTGTGGACTTGGTTGAAATAATATAGTTAATCTGCCTATTTGACTATTGACTTGAATATTATGTTGTGTCTGGTAGGTTTATCTTGTTATGGGGGTGATTTGTTTTGAGCCAATTGCATTGAAGCTTCACAATATGTTTTCTAAAATGCTTTAATCCTGCATTCATCCAAGGGGGTTGAGTTATTTTGTTACGTGTAGATGTTATCAGTGAAAATAAGAGATCAAAAGCTTTCTGGAGCCATTTTTAGAGTGTTTGTACAGAATTGATTGTAACCAGATCTGTGTTGTAGGTAAGCAGGTTTCTGTTTCCTCCAAATTCAACTTGTTCCAAGGTTGATATGTAGTTAACCCCTTGGCTGCAGCGGTAATTCCGCCGCAGCGCTAGGATGGGGGGGGTGCACGGCGCCACCATGCTCATGATGGAACCACTCCGCCACGGGCGCGCTGTGCTTGTGACGGAGTGGTTCCATCACGGCCACGCCCGCTCAATAGAACGCGCCGCGCAGGCATGGAATTCTATTAGCGTGGGCGGGGCGGCCGCGCCGTGACAGAACCACTCCGTCACCAGCACAGCGCATCCGTGGATCGTGACGGAGTGGTTCTGTCACAAGCATGCAAGGGGTTAAGGGTAAGATGATTTTAGTTGGGATGAGTTGTGATGTCAATTTGGAAGACAATGATGTAGTAGCCTGACCACATGACTGGAGTAGCCCTTTGGAACAGACTAAGGACTGGGTTGGAAAATATGATATCTCATGTGTGTCCAGCAATGTGTGTGAGATTAGAAATGACCTGTGGTGTGGGTGTCTAGAGCATGGAGGATAGTGCAGAACTCTTCTAAAACAGAGGTCATATACTTTCCCTTCTCCAGAACATCTTCCACTCCTAGCTCCATCTATGATCCACTGGGTAAGTAACTTTTGCCATGTTGGCCAGAATTTGTGGAGTACTCTTCAACTCCTTTATTGAGATTAAACTTCTCATTGCCATCATAGCCACTTCAGTAAGATATCCTAAATGCTTGAATGTATATTTTTCCCACAAATAAACTACACTTGGGTTTGCAATCAAGTAAATTGATAGGGATCTTTGTTCCTGATGTATGTCATCTGACCCTTTAGTACAATTTAAAAAATGGCTACTGCATGTAAACCCATTGAAGTTTCAGCGCTTGAGTAATATTAATCTCCCTGTGCCACCTCTGTTTTAACCTTACCAGAGGACCCCACTAATAAATACATTACTTGATGTAGCTCACTTGGTAATGTTAACAGAATATTTTCATAAGATCCCTCAGATCAACATAATCAAGAGCTCCCTTTCTTAGGTTGCGCCCTTCCAGATGCGCTGTCATTCTGGATGAAGGAATCCATGATGAAGCAACCACATAAAACATATGGGTGAGAATCTTTTGACAGCCCCTTCATGGTTTTCAGCAGGGTTGTCAAGTACATCGGATCTAGAGTATCCGACTCAGCTTGTTTTATTAGTTGGCTATATCTTTGTTATTGTTAACAGATTGGTAGATATACTCAAGATAAGCCTGGTAGTCACATTTTTGGATCGGTCAAAACATGACTCACCCATAGTACCTTTGAATACCTGCCCATCAAAAATATAGTCTTTTCTGACGCCATCGATTCAAGACCACTTTCCTTTCACCTTTCAGATCGGAGGCGAGATGCATCAACTGTGATGTCTTCTCGGGGTCTGTACTCTCCTCACGCTTACACAATGTGGAGTACAGTTACATGAATGAACAGATGACATGCAGCTAATGTTCAAACTATCCACTTAGTAGGAAAATCCTTCTATATCTTTGCCAGCCCGAAACGTATTCACTGAGGTTCTGTCTACTTTGCAGTGGTTGATGGCCTCAAATTGTCAGAAATTCAGTACTACAAAGACGGAGCTCATAATTACCAACAACACGATTGATAAATGAAATCCCTCTATCTGACAAGGGCGTATGGGCCCACCTCTGCCCCCTTCTAACGTGGTACGAAATCTAGGTATTCATATTGATGCCAAAGACCGTACGCAGCAGAGGTTGGCCACCTGGCTAGGCTGGTCTTAGGCCTTGTGTGCAACCCCCACTGCACATGGCTAAAGGTCACACCCAGCTTGGGCTGGCAGCCCATCGCCCATGGTAGCCAAACCCTCTCTCTTACTTCCTTAATTTCAAACACTTTGTCACTGATTCTCTCAAGCATTCTTATTAACTATTGTGCCATCAACCGTAGTGGCATTTCAAACATGACTTCAGGCCTACCACTGTAGACTGACTGCAACCTAGCAAAACATTCACATTGGCTTGTCAAAACACATCCTTTAAACCTCCCGTTTAAATTTTTGTAAGTCGCCCATATGTGAGCCTTGTAGCCCATAAGATGGGGTGTATGGTATTTAAACGTAGGACATGTAGAATAATGATATTACCATCTCCCTACAGTGGCAGTACCTTACTACTTATTTTCACTGTGGCAAGTCCACTGGCCCTGTGTGGAAAACCAGAGTACAGACTGAAATACTAATACTATATCTCAGGAATTGGGCCACCTAGAAAAATAATTAAATATGTATTTGTAATAGTTATTAACAATCCAATTAAATAGTGAAGTCAGATTTTTAATAAATATTATTGAAAAGTAACATTTTGCAAATTACCCTTTATCTACATGAACTATTTGATGGCTAATTATATCAAGTCTCTGCTACCTCTCAGCCTGTGCTCAGCCCTGAATGAAGGTGTAAAATACCTCACAGGAGCAAACATTAGACTAACTTGAATGGGAAGAGATGACTCCTCTGAACTCCACAGAATATGCATGGTGGGTGCTGTGGGAATCCATTTTGATACTACAGTGTCTTTTGAGAAACATGTAACACTTCAGGCACACTTCAAAGGGGAGAACAGGATATTGAAACAATTCTTGTGTGTCCACTGTCTGGTTGTTGGAGGAACCTGCTTTTGATCCTACCAAATGTCTGCCTCTGGGTTTGTTGTGGGTACAGTGCCTGTCTGAAACTGGATTTTAGTGTTAGATATGGGAGGATACTAGTATTACCATAGTACAACCCCCCCCCACACACACACCCCAAGCACTCAGAGCCCAAGTTTAGTGTGGCCGAAGACTTTTGCCATCTTCAAACTGTCCTAATACATGTTATTTAGGGCCTGCTGGCAGTAAGGCAAATGGGAAATACTAAAATAAAGGGGTTAGAGTGTGCCCAGGAGTCATTCCCACCCACTAGCTAGTGCCAGTCAAAAATGTGGCACCTCCAGTCATCTACTTAAGAACACTTTCTGGACCTGTAGAGGATCTGAAGAGGGCGGACCTGCTGGCTGTGAACTGAGAGGATCCCTGAAGGACTAGATCGGCTCCCTTTGGCACCCAGGACAAAAAAAGTGAACTCCAAGCGTCAGTTGGCTGATCTCCTGTGTGGCTATGGGGAGACAACAGGCATTTTCCTGGAGATACCCAGCTGACCAGTGGCAACTGGAACTGGATTGGGTGTTGCCTTCTTTGTGATACCTTGTGACTTCCTAGGTGCCAACCTGAGGCCCGGGGAGTTTTGAAGTGTAGTCCTGTGGTGATTAGGACTTAAAAGGTTACGCTAGAGGGTAAAATTGTTACCAGGATCAGCCTGGTTGGTCTATCCTACCTACACTCCATTGTAGCCTGCTTCAAACTGTGCATAGGTCCTGGTCTGCTGCGGCCATTGACTATTGCCTAGCATTGGCTCTTTCTGGTTTTTGATACTATTTCTACTTCAAACTTTAAACAATCATATCTCTGCTTCCCCTTAATGAATTTTTTGTCATTTTAGTGGCATTCGGCTTATTAATATTTACTCTATTCTTCTAATTTGGTTTAGGATGTTTTTTGTTTTGGATTTTGACTTTATTACTGTTTTGGTACTGCATAAGTACTTTACACATTGCCCTAAGTTAAGCCTCTCTGCTCTGTGCCATTGCTATGAGGGGCCTGAGCTCTGGTTAATTTAGTGACTTTGAGGGTATACTCTGACAAGTGTTGTGATTGTTGGTTGCAGAGGGTATTCACTCACTTTAATTAATAATCCAGTTTCCTATGTGTAACTATTACAGGTGTAAGTTTTAGTGTGCATGTAAGCGCATACATTCCTCAAACAATGTTAAACAATTTGTTGTCTAACAAAACATAATTTTTGGTACTCAGAAAGGAAGACTCCGCTCTCTGAACTTAGAAAAGCTGCGAACAGGGAAAAAGAATTGCTGCACTATAGAATTGTTTCTGTTGGAAGCACCACAGAGGATCTGCGACCATTAAAAGAACAAAATAAAAGGGACATGTGATTGTTTTTTTAAATCACTCCACACCATACAAAAGTCCACAGTATATATCAAAAAGGAGCCCACTCCTTAGAGGACACAATTTTCTCTTTCCTAAGAGTGAGACAGGGAAGATTCTGCTGTGACCAGTATGTCATCACAGCAGATTGGACAAAGCTAGGCGGCAGGAGGATCCAGTCAAGGGCAGTCCACTGCTGAGATACAGCAAGATCATGAAGTTGTGGAAGTGGCAACTACTTCAAGGACTGATGGTACTGAAGTCTTGGGATGAGAATCGGTAGAGTGGAAATGTTTTACACAACACAGGGAGAGGAAAGTGAACGCCTGAAAGATCACATGCACTTTACGTGGCCAGGCCATGCAGCGCAGACATGTTTCAATATACTTGTTCAACTAGTTTGGCACAAGTGCCATGAATAAAGCACCACAGAGCCATGCACCCAAATGGGTAATTCCACTACATACTCAAGAAGGACAAGGAGCCCCCAAAACTGGGAAAAACAGCCCGAAGAACAGTAGCAGTGGAAAGGATGGTGCAGTGGAAGCATCTGAAGAGGTAAGAGCTAACCTCCATTTGAATCATTGAGCTAGATGCTTCAGAGGGGCTGCCGCTAAGATATTTCAATGACCTGATCACTTCATGTCTACGTTAACCAATATAATCCTGCATGTGATGTGTAGGTCATCTGAAAGTTTACTTTCTGCTTCTGAATGCTTGCAAAGGACCTTTTTCCAGGCAGGCCAAGGTGTTTCATTGTCACCCTCCCCAGACATGGAAGGTGATACACGGCTGCTAGTGGTAGCTGATGCCTCTGGAAGGATGCTTCAGACACTTTATGTGCAATATCTTGACTCTTTATAAGCTTGCAAAGGAGTTTTTCAATTTCTGTATGGCTGTGTGGAATTAGAAATGGAAGGAAAGGAGGATCCCTCTTTTTCCATTCTGGCTATAAGTATCTGTCCCTACAGGGTCTGGTGATGCCACATTTCTAGTAGAAACAAGTATAAAACCGAGCCTGACTGCTGGGTTTTGAGGAGATCAATATTGAAATAATATAAACAAGTTGAGTCAGTCTTTTTTTTTTCTTCAAACATACTGGACCTAACCTTTGCATAGGGTGTTGTTGACATGTTTCTTCTATTAAAAATAATAAGAGTTGTGGCACTCTTCGTGGTGTGTTCTTCAGTGCTTCTCCTTTAACATGCAATGATAGCTGTAAAATAAGTGAATGTCATCAATCTTATTGTTATACAGGGAGAGTTATGCTAAACATTGCTTACTGTTCGTCAGTGAGTGGATCCTTTCACAAACTGGAGTATTAATTATTATAGTAATATCAGTTGGCACCTACGCCATTGTTGAGAGGGTCTGCATTGCAAGTGTGTGGTTTGTGTCCTGCACCTATTGTGAAAACTGTCGGATTTGCAGGTTATCGATGACGGTGTGTGTAAGAAAGAAGGGGTATCCCCGACTAGAGTTCCTAATACGGGATAGGTATAATATTTGGAAAAAAACAATTAGGAACTAATATTTAAACAAAGGGCATAAACGGACTAGTGACAGCACAAACTGTGATTAAACAGAATACATGGTACAAAAATATTTTATTGAGTATTAGTTATAGTAAAAACACATTATTATTTAAATATACATAGTTAATTGCGTGCATGCCTTCATCGTACATGTGACTTTTTATCTACATGTATAGACATATATTGTCGGGTCCTATACATAATTCATGACACTAGAATTTGATTTGAGGTCTGTGGGAAGGCTTGTTGTGGCACATTTATACATTAAAACATGGCTAAGAATATCATCTACGCGCGTTTCGGCTGGAGGCCTTCATCAGGGAGCCATGTAGGTATCCAAATGGACCTGAGCGTATACTTGGTGTTGGTTCTCACTTAGGTGGAGTTGATGGAATAATGCGGAATGAAGGGTGGTGTGTCTTGGAGACTTGGACACTTTAAAGTGTATCACCAATCTGTTTCTTAATTTCTATATTCATCTTTCTTGTTATTTGAGAGTGAGCTTCCAGTATTAAAGCTGTACGGTTACTCCTATTGGGAGAGGGGCTACGTGCTGTTGGTGCCCAATAGCTGATGTGCAGATAGCCTGTTGACTCGGTTAGATGGTTCTCTATATTGGGGTCTATTGACGGTGCTGGTCGCACTTGCAGTCTTGCAGGGGGGGTCCTGTCGGCGTCTATATCCCTGGCCCCGCGGATATAGACGCCGACAGGACCCCCCCATTGGAAGACGACCGACAGAAAAACATTGGTCACTCCATGTGTCCACGCACTGCTATCAACAGGACGACACCCGTCCGCTAACGCATTGAAGCCTCCAGACCCCACATACGCATAGAGTTGACGCGTCTTCAAGACTGCAAGTGCGACCAGCACCGTCAATAGACCCCAATATAGAGAACCATCTAACCGAGTCAACAGGCTATCTGCACATCAGCTATTGGGCACCAACAGCACGTAGCCCCTCTCCCAATAGGAGTAACCGTACAGCTTTAATACTGGAAGCTCACTCTCAAATAACAAGAAAGATGAATATAGAAATTAAGAAACAGATTGGTGATACACTTTAAAGTGTCCAAGTCTCCAAGACACACCACCCTTCATTCCGCATTATTCCATCAACTCCACCTAAGTGAGAACCAACACCAAGTATACGCTCAGGTCCATTTGGATACCTACATGGCTCCCTGATGAAGGCCTCCAGCCGAAACGCGCGTAGATGATATTCTTAGCCATGTCTTAATGTATAAATGTGCCACAACAAGCCTTCCCACAGACCTCAAATCAAATTCTAGTGTCATGAATTATGTATAGGACCCGACAATATATGTCTATACATGTAGATAAAAAGTCACATGTACGATGAAGGCATGCACGCAATTAACTATGTATATTTAAATAATAATGTGTTTTTACTATAACTAATACTCAATAAAATATTTTTGTACCATGTATTCTGTTTAATCACAGTTGTGCTGTCACTAGTCCGTTTATGCCCTTTGTTTAAATATTAGTTCCTAATTGTTTTTTTCCAAATATCGATGACGGTGTGGCCTTTAGCAGTGAAGTCCAGAACAGTAGTTTGTTTCCACCCATTCTTGTTTGTTGTTCCAGGGTGCATAGCTGAAATATTGATGTGGATCTTGGATTGCATTGTGACATAAAGAGTTAAAGGTTTTCTATCGTGAAAGGGGGACCATAGTTGCAGAATTCTTGGTGCAGAATTGTTTGTGCCCAAAACTTCATGTTTTGGGACTCTGAAAGTCCATTCAGAGGTACAACTTTTATGGAAGCCATGATGGGCATTTAGTCCATGAGTGAGAGAATAAGTTGCATGTCGTTGGCATGGGAGAGGACACTGATATTGCGAGATTCGGTCTAGAGAGATCATGCATGTATTTAAGAGGGTCGGACTCAGGGAGTGTCCTTGCAGAACTCCACTGATAAGGTCTTGGCGTCCGAGGTGAACAGTGTCAGGCTGACTGACTGGGTCCGTTCAGTCAAGATGGAGCAGATCCATCGTCGTGCAGGTTCTTGGGTCCAATGTTGTGTAGGTATTGGATGAGGATGGGATGGTAGACTGTGTCAAAAGCTGCAGAGAGGTCCAGGAAGTTGAGGGCCCCCTTGTCTCCTCATCCAGAGTGATGCAGATGTAATCCGGGGCAGCAATGAGGGCAGTTTCCAGGCTGTGGTTGGGTCTGAAACCAGACTGAATGGAGTTGAGGAGTTGGTGGTCATTGAAGTATTCTGTGAGGTGTCTGTTGACGATTTTCTCTAAGGCCTTGGCTGGGAATGGTAGCCGGGAAATCAGTTCGTAGTTGGCCAGCTTTGAAGGGTACTCAGAGGGTTTCTTCAGCAATAGAAGGACAGTAGCATGTCTTCAGGCATCTGGGAAGGGAACGGAAGAGGTGGAAGCATTCAGAATGAATGTGAGCATTGTACTAATGGGTTGCAGTCCTCTGGAGTAGGAGTGATGGGGGCAGGGGTCTGATTGGGCCTCTGAGTGGACGTACGTCATGGTGGCGATGGCTTCTTCTGGGGTAATGACAGGCCAGGTAGTTAGCATTGATTCTATGGAAAAGATCGAGAGATGTTAGGCGGGGTCTTTTGGGTCGTTTGCAGGCGGAAGTTGCTGTAAATGGTGATAATTTTGTTGCTGAAGAATTCAGAGAGGTTGTTGCAGAGGCCCTGCAAGGGAGAGATCAAGTTTGAGCTGGCCTATGGTGAAGTGATACCTTTCAAAAAAGCAAAGATTTCTTTGCTTCTCTTGGTGTTGGCATCAATGCAGTCCTCCAGAGCTGCTAGTTTGGTGGTCTGGGTCATTCGGTGGCAGCGTCTCAGAGCAGATTTGAACGTGCTCCTGTCTGCATTATCCTTGCTTATTCTCTGTTTGCACTCCAGTTGTTTTCAGTGATGTTTCCTCCTTGTTCCTACTGGTCTTTGGTCTTGATCTAGTATTGTTGTGCTTGAAGGAGCGCCAGGGGGCCATGGTGATTGGCATGTCCTCCTGACGTAAGTGCCCAAACTAATTATGTCTGGATCCCTGGTGTTGATTTTTATTGTCATTGGCGAACACAGATCATGTGTGTGTGCCATTATATAGTTCTGTCTCACGGATTGTGGTCTTTTTGAACCAGGAGGGGCATCTAAAGCCCTACCCTCATAGTGGTGAAAGGTTACTGCCGTTGCCATGACCTAACCCGCATGAGCAGAGTGGTGGAAGTTTACTGTGTAGTGATCAGTAGGAGTGAACGTGCTTTTTTTTGCCTCCCATTGGAGTGAGGCCTTCAGGCTCACTTATTTTAAGTTCCTTTGCTGTGTGCTTAACTCACGTTTGACCTACATCGGATTGGAGTGTAATGCTGCGCTTTGCATATGTGCTATATACATGTACTCTGTGTATTTGTGCCTGTTAATGGCACAATACAGGGACGAGCCTGTGCTGGGCAATGCATGTGTACTATTTACACATATTGGATGTATGGTTGCCTGTTAATGGTACAATACATGGAAGATGTAATACTATGCAGTGCGTGTATGTTATGCATGTGCTGGGTGTATGTGTGCTTGTGAATGGTAATATATGGAAGATTTTGGGTTCCATTTTGAGAGATTAATAGCTAACTATAAATCCTCCTTTTTTCATAAAATCAAGGATTTGACTGGAGAATCAAATCATTTAGTGCTGCTGCTGAATGTAGTTTGTGTAATGGACGACACTGTGCTAATCCTGTGCTCAAAACATTTGCTAGAAAAACAGACATGCTGCTGGTGTTGTAGGGTGCTATATACAGGAGCTGCTGTCCACCTAAACATAGGAACTACCCGGGATTCTCTGCTTCTTATTTGCATAATTAATGTGACACTCTAAGCCTGAAAGGGTATTGTTTTGACTTACACTGGGTGCTTCCTTGTGTCTGGACAAAGCTAAATCTCTCTGAAGAGCTATAATTGTAGTGCTTTTATTAATTCCACGTTTGCTTGCATGGTATTTTACCAATCCAAAGCTGTAAACTGTGCCTGGAGTGATAAAAGACTTTTGTCATTTTACAGCTTGGCATGGTTGGCACTGTGCTAATCCTATCAGTAAAGACTTTGCTGTAGAAATGGCAAAAGACGTTGTCCTTTTCGAGCTCAGTGTATAGCACTGTGCTCATCCTATGCTTAAAAAGTTTGCCAAAAAAGCAAACATTTGAGGTGAGCACATTCAGAGTATGTTGGTGTTGTAGGGTATAAGAGGACCCTCTCTTGCAGCCTAGTTCTGCTGATAACCGCAAACATTCACACATCCAGAGGTTCAAATACAGCTCAGAACATGCCATCTGAGTACTCTGGGGCCCCTGGCACAACAGACCCGATGCCAGTCACTGGCAAACATGCCAGTGCTGAAACATATCATATACACATTCTCTTGCCCTCCAGTATTAGGAGCATGGTTGACTAGTTTATTGCTCCACTTTTTATATATTTATCTCTTGATTATGCTGAGCTAATACTCTGTTTATTTACAACTGTTTATTTACCAATACAGTACACACACAAACACTCTGCACCTCACGACTATTGCTGCACCACTTAAAATGCGGTTCTGTCTCTAATGTGAATATTGTTTTCATTTTGGTCACTGCTTTTATTAAAACCCCAGGTCACTGCTTGTAGAATTACTGTTTTACATGCTCTCTGTCGTTCTGGATTCCTTCCTGGTTATTTCTCGTTATACTGAACCTATACCATGGGCTGTTTTAACCTGTATGGCCCACTGTTTATATATGTATCTCTACCTTACTATAGTATACTTTCTGTATACCGCAGCCCTCTCTATGACAGTAATTCTTAGCCAAAAATTCAGTGGAAAACAATATCTTCCCTAGTATATTATTATTTGCAGCTTGAAAGCACATGGTTACTCCAGTTCGGAGTATCCCCATGCTGAATTCCAACCAGACCAACATAATAGAAATAAACTGAGCGAATGCAGCTATTGATTAAGGTTTTTCTTAAACAACCAGGCTTGAGGATGTTTATGGAAAGCCAATTCGGAAGACTCCAATCTAAGATGTAGGGGAAGTAAATTCCACTGCTCGGCTGCCAGGTGCCTGAAGCAAAAGCGTTTTCTATTATATTTGGGGACACTGATCAGTCCTGTTCCAGCAAATCTCCGGCAGCGCATGGGGTGATATGGTTGAATCATCTGAAAAAGGTATTTCGGGCCTTTTCCTTGTAGTATTCTATGAACAGAACACCGAGTTTTGAAGGATATCCTTTCCTTAATAGGAAGCCAGTGAAGTGTTTCCAGGGCACCTCCTGTGGGAGCAAATTTGCAGATATTCAGCAGCATACGAGCTGCTGCTATTTGCACCCGTTGGAGCATGTGTGTGCTCCTCTAAGATGCCCCCAGATAGAGGACATTGCAGTAATCTAATCTGGAAGTCACAAGGGCCTGGACCACTGGTTTTTTGCACACTCCGGGATGAGCCTTAGGATTTTCGTAGGCAGTTTTAGGATCCCAAAACATGTGCCTGTGAGGGTGGAGAATTGGTCATAGAAAGATAGTGTGGCGACAAACCTAGTTCCCTAATACTAGGATGCCAGTTTTTCTGGCATTTAGCCCAAGGCAGCTGTTTTTCATCATCCAGTCGCCACATCAGCTAGACACAGCTTAAAATCCTCTGCTGCTTGGCCGTTGTCCTGGCCAAGCAGCCAAGGTGAGGATCAGTTGTGTATCATTCGCGTATGACATCGTATGACATCGTCTGCACCCCATGACTGTCCAGAAGGTCTGCCAGCGGGCACATATACAGGTTGAAAAGGGTTGGGCTAATCTGTCTGTGCATCCTTCAGCTCTGTCTTATTTCCTAATGGCATAGTAAAGGCTTCCCGTGATCACAGCCTGAATACCCCCTAACCCCAAATATCAATCCAGGCCTGTCCACCAGTTTGAAGGCCTTTGGATTTGAGAGTTACTAACATATGGCTCTCAGTACAGGAGGTCATGATTGAGGTGCCCTGGTAGAGCCATGTGTATGTATACTGAAATAGAAGGCATGTGCGCCAGTCAAAATTCAGTTTTGTTGGCAGAGCTAGTCATGGGTGTCACTGCCTTAGGGGAGGATCGATGTGCACTTGTAGAGCAATTTATATCCATACTAAAAACAGAGGGCATTCATGCAGGTCAGAATAGAATTGCATTGGCAGAGCTGGCTATGTCGCAAGTCAGGATTGATGGCACTAGCATAGGTCTGTAACCCTCAACCAAGTTCACTGGACTGCCAGTTGAAAATTCCTCCTAGCATGGAATCCATCTTAATTGGGTTTCAGTATTGGCTGCTGGCCTGTCATTGTCTGCTAGAGCACATTTACTTACCAAATCAAAGACCCTCTCGAGCTGATCCCACCATCATATCAAGCTCACACACACAGATAGCACCTCAGCAGTCAGCCCGTGCTCTGGGCAATTTGCCCAGGTGCAATTTAAATTACACTGGTATAATTCACATAACACTTGTTAGGAGAAATTCCTAAAATTGAGCCATTACACTGCAGTGTGCTGCAGAATTATAGTGCAGGACAAAGCAAATATTCAGATTGTGAGCAGCTATTATTTGCAGCAGCTGTAATTTCTTTTGTGCTTTATTTTAGCACAAATTGTGTCTTCTCATCAAACATTTAACACAAGGGCGCATTTCATGCTAGAATATAGCAATAAATGCTTAGAGAAATTTTACATCATTTTACTGAAATTTTGCATAATTGCACAAAACCAAATTACATAAATTTCACCAAAAATAAAATAAAAAAGAACATAAAATTGCCAAAAAATATTAATAAAAATAACTGAATGAGTTAGCTTTAGATGCAGCAACACTTGAAAGCCTGGGTTTCTAAATATTTATCCATGCATGTACATATGGGACTTCGTATAGTGCAATTTTGCGTCTCTTTATTGTTTTTCATATATATATATACCTTTTTAATGTAGTTATGTATCTATATATTTATTACTATACTCCCACTATAGATAAAAAATGCTCTTCAATTCACTGCTCTATGTCTCAGCCTACACCTCTTTCAATACAGCTCTACCTCTACTCTCTCACTCATCCCAGGCCTAATTTACTACTGTGATCTCCCAAAAACCCCTTCCCTCCTTTATCCCTCCTTTGACTTATCCATAGTCGAATTTTACTGCTATGGTCTCCCGGGTGGTCCTTTCTGGATTCCTCCCTCCTCTATCCTACTTAAACTCATTCCAGACCACAATTTGCAACTATGATCTCCTAAATAATCCTTTCTAGACTCCTCCCTCCTCTATCCTGTTTAGTCCAACTAACAGACTCACATGCCCACCAATGCAATCAAGAACTTATATTTCCCTCTACTAATCCACCACTCATCCTCCTTAGGTTCCGAAGTAGCATGCTTCACGCCGAAAAACGATTTGACGCCTTGTCAGGGGTAGTAATCGCTAGATAAATTCAATTACTATCATATATATCAGCCATGCATGTCCAACCTCATGCAGCTCACAGCTTACGGCTCAGCAGCAGACGTTAGGGTGCCCAACCCCACACGGCTGAAGGCCAGGGCAGTTGGGCACAGATCCTGGCCACATTGCACATGCTGATGGAATCTAAGTTTACATTTAAAAAACACTGAAATTCACAGAAAGAAACATAGGTTAAAGTGATGTTATCATCAGGAATTGTAATATCTTGCTTCACAATACAAAAAATAGAATTCACAAGAAAAAAAAAAGGTTATAGGAACTTAATAGTTGGGTGACAATGCCAGTTAAAACATACAGTTTTAAACAAACAAAACCACTGAAATTCACGAGTTATAGTTATCTCCCGTAGTTAAAGTAACTATAACTCTCTCCCTCTCCATGTCCTGCTAATTACCTCCCATTTTCACATTACTCATGACATGTTCAAAGATATCATTGATAACATCTCTGCAACATCTGAAATGTTAACATAATTGATGACAACACTGTGCATGGTGAGGGCCTAAAAATTGATTTTGTCAGCGTATTTCTACGGGTGTTTTTTGTAAGATACATCAATTCCTAACTATAACGTCAATTTAGTCAACTGACCTTCAAGTTGATTCTAGACTAGGGCTAGAAATGTTGCTCATGGGACTGGAGTGAAAATGATAAAAACATCTCAGCCGTTTTAAAAAAAGGTGACAGAAGACATGAGAAAAAGTAAGAATCCAAATCATCAAGGGTAGAGTGACGCTATGTGATGGTGACTCCATATTTTTGAGGAAAGGATGAAGTACAATCATCTGGTTAAATTCCTCAAAGAGGAATGCTAATATGGTATGTAGAGCAACATGGCAAAACCTGTGGGGGTAAACTACATAATGGGTCGTGGGTACAGTTTTAAAGTCCAGGCCTTGATAGATTGGGGTAAGGTGCGTGGTGTGAAGATATTGTGCCTCCTACTACTGGTTCTTTAGCCATTATGTACTACATAACAAAGTTTTAAAAACTTTATCAGCCGTTTTCAAAATGGGTAACTACTCCAGTAGCAGACACTGTTTCTGTTGATCTGGTCAGTACCCACTATTGTTGGTGGGTGCCAGTTCTGCAGATTATGTTTTGCCAATTCTCTTCTCTTTGAAATACAGTGGCAACAATATGGCAGCACTATCTTTTCACATTTTCAAATAGGGATATCTGACAGAATTCCCAAGTTTCTGTTTGTTTTTTTATTCCTTTATATTAATTGTAAAATGTTCTCTAATATCTCAAGTGATTCCTTGACAAATAATGAGGAATGAGAGCTAAAAATACCCTTAAGTCTACATTGGGAATTATGTGTGTATACCCTAGTATCACTCTGTAGATCTGTCCTATGAATGCAAACACTACTGGAATCCCTGGCCAGGAACACATTTTCATAAGTGCTAGATTGTTTGATTGTACAATAAGCTTTTTAACCCTAATGTAACAACTGTATCTATCGTGAGGACTCGATTTTGGTATGGCAACATTGATTGCATATTACTTCGTCAAAATGTACACTATAAGGCATGGGTGTACTTTTACACTTAACATTATAGATCAGGTCATAAAAAGACATTTTAGAAGCCTTGAGGTGGCTTGTTAAATTGCTTTGCAGAATGCTGGAATCACTGCCAAATTGTAGTGTACACTGTTACTGTCTTTCTAGACCAGAAACATCTGACTGCTCAGTGAGTGATTGATACTACCTTGATATGTTATGGCTATCGATTTGCCACTCAACCAGAGTGGGTATAAGGTTCTGGGATATCTTTGCAGAAGCAAAAGGTAGGGGTGGAATATACAGTGATGAAATTCTCCTAAACAAATTGCATCGTATCAGCCAAAGCGGAGATGGTCATTCCTCACATTTAACACTCAGTAATTGGGTACCGAAGGAATACCAACACTGAGGGACTTCAACTTCAAAGTTCTACGAATGGCCCCTGTGTTGATACCAAGCACAGCAACTGCATTTCACTCTTAAGGGAGTTTGTTCAGAAGAATGGTCCTGGCTCTTTCACTGAGCCCCCTTGTCTCAGCTCTAAAGATTGTGTGAGATAATGTTAAGCTAACAACAGGCACACTTCGAGTATAAGCCCTCTGTTTGCTCAGACAGCTACATGTGAACACACTTCATTGTCCAAACAGATCCTTGCTTAGGAATCTGTATGTGTTTTGTTTTTAGAGATGTTGGGATCATTGAACTACCACGGAGATTAGGGTTGGAATAAGGGCCAATTCTGGCTCAAACATTAAGAAACCAAAACCTTTTCTCAAACAAAGGAAGCATTCATAGTAAACCCGTGAATTAACTGGCTGTTTCTCAGTCGAAAAACGTTTGGTATTTGGTTTTAAAATCACTCTCCTGCATAAAGGAAAACATTTAACAGATTTAGGTTTAACCAGTTGAAGTTGACCTCAGTGGCACTGGCATGTGAAATGAAACGCCCTGGATATGAAGGCGCAGCCAGGTGGAGTCATTGACTCACTTCCTCTCACTTTTCCCTAATGCATGTTAATGAGACTCCGATAATTGCAACCTGCACTGTTTTCCTTAAGACACTAGACAATACAGGAGCCAAAGTTGTCATGCTCAATAGACCCGGGGTTGCAATTTGGACAGTCCTGTTTTTTTTTTATTTCACAAGTTTTTATTGTCGGTAGTTTCCAAAACGAAATAAGAGTCTACATAAGACATACAATAAAACAGCATAGGTGACAAGTCTGGGTTCAAATGATATGGCATTGGAAACAATAAACAAAGAAATATTACATCATCGTGGAGCTGGGTAGATTAAATCAATGAGGAAAATTGAAATAATAATACAGGAAACAGAAAAAGTGCACTAAAAGATATGCAATATTAAGTGAAGGCAACAAGAAACAGACAGTAGTTCAGAACTTGTATCCACACATGAATGTTGATAACTGGTACACATATAGCAGCTCTCTTCGGGCAGAGGATACTCAAAGCTGACAAGAGGCTAATGAACAAGTATGAGGGTGGGCAGGTATAAACCTATGAGCATAAAGGCCAAGGGTTGTAAGTTGGGTATTCACAGTGGTTTATGTAAGTCAAAGTAATTGTCAAGGGTCGACCACATTTGTCGACGAGGGGGTCGCCAAGGGGTGTTCTGGAGTGAGATATTGTCAGCGCCTCTCAGGTGCGTAATCCAGTTAATCCAGCCCTTAAAAGAGGCCTTACTGGTGTCTTTCCAGTTGTTCAGTATTATTTTCACTCCAGCAGTGAGCAAGAGGTCAAATAAGGCTCTGCCATCCTCCGATAGCGGAGCATCCCTGGTGAAGCCAGTTACTAAAGTAGAGAATTCTCTGGTAGGGGAGAAAGAGAAAACATTTGTGATAAAAGCAAATATTTTGTCCCAGAATTCTTTAACACATGTGCAGCTAAGTACTAGATGTTCAAGGTCATCATCCTTCTCGTTGCAATTCCAGCATGTAGCGTTGTCTCTGATGTTATGCGAAAAGAGACGCGCCGGTGTCCAGAAGGCTTTGTGGAGAAATTACAATTTTGTCTTGGAAAGTGTAGGGCTAATCTTGTGGCTAGTGGCTGATTCCCATGTTTTGGACCATTCCTCCTCTGAAATTGGTAACGATGAATAGGCATCCCAGTACTGTCGGGCGAAGCAATTTATAGATTCTGGAGACCTGGTGTCCTAACTTGTTAAGGGAGACTAAATAGCTTGGGAGAGATGGCGGTACTTTGGACAGTTTTGTTTTAGTGATTTCCGTTTGATATTCAAAAAATTATAGAATTCTGTGTCTTCTAGATTATACCTGGATTGGAGCTCTTTAAAAGAGAGCGAGTAATTGTGACGGAACAGTTGGTAGGGGAAGAATAACCCTTTGTTGATCCAAATCTCATTATGAAGAGGTACCCCCTTATATTTTATTGAGTGGTTATGCCATAGAGACTCCCATTCGGAACATCTTAAGTGGTTAGGGAGAAGTTTGTCAATTTTTAGTAGAGCAAGTCTTGTATTTTTAAAAACAGGGATTGAGCAGCTGGCCGTGCACAATTTAGCTGTGAGAATGGATGCAGGGGCGAGATTTTTAATGAGGGCTTTCTCAACAGTAAGCCATACAGGAACGTAGTCAACTGGTGGTGTCAGCCAATAAGAGCCTTGTTTGGCAAGGAAGGCTGTCTGATACAAATTGAAGTTCGCCAAATTAATTCCTCCCATGGATTTATCTAGGCGTTGTTTTTTAAGGCTGATCCTAGCCTTTTTCCCCTTCCACAGGAATTTAGAAAGAAAATTGTCTAACTTGTGTTAGAAGACTTGGGATAGGGTAAGAGGGAGCATCATAATGAGATAATTGACTAAGGGGGTGATCACCAGTTTGCCACGTGAGGCCTGAGGTACCTAACATATCCCTGGACCCGTGAAGATTTAGGGGGTTTACTTCTGATTTATCATGGTTTAATTTATAGCCTGAGTGGAGTGAGTATCGCTCAATGGTATTCATGAGAGCTGCTATGGATGTCTCTGGCTTCTCTGTGGCAATTAGGATGTCATCAGCATAAGCAGCTAGTTTCACCTGTGTGTCACCGAAGTTCACTCCCGCTATATCCTTAGTCTGTTTTATATGTGATAGAAGGGGTTCGAGGGCCAGAAGGAATAGGGCCGGCGAGAGAGGGCACCCTTGTCTGGTGCCTTGCTGTAGGTGGAATGGGTCTGAAAGGGTACCGTTAATGGCGATTCTGGCAGACGGCGAGGATTAAAGGGGTATAACCATAGTGATGAAGGAGTTCCCTAGGTTAAAGGCCGTCATGCATTGATGTAGAAAGGACCAAGAGACCCTATCAAACGCTTTTTCAGCGTCAAGGGTTATGGCTACCAATGGGGAGGGTGTTATTTTGGCTTTCTCTAGGATGTGGCAAAGGTGCAGAGTATTGTCGTTGGACATACGATGTTTTAAAAATCCCACCTGGGAATCACTGATTAATTTGGGAAGAATGGCGTTTAGCCTGCCCGCTAGAATTTTTCCGTAGATTTTGCAGTCCAAATTTATGAGTGAGATGGGGCCGTAGTTTTTAGTGAGGAGAGGATCTTTACCTTCTTTCGGAATAACTATTATGGTGGCTTCGCCCATGGATTTTGAAACACTACCAGAGGAGGCAAACGAATTGAAGAGCTTTTGAAGCATGGAGGAAAGAGACTTTTCAAATGCTTTATAAAAATTCGCGGAGAACCCATCTGGAACCCGGGGCTTTATTGCTTTTTTTTTAAAAGTTGTTTTTATTAAAATTATTCAACAAAGCGGCAATAATGACTACACACAGAAAATCACATAGCATAGTTAGGGTACTGAAGTCCATGTACATTGCGGATAAGAACTCAATAGTAAGGTGCACAAATTTTGCCACTGCCGTCAACAGTGCAGTCTCTCCCAGACCTCCCCCCTGATCTCTAATCCTCATCAGAGCTATCCATATCTGCCTCTGGGTCGCAGATGTCCCCACGGTAAGCATTCCAGGCCGCCCAAATTTTTGTCCATTTGCGGGGGCTTCCCCGGCTAGCATATACTGTCCGTTCTGTGATCATAGCCAGATCCATATCTCTGCACCACGCTGTCAACAAGGGTAATTCCACTGCGCCCCACTTTTGTGCAATATTTCGTTTCGCCACCATCAGACCCAACGTGACCCACATCTGGCCATGACGCGTCAAATCATTAGGTTCCCATATGTTAAGCAGGCATCTGCGTGGTTCTGGCAGAAGTGACACCTCCATGACCTGTGATATTGTGCGCAATACTTGTCGCCAATAGTCTGCCCGTTTTGCACAATCCCATATGGTATGTAAAAACGAGCCCTCCTCCCCGCACCCTCTGAGACAATAGGGATGTCGTGCTCTTTGTAATTTATGCATGGTGAGTCTGGTATAATATATTCGATGCAGAACCTTGAGCTGTATAAGTCGGAGCCGTGCGGGGATTCCCACCTCCTTGGGTGATGCCAGGGCTTCCTGCCACTCAGAGTCATCTGTGTCCCCTAAGTCCGCCACCCACTTGTCCCGCAGAGAGATTGTCGGATCTGGGAGATTATTAATCAATTTCTTATATGTAAGGGATGTCGCGCGTTTCTGCATGTAATCCGTAAGTAGTCAATCTTCTAGCGGGGCGGACTCGGGGATCTCCGTGTTTGGTGGGATCACTGCTAGCAATGCATGCCATATTTGTGCGTACCTGTAGGTCTCAATCGGGCCTAGGTCGTATTGCTGCTGGAGTTGGGAAAATGTTAACACAGTACCCCTTTCCCACATGTCCCCCACCGTGGAGATGCCTATGTTGTCCCATTGTGTAAATCCCTTGCTGTTCCGTAGCTGCCCAGTTGCTTTGTATCCCAAAGTGGGGTGAGTCTGGTTATGACCCCTCTCCATCCCAGCCGTGTTTGTGCTGTGTGCCATAGCGTGGCAGTATGTCGTGCGGGCACTTTTAGTGTCCGCATTAGCCCTTTATTATACAGGATCGCTAGCATATTATGCTCACCCAATTGGGCTCTATCCGCCCTATAAGGTGGATCGTCGTGTGGCGCGTGGATCCATTGGTTAATGACCTTTAGGTGTGCCGCCCAATAGTATAGTAGTATATTGGGGAGGGCTATTCCGCCGTCATACTAACTTTTGTGTAGCTTTGCCTATGCTATGCTAGCGGGTCGGGCCCCAAAGAAGGACTGACACTTGTGCCGCTATCTGTTTGAAATACCGGGGAGAGACCGGGAATGGCTTATTGTCAAGAGCGTAGAGGAACCGGGTTAGGGCCATCATCTTATACAATGCCGCCTTACCAAGGAGAGTGAGGGGCAGAGACGCCCAATGCATCACATCCCTACGCAGGCGCTCCAGAGGGGGTGCCAGATTCTTGGAGTGAAATTCTGCTGCATCCTGTGTAATATGTATTCCTAAGTATTTAAAGGAGTCACTTGCAACCACCAATGGACAATCCGCAGAGAGTTGCGGTGCGGGTCCTTTCAGTATATAGAGTACCGACTTGGACCAATTTATTGTGTACCCTGACAGTGTCCCGAAATTATCACAGATGTCAAGGAGCTTAGATAGTGAGCGGTCTGGATCTGTGAGATATACCAGTATGTCGTCCGCATATAATGAGAGACGATCCTCCCATCTAATCCCTCTCAACAACGGGGCCTCTCTAATCAATGTCGCCAGAGGTTCCAATGCAAGCGCAAATAGGAGTGGTGACATGGGGCAACCCTGACCGTGTCCCCCTTGCCAACTGGATCTCGCCCGATAGGTGTCCATTAGCCGTCACTCGAGCCAGAGGTCCCGTGTACAGAAGCCGTACCCATGCACAGAATTTAGGACCGAATCCCAGATGTGGAAGTACCGCAAAGAGATATTGCCATTCCACCATATCAAAGGCCATTTTCGCGTCTAGGGATAGCACCACCGCCGGTTCTGATAACGATGGAGCTTTAGCCAGTGCGCCATGCAGGCGTCTCAGATTGAGGTCTGTGTTCCTGTTAGGCATGAAGCCTGATTGGTCAGGGTGTATCAAATGCGGTAAGTGGGTCATCAGTCTGTTGGCCAACAATTTAGCCAAAATCTTAGCTTCCGGGTTTAGCAGGGATATAGGGCGGTAGGAGGTACATTCAGCCGGATCCTTACCAGGTTTTGGAATCGCCACTACCATTGCTATTCGTTGGTCTAAAGGCAGTTCACCCTTCTCCAGACTCTCATTGTACATTGCCAACAAAGGCAGGCACAAAGTTTCTGCCATTTGTTTATACCATTCAATCGGAATCCGGTTGGGTCCCGATGCCTTGGCTGATTGAATCGATCTAACTGCCAACTGTAACTCTTCAATCGTCAGGTCTGCCTCGAGCTCCAGGGAGGCTTCCGGCGTCAGTTTTGACATCTCTATCTGTCACAGAAAGTCCGCCACCTCAGCCTCTGTTACGCCAGAGGTCGGTGTGTAGACTACGCGGAAATGGTCCGCCAGTGTATTTACAATTATTTCTGGGTCAGTCGCGAGTTGGCCCCCCCCGCCTGCCGTATATGCCGTATACCCCTAGCACTACTCTCCCGTTTATCGAGCCATGCTAGCAATTTCCCAGATTTGTCACCTACATCATATATCCTATGTCTGGAAGCTGTCAGGTTGGCCACTGTCCTCTCCTTCAGATAGTCCTTATGTTGTTGTTGTCGAAGGTGTAAAGTGTGTGCCTTATCTGGTGTGGGGTCTGCTGTGTACTCTGTGTCAGCTGCCTGCAGTGCCAATTCTAGATCCCACAGTTCCTTCTGTTGTGCCCGCTTGTGTCCTGTGATTGCTGCTATTGCCTGTCCTCTAAGGACGGTTTTGTATGCCTCCCACACTATAGATGGCGATGGAACCGACGCAGTATTCTCCTCAAAGAAATGCTCTGTAGCTGTACGGAGTTCCTTTTTAATTGCAAGAACGTGGAGGTAACTGGGGTAGATAGGGTATATCCTCCGGCGAGACCGTTGGCATTAGGAGTAGGTCAGTATCACCGGGGAGTGATCTGAGATGCCCCGGGGCTTAATGTCTACTTTCTCTACATTGTCTAAGCTGGCTTCTGACGTCATAAAATAGTCTAACCTGGACAGACTGTTATGGACAGTGGAGTGGTATGTGTATTGGCAAATCGCAGGATGTGTGTGTTTCCAAACATCGACGAGTCCCATCGCCCCCATGAAACCCTTGAGGCGAGAGGTCCCCAGTGTCGGAAGCCTAGCCGGGTATTTATCTACGGTGGTGTCTATGACTGCGTTGAAGTCCCCTCCAATGATAAGGTCTCCCTCCGGCAGTGCTAGGAGAAAGTCGCTGAGTGCCGGGAACGCCACCGTGTGTAGTGCTGGTGGGATGTACACTGATACCACATTAATAAGTCTGCCCCCCCCCCCCACTGACCCTGTATTGCTGCAAACCTTCCCTGGTCGTCTGTCTTAGTCTGCAGGACTATGAAGGGGGAACTTTTCTTTACCAGAATACCTGTCCCTCTGTACCCCAAGGAGAACTCGGAGTGTGCCACCATTTTATACCCCCACCTGCCGTTCCTGTGAGGTGCGTTTCTTGTAGCAGCGCTAACGCGGGGCCGTGGCGCTTCAGGGCCTGCAGTACCAGTCCCCTTTTAATTTTATCTCCCAGCCTCCGGGCGTTCCATGTTACAAACTTCAGAGGGGTTGTGGGAGCATCTTGGGGAGTGTATAAGGTATTATCAGATTGTGAGCCAAATGCCATGGGTGCGGTGTATAGAAACCGGGAACTGCAACCCAACCAGCTCCATCCAGGAGTTACTTATCAAACGTGCCTGTGCTCTGTCATCAATGCCACTAAAAACTAAAACCATGCTAAACAAAATCCCAACTGCCCTCCCCTTAAACTCCCCTTCCCACCCTGCCTCCCTGCTTAACGGACTGACAACCGCCCGCCGCCCCAACTTAGCAGAGTGCTTCTTCCCAACCCCAATCATAGTACTTGCTTGACGGGGGTAAAGAGTCCAGTAGAGGCCTTAGTCCTTCCTCCCCTCCAGGGCCCGTCTCAGCCCGGTATCCAAGGTCAGCTCGACCGTAGCTTTCTCGTGATGGGAGTTATCCCCCGAACAGTATTGGGCGCTCAGGATTATCCTTGACCGGTCTCGTCTGCTTCTGACCGGGGTGAGTGGTCCGAATCTGGGCGTTTTGTCGCTTGGCTGTCGGTGACTTCCTCCTCTCCTCGGTTTGGACGGCCCCTAGTCCCGCGTCTCAGTTTGTCAACTCTTCTCCAGCCTTCCAGCCAGTCGTGGGCCTCTTCCGGAGTCTCGAACAACCACGTCTTTCCCTCTGCTACCACTCTGAGCCGGGCGGGAAAGAGCATGGAATAGGGCAACTCCTGCGCTCGCAGTGTTTTTTTGACTTCCAGAAAACTACGCCTGCGTCGGAAAACCGCTACTGTATAGTCCGGGAAAAAGGCAATTGTTGAGTTGTTGATCCGAATTGGCGGGGAAACTCTCGCTGTTTGTAAAATGGCGTCTCTGTCCCGGAAGTTAAAGAGTCTAGCGAGCACCGGCCTTGAGGGCGCTCCTGGTTTAGGCCGTCCGCCCGGGACCCTGTGCGCTCTCTCAACCGAGAAAAAACTGGAAAGGCCTTTGGGTTGCAGATGCGTTTTCACTAGCTCTTCGACATAGAAGTCCATAGCTTGCGCACCTTCGCTTTCCGGTATACCAAGGATACATACGTTGTTCCGGCGTGAGAGCCCTTCTTGGTCATCGAGCTTCTCCGCTAACTGTTTGTTTTCCACCTCAAGCCTGGACAGGGCTTTTTGCATCTCTGCGGTATCCGTGACCAAGGACGTGGTAACTATTTCTACTTCCTTAACTCGGTCCGCCATTTTATGAAAGTCGGCCCGGAGCAGTGTAACATCTGTTGATATCGTCCCCACTGTTGTTTGGACGCTCGAAAGGGCCGCCATAATGTCCTCCAGCGTTACCTTTTTTGGTCCGTCGCCGTCTGCCCCCTTGCCCGAGGAGACGCGCACCTCTGGGAGCGGCGGAAAGCCTTTGTCATACGCATATTTGTCCAATTTGGCCTGCGTATTCTGAATTCGCGGGCCCCTGCCCGACATTGCGGCGACTATGGCGAGCCCAGCGATGTACTATATTGCGTTAGTTGCCTTCTTTGGTGCGTTGGCAGGCGCAGAGTCACACACCGGTGTCCGCACGTGAGGCAGCAATGGCTATGGGTCGTGGCCCCAGCGTTTTGGCGTTAGGCGCTTTAGGGCTTGCGCTGGTAGTATGGGTTCTAGCCCCGGGCTCTCGGGCCCTTGAATGTGTCTGCGTCTCCTGCGCTGTGATAGCCGGCCACAGGGTCTCCCAGGGTCTGCTTATGCCGCTTGTGTGCTACGTCACTGGGTCATCAGTTCCTGAGGAAGGGGGGGAGCCGTGAGAAGTCCAACACCCCCGGTGTCTCAAACCCCCCGCAGTCGCTGCCACGTTCTGTGCCTCCCCACTGTTGGTTCGAGAGTGCCCACGGCCCCGTATGATCCAGGCCCCCAGCCGGTATTAGCTCTCCAGGCCTCACTGCACCAGCGACGCTCCTCCCGCCGTGCCGCTCCCGCCGTCACAGTAGCGCGCCACAAGTCACGTTGCTGCTCACTGTTTTCTCCGCCCGCGGGGCAACACTCGCCTTTGTCCGCCGCCTCCGCGCTTCAATCTCGGGTATGCAATCAAGCCAGGCCCCGGTCTCTGCTCAGACGATAGGACGCCACAGGCCGTTCAGGGTTTCGGGCAGTTCCCGATATCGGATTGATTCCGGAATGTCGCCGGTCAGTGCCGCCTGGTCCCAGACTCCAGCTCAGGCCCTTGGAGGATCGTAATTCAGCGGATAAATGTCCGGATTATTATGAAGGGCTACACCGTCCCTGGAGCTCTTAAACTAAGCAGCCATCTTGCTTGGCTGTTAGCCACGCCCCTCGGCTTTATTGCTTTTTAAGTGATTTAATAGAGGTCAGGATCTCAGTATCTTTAATGGGGGAACCTAATGTATTGTTCTCTTCATCAGAGAGTTTAGGAAGGTTTAGGGTGGCAAGGTATTTAGTGCAAGCTGCCGGGTCAAACGACAACTTGTTTCTGTAAAGGTCTTCATAAAAGGCTTTGAAGGTGTCAACAATTTTTCTCTGCGTGGTTTGTGTATTATTAGCCGAGTCCTTGATTGAGGTTATGGTAAGCAGTTGCTGCTTATGTTTAAGGTAGGAAGCGAGAGGTTTCCCCGCTCTGTTCCCATCGCAAAGTTTCAAGGCCTTGAACTTATTAACCCAGACACCTGCACGTCTGCTTAAGATGGTGTTATATTCGTATTTCTTTCTGACCAGTTGCTCTAAAGCAAGCTTGTCTGTTAGGTCGTTGGAATGGATGATTTCTAGGGATTTGATGTATTTTTCGAGTCTATCAAGGTCCATGTTTAATTTTTTATTGGTTTTTGCTCTGATGCCAATGATTATCCCTCTAATTGTGGCTTTTAACGCGTCCCAGACTGTGGAGGTGAGCATTTCAGGAGAGTCATTCAGGGAGATGTTTTAGTTTATGGCGTCCTCTATTGATTGCTTGTTTGCCGGGTCAGACAGGATTTCGTCATTAAAACACCAGCGTTTTGGGGGTAAAATCGAATGGGAACCCGCGAGTTTGACACTAACGCAAGCATGATCGGAAATCAATTTTGGGGCAATGTCAGTTTCTTCAATGAGGTGTGTGTAAGGGCTAGAGATTAGGATATAGTCAATTCTGGAGTAAGAATTTTGTGGGGCAGAACAAAAGGTATAGTGCTTCCCGTCAGGGTGTTGGAGCCGCAAGGAGTCTTTAAGTAGGAACTTACTACATAGGCATGTGAGTGATTCGTGGGAACGGGAAGGTTGGAATGAGCATTTTGAATGGCGGTCTAATAAAGGGTCCATGGGGAGGTTGAAATCTCCGCCCACAACTAGGAGTTCATCCTGTGGAATGGTCTCTAACGCTAGGGAGACTGAATCCCAAAAGTCGGGTGAGTCAGAGTTAGGGCCATATCTATTTAGCACATGGATTGGATCATCGTCTCGTAACAGGGGAGTAATCAGTAGTGTACCGTCCTTGTCGTGTGTATGCGAGGTGACCGATAACCTAGATTTATTTTAGATTAGGGTAATCACACCACCTTTTTTGTGATTCGCCGAGGAACAGAGGGTATGGGAGACCCCGTTAAGGATAATAAAGCGTGTGTCTTCCTCTGAGAGCTTAGTCTCTTGAAGCAGGATGACGTCCCCCTTTGTTTTAGAGAGGTACTCAAAGACCGTGTTTTCACAGGGTGGTTGAGACCCTTGACATTCAATGAGACTACAGTGAGGCTCTCTGTTAGGGAATTAGCCATAGTCAATTAGTTAATGGATGACGCCACGGAAGTCAGCCAGTACAAACCAGTCGATGTTAGGTGTGGAAATGCCAACTGGAAGTTTCGCGGTACAACGTTAGTGTGTGAGCATTTGAAAGAATATGAACTGAGCTATAACATAAATGTGTCAACCTTCACAACAAAAAAGAGGCACAAAAAGCAAATGGAAACGACAGATGAGGCGAACAACCTCAATTTATACCCCTCCCTACCCACCCCCCCCTTTCCCCCTCCCCCTCCTCCTCCCCATCCCTCCCTTCCCACCCACCCCAGTGTGAGCGATTTAGAGTGTGCGACGGTGTACCGTCTGCTAGCAGAACAGAGGGTATGAATGAGACAATTGAACTTCAGGCGAGATAGGTTAAGTAAGGAGCCCGCAAAAGACCCCCAGTCAATCTTTGACAGGAAATTATTAGCCTAGACAGTAATTAGTTAACCAATGAGTAACTGAGCGGCATAATGAATATAACAAAACAGTGCAGGCAAACATGAGCTGCGAGTGCATCTAGCATAGGTCACAAAATACCATGCAGAAAGGGCTGAGTAACCAGAATTATTCAAAGAATACTTATAAAAACCCTACAGGATAAGGAAGCATACCTTATGCTGTATCAAGTTGATAAACGTAACAGGTTAGTCATCAGGGAAAGAGAACAGGCAAAACGTTATAACCAGTGTAATTAGCAAAAAACTACTTGTGTGGCGGTAGGCAAGTCGCTGGTGATTCAGGTGTTTGAAGTTTCTTGAGAATCCGTTTTCCTCTTGTTGGATGAGCCACTTGACAGGCCCATGTTCTGTGTTGGGCAGTCTTCCAAGTGGCGCGCTATTTCATGGGGGTCCGAGAAGAAGAGTTGTTTGCCATGTTAAGTAATTTTGAACTTGGATGAGCCTGCAAAGGAAAACAGGATATTTTTTGCTTTTAGTTTGTCCCTCAGCCGGAGGAATCCTTTCCGTATTTCCACAGTTTCTTTGGAGAAATCCTGGGTAAATATTATTCTATGGCCTTCCCAGGAGATCTGGGGGTTCTTTCTTGCGAATTGCAGGATGGATTCGATGTGTTGGTACCTAAGCGGTTTGCAGATCAGAGGGCTAGGACCCTTCCTACCCTGGACATTGAATGTAGGAATTCTGTGCGCTCTGTCCAGGTCGAAGCCATGTTGAAATGTTATCCCTGTAATCATGGGAATCCATGCTTCTAAGAATGCCACACAAGAACCCGTGTCGGTTTCAGAATGCTCTGGTACGCCAACAATACGGGTGTTCCCCCTTCTGTTACGGTCCTCCAACTCGGCGTTTTGTCTTATAAGGTCATCCGTGGTGCTCTGGAGGCGCTGGATTATTTTTGACGACTGTGAGGTCTTGTCCTCCACATCACTCAGGCGCTGTTCTGCTTCGCTGAGGCTTTTATTCATGGTGCTCATGTCAGCCCTGATCACTGTAAGTTCCAGCTGCATGGAGTCCGTGTTGCTCTTGGTGGATTTGGCATGGTCGTGGACTTCAGCCAGTTTTTCGAGGATCATTTCCATTGAGGCTGATATGTCAGCTCTCGCTTTGATGGGGGATTCTGAGAGGGTAGGTTCAGGGCGTACTTTTTTTGAGTTGTTTCTGCCTTCCCTTTCTGTCATTGCTAGACAGGTTAAGCGGACTTGAGAGAGATAGGATGTGGCGGACACTACAACTGAGCCAGCGTTGTTGTTATTAGCCAGTTGGTCGTAATAAGCCGGTGAGCCGTAGGCAACGTGGAGTACTACAGGTTGGGAGATGGAAGGATGAGGGCTGCAAATGTACAGGCAGGTAGGTTGTCCGGTAGGTTGTCCGGCTATTCGCTTGTTGTGAGCCAGGTAAGTCTGAAAGTCATACTAGTACCCAACTAGGTGGGCGTCACTGCAAAAAGCAGCAGTTGCTTCCCAGCAAGTTTCTGCAGGGCCTGGGCCGGAGTGCACCACGTGACTCCACTGGTTCTGGTGCTGCGTACAGAGTGTGTGAGGCTGCTAAGGTGCGACCTGGGCAGATGCAATACAACACCTTCAGTAGAGAGTGGGACTCAGCAAAGATGGGCTGCGAGTTACAGCAGGGCATAGCAGACACAGCCAAGGAGCAGGGGCGATAGCGTTTGATAGCAGGAGAGACAGACCTTGGTGTTCACAGGCAATATGAGGGAGTTAGCATAGCGGCGCCTTTTTGAAAATGCGGGCGCAGGGTTCTGTGTGGGCAATTCTGGGTAGTTAGTATGACAGGAATGATCGTGTAGTGTTTCAACCAATAATCATTATGGCCATTTGAGAACGGTGTAGGAAGACATAAGGCAGGATGTACTGTGCTCAGTATCTCAGATCAGCGCTGGATAAGGCTGTCTCCAGATCCGGCATTTTAGGGTCAGGCACAGCGCTGAGAACTAAGCATTCCGAGTGCTTAAGTCGGCGGTTTTAGGCACCCACTTCACAGGTCGGGGCCGCGGTGAGAAGACCAGCGCTTCTGTGCAGGGAGCCGGACATCGGAGGCCCAGTGGCGTCAGGAGCGGTGAAAACTCGGCCGAGAGTGTGCCGCCATCTTAGGGTTCCGGCCTGGATGCCGGGGAGCGCAGAGTGTCACCTCGATTAACAGGGCAGGAGTGTAGAAAAGGGCCCCCGTTCACCGCTCCAAGAAACGAGGCTGGTAAGACGGATGAGTCATAGTAATGCAGCTTCAATTGGGTGCGTCTGGAGCCTGAAGAAAGGAATTATCGCTCCTCCGTCTGCAAAGCGACGCGATCAGGCAGCCATCTCCGCTGCCGTCCATGCCACACCCCCGACAGTCCTGTTTTTTATAGCATTGAAACCTGGATTAAAATTCAGACAGTGGTCCCATGAAAGTATGAAGACAAACAGACTTGCCAAACCCTGGTGATTCGAATACCTTGTAATTCACCAGGAAGTCTAGCCAACTGAGAGGATCCAAGTGCAAGAATATCAAAAGGTTCCTCACACAAATTGAGCACCTTCATATCAAATGGCAAACAACAATAAATAGTTTTGCTTTATTGTGCACAGTTTTATTTCTTGAGCTTATGTGTTCATTATTCCTTCAAAAGAAGAAACTTAATGTTCAGATCTAAGATATTTCTTTCTTTAGTAAGAGTTCGGCACAGTACTAGAGTGAGTGCCATTTTGAACCCACCAACTGTTAAGTGACTGGTGATAAACTATAATTTAGATTGATCCATAGTTAATACAGTACACCACGGACAAACCAGACATGTTCACTGGATGTGTTATATTATGTCCCTTGGGACCTGTGTGTTGCAGTCATTTTGCCTGCTTTTACTGAACGTCTTACAGGCACTGGCTGCCACAGGCGCTGCCAGATGCAGAATTTGTCCTTGCGCTTCAGTAGCTTAAACATTGATATCGAGTTTGCTCTCCTGTGTTTCTTCAAAGTGCTGTTCCCCATTGCAGAACACTAATGGTTTGGAACAATCCTAAGATTACTTGAATTTAAATTCCCTTCAAACCTCTATATGGGCATGCCAAATGTATAAGTTCTCCATTGTATTAATCCCTTCACTTACTGAGTTGCACGCAGCACACACGCAGCACTAGGCTTGACTTTTTAGGAGAATATTAGATACCAACTGTTCACTATAAGTGTACTGTAGAACAATCTGTTTGCAAATTAAGTTATCAGCTCCATGCTCCTGGGGCATGCATGTAAGTATTAGAACAAACAAGATGGATCAGAATGGCTTGATAATTGTCACATTTTCAGAATAACTTGTGACTATGTAAATCTTTTCCATTTAGAGACATTATAGCTCGTGGGGATGTCCTTGAAGACAATATTTCCTCAATATTGCTTTCATTGAGGAACCTTGGACACCTCTGGCTTCGAAGACTAACTAGGAGAGAGTCAGGTGAAATGCAGGAGTTAGTGGTAGTAGAGTGAAGGAGGGCAGGGCTTCAGAAATGGAATGCTATGTTGAATGAGCAAAAACTGAGATGAAGCAAGACAGACATGCTTCTAGAGTTGTCATGTACGTGGAGACTGGGATGAGCGCAACAGCTTTGTCACTGTGTAGGGATCCCAGCACATAACAGTGATCCCAGGTAAGACGCATTGTGTTGCAACTGTTCTTTGAAAGTAAGTCCAATTCAATTTAATTTTCATGGTTAATACAGAATTGTGTTATTTATCAGTTGTATCCATGCGGAGCCACAGCTACACTGTGTCACCTTTAATTGCTACCCATTGTCTCCACCCCGAGACGCACCCACGGACCCTTCATCTGCCAGTCCTGCAAGTTCTCCTGCACCCGGACCTGCACTGCACCAGCACCCATCAAGCCGAACTCCAGCAGCACCCACCTGAAGTGCATCCTGCTCAACACCCGCTCCGTCCACAGACACGCCGTCGAGCTCTGGAACCTGCTCGACACCACAGCCCCAGACGTCGCCTTCCTCACGGAAACCTGGATGAACGCCTCCTCAGCGCCCGACACCGCCATCGCCATCCCGGACGGCTACAAGATCATCCGGAGGGACCGCGTCAACCAGACAGGAGGAGGCATCGCCATCATTCACAGGAACACCATCCGCATCACGACCAACACCGACGACACCATCGCACCCGCCGAACACCTGCACTTCCAGATCCACGTCAACCCCAAGACCACCCTCAGAGGCACCCTCATCTACAGACCCCCGGGACCACGCACACAATTCAGCGAGGACATCGCCGACTTCATCAGCCCGCTCGCCCTCCCCTCAGCCGACTACATCCTCCTCGGGGACCTCAACTTCCACCTGGAGAACAACGACGACCGCAACACCACCACCCTGCTGGAAAACCTCGCAAACCTGGGACTCAAGCAGCTGGTGACCACCCCCACCCACCTCGCCGGACACACTCTCGACGCCGTCTTCTCATCCAGCACAGACATCGCCTTCAGCCACGCCACAGGACTCCACTGGACGGACCACAGCTGCGTCCACTTCACCTTCAGAAGAACGACGACCCACCACCACCAGCAACAGGTTGCCCGAAGAAGCTGGAACAAGATCACAGCCGACCAGCTTGCCGCTTCCCTGAGTCAGCACCCTCCCGCCAGCTCAGCGAACCCCAGCCAGGCCGCCGACAACCTCACGAAGTGGATCAGCAACTGCGCGGACGAACTCGCCCCTCTGAGGACCCCGCCCAGCAGACCCGGCAGCAAGAAAGCCCCATGGTTCACCGACGAACTCAAGAGCTCCAAGAAGAACTGCCGAGCCCTCGAGAAAGTCTGGAGAAGGGAACCAACACCGGACAACATGACCACCCTCAAGCTTGCCACCCGGAAGCACCACCAACTGATCCGCGCCACCAAGAAAACTGCATTCAAGGACCGACTGGACAACAACGCACACAACTGCAAGGAACTCTTCAACATCGTGAAAGAGCTCTCCAACCCCAACGCCGGAAACAACGACATCACCCCATCGCAAGACCTCTGCAACTCCCTCGCCTCCTACTTCCACAACAAGATCGCGGACATACACAACAGCTTCAGCATTCAACCATCGCACACAACGACCGCAGCAACGCCGCCCACAACCACCCTCCGCGCCTGGACTCCGATCAGCACCGATGACACCGTCCGCATGATGAACTCCATCCACTCCGGATCTCCGACCGACCCCTGCCCTCACCACGTCTTCAACAAGGCCGACGCTGTCATCGCACCCCACCTGCGGGACATCGTCAACACCTCCTTCGACACCGCCACCTTCCCGGAGAGCTGGAAGCACGCCAAACTCAGCGCTCTACTAAAGAAACCAACAGCGGACCCCACCGAACTCAAGAACTACCGCCCCATCTCGCTCCTCCCGTTTCCAGCCAAAGTCATTGAGAAGACCGTCAACAAACAGCTGGCCGCCTTCCTCGAGACGAATGGATCCCTCGACCCCTCACAGTCTGGCTTCCGAGCCAACCACAGCACCAAGACCGCCCTCATCGCTGCCACCGATGACATCCGAGCCCTGATGGACAACGGAGAAACAGCGGCCCTCATCCTCCTAGACCTCTCCGCTGCATTCGACACTGTCTGCCACCGCACCCTAGTACAGCGCCTCAGCAACGTCGGAATTCAGGAGAAGGCACTGGAATGGATCATCTCCTTCCTCGACGGAAGAACACAGAGAGTCCGTCTACCACCGTACAAGTCAGAGGCCACCGAAGTCATCTGCGGCGTCCCACAAGGATCCTCGCTGAGCCCCACCCTCTTCAACGTCTTCATGAGCCCCCTCGCGCCCATCGCACGCCAACACAACCTGAACATCATCTCCTACGCCGATGACACCCAGCTGATCCTCTCACTGACCAACGACCCCGCCGCTTCCAGAGCCAACCTTCACGAAGGGATGAAAGATGTAGCCGAGTGGATGACGACCAGCCGCCTGAAACTGAACTCAGACAAGACGGAAGTCCTCATCCTGAGCTCCTCGCCCTCCGCCTGGGACGCACCCACACCGACAGACCACGCACGCAACCTGGGCTTCATCCTGGACTCCTCCCTCTCCATGACCAGACAAGTCAACGCCGTCTCCTCGTCATGCTTCAACATCCTGCGCATGCTACGGAAGATCTTCCGGTGGATCCCCACCGAGACCAGGAAGACGGTCACCCAGGCCCTCGTCACCAGCCGACTGGACTACGGCAACGCCCTCTACGCCGGAACCACCGCCAAGCTCCAGAAGAGACTCCAGCGGATCCAGAACGCCTCAGCCAGACTCATCCTCGACATCCCCCGACGCAGCCACATCTCCGGACATCTGAGAGACCTGCACTGGCTCCCCGTCAACAAGAGAATCACCTTCCGTCTCCTCACCCACGCACACAAAGCCCTACACGATCAAGGCCCGAGCTACCTCAACAACCGCATCAACTTCTACGCTCCCAAACGCCACCTCCGATCAGCCAGTCACGCCCCCGCATCCGAAGAACGACAACAGGAGGAAGGTCCTTCTCCCACCTGGCGGCCAAGACCTGGAACTCCCTCCCGACCGACCTGCGCCTGACCCAAGACCACCTCTCCTTCAGGAAGAAGCTCAAGACCTGGCTGTTCGAGCAGTAGCAGCACCCCCCCCCCCCAAGCGCCTTGAGACCCTCCGGGTAAGTAGTGCGCTCTATAAATGTCCTTGATTGATTGATTGATTGATTGAAAATGTTAATGCATCTCTCACAGGAAAATTGGTTTTATGCTATGGCAAATAAACTAACTCCAATCAGCTAAATTTGCACTTCAATAAACCACTCAAAGCTATTTGCAGTCCCCAAAAATAAGCTCAGCTGCACCAGGGAGCATTCTAAAAATAATTGTCTCCCTTCAGCCAGATACATCTTCTTCTGTTTAACTCGTGTCTGCTACCAGTTACACGCAAAGGGCTTATTGTCATTGAGAAAAAAAGCCCAGCTTTTTGCAACGATCTACATCAATTGCAAATGTTTTGATGTTCTACATGCTAGACTTTGCCATTGTAAGGAAAATGTTGCTGCTTGTTCCAAATCGTTTCATTTCATCCCCATTCTAGCCTTTTTATCCACTATGGCCTTTGATGTGCTGAAGGATTCCTTCAAAGAGTTGACGTTATTTTTGTGTGTAGTGATACCACCTATGCATGGTCCATTTTAATGTTTGTACAGTCACTATTGGACCCTAAGATTACTTGCTGCACATATTTGCTCATGTTTTACTACTTTAGTGAACACTCATTAAGTACTGTATACAGAATCATAGTGCATTGTGATTTTTGTCCTTAAATTAGCCCCTGCAACCACTTGATATTGAGCTAGGTAGAAGACAAATAAATAATATTGAAGAAGAACAGCTGAGTTTGCGGATCACTGCAACTAACCATGTGGATAGTTTATGCAAAAAACAATAAAGAACACAACAGCTGAAAAAGGTCAAGCACTTCATTTCCACTAGTTTCATAAATCAAAAGATAAGTGCAACAACTCCCAGCATCTGCCGTTGAAAGATGCCAATTTAGTATAAAAGTCCACACAAGAGGAAGGTGCACTGGATAGAAGTCAAACAGGAGCCACACTTGTATTCCGAAAAAGTTCTTCTTTTTATTTAATCTTGTTTTCTTTAAAACCGGCACACAGCCAACGCGTTTCGTTCCCTAGTGCCACGGAACTTCGTCAGGGCTTTCTGGAAATATAAGTTAATATATGAAAAACTGGAATAGTCCAAGGTCGATCAAATACAGATGTTTACGAGATCATGTATGATTCAATCAATTTTGAATGGTCCATGTAATTCTGGATCAAACAACAGGTTTCAGAAAGGCTCACATAAATTCGAGGAATGCTTCCAAAAGTTTCTTTAAACAGATTTTTGACTAAATAAAACTATAATTCAATAATAGTCACCAGGTAGAATCATGGACTTATAAATATAATTACACCCGGGTGTGAGTAGGACCCGTTGTCAATATCTTAATAAATTGAAACTTATATCCAGTGAAAATCACAAAATTGGAACATGGGCTAGTAAATATAAAGGCACATGGGTGTAAGTAGAACCCACTGTCAATATCTGTCAATATCTTAATAAAAATGAAACCAGTATCCAATGGTAGTCACAAGGTTTGTTCTTGTGTATTCCCATATTAAAGTCTACTTGTGTGTCTATACATTCTTGCTTATGTTATTGTTTGCTGTACTTTGTAAAGTGCTCTGAAGTAGTAGGGCCAGTTCACACTATATAAAAACATTGAATACATTTGCCTGATTGGACTTGTAACTCTTTAGAATAGCTGTAATTTTTAGGATGAGTTTAAGTCAACTGCAAACATTCAGTGTCAACCAGTTAAAAAACTGTAAGGCCGTTGGTGACCTTCTATTGCTCAACACATGCGGCATGGCTAAGAGACAACTGCGGAGTCTGTCACAGACAACAGTGGAATGTAATTACCTTCACAAACCATTCAGTGATATTACCTCAGATTCTTAATTCTAGACACATACCTTCTACCAATATTTCCGTCTTACAGACAAGAATGATTATTGCATCTTTTCTCAAACAGTAAAGTAGGATGTAAACCAAAAGAATTGCATATAATACTGCGCGATTGTACCTGCAATGAGTCCTTATTGCATAGGGCCCATGTCATGCTATTTTGTTTCAAACCAAATGGACACTTCACGTGGTAGGGATGTTATCAGCTTCATTAGAAACACCACCCAAGCCTAAAGATAAAATATTATGGTTGCTTTGACTGGAGGGACCAGTTAGATATTTCCATACACAGTAGCTTGCAAAGATATAACGTACTGTGACTCTAGGGTCTACGGCAATGCGTTGACTTTCCCAGCTATCACTCATGATCCTACTATTGATGAGAGTAAGGTGCAACTGCAGTGCCCAAATAAGGATAGTGGTTCCCGCTTTGATCAGATCCCTTGACATTAGCTCTGAATCAATATAGGCCTGGGTGAAATGTGAGCATTCAAGTTGCTCATCAGAAGTACAAAGTTACTGTGGAGCTCCACTGACATAACTTCCAAGGCCTTCATGACATATGATACCAATGTCTTGTTCTGGCTACCAAGGCAGATACATATATTAGCTGGAATCACATTTGAAAACTGAACTGGTTAAACCTCTCTACCTATGCTGGAGTTAGATTTTACATTGTGAATCCAGAACCATATAGTTCCAAACCTTACATGTGGAAAGTATGACTGCAAACACTTACATGGAGTGCCCTTTATTTGATGCCACAGTTGAGGACAGTGGTAGGTAGGTTTTCCTGTTTGCAAGGTTATGTGGGGTCATACCAGAATGCTATCCTAGGGTTTTCTTTGTTTTAATTGGTTGGCTCTGTTAGCCTGCAACTGATGTTCTATGTTTTCAGGCAGGTGGAATATTTGCTGACTGGCACAGGTAGCTGTGAATGGATTCTCCAATACATTGGCACTTCTACATACCAGGTGGGAATGTTATGCTTTCACATTTTGGTAACACGTTTTTCTGGTGCACCCACCTCCTGATCCTATTGTGTAGGTAAAGTGCATAGTGATTGTAGAGGAGGAGTGGCTATTGCTGTACGATTTGTCCCTGCAAAGGTTCCTTACGGGCTGTGATTTGGAGGGGGTTAGCTTCACGGATGCAGGGGCAGGTAATCACAGTAAATTTGGAGGAGGAAGCAGTTGAGGTGGCTTGGTCACAGGCCTTTCTGTTTGTGGCATTGAGGAGTGGCCTGTTGGTCTGTGCAAAGAGGTATGTGCTAGTACTTTACTTCAGGAGCGTTGTCCAATGCCAGCAGCCACCAACATCATTGCTTCGCGTTCTAAGCTGGAATGCTAAATCAAACAGGGGTTATTAAGCGCCCTACTCACCCGTGATGTGTTCGTGCCGTGGGATGCCAAGGACAAGTCGGGTGGCGGTATTCTGTATCGTCTGGAGTTTTTAGAGTAGGGACTTGTTTATGCGGGTGTATAATGCATTTATATAGTCCAGTCTGCTGGTGATGAGTGCGTGGGTGACTATATTCCTTGACTCTGGGGGGATCCATTATGCTTAGGCATATGCATTGGCATGCAAGCAGGGCTGCATGCAGAACACATTGGCAGATAGTGTTTGAGGAGGAAGTTAATATAGATTATCCACTGTGTATTGAGCATATTGGTCAGCAAACCCCTGTATCAAAAAGAGAATTGGTTCATAATGTCTTCATACTCAGTGGCCGATTACGATGTCTTTAGGAAACTCTTCCGACAGAATCTGTTTCCGAATCGCTTCCAAACAAATCAGGTTTTGTCTGTGTTCCGAACCACCATTGACAAAAGAGGCTGTTGGCGAAAACCTTGCACCCTGTGGCAGGCACCCCATGGTGCCTGCCACACTGTGCATGCATGGGAAGGGGGACCCATGAGTACTCCCACGGGCTCGATTCGTAGGGCCACGGGTGAAGGGGGGCCTGCTATGGGCCATCAAAGTGAGATTCCGACAGGCAAGCTGTCTTGAAACAACCGATTCGGTAAGGCTGTCCGAATCTGACATCCTAATCGCTCGGCTGGAAACACGGTCTTTAGACCGCTACGATTCGTCTCCAACCGACTTGGTTACTCCCAATGGCTTTCAGAACCGAGTCGGACAGTCCGAAACGCTTTCCAACCATTGTAATCGCTCATTGGGAAAAGTGTCTGAGTCGGTCGGAAAGGCGGATTCTGAATCGGATTCGGACAAATTAAATGCCGTTCGGAGCCATTCCGGACTACATCGCAATCAATCTCTTAATTGGGGGAAATTTAAAAAGTGAAGTGCACCGATTGGGGTTAGAGTGTATTCACTCTGTCACTTTAAAACCATTTCAAAGCAGTATTTTACTGCTCACCATGAGTAGACCATGTGCCAATCCACCACCCCAATTTTTCAGTGTGCCCAATCTATCATGCATGAAATGGGTTAGAATGTTCAACACTGATATATTAGCTATCAGTTTTGATACTTTTCACTCCAGTAGGAAAAATGCATTTTTATTGAATTGAAACTTCTGGGCAAGGAAGCTGAGGAAGTATTTGAAAATCTACCAGCCACCACAGAGGGTAGATCCCAGAGTCTGAGACTGTTTTACAGCGGCTTGGATTAAAAATAATTTTACTGAAGAGCTACACATTGTGATGGACATCAGCATATCAAGGAGCCTATGTATTCATATGTGTAGGCTTTCAGACGTTTCTCAGCAGATTGTGGGTTTGGCCTTACCGTGTACACTTACTAAAAGATCAATTGATTATTCACTGTTCAAAAAGATCCAGGAGCAGCTCCTTTGCCAACTAAATCCATTGTTGCAGGAGCAGTCAATTGCATGATTCAAAACTATAAATATTTGAAATCAACCCGTTGAGGTGGTGGTGATTTCACTTAGAGAGAGAAATATATACGAATCTTGGAGTGCAATTTCGACAGAATAACATAGAAAAAGTTATGTGTAATAGACATTCAGCACAACTTAAGCTGTGTCAGGGCAGGAACAAAGAATGCTCTAAGTGTGGCAAAAGGGGTAATGCTAGGAGTGTGTTTTATCAGGTGCAAACAATAGTGTGCTGCTGATTCAGCAGTATTCTTGGTCAGACGTCGAACTGAAGGGATATATGGTGGTGTACATGGAATTGGATGAGAAAACGGTGCGATTACTAAGGGGGTAACATGGTTGTGCACAGGTAGATACGAGTCAAATTGAAATGGTGCTATCTGTGTGCATTGATGAAGAACCATCTTGAACTCCTTCTTGTGATGTAGTGGTGGATGCAATAGTGGTGGGCATTTTGGTGGATTAAGGCTCTCCAGTCACAATATTGTCTGATTAGTATTTGTATGAGGATTGGCAAAACAAGTGTTTTCACATTTTGTAATGGATATACAGTTCCAACATAAAACTGTTGTGGGGAAAGTATATGTGGCATCCAAGGGCAGCAGCACCAAGGTAAATTGGGATTAACTTTGCATCTCTGTGCCATCAACCCAGTGGTATGTCCAGAATGGTGTGGTTGAAAACTTATTGGATTGTCACAAGAGTCGATTTCGTAAGGAGTTTTGGCAAGGTGATGGGGGTTTCTCATCACATCCAGTTAAAGGGAAATGCTATTACAATTTGACACAAAGTGATGGCTGCTCCTTTGGCTTTGAGTAATGAGTCGCCATAGACACTGGATGACGTGTAAGGAAGCGATGATTGAACGGGGCAATGCTTCAGAATGGATTAGCCCAGTGAATAACAGAAAAGTTAAGATTGTGCGTGAACCTCCGGTCTCTGAACAAACAGATTGTAGATTACTGTCATCCACTACCTCCAATTCAAGCTGGATGAGGCTACATTTTTGTCAACCATTGATTTAAAGTTAGCTTACCACCAGATTGTGCTTACTGAGGAGACCTGCCATATCATCGCCTTCATTACTTCTAATTGCTGCACTTGGATGGCATTTAGGGTGCTGTCAGTAACCTCCTAAGTTCCTAAGTTTTCAGATGCTGATGCATTGCTTCTTTGGATACGCTGAGGGGGGAGGGTCAGTGCCTTCCATGATGACATCTTGATGTATGCTGACTCATTTGAGATGCTTTGTAAAACTTGGTATCAGGCGTTAATCTTTGCTAAAAAAGAAAGGGTTGACAGCACAAGTTGAGAAGTGCAAATTTGTAACCTCAAAGGTTGAATGTCTAGTGCACCGAATTACCAGTGGGAGGATTGCACCTAAAGAACTAATTTTGAAAACAATTGAGATAATTACGGTGCTAGAGAATAAGGATCAGTTGAGATCTAATCTAGGGTTCTGTGAATACTTTTTGTTGGTTTAGAATTTTATAGTGTTAGCCATGTCTTTAGAAACGTACTTACAAAAGAGTCAAAGTACAATTGGGAGAAGAAGTAGGCTGGGCTTTTACAAAGCTGAACAAAGAAATTATTAGTGGCACTGTCTTCTTATATTAATGATGCTAGAAGTATTATTATGGTGGATATTCCAGTGCAGTCTTGAGTAAAGAGAAACAGATGAGGTGGAGAATGCACTATAGCATTTGCGTCAAGACTGTTGTATGAGGCAGAGTAGAAATACTCAGTGATTGTGAGGGAGGCTTAGGGGTGTGCCTGGAGTGTGGAATACTTAAGGACATATGTGCAGGGAGTAATGATTCAGCCAAGAACAGATCAAAACCATTGGTGTTTACTTTGTCTAAAAATAGAGTGGGTAAGGGGTATTGCAGTGTCAGAGGAGATTGTCTTTTGCGGTTGCCTATATGTCAGTAGGTTATGTTGACAAAGGTGATTAGCGAAGAGGGTGGGGTAGCTTCTGTCGATGTGGTGGCAGGAGTAAATCACATACTGACCAAAGAGGACTGAATGTGAGCAAGTTTACAAAACATTATGTTGAACAAGGTTAAACATTATCTGTTGAGTGGATAGCCTAGAAAAATTTAATTATCTCATGGGTTACAAGTGTATTGTAAGATACAAGAAGAACTGTCTGTGTAGGATGGTGAGATGATGAAAGGTACCCATTGGTTTTTGATCTCAAATCTTGGAGTTGGCACATTTTTGTTACATTGATGAGACAAGAACTGGCCAAAAGTACAGAGAAGTATTCTGGTGGCCATATATGGAGTCAGAAATCAAGTTGTTTGTTAAGAATTGTGCGGTATGTCATTGCGTTTAAAACTACGGTAGTGGAAAAAGTGGTAAAGAAATTAGCTGATCGACCATGGAAGAAATTTACTTAGATCTGTTGAGGCTGTCTGAGGGTATTGAACATAGTGAGGAGGTGCTTTGCTTATGGTTGATTATTTTTCCAGATGAGTTGAATTAAAGTGGCTAAACACTCCTGATACAGATACTGGAATTGAGTTTTTGAGGGCGAGATTTACTCTCACATTGAATAATAGTACACAGTTTGCAACTTATAAATTGCAGAAGTTGTTCAAGAAGTAGGGAATAAAGCATAAACGTACAGTTTTGTACACTCCCAATATGAATTGGGTACTGGAAAGAATTAATAGGTTAATAGTGGACGGGGTCAGTTAGCAATAAAGTCAGGCCTGAATGTTAAAGGGGGTTTACAAGTTCTTGTGGTTGTACATTGTCAGCTTATTGAGTAATGGATCCTGGTGGAATCTGGGAAAAGTTGCCATGGTGAACAGAGGCACTTCACACAAGATGAACATTTTGGTAAAGTGATTTTGCTGTTTTTGGTGGTGGATCCAAACACGATAGTCCAGGAGGTATGACAAGTACAGAGCTTTAATGTAAGGATAAGGTGCAATTACATGGACAGCAGAAAGATTTGGGTATCACATCAACTGGGTGTCGAATTAACTGGACTGTCTAGGGTAGCGTGTAAAAAGAGTTATACACGAAATTCTAAGGCACTTTGCAAAGAGAGTTGTGCACTTGAGGAATAATCAGGTTCCAGGAACAAATGTGTTCTGAAAATAATTGACGACTATCTAATGTATTAAATGATGGGATTGTCACAAGTATTTTTCCACACAACATCTTCATAAAATTAGGTTGTTTCTTGTTTTGGACTCTTTTTTCATCCTTTCTTTTTGATTATTTGTCTTTTTTTATTTCCAAAGGGGCAAATGTGTAGTAGATAGGTTTTCTTTGTTATGTAGGTTATAGAGGTCATTCTAGAATGTTATTTTTGGGTTCTCTTGATTTAATTGTTGGGCTTTGTTAGCCTACAACTTTATGTTCCTAGTTCCAGGCAGTTGGAGTATTTGCTGACTGGTACTTGCTTCTGTTGCCTCCCATTAAATTGGCATTTTTACTTACCAGATGGTAATGTGATTCGTTCACAAGTACTGATTACAGTATTACGATGGAAAAGTAATTGATTCATCACCCAGTTTTCTTGTAAGGCAATAATATGTAAATCCCACTCTGTGGTATTCCGCGGAGTTACCTAGACAAATCCGCAAGATTCTGCCGAGATCCACGGGTGGAATTTGGTGCGTTGTGCTGCTCGCTCTGATTTTTAGCACTGGGAGCTTGTTCCTCGCTGTAAAATCAGTGCAAACAGCACCACACATTGCTCCAGAGGGTGCTGCTTCTTTCTGAAACTCAAGTAGATTTTCTACACAAGCGATAGCTTTCTCAATGCAAACGATCGCTACCTGCCTGACCACCCTCGTTGAGAACTCTCGCCAAGAGGCGTTCTAGCACCCGAAAATTGCACTAGGGGACACAAATGTGCACTTGAGAAAAAATTGTGCCATGCGGTGGTTGGTAGAGTTTTCCTGTAACTCTGTGTTCCAAGTGGAACGTGGAGTGGGGAAAACTTCACAAACTCCGCAAGTGGAGCAGAATTTTCTCTCTCCTATTTCTTACAAGGTTGTGGCCACTCAGTTTTGTAGTTCTCCTTGTGCTTGTTATTAAACCACACACTCAGTTCCTAGTGAAGTGTGACTTTCTTCATTTACACTTTGATTCTTGAGACAAGTCAGACCACATCACCTTTCATATTATATATTTACCACAGAGATATATTTTTGATAGTTTGTGTTTAAAATAAATTCTATCAATTTCAAAGAAATACCTTTACATCTTTTCATGTCAGTAAAGCAGGGCCTTATTGCATACAAGCTGAGGAGGTTGTACAATAATTATTTGCAAAATAAGTACCACAAGTGTGTATGTGTGCTAATAGTTTTGTTTGCTATGAGTGGTAATAATGTTATTTTCTTTTTTATATTTCTTAATCTGCAGAAGACCTGAGAAATCTTATGCAGTTCTCTTGAACAGCAATCACAATAATAGAAGGAGCTAATTCAGGAGATTGGATTTGGAAATAAGACCCCTCGGAGAGCAGCCGGTGGCACCCTCCCTTCAAAGCCACCAAGCCTAGCTGCAAAAGCACATCATCACCCAAGGACTAGATACAACTCCCAACATGGGCCAAAGAACATCCAGGTGCGGGAGGAAAGAGAAGGCAACGACTAAGAAGTCTTTAACACTATGCCTGGACTGTAGCCTGCACAGGAGGAAGAAAAGACGGCGAATGAAAATCCATATGATCCCTAGCAGGGAGAAAGAGGAGTGGAGGAGCAGGGAGCAAGTATCACCTCTGCTGCAGCAGGACAAGGGTGAAACCAGGGAGGAGTTGAATGGGACCATGCCCAGGGACTGGAAGCAGGAGGGACAGGATGATTCTGGAATGAAGTTAGGCGGAGAAGAGCGGGAAGGACAAGGTAGGAGAGAGGGCCAAAAGGTGCCTCAGCTAACAGGGCAGGACATAAAGGAGGAGGTGAAATTCAAGATTGACCAGGAGGGGACCATCTGCAGTATAGTGAGCTCAAAGCTGGACACTGGCAGGAGACAGCATCAAAAGCAACATTTGGTCCAGCCTTTGAAGGTGCTCCACAGGGAGACCGAGAATATGAGGGAACAGCAGACAGCACAGGAGTACGGGAGTTCTCAGAGTGGGTCTACAAGTGAGCCACAGATTTCCCAGGACAGAACATTGAATGAACCAGGAAGCCTTCTGGAGATAAATAAGGAACAAAGGAGCTCCCAAGATTGTACAGTGAAGGAGCCATCAGTGCCCATCAATAACGGATTTGAATTTACAATGTGCTATGAAGAATTGACAGACACAATACAGATCACATCCCTGGAACAGAGCAACTCCATTGTGAGTGTTTCACAAGTCAAGACATTGCATGAGCAGTTGAGAGGCAGCAATGACTGTATTAAGGTACCACAAGATGACACTTTAGAAAGAGGTGCCCACAGCAGTACAAAGATAGGCCTTGTGGTCCAAGAGAGCCAAGTCCCAGCCATCACAGAGAGCCATAGGAGGTTGGAGGATGTAGTATTCCCACAGAACTCGAGTGCTGAAAGTGACAGGACCTCTGCTGCTATCACACCAGAAGTTGATATATGGACTGCCTCTCAGGTGGATTCAGCCTCTCAGTTCCAACAGAGAAGGACTCCCAAGGATCTGAACTTTTCAGGTCCCATCCCGCAGCTAATAGTCACCCAGGAGCCCAGCCCATGCCGGAGCCTTAACGAGGACCAGGACATCCCTTGCCTGCACCACGGTGAGCTAGGTCCTGATCCCAAGGGTCTGGGTGAGGTGGAGTCACCGTGCTCAGACAGCGGCTGCGGGGGCTCACCAGTACCCTATTTCTTCCTCCGTAAGATGTCCAGCTCCTCCTCTGCCGGCCTTTCCTCTGCCTCCTCATTTGATGAATCAGAGGATGATTTTGGTGGAAGCGACCTGGAGCACAGTGGGCACCACCTAATCCCTACCCTTGGAGGTAGCCCAGAAGACTGCGTAAGAGTAAGCACCCACTGCAATTTAAAATATCTCATCTGTTTGTGCTGTTTATACGGGAAAGCTATGGTGTAAACATCCTGCTAGGCACTTGGAGACATTATGAAGAGGGAACAGTTGGTTAATTGGGATAGTTGAGCATTTGTACTACCTTGTGGTCAGAATTGATACACGGATGTTAGATTATGGCTTATGGTTACTTCATTTGTAAACTCAAATTCCAGCTCAAATGGTCTTTTTAGATTAAGAAGGAGTGTTACATTGTAAGTAAACTAGTTGTATATAAATGGTGGAGTATTGTTGTGCCCTAAATGCTACTTTGCATCACTTTGGAGTGCAACAGTTTACAGTAGGACTTATAGAACTTTGCTTCCCAGATGTGAAATGTGAGCCTTTTCAGTATTCCTCAGCAGCTATTATCAACATTACACTCAGTCCATCTTCAAGAGTGTCCTGGATCTTAGCTCTGTTGATAAACCTTTTGGTGGCGTTTGATGCAAGAAGACTTTGAGAGGTTCTGGTAGAGCAGACATTTAAAAAAGTCAGGACCACAGGAATCATACCCTATGAGAGTGTGTTTGGGAGCTTGTTCGATACATTTTCAAAGCACATTCTTGACTCTCTTTTTATTTATATTCTTTTTATTGATGACAGGGCAAAGTTGAAAATTCTTGACTCTTTTTGATATGTGACAGTTTATAAGCGAGCAGACAGATGTACCAGGTTTTTATCTTTTTTCTAAATCAAAGTATGTTCTCCTTGTTGGCGATGAGCAGTACAGGCAAGCTCTCCATCATATCTACCTTGATCTGTGAAAGTTCCATCACCTCTCTGAAGTCTTTGGTATTGTGGGACCTCCAAGTTTCAGGGGTAGGAGTAACGTGAAACACATTGTCTAAATTTTGAGGTTTTGACAAGCGCTTATCCCTGTAATTTCATTTCAGAGTGATGACCGGAAGATCGATAGGTGTTACAGATGTTAGGATCATTGCTTGATTACATGGCACTTCCATTGGGTTTGTCTACTTAGTGGTGATTTCTATGGTTCTTGTACTGTACAGTTGTGCTTTCAGGAATGCAGATCAGACCATTTCCTGTAAGTTTTTGAATGTAAGGATTGCTTGGATTCTCATATTATTAGGTGGCTTCTGGCCACTGAGTCTACGCACTGGAAAGTTCCATTACTTCTCAATATTAAGGAATGGTGGCTTCATCTGCAGAGAATGCACATGTGAGCATCTCATTGTGCCTTAAACTTATGTTACCTAGTGATGGCTGGATGATCCCTTTTCTAAATTTTAACCAGGTAGATAGGTGTATTTTGAATTTAGGGCATGTGCGAATATTTATTATTATTATTATGAGAGTTTTACACTGCGATGGCAAGACCCAAAGGTATCAAAGCTCTTAACAACATTATCTTATTGATAACATACAACAATTAGTTCAGGAAAACAGCTTTGTGGGAATCAAATCAGGGGTTGACCTAGAAGAAAGAAAAACACAGAAATGAAAGTACAAATATAACGGGTATAGAAACTCTATTGCGCTGGGCGATTGTTATCCAGCCAGACGAGATGCCAATTGAGGAGGAGGTCCTTTAGCTGCCTCTTGAAGCGCACGAAGGAGGGGCTAGTTCTGATATATACTGGGATGGAGTTTCCAATTTCAGGGGCATTTTCCGAGAAGGAGCGTGCCCAGGTTATTTGTGATTTTTAGGCAGAATGAGGAGCCGGGTGTTTGTTCTTTTCATAGGTTTCTGGTCTGACCTGCCTTGTTGAGTTTGGATGTAAGGTAAGCTGTTTTACTGGTGTGAAGGACTTTGTGAGTGAGACCGGAAGTTTTGAAGCTGCAGAGAGCTTTAGTCGGGAGCCAATTTAGTTCTTTCAGGGAAGGTGAGATGTGATTGTATTTTTTGGCTCCGGTGACCATCCAAGTGGTTAGGTGGGATTTATGCAGTGCCTGTAAGGGTGGCATTCCCGTAGTTCAATCTGAAAAGCACCAGAGCTTGCGTGGTAGATTTAAGATCATTCAGAGGGTGGAAGGGTTTGATTTTGTACAGGAGTTTTAGGTTGCAGAAGGCACTCTTAGCAGTATTCTTTATATGATTGTTCATGTTCAATCGTGGATCTAGTGCAATTCCTAGTGATTTGGCTGAGTCAGCAAGGGTTACATTGCAATTTAGAGCATCAATGGAGTTTAGCCATTCTTGCATCTGAGTGGGGGGGGGGGGGCTGTCCTTTGTTGGATATGAGAAGAAGAATTTCTGTCTTATCTTGGTTGAGTTTTTGGTGGTTGTGAGGTAACCAGAGTTGTACTCCTCTGAGGATGGCATTTTAAATGGTGTACGTCATCTAGTGAGGATATTTCCAGGTCAAGCTGTATATCGTCTGCGTAGAGGTGGAAGGGGAAATTTGCTTGTTTGAGGATGACGGTGACAGGCTACATGTAGATATTGAACAGTGTAGGTGAGAGAACCGAGCCTTGGGGTACACTCCGGGTTATTGTCACTATGTCTGAAGTCGAATTGTTTATCTTTATTTGTTGAGAGCGGTTTTGTAGAAAATATGTGAACCATTGCAGGACCACCCCTTCTGCTCCGATCCTTTTTTTAAAGGGAGTCTAAGAGAAGCTTGTGTTCGACTGTGTCGAAGGCCGCAGATAGGTCGAGGAGTATGAGCAGGCAGCATCAGTCTGTATCCAAGGATTTATGTAAGTCATCTACTATATTCAGAATGGCTGTTTCTGCGCTGCATCCTTTTTTCTGAAGCCCACTTGATGTTGTTCTAAGAGATTGTTGCTGTCAATGTGTTGATTGAGTTGTAAGAGAACACATCTCACGAGAATTTTTTTCTAGGAAAGGAAGGTTGGAGACGGGTCTGAAGTTATTGAGTTCATTCTTGTCTGCGCCCATTTTCTTTTAGCAGTGGCATGACTTGACAGAATGTGAGGCAGTCTGCCCATGCATCAGGGAGCTATTTAGGTCCTGTCAAACAATATCCCATTTCACTAGCATTCTATGAAATGGTTGCAGTCTAAAACCAGCAATGACCAACCGTATCCTATTTTTGACTTTTCACTACTTCTATTATGAAAAGGGTATTATTTTGTAAAAACGTTCAAAGAAGTACTTGTGAGAATATATTTTTGTTCTTGTACCACATTTGCCATTGTTCATTACCATTTTATATTTGCCAGAACAATGCATTCGTTTTCCAGTAGCACGCTAGAAATCCATTCTATATTTTTATTTCCACTACACTTTGGCACACAAATCCAAATAGAAAGCCCTATGGTTTGTTGCAAGTGATGCTGGCAAAAATCATTGATGACAAGCATTGGCAATGTCAGTAGGTCTGGCTTTAAAGAAATGTTGTATGGTTATATGAAGCATTACAAGTAAATAGCATGGCAGTAAAAATGTATTTGTGTGGAAGCAGAGAACTGTAGAATAATATTGGTTTAGGTTAAAAAGTCAGGTGGCCGTTGCAATGTCAAGCCAGACCTGAAAATCTATGTATTGTAGGTTACTGACTGCTCTCCTCCCATCTGTGCTGCTGCCAGAGTTATCTAAAGCACTTTAATAGCCTTCCAGTGTCATGTGTGTGTCCGTGAAAGTTCAAGCTTAGGCAGCTGGATAAAAAAACAAAGTGATCACAACTGCGTGGAGGGCAAACACTTTTCTTGTGGAAGCACAAAACATCTGCTCAATCAAATACTTCTCAAAGGGTAAAGTCAATTTTTACATGAATAACCATTGTGATGTCTGAATTGTTGTAACACTGTCATCAAAGAAATGTTATAAAAAATATATATATACTTCTGGCTCCCAACATGTGGGTGAAGTCAAAGCCCCCCTCTACTGTCGCGCACACAATGATCTGGGGACAGCTGTGCTTTCAGTCCAGACCATAAAAAAAGGCTCAGATGTTGATAAAGGGTGTAACTGTAGAGTTCTTCTGACTTGATTTAGCAAGATGATTTAACACCAGTGATGCAAAAGTAAACTTGAAGTAGTTCAAGAGGGGGCATATTATGCCTTCTTCGGAGCCAATGGAGAGCCTCTAAAATGTGGGCCATTTTATAACTATCAACATTTGTGTATAAATGACTCCTATAGAAGTAACTGAGTAATTGGAGCCTTTAGTAGCACTCATTCTTACCATTGGAAAAGTTGAAATGGATTCCGGCATCTGTTTGAGTGTGTACATGTGAGAAAAGTGTAAAGAAAAGAGAACATTTCAGTAGTTTTATATATGTTGTCTAATAATACATTTTCAGTTACTCACATTTAGTTTGTCACAGTGATTAATGGATAAACTTAGAACATGTTTGTTATTTGTTATCCCTCATTTATAACATTGACCCGTTAAAGATTCAGTTTCTATGGTAGCGTATCATGGAAATGTAAGAACTGTGGGTTCACACAAGGAAAAACACCTGCAATGTCTATTGGATTTTCCTTAAATAGAAGCATTAGCTTAAGACGTATTGATTACATGGAAAGGCTGGTTTAAGGTCCAATTCTACAGTTCAAGTCTTTTACAAAATATTCACTTGGTAGAATATTTTAGCTTATTCACAGTTTACCCATGTTCCTGAGGTTAGAAGAATTTCATTCTACCCCACCCCCTAAACTTCTCATACCATTTCTGGTCTAGACACTCTTCAAGGGTTTACATTTTTGTTTAAATAAAATGCAGATGGCTTGGTACACTTTTGAATCAAAAATGAGCTGCATTTTTCCTCAACAGATGGGTCGAAAGGACAGGGGCATCACGGAGGCCCTTGCAGCCCCTGCGATGCAGGGGGGTCCTCCTCCATCCAATGAATATCTGAGATATGGGAATTCAAAGGTTCCCTCATTGCATTCTGCAGTGCAGGGGGCATCCTTTTGAGATATGCCACTACCCATAAATGTGCAGGATTACCATTTTTCATCCGATTAACCTTTTAGTTGAATGAGAGGCCAAGGGAGTCAGCATTACTAAAACAATCCAACTTCTGTGTAGCCCATTTGGCCATACAAAGAGGACCAGGAATCGGTAAAAGAAGTTAAGTGGGTTTATTACAAGTTAATAACTGATGCAATATATATGCAAATCATTAACATATTATAAAGGTACAAAATTATAACTAGCAAACTGAAACATCGAAAAAGATTCAGGTACAATAGCATAAGACCTGCAATGAATACAGTCACAGAAAGACAGATACTGAGAAATAGAAATTGGTGTTCCTTGAAGAAACTCTGATCATCCTTCCTAAACATGAATAGATGCTTAAATCACCTAACCCAAGTTCTGAATATAAGATACAAATGAGTCATTGGGAAAGGTCAGAAGATTTCAGAAGTGTAGGAATGTGTCAGCATAGTGAAAACTCCAGCAGAAGTCTTCTAAAAATGAGAATAAGTGTTAGCATAAAACTACACACTTGCATGGAAACAGTGTTACTGTACCCCTCAGAGTCGAAAGGTATCTGAAACGAACTCTAACTGTGTGAGACTAATCAAAACCCAAAAGTTTCAAGAACAATCATATCTATCCCCATATCACCAAAAACACAATTAATTCTCCTCCCTACAGTAGGCATCAGCAACATCTTCGGATTTCCCATCCCACAAACTTGGACAGTCACTGCAACCTTGAGCATCTCCTCGTTCTTGATACGCGATGAATAGGAGCCTTCTACTGCTAATCAATTCTACAAGTCCTTGCTGAGATTTCGCTTCTTGGGTCTCACTATCAATAATACAACAACTCTCCTTTCTCTAGCTATGAAATCTTGAGGAGAACACACCAGCAAAAGAAAGAACATGCAAGGCAAACAAAAATAAATTCCACAATTAAGGCCTTTAGTCAAGCTAGCTTTAGTTAAGTACTTCAATGTGTATTTTGAATATATGATTATATATGCACATACAACATCAGAATAAATGCAAACCTGAATAAATGGATTCATGATTACTTACGCAATATGTTTTAATGAATGCAGTATAACTTGAAACACAAGTGTATATGTGAATGAGAATTACATATCTTCACAGTTAAACTAAAATGTAACCTTCACATGTATATAAGTCTATAGTTTCTACAGTGAATACATATCAATTATGCATTTAAATGCTTAATTTCATGCCAATGGCACACAGTGTCAGGTCCACCTAAACATCGCGCCTCTGTGACGTGTAGGGGTGGAGCCTAAATTTCTCTGCTTCAATTGCATTGTCCATTTTACAAGTTAAAAAAAAAAATATTTGTTTTTCAGTTTTCTCTTTAAACATCTCATGTCATCTTACAACATATTCAATAACAAAGCTACACAGGGTAGAGCATACGGAGCCCCTAGTAGTTCAGTGGTACAGTACATAGTCAGTTTAGACCCAAGTGCTCTATCCTCTGCCAGCACAAGTCTCAGCAGGCTAAAACCTTTGCCTTCAGAGGCCTTATATAAAGGTTATATTATTTAAGCCAGAGTCCCCACATCTCACAAAACTTCCAAGGATAGCCTTTTGCCTGATACGTAACCCTCTGTGCTGCCATGGATAGTCCCATTCCCCGCTGCCATTCCTGTAGAGTTGGTTGTTCAGGGGGTTCCCAATATCAGGCCACATCTCATTTAGCAACTACCATGCCTAGATTTCCAAAGAGGAGCTTGCTTCTGGGTATGTCTACTCTGTGGTGATTCGCAATAGGATGAAGACCTCTGACCTCCTGGTCAGGGACTCTTCCCTCTGCCCCAGAAGCTCCAATGTTGTGCCGCAACGCCCTCCCAGGACCTCTGCAACAAGCTAGGCTCCTACTTTCATCTGAAAATCAAGGCCCTCTACGACAACTTCAGCGACAGACTCCAGAAACCACCCATTCCTCCAGCAATGACAGCCAGCCCAGCAACACCGCCTGGTCCCCGGTCTCCACTGAAGATACCGCCACGACCATGAAGAGCACTCACTCAGGAGCCCCCATGGACTCCTGCCCGCCGCACATCTTCCACAGAGCCGCTGCTACCATAGCACCCCAGCTATGACGCACCATCAGCACCACCTTTGAAACTGGCACATTCCCCGAGGACTGGAAATGTGCAGAAGTCAAGCCCCTCCACAAGAAACCCTCTGCAGACCGGACGGACATGAAAAACGACCGACCCGTCTCTCTTCTCCCATTCGCGGCCAAAGTCACAGAGAAGATCTTCAACTCCCAGCTGACTAACTTCATCGAGGAAAACGTCATCCTCGACCCTTCCCAGTCCGGATTCCGCAGCAACCACATCACCGAGACTGCCCTCCTCGCCTGCCACAGATGACATCCGCATGCTCCTCGACCAAGGGCACACCGCGGCCCTCGACACCGTCTCCCACCACACTCTTGCAGCCAGACTCAACGACGCCGGCATACAGGGAACCGCCCTTGACTTACTCTGCTCCTTCCTCGCCGGCAGAACCCAAAGGAGCAGACTCCTGCCTTTCCTCTCCGAACCCACAGAACTCAACTGCGGAGTACTCCAAGGATCATCGCTCAGTCCCATGCTCTTCAGCATCTACATGGCCCCCCTCACCGCCATCGTCAGACAGCATGGACTCAGCATAGTATCCTATGCCGACGATACCCAGCTCATCCTCTCCCTCACAAAGGAACCCAATGCCACCAGACTCAGCTTCCAGGAAGGAATGAAAGACATCACACCCTAGATGAGCAGCAGCTGTCTGAGGCTCCACTCGGAAAAGAAAGAAGTCCTCATCCTCGGACCCACCCCGTCAGCCTGGGACAACACCTGGTGGCCTACCGCCCTCGACAACCCCCCCACCCCAAAGGACCACACTGGAACCTCGGCATCATACTCACTCCTCCCTCTCCATGACCCGCCAGATCAACGCCGTCACCTCCACCTGCTTAAACATCCTTTGCATCCTGCACAAGACCTTCAAATGGATCCCAACCCCCAAATCCAGAGAGGCCATCACCCATGCACTCATAACAAGCAGACTGGACTACGGAAACGCCCTCTACACTACTGGAATCAACAAAACCCTGCTACGCAAACTCCAGACCATCCGGAACACCGCAGCCAGACTCATCCTTGGCATTCCACGACATGATCACATCACCCAACACCTGCAAGACCTCCACTGGCTCCCCGTCGAGAAGAGAGTAAGATTCAAGCTACTCACCCACGCCTACAAATCCCTCCACAACACCAGACCCAAATACCTCAACAAAAGAGTCTCCTTCCACGTACCAAGAAGAAACCTCTGCTCCGCCGACCTCGCCCTAGCAGAAACCCTGCGCATCTGCAGAACCAGAGCGGGTGGAAGAGCCTTCTCCTACATTACGGCAAAGGCATGGAACGAGCTCCCGGCCATCATCAGGCGCTCCCCCACTCTGCACACCTTCAGGAAGAGCCTCAAGACCTGGCTCTTCGGCTAACTCGGAGCTGCACCCCTCCTCCCAACCCCCCCACCCCGCGCCTTGAGACCCTCACGGGTGAGGGTGATTGATCGATGAATTTGGGGGCTATTGGTAGGGTGACTCCTAGTATCTTGTTAAGTTCTTCAACTATCTTATGCCAGTAAACACTTATCTTGGGGCATGACCAGAATGTGTGTACAAAAGACCCCACCTCGTCTCCACATCTCAAACAGGTGGGTGTAGAAGCCCTGCGAAATCTGAGGAAGTGTGCCCTAGCATAATATACCATATGAAGGACTTTAAATTGAATAAGACGCAGGCGGGATTTGATTGTCACCTCACTAGGGTGCATCAAGGCCGCTTCACAGTCTGTGGAGTGTAATGCACGCACTTCATTTTTCCAGGTTTCTTTTAGTTTTGTCAGGGTGTCAGGGACATTGTTAAGGATAGTCTTAGAGGTCCATGATACTGCCTTCTCTATTAATTCCTCCCTTCAAGTGGGGCATATTCCTGGAGGTCTTCTATTACTATCTTTTCTGCATGCCAGGCATGTTTTAACTGCAGGTATTTAAAATACTGGGATGTGTGTGAACAGTATTTCCGCTGTAGGGAACCAATGCGCCATCTTTGATAAGATGCCCCAATTTGGAGATGCCAATCATGTCCCACTTTCTGAAATTCCTTAAACATTCCAAATTCTTTTAGGGGTGTTCCCAGCCATAGAGATGTTTCCCATGATAGTCTCTTGTCCCATTTCATTAGCCTTTCCCTGCCGCCGCAGTCACTTGAGTAGCAGTCAACAATCCGTGCGACCCCATACCCCCATAAATATAATGTAGGTATAAATGCTACTGAAAGTGGGTTCTTTCAAGCAAGTAAGTTGGGTGGTTTCCAAGCTGATACTCCACTCATTGATCACAATTAGATGTGCTGCCCAGTAATAGAGTAGGCCTGTATATTAGGAAATGAAATACCCCCATTATGGTGTTTCCTCTAGTGCCACTCTCTGATGTTTCCCATTCCACAACAACGTTCGGGATTCACTTTCGATCCTAGCAAACACTTCATCAGGAATCTTATGGCATACAGGAATTTTAAAAGTGACACCATTTTGAAAATTGCCACCCACCTCAATATCATCAGCTGCAGTGTTCTCCATCTTTCCACGCCCCCTTGGAATTCGAGTCACCCTCCTGATCTCATAATCCAGACTGGTTTCAATATCAGGGGTCACGTAAATCCCTAAGTACTTAAATCCCTACCTGTTGATACACAGCTGTCTAGGACATCTCTGTTCATTGAAGGAACTTGCTGCTGTGTATTGCCTAGACTTATCCCAGTTAATTCAGTATCCTGCATGGACCCTATAGTTATCAAAGATCTGGAACAAAGCTGGGAGTGACATCAATGGATCAAATACATATAGAAAGATGTCGTTCTCACATAGCGATACATCGCTTAGGTCGCCCTCTGCTTGTCTAAATCTCTCTACTCTCTGGTGGGCCCTGGTTATAAGTACAAGGGGTTCCAACACCAGGGCAAACAAAAGGGGGGATAACAGGCCCCCCTGCCTTTTGCCCCTCACTATGGAGAATTCCGCAGACATTTCACCATTCACCCTAACTCTAGCAATCGGGTTGTTATAGAGTAGGTTTATTCAGGCTATGAAGTTTGGCCCAAACCCAAATTTACCAGTACTCCTCTCAATAAGGGTCAATGTATAGCATCAAATGCTTTTTCATCATCTAATAACAGGATAATGTGGGGTACTTCCGGGGGTGTGGCCAGCTGCAGAGCATGGAAGACGTGTGCTAGGAGAGCTCCGGAGACCGAGCTCGAAAATGGGGTCGCTCGCTGAGGGCGGAGACCGGAGCCTACCGGGGTAAATGTGAGTCCCCACTGGGGGGGAGAGTGCTGACCTGTACGCTACTGAGCTGGAGCGATCCATCCCCCGGACCTGGGGCGGGGTGCTCCATATGTGGCCTTGACACTGTCTACCCAGCGCTGAGGGTGTGCGCTCTGTGCGTGACCTGGGCCTGTGCCGGGAAGCCGGGCACCTGCGCTGGGGACTGTGGGCTGCTTGGACCGGCTTGGACCGGCAGTTTGTGGGCCGGCGTGCTCTTCTCTCCCCCTCCCTGTATGAGACATTGGGGGCAGCGGACACACCGGGAAACCGTAGGGGGCAGACAGAGGGACTGGGCGTACGAGCCCTGTGTGGTCAGCCCGAGCCCTGAGCAGCAGGATTTTGGTGGAGGCGTCCCCACCACAGCTACGGGACATCTGGGAGCATATGCATGATCTGCACACCGCATCTGACGGGTGAGAGGCATCGGACACCGGCTCGCATCTCTGTAATCGGCTCTGGTGCATTTTGCAGATTGACCCACGCTGTGGCATACGCTGTACCTGCTGCGGATGTGGTGGGGGCATTGAAGCCTCTGAAGCCCCTTGTTGCCCATTACAGTCTGCTGGGTGCATAGCGGTGAGGACTACAGGAAGGGTGGTGTCCTGGGACACGCTCTTTTCCTCCTCTCCGGCACCGTGGGGGACCGCCCTGCACCTCGTGAGCGTTCTTCTTCCCGCGGATGGTCCAGACAAGACGCTATATTTGGGGCTGCGAGTGGATGAGACTACACGCACCACAGTGGCTGCTTGACCTGAAATCACGTCCTGAGTACAACCAGTGTCCATGAGGAGTGGGAGCTGGTGACCAGCTATTGCTGCTGCCTGCACAACGCCGCCCTCGGCGCTGCCGGGCCCCCTGGTCATCGGGCGCTCGGACGGCTTACAGGGGAGATAGATTGTAGGACAACCCTACCTGTGGACGATGGGTTGATACAGGGGCAAAACCCAGGAGACAACAGCTCCTAATTCCCAAGGTGCGGACGAAGGAGATTCATCCCAGAGCATCCAGTCGCTCAACATAATCCCTCCCACAGAGGAAGAGAGGGTGCCGGATAGGCTGGACTTAATAGTGAAGGAAGTTCGGGAATCGCGTAGAGCCATAGAACAGCAAATGGGTGCCCTTACAACTGGTTCCACTATATTGAAAGCGGATCATGCTAAGCTGGCAGATGAAGGATCATAGCTTCACGCTGTAGGACCTGGTGCCGCAACATAAAGAACATGCGATTCAGCTCCAGTCCCTACGGAAACAGGTCACGGGGCTGATGGATCGAGTGGAGGACGCGGAGGGCTGGGCACGACGTAATAATATCCGCGTTATTGGACTGCCGAACGGAGTGAAGGAAATGAGGCTGCGACGTATATGGAACATTGGCTCCGCACACATGTGGCCCCAGAAGGTCTCTCCGACTACTTCTGCGTCGAAAGGGTGCACCGGATCCCCACCGGGAAACCGAGCGTGGGAGCACGTGAAAAACCACAGATCCAATTTGAGAACTGCCAAATTTCATTATATCCTGACTATACGCTCTTGGTATAGCGAAGATACTCTTCTTTTCTGGAGGTGAAGAGAAAACTACGCACAATGAATCTCAAATATGCATGACGATTGCCAGCGCATCTGAAGATCATCTACGAGCAGAAGACCTACTTCTTTGAAAGTCCGGAAGATGTTGAGGAATGGCTAGAGGTCATAGAACCTACGCAACGCTTGTGCCGATCCCCTTCCACCACACGAGGCAGGGTACTTCATGACGTCGCTGATCGCAGCGAGAGGCCAATTCCATCAGCAAGCTGCCCAAAGGGCCACACAACAACAAGTCTAAACTGGCAAAGAAACAGCCCTGACAGCTGCTTATAACTTCAGAGACAATTCCTCCAGTAGGCTGTCAGAATCGTCGGACCACAGTACAGTCCGCTCGGACAGCAGCCTGCAGCTCTTCCCTACAGTGACGCCACAAACGGCTGAAGGAATACTGGGATAGCGGGGGCTCTCCCATGCTGACTGCAGTGACATGACCTGCCGCCAAGGGACGCATTGATGGGGGGGCATCCATCCCCCCTAATAATCGCATATCCTTTGATGTTTGGTCTCTCTATAAACTACAATGTGTTTTGTAATGTTCTCAATATTACGCTGGGGCTCTGGGACGATCCAGGTTAATGTTTACCTACATGATGGTGGTGGCTACCAACCCCCACTTTGCAACTGCTACTGTTTATAATGTTCTATTTCAATGTTTTTCTTGTTTGTCTTGCCTGGTTTTGATTGGAGGCATGACGGGGTGTTTGTGTTAGGTTGGGGGTTTCATAGTTCTGGCACATTGATACTGTTACACCTCATACGGCTGCATGATATCATTTACAGTAGGAGACTCACAGAATTGGATGGTACAACAGTTAGTGTATAAATATAAATTTGTTACATGGAACGTCAGAGGGTTAGGCTCTGTACATAAAAGGCATAGAGTGCATGCCTTACTGTTACTCTTGGGGACCCAGGTGGTTTTCCTCCAGGAATCGCACCTAATGGAGGAAGAAGCTGCAAAGATGAAGACGAAATGGAGGGGGCAGGTAATATCCACAAATTATTCTGCATTAGCCCATGGGTGACGATTTGGATAAAAGCGGGAATACCATTTGTGTTGCTAGACAAGCGGGTAGATACACAGGGCAGGTACATGTGGAACCCTAGACGGTTCGCCTGTTATTTTAGGGAACATTTATGCTCCGAATTATGACCAACACAAATATTTCCTGAGTCTGAACTCTATTTTGGCAGGGTGGGAAGCATATCCATGGCTCATAGGAAGCGACTGTAATGCGGTCATGGATAGTCACTAGACCGTTCTCATCCACCCCTGAGGGACACAGTGGTATGTAACAGGCGGAAGAACAAAGGGCACTGAACTACACTTCCAGGGGTGGTAGTTACGCCAACAACATTCCTCTGGAAGGGATACCACTGGCATCTAGTAGGCTGACGCAACGGGCACCTAAGGCTTGGACGGATGCAGGGGTGGAGACCGTCGGGCGCTCTTTAGTGATGGGGCACTTCTGGATCATGACACCTTCACATGCATTACGGGACCATCTACCACATTGTACATTACACATGCTGCCCTAATACACTATATTAAAAGACGCTGTGCTCCACAGAGGGAGGAACCCCAATCAAACGCGCTAATAAAAGCACATTACAACATGGGGCACAGGAGCCACTTAATCAAGTGGCTCTACCTTAGCATCCGCACACATGCCCGGGCTCAGCTAGATCCCACAAGGGCTCAATGGGTAGCAGAGCTCGGTCGAGACTTAACGGACAAATAATGGAGTAATATACTAGAATACCCATGGAAAATACCACATAATGCCAAGTTCAAGTTTATCCAATGCATGATAGTACACAGAGCCTACCTGACCCCGCGTAGACTGCACAGAATGTACCCGGACACGACACATCAATGCCCCCCGGTGTAAATTACCGGAAGCGGACCTCTTGAGGGGGGTCAAAGACAAGTCTGAAGTAGTCATCTGCCTGTCCATGTGAGACACAGCACTAGAGTACATATTAGAAGTTCGTAGACAGACGAAAACACACAAGGTACAATTACGCTTTTTAGATTTGGCGCTTATAGTCGCAAAGAGATCGATCACAACGTGCTGGAAATCAGCCAGGGCCCCCACCACATCTATGTGGCATGATGAATTGCTTAGATGGGCTGGAGCTGAAAGCGCAGCACTGCGCAGAGAAGAGGCCTGCAGCCTTCGGAAAACCCCAATATCCCTGGAATGGGATGCAATGGTGGAAGCCTATAAAAATGCCAGCCTGGACGATGTTCCCTAAGTCCCAAATATCCGACTACCCAATAACACCTTGTGAGAAGTTGGCCTGATATATGATGCTCACTAGTTCTAGTGATCACCTTGTATCAGTCCAAACAACCCTTATGGTGATTGGTTGTAAGTCAACCTTATAGACCAGCTATCCTAATGGTAGCATGGACAAAGCAGTCTTAGGCTAAACTCTTTTGGCATGTGAAGCCAGCTGTTTTACTACAATATAACCCCTTGAATACCAGATGAAAGGACACCACACAGGTTGTTATGAAAATAAACAGTATATTTATTAATAACAACACCTCTGAACTCTTTATGAGGTCAGAGGGCTAAGCACATGACAATCTCTTAGGACAAATACGATAAGTTGCACGAAATTACAATGGTGCCCTAGGGGCACGACAAACCATATACTAAGTAAGTGGAATGTGAAAGTCGATAGAAGGAATGGAGCTGTCCAGAGGCTGTAGGATCGATGGGACCACGCTACACTAACTCTAGGTAAGTAATAGGAGGCCCACGGAACGCGTGTGCAGAGTGTGAACTCACACGCGAGATGCGTAACAACGTCTATTGACAGTACAGTTCAAGTTAAAGGTGAGTACGGACAATCCTGACTAGGTAGGACTAAAACGACTGTGGCACTGGACACTAGGACAGTTAAACTACCCTTGAGCACCGAAATGCTCTCGTTACCTCACCCACGGGCTGCGGGTGCATAGGTGTCAAAGTGTGTCGGGTTCTCGCGTTGAAGTCTATGGAGCCTGGAAGAAAAGATGCTGCAGGCGACCAGGAGGAAGATGTCCGGTGCGATCCAAGGGTGGATCGGTGAAGAAGAGGACCTGAAAGCAGAGGGGACAGTGTTCAAAGTCACTAGCCAGTGACCGGTGTGGAACCAGGAAGGAACAAGATGCTGTCGTCGCGATCAGGTGAAGAGTGGACGCTTGACTCTGCAGCCACGTGGACCAGGAGGTGTCTTCGACGACCAGGATGGAGGCACGAGCTGTCCCACGCAGGCTCTCGCTGTCGGCAGTGTCGGATCCGGGATTGGTGTCAACAGGCCTTGGCAAAGGCAACCCACGCGGTGAGTGAAAAAGGCGTCTGGTGCGGACTAGGAGAGTCCGGGGTGCCCCTCTCTTGGAAGGGAGCAAGGGCCAGTCTGGAGCAACCAGACCAGCAGTGAAGATTCAAAGGTTCGTCGTCTAGGAGGCCACTAGCCAGCCGGCAAGTGACCAGACAACGCGTCGAGCAGCAAACAAGCAGAAGGGCCCCACGCAGATCTTGTGGAAGCTGGAGGGCTGATCTTCGGTGCAGGGGCTGCTCGGGGCTGGGACTTCTCAATCCCCAAAGCACTTGGTCGAGTTTACCTCGGGAGTCGTGCTGGAAGCGAAGTGCAGGTTCTTTCAAGATGGCCGGTCCCACGTGTCTCGTCGCACCCACGGGTCTCAGCTTTGCTGCAGATGTGAGTTGAGGTCGGAGAGGTCTGGGAATCCGGGTCTCGTCGGGCTCTGAAGTCTGGATCCTCGAGGGAATACGACAAAGTGAAGCCGCTGGACGCTTGATGGTGCCTGCAGTTGCAGGGTGGACACTCCTTGTCCACAAGGGAAATTCTTCAGTCTTATGTGGAGCAGAACGTCGAAGTCCAGAGTTTCTTCTTGTAGAATTGTTCAGGATAATCTAATTTGGAATGGGACCAGCTCCTACCTTTATCCTACTAAAGGGGGCTGCACTACTGACTAGGTCCCTCCCCTGGGTGGGACCAGGAAGGGGGGTGGTTACACCCCCTATCCTTTGTCCGGTTTCCCGCCAGAGCTGGGGCTGGAGTGCCCCAGCAACTGGTTTGAACCGGTGTATGCACAGGGCACCTGGTGTGCCCCAGGCATGTCTCATTCCTTTCAGGCCTGTCCTACCCAATACACAAAATCCTGTCTGGGGTGGTGCTAGCACCTCCCAAGGCAGGAAACCCTTTGTCCAAGCCTTCCTCGCTGGAAGGACTCCCAGCAGCAGGAGGTCAGACTTGTGTCTGTGGTGGCAGCATCCATTTTGTGATGCCAAGGCTCGAGTTAACTTTAACCGGGGTTCACAGTTACATACATGTCGTGTCCCTCTAGAAGGGTGGAATGCTAACCCGGGCCCGAAAATTGGCGAGGTGGTAGTATTCCAATTCGTATGACACCTTACTCGACATGTTTTGATAATGTTATACCAGAGTTGGCATTTAACCGCGAGGTTGATAATGCACTTAAGAGTATATGGTATAGCGTTATCATGGAAACAGCTAAAGGACTTGGTTCCGAAAGCTGTAGACAGGCTCAGCTTATGCTAGAGCACCATCTCTTATAATTCCAAGCACTCTGCCTTCAGGATTGATAAGGCCTGCCATAGGAGTGACTGATAGGAGGATATGTGTCCATTTTTAGGGTTAGATATAGGTATACTATATATATAGGAAAGGGTGATTACACCACCTTGCCCCAGCTGTCATGCAGCGGGTTGTGTCAGTTTTAGATGGCCCGCCAGGGGTGGCATAATACATGCTTCAGCCCCTGGTAGGCCCTGGGTACACCTATAAATGTGCAACAACGGTCCTTGACAACAGGGTGATACAATATTCAATAATTATAGGCCACAATCTGCGCTATAATGAACAGGAAGTCCAGCCGGACTTCAAATTTAATCGATAGTGTAATGAACACAGTATACGAACAACAATTTAGCAGTGGGACACAATCCTGTATCCACCAAGGCTAGACAGACAAAATACAATACAGAAGGGTTAAAAAGTTTCTCAGGCAATTTACAAAAGTGAGCAGCTAGTATTTAAATAGAATCAGTTAGCTTGGCTCATGTAGAAAAAACGTCATTTAGGCACATAATAGTGAACTGCTGTTTAGACTACATCAACTATGCCCTGGATACCTAAGGTACACTGTACAGGGACTGATAAGGTGGCCCAGTACCAATTGGTAAATTCACCTAAAGTACATGGTTGTAAATTTAGAGAGAGAACAGCTAGGCTGTGGGTCTGATTAGCAGGCCCACAGCCAGGGAAAGTCGTAAACCAGTGAAGCAAAAAGCAAAAATCTGGGGTGACCATAGGATTGCAGACCCCACTCTCCTACACACCTGTTATGATAAGACACAAAGTACAGTAACACAAGGTGGTTACGATCACGAAATGTACATAGAGTAATTGCTCAGTATAGAGATGATTGATTCAGTTAATGTAATGTATGGCCAGAACCAGTTATAGGAGGAGGGTGGCTATTAGCAGGGTGGTGGGTGGACCAGAGGGTGTTGACTTAGTACAATTATTAATCTAAGAGTCTTGTGCAATATACAGAAGGAGAATCTAGATCCACACCTGTTTATTACTGCAGCTTCCTTCTGAAGCATACAAGTTTTGATGTTATAACCATACCTGTCACAGGCCTTGCATCTCATAGAATTCTGTTATTGTATAGACACAACGTAAACATGATCAAAGTATGTAAGCAGACCTGGAAGTAAAAGAAAAACAACACAATAAAGTTTGTTTTAAAAAAAAAAAGCAGGGTCTTCCCATATATATGGTCTGAATCCAGTTATACAATCGACGGAGGTTAAATTTAGTCGACCTCCGGGGCATAAAGCCCAATTGGTCCACCTGTATTAATCCGCTGATCACTGTTATTAGTCTATTAGCAAGTATAGTGGCTAGTAATTTGGTCTCTGTATTGAGGAAAGAGATTGGCTAGTAAGAGTCACATTGCGTCGCCGGTTTGACTGATTTATATATTCCCATGATGGTGGTGCTATTTAGGTCTGGAAGTAGGGTTCCCATTTCCTTAGCTTCACAAAACATCTTAATAAGATGTGGGCCCAAGACACCATCATTATTTTTTTATAGCTTCCTCGGTATACCGTTAGGGCCTGGAGTTTTCACAGTCTTCATTTGTCTGATGGCCGCCAAAACTTCAGATAATCCTTTCTCTTTTTCTGGTATTTCTTTCATCTCCCTACACAGTGGGCGCCGGGACTCCCTCTAGATATGTCTTTATTTGGCTGTCTTCTGCTATGGGCCGCGCCTTATAAAAGGCTGCGTAGTATCTTGCGAACTCGCATGCTATGGCATTGTGTAGAAAAAGAATCTTCATTCTCTCCTATAATCTCGGTTACCCATCTAGCCTCAACTGCCTTCCTACCGAACCACGCCAACAGTCTCCCTACCTTATCTCTGACGTCATACAGGCGGTATTGCTGAGACAGGATCATGTCCCAGGTTTCTTTCTTTGCTAGCAACAGGAATTCCCTGCGTACTGTGTAAATTGGTAAGAAGCTTGAACAAACATTGATAAAGATATTTCTTTTTGAGTTTGGGTCCAGATCTTTTACTTGCAAAAACATTTTATGTGAATATCCATCCAGCTTGATATTCCTATTTCAGGGAAATTGTAAAGCGCTCTGATATCCTTCGGGATCAAGTTTGCACTATATAAAACTTTATAAATAAATAAATAATAAATAAATAAATTGCACGCAGGACATTGGTGTCCGAGTGGGCTCCAGGCCTCTTCTCTAACTCCGTAAGGGTGTGTTCCAATTTTTCCACGTCTCGTATCTCCCTTTTCTCTTTGTGGACTATAATATTTTGAGCCCTTCCCAGAGCACCATCTTGTATTCCGTCCCAAAGAGTCACAACGGCTCATATTGAGTTCTTGTTCTCAGTGAAGTAGAGTTCTGTGTCCACTCTAATTTCTTTGGCGACTTTATTGTCTTTGAGTTCTCAAGCATTTAGTCTCCAGGTCTTCGCCCCTCCATCTTTTTGCACCCCAAATGCCAATCAGAGCGGGGAGTGGTCTAATAGCCTCTGGCCATATATTCAGCTCCGTCCAACCCTCTTATTTCACCCGCTGGCGTGAAAATATAGTCCAATCTGGAAAACACTCTATGGGCTCCAGAGTAATACGAGTATGTACGATCAAGGGGGTGCTGCCGACACCAGAGATCCCGAAAGGCCCCTGGTCGTTGCAAAGGTAGCTAGGGATGTTTCTTTCAGTGGTTCCTTTATAGGGCTAGTGCGGTCTAGGTTTGGGTTAAGTACATCATTAAAGTCACCCCCAACAATGTGTAAAGAGGAGCCTGCATCCAAAAGAATCCCTGTCACTGCATCTAGTGTCACTTTTGGTAGTCTTGGGTGGGTGGGGCATTGACTTATTAACTTGACTGCTTTCCGATCACAAATCCCCTTTACTGCCACCTATGTCCCGTTCATATCAGCCCAGGTTTTCTCTATGTGAAAAGGGGGCGTTTTTTGGGCTAAGATGGCCACCCCACGGGACCCTATGGTGAAGCCTGTGTGTGCCAGAGTCATGTAGGCCCCCCTCCTCAGGAAATGTCATTGAGTACCACTTAGGTGGGTCTCCTGTAGGAAGACTACGGGTCAGATGTACGACCATTTGCTTTTGCAAAAGCAAATGTACAACAGTATCAGAGACACTGTTAGCGATTCCCAATGGGATCGCAAAATGTGAGGCTCATGAATATTAATGTGGCACTCGTAATTTGCAACCCCGTTGGGAATGGCTGGCCCTCCCAGGGATGGTGGCCTGCTGGGCTCAGCAGACCTCCATTTCTGATGGATACATCTGCCAGTGGATTCCTCATCTTGTGAATATCCCCCTGCAACATTCGGAAATTCTTTTGTAGCTCCACGCCGGCGTGGACGACGTCACAGAGGCACGGCATCGCGCGCGCGGCTCCGCTGTCGTCACTGACTCCATAATAGGCCCACCTCGGCATGATGACCTCAGTTCCCTTTTTTCCGCGTCATCGACGCCAACGGTTTTCGAGGGATCCTTTGTAGCTTTTATAGTAACTTTGTTACTGTTTGTTGGTTTTAGTGTTTTCTTCTTTCATTGTCTCCTCTCGAGATGTCCTCGAAGAAGACCGGATTCAAGCCATGTGGTGAATGCGGGAAAATTATGTCAATCACGGACCTGCATGAAGATTGCGTATGGTGCCTGAGCTCGGACCATGATGTCCAAGGGTGTCCGTCCTGTAAAAAGATAAATCCCAAGGCCCTTCGTGAAAGAGAGGCGAAGCTCCTGGTTGCCAAAGTGAAAGGTAAAAAGGACAGGAAGAGCTCGAGGTCGCGATCGAGGCGGTCGCGATCGAGGTCTCGTTCGAGGTCGCCTTCGAAGTCGTCATCGGGGCATGCTTCCAGATCGGCAAAAAAGAAGCACAAGAAGAGGAAGCATGGATCTCGACATCATTCTGGGAAAGATTCGGATTCGAAGCCGAAGTCGCCAAGTAGAAGGCATCGTAAGGATGATATATCTCCTTCACCAGAGGCTCTTGATCCGGAAGGTGAGGCTTCGCCCATGGAGTCGCCGGAGCATTCACCGGCTCCCATGTCGAATCCCTCTCCGGCGCCGTCTCGAACACCACTCGAGAGGAGGAAGAGGCTCCCTTGCCTGAGGGTTCGACACTCCGGCTCACCAACCCGAGCAAGATGATACGAATCCGGTGCCTCCTCGAGAGCAGCCTGTGGGTCCATACCCTCCATTTCAAGGCCCGGGTCAAGCCCCTACACAGTATTTAAATGCCATGTATGGTGTCTTCACAAGAGCCATGTACCCCTCTGGAGCACCGGTTGGTCCCATGGGTCTGATGGCCTATAATCTGGGAGTCCCCCAGACTTATGCTCCAGCGCCGTTCATGCCATTTATATCGGCTCCAACACCGCCTTGGCATTTCTCGGCGCCGCCCAGGTCTTCCAAACCAATTCCTTCATCACCGGCACCGGTTCCTGTTCGACCTCGAGAACAGCAGCCTGGTCCTCCGAGTTCGACGCCGGCACCGGCTCCATCGGAGTAGATTGCAGATCTGCCGACGCCGTTTCCGAAGGAGAGGTCGAGACGTGAGGCTCAGCGACTTCTAGAGGAACAGAGGTACAGAGAAGCGGAGATAGAAGAAGGTAAGCTGCAGGAATCGAAAGATTTCTTTGATGACCTAAGGGAGGCTAGTGGATTGGAGCTGTCTCCGGATTGGGAGTTATCCTCTGTCCCAGATGCCCCTTCAAAAGATGTGGCACCGTATCATGTGGTCATCAAGAAGGCAGCAGAACTGTTGAATTTGAATCTGCCTACTGCGGAGTACAAGACTAATATATTGACAGAAGTCCTCCACTCTCCGTCTTCAGTGGTAGAGCCTATGCTTCCTTTCAATGAAGCTTTGACGGAGCCAATCTTGGAGGTGTAGAGTAGACCTCTTACGGGTCCTGCAGTTGCTAAAGCTGTCGCAAGAAGATATAGGGTGGCCCCTAGAGACCCAAACTTTTTATCTTCACATCCTTTGGCAGCGGAACTGGTGGTGCAGGCAGCCTGCTCCAAGAAATCTGCAGGTGCTTTCCCTCAAGTGCCTGGAAACAAAGATAAAAAAAACAGGACCTATCCACGAAGAAAGTTTTTAAATCAGCGAGTAGGGCTCTCAAGTCAACGAATGCCACATGCCTCTTGGGGCGTTCCATCCATGCCTTGATGGATTCTGTGAAACAGTTGGCCCCTAAAATTCCAGAGGAGGACAGAATTTTTTTTAATGAGGAGTTTGTTGACACTCAAGCTGCTGCTTAGCAAGTCATCCAAAGTGGATTGGATACAGCTGACTCGGTGGCGAGAGTCATGGGATCTTCAATTGCCACCAGGAGAGCGGCCTGGTTGAAGACTTCCGAATTCTCTGCGGATGTCCAGGCTGCCTTAATGGATCTACCTTTTGATGGCTCAGGCCTTTTCGGAAAAAAGGCTGATGCTGCATTGGAGAGATTCAAAGACAGCAGAGCTACAACCAGGTCTTTGGGTTTACAATCCAGAGGAACTGTGGGCAAAAGGTATGAGGGATTTGGAAGGTCCTCCTTTCGTCCCTACAAGCAGTCGCAACAGCAACAACAACAGCAAAATCCGCTGTATAAGTCATACAGGGCAAACAAAGAGCTCGTCCTCGAGGACATCCATCTTCCTCCTCCTCCTCCTCCTCTTCCTCTCCCCACCCCCCTCCAACATCAGCAAAGCAGCCCTAGATCCGCCATTCCGGGTCATGCGGCTTACCTATTTTCTACGAGATTGGGAATTGGTCTCATCAGACCTTTGGGTTCTCAATCTCGTGGAGAATGGGTATGCTCTTCCCTTTCGGGAATTCCCTCCGAATTACCCTCCTTGTCAAGGGTTTTGCTCAGAGGACCACCTGCTACTTCTGCAGGAGGAAGTCCTGGCGTTGTTAAGAAAAGGTGCGATAAAGGTGGTTCCGGAGCAGGAAAGGGGTCAGGGATGCTACTCTCGGTATTTCCTGATCCCCAAGAAGGATGGCAGACTTCGTCCAATCCTGGATCTCAGGATCTTGAACTTCTCTCTGAGGCAGGAAAAGTTCAAGATGCTCACCCTTGCGCAGGTTCTTCAAGCGCTGTCGGAAGAAGACTGGATGTCTTCGATCGACTTGCAGGATGCATATTTCCTAATTCCCATCCTGAAGTCGCACAGGAAGTATCTCCGTTTCACGGTGGGTTTGCAACATTACCAGTTTGTGGTCCTTCCGTTTGGTCTTACTACTGCGCCTCGAGTTTTCACCAAGGTGATGGCTGTGGTGGCAGCCCATCTCAGAAGGTCAGGGATACCGGTATTTCCTTATCTGGACGATTGGCTGATCAAAGCAGAATCCCCAGAGAAAGTGCTCCCATCATCTGCAGGTCACAACTCAGTTGTTGTACAGGTTGGGTTTTTTGATAAATGTGCCCAAATCTCACCTGGTGCCTTCCCAGCGCAACCTGTTCATAGGTGCTGTACTGGAAACAACTGTGTGTCGGGCATTCCCTCCACCTCAAAGATTTCGGGACATACAGGAAATGATTCCTTTATTTTACAATGGAGCGGTTGTTCCAGTCCTGAAGGTCCTTCGTCTACTCGGTCTGATGGCTTCCTGCATTCTGCTGGTCAACCATGCACGCTGGCATATGAGGGCACTCCAGTGGTACCTCCGCAGGCAGTGGTATCAGCACAATGGAGATCTCAGGGAGTCTGTGAGGATCTCCAGAGAAGCTATGGCGGATCTGTCTTGGTGGAGTGTGGAAGACAATCTGTCTCAGGGAAAGCCCTTCCATCTGCCTCCATCAGTGGCCACAGTGATAACGGATGCATCCACTCTAGGGTGGGGTGCTCATGTGGGGGACCTGGAGATAAAGGGTCTTTGGTCTCCAGAGGAAAGGTTGCTTCACATCAACCTTCTGGAGTTACGGGCGATACGTCTGGCGCTCAAGGCCTTCCTCCACTCCCTTCGCAGTCAGTCGGTTCAAGTCCTGACGGACAACACCACCACGATGTGGTATGTCAACCAGCAGGGAGGAGTAGGGTCACAGTGTCTCTGCAGAGAGGCTCTGCGTCTTTGGTCCTGGGTTCAGGACCATCAGATTTGTCTGATGGCAAATCATCTGGCCGGAGTTCTGAATGTGCGTGCAGTCTCAGTCAGCAGTTCTCAGCCGACCACGAGTGGAGGCTTCATCCGGAGGTGGTTCGTCACGTCTTTCGGATATGGGGAACTCCTCAGGTGGACCTGTTCGCCACTCTTGAGAATGCTCACTGCCTGTCATTCTGCAGTCTCCAGGATCCGATACAGGGAGCTTTGGGGAACGCGTTGAAGTTGAGTTGGGGCTCAAAACTCCTTTACGCGTTTCCTCCCATACCCTTGATTCCTCGGGGTCTGAGGAAGATTCGCCAAGACCGGGCCCGAGTCATATTGGTCGCCCCGGATTGGCCAAGAAGGGTGTGGTACACAGATCTTCTCCACCTCTCCTCGTGCCCGCCGCTCCGTCTCCCTCTCAGGGCAGACCTCTTCTCGCAGGGGCAGGTTCTACACCCCCACCTCCAGACCTTACACCTTCATGCCTGGAGATTGAACGGGGCAACCTGAATTCCTTTTCTCTCCCACATGATGTGGTGGATGTCATTTTATCAGCCAGGCGTGATTCCACCAAGTCTATCTACTCTTATAGGTGGTCTAAATGTGTTTCTTGGTGTGGGGAGAAGTCAATTGACCCCTTAAGGCTCATTTGTCTGACATACTTCAGTTTGCTCTTTCTTTGGCTCAGCAAGGGTTTGCTGTAGCTACGGTCAAGGGTTATCTTTCGGCCTTGTCGGCATTTCTCTGTCTGCCGGATCAGCCGTCCTTATTTAAATCTCCTGTTGTTTTAAGGTTTCTAAAGGCCCTTACAAATACATTTCCTCCTACTCCCTTTATTATGCCTCAATGGGATTTGAATCTTGTGCTTACTTTCTTGATGGGTTCACCTTTTGAACCTTTGCACAAGTGTCCCTTGAGACTGTTGTCTTTTAAAATAGTCTACCTGATTGCAATTACCTTGGCAAGGAGGGTAAGTGAGCTTCAAGCTCTTAGTTCATAGCCCCCATTTTTGACCATTCATGCTGAACGAATGGTACTCAGGACTAGTGCTGCTTTTCTGCCTAAGGTGGTAACTCCCTTCCATCTGAAGCAGTCCATTACCGCCCCTACCTTCTATCCTCCCCCTCACCCTTCCAAGCACATCATAAATTGGTGGCCAACCAATTTGCTGGGGCGCTGTCCTACAACTTTTAGGTCCCCTTCCCTCCCCTTTCCCGTCCTGAGGAAGACCTGTAGCTGAGGTGTTGATCCTCCCTCTGAAGCGCAAGGGTCGAAACGTCGACGATCTCCCCCATTTCTGAAGCCTGCACCCCTATCCCTCCCCCCCACGAAAGCTTCAAATAAATCATATGATCTAAATACGTGGGGCAGGCTGATACTAAGTGAATTGAACCTTAGTGTGTCTATTGTATTATTGGATTACCTTTTTCATTCAATTTTCCCTCTTTCACCTGAGCACCAACGTTTGCACTTTTCTACTGCACCTGGCAGCATTCCCCCAATTTCTTGTTTTTAACAATATGTATATAAAAAAGTGTGAAAATAGTGTGAAATAAATAGCAAATCTGTATTGCCATACACTACTTTGCCTTCATAAATTATTTGTTTGGGTATCATTAACAAGTTTAGACACGCATTTGGCTCTCTGTATGTCTTTTCTCCTTTTATTTTTCAGGATTAAGGGCCATATGTATGAAGCTAATTTTCAGTCGCAAACGCTGCGAATCGGTAATAATAGCGTTTGCGACTGAAAATTAGCAATTTCCAATGTATGAAGGCAAAATTGATCGCAAATCAAGGAATCGCTAATATAGCGATTCCCAAAAATTGCGAGAGCCTGAAATTTGCAAAATCTATAGCGATTCCCAAATTTACGATTATACCAGTTTGCGATAATCGCAAATCCAGAAATCGCAAATAAGGATTTGCAATGATATGTATCAAAAATTCGCAAATTGTGATTTCACGAAATTCGCATTTCTAGAAATCGCAATTACCACCAAGTGGGAGCAGGTGGTAACCAGGTGCAAAGTATTTAAGGAAGCCCGCAATGCAACACACTTGTTTCCACAATGTCTGGGCTCTACGTGATAGCGAGGAGGCGAAGAGTGAGAGCTGTGGCGCAGAGGAGGAGACGGCAGGAGAGGATATTCCGTGCGCGCATCACCATCTACCAGCGCACTGAGGAGGACATCTACACCCACTACAGACTGGAGGAAGAGAGCATACTAGAATTAATTGAAGAACTCAGACCCTATCTAGAACACCCCACACGCAGGACACAAGCCATACCCACACACATCCAGGTCCTGTGTTCACTACACCTGCTGGCCTCAGGTAGTTTTCAGGCGGTGATAGCCACAGCAGGAGGGGTGTCACAAAGTGCCCTGTTGCGCTTTTTCCATGCGTTCCTCGATGCCATGACACAGAGGATGCAACACCACATACACTTCCCCAGCACCCCACAGGAACTAGCACAGACCAAGCAGGACTTTTACAACATCGCCCAATTACCCCACGTCATAGGATGCATCGATGGGACACATGTTGCTATATCCCCCCCTCAAACGATGAGTACGTATACAGAAACCGGAATTGCTACCAATCACTTAATATACAGGTGGTGTGTGATGCCAAAAACATCATCACTGACATAGTGGCAAAGTATCCGGGAAGCACACATGACGCGTTTATCTTCCGTCACAGTGGGCTATACCGTAGACTCTCAAGAGGTGATTTTGGCGAGGGATACCTACTAGGTAAATGCTCTCATACATAGGCCACATTTTAACTGACTAGCATGTGCATTACAGTGACTTACCGTTTACATTTCCAACCACAGGTGACAGTGCTTATGCAGTCCGGGATTTCATCATGACACCCTACCTCAATCCTGCTACTGCTGGGGAGCGGCGCTGCAACCGGGCACACATTTCAACAAGAGGCACCATTGTGAGAACCTTTGGCATATTGAAGAGCAGATTCAGGTGCATTCATAAAAGTGGAGGAGCACTCCAATACAGCCCCGAAACTTGCTGCAAAATTGTTGTAGCATGTGCCATGCTGCACAATATCGCTACCAGGAAAGGCACACCAGTGGAGTTGAGCGAATCTGAATCCTCTGACGTGGAGGGGCTGGACCTGGGCGCATGGCAGCTGGTGTAGCTGGTGCTGCAGCTGGGCGACAGAGGCGTGATGAGATTACGCGCAACTACTTCTAGGTGAGTAATAATGACACAATGACAACTTCAAACTGTGCAACTGTGTTTTAATAGCTACAGCAACAATGCCACACATCCTCATAGGCAAGTACATACGCTCCTAATGTAATGCACATGTTAAATTCACAGTGCAACTATGTAACTGGAATGACTGCAAAGTCAACACTGTAGTTGTCCATATTTTGCCCCTGCTAATCATTGGTATTTGGCTGCACATTCTAATGATATGTAGCAGGCCTATTGCTCCTGCCACTACGGCGCCTCTCTATGGTGGGTGGTGGGGTGGTGGAGCTCCGCACTGACTGGGAGTCCTCCTCACTTGGAGTCAGTACTCCAGGGCCTGTGGTACGTAGGGCACGCAGTTCGTCCAGAGCAGATGTGGACTGCACAACGACAGTGGCGATGTCCTGTATGCCGTGTGAGAACTCACGCTGTGTTTCAATGGTGCGCCTGGACAGAATATTGGTTGATGAGGCCAGGCGGTTGATTGCGCGCGTGTACCAGTCCATGCGGCCCAGCTCTTTGCGCCTAGCAGCGCGTTCGGCACGCAACTCCTCAGAAAGCACTTGCACAGCACCCCTCATTTCTTCCCGTATGCTCCTGAGCCCTGCCCTCATCTCACGCTGTATCGCCTTCATGTGTTTGGCTTGTAGGCGCTGCACCTGGAGCATGTGTAATTCCAGCCCTGCAAAAAACGAGTCTTCCTGCTGATCAACGGAGCTGCTGGCCGTGCGGGGTCTACGCCTGCCTGTGACCTGTGGACCCTGGCTGTGTTGTGGCCTTGACTCCTGCTGCGAACCTATGCATCAGACTGCACATTGTTATTGGTGTCCTCATCATCGTCCTCCATGACTACCAATGGCCTCACAATCTTCCTCCTGGGTCCCTTTGGTGGAATGACAGGGCTGTCCTCCCCATCTGTTTCCTGCACCTGCCCCGCGTCTCCAGAGTCTGGAGGTTCTGTGTCTCTTCCACTGCCTGTGGGCTTATTAGTTGCAGGTGCTGTGGATAGAACAGCACACATTAACTTAATTTACTAATTTTCAATGTGAAAATAAAATATTTCACAGTTTACCCTTACTTTACTTTTGTTATTCCCCTTTCCTGACCTGCACATGTGAAAATTGCCTAGCGTGGCTGTTTCTCGCAACATTTATTTTTCATGTGACTACATCTCCCACAATGCATTGCTGTGACTGCCTGTGTACTTGCTCTAGTGTGACATGTGGTTTCCCTAATCCCTAGGTTGCTGCAGGGGGGTGGGTGTGGGGTTTGGGGTGTGATGGCATGCATCTTACCTGGTCTGGAAGCTGGTTGGTCGGAGCTGTCTAGCACAGACACGCCCGCCACACTCTCTGGAGCCTGTGTTCCCTCTACAAGTTCCTCAAACGGTGTAGATTCTGGTACATTGGAGGTCCCGCCACCGGTGAGCTGTGACTGCTCCAGCCTGGCTGCCAACTTTTCTTTTGAGCGCTGGCGCAGGTCGTACCAGCGCTTGCGCAGTACCTCCACACTCCTGTGTGTAACTCCCAGGGCATTGACTTTCGCCTGTATGCCTGCCCAGATGCGTCTTTTCCTTGCCTCAGGCACCTTGTGTGAGCTCTTTCCAAACAACAAATCGTGGTTTGGCACCATCTCAGTAATGAGTGTCTCCAGTTCAGCTTCTGAGAACTTCATCTTTCTCTTTCTAGAAGTTTCTCCTTCTTGCTGCTCCTGCTGGGTTGCAGGCAATTCCTTGTTCCCACTCTCAGACATGGCTCCTCAGTAGCAATCCTCACTCTCCCACTCTCTGACAAACAAGACTGTTGCAGCATGGGTAGTCAGTCACTTCCTGGGAGGTGATGTCATTAAACTGCATCAACATTGCAATTGGCTGATTTTGGAAAAATCGCAATTTTGCGATTTTGCCCGTTAGGAATCGCAATTTTGCGATTTTTCCCATTTAAGGAATCGCAAATGTATTTCTCGCAAATATTTAGCGATTTTATCCGAATCGCTAAATATTTGCGATTATGTTTATACATTCCGATTTGCGATTCTGAATCTGCGATTCTGTAAAAATCGCAGATTCTGAATCGCAAATCGGAAACTTCATACATATGGCCCTAAGTCACGTTAAATAATTCATAAATAACAATGAATATTGCATTTAAATGTGTTGAGTAAATTATGCCCAGGACCATTGTGTTTGCTATATTATCCGATACCCAGGTCCTTTGAATTTCTCTGGGTCATACCCCATTTTCTTAATGGCCTTCAAAAGATGTGGCACCATATCATGTGCAAAAACAACAGTTGATGGACAGAATGCAGAACAATGTCATACATTCACCCCAGTACAGAGATCTGGGCCTAAATCCATCGTTTTTTTGCACTCCACACCACCTCAGTTCAGACATGGCAATATGCAAATCAGCCTTGACCCTGTGCCTCATGGGAACAGTCCAGCCCGAAATGCCAAGCCATGTCTTTACTGGACCGGAATCAAGCATCCTAGGACCGGTTTCTGGCTATCAGCCGTCTTCAGCCAGGATAGCTTGACTCCAGTGGTGTGGAGAGCATGGGACTCACGTCTGAGCATACCCATCCCACTCTGGGTGACAAATGCAAAAACAACAGTTGATGGACAGAATGCAGAACAATGTCATACATTCACCCCAGTACAGAGATCTGGGCCTAAATCCATCGTTTTTTTGCACTCCACACCACCCCAGTTCAGACATGGCCACATGCAAATCAGCCTTGACCCTGTGCCTCATGGGAACAGTCCAGCCCGAAATGCCAAGCCATGTCTTTACTGGACCGGAATCAAGCATCCTAGGACCGGATTCTGGCTATCAGCTGTCTTCAGCCACAATAGCTTGACTCCAGGGGTGTGGAGAGCATGGGACTCACGTCTGAGCATACACATCCCACTCGTGGTGACAAATGCAAAAACAACAGTTGATGGACAGAATGCAGAACAATGTCATACATTCACCCCAGTACAGAGATCTGGGCCTATATCCATTTGTTTTTTAGCACTCCACACCACCCCAGTTCAGACATGGCCATATGCAAATCAGCCTTGACCCTGTGCCTCATAGGAACAGTCCAGCCCGAAATGCCAAGCCATGTCTTTACTGGACTGGAATCGAGCATCCTAGGACCGGTTTCTGGCTATCAGCCGTCTTCAGCCAGGATAGCTTGATTCCAGTGGTGTGGAGAGCATGGAACTCACGTCTGAGCATACCCATCCCACTCGGGGTGACAAATGCAAAAACAACAGTTGATGGACAGAATGCAGAACAATGTCATACATTCACCCCAGTACAGAGATCTGGGCCTAAATCCATCGTTTTTTTGCACTCCACACCACCCCAGTTCAGACATGGCCATATGCAAATCAGCCTAGGCCCTGTGCCTCACGGGAACAGTCCAGCCTGAAATGCCAAGCCATGTCTTTACCGGACCGGAATCAAGCATCCTAGGACCGGTTTCTGGCTATCAGCCGTCTTCAGCCAGGATAATTTGACTCCAGTGGTGTGGAGAGCATGGGACTCAGGTCTGAGCATAGCCATCCCACTCTGGGTGACAAATGCAAAAACAACAGTTGATGGACAGAATGCAGAACAATGTCATACATTCACCCCATATCATGTGGTCATCAAGAAGGCAGCAGAACTGTTGAATTTGAATCTGCCTACTGCGGAGTACAAGTCTCATATATTGACAGAAGTCCTCCACTCTCCGTCTTCAGTGGTAGAGCCTATGCTTCCTTTCAATGAAGCTTTGACGGAGCCAACCTTGGAGGTGTGGAGTAGACCTCTTACGGCTCCTGCAGTTGCTAAAGCTGTCGCAAGAAGATATAGGTTGGCTCCTGGAGACCCAGACTTTTTATCTTCACATCCTTTGCCAGAGAGCTTGGTGGTGCAGGCAGCCTGCTCCAAGAAATCTGCAGGTGCTTTCCCTCAGGTGCCTGGAGACAAAGATTAAAAAAAACAGGACCAATCCGCGAAGAAAGTTTTTTCATCAGCGAGAATGGCTCTCATGTCAACGATTGCCACATGCCTCTTGGGGCGTTACATCCATGCTTTGATGGATTCTGTGAAACCGTTGGCCCCTAAAATTCCAGAGGACAGAATTTTTTTTAATGAGGTGCTTGTTGACACTCAAGCTGCTGCTCGGCAAGTCATCCAAAGTGGGTGGGATCTTTAACCACATCAATGCTGATGGTATTCCCCTCCTGTGCTGAGATTTGATGATTCCCATGTTTCATGACGAGCTGGGCTCGTCATGAGCGTGCGAGGAGGCTACCTCATGACGAGCCCAGCTCGTCATCAGCGTCGAAGGGGTTAATTGCCACCAGGAGAGCGGCCTGGTTGAAGACTTCCGAATTCTCTGCGGATGTCCAGGCTGCCTTAATGGATCTACCTTTTGATGGCTCAGGCCTTTTCGGAAAAAAGGCTGATGCTGCGTTGGAGAGATTCAAAGACAGCAGAGCTACAGCCAGGTCTTTGGGTTTACAATCCAGAGGAACTGTGGGCAAAAGGTATAGGGGATTTGGAAGGTCCTCCTTTCATCCCAACAAGCAGTCGCAACAGCAACAACAACAGCAAAATCCGCTTTTTTAAGTCATACAGAGGCAAACAAAGAGCTCGTCCTTAAAGACATCAAGCTTCCTCCTCCTCCTCCACTTCCTCTCCCCAACCCCCTCCAACATCAGCAAAGCAGCCCTAGATCCGCCATTCCGGATCATGCGGTTCCTGTGGGGGGTCGGCTTACCTATTTTCTACGAGATTGGGAATCGATCACATCGGACCTTTGGGTTCTCAATCTCGTGGAGAATGGGTATGCTCTTCCCTTTCGGGAATTCCCTCAGAATTACCCTCCTTGTCAAGGGTTTTGCTCAGAGGACCACCTGCTATTTCTGTAGGAGGAAGTCCTGGCGTTGTTAAGAAAAGGTGCGATAGAGGTGGTTCCGGAGCAGGATAGGGGTCAGGGATGTTACTCCCGGTATTTCCTGAGCCCCAGGACGGATGGCAGACTTCGTCCAATCCTGGATCTCAGGATCTTGAACTTCTTTCTGAGGCAGGAGAAGTTCAAGATGCTCACCCTTGCGCAGGTTTTTCAAGCGCTGTTGGAAAAAGACTGGATGGTGTTGATCGACTTGCAGGATGCATATTTCCACATTCCCATCCTGAAGTCTCACAGGAAGTATCTCCGTTTCACGGTGGGTTTGCAACATTACCAGTTTGCGGTCCTTCCGTTTGGTCTTAATACGCGCCTCGAGTTTTCACCAAGGTGATGGCAGCACATCTCGGAGGGTCAGGGATACCGGTATTCCCTTATCTGGACGATTGGCTGATCAAAGCAGAATCCCCAGAGAAAGTGCTCCATCATCTGCAGGTCACAACTCAGTTGTTGTACGGGTTGGGTTTTTCGATAAATGTGGCAAAATCTCACCTGGTGCCCTCCCAGCGCAACCTGTTCGTAGGTGCTGTACTGGATACAACTGTGTGTCGGGCATTCCCTCCACCTCAAAGGATTCGCGACATACAGGAAATGATTCGTTTATTTTATAATGGAGCGGTTGTTCCAGTCCTGAAGGTCCTTCGTCTGCTCGGTCTGATGACTTCCTGCATTCTGCTGGTCAACCATGCACGCTGGCATATGAGGGCACTCCAGTGGTGCCTCCGCAGGCAGTGGTATTAGCACAACGGAGATCTCAGGGAGTCTGTGAGGATCTCCAGAGAAGCTGCGGAGGATCTATCTTGGTAGAGTGTGGAAGGGAATCTGTCTCAGGGAAAGCCCCTCCGTCTGCCTCCATCGGTGGCCACAGTGATAACGGATGCATCCACTCTAGGGTGGGGTGCTCATGTGGGGGACCTGGAGATCAAGGGTCTTTGGTCTCCAGAGGAAAGGTTGCTTCACATCAACCTTCTGGAGTTACGGGCGATGCGTCTGGCGCTCAAGGCCTTCCTCCCCTCCCTTCGTGGTCGGTTGGTTCAAGTCCTGATGGACAACACCACCGCGATGTGGTATGTCAACAAGCAGGGAGGAGTAGGGTCACAGTGTCTCTGCAGAGAGGCTCCTCGTCTCTGGACCTGGGTTCAGGACCATCAAATTTGTCTGATGGCAAATCATCTGGCCGGAGTTCTGAACGTGCGTGCAGACAGTCTCGGTCGGCAGATCTCAGCCGACCACGAGTGGAGGCTTCATCCGGAGATGGTCCGTCACGTCTTTTGGACGTGGGGAACTCCTCAGGTGGACCTGTTCGCCACTCACGTGAACGCTCACTGCCAGTCATTCTGCAGTCTCCAGTATCCGATGCAGGGAGCTTTGGGGGACGTGTTTCAGTTGAGTTGGGGCTCAAAACTCCTTTACGCGTTTCCTCCCATACCCTTGATTCCTTGGGTTCTGAGGATGATTCGCTAAGACCGGGCCCAAGTCATATTGGTTGCCCCGGATTGGCCAAGAAGGGTGTGGTACATAGATCTTCTCCACCTCTCCTCGTGCAAGCCGCTCCATCTCCCTCTCAGGGCAGACCTCCCCTCGCAGTCGCGGGGGTAGGTTCTACACCCCCACCTCCAGACCTTACACCTTCATGCCTGGAGATTGAACGGGGCAACCTGAATTCCTTTTCTCTCCCACATGATGTGGTGGATGTAATTTTATCAGCCAGGCTTGATTCACCAAGTCTATCTACTCTTATAGGTGGTCTAAATTTGTTTCTTGGTGTGGGGAGAAGTCTATTGACCCCTTGAAGGCTCGTGTGTCTGACATACTTCAGTTTGCTCTTTCTTTGGCTCAGCAAGGGTTTGCTGTAGTTATGGTCAAGGGTTATCTTTCGGCCTTGTCGGCATTTCTCTGTCTGCCGGATCAGCCATCCTTATTTAAATCTCCTGTTGTTTTAAAGTTTCTAAAGGGCCTTACAAATACATTTCCTCCTACTCCCTTTATTGTGCCTCAATGGGATTTGAATCTTGTGCTTACTTTCTTGATGGGTTCACCTTTTGAACCTTTGCACAAGTGTCCCTTGAGACTGTTGTCTTTTAAAACGGTCTTCCTGATTGCAATTACCTCGGCAAGGAGGGTAAGTGAGCTTCAAGCTCTTAGTTCAAAGCCCCCATTTTTGACCATTCATGCTGAACGAATGGTACTCAGGACCAGGGCTGCTTTTCTGCCTAAGGTGGTAACTCCCTTCCATCTGGGGCAGTCCATTACCCTCCCTACCTTCTATCCTCCCCCTCACCCTTCCAAGGAGGAGGAGCGGCTTGACCGCCTAGACCCTAAGAGGGCGGTGAGCTTCAACCTGGACAGAACCAGAGAATTCAGAGTGGATGACCAGCTCTTTGTGGGTTTTGTTGGAGCCAGAAGAGGCAAAGCGGTGCACAAGCGCACGCAATCAAGATGGATTGTCTTGTGTATCAACATATGCTACTCTCTGGTGGGTAAGGAACCTCCTGAAGGTTAAAGAGCTCATTCTACTAGAGCAAGGTCTGCTACATCTGCTTTGTCTAGGGGTGTGCCTGTAGAGGACATTTGTAGAGCGGCAACTTGGGCTTCCCTCCACACTTTCGCGAAGCATTACTGCTTGGATTCCGAAGTGAGGAGGGATGGCCACTTTGCGCGTTCTGTCCTCCTGGATTTTCTGGTATAGGTGAGTGGACACCTTCCTCCGGGAGTGGGGACTGCTGTGGGAATCTATTCACAAGGTGAGGAATCCACTGGCAAATGTATCCATCAGAAGAACAAGTTACTTACCTTCGGTAACGCTTTTTCTGGTGGATACAGTATCTGCCTGTGGATTCCTCACATGCCCACCCGCCTCCCCGTTGTCCACTCTTCTATACCTAAAATAATGGCAATGTTTTAATGTGTACATGTTTCCTTCAAAAGAAGTGTGTTATTCTACATGAGTTGCTATATTGTCTTCACACTGTGTGTGTTACCTTGACTATTTTGTACTGTGTAAACTGTCTATATATCTACTGTTGTTGGTCCGTCCGTGTGCCTCGAAGGCACGTAAAAAAGGGCGGAACTGAGGTCATCACGCCGACGTAGGCCTATTATGGAGTCGGTGACGTTAGCGGAGCCAACCGCGCGATGCTGTGCCTCTGTGATGTCGTCCACGTCGGCGTGCAGCTACAAAAGAATTTCCGAATGTTGCTGACACAGGGGGATATTCCTGATTCCTCTTTTCCGTTAAGCAGTTTTTTTTAAATGCAGCCCATTTTCCTTAAAGGAAAACGGGATACATTTAAAAAGAAAAATTAAACATTTTCGTTTCATTTTCTAAGGGCAGGTAGTGGTCCCTTGGACCACTCCCTGCCGTTAAAAAATATTTTTGGAGCCAGTCACAAAGGGGAAGGAGTCCCCTGGGGACCCCTGCCCATTTACAACTCCATTACCACCCTCTTGAAGAGGGCAGTAAATTCCGAGACTTTTGCGACCGCAATTGCGGTCGCAAAACATTCTTACATAGGATAGAGACTCGCTATTAGGAAGGGACGCCCTAAGCACGCTCCTTCCTAATAGCAACTTGCATTTCCTAATTAGTGAGTCGGAAATAAATTGGGACTCGCTAATTAGGAATTGTACATGGCCCTGTAACATTTTGCGAAAACGGGTCGCAAATCCTTTTGCGCATGCAATATAGGGTTGTACATCTGGCCCTTAATCTGGGTTGGGCCTCCTAATATTCCTGGCCACAAGCCCTCTCTTGACCTTGTTATCTAGACCATTTGCATTCCAGGACATTATCGAACATCTGAGTGGCCTTGTCCCGCCATTTACATTTCGTGTTGCCATTTGATCTTTGCACATTGGGTCTCACTATCCCATCCATGTAGCTTCTATGCATGCCCCACTTGTATTAAAAAGTCATCATCACATTATCCTCCCCAAACTCCCCCACCTTCCACACATTCCCTCAACTCGCCAACCTAGCAATCCTGTTATGGGACAAGCCAGAGAGGTCTGTTGTCCCTCCCCCAACCCACTTATATTTCCCCTTACTACTTCAAAACACAGAAGTAATGAAGAACAATGATGATACATTACACCACCGCTGCCCTGAGGAGCCTCCGCAAAGTCTGAAGGAGCAGAGCGAAGGCTCCAGTTACCCCTCACTCTTGTAGTAGTGTCTCTGGTCCACCAGTTAGATGCCAGGTTCATCTTCCCCTGGTGTGTCATTCCTTACCAGGGACTTGGTCCCAGTTGAACCCCCCTCTAGCACTGCAATTGCTTGAGTCAGCCGAGGAATGACCACCATCAGTGACCACGATCTCTCAGTGTTCCTGACATTTTATGTTGTACGGTAGGGTCTCCTTCCATGTCTGAGGATATTCCAGGTCTTCGTTTCCTTTGGGGTACCTTCAGTGGGGTCCCTCTTCTCCATGACCCCTTGAGTCGGCTTTTCCTCCACCTTCCATATTGGTGTGTCTTGGACCTTGCACCTCCAGGGTACAGAGTATATACACCTTGCCGGCTGCCATCAGTGTTTCGCCTGGGTGGACGTTCCTCCAGTTATGTCCAAGCACCTTCAGGCGAATAAAAAAGGAACACTTTGCTTTCAAAGATTACGAGGAAGAGTAGCATATAGTTGAGTTGTAGGTCTCAGTTTGACTTTAATGGAATCAAAAGTACAACACTGTTTTTGAACTTCTAGTGAATAGTCAGGAAATATCATGATTCTGGTATTTTCATGTTAGACTTGTCCCAGGCGACTAACCGCTTTCAGTATCATATCCCTGTCTAGAACATTCAAGAAGCGGGCTATCATAGGACAGGGGAGGCGCCCAGAGGCAGATTGGGAGCCAAGGCCCTATGGGCATGCTCGATAATGAAGCATGAGGAGAATTGTTCCATTACAAGGGAGGCCCTTAACCCCTCTGTCAGGTAAGCCCCAGCATTAGATCCCTCGACTCCTTCTGGAAATCACATAAAACGGAGGTTGTTTCTTCTGGCGCAGTTTTCCCAACATCCACTCTCCAACTGAGGTCTTTTACCACCCTTCCAAGTACTGAAACATCTTTTCTTAGATCACTGGTTGTGTCTTCAACCTCGGAGACCCTCATCTCCACCGTGGTCACCCTTTCCGACACGTTCTGTAGATCCTTAGCGCAGGAGAGTCACTTCTCACCGGACCCCTTCGATCCATTCCTCGAGGGCTTCCTGTGAAGACTGGATTGCTGATAGTAAGGCAGCATTTTCTGGGAGGGCCGAGGTAGTCTGTTTTGCCTCTAGTGTGGGGGTTTACCACTTTTGTGTATTGATGCAATTCACATTGTCTCTTCGGTTTGGGCTCCTTATCCTTAGCCATTTTGTTTCAAGTTACAGGTAGTAACCAAGAGGAACCTGTAAGTGCTAAAAAGTGCCATGTAGGACCGTCACTCGCCTCCACTTCCCCAGTCCAGATCACTTTCCCACTCGTACTGCAGAAGGAACTGTTGGCCAGAACCAGGTTCCAGAAGGGATGCCCAGGACCCGTCCCTGCCGTATAAGACTCAGCTTGCTTGGTTCCCCTATCATTTTACCAACATCAATCAATCAATCAATCAATCAATCAAGACATTTGTAGAGTGCACTACTCACCAGTGAGAGTCTCAAGGCTCTGGGGGGGGGGGGGGTGGAGGGGTGGTGGTGGGGGGGTGCTGCTACTGCTTGAATATCCAGGTCTTGAGTAGCCTCCTGAAGGTCAGTAGGTCTTCGGTCTGCCGTAAGAGGATGGGGAGGGTCTTCCAGGACTTGGCGGCGAGGTAGGAGAAGGAGTTGCCGCCGGCAGTCGCTCTCCGGATGTGAGGGATGGTGGCGAGGTCGACGGAGCGGAGCTGGCGGTTCGGGGTGTAGAAGAGCCGTCTGTTGAGGTATGTTGGTCCGGTGTTGTGGAGTGCTTTGTGTGCGTTGGTGAGGAGCTTGAAGGTGATCCTCTTGTTGACGGGAAGCCAGTGCAGGTCTCTCAGTTGGCGTGTGATGGCGCTGTGGCGGGGGATGTTGAGGATCAGGTGTGCGGAGGCGTTCTGTATGCTTTGCAGTCGTTTCAGCAGTTTGGCCAGGGCTCCCTGCGTAGAGGGCATTTCAGTAGTCCAATCTGCTGCTGACGAGGGCCTGGGTGACCGTTCTTGTGTCAGTGGGGATCCACCTGTAGATCTTTCGGAGAATGCGGAGGGTGTTGAAACAGGAGGATGAGATGGCGTTGACTTGCTTGGTCATGGAGAGTGTTGAGTCGAGGATGAATCCCAGATTGCGTGCATGCGTGGTCGGTGGGTGTTGGTGCTGCTTCCAGGGCATTCGGCCACCAGGAGTCGTCCCAGGCTGAGGGTGTGGGGCCGAGGATGAGGACCTCCGTCTTGTCTGAGTTCAACTTCAGACGGCTGCCCTTCATCTATTCAGTGACTGCTTTCATTCCTTTGTGGAGGTTGTTTTTGGCAGTGCGAGGGTCTTTGGTGAGGGAGTGGAACAGCTGTGTGTCGTCGGCGTAGGAGATGATGTTGAGGTCGTGTAGTCTGGCGACACGGGCGAGCGCGGCCAATGAGATGTTGAACAAGGTCAGGCTGAAGGATGATCCTTGGGGTACACCGCAGATTATCTTGGAGGCTTCGGATTGGAAGGGGGGGAGGCAGACGCTCTGTGTTCTGTCGGAGAGGAAGGAGGTGGTCCATTCCAGTGCTTTACCTCGGATTCCTGCGTCGTGGAGGTTAGGGTGTGGTGGCAGACCGTGTCGAAAGCGGCTGAGAGGTCCAGGAGGATGAGGACCGCGGTCTCGCCGTTGTCCAGCAGGGCCCTAATGTCATCGGTAGCGGCGATGAGGGTCGTTTCGGTGATGTAGTTGCTGCGGAACCCGGACTGGGACGGGTCCAGGATGTTGTTCTCCTCAAGGTAGCGGGTCCGCTGTTTGTTGACGGTTTTCTCGATGACCTTTGCCGGGATCGGGAGCAGGGAGATGGGCCGGAAGTTCTTGAGGTCCCTCAGGTCTACCTTGGGTTTCTTGAGCAAGGCGTTGATCTCGGCATGCTTCCATCTCTCCGGGAAGGTTGCGGTCTCGAAGGAGATGTTGATGGCCTTGCGGAGGTGGGGTGCAATGGTGGCACTGGCTTTGTTGAAGATGTGGTGAGGGCACGGGTCTGACGGGGAGCCGGAGTGGATGGTGCTCATGAGGTGTGACCTCTACCCCCGGCCTCGACGAGCACCTAGGCAGTTTCGACCGCAAGGATTTGTCTCTAACTGCCCATGTCAGCGAATCCCAAGCAGTAAGTGCAATGTCGCCGAGGTCAGGGGGTGTCCAGCAAGGTACAGGTCTGTGCTCCAGCGGGCCGACCCAGTCCACGCCTGTGGGCTTTCCTACCAGTATAGTGCACTATCAGGGGAGGGGGGCCTGCTTGCGCACATCAGTAGTGTTGAATGTGCAGCGCAGTACGTGCAGCCCCATACAACACGACTCAGCAGCGTTTCTTCCCCTAGATGGTGAATAGTTTTGGGTAGTAGTTCCTACTTGTTCAGCTGTATTGGATGCAGTTGATGCTCCTGGCCCCGGTGTTTGACAAACGGTAGGCCCCTTAATGTTCTCCAGCAAAAGAGCACCCACCTGGGGATGCCCCCTCACCATAGGCCCTCCTCATTGGTCAGGGACCTGGGGAAGCCCACCTAGGCCTCAGATTCCCAAAGTCAAGCGGGGAAACAGGTCTCACCTGGTCTCCAAATAATCATCTGCTTCCCTCCTACATGGCAGGTCTCTTGAGGAGTACACGAGCCATCCTAGGACACTAGCCAGTCTCGGGGGTGGGGTCGCATCTCCCCACCGGTACTACCCCCTTTAGCCGACCTGCCTCAAGCACTCCGGCCCCATGTTCTCTCCCCTCGCCCTTTCCCATGGGCTCGGAGTGCTGGCCTCGTCAAGTCCCGAGATGACCTGTGCCCCATGCGACCAGGGCTGACGGCTCTCCTCTCCGAGGAGGTGCGCAGTTTTCCATCGCTGTTTGCACAAACAGCCCAACACGCACCCTTCAGGACTGCTCGCTGTGGCGGAGGCCCAGTCCACGTCTCTCCAGCGGCTGACTCTCTGTGTATGAGAGAACCTTCCCCGGGGTCCACCTTGTCCTGCTGCTGCCCGCACCTCGGCACGCTCTCCTTAGTGTGCAGCTGGTGGCAGAGCAAGATAAAAGCTTGGATGTAAGGAGTGTTGTTGCGGAGCTCTTTCTCAGAGCGCCCACCATGATGGTTTCTCCAGCTACCCCCTCCCCCCTGCCCCCCATTTTATAAGTTTCAACCAAAATTTAATAGGTACCTGTGAAATTTAGAACAACCATTGTAGGCTGACTTTCAGAATGCCAGGTGGACTTGTGTTGGTTATTGCTTTCAGTTGTAACTTATAGCTAATGCACTTGCAATGCCTTTTCAGCAAGGTAACTGTAGTATTAAAATTCATATGGTGAAACTTGTGGGAGTGGGTTACAAAATCAGTTACACCTTTGATACTCGATGCCACCTAACATTCTTCCTCTCTTGGGTTAACTTCCCAGTGTTGGCAGTGCCCACACCTTTTGGCAAATGAAGGAGCTCTCAGTCATGCGGTGCGGCCAAAAAACAACGTTTTGTATATTAATCAGCAGTTGCTGAAACTATCTTTGTTGTTTCGATTAGGGCGAGGCATAATTGCAGAAGCTTTGCTAGATTTAAATACTCATTACTCATCAGAAATGCAGTAAAACTGTCTCGCTATTGAGTAAATGCTCCAGGGTCTATTTCTGTACCTCTGCAATTCTTACCGATCCTGAATGAGATGGGAGATGTATAGATTTTCTGCTTTAGAGTCTCAGCCTAATAATTTTTTATACAGTGCGAATCAAACTAAATGATCTTGCCCTTTGCCCAGGGTATCTGGACAAGATGGCCGGCTAGACACATTTTAGCGCTGCTCCTGCCCCAAAGGTTTAGAATCCTGCATAATCCTGGTGTTTTAGTGACCTTCGCAACCCGGACCAGTAGCGGAAGCCCCCTGACTCCAAGGGTCCCGATGCTGTGACGGGAAAACGGCCTGCAACCGGAGAACGTCGCTAAGGGCCGCTGGAGTCCTGTCGGAATCCTGTCACTGGTAATGGCGGCCTCTGCGCGGCTCTGTGAGCCGTGGGTCGGAGGGCAGTAAAGGAGCCCCGGGACCTGGGTGAGATCCCGCCATCAGGACTAGAACGCTGTCGGGCCCCAGGAGGGGGTGCAGGATGAGTGTGACTGCTACGTGCAGCCGCCTGGCCGGGGGCGTGACCCACAGGAGGCCGGTGCGGTGCGGCCTGCCTGCACCCCGGGCTGAAAGTGATGCGGGGGCTGCCTGGGGGCTCGTGTAACGGAGTGTAACACATGCGGCCTGAAATTGGAGCCCGGTTGCTGAGGTGAGGAGCCCCTTGTGCAACATCGCATCCTGAGGCTGAGGCCTGCGCAAGGCCAGTATGGTGCGGCCTCTCTGCACCCCGACTGGAGAGGCCTGGAAGTGGTGCGAGGGCTGCTTTTGTGGGCCAGTTGAACGGATCGCAATACCTGGGGCCAGAGACCAACGCCCGGTAGACAAGGGGAGGAGCTCCCACATAAAATCTGGTGGCCAGGAGTGTGGCCAGCGCGGGCCGGTGAGGTGCGACCTGCCTGCACTACAGCTGGAAGCGTTGGGACGTGGCGCAAGGGCCCACTGAGGGCCCGTGTGACAGATTGCAAAGCCTGTGATCTAGGGCTGTAGCTCAGTAGATGAGGTGAGGAGGAGCCCCCCCCCCATTCATCAACGGATCCCCCAACCCCGTACGGCGTGTGAGTGGCCCTGGGCCTGAGGTGTTTGCTTGGCGGATCGGCAGAAGGCCGGCCAACTGCGTGGGAAGAGGCAAGATCACACCGCGGAGCTCGCTGGGAGGGCCGGTGGTGTCAAATAACAGTCCCAGTCGGCAGAAGGGGGGGCCTGCGCTATATCGATGATGATGGAGCCCCCGGGGAGGAGGCAGACCCCCTGAGGGATCCCCCCGCTGAACTGCTCACAACATTATCATTTTCCTGTCTGGGAAGACACCGGGAAGCACCCCGAGACAGCCGCGCTGGACATAGGGAAAGACCGACCCATACGAGTAGCCCAACCAAATCAAATAATGCAATACACAGTTCCGGGCCTGACTTCGGCGGACCGTCCCAGAACAGACCTGGAGCAGGGGACCCACCAGGGCTCAGCAGTCCGGGACAAAGCCGACATTTTGCAAGCGATCCATGACTCCAGGGTGGCTTTAGAAACCAAAATGGACGGGATGGCCATGGATATAAAATATCTGCGCCTGGATCTCAGGAAGGTGGCAGACAGGGTTACCACCACAGAAGAAGACCTGAGCGCTTTACAGGCGGAGGTCCGTCAGCTGAGGGAGACGGTTACAGTTCTCCAGGGCCATATGGCCCGGCTGGAGAACCGGGCAGAAGATGCTGAAGGGCGGTCTAGTAGTAACAATCTTCGTTTTTTGGGATTTCCAGAAAAGGCGGAAGGGCGACGGCGGACCTATTTCTCGAGGGCTAGATTGGCACAACATTCCCGAACCTCCGACTCTCCAAAATGTTTGCGGTAGAAAGAGCTCATAGATCTCTTTGGCCGCCGCCGAAATCAGGATCCCCGCCCAGAGCTATGATCGCCCGACTGTTCAATTTCAGAGACCGGGATATGATTCTGCAACACATTCGCACCACTGGCCCGCCCAGAATTGAAAATCATGATATCCATATATACCCAGACTATACAAAAAAGGTGCAAGAACTACGGAATGACTTCTTGGGCGTCAAACGCAGACTGCGTAGCCACAATATAAAATACAGCTTAATGTTCCCGGCCAGGCTCCAAGTACAATATGGCGACAAGACGCACTTCTTTGGTAACCCGTCGGAGGCGGCTGACTGGATGGACTCGCTGGGCTTGGCCGGCCAAGATCAGAACCAGGGCTGGCAGGAGCAGAGGCGACGGAGCAGTCGACGGCAGAGCCAACAACGTCGAGATGAGGAGCAGTGACCGAGGGGACGAGATCTGACGGATGGAGGACGTATCATGGTGGGACCAGATGGCACTCTCTTTACAGAACTGGAGGCGATCCCAACACAGAACTAGTTCTCTCCATTATGTTTGGTACAGGAAACACAGTCGGAGTTGGGAGGTGTTCCCAGCCCGGTTGCTGAGGGATCTGGAGACAAGTGAGTGGTGGCCTTAACGCTGAGATCGAGGGATTCGAGGTCATAGACACTGTGAGTATCTGTTTTGACCCGAGGGGCACTTGACTTTCCCGAGAGACTTGAATGGGAGGGCATTGGGCCCAAAGACATTGGGAAAGAGGGGGGGCAAGATACATGTTTTTTGAGGAGGTTACATTATTGCGCCCATATACTGTTTTGACTCGCCGGCTGTAGAGTGCTGAGGCGGCCTGGCTAGACCAATGATCAGGCAGGGCTGCGCTGTGCCAGTCAGCCGGCTGATTATCAGATTTTGGAGAAAGGTTTTTTTTCCTGACTTGGGAAAGTATGTTCATTTGTATTTGTTATTTCAAGATGAGGGGGGTGATTTAAGGGGTGGAAGGTGCTTTGGGGCGGGGTTCTGAGTCCTCTGGCCAGGACCGGGTTCTGAGAATGAAGTACTACCGCCTGTGGGTGGGGGGAGTTGTGATTTCACAATATGGTTTTTGTTGGGGTTGCTGCCGGGTCTGGTCTTTGTTGCATCACTGGAGGTCGGAGAAGTCTGCATCTTGAGGGGTCACGCTGCAATACTACTGGGGGTCCCCCACACGGCAGTCAGGTGCCGCGACACCAACAACTGCTAACTCATGTCAGGTGACACACAGCGGTATAAACTGATGACATGGAACGTTCGTCGGCTTATTAACATGGTCAAGCGGATCCGGGAGGCAACCTACCTTAGACGCTATAGGGAAACCATAGCCCTGCTCCAAGAGACGCATCTATGGGGAGACTGTCTTAAATACGTCCAACGTAGATGATGGTCAGTTTTTCGCTACATCTTATTCGGGATTTGACAGTGGAGCGCTTATCTGGGTGGCACCGGGACTTCCCTTTAAGGTTATGCACACTAAACAGGACCCTGATGGGAGGTTTGTGATGGTGGAGGGGACGCTAGATTGACGAAGTATATGCCTGGTAAATATTTAGGCCCCAAACAGTTATGATGGTGGGTTTATATGTCGAGTTCTGGGGCAGCTAGATCTGGACCCAGACACGGAATTGATTGTTGCAGGAGACTTTAATTGTGCCCTGGATGGGGAGTTAGACAGGCACACCCCGAAGCTGGATGCCAGACCTAGAGTCAGAAAAGCAATAGGCCAGATGCTCCACAATTATGGCCTCTTGGATGTATGGAGACACCGCAACCCTGGTCGGCGAGTCTATTCGTGCCCCACATCTGCTGCCAATACCTACAGTAGACTGGACTATTTTTTTTATTCAAAAGACGGCGGTGCATCAGATAGCGGAGACGCAATATCTGGCCCGCTATTTGTCTGATCACTCCCCACTATTATTCACTTACTTGTTAGGCCGGCCAAGACCAAAGATACCACTTTGGAGGCTTAACACCGAAGCCTTTGGCGACCCGATCTATAAAGACGCTATCTCGAACGGGCTGGATGCTGATTTGGAGGTCAACTGGGGCTCAGCCAGCACTAGGGCGACCCAATGGGATGCAATGAAGGTGGTGCTACGGGGGATATGTTTGTCCACGGAGGTGGGGATTAAAAAAGTGCTGGAGCGCGACCTCCGGCGTTATGAAGAGCGCTTGGCAGCATTGGAGAAGGACCTTCCCACGAGCAAGGAGAGGCTGCCTGAATGGACTGACGTGCAACGGAATTTAGGGGACACATGGGACTTGCTAGGCAAATTTAATAGAACGGCAAGCAGACGACGCTGGTATACCGAGGGGGATAAGACCGGACGGCTACTAGCACGCCTGATTCGGGCGGAGACTCAACCTCACCCGATTCTGGCGTTTGAGAATGACCTGGGCCAGGTGGTATACACCCAACATGAGATCAACAACGTATTCCGGACCCATTTAAGTAAAATATACTCCAAGCCCCAGCCCCCCCATGGCCCCCGAGGTTGTGGAGGCCTCACTTGCCGAGGTGAACTTGCCTTGCATAGACATAGAAAGTCAGGGGGCCTTAGGTGGCCTACTTAGGGGGGAGGAAATACGGGTGGCGATCGCCCACCTGAAGACTTCGAAGTCCCCTGGGATGGACGGCATAGTAGCCGAACTCTATAAGGAATATGGCGAGGTCCTGATCCCCAAACTCCTAGAAATTGCAGCGGGGCCAATGAACGCGGAAAGCTCCCAGACTCCATGCGGGAAGCATTGATAGTAATGATCCTCAAACCAGGGAAAGATCCCTTCCTCCCCAGCTCTTAGAGGCCCGTTTCAATGCTTAACGTAGATCTTAAAATCATCAGCCAGGTGTTGGCAAGTAGGCTCTTCCCCTATCTTCGGCGGTTGGTCCACGATGACCAGTCCGGGTTTATACCGGGCAGGAATACGCTGCGGAATATTCGCTGCCTCGCCCACATCACGCAATCGTTGGAGGGACGAGCCCAGCAGAGCACCTTAGTGTTCCTTGATATCGAACAAGCGTTTAATTCGATCATATGGGGCTATCTATGGCAGGTACTTTTAAAAAAGGGACTGGGGGAGGGGTTTGTAAACTGGATAAAATTGTTCTATGCTCGACCGGTGGCAAGAGTTTGCACGGGACGATACGTGTCAGACTCCATAACCATAGAGAGGGGGACGCGGCAGGGATGCCCACTCTCCCCCTTGCTATTCGCCTTGGCAATGGAGCCACTGGCTTGTCATCTCCGGGGTACTCGAGGTACAGGGCATACAGGATTGGGAGTTCGGAGCATGTTGTATCGGTGTATGCCAATGACGTATTGATATACCTGAAATGGCCGACTCAGTCATTACCGACCCTGATAGCTGCACTGTCACAGTTTGCAGCTGCCTCCAGACTTTCCATTAACAAAACGAAATCACAGCTTTACGCGGTTGGAATGGAGAGGGACTGGGAGGGGGCGCAACGCCCGGAGATGGGACTCCATGGGTGGAGGACACACTCTGCTATCTCGGGGTATGAATTGGAAGGACTGCGACAATCTTTTATCAGCATAACATTGGAAGGATAATCCGGGGTCTTCAGGGTAGTATTGCCTTCTGGAACTCACTTAAACTCTCCCTAATCGGAAGATTGCCTTAATAAAGATGGTGGTCCTACCTCGATGTCTATACACAATGCAAGGTTCCTTCTTTGAACTTCCGCACCGGGTATTCAAGGAACTGGACGCACTGCTGGTCCTATTATTGTGGAATGGGAAGCAATGTAGGATAAGTCTAGAGGTCATGAAACGTAGATAGGGCAAAGGGGGTTTAGAGATCCCAGATTTAGAACTTTACTATTTTGCGTCCCAATTGCAACATGCAATAGCCTGGTTGGACACGGATCCCTCTTGGGAGAGGTCCCTGCTAGCAGGTACATATGGGGACCGACAGCTAGGTGCGCTTCTATGGCGGGCGTGGTGCACCGAGAACACGGTCCTCCATTGGTGCGGCTTGTGGCTGCAATATGGAACCGGGTGGTACGATGACTACTCCGAGAACGGCCGTTTGCCCCAGAGTTGGACTTCTGGCTTATGCTACCCTTTGCTCAAATAGACCAGGGTATGTCTACAGATAAATTGAAGGAGGGGTGCTGCCTGATGTTGTCTGACCTCTACCCGGACAATAAATTCACCACTTATCAGGAGGCGGTGACCACCTTTGAGTTGGGATCAGGCCAATTTCTGCAATACGCTAAGATAGTGGCAACAGTGCGGCAATTATGGCCCTCATTTCCAGAGGCACACCCAAAAAATGGTCACCAAGATCACTATGGCAGGGGGACGAAAGTTTGTTACCCACCTCTACAGGGCGTTGAGGGAAGATAATAAGACTGGCCCCCTAAAGATAGAACACAAATTGCAACAGGTGTGTCGGCAGGAGGCCACAACGCGAGACTGGGAAAAAATACAGTGTACAGAAGGTGTCAGTAAGTAACCGCTTCAAACAAATCCAGTATAATATCATACATATCGCTCATCCAGGAGGCTCCAGGCCATCAATAGCATCAGGGATCCACGTTGCCCTAGATATCGCAACGATCAGGCGGATTTTCCGCATATGGATTGGGAGTGCCCAATGATCCAGACATACTGGGTAGCGGTCCTCGAGGATCTGACCAGGATAAAGGGGTGGACGATTGCCCTGGACCCCCGTGCTTGTCTCCTGGGCTACATTCCTCGAGATCCTAAGCGAAAGATTAGCAGGCGATTTCTGATGCTGGGGCTGGTTACAGCCAAGCGGCGTATTGCAATCCATTGGCTAACCCAGCAAGTGCCTTTATTAGCTAAATGGAGGACAGACCTAAGGGAGTGGGCTCTGGCAGAGAAGGGACATATACGGAACACCAGGCGGGATGATAAACTGCCCGAGGTCCTAATGGCGTGGGTAGCGATGATTCAGGAGATAGCAGGACAGGCCTCCCAGCCTACACCGGAAAGCTCAGTGGAGACATCTTCTATGAGGGGGGAGGCCCCAGGACAAAGGGGAGAGACACACGGAGACCCAATATAAATATTATGATGCACAGACCTCAAGTTATATGCACCCGGCAGGGAGAGGGGGGGAGGGGAGGGGGGTTTGGAAGGGAGGTGGGGGGGGGTTCATTACTGTTGAGTTATGTTTAAGCACGAAAAGAGGATGAAAATACTGATGATTGCGGAATCTCTACGGATGTGACCTTCGGTCTAGACTCTGACATGTATTATTGTGGAAACATACACCACCTCAGCTGAGGTGGACAAGCTGTAATAAAGAAATTTGGGGAAAAAAAATGTTACCCTTTATCGAAACAAAGCACTGATGAATCTTATACTACGCATTTCCCAGCCACTACCGTTCACCTGCCTTTAGCATGAGATGGTTGAACAATGCCATTGCCAAAACGTCTTAAGAAAATGAGACCATCACGTCTTCGGAGTTGGTCAGGTCCATGCCCTGTTGTTAGTCCCAGAACAGAACAATTGTTTGTGCCCTAGTCCTCGGCCTAGGGGATCGATGTTAAGAAGCACTGCTGTTACTTTCAGTGCAGAATATTATCGTAGGGTGCCAGTAGTCTGAATGAGGTTCGTTGAAGTCATTGTTTATGTGCAAAAAGATAAAGCAGACAAACTTGCAAAACCTTAGAAAGGTATAGCTGCAACATTGCCAGTTATGTTGAGAAAGCAATAGTATCTTACTGGATTGCAACTCCAATGGTTCCATCATACAAGACAACGGATTCCAGTAGTGCTTTGATGCCATAAATATAGTGGGCATGTGTTATACAAATCACTTAGCATAGCTTAATATAACATAGAAGGTAGAGGGCCTGTGAGGCAGGCAGCTGAAGGGTGAAAGGAGCCACTGTTATGCTGCTTGCAGTGTACAGCATTGTCCCAGTTTACCCTCTGTAAAGGGGGGGGGGGTGTCGCGGGCTGAAATAGCAGGCAAGGAGGCCGAATGTAATGGGCTATGCCGGTTTATTAAAGCACACAAATGTCCGATAACAACTTGAAGTATGACTCCGGGGAAAGGGGAATCGGGTCTTGTCCGTCCGTCGGGTAGGTCTCGGTTCGGTCCTTCTTTCTTGGTCCGGATCCCGTCTGGTTGGCCTTCGGGTCGGAGATGTCGTCGGGGAGGTACCTCGGAGGGCAATAAGAGAAAGAAGGGACCGTTAGACCAGTACTTAGAGACAGCGAGTCTCCTGACACCAACACTGGGTCTGTGGGGGACCGATAAGCGAAGAGAAGTGCGGAAAGGGAGGAGGGAGGTCGAAGAAGGGGGAAAGGGAACAGTAAGAGTGTCCGAAGGGTGCGTGTAGGGAAAGGCTCAAGGCCGGGAGGGTGCTTCACAATATTTACAGTGCGAGGGTTTACCGTGCTCCGTGCCTAAAGAAGAGAGAGAGAGATTTACACTATGTACACTGAGCGCCTAGGGTGCTCAGAAATGGGTCCTAGGTACTCACGCGGTCCGCCGTAGCCCTCCAGTGGACTACGGCCGCTCTTCAGCCACCTCCTCAGGGACTCCACCAATCTTCCGACCATACGTCTTCTTCGGTTTTCTCTTCTCCGCCGTCCTCTCCGTCCTCTCCACGTTCTGCCTGAGAATCCTGCCACGATGCTCCGACCGCGTCCTGGTCGACGGGTGTGCTTTTCACTGGTGCTGTCGCTGTTGTAGGGGTGGTACATCCGGGGTCGATACGGAGTGCTTCCTGCTGGCGGCGGCCGGTGATTGGTTCCTGTAATGGAAAGAGGGGCGGGATACTTCGGGTCACAGGTTCCGCTCTGGCATTGTTGTGAGACACTGGGATTTGCCTGCAAGGGCTGGTGTTCGGTCCCCTGGACACCGGTGAGTCGCTAGGGGCTTGTAGTCCTGGCGGGGGTGGAAGCGGGACCGGATCACACCCTCCTAGCTCGGGAAGGAGGATAATTTACATTACATATAATGTAATAATGCCATAACTTAACCCAGTTAAAGAGATATCAGCCCTCCGTAACCTCCCAGGAGGTTTCATCTTACCTCATCCTGTTTAACTTTGATGATTCTCGGAATTTAGGTTCCTATGAGTTTATTTACACACGCCCTTTAGAAGTTAATATAATGAATTATATGTTGGGGCTGAAACAAACGTCCGTGTGTATTTTCCATAATGCACTGAACTTTGGAGAACTAAAATCCTGTTTCAGTCTTCTTAGATCCTTTTAACACAGTAAATCAGAGTAGAAACCACGCAGTGTGTATGAAATCTCGTATATATATATATATATATATTCCTATTTTTTTAAACAAAATGTTACTTCTGTTCGCGATTATATTGGCATTTTAAGGGAAATCCTTCTATTGTATGCACTCTTGTCCTATTAATCCTCCCCACTATACTCTCCTAATGGGACTTGATTGCAGTGCGTGGTTCCTGAGCACCAAGAGAATTGCTGATTAAACACACTATGTTGCTGCCTTAATTCAAACATAAAGATTCATTTTCAGTTGAAAATGATTTAAAAAGCCACTAAAACAGGCTCATCAGGAATTGCTTGAGTGACATCACTTGTTGTATACTTTAGTATGTCGCCCTAAGTCGGACGTGGGTCCCGAGCACACCTTGTCCCTGGAACCAAGCTGTACCCGGCTGATGAGCCCATTACAAGGGCAAAAGCGGCCCTAGGTTGCTTTTGTTCCTATTCAGGGAGAACCTGGCTTGGCAGTTCGGGCTGGACTGTTCCTATTGGAGCTGATATGCATATAGATGGGTCCAACTAAGGGCCCATGTTGTGCAAAATAACGAAGTACTAGGATGCCATGTCAAACCAGTGGCTAGGATTAATTCAAGCAGTCCATCAATCCATTTCTGCATACTTTAGGATGCCACCCTAAGTTATGTTATGTTAGGGTATTTGTAAAGCACATGGCTGCCCCAGCAATGATCGGCAGAGGAACAGAGATTAGACTGAGAATAACCAGGTCTTCACAGCCTTTCTGAGGGCCCAATGATTCTGGATGGTCCTAATGGGCAGAGGCAGAGTGTTGGAGAGGGCGAGAGCTTTTGCAGAGAACGCTCTCCTGCTCTCGCTCTTCTCTCCTGAGAGGAACATAGGCTAAATGGAGCTTAGCAGAGCGCAAGGCTTGAGAGGGAACATGAAGACGAAGCAAATTGGCATGGATGGGGGGACCTTGACAGATGAGAATTTTATGAGTAATACATAGGGCCTTGAAGAGGATTTTTTGATCTACCGGAAGCCAGTGCAGCCTGTGAATGAAGACAGAAATTGAACAGAACTTCGTAAGGGTGAATAGAAGCTGTGCCGCTGCATTTTGGGCTATCTGAAGCCTTTTAATCACTGTCTTATTGAAATCCAGAAACAACACATTGCAGTAATCCAGCGTAGAGAGTATTGTAGCCTGGATAATCATCTGGTGTGTATGGGGGGTCAAAGAATCCTAGAATGGGTTTTAGACCTTGTAGGAATCCAAAGCAGACACCTACCACTGATTTTGCCTGGGCTTCAAAGGACAGAGTATTATCGACCCATACACCCAGATTCTTTACCGCCGTTGTAGGCTGCAGAGGTGGTCCTAACGCGGGGGGCCACCAGGGTGAGCCCCATAAATGGGCGTCTCTCCCTAAGAGAAGAATTACAGATTTACCAGAATTTAACTGAAGGCAGTTGGCCGTAATCCAATCAGCAATGGCCACCATGTCATCTTGAAATTTGACTAGGTTCTGTGTGGAATTATTAGAGAAAGAAATCACCAGCTGTGTATCATCAGCATAAGAAACCAATGTGATGTTGCATGATTTTGCACTTGAGCTAAGGGGGGAATGTAAACATTAAACAGGGTTGGGCTCAGTGCTGAGCCCTGGGGGGCCCCATAAAATAACGTATGAATGTAAGGGAGAGGAGATGACCTGGAAGGATCTATCAGTTAGAAAAGAAGTGAGCCAAGTCAGTGCCATATCGCCAAAGCAAATCTCCTGTAGACAATGCAACAGGATCTCGTGAGACAGTGTAAAATGCAGTGCTTAAATCAAGCAAAATCAGAGCCGAGGATCTGCCTACATCAAGTGAAATGCATAGGTGTTCTATAACCGCCAGCAGTGCGGATTCCGTACAATGTTGGGGTCTGAAGCTATTTTGAGAAGTATCCAAAATCTGATTTGACTCCAAAAAATTAGCTAAGATAGCATTAATATGAGGCTCAGTGATTTTAGCAAGAATAGGTAACAAGGAAATGTGGCGGACATTTTCTGGCTTGGAGGCATCCACAGCAGGTTTTTTTAATAGTGGAATAACTTTAGCATGTTTCCACATAGCTGAAACTGAGGCTGATGACAGTGACAAATTTATAAATTCAAGACAAACAGGGAACAGACAATCCTGAAACTTCAGGAATAAGTCCGGCCCAAGAGGGTCGCCGGGGAACCCAACTTTACCTTATTACATAGAGCTGAGAGATCTTCAAAGGACATAGGGGAAAAGGAGTTGAAGAATGCCATATGTGGCTAATGGGCAGCACTGAATGATAGTCCTTAATATAAGGGCCAAAATTATTGTACATAAGTTCTACTTTCCTAATGAAATACTTGGCCAATTCTTCACATTGGGTATTAGAAGAAATAATGGGCTCTACTGCTAATGTTGGTTTCATAAGGCCCTTCAAGAGAGAGAAGATTATTATAGTGGGATTGCTGCTGTTTTTATTTTTTATGCAAAGTATTTGCCCCTCGACTTCCGGATCTGTTTGTGATATATGTCTTGATGGCGGCATGGTAGCACATTTTAGCTGCGGGCTCGTAGGAAAGTCTCCAGGCACGTTCTAGGACCGTACAATTTTTCTTGGTAAGGGTCAAAGACTCATCAAACCATGGGTTGGCCTGAGTTCTTTTGCTATGTGTCGTTTTTGCCGGAATACAGCTGTCAAGAGCATGTGTGATCCAGCCGTGGAGGAGGTTGTTAGCTACCTTCATATTGGAGGATAATGTAGGTCTCTGTATACAAAGAAGTATGCAGAATTTATTGGGAACAAGCTTATGCCAAGGGCGCTTAACAGAGAGAGTGCAGCGAGACACTACTTTAGAGCATTTGAGACATAGTGACATGGAAATAAGAAAAGGGCCTGACCAAGTCATAGGAAGGGGGGGATTGGACTTTTAACAAAGGAATATTAGAAAAGACAGGGTCCAGGAGGTGTCCAGCAGAAGGCATAGCACAAGGAACAAGTTGCTTTAATTCACATGCTACTAGATCCCCTAGAAAATTAGTAATGTCAGCGTCTTGATCCGCTTCCAGGTGAAGATCAAGATCTCCCAACATTTTTGCCAAAATGGCCACCGAAGTAATCAGAGCTTCCCTAAATGCTCTGGAGAAGCCCAGAGGGCAATAGATTAGCAGCCCTGAGTACGTAAAGTTATCATTAAGTGCGATTTTAAAAAGAGCATTTTCACAGTTGGGATATTCTCAGGAGTAAAGCTACCTGTGTAAGAATCTTTAAAAATAGCTGCTATGCCCCCTCCTCTCCTTCCTACTCTATTTAGGTACTTTATAGCATAGCATGGGGAAGGGTCAAGGCCGGTATTTCAGAGGAGTCCTGGTTAAGCCAGATCTCCGTTAAAAACAAAATATCAGGGATTGCCTCTTGTGGCAGGTCAAATACTTCGGTATGGTGTTTGGCCAAGGAGCGACAGTTAAGACAGAGTAGTTTATATTCTGTCAAGTAGGGAGAAGGTACCGCAGTGGAGTCGACAGTATTTGCCTTAAACTGGCCTGAACTACAATCGAAGAAGGCATTCAGGTGAGATCAGCGATGCCCACCGCAGGGAGTAACATGATTGCGAAGAGCAAGAAGCTCCTCCTGCGAGTATACTAGCCTGTGAGAGTGCAAAGAAGCAGAGTGTCTGGCTACTGGCGACGTCCAGTCGTGGACGGGCGCAGATGGACTTGCCTTTGGCAAGTGGAATGGGTGTGCTCAGACATGGGTCCTGTGCACACTATGGGCTAGATGTAGGTAATCACAATTTACCGATTCTTAAATACCGAATTTTACTGATTCGGTATTTAAGAATCGGTAAATGTGATGTAGGTAATAAATCGGTAACATTTACCGATTCGGTAATATTCCTTATTACCGAATCAGTAATACCGATTCGGTAATGAGGACTACCTTCCCATTCACTATAATACCGAATCGGTACTAGCAGGAGCATATTCAAGGGTGGCAGAGTGTCACATTGACACCGTGTTGCACCCCTGAATCGTGCATCTGTGCACATGTGGTGGGCATGTATGTCTGCCACATGGCACTTTTAAAAAAGCAAATAATTGTTTTTTTAAAGGTATTCGGTATTTACCACCAACTTGTAGTTGATGGTAAATAACGAATCCTTAAAGCAGAAATGCACTCACTTGATTGCTTCCTACTTAGTTTTTAAGGATTCGGAAATGTACTGATTCCTTAAAATAAGGAATCGGTATGTTACCGATTCCTTAAAATAACAAATCGGTAAATTACTGAATCCTTATTTAGGGCTACCTACATTGGAAAGGGCTAAATACTGGTCGTAACGGGAAAATTACTGATTTCGGCTGTTACCGACCGGTATTAAGCTACCTTAACTAAGATGTACCTGGCTGATGAGCCCATAACAAGTGCAAAAAGAACAATTGATGGACAGAATGCAGAACAATATATTACATTCACCCCACTACAGAGATCAGGGCCTAAATCCATAGTTTTTTGCTCCCCATGCCATTCCAGTTTGAACCCAGCCATATGCAAATCAGTCTTGACCCTGTGGCAGTTCGGGCTGGACTGTTCCCATGAGGCACAGGGTCAAAACTGATTAACATATGGCTGGGTCTAAACTGGGGTGGCATGGTGAGCAAGAGAACAATGGATTTAACCCGAGTCTATTGACTGGGGGTGAATGTTTGATTTGATCTGCATTCGGTCCATCACCTGTGTGTCTTTTGCTTTCAAGCCCATAACAAGGGCAAAACTGGTCCTGGGTTGCTTGTGTTCCGGTTAAAGGTGGATCTGGCTTGGCAGTTTGCCTGGAATGTTCCCATTGGAGCAGGGTCAAGACTTATTTGCATATAGGTGGGTCCAAACGGAGATGTCATGGTGTGCAGAATAAAGATGGACTGGGATGCTGCTTTAATTTATTACCAGTGGCTTAGATTAATTCAAGCATTCCGTCCATCACTTTTTGTATGCTTTAGTATGTCACCTTAAGTGGGGCGGGTATGCCCAGACGTGGGTCTGATGCACACTGTGTCAAGCTATATCTGGGTGATGAGCCAAAACAAGGGTGAAACCGGTCCTGGGTTGTTGTGTTCAGGAAGGACCTGGCTTGGCATTTCGGACTGTACTGTTCCAATTGAAGCAGGCTCAAGTCTGATTTGCATTTAGCGGGGTCCAAACTGAGGTGGCATGGTGTGCAAAATAACAATGGACTGAGATTTGGCCTCAAGTAATTAACAGTGGCTGAGATTCATTCAAGTATTCCATCTATCACTTTTTGTATACTTTATTTTCAGGGCTCGGATCGAGCCAGATCATTGGTTCGGCTCTGGGTCAGCTCTCCCTGTTAATTTCTTAGTTCACACTCCTGTAAAGGCATGCTAAATTAAGAATGGGCCACTCTACAAATCAAGTGAAAGGTGCCGACATAAACAGTGAGTTTTTTTTAGTATAACCGTTATGGAATGCCACCGATTTTCTTTATGTAGTTCTTAAAATTCCGGCAGAGTAGGAAACTGAGGCATAGAGAAATACAGCAAAATGTCTAAAATCACACAATTTGGTTAAGAGGAAAATCCGAGATTAAGACCCAGTTCTCATGGTTCCATACACAGCAGCTTAAGTGAATCTGTTACTTTGCACCTAACTGTATATATACTTGTAACTACGTGGCTCAGAATTTCCCCTGCAAGTGAGAAGCGACATCAAGCTTTGCATTGTAAGTGGTTTTTCAAATCTTAGATCTTCTCTTACCTGCAGTTGCATCTCTTTTTATATGTAAAGGTCAACATATACCAGAAGGCACAAAAACAACCAGGAATTAATGACGATGGACACAGGACAACATGTGAAGTCTGCTTGATGTGATAATGGTTTATTTGCTATCATGGTAACTTCATCTGGCAGTAGAAAAAAACCTTGGAGTACATTTATTGTCACCTGTAGGGGAAACCAAAGCAGAGAACCATGTACAAAGACGGTACAGGAGAATTCCTGACATGTTAAGTGAACCCTTTAATCTCTAGTCCCGTATAACAGGTAATTATAACTTGCTTATTAAATATAGCTTCAAACCACACTTTTGGTGCTTCTAAGCTCTGCATGAAACTGACAATATTTGTCTTTTGCTACAGCTCTTCATACCACACTAAACCTTAAATAGACCACATGTAAATAGAAGGTGATTCCCCAGTATTGTATCTTTTATAGATTTGCACTCTTGAATCTTCCCTGTCGTCATGTTGGGAGTCCCATGGTAACAGTAAAATAGCAGTATTAAAACTTTAACATTCAAATGGCCATAAGAATTCACTAGCTTTTAGCAACCTATTACCATTGTTATAAAACATCCAAACTCAAGCCAATCAGAATAGAGACCATAGAGTCTTTTTCCCCTGCAGGGCCAGCATAGCTCAGATTTCTTACCGCACGTCGTGTGTTAGGGAGTCTCCCTGAGCTCTGCTCAGTCACAGTGTTGCTACTGTTGCCATTTTGAACTCCAGCTAGCTGTTCATCCCTTCACTTCATATTTCTTCTGAGGTACAGGCCAGGAGTGTGAGTATCTTTTTTTCCTTCATAATGTCAGAATCTAAAAAGGGATGTTTAGGCCCAGTAAGACTTGTGGAAAGACCAGATCTTATTCTGAGTACCCACACAAGGATTGCCTTTACTGTCTGTATCCAGACCACAAGCCCAGAGAATGCAAGTACTGTCGTACTTTTTCCTCAAAAACTCTCAAGGACCGTGAGGGTAGGCTGCTTCTCTGTCTACAAAGGAAACAAGCAGCAAAAGACTGGCTCCAAGGCTGAGGAGAAGCCCCCTAACTCCTCGAGGAAGAGAAAAGAAGAATGGTCTTCTTCGTCGCTTAAGGACCCTACAAGATACAGATCTCAGAGTAAAGAGAGATTATTGAGGAGAAAAAAGCCAAAAAAAGACCAGCCCAGTCCTTCCAGAGATTCTTCAGCTGACAAAAAACGCTCTTTGATGGCCCCGGCGACGAAGAAATCTCCGTCTACGGCCTCTGTCTTCACTGCAACTGGCGCTACGTCAGCAATTTTGTCAGCGACACCTACTATGCTGACGGTCAAGACGCCAATGATGGCTGCATCGACGGCAGCAGTGGTGGTGTCACCGGTATCGGCTGCGATTAGACCATCGCCGTCGGCGAGGGCTTCTCCGTCGGCGGTTCAGCAGGTTTGTGCACCGTCGGCGACTCTTTAACCACCACAATCTGTTGTGCCATCGATGGATCCGTTGACGACCCCGTTGACGAGGGAAAAAGTCCGTCTACTTCTAAAACCAATGCCTTCCCTTCTGCAGAACTTTTCAAAAATGTCTCCTCTACCACCTACTTGTCTTCTGGATTTTCAGGAGTCTGAAGATGATGGGCCTTATGGTCCTGCTTGCGGTCCTTCACAACTCACAACTCAGGGTTAAGTGCCATGACTCTGAGGAAGAAGATACAATGGATGATCCATCTACTTATTTGGAGGGGGACTATTCTTTTTCGGACAGGGGCGTCCCAGTTCTCAACGTTTGGATGCATTTCTAGAGCACTATCCTTATGAGTAACAGGAAGATCAAGAACCCTTCATAAATATCCCAGTGTCATTGGTAACTGATCTTTGGTTAATGATGAACGATTATCATAAGAGATTTCCTGAAGCAAATTCTGCTCCACAGCTGCCTCCCATTCAGGAGTGCCCACTCCTTTATCGCTGGCTGTACCACCGTTGCAGAAGAGCAAGACCGTTCCGCCACCTGTGGAAATTCCTGCGCAAAGTCAGGATGATCACGACCAGCAACTAGAGGAGGGGGAACTGCAGTTGGACCAGGATGTCCATGATGAGTGGGACGACTATGTGGCCCCTACTCCACTTTCTCCTACTCCACCTCCAGCTGACTCTCCGCCTGCAGATATCGACGGGTTCCACAATCTACTGGAATGAGCTTCTAGGCTCTTTGACCTTCCTATGCCTGCCAAGCAGACAGAGTGCTTTTTATACGATTTTGAGCATACAATGCAGCGCTCCTCTCGATCCATTCCCATTGTAGACTTCTTGCGCTCCTCTCGATCCATTCCCATTGTAGACTTCTTATGGCAAGAAGGAGTGAAATTGATGAAGACACCGCAATACCAAAGGAGATGATAGACGGAGCGTTGGAGCAAATCAAACAATCACCCCCAGTCAACTGATCTGGGTTTAATCCATCATCATTCTTTAGCTCACTCCACCACCCCAGTTCAGACATGGCCATATGCAAATCAGTCTGACCCTGTGCCTCATGGGAACAGTCCAGCCCGAACTGCCAAGCCATGTCTTCCCTGGACCGGACAAAGGCATCCTGGGACCAGTTTCTGGCTAATCAGCCGTCATCAGCCAGGCTAGCTTGAATCCAGTGACAAAGTGAGCAAGGGACCTACGTCTGGGCATACCCTGCCAATTTAGGGCGAACAAAGCGATACCAAAGGGGATGCTGACTGGAGCTTTGGACAAATCAAACACTCACCCCCAGTCAACTGATCTGGGTTTAATCCATCATTATTCTTTAGCTCACTCCAACACCCCAGTTCAGACATGGCATATGCAAATCAGTCTGACCCTGTGCCTCATGGGAACAGTCCAGCCCGAACTGCCAAGCCATGTCTTCCCTGGACCGGATACACACATCCTGGGACCGGTTTCTGGCTAATCAGCTGTCATCAGTCAGGCTAGCTTGAATCCAGTGACAAAGTGAGAAGGATGCTTGTTTCCGGTCTAGGGAAGACATGGTGTCGTGATCCGGGAATTGAGGTGATCAAACCAATGAATTTTTCAAGAGAGAGAGGTTTTATTTGAGACTTTTCTTTTTCAAAAGAAACAAGGTATAACATAAAGATAATGTCCGTAGCATCTTCGGGGATCCCGGTTGAGCAAAAAGGTCCCGTCTTCACCAGGACATCCCCTGTACTCTATGTGGTGTCCTCTCCAGGCACGTAGATGGGGTGGCGTGAGGTAATTGAGATGAAAAAATAAAGAAACTGGGATGAGTTACGGAGGAAATCGGCAGTTCTCTTTTAGGGGAAAGGAGTGAGGACGAGATGCCACCTTTGACCGTCACCAAGTGATCCCTAAAGTGACCTCCCCCCTCCCTCTAAACCCCGTCCTTCCCCCTCCCGTGACCCGCAAGCCCCTGTAAGGTCGCCCACACCTTAGTAAGCCACCCTCCTCCAGGGGGGTGGCTGGGCGAAACGCGGTGTTGATGGCCTCCTGGCTTCTCGTCCTTGCACGCCACCACAGTCCTGGTCCCGGTGTCTTCTCCGGCTTGGCTTCCTGGGTCTTCTACACTGCCTCCGTGGCTCCACGCCACATCCGCTTCTGCCTCAAAGGAACCCGCTTCCGTATGTTGAAAGAAGGACGGCCCTCTAGTCTGCGTCTCCCGCTCCTCTGATAGGCCGCTGGGGTGTGATGTCACAGGTCACGCCCCCGGGGTTCCCGTCGGTGTGATTCCTTTAAAGGGGTCGTGTCCTTCCTGCATAGAGGATGAAAGGACGGCGTCAGACCCGAAGGGCAACAGAGTCCGTAGTCCGTTGTCAGACTCGTGACACATGGCTTGGCAGTTCAGGCTGGACTGTTCCCATGAGGCACAGGGTCAGACTGATTTGCATATGGCCATGTCTGAACTGGGGTGGTGGAGTGAGCTAAAGAATGATGATGGATTAAACCCAGATCAGTTGACTGGGGGTGAGTGTTTGATTTGCTCAAACGCTCCGTCCATCATCCCCTTTGGTATCGCATTAATGAAGACGCCAGCTTCTATACCTGCAGTGGTGCCAAAATAGGACAAAATGTACAGGGCGCCCGAGGACTGTCCGGCATGCCTGATTGGACACCCCTGTCCTGATTCAGTCATTATGTAGGCAGCTCAAAGGAGATTGAAGAACCCTTCATCTCTATGTACGGCTCCGCCTGACAAGGAAGGGCGCCGATTGGACAGCATCGGCAAAAGGTTCTCCGCTTTGACGTCCACTGCCATCAGAGCCTCCAATACCATGGCTTTCCTCGAAAGGTATGACCGCCAGATGTGGTCCGACATCTAAGCCTTGCAGGACTTCCTTCCTGAGGATAAGAAGAAAGAAGCAAAGGAGGTGCTGTCGGAAGGAGAGAGAGCCTCTTTCTAAATGATTGCTGTTGCTCTGGACATTTCTACAACGACCTTCAGACAGATATCGGGAGCAGCGGTATTGAGATGACAAAGGTGGCTAAAAGCTACAACGTTCTGTCCGGAGGTTCAGGCCAAAGTCTTAGACATGGTGTTCGACTGCAAATTTCTCTTTGGTCAACATGTGGATGAAGCTCTGCAGTCGATCAAATCGTATACTGAGACTGCTAAGTCTTTAACTAATCTGCAGCAGAATAAGTTTGCTTCCTTCCGGGGCAGAGGCAGCTCTCGCCTCCAGCTTCAGCAGCGTTTCCAGCCTTATTATCAACAGAGCTTCCATGTTCGGTACTCTTCGCATCCATTTCGGCAAACCTCAACACCAGCCTGCTCTAAAGCAGTGGCACGTCGATGCCCACCATCAGGAGGAAGGGTTCACGACTTGAATCAGAGAGAATGAGGATCTGCAGGCCCCTCCTACCGCAGTCCTACTTCAATTCGGCCCACTTGCTCCAAATTCCTCAATCAATGGAAGCCTATATATTCCGACAAATGGGTGTTAGACATATTTCACCATGATCACACCCTTGAATTTGTTCAACAGCCCCCAAATTTGCCTCTGCGAAGAATTTCCCATTGTCATCTCCAAATCCTCATGAGGGAAATCCAATTGCTCCTTGCCAAGCAAGCAATCGAAGAAGTGCCACCCGATCCGCACAATCTGGGATTCTATTCTCACCTCGTCTTGATAAAGAAAAAGACGGGAAAATGGAGGCAGATAATGGATCTCAGGTCATTGAACAAGTTCATCAAATCTCAACCCTTCAGAATGTTTTCGCTCCAGGAAATTCTGCTTCTCATGGATGTGGGGGACTATATGTCCTCTCTGAATCTTCTGGACGCATATTTTCATGTTCCCATTCACCCAAAACATCGTTGTTTTCTCAGGTTCAAGGTGGCAAGGTGCCATTTTCAATTCAGAGTACTGCCCTTCAGGTTAAAGTCGGCTCCAAGAGTCTTCTTCAAGTGCTTGGCTCCAGTGGCGACCTTTCTATGGCAAGCTGGTCACCAGGCATTCCCTTATCTGGACGACTGGTTAGTCAAGGCCCCATTGCTCCAGGCTGCCAGAAGATCGGCAGATGCCTGTGTTTGGCTCTTTCACTCCCTGGAGCTCAGAATCAACCAAGAAAAGTCCTCTCTGGCTCCCTCCAGGTCGATAGTATTTCTAGGAGCAACTCTGGACACTACGCTTTCGAAAGCATTTCCCACAAAAGAAAGGATCTTGCTGCTCAAGAAGGCAGTCTGTCCGCAAAAAAGTGTGTTTCAGTAAGGACATACAAGTCAATGCTAGGGATGATGTCATCCTGTAACCCTCTGATTTCGCACTGTCGCCTAAGGATGAGACCTATCCAGGAGGAGCTCGGCGCTCAATGGATTCAATCTTGAGGCACATTTGAGGACATCATTTCAATCACACCGGTGATGGTTTCAGTAATGTCTTGGTGGACAGTCAGAGACAATCTCTCTCAAGGTCTCTCTTTCCTCATGATAAAGCAAAAGTTGGTTATGACATTAGACGCTTCCATGAACAGGTGGGGTGCCTACCTGCAAGAATTGCCGATTCACTGAAGGTGGTCGGCTCAGGAAGCACAGTGTCACATAAACCTCTTGGAGTTGAAAGCGTTTTTTATGGGCCTCCAAGCATTCCTGCCAAGAATTAGGAAGTCATCGATACTGATTCGCATGGACAACACCACATCCATGTTCTATCTGCTGAAGCCAGGTGGGAAAAGATCTCAGGCCCTCTCAATCCTGGCTCAGCAGATCTGGGAATGGCTGATAGTCCACTGAATATCAATACAGGTTCAACATGTGCCAGGAGTCCAAAACGATTGGGCTGATTTCCTCAGCAGGGACACAAAGTAGTGTTACGAGTGGGAGCTAAACGACAAACAGCTGCAAGGGATTTTTCTCTGCTGGGGGTTTCCAACCCTAGATCTGTTCGCTATGTCACTCAACAAAAATTGCAGATTCTACACCAGCAGATTTCCTCAGCCAGGCTCTCGAGGAAATGACTTCCACTTCTCTTGGGAGGGAACGTTTGCCTATGCATTCCTCTGTTTCCTCTCTTTCCAAAGGTTTTGCAAAAGATCAAACAAGAGCCTTGCCGTGTCACTCTAATCGCCCTGGCGTGGGTGCAACAGTACTGGTTCACAGAGTTGCATCACTTATCAAGATTTTCTCCAATTCTGTTTCAGCGAAAAGAAAATCTTCTCTCCACGAGCCAGGGCCGAGTGGTTCATCCTCAAATCCACACAATACACTTGTCGGCTTGGCTAGTCATCACGCAGAATTCGGACAGTTAGAGATTTCTGAGGAATGTCAGGCAATACTACAGCAAGCACAAGCTCCTACGATCAAATGCTACTCAGCCAAGAGGAAAATATTCTGTATATGGTGTACCGCGCACTCTTGCTTATCCTCGCTCATCGCCGCCTGAGGACGTTTTGCCCTATCTCTTGTCTCTCGCCAAAGCTGGCCTGGCGCATGGGTCCATCAAAGTGCACTTAGTGGCAATCTCCAGATACAGACGACATTCTGGTTGTTTGTCTTTGTCGTCTAACAGACTGATAAAAGAGTTCATGAGAGGACTTTTCAGGGTCTACCCTCCAGTAAGACCTCCTCCATTGATATGGCAATTAAATACTGTCCTGTCGCAGCTTATGAAGTCACCGTTTGAGCCAATTCACAAATGCGATTTAAAGTACCTCTCTTGAAGGTGGCCTTCCTGTTGGCCATCACGTCAGCTAGACGCATTAGTCAAAGTCAGGCCTTCACAACAATGAAACCCTACCTGCAGTTCTTTCCAGAGAAAGTGATTCTTCTTACTCCCAAGGTACCTTCTGCATTTCATCTAAATGGGCCAGTGGCTTTGCCCTCCTTCTTTTCAGCTCCATCTTCGCCAGCTGAGAGAGCACTCCATTCTCTGGACATTAAACCCTTTTTAAAGTTCTACTTGCACTTGCAATCAATCAATCATTCAATACATTTGTAGGGTGCACAACTCACCCGTGAGGGTCTCAAGGTGCTTGTGGGGGCAGGGGTGCTGCTACTGCTTGAACAGCCAGGTCATGAGGAGTCTCCTGAAGGCCAGCAGGTCCTGGGTCTGTCGTAGGCGGATGGGGAGGGTGTTTCAGGTTTTAGCAGCGAGGTGGGAGAACGATCTGCCGCCGGCGGTCGCTCGATGGATGCGGGAGAAGGTGGCGAGGGCAAGGTCAGCGAAGCGAAGCTGGTGGTTCGGGTGTAGAAGGTGAGTCGTTCGTTGAGGTACGCTGGCCCAGGGTTGTGGAGAGCTTTGTGGGTGGACGGGGGTGAGGAGCTTGAAGGTGATCCTCTTGTTAACGGGGAGCCAGTGAAGGTCTTTCAGGTGGGCTGTGATGTGGCTGTAAAGGGGAATGTCGAGGATGAGGTGTGCAGAGGTGTTCTGTATGGGTTGTAGTCGTTTCTGGAGTTTGGCTGGTGTTCCTGTGTAGAGAGCAGTGCCATAGTCCAGTCTGCTGGTGACAAGGGCCTGGGTGACTGTCCTTCTGGTACCGGTGGGGATCCATCTCTAGATCTTGCGGAGCATGCCAAGGGTGTTGAGGCGGGAGGAGGAGACGGCGTTCACTTGCTGGGTCATTGACAGTGCGGAGTCCAGGATGACTCCCAGGCTGTGTGCATGGTTAGTGGGCGTCGGTGCGGGTCCCAGTGCGGCCGGCCACCATGAGTCATCCCAGGCGGAGGGGCTGGATCTGATGATGAAGACCTCAGTCTTGTCCGAGTTCAGTTTCAGGCAGGTGATCATCATCCATTCGGCGATGGCCTTCATTCCTTCGTGGAGGTTGGATTTGGCGGTGGTGGGGTCTTGGTGAGGGAGAGGATCAGCTGGGTGTCGTCTGCGTATGAGACGATGTTGAGCTCATGGGATCTGGCGATGTTGGCGAGCGGTGCCATGTAGATCTTGGGGAGTGTCGGGCTGAGAGACAACCCTTGGGGTACGCCGCAGATAATCTTGATGTCTTTAGAGCGGAATGGGGGGAGGCGGACACTCTGGGTTCTGCCGGAGAGGAAGGAGGTGGTCCAGTCCAGTGCTTTGTCGCGGATCCCTGCATTGTGGAGGCATGTGCGGAGGGTGTGGTGGCAGACGGTGTCAAATGTGGTCTAGAGGTTCAGGAGGATGAGGGCTGCGGTTTCTCCATTGTCCATCATGGCCCTGATGTCGTTGGTTGCGGCAATGAGGGCTGTTTCGGTGATGTGGTTACTGCGGAAGCCGGATTGGGACGGGTCCAGGATGTTGTTTTTTTCGAGGAAGGAGGTCAGTTGCCTGTTGACGATCTTCTCAATTACTTTTGTTGGGAAAGGGAGGAAGGAGATGGGCCGGAAGTTCTTGAGGTCCTTGGGGTCAGCTTTGGACTTCTTGAGTAGGGCGTTGATCTCGGTGTGCTTCCAGCTCTCCGGGAAGGTGTCGGTCTCGAAGGATATGTTGATGATTTTGCAGAGATGGAGTGCAAAGGACTCAGCCTTTCCGAAAACCTACTCAGTTACTCATTGCCTTCTCTGCCCCTAGGAAGGGTTAGGCTTTGACGCGAGCATCTATCGCTCGCTGGGTCTCATCAACTATTCTCTTTTGTCATGAGAGGGCTGGCCGCCCTCTCTTTCCAAGGTCGCAGTGCACTCAACACGTACGGTGGCAGCTTCCTCTGCCCGATTCGCAGGCATGTCCTTTCCATCTGCAGGGCTGCGACATGGGCGAACTTCCATACCTTCACAAAACATTACTGCCTGGATGCTTGGCAGAAGGCAGATGTAGCAGTTGGTCAAGCTGCTCTGCGTCGTCTATTCGCAGAAGGTATGATCTCCTGAGTGTCTTTTTCTCCTAAATAAGTGTACTATTGTTATGATAAGTAATTAATATGTTTTCAAATATTTCTATTTTACATTTTAGTATATGTATACATTGTTAGGAGCTCATGTTATGTGGTCTTTATGATTATCATTCATATTTTGGTTTGTAGGTCGCATGGTGGGATGGTTCACCTTGCCCGCCGCCTCTGACCATTTGGTACTGCTTGCTATTCTGATTCAAGCATGAATCTATAAAAGATACAATACTGGAGAAAAAATAAGTTACTTACCCGTACACTGTGGTTCTCCAGTATTGATATAATTTATAGATTCACATGCAGCCCTCCCTAGTCCCCTTTTCAGATTCACCTTCCATACCTCTCTTATTACCTTGTGGTACTCCCACTTAAAATCTGAGGTATGGTGGCCCTGCAGGGGAAGGGAACTATGGTCTACGTTCTGATTGGCTAGAGTTTGGATGTTTTATAACCGTGGTAACAGGTTGCTAAAAGCTAGTGAATTCTTATGGTCATTTGAATGTTAAAGATTTACAACTGTTATTTTACTGTTACAGTGGGACTCCCACCATGACGACGGATAAGATTCAAGCAAGTGAATCTATAAAAGATATCAATACTGGAGAACCACAGTGTACGGGTAAGTAACCTGTTATTTTTTTTTATTTTGCCATACAGAAAAATACAGCTGAGGCCTACATTCTCATAATACAGTGGATATGTGTATATATAGCACATTAAAAACCATTATCAGCTAGAACCATATACCCAAATAAAATACAGGGCAACATGAAGTCTATGTACAGGCATAGCATAAGAAGTGGTGAAAGGGGAACATCCTCTTTTATAACAAGCTTCAAAAAGCCAGAGATTTCCCGACCAAGTGGCTCAATACAGGGGCAAGCGGAAAAGATGTGTATTATATCCGCAGCCTGTGCCTTACACCTAAAGCAGTGGGTTCCTTCCACACCTCCCCATTTAGCGATTTTAGCAGGCGTGATATATAGATCAAACAAGGTCTTAAAATGTTGTGATTTCAGATTAGCTGCACACAGCACAGAGTTCCCCAATTCAATTGACTCCAGGAAGCGGGAGTCCAAAACCCCCAGTTTATCCTGCCATCTGCAGCTGTGTTTATCTAAATCGTCTGGCAGGCCCTCTAGCAGACAGCTACAAAAATTGTGAGATGGAGGAACCCGAACTGCGAGTCAGCAATTCGACTAATGCAACTTTTCCGAAACCTGCAGCGCCACCCGCTTTTTTAAGAAGGAAATCCCTTGGCTGTAAATAAAAAAGTCACGAGGACCTATACCGAATCGTTCGCGAATTATATCAAAGGGAGCTATGTGATCTCCATCCTGAAAAAAAGCCACTCCTACCCCATCTCGCCAAACACCCGTATTGTAGAGCGATAGGGACCTGATTGTTCATAATCAGGGGGGTATACCTAACAAATCTGCCTACTCCCAATTTTTTCCTTATACCAGCCCATTTGCGAAAAGCAACAATTAGAACCTTAAATCGGGTTGTTTTTTTAAAATAACTGGCTTCATAAAATTTTAATAGGCATCCATTAGCCCGAGTATCAATCAAAATTTCAAAGATTGAGGGGACATAGCTAGGATCATTTCTCTCCCTAGCCTTGACTCCAAAAAGAGACCCATACTATTGCAGAGCTGCAGCTAAATAATAGAGTTTGATATGTGGCAGTCCCCATCCCCCTCTCTCCCTTGGAAGGGAAAGGAATGCATTAGCTCTCCTTGTTCTGCCTTGTTCTGCCATATGACCAAATACATCTCACTACTTCCCTCTCTATTGAATGAAACCAAAAATTATGTATTTCAAGAGGAATTGTGGGTTTTGGGCTTTTTTCTTTTTTCTGCCTGAAGAATAGAGGGGTGCAGAAGGGGGGAGTGGGGGCTGTGGTGCTCTTGCTACCTCCATCACTCGGACCCCATGAGTCCGACTGCTTTCAAAGGGAGGGGGTGGGGGACGGGAAGCTTTGGGGTGGGGGTGGGGGTGGGGGTGGGTCAAGGCAAGTGGGGGCACAGTTTAAAATGGTGAAGGGTGAACAGCAGCTGAAGTGTTTTTGGGGGTATTTCTGTGTTTTTTTTTAGAGTATTAAAAACCAGGGTCTATTTGGGATGGATGTTAGGATTACTGGATTTGACAGGCAATTTAATATTAAAGATAAAGCAATGTGGTGGTACAACTTGAAAATGTTTTTAAAAAAAATAAAGATATGGCTAAATTACGAATTGCAACTATCAATATCTGCGGGCTTAATGAATGCACTAAAAGGAGAAAGGTTCAAGAAGATCTCAAAGTCCTTAAGCCCGATCTGTATTGTCTGCAGAAAACTCATATTGCACGGAAGGACTGCGATCTGTATAAATCTTTAGGGCTGAAGATCTTGGCATACACTTCGCAAGATGTTAAGACTAAGGGGGTTGCCATTCTTTCGAAGAGCAGCTCTGTCTCTCTGGGGGAAAAAAAGATGGTGGACAGGAATGTTAGATGGGTTATAATGGAGTGCAAGAACGGTGCTGGTTCCTTTACACCATGTTCAGTATATGCTCCAGTGTTAGATGATCTGGATGTATTGCATTTTCTAGCTAATGAACTGCCTTCCTGGCTGGCACCATATGTGGTTTGCGGAGATCTAAATATTAACAGTTCATGAGGACCCCAGGCGAGACTGGAGCATCTAGCAAAGGGTATAAACCCCGTTCTATGAGGCCTTATAATAATTTATTAAAAGATATGGGTCTGGTAGATGCGTGGGCTAAAGTAAAACCCGATGATCCTGGCTATACCTATTATTCCGCCCCTCATGGTAAATTTGCTCGGCTTGGTTATTTTTAATCTCCCCAGAATTTATGCAGAAGGCTAGAGTGGGGCTCTTCCCCAGAGTTATGTCAGACCACAATCCAATTGTTTTGGAGCTAACACTCAGTGGGATACGAAAGGAGCATACTGGCTGGACTTTTGAGAGGGCATTGTTATTAGATAATGAATATGTTGAATATATGTTGAATATATGAGAGTTTGGATCAGAGAGTTTTTTAAGAGCAATATTGGTAGCGCCCCTTCTGAGATGGTGTGGGATGAGTTTAAGGCAACAACGAGAGGGGGGACATTGCAATATAGCCTTTCCAAGCAGAAAAATGGGGCTGCACAGATTAAATTGTTTTATCAGAAGCTTGTAGATCTTGAAAAGGGAATTAATAAGTAAAGTTCCTAAGGGAGAAGATCTCTCCGCAACTCTGAACTCTATCACCCTTAAAACTTGCTTGTCTGACTTTAATGTTGAAAAGATAGCAGGGAAGTATCTTGCCAAAAGGCAAGACTGCTATGAATTTAGTGAAAATGTTGGTCGCTTATTGGCAATTAGGGCTAGGCAACATGTCGCATCAGGTCATATCGAACGGGTCAAGAATATGAGGGGGGGAGGTTGTCACAGACCCAGGGGATATTAGAGAGGCTTTTAGAGAGTTTTATGAGGATTTGTACAGTGCCGCCTCCTCTAGCACTCTTTTGGAGGAGGATCTATTGACATTTCGCCCGAGTGGAAAGGTATCACAGGAGGAGGGTATACAATTGGGGCTGACTATTTCGCAAGAGGAGCTATATTGTGTAATTCAATCCTTACCTGTAGGTAAGGCCACCAGCACCAATTGTATCCCTATAGAGTTTTAGAAGGTTTTCTTTACAGAGATATGCCAGGCTTTGCTGGGGGTATTCAAGGAGGTTAGGGAGGGAGCTCTACCACCTGGCTCTTGGGGCACAGCTAACATTGTTATCTTCTTAAAGAAGGGTAAAGATCCTATTAGTCTGGGCTCATATAGGCCCATTACGTTGCTCAATAGTGATGCCAAACTATATTCGAAGATTTTAGCAACTCGGCTGAACTCTGTGATGCATCAATTAGTCTCAGTTCGGCAACACAGATTTATACAAGGTAGGGGGATGGTAGATCACGTCAGAAGGGTAATTTCACTCTTTGATGCTACCGAAGTCCTCTCCAAGCCTATGGGGTGGCCTTCTTGGACTCCGAGAAGGCGTTCGACTGTGTGGCATGGGACTATCTATGGAAGGTTCTGGAGTTAAATGGCCGGGGGTTTCATTTATCAGTGCATTACGGGTTCTGTATATAACTCCCATCGCACAACTAAGAATAATGGATGGGGATTCAACCGCTTTTTTAATCAGTAGGGGGACTAGGCAGGGATGCCCGTCCTCTCCCCTGCTGTTTGCATTATATATAGATCCCTTTCTTAGGCGGCAGGAGGCCTCATCACTCATTATTCCTGTGAGCTTACATGGCTGGGATACCAAGCTCCTGGCTTATGCTGATGATGTGGCTATAATTACCTCTGATCACGATGAAGCAATGCAAGCCGTCGAAAATATAGAGGAAGATTTTGGGACTCACTCAGGCTATCTGTTGAATAAAACCAAAACTCAGATTTTGACAAATGGATTTGTTACAGCTTCTGACACTCTAATGGTTGAGAAAGCTGTTTAATTAGGGGTTTGTATTACAGCTAAGGTCGAGGATATAGTAGAGTTCAATATGGCTCCTACTTTGGGGGAAATTAAAAGTGACCTCCAGCGTTGGGACAATCTGAAGCTGTCAATAATGGGAAGATGCAATATCAGTAAGGACCAGATGTAGGTCAGTCGGTAACGGCCGAAAATCGGTATTTTCGGCCGTTACCGACCGGTATATGGGTGACAGGTATGTAGGGGGCATTATTTTAACGAATCGGTAAAATTACCGATTCGGTAATTTTACCGATTCGGTAAAATAAGAAATTGGTAAATTTACCGATTCTGAGGCACCGGGATGTAGGTGGGACTCTTCAGAGTCCCAGAGGCCTTACAGAATCGGTATTTTACCATCAAATCCAATTTGATGGTAAAATACTGATTCCGGTGTGCATGCACATGTGTGCATGCACACCTATGCCATGTGACAGGCAGACCTGCCCTCGGGGCATGTATGCCTGCCACATGGCACCCGAGCCTGTTTTGGGGGTGCCAGAGGGTGTCAAAGTGACACCCCCTGCACCCTTGTGCAAATCGGTATTTACCGATTCTGTAATTACAGAATCGGTATTGCCCATTGATTCCTATGGGCTTCACAGCCCATAGGAATCAATAGGAAATACCGATTCGGTATTTCCAGATTCGGTAAATACCGAATCTTAAAGATTCGGTATTTACACATCTGGAAATACCTACATCTCCCCCCTTCATATTTACCACTTCTTAAATACCGAATCGGTAAAATTCGGTATTTAAGAAGTGGTAAATAAGATTTACCTACATCGGGCCCTAAAATGTGTAACCTATGTTTTCTATCCCACAAATACATGGCATTCAATTTTCCTCTGAAGGAAAAAATACTAAATAGGCCCTGCTCAGGTTGGAGTTAGATATCAAACATTAGTGAGCTGTATGAAGGACGCACACACTGAATCAAAAAACATGTGTTTATGGAGGTTTACCCAGTTATCAGGCATTTAACAGTTTACAGTCAATAACATTAAGTTGCTATTACCAAGCTCAACAGTGTGCATTATGTGGTCTTAAAATGAAAAACAGATTACTCCTCCTTACCATGATTACAAACCTCAGAAGCAAACACGTTAACCGCCAAGCCCGAGGATAAAGTAACGTTATAGTTAGGTGAATATGTCAGTGACAACAGTAACATTTTGAACTAAAAACAAAACACATAAATTCACCAGTTATAGTTAGCAGACCTAACTATAATTTGCACCCCCACCATGCACTGCTTGTGACCTCACATATTACATCATCTTATGGCATCACTCATGACATCTAAAATGACATAATTGATGACATCATACAATGAGTGTAGATTGTTTTATAGTTTACATGGTGGCAGGTAGCTACCATATTATTTTTGCACCTAATTTTGCATAGCTCGTGTCCAGCTAATGAGTGCAAGTGTTTAAAAAATGCATGTTATTCTAATGCATCATAGGTGTGTAGAGGTGCCGAACACGTTACAAATCTTTGTGTTGAAGAGTAACTCTGTTTGTAGGTGACAGCTGACAACTTATGTCCAATATATTCCACACACGTTTTTGGGTTCAGCAAAAAAAGTTCCTAACAGGACAAAGGGCCAGATGTAGGTGGGAGATTTTGGCCATTTACAGGCCGGTAACGGACGAATTCGGCCGTTACCGACCGGTAAATGGCCATGGAGATGTAGGGGGCTAAAAAAACAGGCATTTTCGGTAATTTTACCGAATCGGTAATTTTACCGATTCGGTAAAATTACAGAATCGGTAAAATTACCGAATCTGTATATTTTACCGAATCGGTAAATATACTGGTCGGTAAAATTACCGAAAATGCATTTTTGGTATGTAGGTGCCAAGTTTCTCATTGACACAGGGCTTTCAAAATCGGTATTTTACCATGCAATACAATTGCATGGTAAAATGCCGATTCAGGTGTACATGCACGTCTGTGCATGTACACCTGTGCCATGTGGCACACATACATGCCCTTAGGCACACAAGCCTAAAACAGGGGTGCCAGAGGGTGTCAAAGTGACACCCCCTGCACCCTTGCAAAAATCGGTATTTACCGATTCGGTAAATACCGAATCGGTATTTGATTTTGAATCCTATGGGCTTCAAGGCCCATAGGATTCAATATCAAATACCGATTCGGTATTTACCGAATCTGTAAATACCGATTTTTAGCGATTCGGTAAAATTTACCGAATTTGTACCTACATTAGAAATACCTACTCTTATTACCGAATCGGTAAAATTCGGTAATTAAGAGTCGGTATTTCTGATTTTGCTACATCTGGCCCTAAGATTCTAAGTAGTAGATACTAAGGGCCCGATGTAGGTGGCAAATACCGGTCGGAAACGTCCGAATTCGGCCGTTTCCGACCGGTATTTGGCATCTTGAGATGTAGGGGGCCAGATTTTACAGATTCTGTAAATTTACCGAATCGGTAAATTTACAGAATCTGTAAAATACCGAATCGGTATTTTTACCGATTCGGTACCTTCCAGATGTAGGTGGGACTCTTCAGAGTCCCTAAGGCCTTACAGAATCGGTATTTTACCACCCAATCCAATTGGGTGGTAAAATACCGATTCCAGGTGTGCATGCACATGTGTGCATGCACACCTAGCCATGTGACAGACAGACATGCCCTTAGGGCATGTCTGTGTGCCACATGGCAAACATGCCCGTCTTTGGGGTGCTAGAGGGTGTCAAAGTGACACCCCCTGCACCCTTGCTAAAATCGGTATTTACTGATTCTGTAATTACAGAATCGGTATTGCCCATTGATTCCTATGGGCTTCAAGGCCCATAGGAATCAATGGGCAATACCGATTCGGTATTTACAGAATCGGTAAATACCGAATCTTAAAGATTCAGTATTTACAGATTCTGTAATACCTACATCTCCCCCCTTCATATTTACCGACTCTTAAATACCGAATCGGTAAAATTCGGTATTTAAGAGTCGGTAAATATGAATTACCTACATCTGGCCCTTTAAGTATTGTAAGCAGCCAGAGTTATTAGACAGAATCGTTGTAGCCTGATAATTTCTACATAACTTAAAAGATTGTGTGCATCAGGTAGGGACTCATGTACATGTCCTTGTTTAGCTACAAAAGATGGACTACCTGTAAAGTTTAGCAACACTGTATGAAGGCTGAAGGTAGTTTGATCTTTAGCACTTTCATTTTTTTAATGAATATTCTCTTGTTGGATATGTTTTTCATAGAGTGTACGCTATAGACCTTTAGTATCTTGAGGAACACGGATTTCTCTGAGCAGTTGAATACACATTAAACACTCTGTGCAGTGAGAGTTTCCCATATATCTGTGGTTGATTGTGAATGTTAACTATGCTACCCGTGAAGTGTATGGTATAGGGTCAGTGTGACACATAGAACATGCTTGCTAGACGTAAGGGAGTTTTATCTGTGATGGAATTTATAGTGCTTCATATTATTCTAAGCTATTTTGTGCTTACTGTCAGGCCTCTAATGCCATACTAGTTTATAAAGTAATGTGTACAAAAGAAGCTTGGATGATGTCATCAGTGATGTCATTTGCGATGCCATTGGTGGTGTTATAAATGATGTCATAGAACATGTCATGAGTGTTGTAATATGTGAGGTCATAAGCAGTGCATGTTGGGGAGCAAGTTAAAGTTAGGTCTGCTAACTATAAGTGGTGAATGTTTGTGTTTTTGTTTTAGTTCAACACATTAATGTTGTCACTGGCATAATAATCCTAACTATAGCGTTACTTTAACCTTTGTTTTTTTCAGTGAATTTCTAGTATTTTATTTTTATGTAAAATCTTTTATTACCATACATAAAACTCCCCCCCAGCTGCACACTGCCTTAGGTGGTGCGCAGCAGGTGCTTGTCCACTGTGACCTAGCTGAATGAAAAGAACGTATGCCAGGTCGTGAAGCGTAAGGCTTTATTTTTTTAAAGGATTTTCTAATAGGATTTAACAGTCTCTCTCTGTCCTTGGGGAAGGAATCCGTGATGTAAACAGGTACACTCTGATCTGGAGGCGTCGGTGGATGGGTAAGGGCTGTTGCTTGACCTTGTCTCTCCAATCACTAGGATAGCTGTTCTGGAAAACTCCCGCCAGGGTTGGAAAAACAAAACAAGAAACACTAATTCAGCTAGACGGTCTCAACTTATAATATCACCCAAGGGGGAAACCGGGAGTGCAGGGACCACTGCTGTCTGGGTGCAATAACGGGCTGCGTAGTAGTGAAATCACACGTGAGAGGAAAGCACATGTGAATGAAGGCACACATGAAGGCGGTAAAAGGGGGGCTGTGCCTGTGAATACCGAGATTAATGACGGAAGGGAGGATGGAACCCGGGGAGGGAAGAGAGAAGCTGGGTGCGAGTTGGGCTTTCACTCCAACGAACTCCCCCGCCTCCCAACCCACCCAGAGACCTTCCTCCGTACCTGGAATAGCGACGATCCTCCTGGGACGTGGCTCGCAGTGTTGCGGGGTCTTTGGCCTTTAGGCTCCTCCTTCTCCTTCTCAGTCCTCGGGGCACTTCGGGCACCGTGTTCTTCCTCGGGTCTAGGCTTCTCAGGATCGCGAAACGCCAAAAACGCCACCAACTCTCCTTCCGTCTTCTCCGCGGTGTCGGGACACACCCACCTTGGCTCTTCCTTCCTTTTCTCCAATGGCTGGCCGCTGACGTCCTCGGAGGGCGGGGCTTCTTTGCCTGAATCGGCCCAGTTAAAGTGACCCCTGTTGATTTCTTCATCCGAGGTGCTTTCCTGGAGTGTGCTGTCACTGCTCTATCTACCCTGTACGGAAGGGACACAAGGAGGTGTTGTAGGTTTCGCTACCCACCATTCTCTAGCGGGTCCATCTGAGGTTGCTGGCAGGCTCGCCCCGTCACACCACACAGGCCATCAACTCCGCATTGCGCATGTCCTTTGGCCAGGCCCTGTAGCCAACCGACCTGGTGGCAGCCAACGCTACCTGACCACCCACGGCTTTTCATTACATGTGGCATGAGGTTAGATGCAGGGTCTGACTTGTAACCAGGTCCTGCATCCAACTCCGCACAGGCAGGCATCTGGAGGCAGCCATGCCCTGCATGTTCTTTGCTCCTGCGTGGCATGTGGTTAGCCACAGGGCCTATGTTGCGACCCGGGCCTGCTTCCAACTACACACAGGCAGCCAGCGTCACGCTGTGCAAAGCCTTTGGCCATGCATCGTGAAGGGTTGGTCACAGGCATTGGCCTGCGGCAAGGCCCTCTGGCCAACCCCCCAATCAGGCTGCAAACTCCACAGCTTTTGCCGTGTGCAGTGTAGGGTTTGGCCGTCAGGCTCTGGAAACCCCATCCCCTGTTTTTAAAACATATATATTAAGGAGATGGGGCGTGCAGCCCCCTCTATGACCAGAGACACCATCCCCAGGACCGAAAACAATTCAGCAGGGGAGAAGAGCATGCAGCCCCCTCATCGAGCTTTAATAGGCCTCAGGGACCACATCTCCCAGGGCCAATTCAATACAAAATGGGCTGTGCCTTATTTAAAAGGAGTCGGGGGGCCACATGGCTCCCTTACCTGAACCTATTATGGCCACGGGCCTCCGCTTTAAATAGGTGAGTGCCCCGGTGCCCACCCGTGGCACCTACCAAGCACAAGTTGGGGGCCTCTGGTGGAGTCCCAGGGTTCCCAGGCCCCAGGCTGCTCTCCACATGGTGCAGGAGCCAGCATTGCTCCCGCCCAGAGTTAACAACTATGTTTGAGGCATATGAGCTGCAGAATACACACTGTGCATAGATCGCCACCTAGTGTTGGGCCCGGATGTTTGAAGTTGTTCTTGTCCTGAAAAGTCTTTGGAAGTCACAAGATAGGTGACTTCTCCTTTGGATTACACTGCACATGGGCATCGTCTCCATCCTTAGATTGTTTTTTCCGCCATCGGGCTCGAATGTGTTTCCTGCGCTCCGGTCTGGAACCGATTCTCCTTCGGCGCGAAATCCTCACCATTATCAACGGTATTGTCTCAAACGCGTTTCCAATCGACGTGACTCTCCACAACTGCGAAGTCTTCGATTCCCGTCGTCGATGAAGGCCTTCGGGCCTGCCTGGGCCTTATCTTCTGGCTCATGGAAAGGACGCCATTTAAGACTTGTCCTCAATGTCGGTCGAAGTTTCCCCACACCGATCTCCATGAGCTGTGCAACCTTTGCCTCTCACCGAAGCACAAGGCCAGAGACTTTTCCGCTTATGCCTCCTTCCGCTCCAAGAAGACGATTCAGGACCGACGAGCTCGAAGAACAATGTCTCGCTTGTCATCTTCGATCCCAGACGACATCTTCCAAGAGGGCGTCGACGTGCCGGAACAGGAGCAAGAACATGGCGTCGACAGCAACTCCGAGGCCGATGACTCAGACGTCGAGGACATCACTCCGGCACAGCGGGTCGTAAGTACACACGTTGACCCGATCCTTCCTCGACACCCTTCAAAAAGGCTTCGGTCACACCCTCGACTTCAGGCCCGGGTACACACCGAGAGACTGCTTCCCATGCCCGGCCTTCGTGCTCGGCAAAGAAGCCTTATAAACCTTTAGGCGACTCGGGCTCGAGTCAGCCTAACCCTGGTACCGGCACACACCTACCGGCACCGTAAAAGAAGCCATCTTCTTCCTCCTCCACGCCAGCTGCTTCCACATCTAAGCACTCGGCGCCAAAGACTGGCACCGGCTCCTCGGCACCAAAACCACACTCTGAGCCGAGCAACAAATTGCCACCCAAAGGACCCGACTCCCATGCCTCGGAGTCGAAAAAAGCCTCGGAACCTAAAAAAACACACGTTCCACCGGCCAAAGACACCGCAAAAGAACAGGTTTCAAAGCTGAAAGATGCTACCGGTTCGGTGCCGAAAAAGCCTACAGAACCAAAGACCTCGGCACCAAAGGATCTACCTCCCACAGAGGAACTATTTCATTCAGATCCTACACAAAAAAACTCTTGTTAAAGATCCCAAAACTGGTCGATTGACTTTGAGTTCTAAAAAGCGACCATTGGACACACCGGCACCGGCCCCTCATCCTAAGAAGAAGGATATTGCAACCGCCCCTCTAAGAATACCTTCTCCTCCTCCTCTTCCTCCTACTCCTCCTCCTCCACCACCTCCTCCTCCACCACCTCCTCCGCTGCCACATCACTCCCCTACACCATCTCCTACTCCATTAGAAGATGATGATAATGGGGATAACACCTCTGATGACACAGGTGGTGGTGCAGATAACGAGCCACTAGATAATCCAAGTCCTTCTGGCTCACCTGACCCTTGGGATGATTATAGCACCCCAGACGTCCCTACCATGCTGCAAGATGACATAGACCCCTTCAGGCCTTCCCCACCAGAGAACACTATGGGATTTAACCAACTTGTCCATAGGGCTGTCCAATACCATTGGGCTGACCTACATACTGACACAGTAGAGGAAGATTACCTTATGGATACCTTTGACACCACACAAAGGTCCACCTCAATTTTAACTATGCTTAAAGGGGTCATTAAGCATGCGCCAGAAATCTTTAAAGATCCCGTTAGGGCTCGAATCATCAACCCCCGAATTGAGAAGAAGTATAAGGCTGCCCCCTCAGATCCAGCCTACATTAAAGGGTCTGCACCACTAGACTCCCTTGTAGTCTCCAACGCACGCAAAAGAGCCAACTCCCAAACATCAGGCGAGGCTCCCCCACCAGATAAAGAGTCTCAGCTCCTTGACGCCTCAGGCAAAAGAACAGCGTCACAGGCAGCAAACATATGGCGTATTGCCAATACTCAGGCACTACTAGCACGATATGACAGGGCACATTATGATGAATTAGAATCTATAATGCAGCACCTTCCCGATAAGTACAAAAATAGGGCCAATCAACTTATACAAGAGGGTAAAAACATCACTAATACCTCTGTTCGTTGTGCCCTAGATGCAGCAGATACTGCTTCAAGGGCAGTTAATACCAGTGTCCTTTTGCGTAGGCATGCCTGGCTACGCATTTCAGGTTTCAAACCTGAGGTAAAAAGTGCCATACTCAATCAACCCTTTGATGAGCAACACTTATTTGGGCCTAATGTCGGCGTATCCCTTGAAAAAATGAAAAAGGATACGGACACACCTAAATCTATGGGAGCCTTGCAGTCGCAAGCTCCTAGACGTTCCTTTCGTCTCTCATCCTACAGAAGCACCACCAGAGGCTACTCCTTAGATAGTACCTCTACTTCCTACAAAGCCCCTACCCAATCCAGCTACAGTAGGGGCTACCAAAGAGGGGGTGGCAGGGGTAACAACAACAAAGGCAGAGGCAAAACTAACAACTCGCGCTCTGCCTCCACCCCTGCCCAATGACTTCCCTCCACTTCCCCAACCACATTCCACTCCAGTTGGGGGAAGACTACAACAATTCCTTTCGGTCTGGACCGACATCACATCAGACAAGTGGGTGCGACAAATAATTCAATCTGGTTACTGTCTCGAACTAACAAAACATACCACCCAAACAGTGTCCAATGTCACAAGAACATTTGCTTCTGCTAAGGCAGGGGGTAATATCCCTCCTACAAAAAAGCGCAATAGAACTGGTTCCACCACATCAACAAAACAAGGGAGTTTACTCCCTGTACTTTCTTATCCCAAAAAAGGACGTCTCTCTAAGGCCTATTCTAGACCTCAGACCACTAAACCTGTACATACAATCAGACCACTTCCATATGGTCACACTCCAGCAGGTCCTTCCCCTCCTTTTACAAAACGACTTCCTTGCCACTATAGATCTCAAGGGCGCCTATTTCCACATTCCCATTCACACAGCTCACAGAAAGTATCTCATATTTGTACTAGACAGTCAGCATTATCAATTCAAGGTACTCCCATATGGAGTCAAGCACCAAGAGTGTTTACCAAGTGCCTAGCAGTAGTAGCAGCACACTTAATAAGACAGCACATTCACGTCTTCCCATATTTCAACGACTGGCTCATAAAAGCCAGCTCATACAGTCAGTGTGTGCAACACACTCACACCACCATCCAATTACTCCACGACTTGGGGTTCACAGTAAACCACACCAAGTCCCATCTGCAACCTTTCCCACGTACAACAATATCTAGGGGCCACAATAAACACCTCGACAGCGCTAGCTTAGCCCTCTCCTGCCAGGATAACAAATATGCAAGTTCTTCTAACAAAATTCCAACCACACCACTCTCTTCCACCTCGAGTGTTCATGCAACTCATAGGAAGGATGGCCTCTTGCATATTCATAGTGCCTCATGCAAGACTACAGGTGCGTCCTCTTCAAGAGTGCTTAGCACGACAATGGAACCAGGCTCAAGGTCAATTAACAGACCTAGTGTTGGTAGACTATCGGACGCACCGCTCTCTGCAATGGTGGAGCACCAAAAACCTTTCCTAGGGATGACCGTTCCTAGAGCCAGTTCCTCAAATAGTCATGTCAGCGGACGCATCGCTCTCCGGCTGGGGAGCTCACCTACTGCATCACACCATGCAAGGCAGGTGGACACCGCAACAAACGTTACTCCACATCAACCACCTGGAGTTACTAGCCATATTTCTAGCCCTAAAAGCATTCCAAAAGCAGATATATGGCAACGCTATCTTAGTCTGCACAGACAACATGACAGCCATGTACTACATCAACAAACAAGGAGGGACACACTCTCTGCAGCTCTCTCAGTTAGCGCAGCAGTTATGGAGATGGGCTATACCTCTAAACATCTTCCTCTTAGCCCAGCATGTTCCAGGGGTACAAAACACCATAGCAGATCTGTTAAGCCATCAGACACGACCGATCCACAAGTGGGAACTTCATCCACAAATTCTTCAACCGTTCTTTCAGATGTGGGGACAACCTCAGATAGACCTCTTCGCCACCCACGAAAACGCCAAATGCCCACGCTTCGCCGCCGGATATCCACACCCGTTGTCCAAAGGCAATGCGATATGGATGAACTGGTCTGGCAAATTTGCGTATGCTTTTCCACCTCTCCCACTGCTTCCACTGGTAGTGCGCAAACTATAGCAACATTCCTTGACTCTCATTCTAGTTGCTCCAACTTGGGCCAGACAACTGTGGTACACCACACTGCTGCAACTTTCTGTGGTACCTATGCCTGTCTCCACACTTCCTAACCCAGAACCGTGGAGAGACAGACACCCGGACCCAGCTCAGCTCAACCTAGCGATCTGGCTCCTGATGTCCTAGAGTTTGGTTACCTTAACCTTCCCCCTGAGTGTATGAACGTTATTAAAGAAGCTAGATGTCCCACCACTAGGGCATGTTATGTAGCCAAGTGGAAACATTTGGTAATATACTGTCATAACAATGGCAGCAATCCTCTAGATGTGTCTATTCAACACATCATAGGATACTTGCTACAGCTCCAAAGATGTAACTTAGCGTACACATCTATTATACTGCATCTTGCTGCCATTGCAGCAAAATACAAAATAGGTACAAAATAGACATCTATCACTTTTTAGAGTACCTGCCATAAAAGCTTTTATGGAGAGCCTCAAAAGAATAATTCCAACCAGAGCACCACCTTCACCTGTGTGGAATTTAAACATTGTTCTCACACGGTTAATGGGGCCTCCATTTGAACTTTTACATAAATGTGAACTGCAATTCTTAACTTGGAAAGTTGCTTTCCTAGTGGCTATTACTTCTCTGAGAAGAGTTAGTGAGCTACACACATTCACCATTCAAGAACCTTTTCTGCAAATGCAGCATAATAAGGTTGTTCTCCGAACCAATCCTAAATTCCTTTCAAAAGTCATTTCGCCCTTCCACCTCAATCAATCTGTAGAGCTCCCCATATTCTTCTCGCAGTCACAAACAGTTGCAGAAAGAGCTCTTCATACCTTAGATGTCAAAAGAGCATTGCTTTACTACATTGAAAGAACTCAACCTTTTCGTAAAACTAAACAACTTTTTGTGTCTTTTTCACCACTACACAAAGGCAACCCCATATCAAAATCTGGGATAGCTAGGTGGATTGTCAAATGCATACAGATTTGCTACCACAAAGCGAAACGTACGTTATCTATCCCTCCTAAAGCCCATTCTACAAGAAAGATAGTGGCTTCAATGACATTTTTAGGGAACATTCCCTTAGATGACATCTGCAAAGCAGCTACATGGTCTACAGCGCACACATTCACAAAACACTATTGTGTAGATGTGCAAACTAAACAACAAGCTACTGTGGGCCAGGCTGTACTCAAAACACTGTTTCAAACTACTGCAACAGATACGGGTGGTCGCCGCTAAAGGTTGGTATTGCTATACAATCTATGCACAGTGTGTAATCTACAGCTCATGTGCCTCGAACTGAAAATGTTACTTACCAGTATCATCTGTTCTTGACATGTAGAGCTGCAGAGTTACACACGCCTACCTTTATCTGTTCCAGTATTATCTTAATTAGATACAGCTTACATGAGCATCCTTCCTGTTTCTTACAAAAACTCCATCATTTCCCTGCTGGTGAAAAACAATCGAAGGATGGAGCCGATGCCCATGCGCAGTGTAATCCAAAGGAGGAGTCCCCTATCTCGTGACTTCCAAAGACTTTTCAGGACAAAAACAACTTCAAACATCCGGGCCCAACACTAGGTGGCGATCTATGCACAGTGTGTAACTCTGCAGCTCTACATGCCAAGAACAGATGCATACTGGTAGCATTTTCCTTATGCTGCTTCCTCTTGCTGCGAGCAATCTGTTGTTCTGCTTCCCTGCCCGCATCAGTGTGGGTAGTGAAAAAGAACACAAGTCTGCTCCCAGCCAGCAGGAGTATTTTTTAAAACTCCCGCTCGCTGGAAGCAGACTTTGTGTTTGCTACAGTTTTGCGAGATATTTGAAAATTCTCGCTGCAAACTGGAGCAAATGCATGTTTCCCTGCCCACACTGGTGCAGGCAGGGAAAGGCACGATGCAGGGAAACCATTTTGCCCTAGGGGCGAGCTCCCCACGACACCACAAGTGAGCTGGCCCCCTTAAAAAATTGTTTGGGCCCGAAAGATGTGTTTCCTGGGCTGAATACAGTTCTGGGAGGGAGGGTGCACCTCCTCCCCTTAATTAAAGAATGCAGCGGATTTTTTTTCCGATCCTGCTGGAGTCTTGCGGGATCAATGCAATAAATTCAGGGGTTTTATTACACTTTTGGTCTAGGTGGTGTCCCTCTGGGTTTCGCCAATGGGGCCTCGGGAGGCAGTGTTTCCATACCATGCTCCCTTATATCATTCAGGGCAGGGGGCTCAGTCCCTGAGTCCTGTAATGGCTGGTAGCAACATTTTTCTCATGTTGCTTGCAGCCAATCAGAGTGCTCGCTCCGTGGTAGTCTGGTTCCCGTGGGAGTGAGATGGCCCAAGAGAAAAAAGCTCCCTGGGGCTATCAGAATGCTCTTTTTAAATGTGCGTTCCTGCAAGACTCCTGCAAGCCTCCGCTGACCCAACCTTCAAGATATTCAAATATTTTTTAACCTTACTTTCTCAAAAATTACTGAACAGATTTTTACCAAATCACAAAAATCACTATCTGCAGACCAAGATGTAGCTTCCTACCAAATTTGGAATAATTCTGTTCAGCAGTTTTTGCTGTAGCCCATCTTAAAGAAGTGTATGGAAAATACACAGGAATATATATATATGCTCCCTCGCATTGTTACTCCATTGGCACATAACATGGCATCACCAAGCACCATGCTACTCCACAACTTCATGCAGATATAGTTTTATTGTCCATAGGGCATCTCTCACTACAACTCGTGCCCTAAGGTAACTATAACTCGCGCTCTCGCCATACACTGCTACTTACCCCACATGTAACATCATTAATGACATCTTAGGGGGGCGCTAGGTGGCGCACAACCAAAAGATGGCCTCACGCCTGTGAGGTTCTGGCAGCGTGGCAGCATCATTCTCAATTTATTCTATTTTCTACCGCATTGATCCTGTCCTTCAGGCCTGCCGCCGGTTACTCAGTATCCTAGCTCACTCGGGTATAAAAATCGGCACCCGCCGGTGTCGGCAAGTGGCTCCTGTGGCAGTCTCCATTGGATGCGGGGTGAGCGGAGAGACGTGCCTGGAGACCTGCGCAGTCACTGATTTCACGCGAGTCCCATGGATTCCATGTGGCAGCGGGTTCCGTCGGACTCACGCTACAACTTTGCTCACTCTGCCAGTTCATCCAACCAAGTCAGCTACAGCCATCCGCTGTCGCGTGTGCCTCCACATCCTGCTAAACCCTGGCACACGCTTTTCTACTCACCAGCAAGTATGGCTGTCGTCCGGTGAGGGCTTGATGCACACGCGGTGAGAGCAACTACCTGACTCAGCTGCCTCTACTGCACGGACCCGGGAGGCTTCTCACAATATCGAGCCCCGACAGTACTTCACAGGGTGCTGCCCTCCCTGCGTGACGCTCTAGACGCCTCCGGATAAGACTGCTCGATGCCAGCTGCCGTCCGATCACCGGCTCGAGACCCATCTAGTTGCAGTGAGTGGATGTAAACACGGGACAGCGGGTAGTAGCGCTACCTGGCCCGCACATCTTCTGACAACCCTACAACACCTCACACTTCATTAGGCTGCTTGCAGGTATGTTTCTGCTCCTCCAGACCAGCTCAACTAAGGCATATCTGCGATTCCTCAAGTGGCGCTGCTCACACTTCTACAGGGATGCCTGCTGGTTCCACCACTGTAGCCGCCACACATTCACTAATCTCCAGGCCGCTACGATATTGCCGCACCCTGTGGAGCTAAAAGCTAAACTCCCATCTCATGCTCCCTGCATTCTAACAGGCATAGTGGATTGCTGGATGACCTCAGAGATGTTTCTCCCTCACAGTAGTACCTGCACATGTCAGACAAATTACGTATTTGGGTCTACTGCTACTGACACTGGCCTGCTGCTTCCTCTCATGTGATATTAATGCTGTGTAATATTTGGAGACGGGGGTCTCGTCAACACTGCCCTGAAATCTGCCACCAGTTAGTATAGTTCAGACGAAAGTGCCCTCAATATTGTCCAGCCAGCAGACGCTCCAGTGCTGCCACTTGCCTCTTCCTTAGAGCCCTACCTCTGGCGGCCTGTGCCCTCATTATCATGAGGAAGACAGCCGGACGTCAGTCTAAACTCCCCTTTGACACTAAAAAAACCACCACACGCTCCAGCTCAGAAGAGCCAAAACAACCCCTGGATGAGCAGGGGCCGCCAGCCTCACAAGTGGACGAAGTAAAAAGTCTTCTACTTGCCCTGCAACACAGTCTTGCCGACATTCCCAGTAAAATGGACTCCACGAATACTCGCATGGGTTTTATCGTCCTGAAAGTTGACAAACACGACGAGCAACTCAAGGAGGCAGAGAAGCGGATCTCAGATAATGAGGACGCCACGAGCCAAGTGAAGCAACAAGTAATGCAAATGGACAAGCTCCTCAAAGTAATTGCAGCTAAAAATGAGGACCTGGAGGTGTGCAGCGGGCGCAACAACATTTGCGTCATTCGGATACCGAAGAGCGCAAATACTGGGCACATGGGGGACCTCATCGAATGCCTGCTGTGTAACACCTTTGGCGCTGAGGCCTTTTCCAGCCAACTGATTGTGGAGCGTGCGCATCGCTCTTTAGGCTCCAGGCCTCCCCCTGGCAGCAACCCGCGCCCAATTGTTGCGTGCCTTCTTAACTATCGCGACCGCGACATTGCTCCGAAACTAGCCAGGGAAAAAAAGATCCTACATTACGACAGCAATGAGTTTACAATCTACCCAGAGTTTATGGCGGCTGTCCAGGAGGTGAGGCGTAAGTTCTTACCGACCAAGCAGATGCTCCGGAAGGCACAAATCAAATACTCACTATTATACCCAGCTCGCCTGCGTGTTACACACCAGGGCAGGCAGCACTTCTTCACCAATGGGCACCAGGTTGATGATATCCTCAGGACCATCAGGAAGAGTTCCCCGCAATGAGAGTCACAAGAGCGCCTCTCCAGATCGCCATCACTCGGAAGGGACTGAACTCTGAAGCCGCTAACTGTCCAGAAGACACGGGGAAGAAGTGCCTATCTTTCACCGAATGGCGGGATTCCCCTGCCTTGCAGAAAGTCTGGTTTGGTTGGACTACTACTATACAGCAGCTAAGTGCCTAGTGACTTAAATGTATAAGTACATGGCTCGAAAAATCCAAATAATGGTACTAGTCCTGCAGGACTAGTACCTTGAAAAATCTCCTCAACCTAACTGCAACCTACTTGACCTCCGTCTCTGACAGCAGAGAAAATGTGACAAGATAACAAGATTTAAAGGCATCTTTATCGCTCATTAACTTTGTGAGCAGTAAAAATGCCTTTAAATCTTGTTATCTTGTCACATTTGCTCTGTTTTCACAGACAGAGGACAAAAACTAGTTTGTTTTCCTACTCGCCAGAAAGGACGAGTAGGACCTAAAAACAGCTTGCCCTCATTAAATTTAGCTCGTAAATGCGAGCGGTCGAGCAGATTATTCGAGCCTTGAAGTACCTTGGGTGGCAGGCCCTTTTTCCCTTTTTTATTATAGATACGGTTCATCTGGACTATGCCAAGCAACACTCCCCCGTTCCCCCTCTCCATTGGGAAACTGGCTTTATGGCTATGGGAGAAGGGTGGTCCTTGCTGCCCACTAGTGTCCCCCCACGGGCGTTCCCCTAGCCTATTTGGCATATTTGTTTTACTTTGCTAGGACAATGTTTGGTTGGGTTTTGGGTGGGTATCGTAATGCCAGCACAATTGGGGTGCTGTTGTGGGTGAGGGTGTGTTGGGATGTGGTTGTTCAGGATTTCAGTAGCATCTTTGTACAGCAGGTAGATATGAGCTCACATATTATGAGATTCACACATACACTTTCTCCAGATCACAGCGTGCCATTTTCATGATATTCGCCTACTCTTTCACATAATGAGGCATTGCAGATAAACCTCCTCACATGGAATGTTAGGGGACTATGGGATCCACGCAAATGCAGGCAAATACTTACATATCTTGATAGACACCAAATTCAAATCGCCATGTTGCAGGAGACGGACCTAGATCCAAACAGCACCCCTAATTTCTCCAGTAAATGGGCTACAGAACGCATATTCTCTTCATACTCCACGTACTCCAGAGGCATGGTGAGTCTTATGAAGAAGAATACTCCTTTCATACTAGGTGGTACGTACCATGATAGGCTGGGGAGAAGCTCCATGCTCTGGGGCACACTAGGCACGCAATCCGTCACACTAGTAAGCTGTTACGGGCCGAATCTTGATGACCTGGATTATTTCGCTGTTCTCTGGGGACGTACACTTCAAGTGGGCTCTATTCACATCATCTGGGGTGGGGATTTCAACACAGCATTCACTCCTGCCCTAGACAGATTTAACCCCCTTCCTTCCCACTACACCAGGACGTAAAGCGCACTGGCGGTCCTACTTTCTGCTCACGGACTTATAGATGCATGGCGGCATCTACACCCTGATGGGAGGGATGGCACCCATTACACAGCAGCGCACCCTTCCTGGGCCCAGATTGGATTATTGGGGTAGCCCCGAGGAGTTGTCTAGTGGGTTAACAAAGTTGAGCACTTAGCTAGGACGTACTCCGATCATGCCCCAGTTCACATGATGGTTGCATAGCCCAACTCGATCGCTACCCCTAGATGTTGGAGACTAATGCCCTAGGCGCTGCTAGACACCGCCTTTAGGACTGAGCTGGGTACAGAAATCACCAAATTCTTCCAGGCGAACATAAACTCTTTCACACATGTAGGTACGGTCTGGGATGCCTTTAAGGTAACAATTAGAGGGTCCTGTATTGCCCAAACCTTTTGAGTATTGAGGGACCTCCGTCACACTTTACACACACTTAAGGGGAATTGAAACAATTGGAAAGAGACCTGTGGAGAGATATCCCCGGGTCTCACCATGCAGCGTTTAGAGATAAGCTATCAGACTATGAAAACACCGCCTACCGAGAGTCACGCTTTCGAGAAAAGTATTTCCTAGCGCATAAATATGGAGAGGGCGAACGTCCGGGTAAAGCCTTATCGCAGGAAGTTCGACTACCCAGGTTCTCAAACTACATCCTGGAGATTCAGGATAATAATGGCGCAAGTCACAGAGACAGCCATGACAGCCTGCAAGTATTCACTGAATTTTATGCAGATTTATATAGTACCCGTAGAAGCACCCTCTTCCCCCCCCCTGACTTTTCAATTTACTTAAAAGACATCACTCTAGGATGGCTGGGAGATGCACAAAGGGAGTTCCTTGCCGCACCTCTCGAAAATGATGAAATACGCGCTGCAATTATGCAGATGAAGTCAGGGAAAGCCCCGGGCTCCGATGGGCTCCCCATTGATTTTTACAAAGCATACCTCAATCAGTTACTTCCCATCCTTAAACAGGTTTACGAGTAAGCACAGGAACTAGAGACCCTTCCTTACTCATTGAGGAAAGCCATTATTTCATCCCTCCTGAAACCTGGCAAGCCTGAGAATGTTTGTGACTCCTACCGCACTCTCTCCCTGATTAATACTGATGCGAAGATTCTCGCTAACATATTAGCTAACAGACTCAGCTTGTTAATGGAGAAATTGGTTCTTCCGGACCACACTGGGTTTATCCCTGGCCAGGCAACATTGCACAATTTGCTAACCCTTTTCTCGATTTTACAATCGGTAGATCCCCAGTTGGCCTTGGTGGCAGTCTTTCTAGACGCCGCTAAGGCCTTCGACTCTGTTGAATGGGATTATCTTTTTATTATTCTTCAGAACATGGGGTTGCCGAAGGGGTTCCTGGCATGGGTGTGCCTCTTATACACTGGTCCAGTAGCAAGAGTTTTAATCAATGGACATTCCTCCTCCCCCTTTCCATCACCCGGCGCACCCGGCAGGGATGGCCACTCTCGCCCCTACTTTTCGCGCTGGCCGTTGAGCCACTTGCAGCCAAAATCAGGCAATATCATCAGGACAAGGCACTCTGTTGCTTTCTCCACCCAATACTTATCTCCTCTACGCCGATGACATCACTCTATACATTAGGGACCCTCATCTCAATCCATTGCTCCGAGAGTTTGTTTGCTTCGGAGGGCTCTCTGGAATCCATATTAACTGAGTGAAATCTCAGATCTTCCCCCTCACTTCGTCGGTGATGGCATTCGCCCCTGACTTCCCAATAGCGTGGTGCACTGACGAGGTGAAGTACCTAGGGATATACATTACGACCGACCAGGAGAAAAATTTGTAGACCACAATACTGCCACACTAGTCGATTTGGTGACTAGCGTCTCATTGGGAGAGATCGTTAAGCAGGATACACATGTCGCCGGACACACTCTAGATGGGATCTTTACCTCAAATTGCAAGCTCAAAATTTTAGAGGTAATTCCCGTCCCTTGGTTGGCCCATAGAGCCATTATGTTCACTGTAAGTGCAGATCAGTACCAGCCAACATCTACAAACACACCCATCGTGGTCACCCACCAAGATTGCGCCAATATCAATATTCCCAATCTACAAGTTTTATTTCTTAGAACTAAACCGAATCTCTTATCGGACACCAATTCAGCGGTTCATAGACTATCCACTTGGGTTAAAACAGCAGTAGATATTTCAGCCCCTAAAAAGAGCTTCATCTCCCAAAGGATAAAGCCTTCTGAGCCCTGGTTTACGGACAAATTTAGAGCACAAAAACAATTGTGCAGAAGGACAGAAATAAAGTGGAGAGTAAACTACGATCGGGATAGGAAAACCGAGTACGCTCAAGCATTGTCAGTGTACAAGAAACTGGTTATAGAGGAAAAAAGTAAATATTTTAATACAAAAATCCTTGAGCCTAAGAACTCCTGCAAGGAGCTTTTCTCTACTGTAAAAAACTAGCTAATCTACCAGTTAGATCTTGGACGGCTAGTAGACCTGTATTCTGTAACACTTTGGGACAGTTTTTCATAGATAAAGTCGAGACAGTGTACAAAACCTTTAAGGACATCACTCACTCTAAGCTTACTAAGTCAGGGTCAGACAACTGTACATCCAACACAGGTTTCTTTTTTACTCCTCCCTCAGTAGAACAGATCATTCAAGTGGTGAAAACAACCAAGTCAGGAGCCCCGTCAGACCCCTGTCCCCTTAAAGTATTCCATTTGTTCCCGGAAATACTAAGTGAACAATTGAGTCTAGTGCTCACTGAGATATTTCAGTCAGGCCTTTTCCAGATTCTTGGAAAATAGCCTCAGTCATGCCTCTGCTAAAAATAAACATCAACACTAAGGAGCCCAGTAGCTCTTGCCCGATCTCTATGATTCCATTTCCATCTAAGGCACTGGAGAAGCTGCTCAATACACAGCTTACAACATTTATCTCTGCTGGGAACCTCATGGACCACTTACAATATGGGTTCAGGGATGGCCACAGAACAGAGACGGCTTTGGTCATGGCGGCAGAGGAACTTAGGATAATACTGGATGCAGGGGGGAAGGCCACTTTGATTTTGTTAGACCTATCGGCAGCCTTTGACACAGAGAACCACAAAATATTAACTAGCAGATTAGCAGAGCTGGGGTTTCAAGATACTGCCCTCACTCTACTGTCATCTTACCTAATGGATAGAACTTTTTCAGTAGAACTGGGAGACTCAGCGTCCAAGTCTTTCAAACTGCTGTGTGGTGTGCCGCAAGGCTCTTCATTGAATCCCACACTTTTCAATATATATGTGGCTCCTTTGGCCTCGATCATTAGGCAGTGTGGTTTCTCGGCTGTCTCTTACGCAGACGACACCCAGGTGGTGGTGTCAGTCTCAAACAACGTAGAGGAGACAGCTGATCGTTTCAATTACTGCATGACTCAGGTAAACACATCAATGCATGCAGTCCAACTGCCTGAAATTGAAAGCAAAAAAAAGTAAGTCATGCTGCTAGTATCCGATTCATCCCTTTGGTCTTCTAGATGGTGGCCGGCGAATCTGGGCAAATGCCCAACCCCTGTCCCTAAGGTTAAGAACATAGGTTTCGTCTTTGATGACAAATTGACATTTGGCAGTCAGATTAATAAGCTTTCTTCTACTTTCTGTTTATTTGAAAGATGATCAGGAAAATCCACCCATTTATCCCCCCCAATGCACTAAAAATACTTGTTACAGCCTTGGCCCTCTCCAGACTGGACTACGGTAAAGCCCTATACATGGGGATCCAATCCCAGTACTTACTAAAACTGCAGCGATTGCAGAATGCTGCAGCCAGATTAATACTGGATATCCCCAGATATGAGCCAGTCTCCCACACATTAAAAACTCTCCACTGGCTTCCAGTGGACAAAAGGATTACATTCAAATCACAATGCTTGGCCTGTAAAGCTCTACATAGTATAGGGCCACAGTTTCTGAGGACACACCTGAAATGGTATGTGCCAGACAGAAGTTTAAGATCAGCCCATACAAAACTTCTACAAACACCCAAGTTCAAGCAGGTCCGCTGGGGTGGGAGAAGTTTCCTATTAGCGACAGTTAACATTTGGAACCTTCTTCCAATGTTGATAAAGAGCAGCACATCGCTTAGGTCTTTTAGAAGAGAGCTGAAAACCTGGCTCTTCTCCAACTGATTGAGCCTGTATTCCACACCAGTATCACTCTTTCTGACCGACTCTTGATTCTTGTGGGTGTTATTTCGAATGGGCCAGGAGAGTTTGCCAACTCCCAGTATCATTCCATTTGCAGTGGTGAGCAGCTGCACTTTTCGGACTTGGGTACCTGGAAAAACCTACCAGGTCCAGACAGTTCTGAAAACTAGACATCTGGGGGAGTCCAGGTTGGTGTGCTTAGCATGCATTCCACACCATTTTCTTCCCCATAATACCTAGCAAACCTCAAACATTGACTAAAACACATATTTTCCTTACATTTCTGTGGAAAACATTTGTAATCTGTGGGGAGCCACAAATTTCCTAACACAGATCATTCACCCAAGTCTCCTGATAAAATGGTACCTCATGTGTGGGTGGGCCAAGAGGCCTCGACGCAAAAGGCCTTAAAGGGATGCCTGAAGATTTCAGCAATAGGGGTAGCTCCCGGATTTTGGACCATGCTCGGCTGCCACCCATGGAAACCTACCAACCACAGACTTTTTTGAAAAGTAGACAACTAGGAGATTCCAGAGTTGTGTGCCTCCTGTGAATCCCATGAAGCTATCTTACCTACAATGCCCTGCATAACTCAACCTTTGCCTGAAATAACCCTTTTTCCCTGCATGTCTATGGTGGAAACTTCCAGAATCTGCAGGAATCCACAAAATTCCTAACTACAGATCCAACCGAGGTCAATAGGAGTCCTCACGTAAGTGCTCCCATTGTCCTTGGTTTGATCCGTTCCCTGTGCAGCACTAGTTCCAGCCACACAAGTGGGGCAGCGTTTTTACCAGCACAGGTAGGGTAATGCTGGGTGGTAGGAGTTTTGAGGATTCCAGAACTTTCCATCACAGAAATGTAAGTAAAATGCATGATTTCATAAGTTTGAGGTTTGCATGGGATTCTGTGTAAAACAACCTGGTGAGAGCAACGCAAGTCACCCCATCCTGGATTCCCCTAGGTTTCTAGTTTTGAAAAATGTACAGGTTTGCCATGCTTCCCCAGATGCTGTGTGAGCTAGGGCCCAAAATCCATAGCTACATACTTTGCAAAAAACGGGTCCATTTTGAGTGGAAAAATATGATGTATCAATTTTGCATTTTGGGCTGTTTCCTGTGGCAGGCACTAGGCCTACCCACACAAGTGAGATACCATTTTTATCAGAAGACTTAGGGGATGCAGAGTGGAAAAAAATTTGTGGCTCCCTGCAATTTCCGGGACTTTCCATCACTAAAATGTGAGAAAATATGTTTTTCTAGTCATGGTTTGCAAGGGATTCGATGTAAAACAACCTGGCGTGAGCCATGCAAGTCACCCCATGCTGGATTCCCCTAGATGTCTAGTTTTAAAAAATGTACAGGTTGGCTAGGTTTCCTTAGGTGCAAGCTGAGCTAGGGCCCAAAATCTACAGCTACCTACTTTACAAAAATATGGCCAGTTTTGAGTGCAAAAATGTGATCTACCCACCTTGTGTTTTGGGCCGTTTGCTGTCACAGGCAGGAGGCCTATGCACCCAAGTGAGATACCATTTTTATCAGAAGACGTGGGATCATAGAAGAGTAGGATATTTGTTATTATCAGTTGGATGTCACTACATTTGTGCCTCCCAAAGGTAAGCCCAGGGCTTTAAGTGGGCTTGGTCTCACCGGTGCTAAGCACCGGCAGTTTTTTAAAGAGAGACTCAAAACGGGTCTCTCTCTGGCTCTGTTTTGTGCCCTGGCACAGGCGGTCCATTTTTTCTGGACTTCAGTGACAGCAGGCACATCGATGTGCACGTGCTCACACTGTTCACTTCTTACTAGCGGTGAAGTTACGACATGACGTCATGCCTCTCGTTTCCTCAAGGCGGAACTGACCATCTCACTCTACAATAATGGCAACATTCTCATTCAAGCCTCCGACTTGTACTTGAATCGGTTTGACAATATTTTTAATAAGATGATGAAAAACTCACTCAAAAACCCTAATGCTAATGCCAGTTTAGGCCATCCCAACCTCACCATTATGGCATCACTTCCCGCGCCCTCCCTTCCTATCTCCCCTACAAACATCCTGAGCGTCAACCCCAAATTTACCAGGCCTAAATATGTTAATCTTCCCATTACTACTGAACCGCCTGCTACTTCACATTCGAGGGGCACACCCTCCATCCCCACCTCTCTTTTGTTGATCCACTCTGATACCGACCAAAACACGACTGAGTTTAACTTTCTCAATACCAACCCGGACACTACAGGCCTCGCATCTCCTAATCCCAGTAACCCTAATCTGGCTACGGCTCCTAACACCAGTAACTCGAAGCTGATTGTTTCTCCATCCCTGCACACAACTATAACCCCCAGCGCCCTTCCTCTGAACCCCCTACGCCCGCCCTCCTCCTCAATCTCTACACCTATTGCACAAGATACTACCCTGGGGCCTCCCATTTCTCTGAACTCTCCTAGACCAACCGCAGCATCTTGACTATGCGGTCTCTGTTAGCATCATACCCACTATCACATCTGATCCGGATAGAGAACCTAGCATTAACTTTAGATCTTTGAATAAGGATAACTTACATCAGATTTCCACGTCTCACATAGCGGAAGCAACTACAATCTCTCATATCAAATTGATGCTTCTCAACTGCTGATTAGCAGTCAGCATGCAGCCGATATCTCAGAACTTGTCATATCACAATATCTAGATATCCTGATTCCTAAGGAAACTTTGCTTAATGACTCCTCCTCCCCAATTCTTGACATTTTAGTCCTGCCTGGCTATGACATTATTAGATGCGGTAGGCCTATTAAATCTGGGCGGGGGGCATTGCCTGCATCCATCGGTCCAGCCCCATTTTGAAGCAGACTCATAAGGAGCTGATGCCCTCCTGCCAGCACCTAGTCACTGAAATTTGGAACAAGGGCATGAGATTGTGTGTGCTTCACTCGATCTATCATCCCCCTGGGGATAACCTACTTTTTGTAGAACAATTGATGGAATCCATCTCTACCAGCTCAGCCCAGCACTCTTACCATATCTTCCTCAGTGACTTCAACCTTCACTGGAATTACGTTAATGACCCACTAGTTTGCTTTTTTAAGTCTTTCCTCTCCGATCTTAACTATATACAGATCTGCAATGGACCCCCCCACTGCAAGGGCGCTACCCTGGACCTCATCATAGCTAGGGATCACATCATTCAACTGGATGCCATAGTACCATGTGATTGGTCGGATCATCACCAAATCTTCTTTCACATTCTGGAAAAGGTTTCACTTAGACAAGGTCAGCTGCTCAAAAACAAACAACTGACTTGTAATCTGAGAGACATCAACATTGCTAACCTATCCAACATGAGCAAGAATCTTCTGGCACCTCCCACTAATATGAATAATTTGGAAGAGCTGACGGATCATTACTTCAACTCTATGTCAAATATTCTCGACTCTGCAGCCCTGAAGTAACTCAAGAGGATTCCTTGCAAACAATCCAAACCTTAGTTCAATGGTGCCCTTAATGACTAATGTTGCAAACTGAGGCTCTCTAAGAGATGCTGGAGAGATACCCCCTCAACCTCTAGTCTCAAACAGCTAAGGAAGATGAGAAGCTCTTATAACAAGCTCATTTGCAGTGACAAATCAGATCATTTCAGAGATCAGCTTGACAGTGCTGAAAACCATCCCAAGAAACTGTTTGATATCATCAAACAACAGGCTAATCCTATTCCTATTCAAAATTGCTGAACCTGGTGAGGAGGACTTCTCTGCGCACTTTTCTGAAAAGTCTAGGAATATTGAGTGGGAGCTAGAATGTGCTGCTGCTAATCTATTGTCCATGAGCTTCTTGGGTTTAACTGTACCTATGGCAGTGTGTGCTACGCTTTACCCCACAGAGTACACACCCAAAAACAATGCCTGCTGGAATACCTTCCGACTTGCGGTTTTGGAGCAGGTGTCTCACTCCTTGGCATCTCTTAAACCATCCAACCATTTCAGTGATCCACTCCCCGCCAAGTTGCTCAAAGACCCCAACGTGGGCATTATGCCTCTCTGGTCCAGGATCATCCAACACTCTCTCTTACAGGGGAGGATTGCCAACTGCCTTAAAATGGGGCAAGTCACACCCATCCCCGAGAAGCCCAACGCAGACCTAACAGATCCAAATAACTTCCGGCCGATCACCACCAACATGTCTTTAGCGAAATTGCTCGAGAAATGCGTTCACACACAGCTATGCGACCACATCGAGAAATTTCAGCTCCTAGACCAACATCAATCAGGCTTTAGCCATAGTGCAGAAACAGCTCTTACTCACTTTGTTGATGACCCTTTCAGAGCTCTTCACCAAGATACGCCTTGTCTCCTAATTCTTCTGGACCTGTCCTCTGCTTTTGACACTATCAAACATGATAACTTAATTGGCCTTCTTCAATATAGGATGGGGTTATCTGGTCCTGTCCTAAATTGGTTCTCATCTTTCCTGCATAATCGAACACAATGAATCAAAGTCAACCAATCTTTGGCGGCCAGCACCATGGCCTCTATAGGGTTACCTCAAGGATCTGCACTCTCGCCCACGCTCTTCAATTTATTCATGGAACCTCTAACTGCCATTCTGAACGATTCAAACATTCAGTACCACATGTAGGCGGATGACACTCAACTATATTTGAAGATCCCTCCTCCAGATGACATTAAAACTCTTAATGGAGCGCTTCAAAAAACTCAACAATAGCTTACTCATTACCATCTGTTACTAATTCCCTCAAAACAGAATTTCTCCTGATTAACCCCCGCAACCAGGAGGCCCCCACACAAAACTGGATCATAGAAATCTCCGCACTCAACTGTACCCCGCATATGGTTGACTCCGCTTGTTCTGTAGGTGTCATCCTGGACAAATTTCTAAACATGCAAGGCCACATCAGTGCCACCATTAAGAGTGCCAAACATCAGCTCAACACTCTTAGGAGAATCAAACCTTTCCTACCTCCCGAGGACATACAGTCAGCAGTCCAATCTTAAGTTATCTCACCATTAGAATATGGCTAGGAGCCGGGCGACCTTGGGGCATCGCTAGCTGCGAACCGGAAGACAGCGGTTGGTAGCTGGACCTCTTGCCGACAACCACAGAGAGGTGAAAGCGGCCTGGCTCTGAGAAATTGGGGGAGAGCCCCGAAGAGGTGAAGACGCATTGGGTGGTCTGCAGTGTTGACGGAGGGGAGGGCCGTATCCAGGAGTAACACAAACCCATTGTGTAGATCTACGCTTGGAGCATGTTGGAGGAACGGGGAACTGCACTGGGGGCTGCGACGGCGTACTTAGATGGCTCTGCAGCGACCTAGTCTTGGGGCCACTGCGATATTGGGGATCTGATGTAGAGCCACGTGTCACCGCGGTTTGAGCTGCTGAGAAAAGCGCAACCCTCATGCTCGGGAAAACATTGGATTGAGCATTCCTGCTGCTTATGCTCTGCCGAAGCCTACGCAGATGGCGCAGTGAACTAGAGGCACTGGCTAGTGCCGTTGATAGGGGTGATATCGGCGGAAGACGGGATGAGCAGCTCATGGATGCCCTATTTGAATCTTCTTGCCTGGGAACTGGCCCTCATAACCACCTGAAACATATCGTGTAATCCAACGTTGCGGGCCCTTCGGGTGGGTTCTGGCAATTGACACTATGGGTAAGCCCCGAGGGAAGAAGGAAGAGGATCCCCAGCCCTCTGACGCCGAGTCTCCATTCCAGGCTGAACTGGACACACATGGACTGACACAAGAACCTGGGCTGCAACGACAACTCAATAGGATCCTATCTGCCATTTTGGATTCTCGCACTGCCCTACAGCAGGACATTGCACAGGTGGCGATGGGGCTTGGCCTTCTGCGAGCGGATCACTCAAAGTTATCGAACAGGGTGAAGCACGTGGAGGAAGTAGTCCAAGAGGTTGCGCCTTCACAGACCGCACTGGCTTCAACGATGACAAGCGCTTTGGACCGGATCGCAGTGCTGGAAAAGCGTGCTGAGGAAGCGGAAGGGAGGAACAGGCGGAACAACATTCGAGTGGTGGGCTTGCCGGAAAAAACAGAGGGATCAGACATGGTGCGCTACCTGGAAGACTGGCTGAGAACGGTGGTGGCCCCCGAGGGCTTATCTGCCTTCTACACTCTGGAACGTGCGCACCGTGTCCGTGCAAGACCTCCACCGCAGGGGCGCCCTCCCCGGCCGGCAGTGGCACGCCTGTTGCATTTTAGGGACAGAGACTTGCTTCTTCAGAAGGCTCGTACGGATGGCCCATTCCAGGTCGGCAATAGTAAAGTCACTGTTCCCAGATTATTCCTTCGAAACTCAGCGGCACTGTGCGTCCTTCCAGGCAGTCAAGAAAGAAATGCGAGCAGAAGAGATCCAATACTCCCTGTAATTCCCGGCCAAACTGCGCATAATTCTGGATGGGAAAACCTACTTCCACGACACGCCGGATGAAGCATGGACATGGCTGGAATCTTATAGAGCTGGCAAGGATGGACCAGAGCGGGAGGCACGGGAACTGGCTGGAGACTCTCAACTCCGTAGGTCACAGCGAATAAGGCGCTGGCGGCGGGGTTTGCGAAAACCATCAACCTCACAAACAGAGTTGGAGCGCAGAGGAGCATTAGAAACGGTATTTGCGATATCTGGAGACTTGCTGATGACTTCGCCAAGAGGCTCGGACCTGGAGAATGACAAGGGCCAATCGGAGGCGGACTCTTCGGCATCAGATAGTGTGCATCTGCCGCTGGTCACGCCGAGAACGGCGGATGGACTGATGGATGAGTAGACTCTGTATTCTATGTGGGAGTGGGGGGTCTGTTGTGACTGGATGTGGATATGTGAATATTGTTGTGGGCTCCCTATGATGCTGTCTAGATATGCAGAATGGCGGGACCCCGGGCTGGGCTTCTTACTGATATAAAAGAACAATGCCTAAGTAGTCGAGGAACGTGGAATTATGCATGGGGGGAAATGGGACGGTTGTGTCTCTGGGGGGTTCCCGGGGCGGTAATTGGGTGCTGCATTGACTAATTACAGGTTACTTGCTAGGCTCTACCCAACCCCCACCGTATGGTCCCCAGTTAGTCAGCCTTAGCACTGTTTGAGGCAATTGTTGGGTTGGTTTGGATGGGAATCACTATGTTAGTGCCTGTTCTTGAGGGGGGGCGTGATGTTGAGGGTGGGATGGGATTGTTGGGGGAAGGGAATGGTTTGAATGGGCGATGGCACCTGCCGGCGCGTCTAGGGGGAATGGAGAGTTCCTGTGTTTTTTGCATCTGTGCTATGGGTCCATTACCTGATGTGAAATGTGTGACTTGGAATGTGCGGGGATTGCACTCCATGCAGAGTAGATATAAAGTCCATTCCTACTTGGTGCGCAGGGGCGCGCAGATAGCATTTCTGCAGGAGACACATTTGACTAGAGCAGAGGGGTTGGCGCTGCAGCGCAGATGGCGGGGGCAGCTTTATTACACCACTTATTCAGCTTTCGCGTGAGGGGTGTTGATTTGGGTTAGGGCTGGGGTCCCCTTTCAAATGACTGATCAACTAATAGACTCAGAGGGCCGCTATGTTGCTGTTAGGGGGCACCTTCATGGGCGGGAGGTAACCCTCTGCAGTATTTATGCCCCTAATGTAGAGCAGTACAAAAGGGGGTGGTGATGGACTGAGCATCTGAACCAATCAAACACTCACACCCAGTCAAAAGATCTGGGTTTAATCCATCACCGTTCTTTAGCCCACTCTGCCACCCCAGTTCAGACATGGCTATATGCAAATCAGTCTGACCCTGTGCCTCATGGAACAGTCCAGCCCGAACTGCCAAGCCATGCCTTCCCTGGACCGGAAACAAGCTTCCGAGGACCGGTTTCTGGCATTACAGCCGTCTTCAGCCCGGCTTGCTTGAATCCAGTGGCAAAGTGAGCAAGGGACTCACGTCTGAGCATACCCTGCCACATTTATGGTGGCCAAAAGCGGTACAAAAGGTACCCCCTTTGGTACCCCTAATGTAGAGCAGGCACCCTTCTTTGAGCACTTGTCTGATGCCCTGGCGGTTTACTTTACAAACCCAGTATTGATGGGTGGGGACTTTAATTCCACCGCGGATGTGTCAATGGACAGATCCCACCCTCTGTTGCCTGGTGCCCCGATTCATAAGTTAGCAAAGATCAGAGCCCAATGGCAAGATCACTGGGGTTTTGTGGATGTTTGGCGACCGCAACACCCGGTTGAACGAGATTACTCTTACTTCTCGGCTTTACACGATTTGCATGTGCGGCTCGACGCGGTTTTGTGTAGTCCCAGTCTGGCCTCTATGGTAGCTGGTAGTGAGTATTTATCGCGCACCATCTCGGACCACAATCCACTGCTGGTGAGTTTCTGTTGGGCTGCGGAGCGCCCTACTGTCCCGACCTGGAGGTTGCGCCCGGAGTTGCTGAAAGATCCGGCCTTCCGCGCCGAGCTGGGAATGGGGATTGAGCAATACTTTGTTGAGAATGAAGGCACGGCTACGACAGCTGCCTTGGAGTGGGACGCTTTCAAAGTGGTGATCCGTGGGTTTGGTATTACTAAATGGGTAGGAGTGCGGAAGCTACTATTGTAAGAAATTGAAGCTGCAGAGAAGGCCTTTAGGGAGGCCGAGTGAGCCCACTCCACTAACTCTGAGGTGCGAGACACGGTCCGGACCTTGAAGGAAGCGGTGGCAGCGGTTGTGGAGCGCTTAAGGTGCTTTGACCACAGAGTTTATTTGGCTTGTGCGCATGCTGAAAGGGATAAGGTGGGCACCTTGCTGGCATGGTTGGCCAACCCCGTCCCTAAATGCGTTCCCATTCTGGCGCTGGCCTCCTCATCGGGGAGATTAGAATACACGCAACATCAAATAAATGATCGATTTCGTTCGTTTTATGCTGACCTATATACGAGCCACTTGCAAGCCGGGGAGATGGGCATACAGGCGTTCTTCGAGGACTTGAAGCTGCCTACCGTGGAGGCGGAACAGGCAGATTCCCTCGGCAAGGATATCACGATTGCTGAAATCCGTTGCGCCATTAAACAGTTGGCGCGCAACAAAACTCTGGGTAGTGATGGACTACCCATTGGGTTCTATTCGGCTTATATTGATGTCCTGGCTCCTAGGTTGCTGTCGGTGTACAGGGAGGCCAAACAGCTGGGAGTACTGCCGACCTCGACTAGGGAGGCCATCATCATTCCCCTCCTTAAATCGGGGAAGGACCCTACGGACCCCGCAGCGTAACTGCCATTATCTATGCTCACCACTGAATATAAGTTTCTGAGTCGTGTGCTGGCTACTCGACTCCTTCCCCTTATGACGCGGTTGGTTCACCCTGAACAGGCTGGCTTCATCCCTACTCGCAACACTGCTGGCAGCATACGCAGGCTGATACGCATATTGAGTGGGGACTATGGCGAGGATGGTCAAGCAATAGTCCTCTCGGTGGACATCGCAAAAGCATTTGATAGTTTGGAGTGGCCTTATTTGTTCTCAGTCATGAGAGCCTTCGGGCTTGGGGAGGGATATGTCCGCTGGACTGCAATTTTGTATTCCTTGGCGAGCGCTAGGGTGAGGGTTGGTAGGGTCATTTCCTCCTCGTACCCAGTGGGGCGTGGCACTAGGCAGGGCTGCCCACTTTCCCTATTGCTATTTGCCCTTGCCATAGAGCCACTGCCGACACAGGCTAGAATGGGGAGGGCGTTCCAAGGCTTGAGGCTTTGTGGCCGGACACACTATATCTCGCTGTATGCGGACGTCCATTTGCTGTTCTTGAAGGATGCCGGAGGGGCGTTGGAGAGAGCGCGGGCCCTTCTCCGCCGATACGGAGATATCTCTGGTCTACGAGTCAACTGGGCAAAGACTTGCGTCTTTCCAGTAACCAGAGCATGCGACTCGCTTGCACTTCTGCCTGACGTGGCGTGGGAGCCCAGGTGCCTCCCCTATTTGGGGACACATGTTTATCATACCCAGGACGATTTGCTTGAAGGTAATATAGGCAGAGCAATAAGGGGTCTTAAGAGCAGCATGCAGTTCTGGGGAACTTTGCCATTGTCGGTGGCGGGTCGGGTGGCACTGCTGAAAATGGTGGCGCTTCCTCTGCTGCTGTATTTTTTCCAAACCTTGCCTATACGAATACTCGTCGCACTATTTCGACAGCTCCGTTCTGCGGTGGGTGGCTTCATCTGGGGGACGGGGAGACGTTGGGTGGCAATGGATACTCTGATGTGCCCAAGAGCCCTCCCTGTCCACGACTTCGAATTCTATTATCTGGCTGCACAGTTCCAGGGCCTTACCCAGGCAGTGGCACAGGAATTTTGAGGGCCGGAGCGAGAATTCGAACCAGATGTGCCGCGGCACGTACTAGCATTTGTGGTTCTACAACAAAAACTACGGGCTGATGGACTATCGGTTGAAGAATGCGCTCTGAGACATTGTTGGAAACGATACCACAATAGAATTGAGGTGCAACAACATTATGCCCCAGAGATACCACTGGGAATGTGTACGGCCCTACCACATGGTGGGGATTGGTCTGCCCTTGCGGAGTGGGAGATGTTAGGGTTACAGATGGTAGGGGACTTGTTTGGAGATGGCGTACTATTGCCCTATAGCGCATTACAGGAGAGTTTTGGGCTCCCGCTGGGCCATTTCTTAATACATGTGGCCCTAGTTGCTGCCATCCAAAAACACTGGGGCACTGGCCTTTCGGAGCCGCCGGTAAGTGAGGCATGTCAATATGTAGTGATAGCAGCGGGCACTTATAAAGCGGTCACCTGCTTATATAAACGCATGCTTGGAGAGGGGCTGACACCGTTGCAGAAGCTACGCGCGCAGTGGGCGGCGGATATAGATAGAGAGATACCCGACTCAGCCTGGTCGCACATCCTTAAAAGGGCATGGAAGGGCACTAGAAATGCCAGATTCCAATTGATCCATTTTTTTATTCTGCACAGGGCATATCTTACACCGGCAAAAATCAACCAATATTTCCAAGTAGATACTGCACAATGCCCCCGATGTAGGCTGAGGGACGTGGACCTAGTACACATGCTGTGGGATTCTCCACAACTGGGCACATACTGAGAGGAGATAATCACTTTACTCTGTAGTGTAACGGAGCGACAGCTTACTCCGGATAAGGGAACCTGCTTGCTACATTGGTTTCCGCATACTAGCAAAACAAAATTGACAAGTTTGTTCTTGGACTTAGGATTGTTGCTCGCCAAGAGAGAAATGACATCCCACTGGAAAGCCGCGGCGGGGCCCAGCTACCTCAGATGGAAGGCTGCATTACTTATGTGGGCAAGCAGCGAGGGCACAGTTCGTCTGCAGCAGGCCCACAGATGCCACAATGACAAGGCGTTAGAGGCAGCGCGAGCATGGGAGGCCCTTGTTACAGAGCTGAAGGCGGCGGATGTAGAATCTGAGTCAGAGATGAGTGCTCTAAGTGGAGATGAGGACTAGTAGAATAATTACTTAGATGACAATGAGAAAGCGCATGAGGTGTTTCCCTGCTCCTGTAATAGTCATAATAATTAATAACGATGTAAAAATGATGACAGGTATGGACCCCATAAATAAGACTTGCCATTCTGTCACACTTAGCCTTATAGTTGACGCGCCGGCAGGAGGGTGGGCACAGGGAGGGGGAGTTGAGGGTGGGAATGTGAATGGATCTGATGCATGAGGCATTATGGCATAGATGTACGATTTTACGTAAGTATCCTGTAACTGTTCTGATCGCCAATTACGACAGGGGAATCCGGGACAACTGGGATAGTTTTCTATTAGTTAACTTACCTTGACTGTAAGAATAAGTGTCATATATTTCCTCAACTATCTTAGGAAGCCATGCTTTTGTAGATATGCTCAACCATTCTCATGTCTGTTGTTTGTGTTTAAAAACAATAAAAAGATGTAAAAAAATAAAATAAATTTGAATATGGCTTGGTGACCCTAGCTCAGCTTCCTAAATCTAGGTTAGCTCCGCGGAGAGCTACTCTGAATGCCTCTGCCAGGCTAATCAGACTAAGGCCAAGTCCCATCCGCATGCTTCTGGAAGCTGAAAACCCTAAAGAGATTTCTTTATCTCTTACCTGTGGACTGCAGAAAAATGGTTGTGCATGCACTATTTACCTCACAACTGGACTATGCAATTAGACTTTATCTGGTTCTCCCAGACGATCTTATTAAAAAGCTGCAGGTCGTTCAAAATGCAGCCGCCAGGATCATTAGAAATGTACCTTTTCGTCATCACATTTTCCCACATCTGCGCAGCCTTCATTGGCTGCCTGTCCAAAAGCGGATCAAGTGCAAGGCTTTGACTTTGGCCTTCAGGTCCATGAATGACATGGGGCCTAAATACCTAAAACTAAGACTTCCCAAATATACCCAAAATAGGACTCTGAGATTGAATTCCCAGAGACTTTTCTCTATTCCTCGTTTTAAAAAAACTAGACTAGGCGGACGTTCTTTTTCTGTCATCACTGCCTCTCTCTGGAATTCTATGCCAGAGCACCTTCGAAAGGCCAACTCTGAACTAATATTTAGGAAGAATCTTAAAACCTGGCTTTAAGGTCTACCCTAGACCCTCCCTCCTCTGATTTACTTTCCTGACCTCTCGCTCACGTAACTCGCTGATAGCGGGGGACACCTCCGTTGGGGGTAGCTGTTGCGCTTTACAAAATGCAATAATAATAATAATCACAGGTACCAGAAAGCATGATCATATTACATCTGACGCGATCCAGCTTAGCTGGCTTCCCATTGAAGCAAGGATTCGCTTCAAAATAGCTTTTCTGACTCATAATGCTATACACTTTAATAGCACTGTTTACCTGGCAAAAAAACTAGAGCTCTCTGGAGGCAGGCGAAACTTAAGAAGCTCCAATACCCTACATCTGAAACTACCGAAATTCAACAAAAAAAGAACTTACAATCGCACCTTCTCAGGGCTGGCTCCAAGAATCTGAAATGCCCTTCTAACGGAGATCAGAGCCAACCCCTCGACTGCTTCATTGAAAAAGCAGGTCAAATGGGAAAACTTCATCAGTTATAGCCCCTATGTCATTTGTTAGACACTGCCCTTTCGTGCTTGACAATCATTTTTTACTTTGTGTGTTGAAATGTATGCGTGACATTTATGTGTTTGATATATGTACTTGACTTAAAATGTATTCCATTGTTATTTGGAAACAGTTAGATGCTAAAACTGTTCCACCCCATCGAGATGGGCTTTTTCCTGTTTGTTCACTTCTGTAGTAGGGGATCTCTGTGTATAGTCATAATCTAGTGAATAGTTCCGCTCATGAGCGTGGACCCCGGAGCAATCAAAAATAATCTCTTAAGCTGTCTAAAAATGCAGTCCTGCACAGACACTTAAGAGAGAATTTAAAGACAAATAATGCTGCCTATATCCACAGGCTACACTGTCCAGTACTTCAACTAGACATTCCACCAAAACCACAAACAGCACAGCCTGCCAAGTTTTCATCATAGAGAAAAACTTCCCCTTTTACCAACAAAGCCTCTGGAATGATAGAGAGGAAGGGGAGGACAGACAAGCCCCATAGGCTTCCATTATGTGGCTCAAAAAGGGATACCGTGCCTTTAAGAAAACATTCTAGAACTTTCTAAGTATCCCAGAATGCCCAGCAGGTCCCATTTACTTTCAGTTCTTTTTTCCGGCTCCTGCTGGCAGGACCCTGGAGCATTGAGCTCTCCCTTTTTTGGGTTTGTTATAAGAATTTTTGCACTTTTAAAGTGTGTGAGGGTTTACACTCGACGTGTTTTGGTGCCCTCTTCCTCTTCTAGTATTCTGAGCACTCCTTTTTTGTCAAAAATGTCAGCATTGTTTGATAAATGCCCGGAGTGCTCCAGGAAGAAGGCCAAGTCGGACCCACACCCTGTGTGTATCCTGTGCCTCCCTTCTACTCATTTACCTGAGAAGTGTGAGATTTGCCAGACCTTCTCCTCCAGGACCCTGAGAGACAGAAAGAAGATCAGGCTCCAAGGACTGGAAGAAAGAAGGGTGCAGAGTCAAGGTGGGTCTGGGCAGGCTGGATCTACTTCCTCTGCCCATGCTGAGGCCTCTGGGGAGCTCCCCAGCGTCAAGAAGGCCAGAAAGCGTCGCCGTTCTCCGTCGATGTCGATACCATCGACGACGGCGTCGAGAGGCATGACGGCGATCTGCTCCCCGTCTCCCCAGCGCTCTGGGTCGAGGCGACATCGACATTCGGCGTCGAGGGGACTGACAAGACCGCCGTCGAGGTCGCCGCCGAAGACGTCATCATCATCGGCGTCGTCATCATCGATGTCGTCGTCGACACTTCGACGTTGTAAGGATTCCAGACGGCGTCGGCGCTTTCCGTCGAGGCGACACTGCCGTTCGCCCTCGTCCAGTGCAAAGGATTATTCGCCAACTCTATCAAAATCCCCTAGGACGAGGGTATTCCCTGTGGACGACGTGGTCTCCTTTCAGGAAGTCTTGTTGAGGGGTGCAAGCAAGCTGGGCATCCAACTGACTGTGCCCACGCCTATTTGAGACTCTCCACAAGAAGCGCCTATCTAGGCCTCTGTTGCCCTCGGTGCCTGGATTAGTGGAACTCGCCATGGAGCTCTTCCTCACTCCGGAGGCTGAGACTCTGACGACTGTGTGCTTGGAGAAGCCCAAGGACCAGAAGAAAAACTACCGCCCGTTCCAGAGACGGTACGGGGCACAGGGCAGAGGGCGAGGTCAACAGTCTGGACAACAGCAGCAGCAGCAGCAGTTCCAGAGGAAGTCCTTCCAGAAACGCCAGAGGGGCAGGGGTTGTCAGCAGTCTGCCACCGCGACCAAAGGCCCTGCCGGGTCTAGGCCCTGAGCGATTACTTCCCCGTCATCCCTTACCCACTCCGGTGGGGGGAAGCGTTCAATATTTTCTGGCAGAGAGGAGAAAAATTACTCAGGACAAGTGGGTGCTGAATATTGTTTGCAATGGATACAGTCTTCGGTTCACCAGCCCGCCTCCAGCAATTCCACCGGTTTGCTCGCAGTTTCAGCTGCGTGAGCTCCAGGCGAAGGCCGATACCCTGTTAAGGAAAAGGGCGATAGAAGACTTCCCTCTGTCTCAAAGGGGAAGAGGTCTGTACTCACGGTTCTTTCTGGTCCGCAAAAAGGACAAGAACGAGTTCAGGCCTATTCTGGATTTGCGACAAGCAAACAAGTAGATTCGCAGAGAAAAATTTTGCATGCTGTCTTTGCGCCAGATTTACCCTCAACTGCAAAGGGGAGACTGGCTGAGCGCGCTAGACCTACAGGATGCATACTTCCACGTGCCCATTGCACAGAAGCACCGGAAGTTCCTGCGATTCCAAGTCGGCACTAATCATTATCAATACACAGTGTTACCGTTCGGGCTGAAGTCTGCGCCCAGGACCTTTTCCAAATGCATGGCAGTGGTAGCGGCACACCTGAGAAAGAACAAGGTGTTTGTCTACGCGTACCTGGACGGTTGGTTGATCAAGGCATCCTCCTTCTCGGAAGCTCAAGCGCACTTCCAGAAGACGTCAGTCCTCTTGAACAAGCTGGGGTTGCACATCAACATGTCCAAGTCTGTCCCGACTCTGGTCCAATGCCTACAGTACTTGGGAGCCTCCATCAATACGCTGTCTGCAAGCGTGTCTCCTTTGGAGGAAAGACGTTTATCACTCCTTCGGAAGGCTCAGGCTCTTATGACCGCTCCATCTACGACAGTGAGGACGGTGTCTTCTCTACTGGGGTCGATGGCCTCCTGTATCCTCCTCACGCCACACGCACGGCTACACATGAGACCGCTGCAGGAGTGTCTGGAGGATCAGTGGGACGAGAAGAAAGGAAACTGGGATGACAAGATACGACTGTCTCTGCATGCTCTGCAGTCTCTGAAATGGTGATGTTCACCGGAGAATCTCCTCAAGGGGATTCCCTTCCACAAGGACATTCCCACTCAGACTATTGTGACGGATGCTTCTCTCCACGGCTGGGGAGCGCATTCCGGGGAGTTACAGATCCAGGGAACGTGGTCCCAGACGGAGTCCATGTATCACATAATTTTTCTGGAACTCAGAGCTGTTCACTTGGCACTGAAGGCCTTTCATCCGTCCTTCCAGACCAACTCTTTGCTTGTACAGACGGACAATACGGTACAAAAGGGGGTGGGGATGGACGAAGCATCTGAACCAATCAAACACTCACACCCAGTCAAAAGATCTGGGTTTGATCCATCACCGTTCTTTAGCCCACTCTGCCACCCCAGTTCAGACATGGCTATATGCAAATCAGTCTGACCCTGTGCCTCATGGGAACAGTCCAGCCCGAACTGCCAAGCCATGCCTTCCCTGGACCGGAAACAAGCTTCCGAGGACCGGTTTCTGGCATTCCAGCCGTCTTCAGCCCGGCTTGCTTGAATCCAGTGGCAAAGTGAGCAAGGGACTCACGTCTGAGCATACCCTGCCACACTTATGGCGGCCAAAAGCGGTACAAAAGGGGGTGGTGATGGACGGAGCATCTGAACCAATCAAACACTCACACCCAGTCAAAAGATCTGGGTTTGATCCATCACCGTTCTTTAGCCCACTCTGCCACCCCAGTTCAGACATGGCTATATGCAAATCAGTCTGACCCTGTGCCTCATGGGAACAGTCCAGCCCGAACTGCCAAGCCATGCCTTCCCTGGACCGGAAACAAGCTTCCGAGGACCGGTTTCTGGCATTCCAGCCGTCTTCAGCCCGGCTTGCTTGAATCCAGTGGCAAAGTGAGCAAGGGACTCACGTCTGAGCATACCCTGCCACACTTATGGCGGCCAAAAGCGGTACAAAAGGGGGTGGTGATGGACGGAGCATCTGAACCAATCAAACACTCACACCCAGTCAAAAGATCTGGGTTTGATCCATCACCGTTCTTTAGCCCACTCTGCCACCCCAGTTCAGACATGGCTATATGCAAATCAGTCTGACCCTGTGCCTCATGGGAACAGTCCAGCCCGAACTGCCAAGCCATGCCTTCCCTGGACCGGAAACAAGCTTCCGAGGACCGGTTTCTGGCATTCCAGCCTTCTTCAGCCCGGCTTGCTTGAATCCAGTGGCAAAGTGAGCAAGGGACTCACGTCTGAGCATACCCTGCCACACTTATGGCGGCCAAAAGCGGTACAAAAGGGGGTGGTGATGGACAGATCAGCTGAACCAATCAAACACTCACACCCAGTCAAAAGATCTGGGTTTGATCCATCACCGTTCTTTAGCCCACTCTGCCACCCCAGTTCAGACATGGCTATATGCAAATCAGTCTGACCCTGTGCCTCATGGGAACAGTCCAGCCCGAACTGCCAAGGCATGCCTTCCCTGGACCGGAAATAAGCTTCCGAGGACTGGTTTCTGGCATTCCAGCCGTCTTCAGCCCGGCTTGCTTGAATCCAGTGGCAAAGTGAGCAAGGGACTCACGTCTGAGCATACCCTGCCACACTTATGGCGGCCAAAAGCGGTACAAAAGGGGGTGGTGATGGACGGAGCATTTGAACCAATCAAACACTCACACCCAGTCAAAAGATCTGGGTTTGATCCATCACCGTTCTTTAGCCCACTCTGCCACCCCAGTTCAGACATGGCTATATGCAAATCAGTCTGACCCTGTGCCTCATGGGAACAGACCAGCCCGAACTGCCAAGCCATGCCTTCCCTGGACAGGAAACAAGCTTCCGAGGACCGGTTTCTGGCATTCCAGCCGTCTTCAGCCCGGCTTGCTTGAATCCAGTGGCAAAGTGAGCAAGGGACTCACGTCTGAGCATACCCTGCCACACTTATGGCGGCCAAAAGCGGTACGAAAGGGGGTGGTGATGGACGGAGCATCTGAACCAATCAAACACTCACACCCAGTCAAAAGATCTGGGTTTAATCCATCACCGTTCTTTAGCCCACTCTGCCACCCCAGTTCAGACATGGCTATATGCACATCAGTCTGACCCTGTGCCTCATGGGAACAGTCCAGCCCGAACTGCCAAGCCATGCCTTCCCTGGACCGGAAACAAGCTTCCGAGGACCGGTTTCTGGCATTCCAGCCGTCTTCAGCCCGGCTTGCTTGAATCCATTGGCAAAGTGAGCAAGGGACTCACGTCTGAGCATGCCCTGCCACACTTATGGCGGCCAAAAGCGGTACAAAAGGGGGTGGTGATGGACGGAGCATCTGAACCAATCAAACACTCACACCCAGTCAAAAGATCTGGGTTTGATCCATCACCGTTCTTTAGCCCACTCTGCCACCCCAGTTCAGACATGGCTATATGCAAATCAGTCTGACCCTGTGCCTCATGGGAACAGTCCAGCCCGAACTGCCAAGCCATGCCTTCCCTGGACCGGAAACAAGCTTCCGAGGACCGGTTTCTGGCATTCCAGCCGTCTTCAGCCCGGCTTGCTTGAATCCAGTGGCAAAGTGAGCAAGGGACTTACGTCTGAGCATACCCTGCCACACTTATGGCGGCCAAAAGCGGTACAAAAGGGGGTGGTGATGGACGGAGCATCTGAACCAATCAAACACTCACACCCAGTCAAAAGATCTGGGTTTGATCCATCACCGTTCTTTAGCCCACTCTGCCACCCCAGTTCAGACATGGCTATATGCAAATCAGTCTGACCCTGTGCCTCATGGGAACAGTCCAGCCCGAACTGCCAAGCCATGCCTTCCCTGGACCGGAAACAAGCTTCCGAGGACCGGTTTCTGGCATTCCAGCCGTCTTCAGCCCGGCTTGCTTGAATCCAGTGGCAAAGTGAGCAAGGGACTCACATCTGAGCATACCCTGCCACACTTATGGCGGCCAAAAGCGGTACAAAAGGAGGTGGTGATGGACGGAGCATCTGAACCAATCAAACACTCACACCCAGTCAAAAGATCTGGGTTTGATCCATCACCGTGCTTTAGCCCACTCTGCCACCCCAGTTCAGACATGGCTATATGCAAATCAGTCTGACCCTGTGCCTCATGGGAACAGTCCAGCCCGAACTGCCAAGCCATGCCTTCCCTGGACCGGAAACAAGCTTCCGAGGACCGGTTTCTGGCATTCCAGCCGTCTTCAGCCCGGCTTGCTTGAATCCAGTGGCAAAGTGAGCAAGGGACTCACGTCTGAGCATACCCTGCCACACTTATGGCGGCCAAAAGCGGTACAAAAGGGGGTGGTGATGGACGGAGCATCTGAACCAATCAAACAGTCACACCCAGTCAAAAGATCTGGGTTTGATCCATCACCGTTCTTTAGCCCACTCTGCCACCCCAGTTCAGACATGGCTATATGCAAATCAGTCTGACCCTGTGCCTCATGGGAACAGTCCAGCCCGAACTGCCAAGCCATGCCTTCCCTGGACCGGAAACAAGCTTCCGAGGACCGGAAGTGTGGCAGGGTATGCTCAGACGTGAGTCCCTTGCTCACTTGGCCACTGGATTCAAGATAGCCTGGCTGATGAGGATTATGAATCCGAAACCGGTCCCAGGATGCTTGTTTCCGGTCCATGGAAGACATGGCTTGGCAGTTCAGGCTGGACTGTTCCCACGGGGCACAGGGTCAGACTGATTTGCATAAAGCCATGTCTGAAATGGGGTGGCTGAGTGGGCTAAAGAATGGTGATGGATTTAACCCAGATCAGTTGACTGGGGGTGAGTGTTTGATTTGCTCAAACGCTCCGTCCATCATCCCCTTTTGTATCGCTTTGTTCGCCCTAAGTGTGGCAGGGTATGCTCAGACGGGATTCCCTTGCTCACTTGGCCACTGGATTCAAGATAGCCTGGCTGATGAGGATTATGAATCCGAAACCGGTCCCAGGATGCTTGTTTCCGGTCCATGGAAGACATGGCTTTGCAGTTCGGGCTGGACTGTTCCCACGGGGCACAGGGTCAGAATGATTTGCATATAGCCATGTCTGAAATGGGGTGGCTGAGTAGGCTACAGAATGGTGATGGATTAAACCCAGATCAGTTGACTGGGGGTGAGTGTTTGATTTGCTCAAACGCTCCGTCCATCATCCCCTTTTGTATCGCTTTGTTCGCCCTAAGTGTGGCAGGGTATGCTCAGACGTGAGTCCCTTGCTCACTTGGCCACTGGATTCAAGATAGCCTGGCTGATGAGGATTATGAATCCGAAACCGGTCCCAGGATGCTTTTTTCCGGTCCATGGAAGACATGGCTTGGCAGTTCGGGCTGGACTGTTCCCACGGGGCAGAGGGTCAGACTGATTTGCATATAGCCATGTCTGAAATGGGGTGGCTGAGTGAGCTAAAGAATGGTGATGGATTAAACCCAGATCAGTTGACTGGGGGTGAGTGTTTGATTTGCTCAAACGCTCCGTCCATCATCCCCTTTTGTATCGCTTTGTTCTCCCTAAGTGTGGCAGGGTATGCTCAGACGTGAGTCCCTTGCTCACTTGGCCACTGGATTCAAGATAGCCTGGCTGATGAGGATTATGAATCCGAAACCGGTCCCAGGATGCTTGTTTCCGGTCCATGGAAGACATGGCTTGGCAGTTCGGGCTGGACTGTTCCCACGGGGCACAGGGTCAGACTGATTTGCATATAGCCATGTCTGAAATGGGGTGGCTGAGTGGGCTAAAGAATGGTGATGGATTAAACCCAGATCAGTTGACTGGGGGTGAGTGTTTGATTTGCTCAAACGCTCCGTCCATCATCCCCTTTTGTATCGCAGACGGACAATACGACCACGATGTATTACCTCAACAAGCAGGGGGGCTCGAGATCGCGCACCCTGTCGCAGGAGGCGCAGGCAATCTGGCACTGGCTTCTTGCCAGAGGACTGATGATAACGGCTACTCATCTACCAGGTGTGCAGAATGTTCAGGCGGACGCACTGAGCAGACTGATCCAGGAAAACCACGAATGGGTCATAAACGACGAAGTGCTCGGAGACGTCTTCGCCAGGTGGGGCACTCCAGACGTGGATCTGTTCGCCACCGCCGAAAACAGCAAATGCCGAGACTTCGCATCCAGGTACTAACGGCAGGGAACGCTGGGAAATGCGTTATGGATCAACTGGTCGAACAGCTTTCTGTACGCTTTTCCACCCATTCCCCTGATTCCGGCGGTGCTCATCAAGCTGGCCCAGTCCAGGGCGCGGATGATCCTGTTTGCCCCGGAATGGCCAAGGCAGTGGTGGTTCACGGACCTGCTTCACCGGTCTCTCCTTCCTCACATTCGGCTGCCGTGCCGGCAAGACCTTCTCACGAGGTTCGGGGGGAAGATGGTGCACCCCAATCTCTCGTCTTTGAGTTTGGAGGCATGGCTCCTGAGATAGTGCAATATGGCCATTTGAATCTCCCTGCAGATTGTATGGACATACTGAAGGAAGCCAAGAGACCTTCCCCTAGGACTTCTTATGCGTACAAGTGGAAGAGTTTTTGCATCTGGTGCAAGTCCAAGAACTATGATCCAACAACATGTAAGGAAGATGTCATCCTTCCGTACCATTTACATTTGGCGCAGTCTGGCCTTAATTTTCATTCCATTAAGGTTCATCTCGCTGCGCTGACTGCCTACAGGAAATGCCCTTCACAGACCTCCTTCTTCCAGATCTCTGTGATCAAAGATTTTTTGGAAGGCTTGAAGAAAGTGTTTCCTCCTGTCCGGCTTCCTTCGCCTTCATGGGAATTGAATGTGGTGCTGTCCAGATTGATGAAGGAACCTTTTGAACCTATTCATAAGGATTTGTTGCTGCACCTGTCCTGTAAGGCGGCGTTCCTCGTGGCCAATACATCGGCCCGCAGGGTGAGTGAAATTCAGGCGTTGTGTTGCCAAGAACCTTATACTGTATTTCATGCTGCTAAGGTTGTGTTGCCAAGAACCTTATACTGTATTTCATGCTGCTAAGGTTGTTATGCGTACTCACCCTAAATTTCTTCCTAAGGTTATTTCTGATTTCCATGTTAACCAGACCATAACTTTACCTACGTTTTTTCAGAATCCTTCCTCTCCAGCGGAAAGGTCTCTACATTCCCTGGATGTCAGGAGGGTGTTGAAGTTTTATCTGGATAAAACCAAGGATATTCGTAGGTCAGACCAATTGTTTATCAATTATGGGTCAGTCAGGACAGGTCTTGCCACCTCAAAACAGTCCATTTCGAGGTGGATTTTGTCCTGTATACAATTGTGTTATCAAAAGGCTAATAAGACCTTAGGGGGTAAACCTAAGGCTCATTCCACCAGGGGCAAAGCTGCCACGACTGCTTTGTTACGTAATGTTCCCATTGCAGAAATCTGCAGGGCGGCCACTTGGAAGTCGGTCCATACCTTTGCTAAGCATTACTGTCTGGACACTGATTCCAGGGCAGACGCTCATGTTGGGCAGGCTTCGCTGCGAAATCTGTTCGCACAGTAGTGGTGTTGTACTTCTTTTTCTCCACCGCCGCTTGGTGTGGGGATGGGCTTGCCATTCTATTCACTAGATTATGACTATACACAGAGATCCCCTACTACAGAAGGAGTAGTTTCTGTCCTGTAACTCCAGTTCTGTAGTAGGGGTATCTCTGTTATAGTCATAAGCGCCCGCCCTCCTCCCCGGTGGAGAAAGATGTTCATGTTCGGAATGCTACAGGTCTAGCGTTATACGCCTTCAAAAAGAACTGAAAGTAAATGGGACCTGCTGGGCATTCTGGGATACAGAGAAAGTTCTAGAAAGTTTTCTTAAAGGCACTGTATCATATGTATGTTTGTAAGACGTACTTATATAGCGCATGCTGTCACCCAGAGGGTATCCTGGCGCTTTGACTCAAATCACATCACATGCAGAGAGGATCACGCAGCCCTAGGAAAGAGATGGGACTTCAGGCCCTTTTTGAAGAGGGACAATTTGTTCAGATTCCGTAAAGAGAGTGGAAGAGAGTACCATAGTTTAGCAGCAGTGAAGCCAAAGGAACGGCCTCCCATCCGTGTCCTCAGGATTCAGGGGAACAACCACCAGATATGCAGAGGAAGAGCGTAAAAGTCTGGCTGCCGAATACCAGTTAAATAAGTTCTGAAGGGCGATGGGCCCCATACCATGAAGTGCTCTGAAGACAATGCAAGAAGCCTTGAAGCAGATCCGCTGATATATAGGCAGCCAATGAAGGTCCCTGAGTGCCAAAGATGACGAGGCAGAACGCACCCACGAAAGGGCCAGCTTGACTGCCATGTTCTGGATCCGCTGCAATTGTCTAATCAGAGAACTAGGGCCACCAAGAAGCAGTGCGTTACAGTAGTCAAGCCTACTGAGTATGATGCTACGCACTACCTCAGGTCTGGCCGACACAGGTAACATGGGGAGAATTTTGCGCAGCATTCTTAGCAGCATCATGCAAGTGCAAATGGTCTTATTTACAAAAGCGTCCAGCTGCAGATGTGGGCCAAAAATAACACCCAAATTACGAGCAGCGTCCGCTGATTCAACAAAGGCCGTGGTATCGGGAGGCCAGAAATCCACTGGCAGAGGGCGTGGAATTTTATCTAGTGAGCAGTGCAGCACCTCTGTCTTTGATCCATTAAACTGAAGGGAATTTTCCCTCAACCAGTCCGCAGTGGCTAACATACAACGATGAAAGGTCTCTGTAGAGACAGCATCCTTACCTTCAAAAGAGAAGATAAGTTGCGTGTCATCGGCATAGTTTATTACAGTAATACCAAAGGATTTAATCAACCTAATCAGGGGCAGAGGTAAAGGTTAAATAAAATGGGGCTGATTGCTGACCCCTGAGGAACGCCATGCCCTACCATTCTAATACCAGACCTAAATGGAGGCAGACTCACTACTTGATGTCTATTGTGGAGATAAGAGACCAGCCAGTCCCGCGCAGCACCGACCACTCCATTGTCTTCCAACCTTCTGATCAGAGCAGAGTGGTTCACCGTGTCAAACGCGGCCGACATGTCGAGCAGTACCAAAAATGCTGCATGACCACTGTCGACACGCGAACGTAGGTCATCCAAGACAACCACCAGTGCTGATTCCGTGCCGTGGGCTGGCCGGAAACCAAATTGGGCCACATCTAGACAAACATTTGCCTCAATAAAACATGAAAGAGACATAGTAACATATTTTTCAAAGATCTTAATTGGGAAAGGCAGTTAGGAAATGGGTCTGTAGTTCACGGTACAGAGGGGGTCCAGTGTGGCTTTCTTTAATAAAGGGGATACCACCGCCAATTTCCAGCTGCCATGAACAGTGGCAGTGCTAAGAGACTGACAGCAGATTGAGTATAAGAAAAGGAAGAGCTCCGTTTGGAACAGCTTCCAAAACTTATGTGGCAATGGGTCCAGCGGAGAGCCCGATGATTCACTATTGGCCAATATACAAAAGTCCTCTTAAGATGGAGGGGTAAAGCTGGATAACACCGTATGTGCAATACAGTCCCCAGTGTCAACTGGAGTCTGTAGACAATACGATTCTATAGTAGTCTGGATGTTAGAGGCACTTGAGGCAGACAGTCCATTCAAAATGGCAGTTATCTTGTCCTCAAAAGTAGAGGCCAAGGAGTCACAGAGTGCCTGAGAAGCTGGAATACTATTAGTAGCGCAGGCAGGGTTGGACAAATTGTTAACAATTTTAAAGAGGGTTTGTTACTTATTAGCCGAATGTGCCAACGTAACCTCTAAAAATGTAGCTTTAGCGTCTTTTATCTGCTCTTTATAACCCTGGAGCAGCTGTTTTAGAAGGATTTTATCTGACTCAAGATAGTGCTTCCTCCAGGTTCTCTCAGCTTGTCTACAGCACAATTTCAGCTGGCAGAGTTCTTTAGAGTACCAGGGGGCTGCACGCTTGGGTCTATCCTTCACTTTCCTTAGAGGAATCACTTTATCTAAGGATTCCGTGATCTGTAAGCAGAGGCTCTGATAGTTGTCTTCCACTCCTTTCTCCAGGGCAAAGCCAATGGGTAACAGACTAGGTAGTGTAGAACATTTCAAAAATTTAGACCACTGCCGACAGGATTTGATGTTAGCTATGCTGTTATCGGTATAAGAGTCAGTCCAACATTGTACAGTTATTTCCTTGATCTTAACCCCGATTTCATCTGCAAAGACTAGATCAAGGATATGACCCCTCAGGTGGGTTTGGGAAAGCACCAACTGCCGGAGGTGGATATTGCTACAGGCCTGGCATAGTTCTTTATAGGCTGTATCCAGGGGGCCGTTCAACCAAAGATTGAAGTCACCTAAGATCATAAGCCTAGCGTGGGTGTTCGAGAGATCATAAATAAGATCCACCAAATCGTGTGAGACTGTCTTAACACTGCCATGGGGTCTATAGCAAAGCAGACCAGAATATAGGGCTCCCTTATAACCTTTAAGTGAGAAGCCCATCAATTCGATGCCTTGAACATCTTTAACCTCAAACTCCGACTGGGCAAGTGCCTCCCTAAAGATAAACCCCACCCCTCCTCCTCTACCAGCCACTCGAGGCTTATGTCTGATCTTATAACCAGGTGGGTAGGCCAGGCCAAGCTCAACCCCACTGTCAACTCTTGTCCAGTTCTCAGTGACAAACAACACATCTAAACCGTGAGTTTCGATTAAAAGTGATATTTCCAGATGGTGTTTGCACAAGGACCTAACATTAAGCAGACCACATAATAACATATGTGTTGGGCTAGCGGCCGCTAATGATTGACTAAGCGGATCATGTTGCTGACCTACCTGAATAAGCTCTTCCCTGGAACAGACATAATGAGCAGATGTGGTTTTAGCAGCATAGCTGGCGCTGAGCGCGGCCAGATCGCGGACGGGCGCAGACGGGCTTGCCTCTGGCGTGCCTCCGGCGCGCCATCGGCGCGCGCTGCGCGCTTGAATGTTCAGCCTTCAATCCCCCATTAGGTGCGAGCGTCCGAGGAGTCAGCCTCTGGACCCGCACCCAAGATGGCGCCTGTAACCGGCACCTTCCCAATTCCTTCTCCCAAGATGGCGGCCAAATCGCCGCGTTATCCCAGAAGAGCCCTAAATCGGCCTGAATCCCGCAAAATGCGGGGTGAAAGTCCTTTTAATGAGCGGATAAGAACTGTGGGCTAAATATCAGGGCAGCAGCAGAAGAATAAAAATGGGCAGCGCTATACAGTGAAAGCGGCGCTCTTACAATTAAAGTGCTTTTAAAAAGGTAAACACAACCAGATACCTAGCCGGTACTACAGATTGAGTGCCCCTGGTGGGGAGCTGCATATACTGTCTCCCTGTTGGCTTGTCTCCCAAGACGACTGTACCCTGTCACAACTGACGGTGCCCGGCCCCGGAGATCATCGTGTTTCGAGGATCCTGTGGTGGTGGTGAGCGCAGGGCTGGACGAAGGGGCAAGATGGCAAAAGATAAGGATCCCAAGGCTTCTAAGCAGGGGAAATTGTAGAAATTCGCTAAGGTTCTGTCAACCCCCGCTGGGGCGGAGGGTGGCATGGCATCCCACCCAGATACCGACGTGATACTGCAGGCAATCCATGCATCTCGTGAGACTCTGGAGGGGAAAATTGCAGAGGTCCGGACGGAGATTTCCTTTTTGCATCAGGACCTGCGAAAGGTTTCCAAACGGGTTACAGAGGTGGAGCAATGGGTGGCATACCTGGAAGACACCTCGCGATCCACAAGTAAGGAGGTAGCAGGGCTTCTGGCAACTGTAAAAGATGTGGCCTGGCGCGTGCATGATGCTGAAAATCGGGCCCAAAGAAACAACCTGCGGTTCGTAGGTTTTCCAGAAAACGCGGAATGTTCGGACCCGGGCCACTTCCTCCTAACATTTCTTAAAGATGCCCTCCCGGAGACGCAATTTTCCTATTGCTTTGTTACAGAAAGAGCTCACAGAATGCCGGGAACACGGCCGCAGCCGGGGGCTGCCCCAAGACCATTCATTGCTCGGTCCTTGAACTTTCAGGATAGGGACCTCATACTCCGGGAGCTGCGCAGGAAGGGCGAGATTAAATACGATAGTGTTGGTATTTCCGGACTACTCCTGTGATGTCCCGAAGCTGCAACGCACCTTTGACCCAGTAAAAGTGAAACTCCGTGCCCTTGGCATCCAATACATGCTGTTGTTCCTAGCGAAACTCAAAGTAATCTTCCAAGGGACTACACAGTTCTTCCAGACGCCGGAGGATGCGTGGTCCTGGGTGGAAGAAAGACCCCGATTGCGCCGAGACCCGCCGGTCCCGGCAGCCCTGTCTACAGACCAGCGACTGAGCTCTAGTTGGGAACGGCCTAAGAAAAGGCGGCGGCGACGAGTGTTGAAACGTCAGACCCCTTGAGGAGCTACGCCGGCACGATCCCTGAGACCAAGTGAGAGGAACATCACAATGTCGGACACAGATGAAGACACTGCTCAGGACTGTGAGTCCCACACGTCCCAGAAAGCGACATCAAATGAGGAGTCGGACCAATCGGAGTGGCAAGACTCATTGAACATAGACAGTGAACATCCCCTCCTGAAACAGATTCAACAGCTAGAGGCGATGGGTCAGGGCCCCCTGTGGTGGATGATCGGGCACTGCAGCCACAATGCGAGGGAGAGGAGGAATGAAGATTCGGGGCCGGACGCCCACCTAACCACACTGCACGACTCCTGAGGCTTGGTGAACTTTTGGGACTCTAGCCAAGATAAAGGGAAGTTTACAGTGTATTGTAGTCATTGTAGTGGGTTTGCCTTTATTGTGGAAAAGGGAGATAAACAGTAGTGTCATTTTTGTAGTGTGTGATAGTTGAGTGGGTGGGGAAAGGGGGTGGGTTACAGACCTCTGAGTGACTTACCTACACCGGTGTTGTCCAGATGAGTATTTTGGGGATGGTGGGGGTCCCAGCAGAGTGTGGGGAGGGTGATACGATGGACTCTGTTACTTGTTTTGCAATACATGTTCAGAGGGGGTGGGGGAAGGTTTGTTCAGTTTTGAATTTTTGCATGAATACTGACATTGATGTAGACTGGCGATGCACATGTAGTGATATCAACCTTGTGCAGAAAAGACATGATTTTGGTACTGTGGGGCACCGAGGGGAGATGTGGGATGCCTTGCTTCTTCTTTCACAATGGCGACGGGTGGATATAGCGAACTGACGTGGAACTTCAATGGGCTGGGGAACAAGATTAAACGGGGGCTGGTTGCCAATTACCTTAAGAGGCTCAAACCAGATGTAATATTTCTACAAGAGAGACACCTTGTGGGCCCCCACTGTTCCTTTCTGGGTAGGGGGCTTTACACAACATTGGCACACGCAGGCTTCACCAGAGGATCGAGAGGAGTGGCGATTCTGGTTTGAAAGTTATCCCCCTTCCGTGTTATCAGACGGTGGGAGGACCCGGATGGCACATATGTAGCAGTCCAGGGCTCCTGGAATCACAACACTTGGGTTCTTATTAGTGTCTATGCTCCCCCACGCCTTCAACAACGTACGTTGGATAAACTGGCGGACATCCTATTGCAGTCTGGCCCAGCTACACACATCGTTGGGGGCGACTTTAACTATGTAAGTGACCCCACTATGGATCGTACATTGACCCGAACTGGGACGCAAGAGGTCACGGCCCTGGCGCGGTTTCAGGAGGCCCTGGGGCTCACGGACCTTTGGAGGCGTCATCATCCCTCAGTATGTGCATACTCGTATTTTTCTGGGGCCCATAGGGTGTTCTCACGGTTGGACTACCTCTTCGCGCCAGCTGGAGAGGTTGTACACATAGAAGAGGTGGACTATCGGGCAAGTGGCATTTCAGACCACTCGCCGTCACACATGAGGGTGGGTACACGCAGGGGAGGTCAGGGTACTTCGTGGCGACTAAATGCTGGGACACTGAAAGATGAAGCGGTGGCCAAAGAACTAGAGGTGGAAACAGCTTTATTTTAGAGAAAACGTTGGCTCAAAATATTATTGCCCACAAGAGGAAGCGGGAAATCCAAGAGATTATAGACCTGGAGCGCAGGCTAGTGGACCTTGAAAATAGTTGCCCTTCTGCACCAACTGAGCATATCCTCTTCCAAATAGACATTTCTAGAAGAGAATATCAGGCACTAGTTACTGGGGAGGCACGAGCACATCAGTTAGCGGTTCAGCGTAGACTCTATGAGACGGGAGATAGAGCAGGTAAACTGTTGGCTTGGCTGGGTAGGAAGGACCAGGAGTCAAGATGGGAAGCACGGCCGGACCCTTACCACACCCCTAGACATTGCAGGGGCTTTTACCCAGTACTACTCAGCACATAACGTACCACAGACATTAGCAAGTGAAGCCAATATAGCTCAATACCTTGAACAGATTGAACTCCGAGTCTTACGCAAATTGACAGGGAGAGATTAGAGGGTGATCTTACCCTGGCGGTGGTCGTCGAAGCCATCGGCCGCCTGAAAACCGGGAAAACTGCAAGCCCGAATGGGCTCCCTGGGGAATTTTTTTTAAGACACTGAGTGCCCTGCTGGCTCCACACTTACTCAACATGTTTCAGGCCTCGAAAGAGTATGGAAAGCTCCCACCGGATCTCAGATTGGTGACGGTGGTGGTGATACCCAAGGTGGGGAAGCCCCCAGAAGAGTGTGGGTCCTATCGTCCCATATCATTCTTAAATATAGAAACCAAAATATTGGCTACTATCCTTGCGACGCGTCTCCTAACCGTCATCACATCCCTGATACATGGTGACCAAACCGGTTTTATGCCAAGTCGGTCCACACGATATAATTTGCGATGGGTGGCTAATTGGATGGACGTTGTCCGCGATCGAGAGGAGGCCCACCTGCTCCTGTCCCTGGATGCTGAAAAGGCGTTTGACACCGTCCATTGGCCTATTCTGAGATGTGCATTAGAGGGGTTTTGCTTTGGCCCGGAGTTTAGGGAGTGGGCGGCACTACTGTACGCGGCCCCGGAGGCTAGAGTTTGGGTGAATGGCGCCTGCTTGGGCACCTGGCAGATCCAGAGAGGGACTAGACAAGGATGCCCCCTTTCCCCCTTACTGTTTGCCCTTATACTTGAACCCCTGGCCTGCGTCATCAGAGCCGTCCCGGGCTGGGAGGGTTTGTTGATGAAGCTCGTCTAATACACGAGGAACACATATTCCTGTATGCAGATGATATTTTACTCTATGTGACAAACCCGGCAGAGACACTCCCTCACATGTTACTGATATTCAAGGAATATGGGCGCCAGGCTGGGTATAAGATCAATTGGAGCAAATCCACTCTGTACCCAGTGGGAGGTGTAGTGACGCCTCAGGCCTATCCCAGATGCTTGAGATGGTCAACTGAAGGCTTTACGAATCTGGGTCTATATAGAACCACAGATGTGGTGGTGGGCTTTGCGCGCAAACTCCGGAGGGTTATCTCCAACTTCTAGGAATTTGTCAAGCAGTGGAGAAGGCTCCCACTGACAATTATGGGCAGGGCCGCCATGTATAAAATGATCACACTTCCTCAATTGCTCTATATTCTGCAAAACACCAACACACCGTAAACTGTTTTTAAAACCATAGACCACAAACTGCGCATACTCCTGTAGGATGGGGCTCATCCCCGCATTTTACTACCAACACTCCAGAGGAACCCTTATAATGGGGGTTTGGCCCTACCAGACATTAGGGCGTACTATAGAGCTTCCCATCTCATCGTAATTAATGAATGGACTCATGCACCTGGGGACCACCCGACGTATAGGCTGGAAAGATTGTAATTTAGGAAACACACGCACTTGCATTATCTTTATGGGGGCAGAGGAGTTGGCTGCTTGCTGCAAGCAACCCAGAGATCGATAGAGGTGTGGAAAGGCGCTGAGCGACAGATGCAATGGGACCATAAACCAACAAGAGAGACACCCTTATGGGAGGGGAATATATTGACGGAGATTAGAAAATTGCGAGGGTTTAAGCAATGGGACTAATTGGTATTTCTAGAGTGGGGGATGTCTTAGACAAAGGGGTGTTGGCATCCTTTCGCTCACTCCAGGTCCGGTAACAGCTTCACAACACCCACGCTTATGCATACCTCTGTCTAAAGCATGCATGGAGAGCAGAAGGGTTGGATGTGGCGACACTACCAGAATATGCCCCGTTAGAGGGGCGACTCCTTCACGAGGAGATCCCAGCTAAGGCTATCTCGTATACCTATAAAACGCTACTTAATAACATGCCGGATAACCGGGGCCCCCTCCGAGCCAAATGGGAAAAAAACACTGGGGTATTGGATGATCTCGACTAGAAGGCGGCACTCATGCATCCACGGGAGGTGGCCATTAAGTTAAGGTTGCGACTCATCCAATATAAAATATTACACAGTGTCTATTTTGATAGGGCAAGACTGCATAAAATTGGGCGAGCTCCGAGTCCCGAGTGTCTTCGCTGTCAGGTTGATCGTGGAACATACATACACACTCTATGGGAATGTCCCAAAGTCGAAACGTACTGGGAAAAGATTGTGGCATGACTGAATAATATACTAGAAGTCCAACTAGAACTGGAACCGAAGTTTCTCCTTTTAGGGATCCCTATCGAAGTGGACTTCCCGAGGCGCAAGCTTGTCCTCGCCAACTTAGGGTTGGTCGTGGCCAGACGAGACATTGCCAAATACTCGGGGCCACGCGACTACCCACCCTGACTGAATGGCGGGCGAGTCTTGATTTATCCATGGTGGCGGAGCAAGTGACCTACAAGGCTAGGGGTTGCGCACGGACGTTTCGTAAAATATGGGCACCATGGATAAACTTTTATGATTTAGACATTGGGGGGGAGGCAGGGGATGGGGACCTACTACAGGATGGACCGGGGAGGGAGCCTTGAATGTTGCAATGTCCCAGGACCCGCGTGTGATGCAACTAAGACCCTATATATCGGCTGTGCCCAGCCCATTCGAATTTGGCTATTGCCTGGCTGGACAGGGATAATGTACCCTAATGTGTGCCTTGCCATGTTGATATGGATGGATATTTATTGTGCATTGTGTATTCATGCTTGGTTTGAAGTTTTGGTTTTGTATCAAAAGCAAAATAAAAATATTTTCAAACAAATATATATATATATTCTTTCACCGAAGAACTCTCTGTCCTCCCTCTCCCTCATAGAGTGCTGGATTTGTAAATAAGTCTGCGTGCCCCATTTTAACAAAGGACTTATTCACATACCCTAGCCAGGAAATTTTAAGGCCATGTCCGAGAGAAAGACAGTCTTGAATCACCAGCCTACTAAAGGCCGCCTCCTCATTTGCCTAGATCTTTAACCAACATAATAGTGGTCTAACCGCCATCATGTCCGATATATAGCTGGTTCCCAACTCTTCATGGATAATATATGCAGGAGTGCTCTGGGGGACTTTTATTAATGATCTCAGATACCTATTTTCTTCAATTTGCAATTTGTTGGCTTTCACAAATCCTCAGACCTCACTTTCGTATAACACTTTGGAACAACACATTGAGCTATATCATTTTAAAACCACTTCTGGGGTCCATCGTCCTAGTCTATGTGCAAAATTTGATATTGACCCCGTTGACCTTACCAAAGCTAGGCACTTTTCCTCTAGCAGGTGTCGAAAATGTAGGTGTGCATCAAATAGGATGCCTAGGTAAGAAAAAGACTGTACTTTGCCTAGGGTGTAGGAACCTATTGTGTAGTTATAAGATTTACGTGGCTTCTTTCCAATTTCCATAATGTATTATTTTGTGAGATTTGGAGCCATATCCAGGTTCTCCATAAAGGTCACAAAACCATCAATTAGGAGCTGCAATCCTCTGGGATTTTGAGCAAGGAGCACTGCATCATCTGCATAAAGCAGAACTGAAACCACCCGATTACCTATCCTGGGGCTATCTGCCTGTATCAAGCTCAGTGTGGAGTCAAGAGCATTAATATATAAAGTAAAAAGAAAGGGTGCTAATATGCAACCCTGTCTCACCCCGCTGGAGCACTTGAAAGGGTCCGTTACCTTCCCATCCTGGGTGTACCTAACCACCGCCGAGGTATTAAAATGTAAGACCTTTAGAATATTGATTAAGGCTGGGTCCACGCCGAGCTCACTGTCGGAGGGACGGTCGGAAACAGAAGCGAGGAGGCTGTAGGGGTTGAATATTTGTAGGGTTTTTATTGATGGTATTCAATAACCCGTAATAAATAAGCAGGATATGAATTTGAAGTAGATGAAAATAGAGTCTAGTGAAAAAACAATCATTGAGCTTAGCATAAACTGTCCTACAGCGTTGTCCTCCCAGGGTCTTCCTTCAGTGGGGTTTTCAGGTGGTCCATGTAGCTCCTGGCACTCTCTTTGATATGGTTTCCCCCGGGTTAGTAATATTGCTCAAAAAGAAAAGAAAAACTGAGGTCACTGCCCGTATCCAGCGTTTCTATTATTAGTTAAACCGTCACCACACCATGTGCAAAGTTTTAGGAAAAAAAAAACGTGAGGGAGGCTTTTGCTTGTGTGCGTGGACTTAACCAGGGTAGGCGCTTTATATTACTGGCCAATGCGGGTCTTTAGAGTCTCCTCTCGCTCTGATTCTAAACCATGCAAAAAAAACCAAGCATTTTCAATGCAATGGTTTCGCCTTTGGAAAAGTTAGAGCTAATGGCAATGTAAATGACAATGCCATCTATTTTGCTATTCTCAAAACAAACACATAAATTCAAATTTTGACATTTACAATGCCAATAGCTCTAACTTTTCCAAAGGCGAAACCATTGCATTGAAAATGCTTGTTCCTTGAGATAGCACTAGCAGGCTCCAGGGAGCTAGGTTTCGCAGGGGCTTCACCGGTGGACAGGCCGGGGTGCTTCCTTCAGCATAGTGTAACGGAGCAATGAGGGATACGGTGGAAAAGGAACTTAAAGGGACGGGGAAATATTGGGGGGAAGGAAGGGCATGGGGTAGAGAGTACAAACGAGGGAGCTTGAGTGAGGGCAACGCAGATATGCGATGAGTAAAGCATAATGGAAAGCGGGCAGGATGGAAGAGTGGGGTGTACACGCTCTTGGGCGAGAGGTAGAGAAGAGGTGAGCGAACTACGAAAGGGGAAACAGAAAAAATACTTTAAGAGGGGAGAGCAGTGCGAACGGGAGACAGGGGGGAAGGGGTTAAACATTGTTTAAATACGTCGCAGACCCACGGTGAGGGTGCTAGGACAAACCCCCAGTCCAGGAGGCAGTGGCAGACAGCGGGGTGTTCCCGCCAAAGACCAAGGGGTGTGGGGGTGCGGTGCTGGTCAGAAGCGGGGTGCCGGTGAGACTAGGAGTGTTAATTGACAAAGAGTGCTGGTGAGAGTAGGGGTGTTTGTGGAGGAATAGTGCTACTGAGGTGGAGCTGCTGGCGGAGGGGGGTGATGAGCAGGAGGGGTGTGAGGAAAGCAATACTCGAGGAAGGGGAGTGCTGGTGAGTGGGCGTGCTATGTGGGATAGGGGTTAGTGGTAAGTCCCTTCGGCTGGAGAAGAAGGGGTACAGGTGAAAAAAGAGTGGGTATCCGGAGTTTTGCTTGGAGGAGAGGTGCTTGGTTAGAATTTCTGGTGCAGGAAGGTGTTAGAAAGGGGTGCTAGAAGAGGCGCTCCTCGGAAGTGACCGGAGATGTGGGGGGAAGGCGCCCTGGAAAAGAGTGCTGACGAGAGGAGGGTTGCTGGAGATGGGAGAGTGCCTTGGGGGAGGGGTGCTGAAGGTGGTGGTAGGGAGAGGAAAGGTTTTTGTAAAAGGGGCGGGCTGTGTGCGCGCCCGGTGTAAGCTCCTTGCCAGAGGTTTTTGACCCCCCACCCCGTGTGATATGTTAGGCTGATCCTATCTGGGAGAGCAGGACAGGCAGTCTGTACATTCCAGCGCACCCCTGTCCAGCTCCGGTGCAGGCGGAAAGCTGCGAGACCCCAGAGGAGGAGGGAGTAAAGAACCCGGGACAAGGTGGGACCCCCTTGTGAGAAACGCAGAGCGCAGGGCAAGTCCGGTCCTGTGCTTTCCCTTCCAGAGTCACAACCAATGCATGTCGTAAGCCGTGTGCAGGGCAGGTCGCTGTGCTCAACACTGAAGCATCCAGTGCAGAGTGCACGCAACATCCCTGACGCGCGGAACCACCCGGCGCGAGCAGCTTAACGTGTGTAACATTACCGAAGTGAAGCTGTGTCCAGCGTGCACAATGCAGCCTATACTACATCTCAGAAAAGGAGTTCACTGAGGACTGGACAGAACGGACTGCCCTACTGGTACTGCCGAGGATCTCACAAATCACGCATCAGCCGGTGCAGGAAGGCGAGGCGATTCGGGGGCGTGTTTGGCCAGAATGACGTGCACAAGACGTGCACAAAGGGGCCGGATGAGAAAAACATCCCAGGAACGCCCACGAGTCGCCTCGCAGGATGACGGACGCCTCTGTTTGCCAATGGCTAGCGTCCATTTATGGAGCTAGCCAATGGGATACAGAGGCGGGCCGAACATCCCTACTGTTGACAAAAGTTTTCGACCTGGGCGGAGCTCTGCGAGCTCTCGCCAGGTCGAAACCTAAAAAGGATGACTTAAGTCTTTCCCCGATTATTGCCACCCCACTTCTACACTGTTCCTGCGGCACCCGTTATGTACTGCTGTCTGCCGCAACTCTCCTGAGTTGTGGCGGCTCGTGCGTGTCCCACATGCTCCCACCAGTCTTCGGAATACTATATATTTCCCTCATCGACCTTCATGCTTTTATCTACCGACTTGGTTCATATACATCTCATTAGACTTTAAAACATTAAGAAGGCAACAGTGACAACTCAACTCTTCTCATTGCTTTTTTAATATTTCATATTCTTTTTTCATTTCCTTTTTTTTACATTATCAAACTCATATTTTCAAAAAGCTTCATTTTTTTGAGTTATTCATCTTCATAATTTCACATAAATACATTTCTTTTACAGTCGTAATCATACACAATTCATATAAATTTTACTAAAAAACACTACATAAGAAAAAATATCTAAGCCTATCTCGTATACCTATAACTCTTGGTCACGCATTCTCCACTTTGTTTAAATATACCCCGTTGGACTCGAGTAATATTGCGTCCGTATACTCGCACCAGGCAAAACACAGTTAACGGTGTCGTTGACATACTGTCTGAGGTGGGGAGTATTACCATCAGTACGTAGTCGATGCAGGTACAGCGGGGAGTAACTCCTGTCATGCTGGTTACATTTGTGGACGCTCATTCTGTGATAGATTGAGTTATAGAGTTGCCCGATATGTGAGGAAAAGTGCATTTTTGAAACAGCAACACATAGGGGCAATGAGTAGCCCCATGTTAGAGGTCACCACTCGTATTTTGGAGTATAGAGTATTAAGTAATTAATTTCTCTGATCTTCATATATTATAAGTAAGCCACATGAATATTGATGTCTTTCAATAGGTATCATCCCATAATGTGTTGGACTAAAGTGGAGCAAACTATAAACAATTTGGCTTGCTAAGGATTCATATCTGTGAACTAATAATACCAGGTTAGTACATCTTTTGCAATAATGGAATTGATACAAATTAGTATTAGTAATAACAGCAAAAACTAATTAGATTTTATAACACTATTTTTTTTTTTTTTGAAAACTTTTTTATTGAATGTAAAGAACAAGAAAATAGAAAAACAAAAGAAAACAAGGCAATCCAGTACAAGCATGTCATCATGTGGTTATGCGGGGGGGGGGGGTACAAATGTAAAGCTAACAGTATCGCATTCAAAATATACTGTGGGATGGGGGGGGAGAGAAGGAGAACAGAAACAATCAATATATCTATACTTCTGCGGAGGAAACATCAGGTTGGGAGGAAGACAAGTCGGTATCAAATTCCGAAAGGGGGGGGGGTACATATATCTCCACGATACGCGTTCCATTGAGTCCAAATCTTCCCCCACTTGCCAGGTCTGCCCCGGGAGACATACACAGTCTTTTCACGAAGCATGGACCAGTCCATGTTCTGTTGCCATGCCAGAACCGTAGGAGGCCTCTGAGCGCCCCAAAGCTGGGCAATGTCACGCTTGGCTATCATGTTACCCAGTGTCACCCATCGAAGCTGCGCTTGGGTACAATCATTCGGTTCCCAAACATTCAACAAGCATCTCCGCGCTTCAGGCTTCAACAGCACACCCATAACCTCACTCATTACATCATGCACGCGATTCCAATAGTGTAGTACAGCAGGGCATTCCCAAATGATATGCAGAAACGTGGCCACCATACCGCAACCACGTCTGCACAATCGATCCGCCGAGAATCCCATGCGCACCAGACGCGGACCAGTCACATATACCCTATGAAGAATTTTGAGCTGGACAAATCGAAGGCGTGCCGGAATAGCTACCTCCTTAGGAGAAGAGAGCGCAGCCTGCCAGTCCTCATCATCCAGCTCCAGACCATCACTAGTCCACAACTCCCGAAGGCTATCCAATAGATCAATCCTAATATTGATTAACTTTTTATAAATGAGGGAGATCGTGCTATCAGGGACATGCCCATCCAGTATCCGATCCTCAAGCGGGGACGCTTCCGGAACATCCGAGCCCAGGGGGAAAACAGACAGGACCGCGTGTCGGACCTGCGCATATCTAAAGGATTCTCTATCATTCAGCCCATATTCAACTTTCATTTCATCAAACGACTTGATCCTACCCTTGATCCATACATCATCAACCTTGCTGATCCCAATCATGTCCCATCGATCAAACCCCTTCGACCGCCAGAGGGAACCAAGTTTATCCGAGGCATAAAGTGGCGTGGCACGGGTCAACTTATCAGCCCAGCCTGTAGCAGACGTGGCCCGATGCCACACCTGCACGAATGTTTTAGTGGGCCCCGTAAGTGACCCGACGGTCAACTTCGCATACAGAGCCCTGTTGTAGTCACCACCGGGCAACAACCATTTATCCATCGCAAAGGCCGGATTTGGCGAAGGAGTGTAGGTGCCATGATTGATGGCCCCCAGCTGAGAGGCCCAGTAGTAGCGACGAATGTCAGGGAGAGCGATGCCGCCATCGTACCACGGGAGTGTAAGCTTCGAAAGGGCAATGCGAGACCGGCCCCCCCATAGCAACTGCCTCTGGAGGCCCTCAATCTCCCGAAAATAGCTAGCCGGTACAACATCGAGCGTATTCTGAAGCGCATAGAGAAATCGGGGGAGCGACATCATCTTAAACAACGCTGCTCGTCCCAGAGGAGAGAGAGGAAGCCGACTCCACGTTCCAACATCCGCACGGAGGCGCTGGAGGGGGGGCAGCAAATTGCGTTTATATCGAAGTGCGGGGTCCAAGGTAATAAAGATCCCCAGATACCTAAAACCCTCCAGCGCCACCGCGATGGGACAGCCACGTGGCAAAAGTGGAGCGTCACCGGAAAGAACATAAATACAGGATTTTGACCAGTTGATAACTAGACCGGAATTTTTATGAAAGGAAGTCAAAACATCAAAAAGGACGATTAACGACTTACGAGGTGACGTAAGGTACAAGAGTATATCGTCTGCGTACAGAGATATGCGATCCTCAAAGTCCGGGGACCATCTAATTCCCCTCAAGGACGGTTCCCACCTCAACCAAGCCGCCAGTGGTTCCAGAGCTAGGGCAAACAAGAGCGGGGACAAAGGACAACCCTGGCGTGTCCCCCTACCAAGAGCAAAGGGGGTCGAGGCCCGCCCATTCACCACCACCCTGGCTAAGGGGTCAGCATAGAGCAATTGCACCCAGCGAATAAAGGCGGGTCCAAAACCGAATTTACTGAGGACCGCCCAAAGATAAGGCCACTCGATCGTGTCAAACGCCATGGTGGCGTCCAAGGACGCCAAGATGGCCGGCTCCCGCAGAGTCCCCGCTCTCGCGAGGACTCCATGCAGTCGCCGAAGGTTAAGTGCCGTGTTTCGGTGCGGTATAAAGCCGGACTGGTCCGGGTGAACCAGATCGCCTATAACAGACACCAGACGATTAGCAAGGACTTTGGCTAGGATCTTAGGTTCAGCATTGATCAGGGAAATAGGTCTAAAGGATTCACAACGGTCACGCGGCTTACCCTCCTTATGGATAACTACTATGGAGGCCAGTCTCTGGTCAGGAGGAAGAAACCCCTCTTCCAGTGACTCCAAGAACATCGATCGGAGATACGGCGCCAGTACATCCGGACAGAGCTTATAAAGTTCAATGGGGAGCCCATTCGGGCCCGAGGCCCGCCCCGAGCGAATCGAGCGGATAGCGGTCGCAATCTCATCCGCAGTGGGCGGAGCTTCCAACAGATCCCTCTCTTGATCAGACAGGCATGGGAGCGAGATATGACGTAGAAGCAAGTGGGAGTCCTGTTCCGGCCGATCGGACACCGAGGAGTACACCACCCGAAAATAGTCAGCAAAGCGCGTCACGATTCCAGCTGGATCAGTGACATCCACACCATTTTCATCCACCACAACGGGAACTACTCGACTCGCGCATTCTCTCCTATCCAACCAAGCCAGCAATTTCCCAGCCTTATCACCCACATCATACAGCCGCCCCTGCCGTTCACGACCCATCTCTTTCGCAGCATCAGTCACCAGCGCTCTATATTCAAGCTGTTTCAGGTTTAGAAGGTGCAGCTTCTCAGGGGAGACCCCAGAATCCAACTCCCCTTCAAGGGCGGAAATGTCAGACTCAAGACGGACAACCTCCTCCCGCCTACATCTCTTAACATGGCCAATCGATGAGAGGGCCTGGCCTCGAATTACAGTTTTGTACGCTTCCCATAGAGAAACAGAAGAGGTCACTGAACCAACGTTGTCAGTAAAGTAGTGATTGATCGCTGCAAGGAGTTCCTTCCTGATCTTGGGATCGCGGAGGTACCACGGGTTAATCGGGGCGAGACGACCCTCCGAACCCAGATGTGCGTTCACAACCAACCACAACGGGGAATGATCCGAGATACCCCTGGCTAGATGTTTAACCTCCCCTATAAGGGAAGCCTGAGAGGAGGGCATCAGTACATAATCAAGTCTCGAAAGGCTACCGTGGGCCCCAGAGTGGAAGGTATACTGGCGTTGCCCAGGATGATGTAAACGCCAGCAATCAGCCAGCCCCAGCGCCTCCAGGAAGTCCCCCAACCAGGATTGAGATTGTGCGATAACACGGGGAGGGTAACGGTCAAATGTCCCAGACACTACCGAATTGAAATCCCCCCCAACCACCAGCAAACCTTCGGGGACCCCCAGAATCACTCTTCCCAGATCGGCATAAGTCGTAGTTTGGAGGCCCGGAGGTATATAGACCGAAAACATAGTGAGCACCTTCCCCTCCCAGCGCCCAACAATGGCGGCGTACCGCCCTCTATCATCAAGTATAATATCGTCTACAGCGAGAGGGAGGGAGGTCCGAACCATAATACCCACCCCCCTGGAGCCAGAAGTGAAACCTGAGTGTGCAATGAGACGATAGCCACGCCTATTCAGTGCATGGCACGTGTTGCCGAGCAGATGCGTCTCCTGAAGCAAAACCACATCCGGAGACCAGCGTCGCAGCATCTGCAAAACCACCCCCCTCTTAATTCTATCACCCAACCCATTGACGTTCCAACACAGTATACGTAGTCCCCTATCCCCCATCCCACAGGCCACCCCAAGGCCCCCCCCACTCCCAACGCAACACGTAAATACAGAAGATCATCAGTACAGTGCCTTGAAGAAAATAGAGAAACAAAAATCGAAACCCCTCAACCCCCCAAAACATCATCATACCCCCCACCCCGCACCCCTGCGTAAGACTCAAGAGCCACCCCAACTTGCAGTGTGCCTGTTGCCCTAATATACAACTAAGCTACGAAAAGAACCCCAGAGGAGGAAGATTCACCCGACCCCCACCCACACCCCGTTCTGACAACACAATAGCAAACAATAGTTGCGTAGCATCAAACCACTGCCGAAAGTCAACATGGCGGCCCGGGAGCCGAGTTCGCTCCTCATTCCTGCTCCACCGGGCCGTCCCCGGCACCACCGGAGTGATCAGAACGGTCAAATTGTTCTCGAGGGGGCAGTGAGTCCAGCCAGTCGCTGGTTGCTCCAGGATGATCAAAGAAAAATGTCCTATCATTGTAGACCACATGCAGGCGAGCCGGGAAAAGCATGGCATATTTCATGTCTCTGTCCCGCAGTCTCCTCTTCACCCCCTGAAATCCAAGGCGCTGCTTCTGGACCTGCTGGGTGAAGTCCGGGTAGAAGTTAACTGAAGCATTCTCATAAGCCGTAGGGCCCGAAGTGCGGGAAGCCTGGAGGATCACGTCTCTGTCACGAAAGTTAAAGATCCGTGCAATGATGGGCCGCGGGGGAGCTCCAAGCTTAGGCGGGCCACCCGGGATACGGTGGGCCCGTTCTACTGCAAAAAACTTGCTAAGGCCTTTGGGCGCTAAGTGATTCAGGACAAGGTCCTCCACTAGCAGATCCACCGATGACGAGTCCGTCGTCTCCGGTACCCCGACCAGTCGGACGTTGTTCCGTCGAGCGCGGCCTTCAAAATCATCCAGGCGTCGAGAGAGGTAGTCACGGGCGGACCTCAGGTTACCGACTTCAGTCTGTAATTCGGAGACGTCGGTGATAACGCTAGATGTCTTCAGATCTAGGGATTTGACCTTCTCGTTAGTCTTCGCAAGGTCCGCCCTGATCAGGGTGACATCTATGGCAACTGTGTCCAGCTTATGGGTCAGGGCCTCGTATTGCTGTCCTAGCGTGGCCTTCATCCCATTAATGGCGCCCATGACGTCTTTCAATGACAGATCTCCATCCAACAGGGAGTCGTCCCCAAGGTTGGCAGGGGGTTTGCTCGGTCCACCCGGAGAGCCCTTAGTGAGGGTGTATCGATCCATGACGTTGGACTGCACAGAGCCTCCTCGAGCTGCCGGTCTGGTCTTGTGTCTTTCTCCCTCGGGCTTGGTGGCCATTTTGGGTCGTGCGCCCCGAGGGGTACTCTGAGACCTAGTGAAAATGGCTACACTCGAAGTGCCCTCAGCAAGTCGGAGAATCGGTAAAGGCCAGCCACCAGTCAAGAAGCAGGGGAAACCAGGATCACCAAGCACCTGCGGGCCAGGTGAGAGGATCAAATCACCTAGGCTACCGAGGCAGAGTCCATGAGGTGGAGGCACCGGAACCGAAACCGAAAGGTGGAGACCGGGCAGGGGAGAGTCACACGTGCCGTTGTTATTCAATTACCACCCGGCTGGCAGGGAAAGCAAGCCCGGGGCAGTACCATGGAGCAGGCCAAAAATGGTCAAAAGTCCATATTTCCGGCTCCCGGGAGCCTAGACGAAATGCGGAAACGAGGAAATGATCAGCAGGGTCACGACCACAAAAGCCCGTCGTCCAAATCAGGATATGGTGCAGGATAATCGGTGGAGGTGGCGAGGGTCCGGGAGCTCTGAGCTCACGCGACCATCTTGGGTGCGCGCTAAGCTCCTCCTCTATAACACTATTTTTTCAGTCGATTCCTGTAATTTCTGAAGTGGAGACATTTATATACACACAATAAGTCTTCTTGGTAAGAGGATGTGGTATAAAACTCTCCCTATCCCTCAGTTTTTCAACAATATAGGAGTAATAGTTAAAAATGTAACCTTTTATTATTAGGACCTCTTTGAAAATTTACCGTGGAAGATCTTAGTGACTTTCAGTTATATGGACTCACACATTTTGATATGATAGCACCAAGGTGCATGTGTTTAGTCCTTTTGATTAGATGAAAATGAATGTAGAATCATTGTTGCCAAAAGCTCATGTATCTTTGGTATGAGGAATTGTTTGGGACACACGGTGATGGTCATGTTTTTTCAGATTCCCAAGTCTTTCTTTATTGGTGATTTTGATGCTGGACTTGTGTATATACGGGTTTTCATTTTTCAAAAAAACTCATTCTTCCCTTTTTCTATTTAATGATCGGTTTAGTGTGGTATGATCCTTAGTAATAACTGTGTGTTTGCATTCTGGGCTTATCAGAACATACGTTTATGAATAAAGATAAATAATAATGTTGTCTCGAATGATGCAATAGCGTTGACTATCTTATGTATTTGTATAGGGCCTCTGGGAATTGATTGCTTGATATCTGGATAGGTCCTGAGGAAGGTGGCTTGCACAACTGTTGTCCACCGAAAAGCGCGTCGACCTAGTGCGGAGTCTTTTGGTTCGCCCGAGACTCTTATGCTGGCAGGAGCATCGTCTTGCCAGGATTTACTCAACTGTGTACAGATAGTGTATGAGTGCAGTAGTGGTGAGAGTGGTTAAATTTGTGTGATTGCGACTTGATTGTATGTATTTATTCTCTTCCAGAGGTATTTTGTAGATATTTTTTCTTAGGTAATGTTCTTTAGTAAAATTTATATGAATTTTGTATGATTACGACTGTAAAAGAAATGTATTTATGTAAAATTATGAAAATGAATTACTCAAAAAAATGAAGCTTTTTGAAAACATGAGTTTGATAATGTAAAAAAAGGAAATGAAAAAAAGAATATGAAATATTAAAGCAATGAGAAGAGTTGAGTTGTCACTGTTGCCTTCTTAATGTTTAAAAGTCTAATGAGATATATATGAACCAAGTCGGTAGATAAAAGCATGAAGGTTGATGAGGGAACTATATAGTATTGTGTTTTTTCATACCCCTCTTTTCCCTGACCCAGATTCACTGCAGAGGGGGTCCCCCATGTCTAGTCTCCCTCTGGATCTTCTGGTGTAAATTCCTCAGCGACCTCTCGACGAGTAGCGGTGTCCTCGAATCTGTCGGCGTCTCCTTCCGTCTTCCTTCCAGTGGGCGCGCTGATTGTTCTGGCTTCCGGCTTTTTCTGCCGCTCCTGACTTCCTTGGCTATTTCCTGATTGGTCAGGCCGTTGCCCTCCGATACTTCCGGGAGAAACAACTTCCGGTTCAAGTCTGGCATACTGTGGGGCGGGGAAAAGACTCTCCGTTATCGGGTGGTATGTGGTATTGGCTTCATCTTTATCATCATGCGGACGGTAAGGAATCCAGTTGTGTATTTTGACATCCTGACATTTACTCATGTGGCCCTGATCCACCTCACATCCCCCTACCCTATCTTTCTTGTTTACAAGAAAAGGACTTTGAGAGTACCTAGAAAGGAAGTCTGCATTGGCTTGATCTTTACCTTTCCTATGGTGGACGGTATATTGGAAGGGTTGAAGAGACAGGAACCATCCTAAGATTCTGGGGTTATGTCCTTTGTTCTAGGACAGCCATTCAAGAGGGGCATGATCTGTATAAAGGGGGAAGTTCCTACCGTCTAGATAATAACGGAGTGCTTCTACTGCACATTTATTGGCTAGTGCCTCTTTTTCGATTACCGCATATCGGGTTTCTCTAGGATATAGTTTGCGGCTGATAAAAAGAATGGGTCGCTCTTGTTGTTGGTCGTCGGTTTGGGACAGAACTGCCCCAACACCATGGTCAGACGTTTCTGTTTGTAGGATAAAGGTTTTTCGTAATTAGGATTCAAAAGAAGGGGTTGGGAGGTGATAAGGCGTTTTAGTTCTTGAATTGAAGCTTGCTCTGCGGGAGAAGTATTTTTCAAGTGTTTCTCGGTTGGTATGGCTTTCTTCAGCAGATCGGTTAAAGGACTAGCGATCTGTGAAAAGTGGGGGATAAACCTTCTGTAATATCCTAAAAGACCTAGAAAAGCTCTTAGGTCTTTTTTAGTTTTGGGAAAGGGAACCTGTGAAATGGCTGCCACTTTTTCTTCCTGAGGTCTTATACATCCTTCTCCTAGGAGGAAGCCTAAATACTTCACAGATCTGGCAGCTAATCTGCTTTTGGCAAGATTGATGGTCAAACCTCCGTCACCTAAAGTTTGGACTACAGCTTTAAGGTGTTGAAGGTGTTCTTCCCATTAATTGCTATGGATGATTATTTAATCTAAATATCCTGCCGCATACTGACTATGATTCTGTAGCATTGCATTCATGAGCCCTTGAAAAGTTGCTGGTGCTCCATTCAGTCAGAAGGGCAATACTTTAAAGTGGTATAGGCCTGTAGGGGTAGAAAAGGCTGTCTTCTCCCTGTCCTGAGGTTTCAAGGGCACCTGCCAATACCCCTTACAGAGGTCTAGGGTGCTGATGTATTGGGCCTTCCTGAGCATCTCTATCATTTCGACTCTAGGGAGGGGATATGCATCAAACTGTGATACTTTGTTTACCTCCCTAACGTCGATACGAAATCGGGTGGACCCAGCGGTTTTAGGCACAGGTACTATAGGGGAACTCAACTCACTTTGGGAAGGTTCGATGATGTCTAATTTTAACGTTTGTTGTACCTCTTGTTCTATGGCTTCTCTTCTAGCCTCAGGGATTCGGTATGGACGCAGGCAAACAGTCTTCCCGAGTATAGTGTGGATCTTATGTTCTACCAGGTTAGTTTTACCTGGAACTAGGGAAAATACGCCCTGTACTGGTAGTAGTACTTATTTTAGCTCTTGTCTGAGATTGGCAGCCAGGTCTGCATCTATGCTTTGTTCAACTAGGGAGGAAGATGGTTAAACAACCAACACCGGTATAGGACCGTCCCATTTTTTTAATAAATTGATATGGTAGATTTGAGTGGGACTCCCTGAAGGACCCATTCTTACTTTATTTTTATTTTTGTATTTATTTATTTATTATTCAGTTCATAGCATACAGAAAGCAAAGAAACAGATGAGATTCTGGACTATAAAATAAATGTCATAATAACATACTTTCACAGCGAAACCTCCAAATGCTGAAGCATTGGTTGCCATATCTTCAGCCCTAATTGTTTTTTCCTCAAAGATTTGATACGATATAAGTTAAATTCAAGATGAAACACATTATAGAACTTAGCTCTCCACATTTCATAGGCTGGTGCCTCTGGTTTCAGCCACATTGTGGCAATACATAACGTAGCTACCGCCATTGCCATAAAAATAAAATAACGGTGGGGATAGTAATTCTGTGTACTTTCCCTGTCTTTACCAACCCCGAAGAGCAGCAGTTCCCGACTAATAGAGCATTGCACCTTAGTTATTGCTAACAAAAATTGCTCAATACATAAAAAAAACTGAGAAAGTGCATTACAATCAAAAAATACATGAACAATATCTGCTTCCTCCATTTGACATCTAAAGCATTTTCCATCATGAATATCACCCCACTTCATCATTTTAACTGGCGTATGGTATAAATTAAACAAAGTTTTATAGTGTTGTGTGCGTAGATTTGCAGTCAAAACTACTACACCCGCCATATCGATCGATTCTTGCAAAAAAGACCCACCCATTCCTACTTTAAAAGTAACAGGCGTTACCTTATCAACCACTTTAAAGGGTGCCTGCCATTGGCTTAATAGGTTATGTTCTGACGTGGGGCGTAGTAGTAGAACCTGGCCTCCTATTTGGAGGGACCGGTCCTTGGCAGACTTATCGTATTGGGTCTTTTGGACATCTTGGGCTTGTTCCAGGTTGGTTCTTACAATTTCACAGACTTGATTCAAATGTGTTTTGAGGTTTGTTACATACTCTAATTTGGGTTTTGATGTGTCAGCCTCTTCTTCCCATTCTCCTTGGGCCATATCCATAAGGGTACGCGGTGGCCTTCCATACAGTAATTCGAATGGAGAATAACCTAGACTCTTTTGCTGTACACATCGTATTGCAAACAAGGCCAATAGAAGCATATCCTCCCATTTGCGTGCTTCTAAATTTAGCAATTTTCTGAGGGTGGTTGTTAGTGTAGCATTGTAGCGTTCTACCAATCCGTCTGTTTGAGGGTGATAGGCAGCAGTACGGATCTGTTTAATATTCAACTGTTGACACACTTGCTTTATCAGTTTGGAGGTGAAAGGAGTGCCCTGATCTGTGATTATTTCCTTAGGAAATCCTACACGTGAAAAAAAGTTAATCATGGCTTTAGCGATCTGTGTGGTATTGGGTTGTCTGAGGGCAATGGCTTCCGGAAACCTGGTAGCATAATCGACTAGAACCAAACATGGCGATAACCATTACGTGAGGGTAAAAAGGGTCCTATGATGCCCATTCTTATCCTGGAAAAGGGTACATCAATAACAGGCAAAGGTTTCAAAGGTATGCGGGGTGGAATGTGATGGCTAGTTTTTTGGCAGACTGTACATTCACAATATTTCCTGACCTGTTGATATATACCCGGCCAATAAAATCTTTCCAGAATACCCTTCTCTGTTTTGTCCCCCCCCCCCCAATGAGTCCACCAAGTAAATGACTGTGAGCTAAGAATAGGACTTTTTCCCTATAGGGAAGAGGCACTAGTAATTGGACTTGCATAGATCTTCCCCCCTTTCTGGATAGCAACCCCCTCTTTGTAAAGACACGCCTGCGCCCAATGGAGTCTGTGACTAGGACTCGAGCTGTGTTTGTTCTTGATGGGCGGGGGGGCTCGTGCTCCATGCAAAGGCAGACACACCTGCACCCAATGGAGTCTGTGACGAGGACTCGGGCTGTGTTTGTTCTTGATGGGCGGGGGGGGTCTTGTGCTCCGTGCAAAGACAGAAACCTGCGCCCAATGGATTCTGTGACGATGACTCGGGCTGTGTTTGTTCTTGATGGGCGGGGGGCTCGTACTCCATGCAAAGACAGACACCTGCGCCCATCGGAGTCTGTGACGAGGACTCGGGCTGTGTTTGTTCTTGATGGGCGGGGGGGGGGGGATTGTGCTCCGTACAAAGACAGACACCTGCACCCAATGGAGTCTGTGACGAGGACTCGGGCAGTGTTTGCTCTTTATGGGCGGGGGGGTTCGTGCTCCGTGCAAAGACAGACGCACCTGCACCCAATGGAGTCTGTGACGAGGACTCGGGCTGTGTTTGTTCTTGATGGGGGGAGGTGGGGGGGGGCTTGTGCTCCGTGCAAAGACAGACACGTGCGCCAAATGGATTCTGTGACGAGGACTCGGGCTTTGTTTGTTCTTGATGGGCGGGGGACTCGTGCTCCGTGCAAAGACAGACACATGCGCCCATCGAAGTCTGTGATGAGGACTCGGGCTGTGTTTGTTCTTGATGGGCGGGTGGGGTCGTGCTCCGTGCAAAGACAGACACCTGCACGCAGTGGAGTCTGTGACGAGGACTCAGGCTGTGTTTGTTCTTGATGGGCAGGTGGGGTCGTGCTCCGTGCAAAGACAGACACCTGCACCCAGTGGAGTCTGTGACGAGGACTCGGGCTGTGTTTGTTCTTGATGGGCGGGGGGGGGGGGCGTGCTCCGTGCAAAGACAGACGCACCTGCACCCAGTGGAGTCTGTGATGATGACTCGGGCTGTCTTTGTTCTTGATGGGCGTGGGGGGAGGGGCGGGGGGCTCGTGCTCCGTGCAAAGACAGACACCTGCGCCCATCGAAGTCTGTGACGAGGACTCGGGCTGTGTTTGTTCTTGATGGGCGGGTGGGGTCGTGCTCCGTGTAAAGACAGACACCTGCGCCCATCGGAGTCTGTGATGAGGACTCTGGCTGTGTTTGATCTTGATGGGCGGGGGGGGATCGTGCTCCGTGCAAAGACAGACACATGCACCCAGTGGAGTCTGTGATGAAAACTCGGGTTGCGTTTGTTCTTGATGGGCGGGGGGGGGCTTGTGCTCCGTGCAAAGACAGACACCTGCACCCAATGGAGTCTGTGACGAGGAGTCAGGCTGTGTTTGTTCTTGATGAACGGAGGGCTCGTGCTCCATGCAAAGACAGACACCTGCACCCAATGGAGTCTGTGACGAGTACTCGGGCTGTGTTTGTTCTTGATGGGCGGGGGTGGGGCTTGTGCTCCGTGCAAAGGCAGACACCTGCACCCAATGGAGTCTGTGACGAGGACTCTGTACTGTGTTTGTTTTTGATGGGCGGGGCTCGTGCTCCGTGCAAAGACAGACACACCTGCACCCAATGGAGTCTGTGACGAGGACTCGGCTGTGTTTGTTCTTGATGGGGGTGGGGGGGCTCGTGCTCCGGGCAAAGACAGATACCTGCACCCAGTGGAGTTTGTGATGAGGACTCGGGCTGTGTTTGTTCTTGATGGGCGTGGGGGGGGGGCTTGTGCTCCGTGCAAAGACAGACACCTGCACCCAATGGAGTCTGTGACGGTACTCTGGCTGTGTTTGTTCTTGATGGGAGGGGGGGGGTTCGTGCTCAATGCAAAGACAGACGCACCTGCACCCAATGGAGTCTGTGACGAGGACTCGGGTTGTGTTTGTTCTTGATGGGCTTGGGGGCGGGCTCGTGCTCCGTGCAAGGACAGACACCTGCATCCAATGGAGTCTGTGACGAGGACTCGGGCTGTGTTTGTTCTTGATGGGCAGGGGAGGGGTTCGTGCTCCGTGTAAAGACAGACACCTGCACCCAATGGAGTCTGTGACGTGGACTCGGGCTGTGTTTGTTCTTGATGGGCAGGGGGGGGCTCGTGCTCCGTGCAAAGACAGACACCTGCACCCAATGGAGTCTGTGACGAGGACTCAGGCTGTGTTTGTTCTTGATGGAGGGGGGGGGGGGCTCGTGCTCAGTGCAAAGACAGACACGTGCGCCAAATGGATTCTGTGACGAGGACTCGGGCTTTGTTTGTTCTTGATGGGCGGGGGGCTCGTGCTCCGTGCAAAGACAGACACATGCGCCCATCGAAGTCTGTGATGAGGACTCGGGCTGTGTTTGTTCTTGATGGGCGGGGGGGGGGGATTGTGCTCCGTACAAAGACAGACACCTGCACCCAACGGAGTCTGTGACGAGGACTCAGGCTGTGTTTGTTCTTGATGGGCGGGGGGGGGCTCGTGCTCCGTGCAAAGACAGACACCTGCACCCAATGGAGTCTGTGACGAGGACTCGGGCTGTGTTTGTTCTTGATGGGAGGGGGGGTGGAGCTCGTGCTCCGTGCAAAGACAGACACACCTGCACCCAATTGAGTCTGTGACGAGGACTCGGGCTGTGCTCGTTATTAATGGGTGGGGGGGGAGGGGGGCTCGTGCTCCGTGCAAAGACAGACACCTGCACCCAATGGAGTCTGTGACGAGGACTCGGGCTGTGCTCGTTATTGATGGGTGGGGGGGCCTCGTGCTCCGTGCAAAGACAGACACTTTCATCCAATGGGTGCACCCAACCTCCTTGCCATCAGAATATGCCGGTGATCTTTGATATTAAAACCTCTTTGCCTACCTATCCAGGGTGCCACCTTGTTAATCAGTTGTACCGGGGATTCCTCACTTGAGGCAGTATGCATTGGGAAACCAGTCAGGACCACTGTAGAAGGGCAGCATGCTGGTGGAAGATCTATGACCGCTAAATCTGGGGTATTCCTGACAGCTAACAGGGGTCTCTCCTTCATTTGCTGTTGCACCATGTTTTCCCTAAAAACCCTTTCCTGCCCTCTCTGCTGTAACGTGCGGTTTCCCTCGGTCACTATTTCAGCCTCCCCTGGTTCTAGCTGAGGGGCGCAATTGGAAGTGTCTCGCAATTTGGTGGGGGTTCATAGACCGTGCCAAAGCCCTGAATCCCAGCTTGGGAGTCACAAGGCCCTCCCACGGGTTCCACCCCCACCAAGCAGCTCGGCACCGGTATTTCAGGGGCCAGGAGAGCCCCAGCTGTGACTCGATTTACACATTTACAATGACAAACCCCATGAGTAGATGGTATCATACTTGACTTCACTAGTTCCAGCAATTTACCCCCAATTAACATCAACTTATTTAGGAGAGTGTTAAGGAGGACAGTCACCAGTGTCTCCAGTCTTTTCCACTGGTCTGGATTTTCTCCTACATCCGCCGCGAAATAAATTACGGTTTCCCCAGCCCCCCTCCACCCCCCCCCGAACTGCATACTCCACTCACCTAACACCACGAGCCCTCTAATACCATAGGCAGGGCTTTAAGTGGGCGGGGTCAAGCCGGTGCTGCTGAGCAACGGCAGTTCTAACATGCAACCTTAGTTGAGTCAGATGAAAAAACCTGAAACTACAGCTCCCACAATACAGTGATTTGTTAATTGAACAATCGAGGCTGGAGATTCTTCTTATCTCTATGGCCGTTTCTATTCTGATACTGCGAGTAGCTTCAGTGCCTATCTTTGTTCTCAGTCTTCTGTTATATTAGAGTCCCACAGCTGGAAATCTGTATAAAGTCTAGAAATTATACATTATTTGGTGGACGTTTTGGCAATATGAAATGAATCACTGAAAACCGTGACTTGAAGAAACGGTTCACAACCTCTCTTTCATTAAGTTGCTTCCCTGTGAAATAGATAAAAAAAAGAACAAGCCCGCGAGTGGTGCGCGCACGTGCCACAGCGAGCCAAGTGGTTTCAATTATCGCGCCTGTGTCTGGGCACGATAATTGAAACCACATGGCAGCGGTGCGCGTAATAGACACCAATAGGTAATGGGCAGAGCAATGCCCCCGCCTTTGGCCAATTGTGTGCTGTCTTTGATAAAAAGACGCACGCAAAGGCCAATAGCGTGGGCCAAAAGGAAAAACAAACGCTTAAGCGTGTGCGATTCCGAGGTCCGTTTTGAAACGCCCTACATGAGGTCTCATTCTGGCGGAGAAGTGCTGCGCACTACAACGCAGGCGCGAGACCTGAAAATAATAAAACGCAAAAATTATACAAAATAATGTTTCGAATGTAAACATAATAAAAAAGAATGTATTCTCCTATGCGACAAAAACTACAACACTGAAGAAATTAAAAGTAAACACACTATAAATAATTCAGCCATGGGCCTCTTCTGTAAAAAAATTTAATAAAAAAAGCCACACAAGTACACATTGCAAACATTAACTTAAACTACATAACCTCCCTTACTCTGCCCTTACACTAGATAAATTACTAAATATCGGTTTATAAAGTAAAACATGAACTTGCCACTGTAACTCAGCAGCACGCTTCTGCCCATTATTGCGTACTTCCACCGACTAATGAAAATGAGACAAGCTGTACATTAAAAAAATGGCAGTGGTTAAGCAATAAAAAAAGACAATTTCTTGCATGAAGAACAAATGTAAAAGGTAAAAAAGTGTCTAAAAAAAGTTTTAAAAAGTATTTTGAAAAATTGTAAAACCGTAAAACACCTAGGGCTAGATGTAGGTAAATAATATTTACCGACTCTTAAATACCGAATTTTACCGATTCGGTATTTAAGAGTCGGTAAATATGAAGGGGGGAGATGTAGGACAATCCAGATGTTTTTTTTCCGAATCGGTAAAATTCGGTATTTACCGATTCGGTAAATACCGACCGGTAATGCCCATTCATTCCTATGGGCTTTGAAGCCCATAGGAATGAATGGGCATTACCGATTCGGTATTTACCGAATCGGTAAATACTGAATTTCACAAGGGTGCAGGGGGTGTCACTTTGACACCCTCTGGCCCCCCCAAAACAGGCTTGGGTGCCATGTGGCAGGCATACATGCCCCAAGGGCAGGTCTGCCTGTCACATGGCAGAGGTGTGCATGCACACATGTGCATGCACACCGGAATCGGTATTTTACCATCAAATTGGATTTGATGGTAAAACACCGATTCGGTAAGGCTTGTGGGACTCAGAAGAGTCCCACCTACATCTCAAATTTACCGAATCGGTAAAAATACCGATTCGGTAATTTACAGAATCGGTAAATTTACCGATCGGTAAATTTACCGATTCTGTAAGACTATGCCCCCTTCATCTCAAAATCCATTTACCGGTCGGTAACGGCCGAAATCGGCCGTTACCGACCGGTAAAAACCTACCTACATCTGGCCCCTAATGTATTAACAAAATGTTATATATGAAATTGAAGTTTATTTGCATGAGTTAATTAAAACCATTGCATTACAATAAAATAACATTTAAAAGCACCATAGTACCTGCGCTTGGCTCTTGTATCAAAGTTAAACAAGCATTTACAATGCAACGGTCTTGCCTTTGCAAAAGTTAGAGCTATTGGCATTGTAAATGACAAAATGTTGATTTATGTGTTGGTTTTGAAAACAGATTAATAAATGGCATTGTCTTTACAATGCCAATAGCTTAATCTCTCGCAAATGCCACACACATAGCCCTATACACACACAGAGCCACACACACACACACACACAGCCACACACAGAGCCACACACACAGACAGCCACACACACACAGAGCCACACACACAGAGCCACACACACAGAGCCACATACACACAGCCACATACACACAGCCACACACACACACACAGAGCCAAATGCACACACAGCCACAGAGCATAATTCCAAGAGCCAATGTAGTTAAAAAATTACTTGTGAAGAAGCATCCGGGGCACCGTGGAGGCGCTGACAGCTCATTTGCTTACGTGCCCCCTCCCCCAATGATTTAATACACTCAGCCTAGTCCAACCAGTCATGGCCCACAGCCACTTTCTATCTCAGTCCACTCCAAACAGTCATGGCCTACAGCCACTATCTATCATAAAGTTTGCGCAGACAGACGTGAACAGGGAATGTGCGATCGATCTACTGATGGGTATTGCACATTCTTGGGTGGATCTTGTGCACTGGCACACAGGCGGGAGCAGGGACCCCGCGTAGACATGAAGAGGGAACGAGTGCTCTCCTGAAGGGGGTGTCTCGTGCGTGGCTTCGGTGACGAGAGAAGGGATCCTCAGTGGGTTCGAGGAATGGATAAGTACTCTGCTGAAGATGTGTGCACGTGCGTGGGTCTTGCGCTCTGCCACAGTGACACGAGAAGGATACCTGTACACACGAGTTATGAACGCAGCTCTGCTTCAAGGGAGTAGTGCAGGCAGGGTCTCTAGTATTCTGAAAGAGAATCTTAGATGTGAATGCAGCGAAGGGGAAATTGCGTTTGTGAAAGCTCAGGGGCTTAAGTAATAGTGTAGTAGCAAGAGAAGCCCGTTATAGACATGGCCCCCCTGGGCAAAGAGCGCCTGTCCTGGGGTCCAGTGTGTAAGCCGGGGTTCTGTGTGGGGATAGGAAGGAGCTGGCCCTTGTATGGGCTTTAAGTGGGCCGGGTGCTGAGCACCGGCAGTTCTAAAAAGCAGTTGCTGAGACTTGTACCCCAGAGGCTCTCGCCCCAAATCGGGAAAAATATTAACCTGGCAGCAGTACCAGCCTTCAGTGGCCTTAATGTAACCGCAACAAGACTCGGTATAGTTATTTCACACTCTCATAATTTCAGAATTGAAGCAGTTTAATACTATATAGAAAAAAGTTTGTTGCTTATTTATAATATGCAAATTACAACCATTGAGAAAGCCAAGAGTCCTGGCTTGTTTTAGGTGTAATGTCCGCAGTAGTATTGTATCTGGATGCAATAACAGAAAGAGGCCGCAAAATACCACCCGGGTGGTACGCTATGCTAACCACAGATTTTGTCTTACACACTTAGGCCACGCTCTTAATTTTATAGGCCACGCCCCTTTGAGAGAGCCGCCAGTTTTTTTTATCCTACTTAAAGCCCTGCCACACATTCCCCTGTCCTGGCACACAGGGGTGTAAATACAATTATAAAAATCAATGTGTGCGTGGGCGGTGTGGGAATCGTGCCTCGAGTGTGATATTGGGCGTGGCTCAACATCTGTATTAGTTTAACACTGGTTCACGGCGCTGCCCCGCCCCTGGGCATTAGAGCTCTTTACCATAGAAATCTTACATCGAAATTCGGGAATCCATAAATTATTAATTTAACAATCTGAGGGATAAGGAAATGGAAGGAAGGCGTTGAGCATTTTGGTGTGAACGTGAGGGCAAAAAAGGTGTGGAGGTCGGAGGGCATTCTGCGCTGGGCACTGGCAGCGGGCACATTGGTGGACAGCAAATGAGGTGTACTGGGTAATTCTTGAGACCAAGGGAATAAAACACTATTGGTTGATGAGAGAATATTATGTAAATGACCACTTGACAGACAGACAGAAAGGCCACATACCCCTGATCTACCAGGCTCCGGAGTGCTCTCCACCGTGGCCTGCACGTCAGCGGTGCGGGAGGAGCCCTCCGCCGGCACCAGAGAGGCCGCTGTGTCCTCCCCGCCGCTGCCAGGGCCAGAGGCATTGGCTCCGTGCCGGCCGCTGTCGTAGCCCGGGAACCTGGCATCATGCCGGCCGCTGCCGTACCCAGAGGAGCCCAGGCCTCCCCGCACACTCTGCCCGCTGTGCGATTACTCAGGACGCACACAGGGCTCTCCAGGGACGACCGCTGCAGCGGCCTTTCGAAGTCCACCATAGGCGAGGGTGTGGACAGTTCGGACAGGGTCCCTTCCTCGGCCCACAGACAGGCGAATGCGCCACTGTCCGCCGGCTCCGGGCTCACGCCCCCCTCGTTGCCCGGCTCCCGGTGTGTGCGCGCCCTGTACCCCTCTGGCCTATGCTGGTGAGGGATGCAGCTGCTGGTGCGGTGGGAGTAGTGGCTTGTACTACGGCCTCGGACACCAGGCTGCAGTCGCTGAGCGCGTCTCCTGGTCCCACAGCCCTGGCCCGGCGTTCTGTCCCCAATGCTTCCGGGGAGCTGCTCTCTGCATGCCCTGGCCCGGTACTCCCCAGCGCCCTCCTCACGCCTCTCAGTGCCGGGCCAGGTTGTGAGGTCCTACAATCGCAACAAGAAATAGAAAAAACGAGAAATAGAAATACATCTATTTCTTTCATGTTGGTATAATCGCGGCACACCCGCTTTACTTATTACATTTTAAAAGTAAAGCGTGGGTGCTGCGATTATAATAACATGAAAGAAGCTTCTCTTTTAGCCCCGTCCCTTTCAAACTGGGTGCCCCGACTTCCTGCTGGGGTAAAAGGTTCCTTATCTGCTTTATGTGGCCATCTGGGCCCATAAAGTAGATAAGAAACCTTTTATGCCAGCAGTAAGTCAAGTAACCCAGTCTGAAAAGGACGGGGCTGGCCACCATTTAGGACGCCAGCCAATGGAAAAGAGGGGCGGGGCTTAACCTTGCTAGTGAAAGTTCCTCTATCTCATTAAGTCTTGCCTGCTCGACTACGCATGTGCGCAGTCTTTCACAGGCCGAGACCTAAAAATAGCTAAATTACTTCTGATTATGTGCAGGAAGCTACGCGTTGTTCATTGGACTGTGCCCCGTAAGCTTAGTCTCCAATTTTGTGGTCCATCACTGCTCCCTCTCTGCAAACCTCTCCCCATAGCAGCCGGAGCTTTGCCTATGGGCACCAACTCTCTAGGAAGGTGCAGATGCAGGTGCTATGTGCTGAAACGTAGTCCAGGACTTCAATTTCATGTTTACAGTTGCACATTCCTGAAGAACCGGCCCCTGTAGAAAGTTGGTCCTCGTCTGACTCAGACGTTTGCCGGTTCCTCCATTCTTTCCTTGCCCTTTAGCGCCATGTATACTGACCTTGATCCTGATTCTCTGGGGAAGTGCTTGTGATTTGCGACTTTGTGAGGTTTAAAAACAGTCCTTAATTGGATAAGATTGCTGGGATCCCCAGCCTCTATTGTTATTCATTGTTCATCGGACTGTGCCCCATAAGCTTAGTCTCTAATGTTGTGGCCCGTCACTGCTCCCTCTCTGCAACCCTCTCCCTTTAGCAGCCGGAGCTTTTCCTGTGAGCACAAATGCTATTATATCATTAGAAATGTAAACAGAATTTGTATATGTTTTTATATTTAATTTGAGAAATAATTTTTTAAGATAAAAATATTCTAAAATGTAAATTTAAATTGTTTGGCTTCTATTTAGGTTATTTATTATTAAAATGTATTCATAAATATTTCGTAGTAAAATATATGTATTTTATAATGTTTTTACAATGTTTTTATACTACTTTTAAATTGTTTTTAAACAACAACTATTTACCTATATATTTATTAATAACATGACACATCCTTATTACATTAAAACATTACATACAAAATTCCAAATGTTTAGATTTTTTGTTTTAATGTATATTTAACTTTAATGGTAATTAACAATGTATTTCCAAGCTTTCGCTCCATAAGACTTGCATCACGTTCTTCATTTTTTTTAATAATGTTTATTTAAAACATTTTAATAAATAGATACTTTACTATTAGTTAGATTAAGTGGTTCAGTATTAAAATTCTCAAATATTTTTAATTGTACCCAATAACACAGCCCCCTCATGTATTCCCTATGACCATAAAAGCCTGCTCCTAAAATTTGTTGTAAAAAAGTGTTTGTTAGAAAAAATTGAAATATATTAATAAAATAATTATTATTACTTTAAAATTATACGTTATATTAACAGTTTTAATTCATTTTTAAATAACCTTAAAAATGAATACACTCCCAAATTTTAAACCCTATAACTTTACTGCCTCGCTCCTAATTTGTTTTAAAAGCAGCAGGTATGTTTACCTAGTTTTTTATTCAAATCATTTAATAAAACTACTATTACTTTAAAAGATTTCTTTACTTGAGTCTATTATCTAATTGAACGTTTAAATAACCTCAAAAATGAACATGTACCCTCAGCTGACCCTTAAGCCACATAAGCCTTAAATCCTGTTTCTAAAAAATGTTGTCACTTTAATTTTTAAATAAAATTATGTTAAATAATTCTGAAGTATTTAAGCACCAAAAACACTAAAAACTTTTTTTGTAAAAAAAATCATCAAAACAAATATTTTCCAAAAGAAAGGTAAACATTTACTGTTTACTTTACCAATGCCTTTTTGAGCGCTTTACAAGAGAACAGGATTATGTTACACGTATTTTAGTCACAGGAAGATCAAGTGATATACCCAGCATCACAGGGTGTTGAGCATAGTCAGAAATTCCAGACTGGTTCCCAATTCCAAAGTCGGCTATTCTAGCCCTCAGTCCACTTCTATTATTATTCTTATTTCGCATTAAATATTCCTTCCGTCTGCTTCGCTACGGCAATATGTCAAGGCTTCCTTTTTTAGTGCAGTAAAAATTATGTTCCCACAGGTATTCCCCAGACACTACAGCAGTGGAATATGTTGAAGCTCAGCTGAATAGTCTATCGTCTGCTCTAATTTTCCCAAAAAACTAACTTTTGTTTAGGAATTCAGAAAGTATATACTTATGGCCAGGGTCGGATTGGGATTGAAAATCGGCCCGGGCACACACAAAAAATCGGCCCCAATTTGCATAATGCCTTTCCGCAAATCACTGATTCAGTGTAATTGCATTAAAAAAAGCTTAAAAAACTGCACGCATTAGTTTACACTAGTGATAACACACCTGAAAACAAGTGAGGCCTCTTCTACTGAGGCCCCCTGCCCCGCTCAGTATGTGCACACATTAATGGGCCGGCCAGCGAGACAAAGGGAGTGCAAAACCGGGGGTGGGGGGCCGGCGGTGTTGGTGGTGGGGAGTGGTAATGAGCGCCCATCTGCCTGCAGAAAGGCCACTCAGCCACCCACTGGGCCGCTGGCTGTATTCAGAAAATAAAGACACCATCCAAATCGGCCCCAGACTGCTCAAAAAAGCAGCCCACAACAGGAACTCAGACACCGGCCCCTCGGGCATTGTCCGAATGCCCGCGTTAACAATCCGAGGCTGCTTATGGCCGACTCAATTGTACTGTTTGGTTTTTTTTGGGGGGGGGGCTTTGTTATTTTGAATTGCTACTCTTTACTGTTCTCGGCCAATTTTAAATAAGACACTGACTTTATGTGTACCGTACAACCTGAAGGGAGATCATCTTAATCATGTGACGTATTTTGACGGCGTCTAAGTTCGTGAGCGGCACCATGTTACAGCTCCAAACTTTGCGCTCAACTATTGCAGGACCGAATCCAGTCCTGCCCCGGTGAGTGGGCGTTGACCGGGGAGTTGTGCCCCGCAGGATTGTAAAACTGACTGTTCAGCATAGCACCATCATCATGCCGGAAGAGCAAACGTCACACGCACCCACCGTCCTCACGTCGACGAAAGACGTCACACGCAGCGTTTTCTCAGAGGTGGTTTGTAAGAGCTGGAGGGGTGGAGCGCTGGATAGGAGTTTTCACTATGTGTACAATTGACACTCTAAGCACTGCTGGGAGAGCTGATGCACGGGACGGGGTGGCGGAGGGGACGCGAGAGGTGCTCGTGACGCAGGGTACCGTGTCTGGCGCTACGAATCCAGTTCGCTCAGAGGTACAGGCAAAGTCATTTAGCGAGAAGTCGTGGAGCCCATCAACCGGAGGAATGTGCTGTAGATAAACTATGTACAAGAAGCACCTTTGCGAGCAAGGAAGGAACGCGGTGTCCTCGGCTGGCCGTTTTGCATCGATGACCTAGGCTCCGTGAGCTCAGCAGTAGTGCTCGTATAATTGCGAGGGTGTTAAGCCCAGTCCTTGATGCCTTTCTTTGCTCATTGTGGTGTTGGCCGGTCTTTAAAGTAGTTGCAATCGGCTTTCGCACTGTGGATCCAACGATGGAAGGAAGACGAGGAAATGTGAGCACGGCCGACTTTTAACTCCGCGGTGCATGCTATTCTCAAACTATTTCAACAACAGAGGCATGTATTTTTTTAAATGAAAAGCGTCAGGACGCTGGGACTGACGTCCAAAAACTCTGACTGCCACTGCAAATACGGGACATCTGGGGATCCTAAGCCGGGGATCCCGCAGGAGAGTACAATGAGAGAGCCAGCGATGCCCAACACTGAGGGATTTGGATTTCCAAGGTGCTCACAGGATAAGGTAGGGGCGGTAAAGGTACAATCCTTGGACCACAGCAATAACATTGTGAAGATCTCCCAAAGCAGGACTACGGGGGAATCAGAAAGAGGCAGCAACGACTTTATTACGGTCCCACAGGACAAGACATTCAGTGTGATCGGAGGGTCCTCCGCAGGGAGTGCCCAGGCCAACACAAGAGAGGGGGGCCTTGTGGCCAAAGAGAGCCACATGACCGTGGATAATGCAGTGCACCCACAAAACAAAAGTACACAGGGTGAGCGGACGGTGTTGGCAGCCAATATTACCCCAGAGGTTGTCATCTGGGGAGAGGAGGCCCCCGAGACCGAGCTGGCCTTCCAGCGACCACAGAGCAGGACTCCTAGGGGCCTGAACTTCTCAGGCCCCATCCCGCGGCTTATAGTTACGCGAGAGCCAAGCCCCTGCCGGGGTCCTAACGAAGAACGATGTATCCCTTTCCTCCACCCCTGGGAGTTATGTCCCGACACCAAAGGGTTGGGGGACGCTGAGTCTCCCTGCTCGGACAGCGGCTGCGGGGGCTCCCCTGTTCCCTCTTTTTTCCCCCGCAAGATGTCCAGTTCCTCATCTGCCGGCCTGTCCTCTGCCTCTTCCTTTGACGAATCTGAGGATGATTTTGTTGGAAGTGATCTGGAGCTCAGCGGACATCACTTGATGATGCCTACACTAGGAGGTAGTCCTGACGACTGCACAGGGGTAAGCACTCACTGCTTTTTATTTAAGCCTGTCTCTTGTTTATGTAGCACATGTACCATGTAAACATCACTTCAGGCATTTAGACGTGGTAACACTAAGGGGCATTTTGGTTCTGTGAGGGTCTTTGAGGAGTTCTACGTCGTTGAACATTTTTAAAAATGGTTCGTATTAATACACGGATGTTGACTTGCGGTTTATGGTTAGAGAATTTGTGAAACTCAAGTTCACCATTATAGTGGTCGCTTGGGGCTAGATGCAGAGTTCCATTTTAAGATTACTCATTGAACAGCTGACTGTATGGGGTGGGGTTTTCTAGTGCCTTGCATGTTCCTTGGAACATCAGGTAGGAGTTTAGGGACATTGCTAGAGGTCTGTTGCAATCTAATCAGATTTGCGGTGTGACCCTCTTGCAATATTTCTCTTTCGTTATGTACCTGGCTCTCAGCTGAAATACATTTTGAGCTATTTTATTTTCACGAGTCTCCTGGCAGGCAGGTGGCTCCGTCCTTGGCATTTACCTTTTGATTATAACAATAGCATTTTGTGGCGAGTTTAGCTCGGGCCAGCGGTCCGGCTTCACTCTGGTTGTTGCTCACAGTTAAAGGGCTAGCACTATACACCAGGCCTTTGTCTTCTTTTTCCATCCTTTATGCAGAGCTGCAGTAGAAACCTAAACAGTAGTATCTTTAAAATTGAATAAGTGCTTCTGCAACAGAGTGCAAGCATGAGTATATTAAAATGCAGTTACTTGCTGTTTTTTGTTTAGATGACAGCTAGTGTATGTTTTTATGCAGTTGTTCATTCAATAGCTTTTCTTGTGGTTGGGCTCAGTGTCCCCTGTAAATTTGATGGCCTGCCCATCTCTAAATTTGGTGTGAAAAACTGAGAAAGGGGAGAGTTCTTGTGGATTGGTGTTTGTGTTGAGCACACAGTGACAACTTTTCTTATCTTTATTAAAGTTCAGACCACCAGAAATACACCTTATGAGACGGCAGCTGGGAGTACATTAAGTAATTAAGGCAAATTACAGCTTCAATGAGCCACTCGGTCATGCTGTCGGTACTTGTTAACCATGTGTTCATTTATTAGGTCTCGCCTGTCGATGCGCATGGAGCTTGCGAGCCTATTGCGGCTTAAACAACCTTTAACTAACAAGCAAGGAAACGTGGCGATTCCTTGCAGTGCCCGTGACTTTTAAGCTCAATGCGCATGTGCATTGAGCTTAAAAGCGCGTGCACATCAGTTCCCTCAGCCGCAATCGCCGTCGGGTCCCTCAGCCGCATTCCTCCGACACCTTTTGAAGTGAAGCTTAGCTTCACTTCAAAGGCCCCGGCTTCTTCACACCCACATGCCGCTCTCCCCGCTCCGCCCCCTCCCCTGCCTGCCGTGTGCATTTCTCCTCCACCCCCTCCCCACAGCAATGCCCTCCGTCTTGTTTTTTTAATTTTAACTTTCAGCGCAAGGATCCCGCTTGTTCTTTATTTATTAAACACACGCTTCGCTCTTTCTCTTCTGCTTCTTCCACTCGCAATCTGCTTTTTATATTTTTTCCTTCTTTCCTCGCCCACTCTTTCCATTTTACTTCAGCTTTTTCCATTTTTTTTTGCTCCTCTGACTCACACCCGATCTCCCACCTTCTTTTCCGTCTTATTATAGCCTCTATGTGCTCTCACCTCAAACAATTCTACCCTTCACTACGACACTCCCGCCATTTCACCCCTTCTTTACTCATTCACACTCAATTTCCCGTCTTTTCCCCTTTCCTCTCATTTCTTTTTTTCCTCACACTTCGTCCTATCTATATTTACCCATCTCCAGCCCTACTCTTCTCCATCTTCTTGCTCACGTTGCCCCTACAAACTTTTCTTCCTTCGCACTCGGTTTTCCTGCCCATGTCTTACACGCTCCCCCAGAGTCTCTTCTCGTCGCTGGCAGCCTCACCTTCTTTCTTCACCCTTCCTTCTCGCTCACGTTAGCCCTACAAACTTTTCTTCACACGCACTCGGTTTTCCTGCCCATGTCTTACACGCTGCCCCCAGAGTCTCTCCTCGTCGCTGGCAGCCTCACCTTCTTTCTTCACCCCTACACAATATTGCTTGTACATACAGTGAACATGACACACTGACTTTCCTTGGCGCACTCATGCCGATGTTGTCAGGACATTGCAGGTGGGGTCAAGTTAATGTTTAAAAACCATTACTTTGGGCCGCTTCCGTGTACTGCATGAGCAGTCCCTGTAACTTCTGCAGGCCAGCTGCTGCTGAGACGCTGACACTCTCCCGCTTTCTGCTTGGCGCCACCAGCCCTTCCTCCCCTCCTCCCCCCCTCCTTCCAGGGACGACCACCGTCTCACACCCCATCCCCATATGCTCCTTCCCTCCCACTCGCTGGCTCCCCCTCCCCCCCCCCCCCCCAGGCTCTCAATGCTCGTTTTAAACCAAGGCAGCGGGGGCTCTTCAGCGTGTCCGACTCAACATTTATCCAGTGACTCAACAAAACAACATTTAATCAAGAAAACTGCACTCAAATCATCATAGGTTCCCAGCTTGACAAAATGTGTGATTGTTGTCAAATGACTTTGCTTCACCGTGCATCGGTTTACTCGAGAGTCGAATCCGAGACCTCTTGTGGACACTACGTTTAGAATGTGTGCAATATAATAAATAACACCCACCAGGCTCTCAATGCTTGTTTTAAACCAAGGCAGCGGGGGCTCTTCACCGTCTCCTTTGCCTAAAACTCACATGGTCGCTCTTGGATTTATTTTTATTGGCCATTAACTCTGTGGTTTGCGCACTCTGTCAATTTTTTACAAACAATTTTTTATATTCTCCCACTGGGCAAAGTAACATTTGCTGTGGGCTTAAAAATATCAGCATTCGTTAATCACTCGTGCATGGCTTACTTTTTTTGGTATCACTTGTTCTCTCTCTCCCTCCCATATATATATATATATATATATATATATATATATATATCTCTCACTCTCACTCTCACTCTCACTCTCACTCTCACTCTCACTCTCACTCTCACTCTCACTCTCTCTCTCACTCGCCCATTTGCAAAACGGAAAATGTTAAACTCTTCTATTGCGAGACCTATTGCATTTTCAATGCTTGTTGTAGAAGGGATAGGTGCGCATGTATCTGTCATAATGACAGAAGCCATTCATGTTCATAATCTGAGGAAAGGTGGAAATGATAAATTCTTCGGCACATCTACACGAACGGACAGTGGTCTGCTACCGTTCCACCACATTTCCTAACTTTATTTATAAAGTCTTATATAGCGCGAACGTGACCCACGAGGGTATCAGAGCGCTTTACAATAGAAGAATAAACAGTGGAAGAGGTAGTCAACACAAACAAAATGTCAATTTGTCATAATAGAGCAAAAGCATCTGCAGAACAAATTACATTAGACATTGTGCTATCAGCAGCACAGATCTATATCCCACGAAAAACATTAATCAGCAAACAATTGTGGAGCAACAGGTGATGTGATAAAAGACATGCAGCCAAATACGTCCCATACTTAAATTTAGGACATTAATTTGTTCATTAATAGACTTTTTACTTCCTTTTTTTGAATACAGTAAGGGATGTGATTCCACGCACTCGGGGTGGTAGAGAGTTCCAAATCTTTGGAGCAATCCCTGAGAAAGCTCTACAGCCTGTTCTCTTCTTCCTGAAGGATTGGGGTTTCAGAAGTAGAGTGCTCGCACTTCGTAGTTGTCTGCTGCCTCCTGATTTTTCCAACTTTAGCGCCAAGTAGCTGGGTGTATTGTTGTGAATTGCTTTGTGCGTCATGCACGCCACTTTAAGGTGTATTCTTGCTTCATAAGGCAACTAGTTCAGTGCTTTCAAGGTTGGTGAGATGTGATTGTTTCTTTTTGTTCCTGATACCAGTCTAGCCACAGCATTCAGAGCTGCTCTCAACGGTGCAAGCCTGTATTTCGGGAGACCAGCGAGGGTGGTACTTCCGTAGTCTAGTCTTGGTAGTACAAGAGCTTGTACAGCAACTTTTAAGTCAGCCTGAGGGAGGAAAGGTTTAAGTTTTCTTAATATACTCATTTTGTGATTAGCTTAACTTTAATATATAAGGGACGCCAATAATCTGTGGTTGGAGAAATATATTGTTTGAGGTTTTGCATAGTTTTTGTAAATGGCACGGCCTCTTCTGAGTGCTGATTTTGAGGTTTATTTAATGTTATTGAAAGGGAGTTCCTGACAAGAAAAGTTCCAGAAGCTCGTAATATTAAAACAAAGTGATTCCTTATGATTAAGTCTAGTGTGGAGACTGCATTATGCATTACAAAGTGAGCAGTGCAACTTGTGTTGGGTAGTAGGCCGTCGATGAAAGCCTTTGCTGTTTGGATGATGCCAGCCCTTTTTTTTTTTTTTAAACGTTTAACCACACATATAACTACATTCAGAAATCACTGCAAAGACCTGATTTAATTTCTTCGCCCAACCAAAATATCACATATGCCGAAACGCGTAATGCGAGAAATGAATAAACCCTTCAACACCGGACCAGCCTACCTTAACAGTAGACTCAACTTGTACACCTCCGCCCGCCAGCTCCGCTCGTCTCGCCGCTGTCCCGCGCATCCAACAAACGACCTCCGGCGGCAGATCCTTCTCCTTCCTCGCCGCTAAGACCTGGAACACCCTCCCTGCCAATCTGCGGCAGACCCAAGACCTCCTCACCTTCAGAATGCTCCTCAAGACCTGGCTCTTTAAACAGTAGCTCTGCAATTCCCCCCCCCCCCCCCCGCGCGCCTTGAGACCCTCGCGGGTAAGTAGTACGCTTTACAAGTTGACTGATTAATTGATTGAGTGATAAGCTGGATGGCAAAAGCTTACTCCTGTGTCGGTGTCAGATTTATTTTGTGTGTGATGGAAGTATATATATATATACCGTCAGTTGTGGCGGGTTTTACTTTGATATATATATATATATATATATATATATATATATATATATATATATTAGCAGGCCGTCCTGACGTTGTCTGGGTAGGCTTTGCTAGAGTACTCACCAGCATCGCCGCTCCTCCCCCCCCACCTGCTTTTCCGCTTCTCCCCGCGCGGGTCACTCCAATGTTGGGTGTCGGTCCCGCGCCGCCGCTCCTCCCCGCACGTCACGCCCACACGCCATTGCGCCTCTCGCCGCGTGCAATCAGTGTATGCATACGCCCATACGGACTACTTTTCCCCTAACGTTCTTCCCCCCCTCTAATGTATATGGTGTGGTGCTATATATAGTAAAACCCGCCACAACTCTGACGGTGCCCTAGTTTGGCCTTTTCACTGTGTTAGTTTTAGTCTAGTGGCTCTTTGTGCGCTACTGTTTAGTTTTCAGTAAAATACATATAGCTCTAAACCAAAGCAAAGATCAACGACCTTAACATTTGTAAACACTTTAATGAGCAAAATATCTAGACTACAGCGACCACTGTATATTCCGTGGTAATTCTCATGTTTCAAAGCACAAAATGGACAGTTTTTGCTTTATTTTAGTGCAATCACAGTGCCCAGGAGTAACCGTTTATGTGGAGAAACAAGACTGAGCGCTTCACAAAAGGTCAATCACTTTGTTAATGATACTGATACAGGACTACTACAAGTATTTCTCTCTCTCTCTCTTGGGTAAACTTGCCAGCTTTTCGCGTTCCCACGCTTTTGACGCAGTTTTAAGATGTGTTCTCCCAAAGGAACTTGTTTAACAGCAATATTTGCATTTAACTAGTTTGGCCATCTCGATCAGCGAGATGCATAATTGGAGAAGCTTTGAATAGTTTTAATTACTCATTCATCTGAATGCATTAAAACAAAAAAGTCTCGCCATTGAGTAAGTGTACTTGGGCTTTTTTCTTGCAACTCTGCCTATTGGGGGTTTTCTTAACGGAGAGGATTAATTCCTCTACTTTATTCTCAGCGGAATAGTTTCATACAGTGAGGGTCGAATGAAAAGGCCTCGATCAAAGAGTATCAAGCTATGGCACGGACGCATCTAATATAAAGAGAGCCTAACAACCAATTTATATGTGCGTTAGCCATTAGGCGGTTGCACCATTGTCCCAACTTTTGCCAGTTCCAGACCTCACTTAATGTCAGCTAAGTCATTAAAGCAACATGCATAAAAACTAAGAAGAATACGTTATGATTAAAACAACCCGTTTGTCTCTTAAAGTGTAAAACATTGTTTGAATTACCAATTACCGTCACTGTTTCTCTAAGTAAATAAAAAAAATCATAAATCCACCCCTCCCCACACACGCATGCATGCAAACTTAGAGAGGTATGGTTGCAACACAGCCACTTACTTTGCAGCTGTGGTATTGCTCTGTTGTAAATTACAAAGGGTCTCACAAATCTACCAAAGCTGGAGCCACAAGGCCTGCTACATAGGAGGCGGTCAGGTGAAGGTTGAAAGGAGATGTTGTTATGCTGCATGCAGTGTAGAACATTGTCCTAGCATGCCCTCCTGACTCCTAATGAGGCTAATTTACATCACATACATTGTATGCCGGAACTTGACCCAGATGAAACAGCCCCTGCTTAACCTCCCAGGAGATCTCATTTCAGCCTGTTCGAATCACTTTGAGGTTTATCAGAATTAAGGTATTTGAAGGAAGGTTTTTTTTTTATTTTCATCTTAGGAGTCCACATAATTGTAAGTGAAAGCTGAAACAAATCTGTAGTCTTTAACATCCATGATAACCTAAACTTTACAAAACTGAGATCTTGGTTGCCTGCTTGGGTTCCCTTACGAACACACACGTGTATTGAAGCTATATTTGAATGGATTCTTTGAAACAAGATGTACATTTTTAGGGGAATGTGAAATTCTGTTCATACAGTGTACAGTAGCTATGTGACCCCCACCCCCTTTTCTTTTTACAGTCTATAAGCTTCTATGACAAATCGGTCTTTAAGCTTACCCATATTGACTTTTTTTTCCTTCGTCAAATTAACTTTTTTTTCTTTTGTGCTAATTTCTGTTCTGTCATCCAGGCTTAATTTCTACGCCCGTAAGTGGCAATTGACTCCTCTGTTACCCGGCCTCCACTTTGCACCCCAGAAATGTGTTTTTATGCAGCTACCGTGTTGGTGATCAGTACAAAGGAATGTGATTGATGGATGCAAAACCTGATTGTCACTGTGATCTTTTTCTTTATATTGGCTCCAATTGTACTTATCTCAGTTTACACTTGTACATTAGAAGTGCACCCATCATGCATTTTCTCTAAATCCAACTGGCAATACCTCTTTCCTTTCTCCAAACTAACATATTGTACAGGACGCACAGTACAGTACTTGTGCTCCCATTGCACTCCTGGCTTGCAACAGGAGCCGACTCTGACATATCGAGATGATTGATAGTGATTGCATGTCCTTGCTGCTGTCCTGCTCTCTACTGGAATTGCAAACTGTTCCAATCCGATGTGGGAGAGACACTCTTAGAAGTCATGTGCATTTACGTACTTGTTAGTCCTCCTTCCATGATGGTTTTGTCGCACATGTCTGTGGAAGTGCACAGAAGCAGATTTGCGTTTGAGTGAGCTTGTGAGTCTGGCACCAAAGGCCTCTGAGAGCTCGGTGAATCACGTGGACAGCTTCGGCTCCATAAACAGATATACGACTATGAGGTTTTTTAGATTGTTCCAAAATTACTGGGCGCACTATCCTGTAATCCGCATGAGTAGTAACAAATGATAGTAATCAGTTGGGCAATAAGGCGAGCGGAAAATACCTCTGAACCGCTCAGCGTGGACTAGCAAGGTAGTCTACTGGACAAAAACAAACTCTGTTGCCTCTGCACTACAACAAGTTAAAGAGAGCTATGTAACAGCAGTGTAAATTTACTATAAGACAAATAATGTATGCATCATTCTTTAAGCAGGTTAAGAAACTCTTTGAGAAAATCACAGATCATTCCGTCGACTGTGCGACAATTAGGAAAGTCTTTTCTTGAAGTCGCACTTCTGTTTATTTGTTCCAAATATCAGCCGACCCATGTTTCATCGCAGGGAACACACACACTGAGAATCTTCAGGGCTGAATGTAAAAACAAAGTGTATACATGGAACGTTGTGTTTAAATAAACTAATTATATACATCAAAGGTGTGACATTGTGCTACCTTTAATATGGTGAGAAGGGCATGCCACTCACGATTAATAAATTCTATGGCATGAATGAGGAAAAGAAAAATCCCCATCCATGCAAGAAAAACGAACCAAGACTAACCGGTTAAGAAAAAGGTGACTGAATGGACAAGAATCAATTGTCCAATATGTTTTGTGATTTCATAGTGCTTATAAAGAGTGCTCATGAGAAGAAGGAAAAGGTTTATAGGTGGTGAAGGGTGGTACCTCATTATCGTGCATACTCGAAAATGCAAAGTATCTTTGGCTCATTGCTAATGGATCAGTGCCATTCATGTGCAGCAGTTTGTACCACCTTACAACCCTCGAGTGTTGTAGTGTCGCCAAGGTTTTAAAGTAAATACCTTGTTCTAGGATGAGTATCTAACTTTCAATCGTTTGTAGGTCTATTGTCTATCGATCACACCAAATAACTTGCATAACATCCGGTTAGTGACACTGTGAGGTCTTGTGCCTGTATATTTTGGGTAAGAGAAAACGTAGAAAGACAAAAAACAGGAAGGGTGGATTTAGTACGTATCTAAATCCCATATCACCCTCGATCGAGGGCGTGAAGAAATGGAATTAAAATCACTCATTGCTCCGACGTAGGTAAAATAACCTAAGAAATCCAAAATGCACCTAAATATGAACTCAACCTCATTGCTGAAAGGTATCAAATAATGATAATGAAAGGACACGACCCAGCCGGGTTCGTGTAGTTAGGAGCTTTGCAAGTCGCAATCAAGGCGTAAGAGAATCTACAACAAAGAAGAAAAGCGTAGAACCCATGTCAATAGGGACGATTTCCCATGAATATGGACTTTAAAGAATCTCATTGTAATCCAAATGAAAACACATCCACACAAAACAAAACAAAATCATACCTTCTTACTCTTGTTAGTAAGTCTTTACTGGGAGGAGAACGAGTAATGGAAACGGCGTGTGCGCTGTATCCAAAACTCAAACCAACTGTGCCTGTTGCCGCAAGATAAACAAACAAAAAATAGACTCACTCACGGGCTTGCCAATCTCGCCCACGTTAACTTTAAAACGCACAAATATCTAACATATTTCTGTTGATTGGCCTCACGCATCGCTAGGTTTAAGAGACCTATGCCGGGTACACTACAAAGGGGAAACAAAGGGAGTTAGCTTACCTAAAGGTTGAAATTCCCCCTCCGTTATTTCCCGGTCGCCGTGTTCCAAGGTACGGACACGTGACCGGAAGCGGAAATGCCTTTTATATCCATGATAGTTGTGAAAAGACTAGAGCGTGTAATACTCTAGTGAAAATTTTGAAATAGAAAAAACGGCAAAATTGGAGAAAATACTACGGGGTCCCATAAAGATTCGTACAAGCTAACAAGTGAAAATTCCCGGGTGCTTATTATAGTTACAGAGTAAGAGCAACTATTCGGAATTATTACGCTTTATTAAATGCGGAAGGCTGAAAAAATACTCCAAAAATTATCGAAAAGCACAAGGCCGCATAGAGAGGTATAAAATATAGTAAGCTTCGGCTCCATAGAGGGCTTGCGGAACAGCTCTGTGAAGAACTCTGGCACCCAGATGAGCCCAGACTTGCTAGGAACCTTTTTTACAATGTTGTGTGGGGCTGTATAGAAAAGGCTGTGGATCTCCTGGTCCATGTTTGCGGAGTATGCTGTCATAACCTAGGTTAGCACACGCAAGCTGCAGCTGGCCTTGTTGGAACTGGCACCTGCATCATCCTTAAACATGTCAAAGGAATCATTGCCCAGACAACCAATCATTATTCCAATAGCCACCATTTTGGGAATTGAAGGCTGCCGGCTGTGAAAGTTGAAACAGATTAGCTGATGTGAGAACTAGTGCACAGCGAAGAATAGGGATATTTGTGGTGTATTGAGAGATAAATGGATGGTCACTGGAAAGAGCGGGTTACTCTCTAGGCCTTTGTGGTCTCCCCCCTCCCCTCATCCCCACACCAATCTGAGTAGTAACTGCAGATGAAAGATGTACCGGCAAGAAATAAATTAGGATGATATGGAAACATGTTGGATAACCCAGACAAACCTTTACTAAAGGGGGCTGTTGCAACTGAGCCAGTGTTTGAAGAAGGCAGATCCAAAGCCCCTTTCTGATTATGTATTTTGTGTGTGTATTGCTCTGACTTGAGGTCATGACGGACAGCTAAGGCTATCTGTAACCACACCTAAAAGTGAGCAGAAAGTTGCTGAAAAGAGGGACAGAATACACAGTTTAGCATAGTTAGCTTAACCATCGACGAGACCAAAACGCAAATGGTGATGACATGAATTGAATAAAAGACCTAACTCATTCATGAACAAGTAATGAATAGAAAATGTCTGCGGCTCTGTTTAGTTTCCACTTCATACTCCTCCCTCCACACGCGTCTCGTGTGCTTGTGAAATGCAGACCTCTACATTCAACCATTACCCAAGTTGAGAGAAGACATTTTAGCAGAGAAGGAGCATGGTGCAAACCTTTCAGTTTGGTTCACTATAAGAAAGCACTTTTTGTATGCCATTATTTGATTCCATAGTTCAGTGCTACTTTATTTTAACAACTGATTTATAGTTACTTTTCTGAATTTGAATCTGTTTAACTGATATTTAATATCTTTAGTCGCTCAGTTCAGTTGTTGAAACGCAGCTCTACATTTATATATTTAATGATAAAGTTGGAGGACCGTGACTTTCCTACCAGGAGCACTTTACATACTGATAGAAGTACTGCATTAGATCATTATCTCAAACCAAGAGAGTGTGCAAGCAGAGATAGGTGAATGATGGCACAAATAAGGTGAGGTACTACAGTAAAGCGTGCAACATTTTGCATATTTTTGTCAATGGTAAAGTCAATGTTCTGTTTAAGCTGTTGAGTAGATATGCAGAAATGTTGGTGATTCTTTTATCTAATGTTTTAATTACACGCCTAAGAGAGAAAAATATTTGCATGGATGAAATAATTATTAGTTTGCGCCGAACTGGATTGAATTTTGTACAGAGATAATGCTAACCCTGTATGGAAATAATATGTAAGAAATGTTGGCATGGTAAGGGTTAAGGTCTGTCACTTTATTAGGAAAAAGGATAGATTTTAATGTTTTCAGACCTAGGGAGGTCAGGATTAAAACGAGTACTTGTTGATTTTAAATGATTGTAGGTGGGCAGGTAAAAGTATATTTGGGTATTCGTACTAAAAAAATCTCTTATTTGCAAAAGTATAAATTTTCAAATATGATTAGAGGTATATGAACTGTTTGTATGGCCTTGTTAGGCATAGCATCAAACTGTTAAAACTAAATATGTCCAGGGATCGGGAGTAGTGGGTGGCAAAAGGTGCACTTTCCCATTGTGGAAGTGCAGGGCAGATCTTTTTAAAGCATTCTTGATATTCTGGAAAGAACACGCTCATGACGTTTCATATTCTAGAGCAATTCATACTAACTGGTGCTGATCCGGAAATACTGCTGTTACCGAGGAAACAGACTTGATACATTGCATTCAGTGGGCCTAAATGGCAGAAACGGAGTGAAGTGTCCAAATTTGAAGATTTGGTATTCTGTTTTATTAATTTTTTTCACAGGCTTTACATGTCGAGGCACGAGAACGGTAATTGTGATTTATTTATTATCAATGCGTCCAGCCATTGATACTGAAATTTTACATCGTTTTCAAAGTGTTAGGATTTTGGTATCGTGTACAATATGAATTGTTTCAAGCAAGAATATTATGTTTAGTTTATGTAACTGATTGTAACGTATGCATATGATACATATAGGGTAAACTTTATAAAATATATTTTTTCCCAGGCCAGGTGCCTAGCTTATTTATTTTTTGTCAAGAACGACAGGTGTTGCTTGATATTTTTGATCATAAACTCATCTAGAATTCATGTTTGGTATGTCGATTGAGCTATTCCTGTATGTCATTTATCTTCCAGGGTGTTTTTTGTTTTATAGGATATGGGTAGATTCATTGTACTAGGCACAATGCCATGACTAACATCTTTCTAATTATTTAATAACATGTCTTACTGACTTTGTGAACCTGGCATTATAAATGGCAATAGATAGCCTCCACTTTAATTATTCCTGGGGAAATATATGTTTACCCTGCAGGTCCTTTAATACACATTTGACTGGTCAGTTCTGTTCAAATGATAGACTACAACTTTATAAACCCATCTTGTTAACCTCTTACATGAATTTCTCCTATGGTTGATCGAAGTGATTGCGGAACTGGATTAACAAATCAATTTGTGCTCAAGTTGAGTTATTCCTAATACCTCTGAACAGTATTGAGATGAGGTGCACGTTTTTGTATACCTCCTAGTTTCCCAGGATAAGGATGTATGGTGCTGGGATCAATTCGTCAGGTAAGTTAAACAGGCAGAAGGAGCGTTCGTTCCAGTAGGAACGATTTGAATTGTTTGATGGTTGTCAATCGGGTAAATCACGTGACCCCCTTCACTGAGTGGTGCAACCAATACAGCATTAGTATCGCTGCACCGTGGATATTGTCAAAGATATGTCTTGAGTAAAGGGAGGAGGTAAACATAGAATTTTTCTGAGTTATAAATAACCTCCAGGAATGTATGCGTTTCAAGTGTTTGTTTTTTTTTATTAAAAAACACGCTGTTCAAAACTTAGGGTTGTGTTTTTGGTTTGATAGGCTTCGGCCGTATTATTTCCCTTGGATGTTTTATATCAGTTGGTAAGACCCCATGGTGGTTCTCATAGACACTCACTGGTGTTCAGGTCACTAAATAGGTACATGGTAAAAGCAAACAATTTAACACTATGTCAGACTGACTGATAATTTGGACAGTGGGCAATCTGGTGCATTTGGCGGTGGTCTCTGCACATAATTGCACTTTGATTGCGAAATAGTGGATTTTTACATATTTACAGCCGAATTAAGTGTTGTATATAACCACTGAAGTAGCATACTCATTGCAGTTCTACACATGATATGTCATGCATGGTGACCTGGCATGAATAAAAAGGAAAAAAAGTATATGTGACATTCCAATAATGATACCAATGCAACATGCACAACACAACGCTATAAGCACAATAAAGTACATTGATATGAATGGCATTAGGTTGATGAACATTTCCCCCCCCCTACAATCCCCCCCCCAGCCTTAATACCAAGATAGTCCGACCCCCCCCTCCCCTCCCCCCCAAAAAAGATTTATATAAAAGGTAAGTACGGCAAGTAACTTGCCGTAATGAGATTGTGAATTGTTTCATTGTAACAAATGTTTGTGAAGTTGGTGCCTAACCAAACCCCTCCCCCCCCTCCCCCAGTACATAGGGGAATGGCCACTGCTAAAACTGAAGGACAGGAAAAACTTTTAACTTCATGTCTGGTCTCACTCACTGTCCTCCACCTTTACCTTAAATTGTTCCAGCGAGGTGTCCTACAACATAGCTTTTTGACGTTTGCGAAGCCCATGGTATTCTTCCCTATGCAATGACGAACAATCAGCGGGACTCCACCGCCTAACCTTCTCATGCCAACCCAACACGGTAGGTGGCGTAGGGGACTTCCAAAGATGTGTTATCTGTTGCTTAGCGAATAGGATTGGCAAGTCAATAAAACGAGAATCCGCCATTGAAGTTTTAGATCGAGGATATAGTCCCAAAGGGCAATGTTCCACTGTGTCCCAGTGTGTGTTGTCTGTTAGGTTTCTGAGCGAGTCACTTGTCTCCTCCCAGTAAGATGAAAGAGCAGGGCTGGCCCACAACATAGGCAGGAGGTCTGCGTCATCAGTACATCTGGCTGAAGCAGGTACTACTGCCAGGAGTATGTTACATTCTTATACTTGTTTCTATGAGTTCACTAATTGTAGTGTTTTTTCCCCACCTGAAAAGCACAATGTAAGGCATTGGGCTGCTTTATTTTTTTTAAAAATATGGAAATCCACTTGTAAATTGATTAGTGGATTAATATTTGTTCTGAAGAATTGAATGGAGTACTTTGTTCATCATAATTCCATAAGGATACTTTTTTTTTTTAAAGAAATATTCCGAAATCATCGTTAAGGAGTGATGAAAACAACTGAGCCAGCTTGAATTTAACTTCCTTCGACCTCCATTATTGTATACTTTGAGCACTACGTGTCAGGGCGCTTCGCAGGTGCTCCCAGTTATCATGCTGTGTGAGACATCATCCTCTTACCAGATCGCAAGGTACAGTACTAATTTGGCAGCCCAGTTCACTTACGACCTTTTTGCAAGTGCAGGGATTCCTCTTTTCTCTGGAATTACCTCATTGTCAAGTCACCCCCACCCTCCTTAACGGCTCTCCCTGACTCCTAAACCTCGGTCAACTCACCCATCTTTGCTCAGTGGTGAATCTGCAGTTGGTCGCTTTCTACCCCGGAATGCAGAGCTACTAACTCCTGCCTCTGGTCTGGCCATCAGTTCCTCACTTGTTCAGTGAAGACTGACTCTACACTCTGCTCCTAATCTTTCAGCTCCTCAAAGGCAGTTTGAGCATCCAGTTTGCCCAGCCTTCATGTGCTCCCTCTCTGGTTTCTTCTCTCCTCCCCTATTCCAAGAAGCTGCCTCTACATTTCAGTTGTGGGGTTTCTGGTTGGCACGTCTGCTGAGGGCATGTTTTTAGGGAATCAGTGTGTATGTACATATGTTTAAGGATATATGGTTTTGCCTGGATATTGTGGGTATGTCTCTCTGCTGGTGTATGTGACTAAGTTGTCTGTCTACTTGCATTGTGTGTTTCTGTGCAGGGTGAATGTGTAAGTCTATCACTCTTTGCAGGGGAGTATGTGTGCTTAGGAGATGTGTCCGTAGCTGCATCTTAGCTGCATCTGCTGGCTTTGTGGGTCTTTCTCTGCAGGTTATTTGCCTTTGTCTGCCTGCAGGGTATTTGAATGTTTCAGTTTCTGATGCTGGCCCGTGCGACTGTTATCCTTCAAGCGCACAGAAGCTGTCTTCTGAAGATAATTCTTCTGCACAGATTACTTTGCTAACACTTGTCCCTTGTATGGTAAAAGCGGAACAAAACAAAGGTAGAATAAAACAAGAAATGAGAATGTGATTGCTCAAAAATAGGCAAAGAGTAACAAATGGATACATAGACACCGAGATCACCTATGTACCGGCTTGAAAGAAAAGAGTAACAAATGGGTACATAAATTCAGAGACCACCCTATGTACCGGCTTGAAAGAGCACACCTCTACACACCTGCACTATATATGTCTATGGGGGGGAAGGGTGGTTCTCGCTTGCTGCTCGCGACCCGGGTGACCCTGGTGGCATGGACCAGGGCAACTAAGACCATGGGCTGGACAGGACGGACGGCGAAAACCACTCCACTGTGGGAGGGGACTCGGTTCAGGGAACTACGCAAGCTCACAGGGTTTGAGGCCTGGGATCTCCACGATAGGGGACATAGTCGAAAAAGGGGAACTCAAAACATGGGTCAAGCTTCAGCAATAATACAATATGAACAACTCTCAATTCCTTAAGTACCGGCAACTGCGCCACGCCTGGCAGGCGGTAAATGGCCAAGCAACCAACTTCCGGAATATGTGTCTTTGGAGGGTTGACTCCTGCAAGAGGAGCTTACTCGCAAGACAGTTTCATTTACATACAAAACCTTTAATAACAGTATGGGCTGGTGGGACTCCGATCACGGTGGGAGAGAGAGGTTGGGGCCATGGAGGACATAGATTGGGAAGCGGCGTTGATGCACCCCAGGGAAGTCGCCATAAAGGCGAGACTCCGGCTAATTCAGTTGAAGATACTACACCGAACATACTATGACAGAGAAAGGCTGCATAAGATGGGGAGGGCAGAGTCTCCACTTTGCCTGACCTGCACCTCGGCCAACAGCGATTTCTTCCACACTGTTTGGGCATGTCCCGAACTTCAGCCATACCGGATGCAGGTTGTAGGACTACTGGGAACCGTCCTGGGGTTGACATTGCCGATGGAACCCAGGTTTGTGATCCTAGGGATACCAAGCAAGGTTGATATCACCAGAACACAATTGATCATTCTTTCACTGGGGCTGGTTGTAGCCAAAAGAGACATAGACAAGTAATGGGGGGTGGCGGATAAGCCGTCTATTCAGGAGTGTACGAGAGATATGGACGTATACATGACAGCCGAGCAGATCACATACTGCAGCAGATGGTGCCCCAAGAAATTCAATAAAATCTGGGACCCTTATAGACGGCACTTTGGACTGGACATGGGTGACGACACGCAACAGTCCGCGGCATATACCACACAAGGGACTCAGACTCAGGGGCCTGACTACGCAATGCCCTAGCGATCATTGGTGAGTTCCAGACACTATTATTCCCAGATTCCATACACATACACGTAACCATAGAAAAAAGTCACTGGTGAAGAATACTGGCTCACGAGAATCCCGGGGTGGTTGGGGGGAGGGGGGAGATGGCCTGGTGATTGAAGAAAATGTATATACCTGTTTGAGATCAATTCTTTGTGGATATCACATGCAAAATTGTATTGCGCTGCATGTTCAGTTAAAAAATATATTATAAAAAAAATTCACAATTCATCCTCATTATATGTAGTCAGTTTTTCTATACCAATTGTACCCTGCAAAACTTCTGCAAAATCAGCCTTTTAATGGTAGAATAATTTCTCTCCTGATCTATTCACTTGGTTGTACTGTAATCACAGTAGTAACTGTCCAAATAATAAAAGTAGATGTATCAACAGTAGGTGTAATAGCTTCATTTTCAGGCGGTGCAGTTGGTACTCCCAATGTATATGTACCCATACTCGGTTATCCTAACCCCCATATCGTGAGATAGTCTGGGTGTTGGAAAACATTAGATGAAGGGGGTCTGAAATCTAATAAGTCATCTAAAAAGCTAAAAAAATAAGGAAAGAGTAAAAAGAAGCGATGGAGAGAAATATTTCAGATAGAAATAAATATAAAAATGGGAAGGCAATGAGAAATAAATATAAACATGGGAAAGCAATTCTCGGTGAGACTGCGGGCCAGGCATAGAGCTCAGAATGAAACTATGAAAATTAGGTGAAAAATAGGTAACCTCTTCATGTTGAAGGTTAAATGTGTTGGGAGATGCTGCATTTAATATGCTTAGTGCAGAGCCTAAAGTTAGAATACATGGTGGGGTCAAGGTTGGGTTTCTTTTACCTACGAGGAAATGGCATAATCCCTAAGCAAGGATAGGGATAAGGTCCTCTTGCTAAGACTTGCAAATCAGTGCCCTCATAATTCATTAATTTTGCCATAGATAATAATATAAGGGAGAAAACCGTCAACTTGGTCCATTGAGGAGGGCTTTACAAGGTCTGCAACAGGTTCATTTTGGGTGTGGTTAGGAAATGTGTGGTGGTTCTTCACGTTATGCTGTTTTCCTCTTAGAACCACAGTGGAATGCATGCTCTTATTGACAGATCCCCACCAGTAACAAGCATTGAAAATGCAATAGGTCTCGCAATAGAAGAGTTTCACATTTTTCGTTTTGCAAATGGATGAGTGGCGTTGCGTGGATGAGTGGCGTTGCGTGGATGAGTGGCGTTGCGTGGGTGAGTGGCGTTGCGTGGGTGAGTGGCGTTGCGTGGGTGAGTGGCGTTGCGTGTGTGGCGTTGCATGTGTGAGTGGCGTTGCATGTGTGTGTGGCGTTGCGTGTGTGTGTGGCGTTGCGTGGGTGAGTGGCGTTGCGTGTGTGGCGTTGCATGTGTGAGTGGCGTTGCGTCTGTGAGTGGCGTTGCGTGTGTGTGTGGCGTTGCGTGTGTGAGTGGCGTTGCGTGTGTGAGTGGCGTTGCGTGGGTGAGTGGCGTTGCGTGGGTGAGTGGCGTTGCGTGGGTGAGTGGCGTTGCGTGGGTGAGTGGCGTTGCGTGGGTGAGTGGCGTTGCGTGGGTGAGTGGCGTTGCGTGGGTGAGTGGCGTTGCGTGTGTGAGTGGCGTTGCGTGTGTGAGTGGCGTTGCGTGTGTGAGTGGCGTTGCGTGTGTGAGTGGCGTTGCGTGTGTGAGTGGCGTTGCGTGTGTGAGTGGCGTTGCGTGTGTGAGTGGCGTTGCGTGTGTGAGTGGCGTTGCGTGTGTGAGTGGCGTTGCGTGTGTGTGTGGCGTTGCGTGTGTGTGGCGTTGCGTGTGTGTGTGGCGTTGCGTGTGTGAGTGGCGTTGCGTGTGTGAGTGGCGTTGCGTGTGTGTGTGGCGTTGCGTGTGTGTGTGGCGTTGCGTGTGTGTGGCGTTACGTGTGTGTGTGGCGTTGCGTGTGTGAGTGGCGTTGCGTGTGTGAGTGGCGTTGCGTGTGTGAGTGGCGTTGCGTGTGTGAGTGGCGTTGCGTGGCTGAGTGGCGTTGCGTGGCTGAGTGGCGTTGCGTGGCTGAGTGGCGTTGCGTGGCTGAGTGGCGTTGCGTGGCTGAGTGGCGTTGCGTGGCTGAGTGGCGTTGCGTGGCTGAGTGGCGTTGCGTGGCTGAGTGGCGTTGCGTGGCTGAGTGGCGTTGCGTGGCTGAGTGGCGTTGCGTGGCTGAGTGGCGTTGCGTGGCTGAGTGGCGTTGCGTGGTTGAGTGGCGTTGCGTGGTTGAGTGGCGTTGCGTGGTTGAGTGGCGTTGCGTGTGTGAGTGGCGTTGCGTGTGTGAGTGGCGTTGCGTGTGTGAGTGGCGTTGCGTGTGTGAGTGGCGTTGCGTGTGTGAGTGGCGTTGCGTGTGTGAGTGGCGTTGCATGTGTGAGTGGCGTTGCGTGTGTGTGGCGTTGCGTGTGTGGCGTTGCGTGTGTGTGTGGCGTTGCGTGTGTGAGTGGCGTTGCGTGTGTGAGTGGCGTTGCGTGTGTGAGTGGCGTTGCGTGTGTGTGTGGCGTTGCGTGGGTGAGTGGCGTTGCGTGGGTGAGTGGCGTTGCGTGGGTGAGTGGCGTTGCGTGGGTGAGTGGCGTTGCGTGGGTGAGTGGCGTTGCGTGTGTGAGTGGCGTTGCGTGTGTGAGTGGCGTTGCGTGGCTGAGTGGCGTTGCGTGGCTGAGTGGCGTTGCGTGGCTGAGTGGCGTTGCGTGGGTGAGTGGCGTTGCGTGGGTGAGTGGCGTTGCGTGTGTGAGTGGCGTTGCGTGTGTGAGTGGCGTTGCGTGTGTGTGTGGCGTTGCGTGTGTGTGTGGCGTGTGTGTGTGGCGTTGCGTGTGTGTGTGGCGTTGCGTGTGTGAGTGGCGTTGCGTGTGTGAGTGGCGTTGCGTGTGTGAGTGGCGTTGCGTGGGTGAGTGGCGTTGCGTGGGTGAGTGGCGTTGCGTGGGTGAGTGAATGGTTAGCTGTTGCTTATGCGACGTATAGCACTTAATACTAAAGTAGGCAGACCTTCTTAGCCTTTGTGAGAATAATAGCAAAATAAAAATAAAAACCAGATCAAGTCAAGGACGCAAACGGCACCATGCTATTGTTTATTTACTCAGATGATTTGCATAAAAATGTAACTTGTGAGCACGTTTCTCTAACTCTCCAATAATCCCATTACAACACTTTGTACAAATGAGATTGGGACTCATCCTTCCGAAGTCGAGAAAAATGTGCAACGCTGTGTTGTAGTTAATTTTTTTAATTAACAAAATGCAAATAATGTGGAGAGATTTCAAGTGATTCAGGAATGGGCGCCCTTGTAAAGAGAAAGTACGGCCGGCCTGGGCAGTGATAGGGGAGGAGGGAGGAGAAATGCGAGTCACGGCAGCAGCAGCCTTTGATGTGCCTGCCGGCCGGCCGTGAATAATTAGGGGGTGAGAAATGCGCTCGGAGGGCTGCCTTTGATGTGGTAATGCGAGGCAGGCAGGCAGGCGGCTGGTGGCATTGTGCACGCGCTTTTTAGGGCTTGCGCAAGCGCAATGACCTAAAAAGCACATGCACTTGAAGGAATCGCCAGTGGAATCGCCAGTGGTGGATAAACACTGGATAAGCCCCTATAGAGCTTCGCCAGCTATGCGCTGAAGCGCATCAGCAGGCGAGCCCTAAAAACGCACTTTCTAGAATTGGTTTCATGGTCTTTAGTTCGAGGCATCAGATGAAATTGACTCATTAATGTGAAGGCGCAGAACAGCTCAAGATAATTGCTTTGTTTTATTGTATTGTTTAGCTTCTGGATCGATGCCTTGGTAGTCCCTGAAATTCCACAATTCAAATGGAGAGTTTAGGGCACAACTCTTACAGCAAGTTCTTATAGGAAGCTGACACAACTGCTGTGGTCCCTTGCAGGGCCGGTGCTAGACATGGGCAGCTGCCCAGGGCCTCGCACTCAGCCCACCAGCATGGGGCCACGCACTGGTGATGTGTCCTGACGGTTCCCTGGCGATCCATTTCAAAGAAAGGTGTCACCTTTCTTTGAAATGGAGGGGCCCCCCTGCCCGGGCCTCTCAGTGATGGTATCTGGATACATAAGGGAGACGCTCCCTTCAATTGAAAGGAGACACATTCACAGACACTGTGGGAGGCCCATTGTCCATTTTGTCGCCCCCATAGTTTTAACTTTTAGCCCACAAGCATTTCTCACACCTATCAGACTGAAGGTGTGAGAAATGCTTGTGTGCTCAAAGTTAAAACTGTGGGGGGCGACAAAATGCTGGACAATGGGCCTCCCACAGTGTCTGTGAATGGTCTCCTTGCAAGGGGCCACTTATCTATATTAGAGGGGCCTCACACATTCCCTTTCAGCCCAGAGCCTCGCAAATCCTAGAACCGGCCCTGGTCCCTTGGACTTAAAATGTTGAACCCAATAGCTGCTCAGATCTAAGCAGGTACCCTCGCAGTATGCACAGGTGGTATCGTTTGTCGAGCCTCCAGCACGAGGCCGTTTCTGCTCTGTCTTGTTCCCGGAGTTTAAGCAGAACCATGTCCTGTACTGTTGCAGTGGCACAGGGCGTGGAGCGGCGGAAAAGACCTGAGCAAACTGGCCACATTCTGGCCAGTGGCGCACCTCAAAATGACGGGCCCCCGAGTCTCCCGTGTCTCACAGATGTTCATGGACTTTGGGCTGAGTGAGAGCCCCCTGAAGGGTGGGGCTGCCTGACTGCCCTCTTCCCCACGGCGTGCCAAGCATTCAAGTTGTGCAATGTTTATGTACGGACCTCCTGTCATTTTTGAGCTACTCGATGTTGATTCATACTTGAGATTTTTTCACACTGTGTCTTGTAGGCGCATTTTCATTTCCCCCACCCAGCCGTGCATCTTTCGTCTCGTTAACTGCCTACACAGCAATTCGGTAGAGCGTACAATAGTTCCAAACGTAGATCTATTATTGTTAAGCTAATACACTTAAAATTTTTCTTTTAAACCATATTCTTGCACTTCTGTACTGCTTCTGTGACGGAAGCAGTCTGGTCATTTCACCGCGCTTCATATCTTTTGGCATGAATTCGCTACTGAATTCACTGATCGACAACACTAAACTATTTAGTTATTGAAATAAAACCGACTTCGGCTACTTCCTTATTTATGTAGGTCTCTGCAGCCGAATTCTTGTCAGTAAGCGATTGACTTTTGGGTTATTGTCGGTGCCACTGGAATTATGCGGCGAGGAGCACCAAATTATGTTGCAGGGGTGACCTAATTATTTGACTAGAAAAGGCAAATTATGTGGCATAATGCAGCACATTTTTTTGATAGTATCACTTCATTATTTTGTAAATTGTACCAATGGTAATGCTGTCTGGAAGTGAACAGTCCCTTTAGGCTTTTTGTCTTCCTTGATCACACTTTCATTTAAGGGGATGGCAGTCAAGTGCTGAAAGCTCACACCTCTGCGTTTCTCTTTTGGGCATTCCACGCAGGAGTGTACCCCGCTGGAAGGCACCCCTCCTCAAGAAGTGTGTATGAAGGACATTTGAAAGGAAGGCCACTCCAAAACTTGATACTAGTGTTAACTCTTAACTTGTCTAGATACCCAAATGAAGCTTATTTTAAAGTAGACTAATCTTTTGCCAAAATATTAATTTGCATACTCTTTGGTAACTGAATGGATCACAGCAGTTATCACAGCAGTAATTTCATAGTTCTCTATACACAGAGAGTTAACATCTAAAACATTTTACAGGCTACCTTAATCCTGTGTGAATTGTTCATTTCAAAGATAACGGCTTTGATATAGCTTTATAGCAACACTTAAATGTTCATATCGTACAGAATGTCATGGCTGCTTTACAACAAAGAGCCGATGCTGCAGTAATTACAAACCGGAGGAAATGTCACCACTCCTGGCTAGAGAGACCCTGTTTTGTCGGAAAAAAGGAGATGCACACAATCAATAACAAAATAACTTATGAAAATCATTCTTGAACTAAAGCACCACAGAAGGATGTGTTTTCAGAGAAGAGACTACACTTTTTATACTGGTTGTACCGATGCGTGTACAGCTGTATATCACAGCCTATACTTTTCAACTTACTACTTCTTAGTGACCCTTTAAATACATCCAATGCCGAAACTTGTAAATCAGTCAGTGACAGGCTGGAACTCTGAGAGCCTGATATCTTTGACCCCAAATATCTCAAACTATGGAACAAATAATGCTCTTACCTTTCTTGAGTCAGTTTGGTGGTGCACCAGGCAGATCCCGGGCTTCGACCCTTCCCTTATCCTCCTCATATGGCGCTGTATGCCTGGCTCTTCACAGTAAAATATCTGACCAGTGGAAAAGCCTGTGACAAACTGGGGTAGCCCTTGGAAAACAGTAAAAAAAAAAAACCTTCAGCTCACAGGTATGTTAGGCCTGTTTTTCAAAGGATCCACGGGGAGAACCTGCAGGAGGGTGGTGGCATCTACCCAGCACTAATATATCCACCTCTGCTAAAAGGACCATGTGTTACCTAAGTCTTCTTCGGTGACATGCCCGGGTAGTGCCCGGTGACATGCCACTACAAAGGACGCAAGCCGCGTGGTCTGGAGGACCAGCAGGCGAGAACTAGAAGACCTCACGTTACTTGCACTGAAGACTGCCCCACCCAGGAAATCTTGACTGGGGATGGTCTGGCCACCATAAAGAAAGCAGCCGGTAGGCACAAGCTGGTGGAAAGGGATGCTACACTGCAAGTGAGACTCCAGAGGAATGCCTTTTCTCCTCGGGCATGTCTAGAATCCATGCATCCCTGCGAGGTCACAGAACACAGTGCCTCTCCCTCAGACAAGTGCAATGAACTGTGGTACTGAGCTAATTAAGACATTTCCCCTTGGCCTATATAGTAAACACAGATCTGAGCCAGTCAAATGGGCATTATACATCACTATTTTGACGCAAGGCAGCCTTGCTATTTACTGGAGTTGCTTGCGATACCCTAATGCTCACTTATGGTAGAGGGCGCCCTGCCCATTCTTCCTGGGGGCTCCCTGCTGCCAGCTTCAATGTTGACATTACAAGCATAAATAACGATAGATACATGAGGCACACTATTACGTTATGACCGGTTCCAATGTCAGAAAGTCAACATTTAGTTAATTTAAAAATCTTTATTTTGGGTTGTTCTTTTAAAGGGAGATTAATTTAGTATGTGCTGGTCCTTTCGTGGAACTTAACTAACTGCTTGGTGAACACTTTTCTTTGACTATTGATGGGCTTAGTTAGGCAAACTAATTCATGTTCCATTGGCAAATCCAACAGCTATCACCTTTGATATCAGGGGATGGGCTGTTTGCTTTCTCAATGCTTCTTTCCCCTAGATGGCCATCAGTGATGTACACATACACTGTGGTTATCTTGTAATGCTTTTCCTTAAAGCATTACACAAAATATGACCAACATGGCTGCAGTACAAGTGGCGATCTTGGAGCGATTTATTTTTCTTCTTTTTTCATTCAAAATGGCCTGATTAACTTTTTGACTTTGACAGTGCAAGTGATATAATTCAACAAGTATTGGCCACGCCCAAATCCCAAGGTTCTGGCTCACAAATGGAATTCCTTTTAAATCCCTTCCTATCACAAAATCCACTGTGAAAAATAATGGCAACGCCATATAAACCTACACGAAATTCCATAGCTTTAAGGACAGCCCACCCCTTAAGGAAGGCAGAAAAAAAACATTGGTCAAAGAGGATTGGCTAATGGAAGAACATGCCTAGTTGAAGAGATGGGCTTCATAGAAAAAGGTTTGGTGAGCAGACCAATAGTTGTCCTATTGAATCACAGGCATTGTATGGGTATGCAGGATTTGACCAGAAGATGGTTGAATAATGATATTGAATAATATCCCCTATGCCTCCATAAATTACATATGATATAAGTTACACATGTAAATAATTGGTCATTAAAGTTGCTGATCTGTGCAGGAAAACCATCTAGCAAGGTAGTGAACCAGAAGGATGATTTCCTGCTGTATAAACTCAAGTAAACAGAAACAGTTCAGTGTTCCAAACATTCAGGCAGCTTTTCAATGAACCTCCACTGGAGAACTGATATTGTTTTTAGTTCTCGTTTGGTAGGCCCAGCTCTAGGACTTAAAGTCCTCACCAACAATCGCAGATGCTGTATGTATAGCCTCCCCACCCAGTTACCTCACTGAGACAGGAAATATAAATGAAATAGCTAAGCAACTGAAGCAGCGAATGCTCACAATGGACACTTACAGTCACAATCTGTTCACCGATGTTTCAGAACTCATTGGGAGCTGTTTTTCATTTACGAATGGGATTTGTTCCATTAGTTTGCAGTCACAAGTTTAAACTGTTGGAAATTATAATTTGGCCATTTTTGATTTCCTAATCTGTTTTAACTTAAACTCTTTTAGCACAATATTTCTCCAGTATTACAGATTGGAACTACTTCTACATTATCAAACTTGCCTTCTAATTTTGACTTTTCATGGTGCCTTGTTGCTATATTGCTAGCTGTGAAATAGGGAGACTTGAGTCATAGGACCCTGTCTTTGCCACATGATCAACAATGGTGGATTGTAAAAAGAAGCCAATAGTAAGTTCCGTTGAATATGCACCTTTACTGGCATTCAGGAACTGATGCCTCTGTGGTCACAATATATCTGGTTGGATTACACTGCTCCTTTTTTGCATAGTTGATAAATATCGAATGGTATAAATACGTAATGGTTTCTATACCTGTTCCTAAAGCTATCCATCGTGTGCAATTTTACATACACTTTTTAAAGCATCTACATGTTTCCTATAGGATCACCTGTAACAGTTAATTATATTCTCCCTTAATCAGGGATGCAGTTTGAGTTAATCATAGAAAGAAGTATATCGAAATTAAGCAAGACGTAATGTGAATCTAAATAATGTTACAGTGGATGGCCTGCAGCTTATTTTTTGTACAATATTGAAGGTAATGTTTTCTACGACACACCTAACATTGCTGAACCACACAGGTGCCCACAACACTAATCTGTCCAGATCAGCTGAGGCTACAGTTAAATAGGTCTCTGCTACGATGTTGCAAAGTGTTTGAAGAGATTCTGTCCCTCATGTTGCTCACCATCAATAACTGCTTTTTCAAGAACAAAAATGAGCTTCCTGACTCCAAACTGAGAACAGTTCGCTTATTATTCAAAAAAAGCCAAATTCCCCTTTACAAGTGCTGTACTGCTACTGACCCATTTCATAAATCTAAATTACGGTTGAATGTGATATAGAAAAAAAATTCATAGAATGCTATAACTGAGAAACCATTTCATCTAAACTGTTTAATGGAAATTTTCAGAATGAATGGCATTAACCTTTTTATAGAAACCAATTAATTGAATGTCTTTTTGGTCGAAATTGGCTTTGAATGCTTATTTGTTAAGTGTAAATGCAATGGTTTCAGGTTTCCCTTTCAGAAACCGTTTTGTCAGAGATATTTAATTTAGTGTGTTACTTCAGGGGACATTATTTCATTTTTTACATTGTCAAACAATTACTTTGGATGCTTTTAATTCACTAATCCATCACCACCCGTGAACCCCATCCATTGCTGACCCTTCACAATCCCTAAACACCAATAAGCCCTGTCCCCTAAATCCTCTCTCCGCACCTAAACACCACTCATCCTCGACACCTGAAAGTCCTTTCTGCCGCAAAAATCCACCGTCTCCAAACCATAAAATGACTCACTATCACTAACTATATCCATTCCTGAACCCTAAAACCCCCTTTCTACACCTAAACCTCTCCCATTCTATATGCCTTTAAACACATCAGTGCGCCAAAACCCCTGCCATCTCTGAACCCTACAAAAGCCTCTCAGCTTTAAGCACCAGCTGTCAATGGCCCGTAAGAACTTCTCACCCTAAACAACTCATCCCTGAACCCTAACTACCGCTTTCTACATCTAAACTTCGCACATCCAATAATCCTTAAAACCCCTCACCACCCTAAGCTCCACCCCATCCTGAACCCTAAAAAATCTTCACTACCCCAGCTGCTACCCATAATTGAATCTTAAAAGCCTTCACCAGCCCTTAACTTCGCCCATCCATGAACAGTAAAACTGCTCAACATCTTTACATTCAAGCCATCCCGGAAATCTAAAAACACCTCACACACCACTTAACCGTCAACCCTAAAAAACCCGTACCATTCCACCCATCTCTAAACCCTAAAAATCAGTTTCTATGCCCAAACGCCAATTATTCCTGACCCCTAAACACCTCATCACCCTAAACATGAACCCATCCCTGAACCCAAAATCCCCACAGGAGTCCTAAATCCCACCCAAGTTTAATATAATTCTGGATTTTTCCGTAAAATTATCTTTCCATTAAAAGTTTACTTTTTTTTGTTTTTTAGTGCTAGCAGTGGTCCCATGAAGTATTGCCCACTCCTAAACAAACTTTTTTAACATTCACAAAGGGAAAGCGGTTTCCAAGAGGCCTCTTCCCTTTGTAAATAGCCTACCGCCTAGACTTTGGGATCGCTAGCTTTTCAATTTTTCTGACTGCTATTTCAATCCTACACCATTGATATTTATGGATAGAAATTATTTGGAAGGGATGTCTATAATGCTCCCCTTCCAAATAGCTTTTTCTTATCTATTTCTAAACCTATTTTAGAAGTTGCTAAAAAGTTACCAACTAGTACATTGTTAAAAACTATTTTTCGGTTGCAAACCCCAGATCAGAGCTTTTGCAACCGAAAAACTCCTTTGTACATCTTGGCAAAAAATAACTCAGTTTTGCGACAGAATAAATACCTTTTGCGTTGAGTACACTAACTCATTTTCTGCAAGTGTTTTAATTGCTTCTGTAAGAGAGACATTCTTCTGCCTTGGCCATAATTCGAGGCTGCAGCAAATAAACATCTTCCCAAAGATTCCAGGAATCTGTTTACAACAGACCTCTGCAACCCTGACCTATATATCACTTCTCAATTTCCCAGCTATTCTTGGTGCTTATCCAAGGGCACTCATCTGAGAACAATGTATTTTTTTTCCAAAAAGGAAAAAATACCATACCATACCATGCACAACCTGCCTACGAGTAAGTTTATTTTTCTGTGTTCCCTTCTCTTTCTCCACGTCTTTTCTTTTTTCCCTCTTTCTCCACGTCTTTTCTTTTTTCCCTCTTTCTTTCTCATTCTTTTCTATTTTCACACTTGTTTCTTCTTTTGTTGACTTTATTCTTCCCTTCATTCCTTCTTTCTCCCCTTACTCCCTTCTTTTTCTCTCCTTCTTTCCTATCTTTTTTTTTGCAGTTATCTTTTTTCATTTGCCCCATCCTTATTTTCTTCCTTCTCACCTTCTTACTTCTGTTTAGCTCATTGTTTTTCTTTCCCTCTTTGTTCTTTCTCAATTATAGTATTTCTTGCTTCACTTAATTCTTTTAATTTCTCACTTTTTTTTGTTTTTCATCCCTTCTTTCATACCTTCTTTCTTTCCTTGTCCCTTCTTTTTCTTCTTTCTCAATTAATTAATTCACATGGTACCTTGTTCATATATTCCTTATTTTTTGTCTTGGTTACTTTTTCTTTCATTTTCTTCCTTATTTCGCTCTTTTGCTCTTTCTCTCTCCACATTTCTTTCCTTCTCTCCTTAGGCTTCTCTTCTCTATTTCCAGTTTTCATTGTGTTCCTTGTATCTTTTTTCTTTGTTTTCTTTCATTGTTTCCCCCTTCGTTCTTGTTTCCTTTTTGTTTTCTTTCCTTATAACATTATTTACCTTTGTTATTACTTTTCTTTTCTTCTCTCCATTACATTTGTTTGTGTGAAATGTATATAGAAAATTTATACAGAGCAATAACAGCCATAAGTGGTTTTACTGACTCCTGGGCTATTGGTCACTAGTTTCCTCCTCAAGACCCATTGAACATTTATTGATGTATGTATGTGGCATGGAGGAAATTGATGGCATGGGTGCGGTTGTTTTTGTGTGTTTGCTGGGCTTTTTTGGGAGCAGGCTTGTTGAGAGAAATAAATGGAAGCTGAGGGTCAGTAGAGCAGTCCATAAGAGCTTAGTGCTTCAGAGAGAGCTTTGCAGATTTTGTATATTCTCTTGCAGGTGGTTCAGATTCCGCCTGGGCCGAGCAGTTCAATCTGGGTAGTGGAAAAGAGATTGTTACTCTGGTCAGCAGCAAGTGACTATAATAAAGTCTGAGAGATTCAGTCGCACCTCTCATGTGAGTCATACTTCTGGGTTGTTAAATTGTTCTATGGAAAGTAAGTTTATATGCTATGTTGCTGTAATTGCACCAGGATTCTGATGGATTCATCTACCTGTGGATTCCTTACCTTTTGCGATATCCGAATAAGCCAGCATTCCACAGAATCTTTTCTTTGCAGCTCTCCCATGTCGACTTCATAATACCACGGCTCCGCACACAACTCTGCATGACTTCATCTGAGCCATAAGAAGCCCTCGTTGGCATGCTGACATCCGTTCCCTTTTTTGCGTGCCTTCGATGCATAACCTATTTTTCCTGGTTCTCCATAGTGCTAAAGGCTCTTCGGACATTTTTTCCTGAAAATACCAACATTGTTTCATGGGAAGAATGTCACCTCCACGGACGTCTGGTTCTAAGCTTTACAAGGGAATTTGTGGGTCAAATGTCGATCACAGACCGGCACGGCAACTTTCTTTGTTGCTTAAGTTCAGACCACGACTTTGCCTGTTTTTCTTGCCAGAAGTTGAACTCCAAGGCATTGAAAGAGAGGGAGGCTAAGGTTTTTATGGCCAAAGTGAGAAAGGAGAAGAGAGAATGTCGGAGGTCTCTTTGCTTGGAGCCTTAATCTTCCCACTCTTCGAAATCGATTAAGAGAAAGCATAAGAAGCAGCATCATCATGGTTCCTGGCGCCGTTCTTCGAGAGAGAACTCGCCGAAGTCGGTGCCCCTGAGTTCAAAGGCTCATGGAGGCCGTGAGGTGTCTCCGACTCCATCTCTAGAGGTCACTCAGGCGGCACTCTCATGTCCAAGGGCGTTGACTCCACCTGGACGCCCTGACTCTGAGTCTGTTCCGGATCCTGCTTTGCCACAACTGCAGCCTATGCCTCCTAGATAGGAGCAGGAGTAACCGGTGTCTTCCACTCCAAGGTATGACCTGTTGAGTTTTCTGAATGCTGTGTATAATTTTCAGTAGGTTGATGGCTCCATCTGCATCCTGTTAGTTGGGGTGAAAATCCATGTGTTAATGTAATCAGCCAAGACAGTGGTCCCTACGTTGCCTGATGATGTTTAGGGACATTTTTTCGAGTTACTGAACAAAAGTCAAGTGGTTGCCCGTCAAGTTATTCTGTCGGGTTTGGATACCGCTGATTCTGTCACCAGGGCGATGGGATCTTCTGGACAGACCCCCCCATGCAAGAATAGCTAAAATCCATTGATGCTTTAAATTGCAATATAACCCAGGCTGATTCCGCCAAATCACTGGGAATCACACTAGACCCACAATTGAACATGAACAATCATATAAAGAATATTGCGAATAGTGCCTTTTGCAACCTAAAACCCCTGAATAAAATCAAATTCTTCCTCCCTCTGAATTATCTTAAGTCTGCTGCACAAGCTCTGGTTCTGTTCAGATTGGACTAAAAGAATGCCACCCTCACAGGCACTGTAAAATCCAACCTAGCCCCTCTAAGAACCACTCTAGAGCCACTCTAAATGCAGCAGGTAAGATGCTCATTGGAGTAAAAAAATAAGATCACATCTCTCCTTCCCTGAAAGAACTAATTTGGCTCTAGATTGAAGTTCACTGCAGCTTCAGAACTGCATGTCTCACTCACAAAGTCCTTCACACTGGTAAACCAGCTTAGCTTGCATCCAAACTCAAAAAGGCAGGTCAGACGAAAAACCTAAGAAGCACAAACACCCTGCTCTTCATTCCGCCAAAAAATCACAAACGCAGAACCTAGGCATGCTCCTTCTCTAGCCACTTCACCTCTAACTAGTGGCGTCTGTTTGGTCTTGGTCTGTTGTATGAGTCATTTTCACTCTGCAAGTGCTCACTACAGACTATTCAGCAGAACCACAGTTTCCTGTGTACTTTGTAAGTAACAATGTTGTTTTTCCATTACCTTGCATGCACAAAGCTGTTTTAAAAAAACACTTCAGTATTTACAGCAGTATTTATTCCTCCGCTTAATCCTTGTTCAGCAATGTTTTCATACATATTTTCATGATAGGTTTTGAAATTGGTAATTAAGTAATAATAAAGGATTGTTTATTGTATTTAAGCTTTCTTATAATACACGTTAAAATAGCATTATACAAATAGTAAAGTGCATATCATCCATAATATCATATAAAAACCCCAGACATTAATTCAGTAATAACACTGCAGTTTTTTAAAATAATTGTGACATTGTGGTTGACTGGTGGAACCTGATTTACAAAACGCAAAGGAGTATGTCTGTTTGCTTTTGACCATTCTGGTATAACCAGCAACATATAATCCCCAACAGTAGTAATTATAACCATTGTATATGAGATACATTTGGCTTAGTTTCAATGCTACCCTACAATGTGGTATGGCTCAGCTTTTAAACCAAAAATTACAAGAATCGGCTAGTGGATATCCGGTAGTTTGTTTTCAGGAAAAATTGCTTGAACAATATTTTTTTGATGGATGTCTGTAAGAAAGCAGTAATAAAGCGTGCAAAGAGTAGGTTGAGTCATGAGTTAGTTCTAATAGTGGTCAGTGCCTAAAATTGGTTTCATTAGTTAATGTGCCCGTGAAATAATTTGCCCAATTGACATGCCAAATTTAGCGATAAGTTTTAATCTTCAGTCTGAGATTACATTTAAAAATATGTGCCTGCTTAATGTATAACGAGTATTTACATCAAGCAATGTTCTAGTTAAAATTAGGTAAAGGAAACTATATTGTGTACTAAGGAAATGCATCCAACTCATATCAACGCCTTGGGTGATATCAGGACGCACTTATGGTACTTATTTGTGGGGTAAATGATATAGATGTGTTGGCAGATATTTGGCAGATGCTCCGTAAATTTATTATTTTGTTGATTGTTGATGATGTGTTGTTGATCGTGTAGACTTATTAAATATAAATTAGTAAATGGTGCAATTCTTCATTACTTTCACCATAATACTAACATTTAAAGTTCCATTACAGTAAATGTATGTTCAATTTGCCACTAGTGCAAACATTTAGACCCCACTGTGAAAGTTTAAGTTGGTCCTAGCAAATAGCCATGCAAATTATGCTTCTGTTGCCTGTAGTGTGAACTCAGTGATATTAGATATGTTTTGTTTAAACAATTGTTTTCAGTCTCTGTGGTCCTGTCCCACAAACAGGACATATTAAAAAAAAAAAAGGCAAACGGTGAGATATCAATTTTACTGCACTCCTCATCAAAGAAGCTTTGGCAAATCTAATATGTTGGGTGTTTGCTACCACCCTTTTAGCTTTAACATTACTTGTCTTGATATTATTTTTTCAAAACGTAATTATTGGTGACACTGCCAACACCAAAAAGCAAAAAGAATTCTGGTTTCAAAAAGCACAAGTTGCAATGGTAATCCCCGGCTCTGATATTTGTTTGTGGACGTGTTCTTCGTGACAAAGCAGAATGTTATCACTGACAGTGAAGTTAACCAATAGCTGGTTATGGTCCCCAGTCCAGTGGTCTCCCACCTTACGATCAATACAACTGTTAATGCCATTGCCTCAGTAAGCTAACAATTTCCTCCTCTGCAGAATATTAGGAACCCAATGGGCATACATATAATACATCCATGGGACTACACCAGAATCCACACTCTGTCACATTTGAGCAGTACCTGGGTGGCATCATCCCAGGCTCGCCACATACTGTAAGTAGAAATTGGTATCCTATAACTATATTCTTCTTGGGCCAAAGCATGATGCCTGAATATGGACGATAGTCCTTTCGCCCATCATTAGAAAATTCACTGTGGCCTGTCATCATTTACCATCACTTCGTGCTCTTGCAGTAACTCGTCACAGACCTGAGCCATTAGTGCCCCCACATTCTCCAAGTGCAAAATATCCCTCTCCGAGCCATGCATTCCATTGCATTGATATTTTCCATCCACTTTTTTTTTTTTTTAGTATGCATAAGGACATTGAGATCAGCCATTACTAATATACATTGAAATTGTTACTCCATTTACTTCAAATACTTCCTGGGTTGTTGGTGTTAATGGAACATATTAGTAATTTTGACAAAAGCAGACTGTAATTCTTTTTGTTAACAGTTGCTCACTGCTAAGAATGTCACTGCTACTCAATTACACATTTTACAATTTAATATCGATTTTCAGACATTGGATGACATAGTGTTTATGATGTTTTGATGGTTTCAGAAAGTACAGCCAAGACTGGGAGAAATTGGAAACGTATTTAAAACAAAATGCATAAACGAAGTCCTTTTCAGTTTGTTGGTTTATGAGGGAACTAAGGATACACATTCAACAGAACTTACTAATATTTGAAACGGGGGCACCCAACATAAAAATATGGAATTTTCTAAATGTTGTTGCTGTATAGCATCTATTACTTAGTTGCATGATGTTAATACTCCATGCCAGTGATTCTTAAGCTTTTGACTTCTGTGGATCCCTACTTAATCCTTACTGGAACCCAGGAACCCTCACCGAATCATTATTGGAATCCAGGGACCCCCACTCAGTCATTACTCTTAATATTTAATTTTCCAAAAAGTTGCAGACCCCATGAGTAGGTGTCACAAACCTCCAGGGGTCTCCGATCCTCAGGTTAAGAACCACTGATCTAAGCAGTATAAGTCCTTGCAAATTGGGGAATAGGAATCGATTGGTCTACATTCTCACTAAACATTTCACTATGTTGGCTTGCGTTCTGCACCCATGAGTCACATATAGGTTGTTTTCATGTGTAGATAAAAAGGCAAAATAGTTCTTCAAGAGCTTCTGAGAGAATGAAAATAAGTAAAAAAGTGCATACCGTTTTGGCAGATTGATCTTTACACTGGGTAATGTTTTTGTCTTAACACACCATAGTCTAGAATGCATCTGCTTTTGTCTGGATAAATCAGTATTCATTGCAGTCAAAGCTGGCACGCAGAGGTATTGACCATGTATTGAACATGGTTTGTTCATCTAGATAAGGCACTTGTATATAGAGGTATTGGGGAGGGAGAGTTAATATTGCTGCTACGAGCCCCCTTGTGCATATTCTCATCCACTTAGCCTTCAAGTGTAGAAGTGTGAACTTGAATTGATTGACTGAAATCAAATATGATTGCAATGAGTGGTATGTTTAATAATAGAACTATGAACTGATTGTGTATAAGCGTTTAGGGCGATGATTGAAGACTCCTCTAACTCTTTCCCAGATTTCTAGTCTTGCATGTCTTGTTACAATCAATCAATCAATCAATCAAGTCATTTGTAGAGCGCACTACTCACCCGTAGGGTCTCAAGGCGCTGGGTGGGGGGGGGGGTGCCATTACTGCTCGAACAGCCAGGTCTTGAGCTTCTTCCTGAAGGAGAGGTGGTCTTGGGTCAGGCGCAGGTCGGTCGGAAGTGAGTTCCAGGTCTTGGCGGCCAGGTGGGAGAAGGATCTTCCTCCTGTTGTCGCTCTTCGGATGCGGGGGACGGCGGCGAGGGCGTGGTTGGTTGATCTGAGGAGGCGCTTGGGAGTGTAGAAGTTGATCCTGTTGTTGAGGTAGCTCGGGCCTTGGTCGTGTAGGGCTTTGTGCGCGTGGGTGAGGAGACGGAAGGTGATTCTCTTGTTGACCGGGAGCCAGTGCAGATCTCTCAGGTGTCCGGAGATGTGGCTGCGTCGGGGGATGTCGAGGATGAGTCTCGCCGAGGCGTTCTGGATCCGCTGGAGTCTCTTCTGGAGTTTGGCAGTGGTTCCGGCGTAGAGGGCGTTGCCGTAGTCCAGTCGGCTGGTGACGAGGGCCTGGGTGACCGTCTTCCTCGTGTCGGTGGGGATCCACCGGAAGATCTTACGTAGCATGCGCAGGATGTTGAAGCATGACGAGGAGACGGCGTTGACTTGTCTGGTCATGGAGAGGGAGGAGTCCAGGATGAAGCCCAGGTTGCGTGCGTGGTCCGTCGGTTTGGGTGCGGTGCCCAGGGCGGGGGGCCACCAGGAGTCGTCCCAGGCGGAGGGCGAGGAGCCCAGGATGAGGACCTCCGTCTTGTCCGAGTTCAGTTTCAGGCGGCTGGTCGTCATCCATTCGGCTACATCTCTCATCCCTTCGTGCAGGTTGGCTCTGGCGGTGGCGGGGTCGTTGGTCAGGGAGAGGATCAGCTGGGTGTCGTCGGCGTAGGAGATTATGCTGAGGTTGTGTTGGCGTGCGATGGTCGCGAGGGGGCTCATGTAGACGTTGAAGAGGGTGGGGCTCAGTGAGGATCCTTGAGGGACGCCGCAGATGACTTCGGAGGCCTCTGACTTGTACGGTGGTAGGCGGACTCTCTGTGTTCTTCCGTTGAGGAAGGAGGTGATCCATTCCAGTGCCTTCTCCTGGATTCCGATGTTGCTGAGGCGCTGTACTAGGGTGCGGTGGCAGACAGTGTCGAAAGCCGCGGAGAGGTCCAGGAGGATGAGGGCCGCTGTTTCTCCGTTGTCCATCAGAGTTCGAAGGTCATCGGTGGCGGCGATGAGGGCGGTCTCGGTGCTGTGGTTCGCTCGGAAACCCGACTGTGAGGGGTCGAGGGATCCATTCGTCTCGAGGAAGGCGGCCAGCTGTTTGTTGACGGTCTTCTCGATGACTTTGGCCGGGAACGGGAGGAGCGAGATGGGACGGTAGTTCTTGAGGTCGGTGGGGTCTGCTGTGGGTTTCTTGAGGAGAGCGCTGAGTTCGGCGTGCTTCCAGCTCTCAGGGAAGGTGGCGGTGTCGAAGGAGGTGTTGATGATGTCCCGCAGGTGGGGTGCGAGGACAGCGTCGGCTTTGTTGAAGACGTGGTGAGGGCAGGGGTCAGTCGGAGATCCGGAATGGATGGAGTTCATGGTGCGGATGGTGTCTTCGGTGCTGATCGGGGTCCAGGTGCGGAGGGTGGTGGTGGGTGGCGTCGTTGCGGTTGTGGCTTGCGTTGGTTGGTTGTTGAAGCTGTTGTGTATGTCCGTGATCTTGTTGTGGAAGTAGGAAGCGAGGGAGTTGCAGAGTTCTTGCGACGGGGTGATGTCATTGGTTCCGGCGTTGGGGTTGGACAGCTCTTTCACGATGTTGAAGAGTTCCTTGCAGTTGTGTGCGTTGTTGTCCAGTCGATCCTTGTATGTATTTTTCTTGGTGGCGCGGATCAGTTGGTGGTGTTTCCGGGTGGCGAGCTTGAGGGTGGTCATGTTGTCCGTCGTTGGTTCCCTTCTCCAGGCTTTCTCGAGGGCTCGACAGTTCTTCTTGGAGCTCTTGAGTTCGTCGGTGAACCATGGTGTTTTTCTGCTGCCGGGTCTGCTGGGTGGGGTTCTCAGAGGGGCGAGTTCGTCCGCGCAGTCGTTGATCCACTTCGTGAGGTTGTCGGCGGCCTGGCTGGGGTTCGCTGAGCTGGCCGGAGGGTGCTGGCTCAGGGAAGCGGTGAGCTGGTCGGCTGTGATCTTGTTCCAGCTTCTTCGGGCAACCTGTTGCTGGTGGTGGTGGATCGTCGTTCTTCTGAAGGTGAAGTGGACGCAGCTGTGGTCCGTCCATTGCAGCTCTGTGGCGTGGCTGAAGTTGACGTCTTTGCTGGATGAGAAGACGGCGTCGAGTGTGTGTCCGGCGAGGTGGGTGGGGGTGTTCACCAGTTGCTTGAGTCCGAGGTTGTCGAGGTTGTCGAGCAGGCTGATGGTGTTGCGGTCGTTGTTGTTCTCCAGGTGGAAGTTGAGGTCCCCCAGGAGGATGTAGTCGGCGGAGGGGAGGGCGTGCGGGCTGACGAAGTCGGCGATGTCCTCGCTGAATCGTGTGCGTGGTCCCGGGGGTCGGTAGATCAGGGTGCCTCTGAGGGTGGTCTTCGGGTTGGTGTGGATCTGGAAGTGACAAAGTCAAAGTTGCATCTATGACATTTATAGCAGCACAGCCCAGTCAGTGAAATGTGAAATCTGTGTTACCTTTATAGATAAATCTGCAAGGATGTTTAAGTTTTCTCATGTACAAATGGAAGTCTCAGTTGGAGCTGCGGTGCTTCGTCTTCTATTTTCACTGCTTTGGTAGTATTTTCATGCTAGCTGAAATTGTAAGAATGCTGGAAATGAGTAATAAAGCTATTTCGTCCCCCATATTTCATCTTTGAACTTCTACCTAGTGCCAGATTGGTTCTGAAAAAACATCCTTGGTTACCTTCCATCACATTAGTACCATGGTGCTGCACTGCATTCACAGTAATGTCTCGCAGCTCCAGTGGAGGGGATGTGTTGACTCGTTGATAAGGTGTCTCTTCTGTTGGTGTCATCGGTTCTTTTTTTCTCTGAAGCTCCGGTAGATGCAGGATTTGGAGCCATTGAGATTTCCCAGGGCTTCATGAAGATTTTCATCTTTTTCCAAATTATTTCGTTGAGTTTTGACATCATGTCACCACTTTAAGTCCTCTGACTTCTAGCTATGTAAGACATGACTTGTATGGTAAATGACTAGCACCAAAAAATGCACCCTTGGGCACCTAGAGAAAGATAGCCAACCATTGTAAGACCTCTTTCAGTGCAAAATGTAGATCTCCTTGATCTAAGACAAGATCAAGGTCTCCCTTGGGATTCACAATCCCTTTCCTGAGCAGAGTCACAAGAGACAAAAAGAGCATTCCTCCCATAATAGTACGAAATGAAAAAGAGAGATGCAAGAGTCTTACATCTTATTTCGGGCCAAACCTTTCCAGCTTCCTGCGGAGTTCCACAGGGTTCTTCCCTCAGTCCTTTCTTATTTAACCTGTATGTCGCCCACTGGCAAAACTGGTGCATTCCTGCAGTTTCTGGGTGACATCATATGCTGACGACACCCAAATCATAGTTTCCATATCTGATGATTGGGGAGGTGTGGCAGATAGGTTCACCTCTTCTGTGGCCGAAGTCCGTGCTTGGATGAGAGAGAACTGGCTTAAAATAAACTGGGAGAATACTGAGAATGTTGTTTTTGGGGCAGAAAATTCGATCTGAACCGAGAGTTGGTGGTTGAAAACATGTGGCTGCAGATAAAAAAAATTTGGGGGTGATCTTTGATAATTCTATAGCATTTAACACCTAGGTCAATAAAGCTGTGAGTTCCTGTTTTTGGATCATTAAGACCTTTAAGATTTTCCCCTTTCTTCCTGAGGAGCCATGGGTGTAAGTGGTCATTTAATCAGTCAGGAATTATAAAGCACAGCTAATTACCAGATAGGGTATCGAGGAGCCTGCAGGTCCTGGAGGCTAATTGGAACAGCCAGGTCTTGTGGGCCGTTCAGAATTTCAGAAGTGAAGTGAGGTGAGGTCCAGAGGTGCCAGGAGAGGCTGTTCTAGGGCCTTGCTGCGATGTGGGAGAAAGAGCGCCCTTCACTTCTACTTCAGTAGATGCGGCGAGTATTGGCAAGTGAAAGGGAGCGAAGCGTAGTTTTCTTGCCGGTTGGTGGAAGTTCAGCCGGTGCTTAATGTAGACAGGTCCTTGGTTGTTTAGAGCCTTGTGTACATGAGTCAGCAGCTTGAATTGGCATCTCTTCTGTACGGGAGCCAGTGGAGTTTCCTGAAGTAGGGTGTGATATGGGTAAGGCCATGGATGAGTCTGTCTGAGGTGTTCTTTATGGTCTAAAGTCTCTGTAGGAGGTGTGTGGCAATTCATATATGGAGGGCATTGCACAGACCCTCCAGCTTATCGCGATTTCGCGATTTGCAAAAAAATTGCGCGATCTCTGCAAATGCCGCGATATTTGGCATAAAGCCCGCGAAATTTGCCGTTTCCGCACCCATTTTCCATTTGATTTGCGGCTTGCGCGGCGAGAAGAGAAGGAGCCAGGAGGTCGAGGACGCGCGAGGGAGAAGACCACGGCGGCCGAGAGAGGGAGAAGACCACGGCGGCCGAGAGAGGGAGAAGACCACGGCGGCCGAGAGAGGGAGAAGACCACGGCGGCCGAGAGAGGGAGAAGACCACGGCGGCCGAGAGAGGGAGAAGACCAGCACCACACCAGCAAGAGGGGGAGAGAGCACGAAGCGGCAGCGACACACAGGAAGACTCTTCCTCATTCCTCAGAGACTCGCAGCAGGAGGAAAGCCGGCCGGCGGCGAACAGAACACTGACAGGTACCGTCCGTAGGCAAGTTTAAAAGCAGCTGCGTTAAGAAGCGCTGCCCGGGTGGGAGGGGGGCAGGGGAGATGTGGAAGAGGAGAGAGGGAAAATCTTTTATTGCAGGCCTCGCCCGGCCTTGGGTAAAGTTTTTATTATTTATTTATTTATGCATTTTTATATAGCGCGGACTTTACCTGAAGGCGTCAGAGCGCTTCACATTAGGAACAGAGATGAAACATAATGAGAAACATTACAAAAGGACAGATTGCAAAAACATACGTTACTTACATAAGGTAATAGTGACATTTGTGAGCAAACAAAATACATGAGGTAGTAAAAACTGTGAGCAACCAAAAATACATGAGGTAGTAAAGGTAATAGTGACAATCGTGAGCAAACAAAATACTTGAGTAAAAATTGTGAGCAACCAAAAATACATGAGGTAGTAAAGGTAATAGTGACAATCGTGAGCAAACAAAATACTTGAGTAAAAATTTTGAGCAACCAAAAATACATGAGGTAGTAAAGGTAATAGTGACAACCGTGAACAAACAAAATACTTGAGTAAAAATTGTGAGCAACCAAAAATGCATGAGGTAGTCAAAAGTGCACAAGAGGAGATGAAAGTGACAAGTGTGCAGTTATAAGAGAAAACAGAGTATAATTTGAGGTATAGTACTGCAATAAGTGCTAGACACTCAGGCACAGGAACAAGCGTTACGTGGGCAAGGTCAAACAGTAAGATATCTGTGTTTGGTGTTGCAAAAACCCCAAAATAAAATGCAGCTAAATTTCCATTTTTGTGCCGCTAAATTTTCATTTTTGTGCCGCTAAATTTGCCAATCCATGCCGCTATATCCTGGGGGGTCTGATTGCAGTAGTCCAGACGGATGGTGTTGAGGACTTGTGTCACAGTGTGTCTTGTGTGTAGTGGTAGCCACTTCAAGATCTTACTTGGCATTCACATCGTGAGGACGCAGGCGGAGGAGATGGTATTGATCTTTGATTTCATTATGTGCTTGTTGTCAAATGATGATTCCGAAGTTTCTGGCGTGGTTGGAGGGAGTGGCATGTCCTAGGTCTGATGGCCACCAGGAGTCGTTCCACGTGTTGCTGCTATTGCCAAAGAATAGTACTTCTGTCTTGTCGGTGTTAAGCTGCAGGCATTTATTCTTCATCCAGTCTGCGACGTTTGTTATGCATCTGTGGCAGCTGGTTCTGGTGGTGGTGGGGTGGTCTGAGTGAGTGTCATCTACGTAGGAAATTATGTTGAGACTGTGGGTTCTGATGATGTTGGCCAGTGGGGTTATATATGCATTGAAGAGCGTCAGGGCTGAAGAATGAGTCAAGGGGGACACCGCAGATGATCTCCTTGGGTTCAGAGGTGAAAGGTGGATCCTCTGGGTTCTTCTGGTGAGGAAGGAGGTTATACACATCTTAGCGTGTCCCCTTGGATGCCGATGTGGTGGAATCTTTCGATCAGTGGGTGGTGGGACACGGTGTTGAAGCCTTCCGAGAGGTCGAGGAGTATCAAAGCTGCTGTTTCTCCTCAGTCGAGGAGGGTTCGGATGTCGTTAGTGGCTGTTATTCGGGGGTTTTGGTGCTGTGATTTGCTACGGGAGTGGGAGGCGTCCAGTAGCTAGTTCTGCTCCAGGTGTGTCATAAATAGATCTTTTCCAGTACCTTTGCTGGGAATGGGAGCATGGAGATTGGTCAGTAGTTTTTGAGTTTGCTGGGGTCAGCGGAGGGTATTTTGAGCAGTGGTCTGAATTCGGCGTGTTTCCAGGTGTCGGGAAATGCTGCTGTGGTGATAGAGGTGTTAAGTAGGGTAGTGAGTTCCTGGCTGATTCTTTTAATTCCAATTTTGAAGATGTGGTGCGGACATGGTTCTGTGGAAGCTCCAGAGGGGATGGATTTCATGGTGGAGGTCGTGTCCTGGGTGGACAGAATATTCCAGGTGGTCAGTGTGTGGTTTGTGTTGATTACAATGGTGGTGCATTTGTCAAGGAGTCCATAGGTGTGGGTTGGGGTTCGATATTTCTGTATATGGTTGTGACCTTGTTGTGAAAGAAGTGGGGGCTAGGTTGTTGCACAGCTCCTGTGAGGGCGTGATGTTGTTTTTGCTTGCAGCCACGTTGGAGGATTCCTTAGTGATGTGGGGGGGGGGTGTTGGTCATTTTAGGGTTGCGGGTGCACGGGCTGGAGATGGAGTTGCCGATCCATGTGTTATCAGTGACATGGCTGTACTTGATGCCGTTGCTGGAGGGGGAAATTGGATCCAGCATGTGTCTTGCGGTGTGTAGGGTCGTGGACAATCTGAGTCAATCCAATGTTGCTCATACTATTGAGACGGTGTGCAGTGTTTTTGTTGTTTTGGTCTTCTATGAGGAAATTTAGGTCACCGAGGAAGATGTAATCCTTGGACTAAGGCTAGGGGCGCAATGAAGTCTGTGATGGTGTTGCAGACGCCGGAGTGCGGAACTGGCAGTGGTATGCGAGTGTGCCGCTGATGGTTGTCTTGTGGTCGTGTGGAGCTTGAAGTTGAGGTGTTCCATAGGAGTGGTGGTGTTGTCAGTGGTGGGGGTACACTGCATGGTCTCTTTGTGGATGATGGCTGTTCCTCCTCCTGGTTTGTTGGTGTGGTCCTTGTGAGTTATTTTATATCCGTTGGGGATCGCAGTGGCAATGTCTGGGGTGGATGTGGGGTTGAGCTAGGTCTCAGTGAGGGACACGGTTTGGTTCGAAGGTGGTAATGAGGTCCCATAATTTAGTGGAATGCTTGCATAATGAGGGTGTGTTGAGAAGGGCATGTGCACGTTGTTGTTTCCTTCAGGTTGTGTCTGTGGTGTGTTCGTGGTGAGGCTGGTGTCTGAGCTTTTGTGTGTGCAGTGGCAGATGAAGTGGTAGTGGTTGCTGGTGAAAGGTCTTACTGTGGAGCATGGGTCGGCGTGCTGGCAGCGTTTGTTACAAGGTCAAGGGTGTAGAGCTCGTCGATGGTATTTTCGGGGCGGAAGGGCCAGGGGTCGTGGCGCTGGTGTTGGTTGATGTGGCCGGTCACAGATGGGCTTTCTTTTTGCATGCCTTCAACGCACCAGCAGCATGTTCGTGCTGCGGCCTGCATGAAGTAGGTCCTGGAGTGGGCGATGTTTCTGTTGCCTGGAAGAATGATGAGTGGGAAAACCCTGTTGGAGAAAACCCCAGTGGGAAAACCTGGGCAGCTGCAGTGCCACTGGATCAGTCTGAAACGAGCAGGAACTGGAGGCCTCAGGCAAGTGCCACGCTAGGTGTCCAGGTGCTTGCCTACTCACTGCACTTATTACATCTCGTCTTGACTACTGTAATATTGTACCAATCAATACTCACTAAATAAGCTTCATGTCATCCAAATGCTGCTGCTCGGTTGATTCTGGGGCTGCCTAAACACATCTCAGTCAGGCAGGGCTTGACGACTCTCCATTAGTTGCCGGTGAGAAAGCAGGTGACTTTTAAAGCCTTGTGCCTGGTTCATGAGGCTCTTCATCAACAGGGCTTATGTTATCTTAGGGCTGCCTTTAATTGGTGTGGTCCTAGCAGACTCTTGAGATCGGCAGGACAGAGAAAGCTGATAGTTCCGAGTTTCCAGAAAACGTGGTGGGGGTAACAACCCTACACTGTGGGAGCTGCTAGAATGCTGAACTCTCTCCCAGAAAATAGGAGTCTGGAATCTTATGCTACTTTCCGCAGCCAGCTATAACTTTATTGCCTGGGTAACTCCCTGGCTTGTTTGTCTGCATTTATCCTGCTAGAGTTGTCTCCTACCGTTTAGTGTTTTCTTGGTGATAGCGCTTTGATGCCTTTTGGTTTTATGCGATTTATTAATTTCGAAATTCTATAAATGTCAAAATTGGCATTTTTAATAATCGCATTGTGAATATGTGTACGCGTTAGTAAGGCCTTCCTGACCTGAACAGTATGTTTGGCAATCATGTATTTTATTGCATTTTTAAAACGATAATAGAACTTATCTGCAATATTTAAATAAGTCTAGACCTATTTTAAACACTGGCAATTTAATAAAATAATTGTGAAAAATTCACAGGGGGCTTGATGATTTATTTAAATTTTTTCTCACCGGGAAAGAGCGCGGCTTTAACAAGTTTGAAGACCACTGCTCTAGGTTATCCCGAGACAAATAAATCCTAAATCAACCAAAGAATCTTGTAGAGATGATCCTCTAGTTTGGGCTAGGAAACCAAGGGAAGAAAGCACAGATTCGAAAATTTAAAAAAAGTGTTGGAACGAAAGGACCGGAGAAGGTACCTTACAAACCCTGGGCACACATCCTGTGAGTGTCATTATTGGTACTTTCGCCACAGACCAAAACATGCATGGAAACACCAATGATTTATTTAGTTATTTTTGAGTTTTATATAGCGTGAACTAGACCCAAGGGCACCAGAGCACTTTACCGTAATTAAATATAGATCAATTACAGGAGCTGTAACCATACGATCAGGCTATACAAGAGTTACATGTATGCATTTACATAATTTACAGTAGGCCTACCAGAGGTGGGAGAGAAAAGTCATATAATACAGGGCAGAGAGGATTTCTTTACAAGAATTGCATATAGATCAACGATAGGGCAATAAACACAGGATAGGGCTGTACAAGAGTGAACTGTGCATTGCTTGCATAATTTACAGTAGGCATATCAGAAGTGGGAGAGATAAGTCATAGCCAACAGGGCAGAAGGTAGGTAAACAGGGCTCCATTACAGGAATTGGATACACGTGGGGGCATATAATAATACAGTGTATGGTGGGGGTGGTGTATCCATACGGGAGTTGGTATTGATCAGTGAACAGTGAGTTGGTTAGATGGGGTATTATTTCCTCGAAGTGAAGTTATGATTGTTTGTCATGCAGTTCCTTAGGAAGGGCATTCTAAATTTTCGGGGCGTTTCCTGAAAAGAATAATTTGAGGTATTTGGTTTACTTTAATTAACGAGGGATGAGGAGAAGGGTGAGCTTCATAGAGGTCTTTTTTTGCCGTGCTTTTTTGAGTTTGTTAGATGGGCAGGATATCCAGAGTTGAGAGCTTTGTGTTATGCTGGCTGTTTTGAATATACTCCTCACTTCAATTGGTAACCAGTTGAGTTTCTTGAGAGTGGCAGTGATTTTGTGAATTAGACTCTCTCCAGAGATCAGTCTAGCTGCTGCTTTGAGTATGGACATCATTGGCAGAAGATGGGTTTTTGGAGTGCCAATAATCGTTGCGTTGCTGTACTCCAGCTTGGATAGAACAAGGGATTGTATTATGGTCTTTAATTCTTCGAGTGGTTAAATGGCTTGATTTTCTTGATGTGTTTTAAAGTGTAGAAGGAGGCACTTTTATCGGAGGCGCTGATGTGCTCTTTCATATTCAAGTTTTTGTCTATAGTAATCCCAAGGGATTTGACAGAGTTAGATGTAGATAGTTTGCAGTTTAGCACGGTTAGACTGTCAAGCTAGTGGTGGATGGGGTAGGGATTGTTTTCAAGCTAGATGAGGAGGAGTTTGGTTTTATTGGGGTTTAATTTTAGGTGGTTGTTGTTGAGTTGGGTGTGTATCAGAGAAACAGTGTTGTTGGGATGTTGGATGTCTTTGAGTGAGGCACGTTTGATTTTTCTATGAATACCCAGAGTTGAGTTGTGTGGCATGTTTCCACTGGATTTCTTTTGACAGTGAATTACTGTTATGCATTAGCTGGAAAGGTTCTACGGAGGAATTTGGGTCCAATTTCAAAACTGATATGGCTGCAAAGGGTGTTCCATGGCAGCCAGTTTGTAATCATGCTACTTGGTTTTCTTTTCTCCTTTTTTTTTTCCCCGTCTTTTTTTCACATAAAAAGTTACTGCTTGGAGGTGAGGAGCTATGTTCTCCCTCCATTTAGTAAGATAGTTTTGCAGTCTTTTCTGGTTTGAATGTTAATAGATCCTTAACCATCCTTTATTTGTGGGATTATTTTAGGAGTGTGCAAGTGAAGACGCTGCTGGAGTATATATCCAATAGAGGAAGAATTTACCTATGCAATGATAAATCTGATGGATATGATGACTCCAGTAGAATGCTTACATTCCAGTCAACCCCTTTTGAGTATTTGTTGTGATATTGTGGGTATTTGCTCTGCCTATTTAAGTCCCTATGTCATCAAAAATGAAACCTGTTGTTACAGGAGCACATGACAATTAGCATCACTTCTGGTGGAGTGCCAAGATGCTGTTCTCAATGCCTTGCAATGCTGCGTAATGACACATAGAAGATTGCTGTGGAAACAATTTCATGATTCAACCAAGCACTTAAAAAGTGTTAAAGTAAGGTCTCTACTGGGGGTGGGCGTAGGGGGTTTGGGTGACAATAAAGTCTGCTAACAGAAAGAATGTTAATGTTACTAAATGTAAGTAATTGGTTTTTGTTAAAGTTAAGTTCTTACTATGTCACCTGTTAGCAGATGGATAAGAGCTGCATAGCTGGACATATACAGGGATATCCAAGCTGAGTACTGACATTTGAAGATATATTTTCTTTTACCCAGCTCTTAAGAAGAAGTTTCTGATCCCACCATAAGGTGGGAACAATTTCCCTTAGTTTCTATAGAGGGTAGTATATGCACTATAATATCTAATTAGTCGGTATTGAAATTAACCATTGATAAAGGACACTATTGCCGACCCTGGGTGATGACCAAACCAAGTTACTTTGGACCCAGACTTTGGATCTTTCCTTAAGCCTGTACACTGATTTAGGCAAGATAATTGTGTTTTATACAAATGGAAATTACCAGTAACAGTGACTGTGCTGCACAAAATTGATTCGGAAGAGAACATAACTAGTTATTTCACCAGTATGTTCACTTCAAAGTGAAAAATAGGGGCAAAGGAGCAAAAGGGTGAACAAGATGACGAAGACACAAACAAAAAAAGTGAAGGAGAAGCACAGCAAATACATTGGAAAAAAGTACATTGGGGAGTAGAAGAGATAAGATAAATGAGTGCGGAATTAAGGGGCAGAAAATGGAAATCTGAAGAGGCAGGAAATATTAGAAAGTTGCAAGATTGAAAATGCAAAATAAATCAATAGATAAGGGGATTATAAAAGGATAGAAATGAAGGTGGCAGAAATATAAAGAACACATTGAAAAGAGAGGAGCACAGCAAAGGGTGCCGTTGCTTGAAAAGGGTGAAACCGAAAGAAATGGAAGATAATGAAATTATAGAACACTAAACATGGTCCGCCTATGCAAGGTTAATATTTTGGCCAGCTGGTTGCTAGTTAGCTAAATAAGAAGAGAGCTGGGGGGAAATGAGAGCAAAGGAAGTAGAAGTTAGTGAAGACTTTGACATGTAATTTTCTTAATAAATCTAGTGTTATGTATTGGATTCATCCTTTCTTGCATATTTTGCTTTACATGATTAATCATGGACAAAACAATTTCAATAAATGCGTACACTCGCTCTTATATAAAGACTGCAAAACACATTTTTTCTAACACAGGGGATCAACAAAGACGCACGTGTATACGGCCTCTCTTGCAATAATAGAAAAACATGGGCATATGTGACATATACATGTGAGATTCCACTCCATGTGGATTAGTTTCCAGAATGGGGTATATTCAATAGACACTCTAAATTATCCAAAGAGATGCAGAGTTGATGAAGTTCCTGAAGTGTCATGAGTTCATAAGATCATCCTCCGGACGATGTGACATAATGCAAAATAACAGACCCCAGTCACTGTATAAAAATAAAGAGAAGTGCAAAGAACAACATAAGAAAGAGACCGATAAATAATATTGATATACTGTAAAAAATGTGCACTTTATGTAGAATCCAACATGGATATCAACAGTACATTAATTACACTAATAAATAATGTGATTATACATCATTCCATATTATGTATGAGCAATTACTTATGAAGATTTGTATTGCAGGTTGTAACCAAGCATGCTTTACTTACAATATAAGACATAGTAAATTGCTTTGAAGACACATACATATGTCAGTGTCATCAAGCCCAAATCAAATACATTCTGGTTTAAAATAACTATACAAATAAAGAAAAATAGGTAATACCTACATGCCTGTGTACTGTATCCCAGAGACCCCAAAGTGTAGGGCAAATTATTTTTCAAGGCAGCACCAAGAGAGACAGAAAAACAAATTACACCAAGGGTGATAGAATAAGACCCATGAAAAGTAACGGATGTGTGTAAAGAGCAGAGTAGAGCCTCATGCCAAAATAAATCTTAAGTGAACCAAATGAAGAGAGAGTAATCTTGAAAAATATATAACCTACTCGCAGCTCCTTATACCAAACAAATCTTCTAGGAACAAGTAGGGAGCGAACTAATAGAAGTGAGTACAAGAATTAAACATTGAAAGATGACAGCCAATACACTGTGGGATACATGTGGTTACATACCCGCTAATGAATGTGAATTGAGACATGCCCAAACAAACCCTGATGCTCAGTGCACATAGCTGCTGGTGACCCGTCACCATATTCTAGTAAAGCCACCCAACTTCATACTGCCTTGAATGTGCTTAAACTGAATCTATTCCGGAAGTGAAAGAGCCAAACTTCCAATTCCCCATTTTGCAGTTAATACTAAACCCATCTCTCAGCGTCAAATTACAGGGAAACCTACAAAACAAATCAAAAAGTGTAGATAAAATAAGTATGTATAGAACCGTTCCCAATTTAAACCGGCTTGTGAAAGAAGCCTAGACAATGGCAGAGTTGAAGATCATAGCACAGTGTATTATAGAATTTGAATCACAAGAAAAAGACCATTGGAGGCATGAGACTACCTTGTGTGTGTCAGACCTCTTGTGCAGTCTCTCCTTAATATGTAAATGTGATTGTGGGGCTGAGGATGAAGACCGTGAAAGCTGGAGAATGGAAAAGGAGTGGCTAACATTGTGAGGGTGCTCTTCTCTCTAGGTACAAGGGCCTTGGGGTGCATCAGGTTTTGATAAATGCCTGTAGAAATCTCTGTGTAACATGCAGGTCACACATTTTAATACTGATGAGACAGCTCAGTGTGTTAGTGCATATACTGCAGAGATGTGTCTAACCTGTATATTCTGATCTTAAATGAAGAAGCAAGAATACATTGAGTAAGCTAGAGATTTTTGTAATGTATTTTAAGTACAAGTCCTATAATCAGATGTCCAGGTCATTGTTCTTTCTTTCCAATGCTGAGCATTTTGAGTCATTGCGCCTTGCCAGGCCCAAGACTAAATATTCAAGGCCAGATTCACAAACTGCATTTACTTCTGCGTATAGTGGTACTGCTTACAAAAAAATTCAATTCACAAACCTGCAAGTGTAAATCTCCATCTCTCTAATCTTTTCTATGGGAAGATCCTCACACATGCAGGCTTACTATTTAGGAGTATATGCGAGTGGGACCAGGGTGAGTGGCTGAAAAGGCAGGAATATTTACCACTAAATATAGGGATTTAGGGAGGGTTAAGGAGGGGTTTAGGGAGGGTTAAGTAGATAGATAGATAGATAGATATATATACCAATAGAAAATAATTGTACTCAAATGTAAACTATTAATTCTTTGAAACATGTTAGACAAGATGCAACTTGCATTGTGAAAATGGTATGAAAACATTATGTAAATATTATAATATAGTTCAAATGTTTAAAAATACATGCACTACATCTCCCACAATGCTGCATAGAAGTCTGTGAACTGTATAGAAGTGCAGTGGTAAAAAGACTCTCCCACCATGATTAAGGCCTTGGAAGGCTGAAACGTGTTGGTGTGGACCGATCTTGCTGAAATAAAACCTTGAAAAATCAGGTTTTCGAGTGCAGAGCAATCTTGTTATATAAAATTTACGTCTATGGGCTTGGATTCAGCCCACCGCGATGCACACGTCATTGAGCGCACCGCAGAGAGGATCCTATTGTTTCTGTATATATATCTCCAAAATCGACCTCTCCTTGTAAGAAACCAGAGGGCACAGCGGGTAGCTTTACTGGAGTTCCTTTATTCACAGCTTTTGTGGCATGATGCATTTCGGCTCGAATAAGCCTTCCTCAGATGCCGCGGCTTAACGAGGTTGCTCCAACCCCCTCCCTTATATTTCTATGACCCTCCCAGTGGCTGAAGGTCAGCTGACCCCACTTGATGAATTGCAGATGCAGTCAGATGTTGTGGACTGCAGCTCCCAGAATGCAATGTTATAATATACACACGTGTTTTTTTCGGTTTTTTCCTCCATTTTTTTGTAACTTTACACTTACCAGTTTGGCTCCATTCCCTATTTCAGAATATGGAAACATGTAAGTCTACACTTAGTTGTATATCTACCACTCTGAAGTTGTGAATAGTCAAAATTAGTAACATTTGCTACAGTGTAAAAGTAAATTTACACGTGTAGATTTACTTGCAGTTAAATGGAACTTTGTAAATTAGCCCTGTAATTCTGACCCTTGAGTTGTCCTCACCAATATTGAAAGTGGAGAGGTTGGAACAATTTTAAACTTGAGAAGGTTTGAATGCATGTTTGAGTTCTGATAGTGCACAAGTCCACAATATGACTTTTAAAGAACACTTCTTTTTAGGAATAATGTCTTCATTAATGTTTTAAATCTCAGGATATTTGATTGTGTAAATTACTGACTTTAGCCTTGGGAATCCTAAAAAGGATTTTACCATGTAATATACCTTTTAGTTAATGTATATTAAGGACCACTGTTTTAATATTGGACTTAAGTTGACATTTACAGCCTACTACGTCTTCAGCCGAGTGCTTTACGTTCATGTCACTGGGAAGTGAACAGCCCTTTGGGTGTGTTTATCATTAGTACAGCAGGTGCATGATGCCAGGGTCCAGAGCTGTGAGAGGTCTATTTCGCTCCAATTAGGGTAATATTTTAATATCAAACAGTGTATATGAAGAGGCATCTTCCTTGATTTCAGTAGAGCCCATGACAGCCTAGCCACATCATTGAATACCACAATGGAAGAATAAAACGTGATAAATAGCTACAAAGTTATGTGCCTACATTGTACGTTTCCGTCCATGTAAGGCTGTTCTATTATTTTGCTTAACTCGCAGTTTTATTACTTGGTGGGGAAAGATTGATCTGTGTTTTGTTAGATGAAGCAGAATTGGCTTCTGGTTATTCTGCTAAGTTGCCTCACTCAAAGGTCAAATATGACCCCACACAGAGATATTGTTTCTGTAATCCTTATACAGAAATAGGTTTTCGTTCCTTGTCTTTTGTTGCGGCTGCCAGATAGGTGATTTCCTCAGGTGCATTGTCTTGCTTTTATTGTCAGGTTACCAAGTCGGCTGCAAACCACAGCGGGTCGTAATGGAAAAAGGCTGTTATATGGTCTTTGAGATAGGTAACCAGTATGGGCCAGTTTCAAATTGTGCTTCTGGTTAAAAGTCTTCCTGAAGTACTACTCCTTGTTAGATGATGTCGGCTGACGTATCTGTGCTGCCGTTTCCTTAGCAAAACGTATCTTCGAATGCTCTTAAATATGAACAAGATCTAACATTTTTGTAAAGAATGAACTGTTACAGGAAATAAATTGCAGAAGAATTGTTTTTGCTTTAAATACAAAATCCACATGTATATTGCGACTTGGTAAATCCCTTTAGTTATTTTTTTCCGATGAAGTGCTCCTTTAGTCTTAAACTGTGAAAGATGCCCCATTGCAGTAAAAATACAGTTATTGTTAGCAACATTAGATTTTGATCAGCATCCTAGGCTGGTTTACATTTCACTATTTTACAAAAAACAGAAGCTGACGTTTCAAACTGAAATACTCCTGTCCGGCTCGATTGTATGGCTTTTAGGCTATCGGGTCGATCTGGGTTTTCAGATTAGAAATAGTTGTATTGTAAGCTTGGACCACTCCCCATAGACCTGCTAAGAGGCTCTGTCACTATAACGAGGAGCGTCTAAAAAAAATAGGAGCAAAACTTTGAATAGCTTTTCCCAAAGTAACCTCGTACGGTGAAATGCTTATATAAAACCCGTGGTGCTCGTGAGAGATTTGATAGTAAAGTTTAGCCTTGTGAATGAGAAGATGGAGCTCTGGCCAGTTTATCGACCGAAGACATGGAGTGTGCAGTTGGGCTCAATAAATAATAAATGTCAGTTTTGTTCTGCAATATGTGGCACGCTCAGACGAAATACCTGTAAGAAACCGATTAACACTGCAAAACTAACTGCAAACCTGGTAAGTAGTTACAGGCAGCAACAGGCACACCATTGTATAGAAGTTATTCCTCTCTTCCCAAATCTTAGTTTAGAGAGCGCACGGCTTGTGTTTTTTTGCCAGCCCCATAATATTTTTGGGGAGGAGCTGAAGCCTGAGAGAAGGCTCTGTGGAACCATCAATGTGCTGTAATTTATGACCACGATAATTAACATTTGTGTAGCTGCGGTCTACCCCAAAGTCGGGAATAGTGGCACCCGTATTTCAATAATGTTGGTTATTTCTTTGAATGTGTCAATTGTTGATTTGCATATTCTCGTGTTTTGTATTAGAGAAGGCTGAGACATCTGTATGTGAGTTCCTTTCGACCCATTATCACGTTGCTTGTGCATTGTACCGACTTGCTTTTGTCAATACAATTTGAAGAAGTAAGTGAGTAATTCCGGCGTCCTCTGATATTGCAGAAACTGATGATTTCATACTGCATGAAAAATGGAATATAACTCACGGCATGTTTGTAAGTCAGTTGGGATATTGGGTTACCATCGAAGTGTTAATCTATGTGGAGGGCTCTTTTAAGGAGTTCGAGGGCAGTCGAGTATTAAAGGTCCTAATTAAAGACAATATGGGACTGAAAAAATGTCTACTCGAACTCATCGGATGAAGGAACCATAATAAATGTAATACCGGGTACTTCCACAGGTTATAGTTGTCTTTGCTATGAGAAAGTGTATGGAGCATAATGTGCTTTTAAAATCGTTGTCTCGAGTAACATACACAGTTTTGTGCTTAACATTATTTGTGATCCTAGTCACCTTTACAAAAAAAAGTTCTGAATTGTGTCTTCTTGAACGTACTCCTATTAAATTGTTATTCACGTGTATGTTAAACCATGTGTGAGATCCTGTTCGAGGGATTGGACACAGAACAGACGGACAAAGGCTATAGGGCCCAACTGTGTTGGTTGCAAGGGTGTGCTGTTACAAGCTTTCCAGGGTGCTAGTGTGGGGTTCACAAGCTCAGAACTTAACAATAGTCCAACAAACACAATAATCACTAAGAAAGTGCCTTGTAATCCCACATCTACACAAAATTCAACTTGGTGCTGAACCTACCCCCAGCAACTCCAAAACGAGTCAAATCCACAATCGTCACCTCCCCAGTAAAATAAAACATGAATCTGGCACATGTGCAGTCTTGAATGACACCCACAAGTCAAATGTGACTCTGTTCAATGTGTGTCAAGTATCTTACCCTTAGCGGTGTAGTGGGTAACCCAGTAATCTGTAGCATCCCACCTCATGCTTACATCTGCCTGGCTCGAACTCTAGTGCTGCGGTCCTGGTTGCTACTCCAGGTCTGGGTTCATGACCAGGCCGTGGCAGTCATTATGTCAGAACCAGCTCTTCAAAGTCTTACACGTGGCCATTACAGCACCACCTGGGCCAGTACAGGTAGTCGCAGCTTAGGTTGGGCTATCGTCAACACGGCAGGTGTACACCCAACCATGTCGGACCAGGCATTTGTAACCCCATTCAAGTTGATGTCATCTTTATGGCAGATGCTACCCTGAACAGGTTAAGACATCATGGGGAACACAGCATGAGTTGTTCTTAGCTTGCTCTTATGTAGTCCGCTATCTCTGGATATCTCAAAGCCCTGGGGAAATGCCGGCTTTTTTCCTGGACAGTCTCCTCTGCTGTAGAACCAGGAAGCCTCCAGTCTCAGCCGAGACACTTCTATGCACTCAAACAGACCCTTAGCATCTCCAGCAGAAAGTGTAGACTTCCCAAGTGATGCCCTCCTCATCGCTGAGAGACTGACTGTCCGGCAGACACCAGTCCTGGTCACACAGAAGTCCTTCGAGTACTTTGCAAAGCACTCCCTTCCTTGGTCTTGAAGAGCTTGGTACTGGTCAAAAGTGCAGTGCAGTGGAGTGGGTGCTGCTTTTATACACAACTTGCAGACGCAGGAGGGGGTCCCCTGTGTGAAATTTCAGAACTGATTTGGGGTAGTTCTCTTTTCAAGTGTCCTATTAGGACCGCTATCCAGACACGGCAGGAAGCACTGAAGGTGTTTCCAGAGTAGAGCACTCACAACACGGGCACAATGAAGTGTGAGGTTCCTGCCCCTGGATGTCTTCAGCCTCTCTAAGCAGGGTCAGACAAAATGACAGGCCTTACATGGAAACATCCTCCCCCGTCACAACAGAACTTGCAGTCCCAGGATAACTAATCCTCAGCCCCTTGCTAACAAAAGTCTTTATGGTATTTCGAAAGGTTGCACTGTCTCCATCCTGATCACTTGAGTGTCTGGGTTCCATCCTCCACTCCTGGAGCAGACTTGTCACATACTGACACAGGTGCATCATTAGTTCCAATAGTGACAAATGATGGCAGTGTAGATTTGCCCACTAGGGAATAGCCTGTGTGGCAGCCACAGAAGCCACTCTGGTCATCTGAATAACAGGCATATGACTTAATTTGTTTAAGATTATTTCTTCCTTTTGTCGACTTGTTTCTACACATTTATAATTGCTATCAGTTCAGGCATGGTGTCTCTTCTGTCACCCGCCCTACACGTTTCTGCAAATCTCTGGATCTATTCCTCCTATCTGTTTCTTCAAGGTTCTGGTTGGTCTCTCCTGTTCAACTTTTTGTCTGTCGCCTGACTGATGTTTCCTCTCCAGTTCTAATCCATTTGTTTTGTATTTATTAGGGCAGGGACCTCATCTTGCTTCTGTTTCCTTGAAGACCCAGAGTGGAACTTTGGGGGAGGGTATCTGATTCATGTCTAGCAGTGCTGGGCAGATTCTTCCAAGTGGGAAAGTTTGCTGCACTTGGAGTTGTCTGCTTGGATGCCCATCGCCTGACTTAGCTCACTTATTCCCTGGCCTCTTGTTGTATTTGAATCTCTGTAATTCTTTTCTGAGAAGAATGATGTTTGCCGTAGTATTCATTCTATCTTGGTCAATAAGCTTATCTCGCTGCTCCATTCTCTACCTTCTGAACGTTCTCTTTTTCATAAATACTTGTAATGTGGTAGTCAAGACAGTAGCTGCATGGCCTCAAGAAACTCCCATTGCAGGTGTAAGCAAGCTTTTAGAACATGTCTTCTTGTAGCACCTGTCCTGAACTTAGAATGATTGGCTCAGCAGTGGATTGTATAATGGCTCCTGCATCGAACCTTGCAGCGAATTATGCAACATATTGTGGGTTGATTCTGAGAGATGAACAGTGGATGTGGCATAGTTCTGTGGTCCTGGAATTGCTGTTTAGATTGTTAGTGGGCTGATTAGTGGATTTAGATGGGCTGTGAAGAGGTTGCTGGAGGACAGTGAGTGTGTGATGTCCCCTAACCTAGGCCCACCTTTACCCTTTCTCTTGCCTTTGCTACCCTCTAAGGAAAATTCTTGCAATCTCTTTGTACTTCAATTTCAGTTTGTAAGTGGCTGGTATTCTAAGTGGTATTAGGTTAGGCTAGCAGATGAACACCAACTATCTAGTGGGTTTGGGGCACTTGTGTTCCATCCCCTCCTCACTCCATTGCATATTGAAATAGATGATAATAAGATGCCATGTGGTGACTTGATGAGAGCTGCACAAACAAGCTGAACTGTGACGTGCACAAGGACCTCTGGGTGAATGCTGTGAGCATCCTGGCCATCTCAGTTATCAAATTGGGTGGGGAAAAGCCTCAATTGGGAACTAGTACATGTGTGTGAAGCTCCCTTCACGCCCCTGTTCTGCACCCCCTTCTCACTAGTGGCGTACTAGTTTTTTCTTTGATCAAAACTTAAACGTACAAGTAGATACCATTCTTGGAAACAAATAATGCTGTTGAGAAGCCTAATCTCTGGGGAAATGCCTTCTTTTAGCCTGTATACCCACCCAATTTGTCTCATCTTGGATCAGCTTCTGAAATATGAATACTTCAGCAGAAATCATAGTCAGTCAATTGGTCTCACCCTTATCAAAGGGGCACTGACTTATTGGCTTTGCCAGTGTTTATATGTATTGGTCTTACTTTTCATTTTATTTTTTATTTCTATTTTACTGTTTCTAAAATGGCCATCAGCTATGTTGGAGCAGTAAATTAAAAATGCCAAATTCCTGCCAGTGCATCATGACACGTGCACAAATATGCACATGCTGTCGCCAGCTTGATTCTTTTGAAAAACATGTTTTTATTTTTTTTTATCTCAAGATAGCCCAGTCTGTTTGAGCTTATCTGTACCTGCATTTTAACATAGTCGTCTTCATTTTTAAGCATAAAGAAACGCCGGGAAAAAGGGAGGGAACAAAGAAAAAAGACATGCACCATCCGAAACTATTTGAGAATGCAGCTCTTTATAATAAAAAAAAAAAAAAAAAAAGTTCTTTGTCACTACGACTGTCTGCCTTTTTTGGGGCCTCCGAGTTCTACTGTAACATGCCTTGCATGTGGCAGTTTTGACATTCCACTGACTTTCAGATGGTACCTGTAGTAGTCCATCGAAAACTGAATATTCTGTTTGTATAAACGGAATTTTTCTCTTTAGTATTAATAGCTTTATGTTTGTGGAACTATACGCATTCCAACAAATGTTTACCCACAATGGGCAGGGTTTCCTGTTCCATTATTTCTACTGCTGCTTTGTTGTATAATTTGATACGGTCCACTTCTGTTTTTGCTGCAACAATACCAGTGTGGCTCCTCCTAGAATATTTCTCTAGTTCAATGGCTCTGTTTTTGACACTCCTCTTCCTGTAGGCTGTGCCAATATTGTTAGTTGAAAAGAAAGAGATTCCTAAAATATCTAAAAAACCAATGTCATCTCCTCTTGTCATGGAAACTTTGCTTTGTTTACGGGGTTACAGCAGATCTTTTGGCTCTTGTCTGCACCCTGTTAATATGTAGACCTAGGATCCACGAGCTCAGAACATAAGACTCCGCAAAACAAATGACGGGGCAAACATATAATACAAAGTAAAACAAATTGGTTCCCTTAACTAGGCTATCAAAATCATTTAATGATTAGACCAAACAAATTGGTTCTTTCAGTACTTTTTGACATTGTTAAAATTAACAAAACAGGTCTTTCCTCTGAAACATGTGCCTTATTCACGTAATTATATGTCCATTAAATTTACCTTTGAAATCCTTTGCAACGAGGCAAGTATTACATTTATTTTATCGTGCTACCAAGTTTTTTCCCGTATCCAAGATATCGACTTACTAACCAATGCCTGGTCATTGTCCTTTCCATTCCATTTCTGCAAACCTGTTGATGCACACTGCATTAGCAGGGTTTCCATGCACAGATTGAATGTACTCCTTCCCATGCTTGCATGACACACACACTGGATCATGTGTCCTAGGTTGAGGGAGAACCACACAAACTGAAAGGCTCTTTAGCTTCTTGAAGGTATAGTAAGTCATGGTAGGATATGCATGCTGAATTTGCTTTCTCTCGCAAGCTATTTATGACACGCACTGACTGAAGTATTGCTGGATTCGTGTGAAAGTTGTACACTCTAGGAGTTGTCCAGCACTCTTGTGAAAATGTGGAAAATCTCTTTTATGTATAGTATTCCTGCAAGTCTGCCATCACCAACCTAACTGTATAGGTTACTTTTCAGTCCTGCTAGGTCTGCAATGAATCTGAAGTGTTCCTTTGCGGAATACTAAACAGGTCAAATTATTCTTAGCAGTATACACTTCTTGGCACGTGTACGTATTTGTGTATAATGTATATAGACCCGTATTTTCATCTTGCTTGAGGAGAGATAAGAACCTTCAACTTTTGCTCAAATCCATTGTTACATTTCACTCCACATTTTCCAGGTGCAGTATTGCTTATCAACCTGTGTAAACTGTAATGGATGTTGACAGATAACTTTAAAGTTGACACTTGTGGTTTCCTTTAGGCCAAAGGGGCGCGTGGTATGTTTTTTTTCCTCCGTTTTTGACGTTCAAGGCTGTTTAAATTAAATCGTTGCATCTCGGTAGCTCCCTTCTCACCACTTCGACTCAGTAGAACGTGTTCATCGAAAGATTAGTCGTTTCTTCTCCCACGAGGCACATCAAGGTTTAATCTTTACCATGGAATAATTTCCACAATGTATTAATGTCTGCTTTAAAGATAAACAAACAAGTCAACAGAATATTGTCCTTAGTTGGAGAGTTTCTGACATCTAAATTTTATTATTTGATTAACCCAAACACAACTCAAGGCCTTAGCATGATAAGGTTATGGGTATAACAAATCACTGACTGTAGATTGCACAGGAAACGAGCCATTGAATTATATCATTTATAATTGGCGTTTTGGAATAGAAAAAGGCACAATGTTGAAACGAGAACTCTTTAGATAAAATATTAATATTTAGGTCTGGCCTACAAACGGCTTTATTATTTTTTTGGGCCCGCCTAACGGAAATAAAAACCACTTAGAATTTAACATAAATAGGTGTAGTTTCTGTCAGCCAGACATTATTATGCTACCCTGCCACAACATAGGGCAAAGAGTCAACCCATTTCAGCCATTGACTATCTTGTATGGTGTGTGCCTTCGTTTTGATTCCTCACATATCCACCTTCTTTATTCTTTAAAATAAACCTATTTTAATGTGGGTTGATAGGCTAATCATTTACTGTGCCAATGCTGTTTTCTTTCCGTTCTGTTTTATTATTCCTTGTTTAGTAATCCCTGTATGTTTAAACTATGTCTGCAGGTTGCAGAAATTTAAGACTAATAGTATATTTTCTTTGTGACAAAGTCATATTTTGCGATTTTATAAGTGTACTCAACCACAAGGTATCAGTGCGCTATACTTTTGAACAGGAAATGTGACTGTGTTACAAGCATATACATGCAAAAATATGTAACTTAATGATTCTTCATTCACTTTTACTTTGCAAGCCAGCATTTCTCTTCTTTGGTCACGTTTTTAAAATTGTTCTGCTAATGTCCATGGACAAGTGGCTACATGTCACGTGAGTCACGTAACAGATTAGAAATCGTATGGAAAGAGTTGCTTTTAATATTGTGTGTATGGGCTTAAAATCCGTAGCACCCAAAAGGTTCAGGAAAAACGCTTTTAGGTTTGCTGTACTCAAATGATTCATTTTATACTGCATCAACATTAATGCTTCATTGTGGATTACAATGACACTAAATGCCGGTTGTTCCTTACTGTAGGTAAGTTTGTTCGGTTATCTATGGTGTTGGACAATTCTGCCAAATGCAGCATCACTGAGAACAAATTTGATTTAAGATGCTTAGTTTAACATCCGCAACTTTAATCAATAAAAATGAACCCTGAATCCTCTCCATTCTCCCACTAGGGGTTACCCTCCTCTTTCCCTGTCCTCACTGACCATTGGCATCAACTCCCTCATGTGACATCACTTGAGGGCATTAACTGCAAAGAGTAGGGGGAATGGGTGAGAGAGAGAAGCTTTGTGGCGCTAATGATCCCAGTTGTGAAAAATCAGAAAATATTTGAAACCAGTGGCAAGTACAGCAAAATTAATCGTAGAAAGCTAGGCAAAAGAAAAAAAATCGACAACTTTCCATTATACTTTTAGTGCTTTGCACAGGATTGCATCTGCTTCAGTCATCAGCTTTTCAGAGCCCCTGGCCTAAAAACAAGCATTTGCAATGCAATAGGTCTCGCATTTGCGAGAGTTTAAGCTATTGGCATTGTAAATGACAATGCCTTTTATTTATGTTTTGAAAACCAACACGTAAATGAAAGGCATTGTTATTTACAATGCCAATAGCTCAAACTGTCTCAGTGAGCCCCCCGACTATAGCACTCTGGCTTAGGGATGTGAACAAGTGGGCCCTAGTCGAGGAGACACATGTACGGCTTCGCAGGAGAGAGGGCTTGAGGATGCACTAAACCCCTTGGGAGCCATTACAGACAAACTTCTAGCTCCTGATTCCAGGGGGGCAACAGACTCTGGACACAAGCTCGGATTCTGATGACGCAGAACACCAAGATGCTGAAGAAGGGCAGATTAGCAGGCCAACATAGTTATTATAAGGTACCTTTACCGACGAAGAAGTGGGTCCCCTTGTCAATTTTCTTGAGAACAGGGAAGCAGATCTGTACATATGAGATTATTGAATGTTTTTTGGTTGACCTTCTCATGTATAAACTGTGTTGGCATGCTATGTCTAATCATATACTGATTGCCTGGTTATGTGTTGATAAACTAAAACGAAAGTAAAAAAAAAAAAACAGCACTGCTTCAGTTGCAACTCCCAGAACCTACTCCTTCAGTACACTTTATTCACAGTGCTCCGTTCCTCCTACAGTAGCTACTCTCGCTAGTCTTCCACTGGCTCTCGCTACCACAGTCTAACCCTCGCACTTCTCTCATTTACCTATTTGCTCTTCCTACCTCTTTGCAACCTCGGCCCTTTTAACACACTCCATTACATTTCCTTTCTACCCCTGCCTACCACTTGCCATTTTGTTTCACTCATCCTTCAATGCGCAGGTTCTTTCGCTGGGGAAACGCGGGCCGCCATATCACGAGGGAGTCAGTCTGATCTATTTCCGACTTGTGCGGTCTCCATTTCATACATTAGCTACGAGAAATTCTGAATTATACGAACAAACTTTAGACTGAAAAAACGCAAAAATGAAGCTAGGCTCACGCTGAGCCAGAGAACCTTGTTTCCAGGCGGGAACTTGTCAGATGTTTTCTTGATTTACTTCAACTGAACTACTTGGACCATCGTACTTGAGACTTTGAAAGGGCCTCAACAACACTTGCTGCTTTCTCAGGATACAATTTCTTTTCTATTCTCATTGAGAAAACCGTGCTCCCTCCCTCCCTCCCCTTCCTTGTACTTGCCTCGAGACCTTCAGAAACTCGGCGCATGCCGCTGACTCCCAGGGCGGTTGGATGCCAGGGTTGGCTAGGAGTACAGGCAGACCGGCTGGTCGCTAGTTGTTGGACTACTACGTGGCAGCGTCCTTAGCGTTCAGAGAAACAGGCCCTATGCACCTCTCCCAGCGCTCCTTTTCTAAGTCGTAGTCAAGCGGGAGATGTAAGCAGTGCCTCGGACAGAAGTCCTGATGTCAAGAATTCTGTCACAAGCCCGAGGAGAAACCAGCATTTTATAAGGATACGTGTAGAAGTAGAGATCCTTTATAACTGTGATATATGTAGGGCAGAATAAAAATGTAACAAATATTCATCTTTGCATTCCACACATTTACTCGGTTGCCATTTATCGAGGTATCTCCCCACTATCTTTCCGTCCTTCTCTGTAAGGGCTGGGCAGTCCCATTTTGGCTTGTCAGGATGTTTCATGTCTGTGCGAAAGCTCATTGGCAACATAGTGCGACGCTGCACTTTCTAGCAGGGCGTGTTCCCATTCTGAGCTGGACACTACACCACAGAGGGAACCTCTTGCTCAGACGTGATAGGCTGGGCTGGACACTGCACATACCTCTACAGGTCCTGGGATTCAAGAGCAGTATTATTAAACAAACGGTCTGAAATTATCTGAAAACACATTAAAGCCCTTAGACACTCGAGCTCTAAAAGATGACTTCGCCTACTTATATAACATACAGGAGAGAAGCCTGGGTGGAAATACACTGCGGTCATGCCGCCATGGCCCTCTACACTGTGGGTGGCCATTCCCCCGTCTGTGCAACAACGTGAGCTCGATAATCTTGAGCTCGCCTCAGACTTTTGACCCTCGCGCCCCCTCTCTGTGCCCATCATCAGAGGTCTTCCTCATTACAGACCACTGGTTAACCATAGCCAAAAAGGTCGATAAAGCACTGCCATGTCCTATTTATGGATAGAAACTGTTGCAGACTCCTGATTGGCTGGCACTTACCAGTACAGCCATCAAGGTACAGCAAGGTAGATAAACAAGTACATTTCTACTGAGTGGATGTAATTTGCAATTCAAAATGGCGTGAGTGGCCTTGCCCTTTGATAAAGTGAAAGCACGGGGTGTGCAAACATTAATTCTTACTTTCCAACTGCGCACGCACCGCGCTTTCTCTGCCGTGATGTTCGCAAGCATTAGTTCTTACTTTTCAACAGCGCAAATGCCACAGAAATGAAAGTGCAATGTGTGCGCTGTTGAAAAGTAAGAATTAATGTTTGCAAACGTCACAGTAGTGAAAGCGCGGTGTGTGCGCTGTTGAAAAGTAAGAATTGATGTTTGAAAAAGGAATGGCATTAGGAGGAAACGGCGGGGCTAAAACAACAGAAACAGACAAGTTGAGGCCAAAATCACTGTCGTGGTTACTAAATGCAAATAAAACGCACCCCATGAGTAGTTACGAGAATAATAAAAAAATAGTGCTTACCCACTAATTTGGGTGCCGTGCTCCGAATGAAAGTAACTAAATAAATGAGGCGCAGTGTCCACATACAACTAAGAACATCGAGCTTCACAGCCGGAATGACAAAAAAAAAGTTCTCACTAATTAAGGAGAGCATCACGCGGCAAGTAAAGGATCCAGTCCGGGTGGGCGGGGCCAAAAGTGGACCGGACGGTAACAAGAAGGGGCTAAAAAGCCTCCTTAACAATAGAATGCCAGCGTTTAGCCTAAGCTATGATGCTAGTCAGTGGGAGGGCTTCAAGTCCCTTTCTGAAACCGTATTGACAACAAGAAGCACTTGCATGGGGAGCGCAGCGCATACGCGCTGCTAACGCCAGGCGAGACCTAATGAGCTGTGCTGCACAGTAAATGGAATGGGAGCACACATAGCTGGACTTGATGTCTGGAAACCTGATCGATCTCCGGGACAGGGAGGGCGGGCAGTCAAGTAAGTACGGGAGATGGCAGTGTCGGGTACAATAACATTATGCTATGGTGTAGAAAACCGGGAAAAAGACAAATCAACCAACCACTCTCCATTCTACTTTCAATGCTTTAAACATACCTGCATCTACGTCAGTCATCTGATTTTCCGGGCTCATAATGAGAAAGAGCTTTGCTGCACAGCAAATAGATTGGGAACACCCTTGCTGCATTCGAGGTTAGGAAAACCGATGTGGTCTCAGAGACGGGAAAGCAAGGAATGGGGTGGGGGCATGGGCATGGGCATGCAAGGACGGGAGAAAGGAGTGGGGGAAAGGGAGGAAGAGGCAGCACACTAAGAAGTAGTAATGAGAGGGCGAACCAGTAACACAGGGGAAATAATGCCTCCATCATGGACAGAAACACTCACCAAGAGAAAGCAGTCTGTGTTGGTCCATGCGCCAGAGAAGTACCAGAAGTGATGACTGGGATGTGCTGGCTAATTAGGGGGTAGCAAAGCAGAATGAAAGAAAAGCCAACAAATGGTAACCAGTAGGGCAGGCTCCAAGCCCTCTATTGTTAACTGCAGTGTGTCGTATGCGAGAGCTCATAGGCGGTTTTAGGCTTGACCTAAAAACTGCTGAATGGAATTACACCAAAAATGGCAAAAAAAGCTTTAATCAGAAAGCGTGGTTTTCATCATTTGGTGTAAACCTGTTTAGCTGTTTTCAATAAATCTGTGTTTAAAGAGATACTTGGCATGGTCATAAAGGGGTTGAAAAATTAGGTGTATCTGAACTGTTGTTGTCCAGATATGATCTTATTGGCAACTTTAAAGGGGACTGGCCATCCTAATTGGCTCGCCACAACCTAGTTCCTGCATCCTGAAAACGAATTAAAAGAAAAATATTAGGGGTTAGGTGAGCACATCCTGACTCCAGGCACCAGCATCACAAAGAGCAACCCCCCTGCCCCCCATGTTCTGGCAGCCATTACAGGACTTGGGGAGATGGTTCAATTGAATTGCATGGTAGTAAATTCTGGGTTTTGAAGGTCACAAAAATGGAGCGTGTATGAAGGGCGTTAACTGATTTTAGTTACAATATAAGCCATTTATTGGTTGTACCACACTCGTTTTAGGAATTGTGATGTTTTCTACGGTTGCCTTATAAACGAGAAACACTGATTTTAAGGATCCCTGCCTCAAAACGCAGTACTTGTTAAAATGCTACAACCAGCCCCAATTTTTACTAAAGGTTACCTAAAGGCTTTTTCGATCTTGAACCTTAATGTATAATATATATTTTGCTCTGTGTGCAGCCTCTTCCCGCAAGTTAGGGTGGGGAAATAATAGGCAAAAAGGGAATGCTTGATGTTGTCTGTATTTTATTGTCATATCAACAAATTAAATAAGTTACATCAAAGATAACATCTTCCCAGCTCTCTTAAAATTCTGAAGGGCCTGAAATCAGGCTGTCCATCTGACCCCTGCGTAGCCAGATTGCTGGCAGCTGTTGCAGAGACTATCAACTTGGAAAGCAATAGCATGATTAACATGTCCCTCCAGGAGTCTTGTGTCCCAGAAGTCTGGAAGCAGGCCAAGGTTCTTCCCTTACTAAAAAAAATCATCTCTTGATCCTCTTAGCCCTGGAAACTACAGTCCCATCTCCCTCTTCCCTAGTGTGGCTAAGGTGTGTGAAAAGGTGGCGACCAAACAACTCACTGAGTTTATCGAAAGCTCGGGCCTCTTGCACCCGGCCCAGTCAGGGGTTAGGGCTTCTTATAGCACCGAGTCCGCGCTGGTGGAAATTTCAGAAGCCATCCGGGAGTGTCTGGATGCGGGAGGGCAGCGCTGATTCTGCTCGACCTGTCGGCAGCATTCAACACGGTTCCACACTCACTGCTGTTCTCTCGACTTGCTGAGATTGGTGTGTCTGGTACTGCTTAGGGTTGGCTTAAGTCCTTTCTGGAGGGGCGGACGCAACAGGTCTGGCTTCTGCCGTTCTCTTCATCCCCACGGACAGTGGCCACAGGTGTTCCCCAGGGTCTTCCCTTAGCCTCCTTCTCTTTAATATCTATGTTACCCCATTGGTCCAACTTGGGGACTAAAATCATTGCCTTAGCTGACGATACCCAGCTCCTATTTAACTGGGGTAAAGACGTGGTCTCCGTCTCCTCCGCAAAAAATTTTTGTCTTCTGTATTTAAGTGGCTAGCTGCCGCCCAACTTAAGTGCAACGAAGAGAAGTTTGAGATACTCTTCTACAGAAAATTCCCCCCTAATTTTGGAGAAACGATCTTGCCACCTGAGTTCTCCATGCCCTCATCGACAGGAAAACCCGCAAGAACCTGGGGGTTTGGTTCGCAGAGAACCTAACATTCTCCACTCAGGTCAAGAAGCTTGCCGGTGACTGCTTTGGGCTACTAAAAACCCTCAGGAAATTTCTCCCTCTTCTTCCTAGGGCTGCGAAAGAAACGGTTATCAGTGCTCTCATCTTATCCCGATTAGACTATTCCAACGCTCTGTACGTTGGCATCCTTGGCTACCTGCTAAATAAGGCACATGTGGTCCAAAATGCGGCAGCCAGGCTTCTTCTTGACATCCCTATTAGAAGCAGTGTGAGACAACACCTGCGCTCACTGCACTGGCTTCCCGTGGCAGAAAGGGTCAAATTTAAATCCCTAGTCATTGCTCATGGCATCCTCCATGGCGAAGGCCTACCTACCTTCAGAAGCGGTTCTCCTTCTATGCCCCTACGAGACATCTGCACTCTACGTCTCAACTTCTAGCCCAGGTTCCCCGCTTTAAACGTCAAAGGTTGGGTGGCAGCTCTCTTGCCCTGAAAGCCGCCTTGGCCTGAAACGCACTGCCACTTGCGTTACGCAACACAAAAGACCCCAGGGCTTTTTTTAAAAACCTGAAAACTTTTCTCTTTGTTTAGCTCAACCTGTGTTACCCCTCTTGGCTCGCACCGGGGAAACTCCACGGAGTAGCTGTTCACGCTATAAAATAATATAACATCCCTGCTGTTCAAAATACAGACTGCTCAGCCTAATGCTGTCATCAGTCAATATTCTGCAAGCTTAATTATTGATCAACAAAACACTGGACTTTCTTCTATGGAAGTGCAGTTTTTAGGTTTCGCCTAGCGACGCAGCGCATCTGTTACTCGCCTTGGCGAGATCTATTGTGGGTTTTGCGTCTGAGGGGGGACAGGACGTGCACGAGTACCACGTACGGCTCGAGGGACAGCAGATGGGCATGCGTATGGCGCGTTAGCACAACTCCTGCTTGCTCCCTCCCTCTCTGTTTATGGGACAGGACATGTGCACAAGTACCACTTACAGCTCGAGGGCGGCTCGAGGGACAGCAGATGTGCACGCGTACGGCGCGTTAGCACAACTCCTGCTCGCTACCTCCCTCTCTGTCTCTGTCAGGCCCCTTCTGCTTTCATTATATGCTGCTTGTTAAAAAATTGTTTAAAAATCATTTGCATGGTGGCCGCTTCACATTACTTTCTCGGCACGGGCGCCAAGCTTTAGATTTCAGTGCGGCACCCGCTTATCACCGCAACGTGCATTACTTTAATATTACCCGCTTATCACCGCAACGTGCATTACTTTAATATTACCCGCTTATCACCGCAAAGTGCATTACTTTAATATTATCACTGCCTCCTCTGGTGTTGTGATTAATTCATTTCTTCCGGTCTTCGGTGACTGGCAAGACCTCTGATGCGGCTGTTACATGCTCCACGGTGTTGCTCAAGGAGGCCTCCCAGTCTCCGGTCGTCTTTCTTGTGGGGAAATTCTCATGCCTGATGTAGTTTTTGTGTTCTTTATTCAGTGTTGTGAGCGCGGCTGGGTGATGTCCGTGTTGGTCACAGCCCTTTGCACTGACTGACCTGTGCACGCCCCAGTACATTATATAATCCCTGCCTCCACCAGTGTAGTGATTAATTCATTTCTTCCGTTGTGCGGTGACTGGCCAGCCCTCTGATTCGGCCTTTACATGCGCCGCGGTGTTTCGCTAGGAGGCCTCCCAGGCTTTGTAGTTTTAGATAGCGTGAACCGGACCCGAAGGACACATTCATTATTTGGTAGGCACAGGGAAATTAAAGGGAGGTTAAGTGATTTACCCAGATAAACCTGATAGTGAGCCGAGGCTCGTTTTTTAATAATCATTTGCATGGTGGCTGCTTCACATTACTTTCTTTGCACGGGCGCCATGCTTTAGATTTCAGTGTGGCGCCCGCTTATCACAGCAACGTGCATTACTTTAATATTTTCCCTACTTCCATTAGTGTAGTGGTTAATTTGTTGCTTCCGGTGTGCGGTGACCGGCCAGCCCTCTGATGCTCAAGGAGACCTCCTGGGCTCCCCGGTCGTCTTTACTGTGGAGAAATTCTCATGTGTCATATAGTTGTTTGTGTTCTTTATTCAGCGTTGCGAACACCATGTGTGTCAGGCTGCATTATGTTAGTGTTGGTCACAGCCCTCTGCACTAACTGGCCTGTACACGCCCCAGCACCTTTCACCATCAGCTTAAGTCATAGGAATACACTAGTCCCAAGTCAAGGACATGGGATGACCCCCACCTGCAGTTCTGATCATCTCTCTCTTCTTGTGTGACCCACTGTCATTTCCTGTGCTTTCATCTGAACTTGGCCTTGCCGCTTACCCACTTTGTGATCTTGGACTAGTTTAAACTAGTTAAACTAAACTAGTTTAAACTATATTTTTAGGTGCATTTTGACGGTATTTGCCTTTAAAATGCGAAAGGTTTTCAACTTTCTTTACAATTGTATTTTTTTCAAAATGTATGTCGGTATAAATCATTTTCGCCACATTAATCTAAAACATCTTCCTAATGAGTTCTCAAATGAGCAGACTGCATCTATGAGCAGTGACGTCACAGTGTGTAAGCACCAAACATTGTCTATTAATTATATTTTAAAATCAAGATGCTCTTCACATCGCAAGTCTGCATTCAACGGTTTGAGAAGAAGCAGGCATCATTATCCCTGCTGTAAAATAAATGTGCATGGCTATTTTTTAATGTCATAAGCTCTTATTGTTGTCCATTTTATTCAGTTTTACATAGCAAGTACTTGGCTGAGAGTATCAGAGCGCTTACAAGAGAACCAGATGACGCACTTTTTTAGACACAGAAAGATTAAGTAAGGAACACAGAATGCTCCGCCCTCATCTCACCTGGATGCTGCTTGTTACTTCAGTCTTCCCGGCGGACTCAGACTTCCCAAGCCTTTGTATGCTGGTTACCCGGGGAACCAGGACCATCTGCCAAGTCCCGTAAGGATCGTTCATACCCTTAGAGAGGTAGGGCTGCTCCTCCCTCCCCCAAAACAGTACAAATACCAAACAAAAACAAAAGTAAAATAATAACAAATGCCACAAACGTAAACTAACAGCAGAAGAAAACTCAACCAGGCAGTCCGTCACCTAGAGGACATCTTTTGGTCAAGGTTCTGTAGGCTTTGGCTATTGCAGGACAGGTTTTTTTAATTCATTTTTTTAAGTTTTAGATAGCGCGAACCAGACCCGAAGGACACATTCCTTATTTGTTTGGCACGGGGATATTACATGATTTATCCAGAATCATCTGATGTTTAGCCTATGCAAAAACGTGTTCTTTATCATTTGCATAACGGGCGCTTCACACTACTGCTGCTTGTAATTGTCAATTGTAATGAGGTACTCACAATACTGTTCTGTGGTAGCTACGCATCATTTCTGAATAGGCTTGGAACACCATGATGTCATCTGCTAGGTCACAACCACATACCTGTCTGGTATTTTCTTGTGTTCCTAAGGACACTGCTTTTTGGTGAAACCGTGCACGCCCTTTGCGGACAGAGCAGCCTCACACAGGGCCTCATACTTATAAAGCCGAGTCTTGTCTAACTCTGCCTTTCCGTCCTTTCAGGGGCACAGACCGCTTTAGAATTGGTTCAGTGCTCCAATGGCCAGTCTTCTTATGGTCATCGCTTTCCTAGCCCTCCGTGCTCTATCCAACATGTTCACTGTTCCTGGATACATCCAGCTCCTGTGCGCTGCACCCATGCTTCAGACACAGCGACTGGTGGTTCATTAGAATGGTCCTCTGTAATAATGTATTTGTAAATAATGACAACACAGAGGGCCCCAGAATATAATCAGTAGCTGTGGGAGCAGCTTCACCCTGCTTTTTACAAGTGTCTCCTGCCGCCAGCATGTAACTACCTTTCTCTAACTCTTTCACTCTCTATTTCATACTCGCTCTGTTCACTCTACCTCTTACTTATATATGTAAACAACTCAAACTAGCTCTATATACCATCTCCCTCTCCCTTTCTATCACTTCCACACTCTCACTCTCTCTCACATAAGTAAAATGCACGTCCATTACAACGCCAATAGCTGTAAAAAAAAAAGGCGAGACCTATTGCATTTCAAATGCTTGTTTTTAATGTATCCTGTCGAGTAGAGATGGAAAACCTTCCTTGTTTATGCGGTTGAATGTCTGAAGAATGAGACTACTTTCCTCCTTGTAATTAATGTGCTTGGTAAAGATAACTTACTGTGTTTGACGTCTCGTCACATGTCTTCTGAATGTCGGCTGAAGTGAGTCATTGAATTATGCGTGCATGAAAATGGGGTGATGTGGACTTTGTAAAGCGAGGAAAACCCCATGTGAACTCTCAACGGTTTAATTCTTTACTTGAACGCCTCCTCCCTCCCACAAAACATTTACCTATTGCGTCCTTAACCAGGAAAATCAACACACAGCTGCTTTGCTGTTTACACATCTTATTATTTGCTTAGATGGCTTTGTTTTCCCTCAGACTCTTGATGGCATTTGCATTATATTAGAATCTTAAGTCATTGTAACAGAAAATAGTCATCTGGGCAGCAGAATCTTCAAGTGAAAGGGATTTTTAGTGGCTCTGGAGTCTGCTTCACCAGGTAGCATAGAATTCTTCTAGTAGAACGGGCTAGTGGGACTGAAACGTGGTGGTCACATAGGATTGGGGCACGAATATAATACAAAAAGTATTGACGACTTTTAGCGTCCCTGCCCCAAATGAGAACTAAGTCCATTCTGTTTTGTTTTTTAAACAGCCTTGGACTAGAGACATTTCCCATACTGTGTCTGCATCTTGTGAAGTTGTTAACTGGCGAATGTACATCTTTGTTCCATTAATTTCAGTGTCCCTTAGGCGTCCTTTCTAACCCCCATCTGCTATGATACCCATCTACTTCCCCTCTCTGTCCTTATCCTTTCACAACAGTTGGTGTTGATATGTATACTGATGAGAACCACGTCCGTCTCAAATTAAAGTGTGACTCGGATAGGAAAACTTGCCACTTTCAGGTATGTGTGCTAGGTGCATGAATGTTAAGTTCAGTTTGGGCAAAACTAAAGTAACGCTTGCAGAGGCAGTGTGGAACTTTGGACCCCATTCACACCAAAAAATGTGGCAGTCTTTTCTCGTACAGTTTCCATATTACCGTGTTTTACCATAACACTAACTTATCGGACAGGTGAAAATCCTTATGTTTGACTTGCTGTCAGACATTGTTTTTCGTCCAGCATGCTCAACATCCGGGAGCCCCCCATAAAGTGCTCCATATGATCTTGTGTTGCTTCAGCAGGACAACCCAAACCTCTGATAATCTACTGGTCTCCCTAAAGTTTACATTGCTACCCATAGTACTTCGTGGCAAGGCAACGGCCCCATTGCCAGGCTATGGAGAGACTGATAGTTTGTGGCAGCTGAGATTCTAGGGAGCGACGCAGGACTCTTAAAAATTGTTTCCCCACCAGGCCTGAGCACTGCAGGAGATCTAAGGGCTCACCAAAACAAATTTTGCCGACTGTTGGCCTAGCCTGCAATTTTACCTCTACACTAGCTTACCCTTGCTTAGGATGTCTAACCAAACACATCTTTGAAGCAGCCTGTGGACTCAGTTTCTGTCCTGAACTGTGAGCATTTGTGGAATTGCATATCATGGTTACCAGCTGAGAAGTCTATACTATTTTCCTTGGACTATACATTCCTTTGATGGAGAAAACTTGGTAAGATTTTCACAGCTCTGGTTGGGCAGTCTTGTGGATTTTGAACCTGATCACCTTTTGATTGCCCATGGCCTCCTAAAAACTGCGATCGTATAGCAAACACTGAAAAGATCTAATTGACTTGCTAAAAACTGCAGTGGTATAACAAACAAAAGACACAGTTGAATACAAAATAAGATAAGTATATAACTGAGAAGGCATGCATTTGTTAATTGTAGTTAGATACCGCAGCATGCAGTGATTTGCTGTGCGAAGAACAGTGAGACAAACCAGACAACAGGGAATACTCTACTGCCTGCAACACACTGGCCAACAAGAACATCCCTTCCATTACAGATGCCCATATCACCAAGTTCCAAGTCTAAAATGGACATCGCCTGCTTTTCTTTGATCCTTCCCCATAGGGTAGTGCTCATTTGGCTGAAGCTGGTTGCTCTTACTCAGAATATTGGCAAATCTAGTCAGCAGAGGGCATTATACTCTCTAAAATTGACGTGTTAAATGTATTGTAATTATTCTGAACTACTTAAAATGAGTTTGCACTGCTGGCAAATAGCCATCAGGGGTTGCTGTGTCAGCTGCACAACCAAATAATATATTCCCGCTGTGAGTAAGTATGTCCGTATCAAATCCCAAAAACTTGATCATCTTTGTATCCTTTTCCTTTTTTAAAATGTTATTGTGTTTTCAGATTTGTCAGTTCAACGAGTACAACACCCAAAACATGTTTCATCCACGTGGACTTTATAGGTTCCATTTGTAACTGTGTAACAAGCAATAATTCTCTGGAACCCCTTAACTGTAATTTATAATATCAGGCTTTTAAAGTTTTGATGTCTGAACAGATCAGTCCTAAGACAGGATGGCGTAGGTGATGATCTAGACTATTTTATCTTTAAAATCTACATCCATAACTCCAGGAGCTGTGTGAGTGGTTTACCGAAAGGTTGTTTGACACGTTCTACTTCTGTATTGCACCTAACTGCACAAGCTGCCGGATTGATTGGTCAGTGACCACTATGCCATTGTGTTGTTAGTAGGTGCATTTGAACTCCTGTGAAATGTAAGGCTCGTAGTTTGTGTGCCTCAATGATTGGTGTCCCCTCTTTTGAGGCACTATAGTGAACAAGTCGTATTGCCACAGCTAGGAAACTTCAGACAGATTGTAGACATATAACAGTTATGACGTGTTTCATTTTGTTGGACATCATTTTCCATTGAGACGCAATGCAGTAGTAAATGAACTTGAGAAGCAAAGGATTGTGCAGCTTGTGGAGGACGCCAGGTTCGTTGACTCTAACGGCATTTGCTATGTAACCACTATGTGTTCACAGGGGGAAACATCTCTGTTCCATAGGGTGATGAAACCTAGTTTGTTTAGTTGATTATCATTTTACGTTTCACGTTGCCTACTATACCCGTTTGTTAATATTCATCATTCTATTAAAATGCACTTGCAACAACTGGAGATTTAATTTGTGTGTGTTTTCTATGTTCAAGTTCCAAAATGTTGCAACCTCCTTAAGTCTCAGACCTGAGTCCTCCGCCTAGCTTTTCCTCAAGAATTCAGTGAAAAAAATGTACTTCGGGATGCAGTAGTGGCTGAGGCCTTCTGGCACAAGTACAAAGTTGTCTTTGTCCTACCAACCACTTCCATCCTACTCCAGTCCAGGTTGAATTAGAGGAACTGGCTTTACTAGAGTCGTCCTGCACATTCATTTCTGCAACCAGAGCTTGTTTTAAAAGAGGTGGCTAGCACAGTGATGGAATTTTTCGAAGTGTGGGGGTTTCCCACCGGCGTAGATTAAATTAGAGGACAGCCTTTCAGACACTAAAGAGGTTTAAAAGGCGCATGGAATAGTCTCGTACTTTCATGAATGCTATTGCAGATTTCCTACTCCTAGTGGTAGCACAAAGGTATCTTTCTTAGCCCTTCTTTGATTTATTTAAAGCAAACTGGTAGGCATTGCATCTTGATTCCATGTTACTCCCTACCACTGCCACTTTGTTTGTCTTGTGAGTGCAGTGGTTGTTATAAAGCTTAGGTTGGAGGTGCTCCAAAGGACCAACCAAATAAATACATATGCTTGAAGCCACGTATTTTGAGGTATTTGATACGTAAATGGCAGGTGAATGTAGCATTAGGAATCACTGGCATCTTGAAATTTGCATTTGATTTTTGTTCTTATTGTGCGTATCCTATTAGTGAACTGTATTGTACCTTATTCCAAACTTTGAAACCACTTAATGGTATGTTTATTGCTTTCATTGCTTTTCATGTTTCAATAATTATTGTATTCTGCGCAAATAGAATTCGTGAACAGACCTTCCCAGTACCTTGTAATCATCTCACATTTCTATGCCATCATGTAAATTCCTGTTGTCCTTTCCTAGCAAACAGACTGGGTGATAGGAAGGGAGAGAGAAGTAGCATAAAGTCTCCAGGATGTTTCTCAGACTTCAAAATACCAATCTTACCGTTTACGATAATACAACGGATATTGTACTATACCATTATCTAGGACATCACAGTAGATCACCTTAAAATAAACCTTCCCTAGTGTCTGTCCGCCACAGTCCCTATTATCAGTTTGGATGGAGGGTCTCACCGATAGCATCCAGAAATGCATTCACTGGGGTAAGCTTTAGGAAAAGACGTGTATTTTCCCCCAATAAACAATCTTTAGTTTGGCAGAGTACCATAATGTAGCCTCGGTTTTTAAACACCAGAATGTTCTTTTAATCTCTAGCAACCGCCCCCGTCTTTGCTGTGTGGATCTGCTGTAGTCTGGAAACATCACGATTTTTTAGTAAGTCAAATGTACTTCTTTTTTTCCTGATGCCGCCCTTAGAGGCTTTTTCATCTGTTTCCCAGAATAGCAGTCATTCATCCCAAAGGTTACTCCTTTCCTTGGTTTCTTTGTTGGCAGGCTGTATGATTAACTGACAACAGCTTAAGCGTTTTTGAGGGAAAGACTTAAGTACCTAAAAAACACTGTATGGCATCTAGAAGTGACACACCCACCGAGCCCGGAACCCCCAACAAATGAACTTTTACAGCTTTGGCCATATCGTCCTGATATTCAATCTGGATTTCCAGGGGGATCATTGATTTTCTTTTTTTATTGCACAGTCTCCAAGGCACTTAGGGCTTTGTTTTCTGTGTCAAGTGCTACTCTTCAATTTCTACTTTACCTACTGTTGCTGACATTCTATGTATCACAGATTCTGCGTCATTCAGTTGCTTATCCGTTGCCAGTACGGTGTTGTCTATTGTTGTGACTTTTATTGTGTTTCTTGGAGTGCTCTGAAGTACACAGAGCCTCCAGGATCTGGGAGGCACCATTGTCTGGCCCGACACTCGTCAGTGACTGATATTGTATTGTATTGTATTGTAATTGCATTTATATAGCGTTTACTACCCCTGACGAGGCGTCAAAGCGATTTTTCGGCAAGTAGCACGCTACCCTGGGACCCATAGATGATTGGTGTTGAATTAGTATAGTGAAACATGCAAGTACATTTTAAGTGGTGGATAGGTTAGTTATTTGCATTTGGAATGATAGCAGAAGGATAGAGGAGGAAAAAAGGTTTGTATTTATATATCGCTTGTTACCCCTGATGGGGTGTTGAAGCATGCTACTCCGAAAGCCCATAAAAGATAGTGGTGAATTAATATGGTAAAATATTAAAGTAATTTCAGTGGTGGATATTAGTCAGTTATTTGGAGTGAGAAGGATAGCGGAGGGATAAAAGGGGAAGAAAGGTTTGCATTCATATAGCACTTGTTACCCCTGATGGGTGTTAAAGCGCTTTTCTGGCGAGTAGCACGCCACACCGGAACCCATAAATGACTAGTATGTTCACTGGCAATGTATCTCGTTTGGGTTTGGCTTTTAATTCTTTCAAAGGCGTTGCAGCAGTGCATTTTCCCCCCTATATTTTCCTCCCTTGAAGTCGAGTACCAAATTTGCAGCCTGCTCTAGTTGAGTACCAAACTTGCAGTCTTTAAAGAGAGCCCACTGCAAACCATCATCTAAGGCTCAAATACACACACTTCTCCTAGTCATTTCGTGGACAGATCTTCATCCAGTAGGAGTGGGAACACGTTCACATGTCCTCTATGGCCTTCCTTCCCAGATCATCTTCTCCACGGGCCCCCTACCAAGAGGATAAAGAAGGGAGCTCCGCTGGCTCTCTTCATAAGCACCACCTCACCTCTCTGAGCTCTTTGTAGGAGAGCTCAGCAGGCACCCCATCTATCGATGAATCGCCCTCACCTCTTTAGAACGGCTAACCTTTGGGTGGTCCCTTTTAAAATGCTCTCTCAACAGCACTTCAGTTCTCCCTTGTTGGTCTGCTGGTTCCAGGTCTGATCACTCATTGGGGACAGGCACCTGCTAGTGAGTACGCTGCCTCCTGCCGCTGCACGGGGACACCAAAGATTGGCTTTGCTTTATAATTATTTGTATGGTTATGAAAACGTTTCTGTCTCCGAAATATATCCATTATGTGTTTTAAATAAAAAAAATATTGGCAACAGTGTCCATTTGGTTTAATTCACTAAATCTTACTCGGCATCATCTGCTTTAGCACATCCATACCTCTACTTCACTTTTCAAAACGGAGGCTGCAGTTTGTTTCCTTCACTAATGTTCAATTCTCTGCTGTGGCCATCTTTGTGCTAACAGTTAGATTTTCTATCCCCACTGTCCTTGTGTAGGTTTGCAAGCATTTTGCAGCCTATTCCCACAGGAAACATTACTTAGCAAGTTGAACGTTTTGATTGTGAAAAATAGCTAAATGTTTTATGGTGTGACAGGGAAGTAGTGCAGCTTAATAAAGCTGTACACCTACTTTGAGAGCATCATACAGCTGTGTTCCCATCTGGCACCCAAACAACATTGCCTGGTCTATTCGAAAGGCACGCTTTAATGTTTGTTGCTTTCAAAGGGCTTAATATAACTCTGAAACACTTGGGGTGGAATGGGAAAAAAAGGAAAATTATGTAGTGTAGTATACTGACAAACGCATTTTCTTCAGAAAAATCTGGACTTGCTTTGTTACATCAAAATCCTGAATGTGGACACATCAGCAGTTAAAGGAGATGCAGATGAAATGAGCATTAGCCTAGCCAATAGGCCTCGCCTATGAGACTTATTGGCTCTGCCAATGATATTTCTCCATGTTGTACAGCAATAACCCTGCTATACAGCAAACTTAAAATCCTTATGATACGTCTGCTCAGTTGCCTGTTTAGGACTAGGCCCAGAGATGCTGCCCTTTTTCGCCATTCACCAGCACCCACCTTAACCCATCCACGTCCACAAACATATTAACCCACTCACAGCAAATGCACTCCACATATTTACCACAAACCAAACCACACACATTTCAATTGCTCAACACCCAAAACAAAACCCCACAAAGTACTCCTATAAACCCTTCTACCCCAACTACAACACAATGGCACGTTCACTCAAACACAAAACATCACTCTATCCTTTACCACTAACCAATCTACACATTGCCAACGCAACCCAAATCCACTCCATGCAAAACATTATCCCATCCAGACCCCCCCTCCCTGCCTCATACAAAGCACCAGCTCTACCCTCTAATTACTCCAAACAGATACCTTTCTGTCACCACCAAACCTATACTCAACCTTCCATTTTTTCATCCACGAAAACTCCTTTTTTACCGAAAAAACATGACCACACAACCCTTATTCTCCACTCCACCTCTCAAATTACCTCTTCCAGCAATCAAATCAAATACTCCTAACTCTTGTCCATCTCCTCTCCCACATACATTCTTTTCCAAAACATATCACCAATAACATATCACCAATCCCTTTACCTTGCAGCTTCCACTCACCCACAATACTTTACATACAAGTACTTCTCAGAAAACAAATATATCCTTTTCTCTCACTACTACTTAAAAACATAACACACTCCAGCACAACAAAATCTCACACACACACACACTACCCCATAATACCTTCCGTCATACACCAGAAACATACACCCACTCCCACCCTTGTGGCTACACACCCTGAACCAACTCTTCTGCCAAGCTTTCTCTCTTCCCCCACACCTAGCACATATACAGCAACACAGCAACTCTCTCTGTAACCACCTCTTATGCATTGGACACGTAAAACATGACCCACATGCTATACCACCACCCTTAACTCGTACACCTTCAACCCTAAACAGACACAAACAAACCAAATGCCAGTCATCACAACTTCACATCTCCTTGTCTACTGCGCAACCAGGCTACTCTACAAAAATAACACAGCTCACCGACCCACTCTCAACCACCACTTACACAGGCAGACCCATCAAAATGCCATCTTAGACTGCTGGACAAGGAATATGATACCGAAGAACTGCACTGTTGCTATCCTCACACAGCCAATACCAGCCCAAAGGACATACCTGCTCGCTCTTCTACAAAACAAAGTCATACCATCACCAAAAGAAATTCTCTAAGCTGCCTACTAATGCATGCTTGATCACTGTCAAAAACAAGCATCACATCTATGACCTTACTGACGCACAACCTGACTTCAACAAAATTATTCTATCTCTGTTGCCACACCAGTAAGAAGAATTATCAACATTTCCTTAACTATGAATATTTTCAAAAGACCTAAAAAAGTCATACATATGCCCATTACTAAAGAAAACAAACCTGGAACCAGTTATGTTATAAAAATGTGTGCAGCGCACAGCTACTCTGGGAGTGTCCCGGCACTCAGGCATCAATTTATAACCTAGTCAGACTGTGTGAAAAAACAGATTTTCTGTTTCTTTTTTAAAGCTGGAGCTCGCTGGTTAAGCAAAGGTCTCTAAGAAGTTTATTCCAAGTGAGCGGTCCTAAATAAGGGAAGGATCTACCACCCATTCTAAGTTGATGAATCTGAAGCACACTTGACAGGTATGCGGAGGAAGATCGCAGTGTGCAAGCTGAAGTCTTTTCATGAATCTTCTCTCTGAGATAACCAACCCTAGAGCCATGCAAGGCCTTATGCACTAATACCATGGCCCTAAAATGCACCCTCTTTTTTGCAGGAAGCCAATGAAGGGCCTGCTGATGGGCGGACATGTGAGTCCTAGGTGGGAGTTTGAGTAAAAATCTGGCTGCCGAGCTCTGCACCACCTGTAGTTTGCTAAGAAGGTACTCCGGGAGTCTGAGGTTAAGGGCATTCCCATAATCCAGTCTCATCATGATCAGATCCTGAATAACCTTTTTGATGGCTGACTCAGACAGGAAAGGTAGGAATCTTTTCAGCATAGAAGAGTGCTGAAACATGAGCAAATTAGTACTTGTATCTGCGGTTGGAAGGAGAGGGTGTGGTCAAATTTGATGCCTAGATTCCTTATGGAATTCTGAAGAGGGTCTGGCTGTGGTGCACCCTTAAGCCAGCAGGTTCTTAGAAAGTTAGGAGGGGCATCTCCAAAGATCACAATCTCCTTCTTATCCGGGTTGCAATTCATTTGGTACCGGGCCAAGTACTGAAACACCTTAGCGAGACATTTCAAGATGAAGCTGCAAATCATCCGCATATGAATTTACTTTTGTGCCCATTGACTCAGCTGATCTTGCTAAAGGCGTAAGGTAAATATTGAACAGAGTGGGGCTTAGGGCAGATACTTGGGGTACGCCCACAGTGAGAGTTCTAGCTTGCACTAAAAATGGGGGCAACCATAATTCTTGGCTTCGATTCCTTAGAAAAGAGGTAAGCCATTTCAGGGCTGTGTTTCTGATCCCTATCGCCAGAAGGCCTTAGAGTAGTTGTAAATGGGGAACCATGTCGAAAGCAGCTATTTGGTCCAACATGATCAGAATGGCCTTGCCTCCCTTGTCAAGGGCACTTTTGACATGCTGCACTAATACCAGGAGCGCTGTCTCAGTGCTAAAGTGAGGTCAGAAGCCTGATTGACTGGGATGTAGGAATTTGTTAACCCCAGCATTTACAGACTGATTGCAAATGGACCTTTCCTGGGAATAGTCTATGAAGCCGGCATAGAGCGGACTGTCCTCGTCTGGAACACATCGTACCTTAAAAACAGAACAAATGTCATCCATACCCTCCCCCCTTTCTCATCCAAAACATACTACACAAAAGCAGGAGAGCCCTCTAGGCTCTACCATCTCACTCATGCTTTTCAACAGCTACATGAAGTCATTGCCAGCATTGATCAATGAATTTCACCTCACATGCTATAACTATGCAAACGACACACAAATACTCCTTAAACTGGAAAGTCCCAAAGACATTGGAAACTTACAAATTCTCAGTTACCTCAGAGCCGTTGATCAGTGGATGATATGGAGCCATCTCAAATTGAATGCATCCAAAACGGAAATACTCATGTGGTGATTAGAAAAATTATGACCCACTCACCACCTGGCCTCATGATCAGGCAACACCGCCTAAATTATCTAAGGAAGTAAGAAACCTCTGCATTGCCATGGACTCCAAGCTATCAATGAATGCCCAAGTGACAAACTAGCAAGATCCAGCTTCATTACTATAAAAAATCTGAGATGCATCTTCCCCCACCTGAAGATTTGCACACAAGTTCAGGCTGCTATCTCTCTTTTTCCGTCTAAACTAGATTACGCAAATGGCTTCTACCACGGATCATCTTTAACAACTATGAAAAGGCTACAATAGATTCAGAACTCTGTTGCCAGACATCTCTTGCATATAAAGCCACAAGCGCACATTTTCCCTGGCTTGAAGGCCCCACATTGGTTAGCGGTTGCCAGAAGATCCACATTCAAGCTGCTTTGTATCACCCACAAAGCGATACATGGAACAGTGTCACTCTTTAGGAATAAAATCTTCAAATACATTCAACAAAGGATCCTCCTCTCTAGATTGGCACTTTGCATGAAAATCCCACCATCCAGGAAAAAAAACAGGTGGCCCATCCTTCTCAGTTCAAGCAGCCAAACTATGGAGCTCTTTAAACCCCCCTCCCCCCAACATAAGACCCACGGATAACTACCTTATCTTCAGAACACTACACAAGAATTGGCTCTTCCCCACATAACCACCATACTCAAACATAAATATACAGCAAACCGCCTCCTGCTATGATCTTCAAATAAACACTTTCTAGACCATTCCCTCATCTATCCCTCCGCTATCCTTTTCAAACCAAATAACAGACGCACATGTCCACCACTCAAATTAATTTCATAATTACCTATACTAATCCTTTTTGGGTTCCGGAGTAGCGTGCTCTTTGCTGAAAAGCGCTTTGACACCTCGTCAGCGGTATTAAGCGCTACATAAATGCAATAACAATTTAAGGCAGGCTGATATTTTAGCTTTTTTCTGCTCGTTACCTATGCCTCCAGTCCCAAATATGCTCTTGCTTAGAGATGGTCAAAAGTGTAATAAATTGTGCTGCATATGCGACACGTGATTTTATGCATGTTTAACACTAATTTTTCTATTTCAATAAATGTACTATTAATTGCATATGTATAGCGAATTCCTATCACTTGTACCGTCCAAAGGCACTTTCGGAGTCTGAAAGCCCTTTACCGTTAAGACGCCTAGACATTCGTGCGCTTTATAAGCCCTTTACTTACTTATTGTTGGAATCACCGTTGACCGGAGCTTAGTATCAATAGCTCAGAATTGCAGCCATGTCACTTCCCTGTATGTTAGCAGCGGCAACAGACAGTTATAAGCTTTGCACCTTTGAATGCAGAAGAACACGAAGAATTGCTGCTCCATGTTACTTTCCCTTCAACTTAACTTTACAATAATATCACGACTATTGATTGCGGTAACGCGATTATCTAATCGTGTTGCTACTGCAGTCAAATTGACATTCTCTAACTGGAGCTCTCTGGGTAACGTGACTTTTAGAATGGAATGGACAATAAAGAATTTCATTTTTTTAATCTACTTCCACAACTTCCAGTTGTTTCCTCGTTGGAAGGTTGGGCATCAAGCGCAGCCTTCAGGGCGCCATTATCTTTACCTTATCTCTGCATTTTAGACCAGATTTATAAATAGCGTCTGCTGATAGCAGAAATATATCGGAGCTCATTGTTTCCCTCACCCAGCTTGGATTTAAACCACAGTGACCTTTGAGCAGGGTTTGTCAGGTCCGCACTCTGCACTCTTGGTGACATCCTATCAGATTTCTTGTTTTCCCTTCTTCGCTGTTACACTTAACTTTTAGTTAGCGATTAATTTGAGGGGTGGCGAGATTTGTGTTCAGCACCACGGTGTGGATCGAACTGTCAACTTGAGCAGCAGAGCACATCTGACATTTCATGGAGGAACTAAAGGTTGCACCGTGACCGTGGATGCCTCCGAGAGCTGAATGACGGCCGCTGCGGAAGAATGTCTGGGCACCCCCCTGGTTTATGGAAGCCTGTCTTTACGAGGACAGCCCACGCAGCAGTTCAGAACATCTTTGCCTTTACACCGTTCACATCTTGCAATTCATTCCTTTATTTGTCAATATAAGGCGATTTAAAAATTGCATCTTTACCGTCAATTGGCAACTTTTTATTCTTACTTCTCTTTAACTAAAAGCACGCTCTTACAAATGAAGCGTTCGATAAAAATGGAGCTTCCCAAGGAAGAGGTAATCAGTCACTGTAATGCTCTTGTTGATGTTAACCATCTACCAGTATTTTCCTAGAGGGAATAGCATTTTATAACCTGTAATTCTTCTTCAACGATAGAAAGCCAGTTCGTTTTCTGCTCTAGAATCTTTGTATTTTACTTTGTCTTTTGTGGAGCGAGGACTCTTTTTGTATTACATTTTTTGCTGCTCAGTGAGTAGATTGCATACGCGCACATATGAGGTCGGAGTACTGCCAGCTGTCGCTCAAGCACTTCACTGGTGGCCAGAAGGGCCACTGTCCTTGCGTTCGTTGCCGTTGATGCTTACGCACACTGCCGGTTTTAAACGCCTCATTACCTAACCACCATTCTGTCTTTGATATTTGCGTACACACACAGCTCAAGCGATCTTATTATGCATTCCATTTTGTGGCACCTGTGCCGTGCTTTATTTAAAGGTATATTGTACTCTACGTGAGAAATCTAAAACGGACAAAGAGAGAGAGGTGTTGTGCTGTCCTCAGTAATAACCGTGCCAACTTGTTCAGCACTCAGTTGTTTGAACTGGGCGAGGTAATAAAGCGTGACACGATTTGCTCTTCAGTACCTGATTATCAGCTAATTACGTCACGTTTAGGACATTTGGAGACAAGTAGTAGTAATGGTCTTGCAGCCGTTCCGTGAAGAAGTACAGCATGAAAGCATTATCTGCTTAAAAACATAACTCGCAGCGGCAAACAAGACAGAAACATTGAAGAGCCCAGGAAGAATACATCTGACACAAAGGTATCCACCCTCCTCCGTGAAACGCTTTGTAGGAATTTTGCTTGTGTGTACGACATTAAACATCTGCATCCCTTCATAGATTATTTGAGATCTTGCATCACTTTCAGTGGTTGCACTGTAGATTACCACTTTCCATTTCTTTTGTTCAGCGTATTGTGTGCTGTGAACTGTGGTCTCTGTGATCATTTGAACCAAATACAGATTTGTGTGGAGGTTATAGCTTTATGTACATGTTTACTCTGAGATTCATTGTGTTACTTCTGACATGGTGAAACTATTTTTTTTTCTCCCTCTTTCAGCTCATTGGTGAGTTTCAAATGGACTGCTAATGCTTACTAGAAGAGATGACAAATCCTCTGTCCAGAATCTTAGAACTCATAATTCCCTCATTACTCGCGTAAATGTAGATAACGAAGGAATGGCAACACCATTCTTTCATGTACATTCTCTCAGAAATAAAAAAAAAAAAACTACAACTTTTCTCTATACCATTGCAATTATATTTATGTTCCTCTGTTTTTATAAATCGACTGGTACCATGCTACTCAAAAACCCAAAGTGGATTAGCTGTGGATTAGTATTGTGAAATAGAAGTTATTTGGAGCGGTGGACATGCGAGTCTGTTAGTTTGATTGAGTAAGATAAAGGAGGGAAGAGCCAAGAGAGTGTTATTTGGGAGTTCATTGTAGTACAGTGAAGTTTGTGATGAGTCAAAGAAGGGATAGAGGAAGGAAGCGCCTCAAAAGGGTTATTTGGGAGATCATAGCAAAATGAGGTTGGAGAGGAGTCAGCGTGGAGGTAAATGATATATTGAAAGAGGAATAAGATGAGATATAGAGTAGTGAGTTGGGGAGAGTTGAAGGGTTTTTTTCTACAGTTGGGAGTAAAGAATATATATATATATATATATATATATATATATATATATATATATATATAATAATGTGCGCGCATTGGAGTACAGACAGTTCTTGTCATTGCAGAGAATGCAGTGTAAATATAGATATACCTTATATATTCTGCAATTTGCACTTCTTGCACATGGTGTTGTAAAAACAATAAAAATTAATGAAATCTACCTGCTGAGATGCCGTGACTTTCTTGCTGGAAGGAGAGGAGGCAGAATATATTATATATATATATATATATATATCTCCAAAGCACAAGTCCCCGAAAAGAGAGCCACCAACCCTGCAGGGCGGCCTCTCAAACACGGGCACGGAGACGCCCGTTACTTGACTCTCCATGACAAACAAACCGAGAGGCCTATTGCAAGACACCAGAGACTTTAATTCAGGCTGAGCACAGTGCTTCCTATAATGTCCCAACTAGTTTCGGCAAAAAGCCTTGATCTCGGGCAGGAAGTGTCGAAAAAAGTTTCTCTGTGCTTCCGTTTTTAAAATGTACATTCGGGTCACATGACTGTTGGTAACTACATTTCCCAGACTGCATCATTCATACAATAAGTTTTTTTTTTGTTTGTTTTTTTATTTCAAAAGTTTTTTATTTAGAAGATTTTCAATACAGTACAGTAGTGATGCAGTGATACTGGGGGGGGGGGGTGTTACAGCTGGGAGATATTATGCATTTTATGGTTACATGGGTACATAGATCATACATGGTATAGGCTGTTCGGGTTGTAGGTCTGTAGACCCCCCCCCCCCCGGAGAGTGTGAGAGGGGGAAAAGAAAGAGGGGAAAAGAAAAGGGAGGGGGTGTTCATACAATAAGTTGTTGATTCAAAAAGCAATGTTCTTTATGCTCACAGAAAGTTGTAATTTGTGTCCAGAAGAAAATGATGCACTCGTTGTTAAGTACATCCAAATGGAAAACAGTCAAACCCTAATAAACAGCATGTTGCTGATTCCTGCAAAACCATGAATCCCCGTTTCCTTCTGCTTGCACGAGTGGAAAGGGAAGTCTTCCCAAACCACATCCCTTCCAGCGCCGCCATTGTTTTCGCCAGTTGGCCTCTCCCAGATGGGTTTAGCGGCGGCGTGTGGGTCATGCTCCCATTATTAACTCCAAAGCACAAGTCCCCGAAAAGGGAGCCACACACAATAAAAAATAGCGATATTATGTTGTATTATATAAAGTTGCGTATGTACATGTATGGATAAATATTTAGAAACTCAGACTTGTACATAGACCTGTACATAAAGCACATTTATTTTTTATATTTATTTTATATTTTTCCCAATATTCAGTTGTGCACTTTGTCCATCGGTTAGTCCTAGCTTGAGCAGGCGTGGTATGGAGTGATTGTACGTGTTTTTTCCTGTGAATGTGTATTTTTGTGTGAGTGCACCTTGTGGCGTGTCCTTCAAACTTGTGAGATACGTATACTTTTGGGTTGTCAGTGTGTGGGGTATTACAATGGACTGTGTCTTCTCAGTTCAGTTCATTTAGTCTTTATTTCGAATAAAATTCATAAAAGACAACAAATATAAAAAAACATTATCAACATTTCAACATTTATACATTATTACATTTGCAATGGAGCCCCAGGTATTAAGAAGGATTGCCATCAGAATATATACAGGCATTAAAAAATAGTCAAGTTGATTAAAAAGGGGTTACAAGTTCTTTACACGAATCAGCCACATCCACCCCAAGAATTTGGAAACACGGATCACAGATTTTTCAGAACGCATGTCACGTAATCTCAACAGGGCTGTGCGATTCCCCTCACAATTTAAGGTTTTGCAAATTGGTTTCAACCATTTGTGACGAGGCAATCGATATGCTGGGCATGCAAAAAACAGATGGCCAACACTTTCAACCTGGTCAGGACAAAAAGGGCATTTTGTACTTATACTCTTTGCCCACTTAGCAGTAAAGGAATTGATCGGCAAAGTGCCCACCCGAAACTGATGATACAGCTTACGGTCAAGTGATTTGCATATCAAATCCCAATAGGGCTCAAGGGCCGGTGTAATCTTGTGTGTTAAAAACAGTCCAGTTAGGTTATTTTCTGAAGAAGTGGAGACCAGTGCAGATTTCTTTGCAGCCCAGAATAACTCTTTAAATTCCACTTTAGAAGGAAACCTAGAACATTCGGGATGTAACCATAGTTCGGGGAGGCCCATAGAGTGCAAAATTTGTTTGACCTCCCGCAACCATGGAATTTTCTGGGCACCCCACAATGATCTAATCTCGCCCAATTCGTGAGCGAAAAGACTAAGCTCTTCGGTCGTCCAAAGGCGACGCCAAAGAGCAACAAGGCGATACTGTGCCATCTCATCCAGTGGTCTACAGCCTAAGTCTAAAAGCAAAGGTTTTATAGGCGTCGATTGAGGAAGCCCCACTAGATTCCGAAGAAACCTGTTCTGTGCTATAGTCAGTGCTGACAATCCTTTGTAACCCCATATGTCTGCACCATACAGGGTAGCTGCATTAACCTTGACCTCATAAATTTTTAGCGCTGGTGTGATGCGTTTGGTAAAGGTTTTTTTGTGTTCTTTCAACAAGCATCCTGTAAGGCGAACAAATTTAAGAATTAATACCTCCAACTGTGGGTTCCACGTAAGTTGATGGTCAAGAGTCACACCCAAATAGGACATGACTTTGACCTGTTCTATTGGGACACCGTCTAGTAAAAATGAACTTTTAACTTGTTTGTTCCTATTAAAAACCATAAATTTAGTTTTTTCAGCGTTAATCTGGAGATCGTTATCTGTGCAAAATTCTGCAAATCTATTTAGGGCCGCTTGTAAACCACTCCGAGTCCTGGAAAGGAGCAGGGTGTCATCGGCGAATATTAGCATGGGGTACTTAGAACCCCCCAGGGTGGGAGCATCTGTTTGTGTTCCACTAAAGAATGCAACCACCCGGTTGATAAATAGGAGAAACAGGGTAGGGGCCAGCACGCAACCCTGTCGGACCCCACGTTCGACAGGGAAGCTAGCGGTCACCTGACCCTGTTTCCCCCATCTTACACGGGCGAAGTTATCCTCGTGTAAGCGCCTAACTAGCTCTAATAGCTTGGGAGGAAGGCCCATGAGACCAAGAGCATCCCAAAGTTTGGCCCTTGGGACCAAGTCGAATGCCGACCGAAGATCGACAAAGGCGGCGTAGATGACACCGCCCCCCAAGAAGACAACCTTCCAGTACAACATAGTTAAACGGAACACCTGATCTAAGGTGCTGGTGCCTGATCGAAACCCTGCCTGCATGGGGGAGAGTATATTATTCTGCTCGATCCACCCCTGTATTCTAGCTAGGGCCATTCTTGATACCACTTTCTGAATGGTGTCGATCAGACTAATGGGGCGATAATTTTTTGGTGAAGATCGATCCCCTTTCTTGTGAACTGGAAGTACTTCAGCCCCTTTCCAGGATTGTGGAACCCTTGCGCCCGCTGCAATAGAATTTGCTAAGGTTGTTATATAAGGGACCCATAATTCTAAATTCAGTTTAAAAAGGTTGGCTGGTACTGCATCTATACCTGGGGCTTTCCCAGACTGAATTAAGCCTAAAGCATGTTTGGTATCCGAGGTACAAAAGGTTAACCTATCCCCATAGAATAATTGTGTAGTCCCCACTACGGACTCATCTGCCAACTGAACAATATTAGGGTCTTTAAATTGAGAGGAAAAAAATTCCACCCAATCAACAGCGGAAACATGATTTTCGGGTGCTAGTGAGTCGGAACCCCTGCCCCATCTGACTAGCTCCCAAAACTTAATCTGGTTGGAGGACTCACAGGCTTTGAGAAGATCAAGCCAATACGAATCCTCCCATTCCCTTTTGGCTTCCCAAGTGGTATGTTTGTAGGCCTGCCTCGCAAGCCTAATGTCGGGGGTATTTCTAGATTTGACAGCAGCAATTAAAGTGCTGTGCGCTTCTCTACACTTTTTATTATACCACCCCTTGAATTGCTTCTCTTTGTGTTTTCCACATGGCCTAGTGAGAAGTTCCCTAATGGCCGAAAAACAGGCCTCATGGAGATCAACGATAGTAGACTTTTCCCTATCCTTAACTGATACTGCACTCATCTTATTACTAGTACCTAAGACCAGTTCTTCTATTTGACAGACAAGCTCCTGATCAGCTATGACTCTCGACCATTTGACCCGTCTTCTGTTATCACTCAAGACTAGGTCTGATGTGATACAAGCTGTTTCTGTCAGAGGGGGCCCAAGACCCGGGATCATAAGTACAAGTGAGAGTGGGTTGTGATCACTCTCTGGCCTAGTTTCTATTAACATGTCAACTACAGTATCCCAGGAATCAATTTTGACCAGTATGTAGTCAATACGACTCACACTAGACCCATTATCAAAGGTTGGTTTTCCCGCCTTATCAGATAGGCTGCGGCCGTTCACCGCTCTGAACCCCCATTCCAGGCAGAGGCCAAGCCAGTGGAGAGCTGCCTCCGTACCCCTAACACCCTTAGTTATTGCTAGCGGGGGAATATTCCAGACTAAATCATCATCCATCCCTACATCTTCAGCAAGGTTCAGGATGGGTTCGAATGAGCAGTTCAAGTCACCAGCCACTAGTACGAGTTGGTCACTTTTATGCTCATTTAGGAGGTCTTCCAGATCATTAATAATAGGTTGCTTTTTACCACCCTGACAACCTCGGGCATAGATGTTAATTAAAACAATATCCTTGCAATTCTCCTTGCTTAAGGATACACAAAGGAGGTCAGGGTTCTTTACCAGGATTTCCCTCACTCTGAAGCCAAGTGTATCTTTTATCCATATGGTTAGTCCACCCGAAGCTCTACCCCTGGGACCCCGCACTGCTGGCTTATAAAAATTCAAAAAGCCTACTCTAAATAGGGGGTCGACTGACCAAGTTTCCTGGAAAGCGATGATATCATGTGTAGTTATATAATCAACCCAATCATCGCTATCCAGGTGGCCCTTTAAACCCGCTATATTCCAAGAAACCATTTTAATTTCATTATCTGAGTTACCGGGGCAAGGAGACTCAGATAATCCCGGAACTCCCAACTCAACTGAGTTTGAAATATAAACGGTATCCGGTGTTAAGCGCGAACCCAATGGCGACACAGAACAAACCATACTGGGCAGTGCCTGGGTGGACGGGATAAGGTCTACTGAGAATTTTAGAGCATCCACCTCCCCTAGTCAGTCGACCTCATCCAAGCAGCCAAACATATTTGATGTGGGAACACCTTGCCACCCGGTTCTCTGGAAAGGTCCACCATTCCCAAATCCTCTGTACCTGGGCTTTTGTATAGTCGTCCAAGACACTCCCAAACCAAGCTGCTGTCGAGGAGGGTAGAAAAAGGTGAGAGGTCTAACGATAACTGAGTGGTTGTCATCTCGAGTGGGCCACGAACAAAGAGGCTGTGCTGTATGGGGGGTCAGCAAATGACACAACCACACAGTCACCAGTAATGGTTTTATGGGTGGGCCCAACCCATGGTACTCTTCGCACCATTAAAACCTGACTTCTTAGGTGACTGGGTAGTTGTTTGTTCGTGTTTAGCCAGTGAATGACCTTATTTTTAAGAGACCAATGGTCCTCTTTTATCTGTGGGTCGAGAGTAGGCACACCAGCCAATACAATGACATATTGACTAGCCTCCGGTGGTAGGTCAATGTAACCACCACGGAAATTCGGTCGGCTAGATTCTAAGAATGGCAAATTCTTGTTGGTCAATTGGGTAGGCTGTTTTGCAACAGTTTGAGGCCTGGGTTTAGGGCGTGCTACATTCTGATGTAAACTAGTTAGAACGCTAGCGTTAGGTAGTGCTGTATTCTTTACAGGGCATGCTTGGTGTCTGGGTTGGGTTGGTAGAGGGTCCTGGGGCGGGAGACAAGTGCTAAGAATGGAATTAGTAGCATTATCCCCCACTATTGTGCGTGGTTTTGGTACGGGTTTAGGTCTTAAGGGTGGGGGGGTTGGGGGATCTGACTCAAATGGCTGAAAAGTTAAACCCTCGCCCAATGAAAGCCTAGCTTCCATTTGCTTGAGACTAAAGCTAGCCAATGTGACTAAAGTCTTATCCATTTCTAGCAGGTGGTTTTCCATTCTGGAAAGTCTAAGCTCCAGGGGGGTGAGTAATTTTTTGAGTGTGTCCCATACAGTTTGCAAAAAATCCTCATCTCCCCTCCTATCCCCCTCGACTACACTCTGGCTACCCTCAATTGACCCTTCCTTATTCGTGTCATGGATGGTTACCACCGGGGGATCAAGCGCAACACCACTTGGGACAGGGCAGATATCACTGCCCAGTAAAGCTGTGTGGGCTTTGTCTTTTACTTCCCCAAACCCAAATGTGACTGTGTCTTCTCTCCTTGCACCAAATCTGAGGTAGCTGTGGAGGTGAGGTATGTTGCTTGAACTCCCTTTGGAACCTGCACTGCAAAGGCTGCTTTCAGCCTTTCCCGTACGTTTGTGGTCGATGTGGTGATGACTGAGGGGTGGTGGAAGTTGCTTTTAAACATTTTTCTTAACCTGGTCTCAAATTGTAGATTAGTGATGCTTGATGTTCCCCTAAATATGGGATTAACTGTGCTGTATTGTTTGCGTAGCATATATAATCGTATTTGCGGGCCTGAACCATATCCTCACAGAGGCCCGCTTGTCATTTTCCTATCCTTGTTGGTGCACTCCTTCAACTCCCACTGAAAACAAAATGTGTGCGTGATACCTACTGAACAAAACTGATTTTATATGCTAAGGTCATTCATTTTAAAGCGTTATCAAATTGATTTTATGTTTTCATGTTCTATTCTTGATGCACGACTAAGTCTTGCATCCTAAAGACCGTTAAATGTTTGTGATTTTATATTATGAAATGTTTTACATGAGGATGTTGGACCGAAAGATTATCCTCTCAAGTTACACAATTAACCAAAGATCTGCCTGTTACCTGGCAGTTGTGCTCATAGTCCACTGGAAAGACATACAAAAATGAAATCGCATGGTATGTTGCAGCTGTATAGAAATCTACTGGTCAGCTATTTGTCAGTGGAGATCGAGTTGGCCTGGTCCAGGCCAGCTCAGTTTACATTTCGCATGATCCAGGTTGTTTTTGACCTGTCTGACTCACTCACTTCCCAGGATTGAGCAAGTGCAATCGTGTGATGTTTAGTTTCTGTGAATTATTCTAAAGTGAAATTTACTGGTACTTCAAGGTAACACCACCACCAAAATCTCATATTCACAAATGGGTCCTGTATGTTCTTCAAGACTTCGCTGAGACCAAGCAATAAAATCGTCTGAGACCAGCATGAAAATGAGACAAAAAGGCAACAGGCTATCAAAGTAAAGTCTTAAAAGCCTTTGTTAGAGTAAGATGAGTCTACCGTAACTTGGCCCCCTGAGATATGAATGCTCCTGCACGCCCTCCCTAAAGCAGGCATTGGTGATTCGGGTAACACTCAATTGCATTTTCAACATGCTACCCACCTGCTTTTTCCTGCATGTTTTCTAGGAACAGGGAATCCATATAGCACTTGTCAAAGCACCTTGGCTTTTACTTGCAGAGTCTATGCTATTCCGAACAGCTCTATATGCTTCATCTTGGCTGTCATTACTCCCCATACTGTAATCTGATCACACCCCGATGATCAGTGATCTTCATTCAAATGTGTTTGTATTTTCTAGTGTAGACTAATGTCATCAAAAGAGCATATTGGTGCACTCAAATGAGTTACGCCTAACCGTGTAAAACCTTTGAGATTTTATGCAGTTTATATATCTAATAATATTTCTTCTTTTTGCTTTTTTAGAACAAATCATGGAAGAAGCTGAAGACTGTGGTGCACTGGTCTCCATTTGTTGTGTCATTTAAAAAAAGATATCCTTGGATCCAGTTAGCTGGACATGCAGGTAAGCTGTACGTGGGGATTTTGTGTTGCTTACACTTGCTATGAACATTGACCATCAAACCTTTCTGCCTTCAAGCTCTCATCTCAAATTGAAGACACAAGAATGTGGTTGTGGGGGAGAGAAGATTCATTTTTCAAATAATATAGTGGAAAGCTGACCCTACTGTGTTTAATAGGCCACATAATCTACTTTCAACTTTCCTTGGGATTTTGTTTTTTAACCCCCCCTTCCTCGTTGTTCTATATTTTATACTGAAATCTTTGAAATAGGATAGTACCCTAGACTGTCTGCATCCCTATCAATCTCTTCCTTCTTTTGTTGGCAGAATGCTGGAGCATAGGTATAGGCAGCCCAATCCATGAGCTGATAGCATAGCAGAGTGAATGACTCCAACCTCCACAATAGCCTGTGAACAATAATGGTGAGAGTAAAAATACAGCATTTTCCACTCCCAAATATCCCGTAATGGGCTTTAGAGACCTTGAATTCTGCCTAGTAAAGTATAGCCACGTGCAAAAGTGGTTGAGAAGCCTTTAGGATCAGTCCTTTGAGATACTCCCTGTTGATATAAATTACTAAGTGGCCCCCCTCAAGGTTTCAGTTTGTTGCTACAATCTTAATTGAAAATGTTCTGTAAACATTAGGACTTCAGCTCTGATTGGTTGCGAGATGGACACTTAATTGTCTTTCCTGACTGAATTCCCCTTCTAAGCGAAGAGGCTCGTTCCTAGGGATTGACTTCACTGTTCCCAATGGGAGCCCACATCAGGAGATGGAGGAAAGATTGTTGTTAAGCCATAATCAATTATAATTCCCTCCTGTATGTATCCTAGGACTTAAGAGCCTACTAATCTGACCTGTGAATTTTGTGTAGTTGGCTGGCTCAAGCTTACCTCTGGAACCTGCTCCACCTTGTAGATTCAGTCAATTAATTACCTGGGTCTGAGTTCCAGTAGGGAATTGGGAGTTTGGTCTTACATGGAATGGGCCACAGCATTAGCCAATAGATGTTTTATTTTAATAGGCCACGGACTGAGTGGGGTTGAGCCAACCATGCTTATTGAAGGACGCCACTCTGTGGCACCCTTTTGCAGACTCCACTTCTAGCCTACCCACGGCCCTTTCACCTGGAAAAAGTTAATTACCTCATCTAATGTGACTAGATGGGGTTCTAGAGAAGGCTTGGTGTTACACCTCCGGATTCTTCATTGAAGAATAGTGAGTGCTAAAAATGGACCTTAGTCAATCCTTGACCTGTGTCATTTACCTAATGTGGGTCTTTCTTACTTAGATATGACACACTCTTTCAATGGCTGGGGGGACGGTCTCCTGGGAGGAAATCGTGGGAAAACAGAAGGCGGTAGGGAAGCTGGGTGAAACAAATTAGAAGAGTTATTAAAGCTGGGGTTAGTGGCAGAGAAGTAGTGCTGAGTTGAGATGGGTCAGTCAGATGTCAGCTGTGGAGATCATTGGGAGAAAAACTCCCCGTGTGCAACTGTGATCCAATTGGTGAATGTAATGAGTTAAGGTCTAGCATCTATCTTACTGGAGGTTTATGAGAAAATGTAGGACATTGTGGAATCCTGCTGGTTGATCCCTCCTCTAGGGGAACCAAAAAGTTGTAATACCAAGTCACTGAATCCAGACTTTCCTCTTTGTCTAAGGGGCAAAAGACTTTATTGGGGCCTCTAGCACATTTACTGATGTAATTCTGGAAAGACTTAAGCCAGAGGACTACATTAAGATAGGCACAATGTTGTGCCCAATGAATGACTACTGCTGGAATTTCCCATAGTACATGCATAGTTGGAACTGGAACATGGACATTACCTAGTTGCCAGATATCCCCACAAATGAATGTCTATAATGGATATTTATTGGTCTGGAAGGGAGCGTTTCATTCCAAATGACCTGTAAAAGCCTAAAATGTCTTTGAGGAAGATATTGTATTGTAGAGGCCCAAGAATCAAGGAGGGGTGCCTATTCTTATAATGCAAGGGGGCAGGAAAGTATATGGCCTTTTAACTGACGTGATGGCAGGAGAAGTAGGTGGAATTAAGTGATAGGGTAAGATTGAGTTAATTCTAAACCTGGTTTGTGGATCGCAGACTTAATGAGTCACTCTAAAGAAGATGGTGGATTGATGAGGGTTTTGTCAAGGGTGAAGAGTGGCTGAAGATGTTTTTTGGGTTCATGAACCAGGTATTCCTGAAATAGATGACTTACATCGGCACCACCAGGTCCCAGAAGATGCAGATCACCGTTGGAGCTCTCCAAGGTTCCATCTTGTTCCTGGTCATTTTCAACCTATACATGCCCCCTCTTGTGGCTCTACTCACAGATAACATCAAATTCACCAATAGGTCAACAACACAACTGCATTTGTATTTGATTGCCCCCTCTGCTTCAGACACTGTGCCTCAAACACTACTTGCCACTTATCCAGACCTGGATGTACAGAACCGACCTAAGGCTTGACACCACCAAAACAGAATTCCTGTTGTTCAGCAAGATCAGCAAGCAACAAGTAGCCCAAACGTGCCTCAACAGCAGGAACCTGGATATATTTGAATCCTTTCTGTCACTCATTGCAAGTCTTTTGGATTCACCCAGGACACTGATCTCCACCACCCCACCCCCTCCCCGCCCAAGGGGCACATTGGCATCACCAGGAAAAATAAAGCTTTCTGCTACCAGCACTATCTACTGACGAAAGTAAAAACATTCTTCCAAGAATCAACTTCAGAATAGCTGTTAAAGCCATCTGATCAAGCAGTACCTTCTTCACAGACTCCAAATTGCTGACTTTCCCCACCAGTAGGGAATTCTTCATTCAGCAACACTGCTTCTCAGGGGCTTGAAGAAATGTGACCGCAGCACTCCCAACCTGAAAGCCGGCACCACTTTCAAAATCATCTACAAAGCCAATGCGACTGGCACACCTGGTTATTTAGTTGGACAGCTTTTCACCTCATGTGCCATACCTGCAGCCAGGCTGCTGTTGGGCTAGAGACAAGGAAATGTGTAAATAAGAAGAAAGAAAGTTAACTGGCCGCCTCCATCAATGCACCCAAGATCTTGAAAGACCTTCCTTAATACATCTGGACTGACCCAACGCTGCTTCAATCTAAAAGAGTCCTGTAGACCCGTCTTTAGAGAACACTACATCATGATGGGAGTAACAGTTCACTATCGCTCTCAGATGACAGCTACCTTTCCATTCACATTGACTGTCTTTGCCTTGGACTCTGTTCAGCACTCTGCTGCCTTTTGGCTAGGTTTGTGCTGTGTAAATGCTATATACCTACATGCATACATACCCAGCCTGTACTTAAGTTCATAAGATGCTCCATACACACTGGGAATTTCAGTGCCTTTCAATTTCGCCATCTCTTCTGTCACTGCTGGGCAGTGCTATACATTTTGAGAAGTGACAAGTCTTAAACTTGGTGCATGCCAGGCTTGCAAACTTACTTGTCCATAGATGACAGCAGGAAAGTAAACGTTTCTTAGTATGCTGCTGCTCATTTTCTGAAGTGTAGGTAACTGAAAAACGTAATCAGCCATCCTGTAACACCTTTCCTGTACCCCCAACCCCACCATCCAGTTCTTAATCCCTTAACTGCTGAAGGTTAGGAGCAGTGGTTATTTCTAAGTCAGTGAATTTGTGGGTACCTGTAGAAGCATATGATTTAGAGGGTATTTTTTAAAATGTCTTCTTTCTTGCACACTGGTTTATTTTTGAAAGGCACAAATGCAGCAAAATCCAATTGGTAATAGCAAACATTCTACTATTATGTGCTCCCACATGTCTTCCAATAACAGTGGCCTCTCACTTGAGTGGGTAAGCCTTGTGCCTGCGACAGGAAAACGCAACATGAACACATCACATTTTTCCACTGGAATATTACCCTTTTTAGGTTTTGCCTGGCGAAAGCTGCGCTCTGCGCAGCTTTTTCGCGCAGGCGAAAACCTAATGAGAACTGTAGTGTGGGTTTGGGTCGGCCCTCGTCATTTATTGGCTGGCTCCATAAATGGAGCATAGCCATTGGACGAGGGGCCTGTCCGTCAATGCCGGACCAGATTCGGGGGCGTTCCCGAGATTCTTTGGCTTTTGCCGACGTCACGCGACGTCAGCCGAAAGCCGGGAACGCCCCCGAATCTGGTCCGGCATTGCCGGCACTTCTGCGTCTCTCCACCCCCCTTTCCCGCCCCCTCCCACTTGTTTCCTGATGCTGGCCTCGCAATGGCGCTGCGTCTCTCCTCCCCCTTTCCCGCCCCCTCCCGCTTGTTTCCTGATGGCCGCCTTCCTGCTCCGGCCGTCGTGTGCACAGCCGTTTTGCCCGTGAAAATCACCGCCGCAGCCCCGGGGCCGCGGAGAAGCCGAGGGAACAACCGCTGACGTCACCCGGGAGCCGCGCTACCATTGGTTCAGGCTGCGGGAGGCTCGCCGGGCGACCTGCGCGGTGATTGGCTGCCTTTTTTCCCTCGGTTTGCGGTGAGTGCTGTGCTCGGGGGTCTGCTTGCGGGTGTTCTGCGATGGCGGGAGGAGACGAGGAGCGGAGGTTTTTTGGGACATTGGGAGGGAGAGCGGGCCGGGTGGTGTAGACGCTGGCGCTCGGGGCATTTCAACCGAGGCCGCGTTTCGAAGCGCTTGGCGAGCCTAGTGCGAGGTATGCATCCTCCTGTTAATGTGTCTGATTGGCCGGGAACGCGGTCGTTGCTTTGGGTTGGCCTCGCTGATGGAAGGCATTTGCAAGTTTCTTTGTTCTATATAAACATTCTTCTGGTGCCTGTGCAAGCTATCGTCTATGGCTGCCATCTCAAGGTCAGGCGGTAAAACTGCCGGGTTGTCAGTTTAATTGGTCACACCCTTATACTAACGGAGAAAATGACAAACTAGAAAGCATTTGCCTGACTCTAACATGGTTATAGCGGTGGCGCGTATCCACGTCCATATGTGCAATCTGGTTTGTGTAGTTCCTGTCACAGTTCTCAGAAGCTCTGCGCGTTCTGCTGTAACCCCGCCCCCCTGCCTCCCTCATCTTCCTCCGCTGCTTCCCGGCCCCGTTCCACAGCCCTAGCCCCGCTGCCGTCTCCGTCGTTCCCCACCAGCACCATGCCGGCCGTGTCCAAGGGGGACAGAATCCCTCAAATTTATAGTGTGAGACCTACATGTATCCTGAGGTACAGTGCTAGACTGGCCATGCTATTTTGTATCTGCTGCTACCGAATTAAACTATTTAGCTATGGTTTCCTGAAATTTGGTTGCAGGTAAATTTCAGTGTTCTCTTAAATTGTACTGTCTCATTGCTGGCTTGTAATAAGGTTTTCAACTTGGACATGGGAGAGAACCTGCTTTATTTGATGCTGTGGATTAAATCTGCAGTACGTAGAAATTGGTTGCCTTGGACGCTGGGTTGTATTTAATCTCTTTGATGCAGTTGGTCGCGGGTGGCTCTATTAAAGTTTGTAGCTAGAGTTCAGTATATCTTTATGAAGTGGTTTGCTTGTGCCTCCGTGTGCCCCTGTTGCCCGCTTGTGCTGTGTGGGTGTGTGTGGAGGGCTCTGTGTGGCTGTGTGTGTAGGAAGCTTTGTGTGGCTGTGTGTGTGGGGGGCTTTGTGTGGCTGTGTGTGTGGGGGGCTTTGTGTGGCTGTGTGTGTGGGGGGCTCTGTGTGTGTGTGGGGGGGCTCTGTGTGTTTGTGTGTGTCATTTGCGAGAGATAAAGCTAGTGGCATTGTAAATGACAATGCCATTTATTTATGTTAAAAAAAACATAAATAAAAATAATGTCAAGAGCAATGCCAATAGCTCTAACTTTAACAAAAGCAAAACCATTGCATTGTAAATGCTTGTTGTTGTTGTTGCAAAGTGGGATGCTCTGGATTTTGGGCCGTAGCTCAGCCTGCATTTATGGAAACCTAGCAAAGCTGTACATTTTTAAATCTAAACTCTGACCAGGTTGTTTTACCCAGAATCCCTTGCAAACGAGTACCTTTGGGCAGTGTTGCAGTCTGTGCTAGCACATGGCACTTGTGTTCTTATTACTGACCACAGCTGTAGGGTGGTAGATGTGCTGGTTCATTTTTCCACTGCTGCCACATTTGTAATACTAGAAGAGGTATGACCCTCCTCACGCACATATGTCAATGTTCCAAATCACCTAAAGTTAATCTTAAGTTCAGCAATGAATTGCGAGGTATTGTTTGGGGAAGGTGCATAAGAACATAGGATCAAGTTTCCCTCAGTTTGTGTCTGGTGGCTATAACAAGATCCCAAGAATTGAAAACTGCTCATGAAATCCTATTTTCAAAAAGAATCAGGAACATGTACCTGTAAGAAAATGGGGCTGCGCGTAAGAGGCGGATGCGTGATGCGTGATGCGAATGGAAAACACTGCAGCTGGTTTTGTTACAGGGGGCTGATATTGCAGCTATGGTGCAAAACCTGCCCCAGTAACAAAAACGCCCCCCTACGGGTCCAAAACCGGCTCCCACCATGGCAGCCCGCCAGGGAAACGCCTGGTGCCCGCTTCGGTCAGTACGGCTCTGAATACAGTGCTGAGTAACTTAAAGCATAAACTAGTAAATAAAACCAGCCCAGGCTGAAGAAAAAGTAAATGCTTAAAATTCGAAATTTGAGGGAAATTCTCAAAAAATCCAGATGTGAAAAGAACTACATAGTGTCTAGGAATCTACATTAACTTCAATGTCGGAGTAAGGGAATAGGATCTTTAATAGAACTTACAAAACCGAAAGATCTAAGAATGGAGTGGGGGAAACATGGCGGCAGCTAGTTGAGCTGCCGCGGTGCTCTGGCCTGGTTTCCCGTCCGTCTGCACTTTTGACGTTAGATCACGGAATTTTGACGGTTGCCGAATCTCTGCAAAATACTGCCCCATGAGCATTCCATTTTATTTGTGATTTTTTCGGATATTTGACTTTTTTCACGGATCCTCCATCTCCTTCCGTGTTCCATGTGTGGAGACTGGGCATGTTCGATCTGCCCAGCGTTCGCGGCTCCACTCTCCCTCCCTCGCCTACGCTGAATCTGCCGCTGAGCCTTCCGACCACTCCAGTGAATCCGCTGAAGGCTGTTTCGGGCTTGCGGCATTGGTGTTTGGCCGCCCTGGAGCTCCGTCGGGGGAGGAGGACCCGTAGCCTCTTGGGTCCCCGCGGCAGTTCAGTAGGATCCAGCTCTAGCTCCAGTTCCCGCACCGGTAAAGGAAGTCTGAGAAGGGTCGAGGAGGAGGAGAAGGCAAAGCCTGGAGCCATTAAGGAAGGTGGTAAGGTAGTGGCTGCTACATTGCGAGACTTTGGGCGTTCAAGTAAGCAAGGTGAGCAAGGTGTGGACAGCTTGGAGTCGGTGGAACCGGTGGGTCCTGGTTTTTTAGAGGCCCCCAGCGTTTTACCAGACCCAAAGCAGGCTGCCGGCAGGAAGATGGGGAAACGTGCTCCTAGTTGTAAGAAAGGAGGCTAAAGGAGCTAAAAATCTAGCGACTGGGTCTGAGCCCCACAGTGTTAGCAACCACCCTATTCCTAATCTGGGTCCAACTGCTCTGACAAGCTCCACAAAAAAGAAAGTTTCTACTTATCTGTCTGGAGAAGTTAAGGCAAAACGAGCTTTTACCTGTAAACCAGCCAGGAGCTCTAAAAGCTCTAAATCAGCCATTAGCACGGGGTTGAAGATAACCCCGTCACTGCGGTCTTATTTCAAAGTAATCCCGCAGGTTTTGCACCTTTCAGATCAGTAACCTTTTAAGGAACTTTCTGAAGGCTCTCCACACCTGATGGCATCATTAAAGCCCCAAGCGGCTGCCCCTATTGCTCCTATTGCAATAGCCATAGCTACTCCTACAGCTAACATTACGCTTGATAAAGCGGTTGATGTGGACGATAATGTTAATGAGTCCAACGAGGCTAGTGTAACTCCTGTAGAGGTTGAGGTTGAGATTGTTAATATTACGGATGGCTCACTAAAAAATTGGTGAGAACCCTACTGAGACGTTTGCTGCTATTCCTATAGCAATAGGGTCCAAGAACCTCTCTTGCCTCTTTTGCCTCCCCCACTATCTGTGCTATCTTTAGTGACACCACCACTCGGGTCTCTATGTGTGGCTACATCACAAGGGGAAGACCTTCGGGGTTGTTGTGTTACGGCCCTTTCCGGTTCTTTGGTGGAAGGTGGTGACAATTCATCTTTGGTTACCTGCTTACAGTCTATGTTTTCGTCTTTGTCAGCAGATATTAAGAAAGGCTTTGAGGCATCAGCAGCTATCCAATCTGAAATAAGGAACTTTTGCGAGTCCCTGGACAGTAAAATCGGCGGTCTTACTTCAAGAACAGAAGTGTTGGAGGACACAGTGTCTGGCCTCTCGCTGCACTTGGATGAAGCCAAGGCTGACATCGTCAAGCTTAGGAAGGAGGATCTGATGCTGGCGGAAAGAATGGAGTCATTGGAGAACAATGCCCGTCGTAGCAATCTCCGCATTCTCAATGTTCCTGAGGGTAGTGAGGGATCAGATATTAAGCAGTACGTTATTCAGCTCTTAAAGGAATCTTTAAGATTAGATCAATCGGTGGAAGAGTTGGCTACAGACATCCAACATATTCATAGAGATTCCTTTAGGAAGAACCCTCAAAGAACAAAACCGAGGAAAATATTAGTGAACTTCCACACTTACACTCTTAAAGCGGCCATCCTGAGTTTGGCCCTTAAGCAGAAATCTGTGAGTGGAAAGGGTTTCAACTTTCAGATCAGGTCCGACCTCTCAAGGGCCACGCTTGACAAACAGTGGGAGTTCGGTAGGAGGCTCGAAGCTTTTAGGAGCCAGGGGGCCGTAGCTCAACTAGTGTTTCCGGCAGCATTGAAGGTTATGCACAATAACACAATGCATAATATTAGATCTGTACAAGTTGCGGATGAACTGTTGATGTCCATGGGAAAAGGGAAAGATAAGAATAAGGGGGCGTCAGGCTAAAAGGGAAAATGCTTAAGGGGATCATTAAGCGCTGAGAAAAGATTAATATAATACTAGAGTTGGAAAGAATAAAATAAAAAAAAGAATAAAATAGCAGTCAGAAGTAAGGTAATAGTGAAATAGGAATTAAGGAAGATATAATTTAAGAATGAACGGTATAATCGTCATGATATATAGCTATGTCTTTTCTTTTCTATGTGGTTTTTTTTTTTTTTTTTGCACAGATGAGGTTCGGGTGTAGATAGGACGGGAACTCAGAAGGAGCCTATCTTCTGGATTTTTCCAGATAGATAGAGCAAGGGTTTCCCATGGGGGGAGGGGGGTTGTGTGGGGCACGGGGAGGGGTGGCATGGGAAAAAATTTAAAAAGGTCCTCATTTTTTGCTCTGCTCCAGTTTATTGCTTTTGGAGATCTAGAAGTTTAACGGTTAACAGTATATATTGTGGGGGGTTCTTGGCCTTAGTCTTTGGGGTGAGGGGAAGATGTTCTCATGAATAAATTAAAGGTTCTTTCTTGTAATATAAATGGCCTGCGTACCAGTCCTAGAAAGTGGAAGATAATGCAATACCTTCGCGACTCAGATGCTCAGGTTCTTGTTCTTCAAGAGACCCATCTCACTGAGACAGAGATGCTCTCTGTGGTAAAAAAAAAAAATAGGTGGGTCGACTTTTGTGTGTCTACAACACAATCGGTAAATACTAGAGGAGTTGCGATTATCTTTAAAAAGTCTCTAAACGCAAGATTAATTGATAAGTTAGTGGATCCAGGGGGTAGGTGGCTTATTGTATCTGTAATTATTGCCGGGCCCCAGTTACTATAATGGGATATTATGGTCCCAATCAAGACGACCCTTCGGTTTTGAGATCTATGTTTTCCCACCTACTTTCTTTTCCGAAGCCGACTATTTTGGGCCCGAGACTTTAATATAGTTTTAGATCCTAATTTGGATAAATCCCCGACTAATAGACCGATAACCCCCTCTAAAACTAGGGCTTTTCTACTTGACAATATGAAACAGCTAGGCTATGTCAATGTATGGAGACCAAGATTAGGGCTTCAACAAGGCATCTCATTCCGTAACTATAAATATCACCATCACTCAAGAAAATATTACATCTTGATCAGTCAGCAACTAGTCAGCTTGGTGCAAAACATCTCTCACCTACCTTTCCATCTATCAGATCATGCGGCCATCTGTTTAGAACTGGGGGGGGGGTTTCCTAAAAACCCGTCGAGAATCTGGTCGTTTGACTGTTCATTACTCGCGGCTCCTGATGACATCACCTTTCTTAAAACTGAAGCACAACATTTTTTTGATAACATTGGGTCCGCTTCCCCAGGCTGTGTTTGGGACGCATTCAAAGCTTTTTTGAGAGGCCTGATAACCAACAAGGCCTCACATAAAAAGAAGATCTATAGATAAGCGGTTGCTTCTTTGGAAACCGATATGGCTAAGGTGCAAGAGTATATCATGCTGAACTCTGCTGCCTCCCCAGAAATCCTACAAGAATGGCAAAATAAGTTACTCACTTTAAAAGGGGAATTGGGTTCAATCTTGAATGTACGGGTTCTCGAGAGATGGGAGGCCAGTAAACTGGCTCACTTCCAATATGGAGAGGGGGCCGGGAAACTGTTAGCTTGGAAGGCAAAAACCGACCAAGTTAGAAACAACATAGATCAAATCATCTCTGATGATGTGACGTATTCTGCTGACGATGATATTAGGAGAGCCTTTCGTGAATTGTTTCAGAACATATATCACGAGGACAAACATATTAAGGTGAATCAAGTGGACGATTGGTTGAAAGGAGTGTCCCTCCCTTCCCTATCATTGGAACAGAGTGCCTCTTTAGATCGAGCTATTACGCAGGAAGAGGTTAGTCGTGCTATTTCCAGCAGCAAGAAGGGTAAGGCATCAGGGCCTGATGGCCTTCCTTCTGAAATGTATTTGGCCTTGGAGCCAATAATTGTTCCATTTCTAACCCTGTTGTTTAACCAGATTCTCCAGGTCGGGTTGTCTCCCCCTAACTCTTGGAACGATGCTTCTATCACTCTGATTTTGAAGCCAGGTAAATCAGCAACTTGCTGCCGTTCTAACCTACGATCTGGGGTGGGGGGGCTTTGATATGGCGACCATGGAGTCTCTTCCCCTGGCTATTCTTACGCTTGATGCCACCAAGGCCTTAGACAGGGTGAACTGGACATACCTGTCGGGGGTTTTGGGTAAATTTAATATCGGGGAGGGCTTTCGTAGAGCCGTGAGACTCCTCTACCAGAATCCCTCAGCTTCTTTACTGGTTAATGGAGAATTGTCAGACCCATTTAACATCACTCGGGGTACCCGTCAGCGCTGCCCCCTCTCCCCTCTCCTATTTGATTTATATATTGAACCCTTCGCTCAACGGCTGAGGGACGAACGTAACATCAAGTCTTTTGTCTATAGGGGATGGGAGAGGAAGGTAGCCCTGTACGCGGACGACATTCTCATTTTTTCTTCGGATCTGCGTACTGCTCTTCCCTCAGTGATTGCTTTGGCCCATGACTTTGCGGAGATATCTGGGGATCAAATTAACGCATCTAAGACCGAGATGATGGTGTGGAATGATCCTTAGCCAGTGGCAGGGGCTCAGTTGAGTCTTTCTTTGCGTTATCTTGGTCTTACTATCATTAAGGACATAGATGAAATCGCAATGTTGAACTTTTCTACTGTGGCTAGAGATTGTAGAAGGCTCATGCGATCTTGGTCTCCACTCCCTCTTTCCATCCTGGGCAGAGTAAACCTGGTTAAAATGTCTATTTTACCAAAAATCTCTTTTTTGTTTAATACTGTTCCCCTGTATTTTGAGCCCTCTGTTATAGCAAAACTTCAAGGAGATATTAGTTCTTTTATTTGGAACGACCGTATATCAAGGATAGCATGGAAAAAACTCAGGCGCCGGAGAGAAAAGGGGGGCCTGGCAGCTCATGATTTACAACTATATGCGTGGGCATTTCAATTCTCCCACGCCAGGATGCTGCTTAAAATGCCAAAGAATTTGGGAATTGGAAGTATGTTTGCTGCTTTACTTAGAGGAGAAGGGGAGAGCCAGCAGGGCTTTTTGCTTAAATTTGGGGACCCCAAGTTTTTTAAAAAGGTGAAGCTGTAGATCTTGCTGGGCATGGTAAAAACGTGGGTTAAACTTAGGAGTGCTATAAAGGTGGATTATTTTGCATGCAGGGCCCCACTGTGAGACTCCCCGGGTAGCCCGGGATGGCTTCTTGATAGCCTCGCAACGCCGCTGAGAGAGGCTGGCCTGGAGGTCTGGGGGGATCTCTTCATAGAAGGCTGTCTACTCTCTTGAGATTCTTTGTTAGCTAAAATAGGGTCGGGACTTTCTAGGTTCAAATATTTGCAGATTGCGTGCTGGGCCCACTCACAGATTTCTGTTAGAGGTAGATTCCAATTAGGAGGAGATAGCAGCCTAGTGGCCCTGATGTTGGATAAACCCCCTGCTAGTAAGGAGGTTTCAGTTTGGTACAATCTATTATTAGAAGAGGTCGACAGCGAATTCCAACTGCCTGAGACGCTGTGGAGCTCCTCTTTTACTGGCCACGACCTTGAGAATATGTGGTATTCATCCTTTAAGATCATGTGGGACATTGTGAAGCCTGCTTGGCTCCACAGGAACCATCTTTTTACCCTGCATAGGGCCTATTACTCACCACAGTGGCTATCGAAATTCTCACTAGATTCTTTCGTGGCATGTCCCAAGTGTGGGTTGTCAGCAGCTTCTGATATACATATGTTTTTCGAGTGCCCTTTGCTGTTCTCCTACTGGGATTCAATCAGTGCTCTATTGACCACAGCTCTGGGTTCTCAAATCTCGATAAATGCAATGCTTGCAATTTTTGGAATAACACCAGAGGTCCAGGGTCGAGCTCAAAACCTTCTTTTTTACTGTATACTGTTGGCCAGAAGAGAATTTTGTAGGAAATGGAAGGGCCCATCACCTCCCACCCTGTTAGACTGGCGTAATTCAGTCCTACAAACCTCAAAAGTTGACCTAGCAAGATCTGGCAATCCTGATAAACTAAACTTTTGGCTCCTTTTAAATTGGGTTTAATCGGTGACTAGACTGTGGGGTTTTTGTGTGTGTTTTTTTTTTGTTCCCCCCCATCCTCCACGGTACAATGATTTAGCTGCTTGGTCTGCTCCTTTTCTTGATATACCCAATACTATGGCTCCTTACTCGCGACTGGTATTGGACTGCAGCAATATCACTCTATCATGGTTACCCTAAGTCGGCGCTTCTCGGAGGGCTGAGACAATACTGTGAGGCAACGCTGAATAATCTGGCTGTTGTCACTACCAGTTTACCTGTGGCAGTATATTGCTCTCTCCTGGTGCCTCTATGCGGTATACCAAGGGGGAAAATGAGGACCAAAAAAAAACAAAACGAAATATCTAAATAAAACTGATACCCCCTTCAATGATGTCAAAGGATATGTTTGAAAGTGCTCATAGATGCTCTACCTAACAGCATGCTATAATGATGCTAACACAAGATTCCACAAGGCCAGAAGAGACTTTAGCAAAGAGGGATGCTTAATCGCGAGGCTCTGCTCTAATGATCACCATACAGCACCATGGACTCACCTGAGGTATGCCCTGGAGGGCGAAACAATATTGGTGTAGATGTCTGGTCACAGGGGCAAGAAGTTTTGGCTATGATCTGTGATTACTTAGCATTGCTATTACGACCTGTGAGAAGGGCACCATCTCCGAGATCTGGCATTGATGGAGACCCAGCATGGAGCCTAGGGATACCCCCTGTAAACTACCAACCATGCTGAACAGAGACAACAATCTCTTAAGTTTTACACCTCCCAAACATCTGAGGACGCAGTGGGGCGCATAGCAGATTCTGGACCTAAGTGTAGGATTACGGGACACCCAACAGTTTCCCCTTGTGGGGGCGGGGAGGGTGGGCGGGTGTCGGGTGTGTCTTCTATTTTTAAGGCCTGACTGGAGTAGTATACATTGCTGGCAGATGACTGACGTCCATCCTGATCACTGAGTGTGCCACTACAGGCCTGTGTTCTGAGTGCTATGGTTACACAACAGGAACAGAATAACAGAGGCAAAGCAATCTGATATTTCAGCATTGCAGAGCCCCGAAATGCTCAACTGAAACGGGCACAATAGATGGTGGTAGTGGGGGAACCACCTAATCCACTTAGGCTATTGCCACAATCCTCCTTTCAGACCTCAAAGCAAATCTTAAGTGTACTGTTGGCAAGAGATATGCTCTCACCAAGTTGGGCTATTTCATGGAAAGAACGGATTACAAGAGCACTAGAACATATTGGCAGAGATTGGGATATCTGACCTAGAAGACAACATCACTATCAGAAACAGAGCTACTTAAGATAGAGAAACTTTTGACAGTTATAAAAGCCATAAATTAAGAACTCTAAGTGAGATCACGCCACAACAATATCCATTTACTGGCCTGGCTGGATCTACTAACATGAGGAGGAGGCCTAACATGTTTGTCGAGAAACTGCTGTCTGAGAGCTATGATTATCCAACTTCTCAGGATGTTTCTGGTAGAGAGGGCTCAGTGTTCCTTGGGTCCACAGCTACCACCTGGAGATGCCCTTTGTCCAATATTCACCCATCCTCTCAATTTCCGTGTATGCACATGGTTTTACAACTGGCGAGGGAGATAGGAGTCTTAAATAATGAAGAATCCACATTTGCAATATATCCGATTTATCACTGCAGTTCAGGAAGCCCAATGTAAGTTTACTGAGGTAAAAAGTCTGCTCTACTCAAGATGTAAAATACTCCCTGCAGCATCCTGCACAGCTGTGAAGGGAACCCAACAAGAATCCCCATTTCTAAGCAAGGTGGCAAAATTATACTAAACAAGCACTGGCGTTGCCAATAGGTCTCGCAGTAGGAAAGTTGGAGCTATTCGTTTTGTAAATGACATTTTATATTTATACATCGTTATTGGCATTGTCAATAACAATCTATAAATATAAAATGTCATTTACAAAACCAATAGCTCCAACTTTCCAAATGCGAAACCTATTGGCAACGCCAGTGCTTGTTACTGCAGTTGAGAAAAGCTTTTTCCTGCTCCTTACATGTTGCTGTATGCAGGCGGACGGGCTGGGGCAAGGCATGTCAGCTGCATTAGACTCCTGGTCTGGTTTATCAGATCCAGAGTGGATAATTCCGAGACCAGAGAAACCCCGAATCCTGGGTGTATTTCTCTCGTGTCAACTCGTTACAAGGGCTAAAGTAAGCGATTGTACGAAAGACATCACATGGAGTGAAAAATTCCTAGCGCATGACTGAAGGATGGTTAATGCACCCGCTGTGCAGAAACTGAAAATCCCCTTCTTATAAGGTGCACTGCTAGCGCCATGTTTTTGTTTCTGACAAAAAGAAACACTCTGGAAACAAATATCTCATGAATGGGAAACAAAAAATACTGGTGAGCAAAATCGTGAGGAGTAAATGGTTTAAAGGAACAATGACAATGCTGAAAGTAACTATCGAGTAAGGATAGGGTTACATTTAAAAGGTAAATGGAGAGGGTTGGTTTAAATGATAAGGGTTGAAGGAATCCTCCCGGGTAAATTTAAAAACAAATACTCATTTGCATTTTAAATAACAAGCATTTGTATCACAGGGGCAACGGAGAGAGGACGTGAGAGCGTACCAAATGAGTAACCTGATAAGATTTATGGCCCTTTGAGGGAGATAAACTATGCGGACTGGGGATATTGTGAGGTCTGGCAGGGAGGGGCCCAGAAGAGAGACTCCGGAGGCGAAGCTCTGCCTAATTTAAGTGAATACCCTTGTCCTGTGCTGGCACAGTGCTCAGGGAAACGGCGATTAAAACTTATAAACATAGTTGATACATATGGTGAGACGGAGTGGCATTACATGCAAAGTTGTGAACGTGGTTCGAGTCTACGCGCACTCTGTGCCTTCCCTAAAAAAAATGCAGACATGTCATGTATTAAAAGTTTTGTAAAGAAATAGCAAAACGCTGCAATTTATTAGTGCACTTGTATGATTTAAAAGGGGATGGCAAGTGGATGGAGTGGCGCGAGAATACTTAATGACAAATGAAAACAAGTGCTTGTGTTTTCAGGCGATCCTAGTACGTCGAATCAATTAACGAGGATCAGCGAGGATCAGCTGAAAACAAACGTGCTAATTAACCACACACACATTTAACCCCTATCTACAGCTATTATACTGGGGAATGACCATCTTACCCGAGTCCCAGGGATGTTCTTCGCCTCTAAAGAAAGGGGAACCGCGCATACACACCACATCACAGCTAGAAAAAAACAAGTTTACAGACATAGCACACATGGAGTGTGCAAACAGCATACAGAGATCGCCCTGTTCCCCTACTCTGGGCATAGAGGCATCATGCCAACGGATAATGCAGAGTAAAAAACAATGCTTGTGGCATGCATCCATAAACACACACGAAGGAGACTGAGTGTACGGCAGTCACAAAAAAGCGCGCACACACAGTACATATAGGGTATGACTAACAGATGACGGAGTGAACACACACAAAAACACACGCAGAATGCAGTCTGTTAGAGTAAACACCGCCAGTAATCACAACAGCTGCATGAGATCTATCGATGACCAGCGGACGCACTTACTTGCTTGAGCCATGCAAATTACTGTCTCTGTGGTGGCATGGAGCTGGGCAAGCCGTGCAGAAGAATAGAAATGCGCGGTCGCCGTTGTTGAAGCTGAAGCGCGGCATGGAGCTTGCCTGCCATACCAGCCTTGCCATGGTGAGTGAGAGTGGAGAGGGCCGAAAAGCCTGTGCCAGCAGGCGACCTCCTCAAGGTGTCATGGTTAGTGCATGGGTGGGGGTCAGTTTAGTGGAGCGGGATGGGGTCAGATATGGAGAGATGGTGGGCCGTGCCATGGGAGAGCAGTCGCGATGAGTGAGTGAAGGGCTAAGATAGAGTTTGGTGAGCCGCGCAGAAGAAAAGAAAGGCACGCCGCCATTCGTATAGAGTCAAATTGCAAGGCAAAATTCTTGGATGAGGGAGAGGGTGTTAGTATGTTAAGAGGGAAGACTGCTAGGATAGCAGGAGCTAGAGGATCCAGATAAGTATTTTACTTCCGTCATGGAGGGCATTGCTGTGGGGAGGGGGTGTAGGAGAAATGCACAAGGCGGGCAGGGGAGGGGGCGGAGCGGGGAGAGCGGCATGTGGGTGTTAAGAAGCCGGGCCTTTGAAGTGAAGCTAAGCTTCACTTCAAAAGGTGTCGGAGGAATGCGGGAGAGAGGAACAGATGGCGATTGCGGCTGTGCACGCGCTTTTAAGCTCAATGCACATGCGCATTGAGCTTAAAAGTCACGGGCACTGCAAGGAATCGCCACGATTCCTTGCATCTTAGTTAAAGGTTGTTTAAGCTGCAATAGGCTCGCAAGCTCGATGCGCATGCGCATCGACAGGCGAGACCTAAAAAGCACTGATCCCAGTAGAGCCTCACACTGTGGTGAGCAATCCACAGAAAGAATAAAATGGGATACACGGACTGACTCAGATCTATATCCCTGCCTGTTATAGACCTTGATGTAAGTCAAAAACTGCAGAGAGGAGAAGTATGGTTGGTCACAAACCTTGTTGCCATTTCTGCATTAATGATTTCTGGGCCTGCTTGATAGTCCTTGTAGAGATGCAGGCTTCTTTGAATCTATACTTTGGCTGCCAGACTAACAACACACCACCATCGCCCAGGAAAGTAATTGAAACAACTGCGACACTTGGCAGTGTTTTTTTTGCCCTAAGGGACATTGAAGCCTCTATAGGCAGAATATTTCAGTCAAAAGCCCCAGGTCCTGATGGCATACCAGGGGCCCTCTTCCTATATGACAAAATCGAGCTGGTCCCGTTATATTCTGTTACTCTCGAATGCTTTAGCAAGAGGTGCCCCGATTATGGCGAAGGGCAGAGGTGTTCCACATATATAGTAAAGGTTACAGAGAATCGCCCTTTAATTATAGGCCTGTTAGCCTAATTAATGCAATTCAAAAGGTATTCTGCCGATCCCTTTTACAAAAGATACAGGTGTGGGCCGATTAAAATGCCATTCGAAATCCTTATCAAGCAGACTTCAGAGAAAAAACGTTGACAGTTGATCCGGTGTTCTGTTTTCTCCTTTTTTATTGGAAAATTGTGGTCATTGGTAAGGGCAGTTTATATATAGCTATTATTGACTTGAAGATACCCTTAGATTAAGTTTCAAGACAGAAGCTGTGGCAAGTCCTTAAAGGTATGGGAATTCCAACTGAAATTCTCAACTCACTCATAAGGGCCCATGAAGACAACTTTGCCTGAGTGAGGTGGGGTTTACAGGGGCAAACTCAGTGACCCAATTCCTCTTTGTAGGGGAGTACGGCAGGGATGCGTACTAGCGCCCATGCTTTTCTCACTTTACACAAATGTGTATAATATCTTTCCTAAAAGCCTGCCAATGCTCCAACACTAGGCGGGGGAAAAAATTGTGACCCTCCTCTTCGCAGATGATACTCTGCTAGTATCTAAAACCCAGAGTGGGCTTCAGTCACTTTTAGACAGATTCAAATGCTTTTGTGACATATGGGGCCTAATGATAAAACACCACTGAAACTGAATTTTTGATCCTAATCCTGCACAAATCTTTCAGGGGTAGGCCTAAACTTGGAGGGGCACCCCTAGATAGAGTAAGCACATTTGAATCCTCTGGCATCTAATTGTCCAAGAACATGTCCTGGAGAGCTCAGGTCTTAAAGATGGCCCTGAAACAGAAACACATAACAGGCTTTAGAGAAGGATCATCGTTCATCAACAAGTAAACCAGTAGCTGCCACCCTACAAGCCTATGACACCAAAGCAGTGACCTCTGCCATGTATGGGTCAGAACTGCAGGGTTTGATGTATTTGAGTAGCTTACCAGATCTGAGCATACATTCTTAAGTTTGGCATTGCTGCCCCTGAGCACTCCACTCCAACCCTTAATGCTTGATATGGTTAGGAGACCAATTACTCCGCCAACTGCTATTCTGGGTTAGAATTAGGTCAATTCTGGAACTCTCTTTATTTGCCAACGCTATGACGGAAGTAATCCGCTTTGACAAAAGCAACAAAATTAGCTGTTTGTGCAATATAAGGAGGCTCCTAGCAGATATAGGGCTACAGGAAGCATGGGATAGCCCCAACACATCCTTGTTGCAAAGAATTAAAGTAAAAAGATACTACTGGGATTGGGTTACACAGGTAGCCTGTCAGAAATCCTCTTGGGGGAAGTTAACAGCAGAATTTAGACTCCATCAACAAACCAGCTCCCTGGAGCCCTATTAAGACCTAATCCAAATATCCCATGACAGAAAGTTGTATATCCATTTAAGGTTCAGCTCCCTCCCTTTGTACGACTCCCAAAGTGGATGGTATAGCAACACACTAGCACCAAGAAACTGCCCTGGGTGCAAATCCCACACGGAATCCATGGCCCATGTCCTGTTCGCATGCCCGGCTTACACACAGCCCAGATCGTAGTGGCTAAAACCTATAGACAAATGGGCACACAAGATTACCAGGTGGCTAGGGAGATGGCAGACCCAAGTCTGTGCCCACCTTGTAAGACTAAGAGTGTGCTGTGGTGAGCTTACACTGCAATCTATTTAGCAATGATTTTGGATTGGCTGTAAACAAGAGGGCATTTTGCTGTTCTTGGAGACGTATGTTCTTCAGACTTGTTTAGACGTCCGCTACAAAGGTTTCTGGGTTTGATCTCACAGAGACTTCAATTTTTCATGTGTTTTTGTAAAGTAAGGTTGGTGTGTACAGGGTAGACAAGCTCTTGGAACAGGTACAACAGTTGGGGCCTCTGCTACATTTATATATTCTTGGTGGGGATGTGCAAAGGATTCCTGACAAAGGGTTCTGTGGGTGGCTGGGAGGGCAAGAGTGCCTGGTTAAGTCAAAAGTACCGACCTCTCAGGTGTGATAGTAGTTTGGTGAAAAGGGAGCTGCGTTGAGGGAAGACTAGCCTGCGACCAGAGATGTTATCTTCAATCCAGAGTGATAGGTGATAGGTTGCAAAGGGCACACTCGTACCAAGAACGACTTAGGCAGCATTAGTGGTTTGTAACCTGGCTGTTGAAGTGTCAGCATGTGGCAATCATACTGTAGGAAAGTGCCCTTTTTGTATGGTCACCCCCACACTTTTTCCCCAATGCTGATGATTTTTATTCTGAAAGCGCGCTAGAGCCTGCTAACCAGACCCCAGTGCCAGCACTCTCTCCCTAAAATATGATGCATGTGAATTGATAACTCCAATTGGCAAGGATGTTAACCCCTTATAAGTAAGTCCCTGGTGAGTGGTACCTAGGGGATGGAATTTAAAGGGGTCACCAGGGCCTGAAGCACTGATTTGCCACTCTGAGTGACCCAATTAAAAAGATGACAGCAGTGTTGCCATTGCAGACTGCATGAGCAGTGTAAACTGCCCAAACTCGACTTTGCCCTCACCATGAGTGTCAAAGTCAAAGCACTACTTTTAATATGTCAGTCACCCCCAAAGGTAGGCCTCCTGAGCCCAGTAGTCAGTGTGCATTATATTAATATGGATATATAAGTGCAAGCGTATATGTCTCTATAGTAGCCTCCTTCCATTAGGGGCTACTATAAGTGTTCATGAGGGCCATAGGATAATATGGGCTGGCATGAGGGCACCCCCAGATTGCCAGATCCATTATGGTCCCACTGAAAAGTGTCATGTTTGGTATCAAACAACTTGTCTTGTTAAACTCAACTTTTTTCTAAAGTCGAAGTTAATGTGGCATGCACCCATGTGGCTACCTTAGAGGTTGTCCACCTGCTGACCACATCCTTTCCTGTGCCCTGGATAACAGTGGAACAGAGGAATCTGACCTCCTGTCAGGAGATGTGAACTCTTGCAGGAGTCAGAAACAAAGACCTGCCTGGGTGAGAGGAGTCCCCTCTCTCCCTGACAGGCTGGCTAGTGAAGTGGCATATCCGAGTAATGAGCTTCAGAGCTCTCCTCACCTCTAATATGCAAGCATGCCTCTTCCCAGAGGAGGAAAAAGCCATCTTCTTGCCCCAGGCACATTTGCAACCTGGGCAGGTGGGAACATTAGATAGTCAGGAGGTGTACACCGCTAGAAGGCAAGCCACACCCCCAAGAAGGCCTACCTCTCTGTACAGCTGAAGAAGGGTTCTACCATTTTTAAAAGTGACAAAATAGAGGTTGCTGGGTAGAAAAGGTGCCACCCACCCCTGGACATCATCACCTCAGTGGTGGATTAGCTGTAGGGGCGAGTAGCTCTTTGTCTACTAGGGCCCAATCCCCTAACACCTGTAAATCCAGGATATAAGGGGCTATCCTAGCACCAGAACCTCAGATCTTATTGACTTGCAACCAAAGAACAAAGAAGAGACCCGAGTATCGACTTCAGGACCAGCACAAAAAAAAGCTGCACCTGTGGCAACCACCCTGCAACTGCATCTAGTAAAGTAAAGAAGAACCCCTTTGCAAGTCAAAGGCAATTCAAGAACTCCCTTGGACTAGAGGCACTAGTTCCCTGCAACCAATAACCGCACCCGGATCCAAAGAATCACTGGCCATCAGACCCGTAATGGCCTAGTGCATTGTGGAAAATGTAGTCCTGACCTCGAGCAAGTTTGAAGTAGCTACCATTTTCCCCCAGACTCCAGAATGTCAAAGTGACCGAAGACTGAGCTTATGGCTGCCAAGGCTTTTTTTGGTTTCCAGTCTGGCAGCCATTACTTTTGTTCGACGTTGTGCCTCGAGGGAACCTTGCTGCATCTTCAACCCAATACCTCTGTGCCCATTGTTGAGATTTTGCATCCCCTTCCTCACCAGCATCATCTTAGTGGAAAAACCAGCAACCCACGGCTCCTGCTTCAGCACCAGAGACAGTCAAGACTACTCTACACCCGGGCCCTACGAGCCAGGGAAATAATCAACTGGCTATCCGATTGTGGTCTTGGGACCTGCCTCTCCTTTACCCTCAGTGGTTTCTACTAAACTCGACCTGCAAGTGATTGATTGTCACTAGTACATTTCCCCATTGACTGCACGTTAAAGTTTCACAGGAGTGTGAAATGCACTAATATATCAATTTTTTTCAAAAATCCATTCCTACGGGTATATTAATTAGATAGTGTTTGTTTTGGTGTCCAAATTTCTATAAAAATTTGCTTTATTTTTATAAACTGGTGTCAGATTTCTTTCGAGTCGTGTCAGTTACTTAGTGTCCATGTTGGTACTCTGAAATGCTTAACACATGTTTCTCTAGTAAAACCTCTGTGTCATAGTTGGTGTTTTATTCTACACTTTTTCTCTTGCATAATTGGGATCAGCTGGGTGCACAATAACCTTAATGCATTTGGTGACCTAACTAAACCACCTAGATGTGTTTTTCTATTAGTCCCAAAACGGTATGATTTCCAGTTGTAGACCAAAAATGAAATGTTATCATCTTTGTCAACATAATTGCATATCTCCATTCTCTTTGTTTTCACTGCCCTGAGGAAGTCTTTTTCAAGACGAAACAGGTGTTGACTGTGCTAGTTCTCTCTGGCCCAAGTGTATCTTTTGTACAGACTATAGTACATTAGGGACTTATTCAACACATTTTGGCCATTGTTTTATCATATATGTACTGTCCATATATTCTCTACGTTGGACAACATTTCATTTTAAGCTTCATACTAAAGACTCTGTCACATTTTAAAATTATAACTTTGTTATGAATAAATTCTTTTTCTCATCAAATTGGACTATTATTGTGTTTTAATGTAATTGGTTTGTGCGCCGGACATTAGTGAAAAATACCTCTTCTAGTGATGCATTTTCATAAATAGCATCTTAGGAAGTGCTTTCAGCGAACTAGTCGCAGAGACGAGAGTAAGACGGACTCATCTACATTGTGCGCTTTACAAATGTGGAATATATTATAGTACAATCACCCGTAAGGGTCTCTAGGCGCTGGGGGACGTTGGGAAGATTAAGCAAGCAATTGCCCAGAGTCACATGGTGTTGGGCTAATCTGCCGCCGGTGCCGGGGATCGAACCGTGATCCCCAGATTCCGGAGTCAGTCGCCCTAGCCGCGGCGCCACACCTCTTCCACTAGAGTGATCACACGCCACAGTTTCTTGAAACCAACAGATTAATGTTATCTGACAATCATTAATTGTAAATGGTGATTGGTTAGACTTTATTACATGAGAACTGGTTCTGTGTGCCTTAGACAACGTTCTGAAATGGACTTAGTTTAATGTTATAGCGAATGCTGGGTACCCAGCTTTCACGGTTGGTTTTTGTATTCCGAGGTGAGTGCAGAAAATCATCATCTTGGTTTTATTCCTTTTTGCACAACCAATGCCACTGTTGTCGAACTGAGCTTTTTGGATATTGCTTCAAGCGATGTATATATTACTCTACAGCAACAGTTATAATACTTTTATACGATCGGGATGATGTAATGAATTGCACAGGAGTTAGGTGCATAAGTTACTGCTATTTAAAAACTTTTTATTTTCTTTAATTTGGGTAAAATATTTTTGAATTGTCTAGCTAAGGAGACATGTTTGGGACACAAATGTTAAAACATTGAGAATGATCTTGTTTTTCCATTCTTTTTGTTTCTTGAAGGTAACTTTAAGGCTGGCGAATATGGTAAAATCTTGAAAAAGTATTGTGAATGTGAACAGCAGTGCCTTGAGTTACTGAATAAAGATGTACTGCAGCCATTTGTTCCAGGATACTACGGTGTGGTAGAGAAGGATGGGGAAAGCTACAATCAGATGGAAGATCTTCTTTCTGAGTTTGACTCTCCATCTATTATGGACTGCAAGATGGGTATCCGGTAAGCTTGAACTTGAGTCCAGTATCTGTTTGAATTGGTCCACTGTTTAACACTGAGAAAGTTTCTGTATTTGTGTTCTCTTAAAAAAGGGAATTACCTGTGATTGTGAGAAGTAGGTTACGGTTTATCAGAAACTGCAGAAAACGGAAGCCTAATATAAATGAGTAAATGAGACCTACTTGTTTCATCCTTTGGATCTTTGCTAGTGTCGTACAAAACACCAGCGTAATCACTCAGGTCTGGTCCAATGACCTGACAGAGTGGAAGTCATTTTTATGAGTTTAACTTTTGATTCATTTCACATTGAACACTTGATTCCAAACCTTTTTCTACGAGATCTTCAAACAGCCATTTGTGATCTTTCAGGAAGTCTGTGTCAGAGTCACTTTTCTTACTGTAATTTCTTGGCCAATTTAATTTCCATATTTACAGTACACAAATACACTTGATAACTTGTGACCATTGAGAAGCTACAGGGTACCAAAGGGATAACACCCTGGTCTTTTCTTTGCTGGCTGGCACATTCAGTTTTATTACTTTCATGACCGTCTTTGCCCACAGAACTTTACCACTCATGCTTTCTAAAGCAGTTTTTGTGGTTTGGGGGATGGGTAAGGGTGCTGGATGTTAAGGGTTTAGTATTTCTTTAAAAGGGAGTGTTTGGTGGGCCTCCCCCAAAATAAAATGTATAAAGCCCTGCATAGTATTACAAAAAGTTGTTAAGATCAAAGCGCTGTAATACGTGCGGGGAAAAGGCATGCAATACGTGCGGGGTAAAGGCATGCATGGTATCGACTCATATTTCTGACATTGTGATGGTACTGTCCTAACTGGTCATGCAAATCACTAACCCTGTCTTCCGACCATTCCTTTAGTAGTCTGCGTCTTTGGATCTGATTTTGGAAAGTGTTTACTAGAGAACTTGCTGGAAGTAAAGTGTTAAATTATCTCTCTTGTATTTCACAGAACATACTTGGAGGAAGAGCTTGTGAAAGCTCGAGAGAAGCCAAAGTTAAGAAAGGATATGTACGAGAAGATGATTGCTGTGGACCCAGATGCACCTAATGAGGAGGAGCATGCACAGAGGGCAGTTCTTAAACCACGCTACATGCAGTGGAGAGAAACCCTCAGCTCTACGGCTACCTTAGGGTTCAGGATAGAAGGCATAAAGGTGAGAAGCACAACAGTTTAAGCAGTCCAGCTAAAATGAATTTGGAAAGCTGCTAGGGGTGGCTCTTTGTCTCACTTCTCTGAGGTTCTGAAGTGATGAAAACAAAATGTCTGAACCTTTAGAACCTAAAATATGAGCGCAGAGCATCAGTCAGGTAACCTTGTTGGTTTGTGAATTAACACTGAAAGAAAAATTAGCGGCACATATTAGTAGATAATTTAATAATTTCAACGTTTTTTGCCCACCCCTACACATGAAATAAAGTCATAACTGCTATACAGAAAATGGTGATTTTCTTAAAGACTATATACAGATATGCACAAGCTTCCAGACCCGTCTCTTCATGAATATAAAAATAATTTTTCATATGTATATATTTGCTAATTGTAGGACTTGGACCATGGTCTCTGCCTAGTTCACTTTCTTTCTCTTGCTTATTATCTTACTCGCTGAGCCTTTCCTCATGCACGCCCCAGGATCTTCTTAATCGAAGATATGAGAAGGTCTGTTGAACCTTAGATGGATGTTTACACAAAAGTGGATGTCTTCAAAGGCTGTTTCTTAGGGGTATTTAAAGTAACTCCATCCAGCTATCAATGTTACTTTTTTTTGCTTCTTGGGCTACCTTTATATATCTCTATATATCTACTCTCTATGGAAAGAATTGCCTTAAATAAAGTAATGTGTTAAAATCTGAAATCTACTTGAATGTTCAAGAAAAATGGTGATGAGATAGAACTGTAAACACCTCTGACTAGAAAGTATTTAAAGCTGTTAATATCAGAACACACTTTTGGAACAAAGTAAGTTTAGTTTCTAAGATTAAGTGGTCCAGAAATGTTCTTCTTATGCCATCCTCTGATATGGGAATCCAAATAGAAAAGAGCTGTAGCAGTAATGTCACCAATGGGGCACTTTATTTGGAGATGCTTGTGTAAAAAAGGAAACCAACTACGCTTTTTGTGCTGCCTGCTAAATAGAGCCCTTTGACGTCGAATCTGTCCCTTCTTGCACAAAGCACGAAAAAGGGCTACAGATAATACACAATAAAAGTCTTTTGTTTGCATATTTATTGTGGATTAGTTGTGTTTTCTTACTGCAAAAATGACGTGGATGCGAATGTGCATTGACCATCAGTGCCCTGTAAAACTGAGAAGTGGAGAGGTTCCTTTGTTTCAGACATGTTGCTTGTGTTTTGGTGATCTCCTGTGTCTGACATGCATATCTTAACTCTACTCCTCATGCCCAGTCCCGATTTTTCCATCTAGTCCTCTTCACAAGTATACAGTACTGGACATGCTGTACCTCTCACCAAAGGTGCATACCTCATGCAAGGTGAAGTAGTCTACCAGCTACCCATAACTGGTTTCTCCATACGTCTCCTAAGCTGAAATCATAAATTGCTGCATTTATTCTCTGACTAAAGTACATCACTTGCCCTAGAGAAGAAGCATGACTTGTCCCCCAACAAAACAGTAGAAAGGAAACCGTAAACTCAAATTACCTTTGTCAGAGCCTTATACATCCTACTCATGGTTGATAGTACAACCACTCACTACTGACCAAATAATCGGCATTTCTCTCAGTCATTGGGAATGATTATTGCCTATAAATCAGTTCAGTGGGATCACACTGATTTTATTACTGTACATGGCAGATACTGTAGACTTTTTATTGGAGCTCTTCGGGAACCACTAAGCAGAAATGTATGCATTGTGTTGTGAATAGGACTCCTCCTACTTCATCCTTCCCACCTTACCGAAATCCTGGGGTGCGTATTTTCACCAGGAGGACTTTGGCCAAGCCTTGCGTCACTGCTCTTTGAACTTGTGTCCATCACCTAACAGCTCAAGATGTTTAAATCCTTACTGTTAGAAAAGCTGGTTTCTTCTCAAGCAGAGACAACATCATTGTAGGTGTAACATAAATGCAGCATAAATATTTAAGCTGTTCCTCAGAAAACCATGCTAAAAAGTGTCCGATATTGTAGACGGGTCACAGGAAGGTTCTGTGTTCACTGTACAAGGAAGGGCAGCTGCAAAGCAGATGTAGTAATATCCACTTGGGGTCATATTTCTATCAGTTGTTAGTGGCTTCTACCTTTATGGAGGAGCTGTTGTCAAATATTTAGATTTGAAGCTTAGCCTAGTGTACCACGGTGAAGACTGGGCCAAAAACACAGACTTGCATATTGCATATTGTTATGCAAATCTCTTAACTTCTGGTGCTAGTATAGTATTTGGTTACAAGGCCCTAGGAATTCAAAGTCTACACATTTCCTGACATAACTCTGTTACCCATCCGATATGGGCCAAGAATTCTATTGGACTTTCTTAGAAAAAAGTGTTTAATTCTTCCATAGACCAAGCCCATAAGCCGAGAAATTTGGGGTGTAGCGCTCCGATCTATTTCATTAAATACCACTTAAACTACTATTTTGATGAGGTGCCCCGCCTCCATTTGGCCATCATGTAACCTTGCTTTCTACCACAGCCACAGATAAGATGGGTTCATAAGCTAAAACCTTTTCGGAGAGAAGACGCAAATTCCCCCCTGCATGCCTGCTTCAAGTAATCTGCATCTGCTTTATTCATACTAGGACAATGCCTGGCAGCCACAATCTCTGCTTTTGATATAATTTGAATCTTTACCCAAGTTCTTAGCCATATATCAATGTTAAAACGTTACTTTACCTTTCTAGTTGTTTTCTCCCTCTTGACACAGTTATGGGTTCTGGGACGTTTTTGTTTAGTTATCACACCTTGGTGCCCTCTGAGCACAATCTGTTATTAATATTTGAATTAAGTCACAGATGACGAGCAAAAACAAGAGCTTGGGGAACAAGAGAATGTCTCAAAAAGATGCCAAGACTGGGAAACTAAGGTTAAGGTCTTCTTTAGCATTAGATCGTCACAGATGGGTGTTCACGTATGAATATATTGTGTTCAACGCATTGAAACCCATTAGGTAATTAAGGCAGTTTTTTATGATGCCAGCAGTCACAGCATTTGCGATGATCTTTTTTTGTATTTTAATTGTGCTCTGCACAGTTTGATGTAACATAGATGAGAGGACCACTTGTTTGACAGAATCCAACTCCTGCCCCTTCTCCCCTTCCTATTTGTTAGCACTAAAGGTTTGTGACTTGGCTTACTGCTAGTGAAAGACGGATCCCTGTAAATGTAGCTTAACTTACGGTTACAAAATGCAATACCTTGCTTGATCGAATAGTAGGTTATCTGACGAGAAGTTCAAACTATCCTAGGCTCAGCCTTATGGTTGGTTAACTAGTCTGAATAGGCCAGGAGACCTTTGTTGAGGTTTTTAGGTTTCGCCCTGGGCGTTGCAACTGCGTAGCAGTTGCTCCGCCCACGGCGAAATCTCATGATCCTACATATGGGCTTTGGTTCCGCCTCTGTCTCCCATTGGCTGGCTCCATAAATGGAGGCTAGCCATTGGGAGACAGAGGCTGTCAATCACGCTTTCTCGTGAAAACGCGATTCGGGGGCGTTTCTGGGTCTTTTTTTAAGCCCCGCCCCTTGTTGCCGTGTGTCCCGGGCCGCGCTGTGATTGGCTGCCGGCCCGGTACACCCCCGTGATGTCATTTCCCGGGCCGCGCTGTGATTGGCTGACGGCCGTTATTCGTTTCCCTCTTGTTTTTTTACTGTGGTAACGGTAGTAGTAGTTGGAGGCGAACGACCTGCCCTGTCAGTGCGGTAAGCAGACTCGCCGACTCCCAGTTAAGGAGCTCTCGGCAAGCGCCTTGCAAACCAGCTACAACACCGGACTTTCCGGCTCCTTATCCGTACTCGGAGGATGGGGGACCGCACCCGCCTTGGCTGAGGAGGCCTCAGCGTTCCCTGTCAGGAGGATCGCGCGCGAGCCCCTGGCCCGCGGTGAAACCGCCTTCGCAGCCCCAGGGCCCACCTACGCCGAGCCATGTCCTCGGCCCGCTTCGACTCGTCGGACCGCTCGAGCTGGTACTTCGGGCCGTTGTCCCGCAACGAGGCTCAGGCGCGGCTGCAGGTGCAGCGGCACGGCGTCTTCCTGGTGCGGGACTCGTCCACGTGCCCCGGAGACTATGTCCTGTCCGTGTCCGAGAACTCGCGCGTCTCCCACTACATCATCAACTCGCTGCTGCCTTCGAGGCGCTTCAAGATCGGCGACCAGGAGTTCGACAACCTGCCGGGGCTGCCCGAGTTCTACAAGATCCACTACCTGGACACCACCACGCTGACCTAGCCGGCCGCCAGGTAACACCCGGGCTGGAAGGGGGTGTGGGCAGGTAGCGTTTGGGTTCTGGAAAGGGCTGACATGTTGGCGGGGTCCGCACCAGGGCAGCCAGTCTTAATCGTGATGGCATTTAAATAGCACGTACTACCCCCTGACGAGGCGTTATCAGGTGACCCATTGTCACCAACGAAACCGTATTCAACCACTGAGCGTTGGTTCGTTTGGATCAGTAGAACGGGCCCAGGACTACTGCTCCCAGAATGCATTGTGTAAGACAGTCCAGGGCAGGAGCTGTGTTCTCGGTGGCTGTCATCTGGTAGCCTTAGATAAGTTAGGTTTAAGTGGTCTGCGGGGGTGCCCGCAGACCACTTTTAACTGTTTAGCGCTTTTAGGTAAGGGAGAGCATGATGAGGGAGAGGTCTCGAGTACAGAACGAGATGGAGCATGACACTAATAGTTGGAAGCGGCTTTTCTCTTAGCCTTTTGAGTCTGTAAAGATTCAGCCAGATGACAACAGGGAAATGGGAAGGGAAACGCTGTTTGGTAAAAACAGAACATCCAGGCTGGTGTGTGCTAGGAGAGTGAGTCTGTTACCATGGCCCAATCAGATAGCCTGGCCATCGCAAGGAGGATCTCATGCCCTCCATTGCTTAGATTAGAGGATTCGCAAAAGAACTTGGATTTACAAGTTCGGGGCTGCCTTGGGAATCTATCACTTTTCAAGAGGCACGCATTAGTTACTAAGTTGCTGTATATGCAGCCCTTGGAAGATATTGCCATAGACTGAACCATTGCAACAGTCTCAGAAGGCAAGCAGCACTATCCCATACGTAGTTACTTCGAGTCAGGTGATAAGCCATGTTTTACTGATCCGTAGTAGACCTGAAGGGTGTGTAGGCAGTCTCCCGAGCGCAGGGTTGTGTCCTTCGACGAATCTGGCGTCAGGCCACGGCCGGTGTCTTTCTGTCAAGAGCTCAGAGCCAGCCAGTTTTTTTTTCATTCAAATTTAAACAGCACTCAAAGGAACAAGCCAACCCTACAGAGCTGTTCTTGCATAAACTAGTCACTGGAAGAGATGGATGAATGCGAGCCACCAGTGTAGTGGGCAGGGGGCGTCTATCTAACCTGGGTGCTAGCTCCACATGGACGGTTCTAGGATTCAAGGTGCTTTAAGTTCTAACACATCTAAAATGGACGGTGTCTACTAACTTGCACTCCTTTCGAACCATTCACTGATGCAAAGTTTAAGATAATAACCTTTTTTAACTGTTATTGATTTTAACCTTGCTTTCACCTTGTTGATATCGCTTCGTGTGGGCTTCACTGGTCCAAGAGCAATTGCAATAAATTACCCAATTTACTTATACGCTACCCGTCAATATCTGTTTAATTGTTTCATCCTATTTTTTAAAATAAATTATCGTCGTAATAACTCGCTTGATAAACGTCTGTTTATACTTGATGAAACTAAATGTCTTCCTCTCCGTGTTCATGGCGCACAATAGAGCGAGAGTGGCCTCCTCTGCAGAACTACACACTGTCTCCTCCTCTGCAGCACTGCACACTGCCTCCTCCTCTGCAGCACTGCACATTGTGGCCTCCTCTGCAGCACTGCACAATCTTCTCCTCTGCAGCACTGCACACTGTGGCCTCCTCTGCAGCACTGCATATTCACCCTCACTGCAGAAATGTGTGTGTGTGTGGCTGGCTCTGGGTGTGTGTGTGGCTGGCTCTGGGTGTGTGTGTGGCTGGCTCTGGGTGTGTGTGTGTGGCTGGCTCTGGGTGTGTTTGTGTGGCTCTGGGTGTGTGTGTGTGTGTGTACTAGTAATTGCTGTCTGCTGAGCTCGTCCGTAGGGTACAATAGGTCTCACATTTGCGAGAGATTAGGCTAATGGCAATGTAAATGACAATGCCATTTATTTATCGGTTTTCAAAACCAACACATAAATACAAATTTTGTCATTTACAATGCCAATAGCTCAAACGTTTCCAAAGGCGAAACCATTGCATTGTAAATGCTTGTTCTTTTTGTTTAGTACATGTCATTAACTTGCTCTCTCTTGGCAAGAATATTTGCCAGGTGTTTGAAAGGTCAGTCAGTTCCTGCAATATGATTATCAATTGTAGCCCAAGAGTAAAAAATGTTCTCGTTTGGTGTGAATTTCGTTGGCAGCTTCTACATCCTATTGCAGAAGAAGTGGTCATGAAGAGTTTGTGAAATAGACCACTGAAATGAACATTCAAAATGGTTTTTTTTCTCAAACTTTGTTTTTAGCTGTTTCCATTATGCATGGTATCACAGAGCAAGCTAAGATCTCTACTGCATAGTGTGCCACCTTTTAAGTTTGGATGTTTGCATCACAATACATTTTCAGTTTTTGCTTCTCGCCTCTGAACAATTTGGAATTTTATTCAATTCAGCTGACATAATAGAAAATGTTTTTAAAAAGAGTATGTTTTATTCTTATGAAAAGAAATACCAGCACTTCGCTATTGGTGAATGGTTCGTAGAATATTAAAAGGCTCAAGCGGTCCCCTTGCAAACAGAAATTAGCATGTTTACAAGATAAAGATTAATTCTAAAGTTACTTTGCTTTTTATGTTGCTTTTCATAATGCTTTTCTTTTTGGCTTGGATACAATTTCTCCATTCAAGAAGTCTTTCTGTCAGTCCGAATCTTCTTATTCTGAAAACATCGCTGAAGAAAAGTATGACCTATGTTTCTGAAAAAGCTTAAGTGTAAGACACATCTGTTTGAGGGTAGCCCTAAAAATGAATATATGTTTAATACTTAGGAAGATTATTGCAGTTGAATGAATGGATCTTATTATAGTTGGACGTTTTAATGATTTGTACACAATATGCCAAATGCTGTAACCGAAAGCGATCTAGCTACTGACGGTGTTCAGCTTTACTAACTTGGACTTCTTTCTTCAGAAATCTGACGGGACCTGTAACACCAATTTTAAGAAAACCAAGCAGAAACAGCAAGTCATGAATGCACTAGAGGACTTTGTTGATGGAAACAAAAATATTTTTGTAAGTTGTTATTCAAGTACTTTTGGATTATCTATGATTAAGGAATGTGGTGGGTTTAGCCTGTCACAAATTGTCGATCTTGGCTCATGGTTTGTTTTGGAGTTATGAATAGGGCTTTCAGTTTCCTTAACCGTGAATATTTGAGTTCAAATATTGTGCTCTGGCAAGGCGTTCAGTTATATTTCTTAAGTGCGAACAAGAAATCCATACATGCAAGTCAAACTCGCCTCTTTCTAATCTGAAACATTTTGTACTTGTACAGTCCCACTAAATCAAAAATACTAAATTAAAATTTAAATGCCTACGATTTGGAGAAAACTCACTGTCCCTTTTAACCTAGCAAATATTCTGTGTGTTCTTTACTACAAATATGTAATACTTAAATGTATACTGTACTCAAATTGCCTCTAAGCTCACAGGAACTCTTTGCACATCTTGTCTGCTTTGTTCCTTCTCCATAGTGTTGCCATTCCCGACTGTCTAACACATCATTCGCAAATTTTCTTCTCCTTGAGAAAGTATGCCTGTGTAACTAAACAGCAATGAAACTTAGTGATCTGTGATGTGGCATTAGTTATTCTTTTGTTAAATTAGACTATAGCAATATGTTAAAAGAATCCTTTAAACATCTGAAAGTTGAGTAAGATTTAGTGGTCACAGCGATAGCATTCTGTATCACAGAACGTGATTCAAATATCGTTAAAAAGTAAGTTGAGTGATGGTTTCATTTCCGACTGTTCTGGAGTATGTAATCATGGAGCAGAAGTTGAAGGCCTTCCATTATCGTCTGAACTACTTGGAAAGAGCCACTGTAACCAGGCACATCAAACCTTTTACACATGCTGGATTTTACCAGGATTTCTCCTATCCTTGAGACAATAAATTAATTAGGAATGTAGATCGCTTGTGATAAGGCTGGACTCAGGCTCATCGTTTTCTGAATTAAACTTTTGTGAATAACACAAAATGTCATTAGTTATAGGACTTTTAGTAGGTCTTCTTTTTGATCATTGTAATAAATGACCTTTCTAAAAGTATACAGTATAGTGAATTTGAGATTTAATGATTTTTAATGTTCCACATAGCCAAAATGCACTGGCCTTGTCAAGCTAAGTGAAATAAATGCTATATTTTGTATGTTGCTTGTTGTCACTGGGTGTTCTACTTAAACTACTGAGTAGGAAATGCGGAGAGGTGGAAAAAGACGACTCCGGCCAGAGCGAGGATAAGATAGCAGAAATAAAGAAGGGATCTTGTGGAGGAAGTCGGCTTCCCTTAAAAGTTGCTGACTTGACAGGAGTACATAGATAGTGTTGATCTTTTGATTCGGACTTGCAAGATCACACAGAACTGGACAGGTGAGGTGTGTTTCAAGAGGGGATAAGTAGAGGAGAGAAGTTCATTTCCAGAGAGGGAGGTCGAAGCCCTGGTTAATACTTTTAATTGTACTGGAGGAGGCCAAAGAAAGACCCTGGGAGATGAACATCTGCCTGGCATCCCTGCCCACCCAAAATGTCTACATTTTGGCTCATGCGCCCGCTTTCTAATAGATACATTTATCTGTGTCTGGAAAAGTGTAAAGAGAGAAATAATGAGCTAGAGTAAGAGGTCATTTTCCGGGGTGTCAGGGTTCCTGAGCATATTCAGGTTTAATCAAGTGCATTTATCTGGATGCTGAAGACTTCGTTTTGGTAATATGACAGTTGTATGTGACCTGGACTAGGCTTTTAACGCCCAAGGCATGAGCAAGGGCTGCTTAGCTCTAATGAAGCCTCAGTGATTGTCACTTCGTTTTATCTAATACTGGCTACAAGTACTGGTCTGGGTTGGAGTTACAGGATGTAGGACTTCTAGGAGTGAATGAACAATTGAATAAGTCAATGAATGGGTGTCATGCGTCTTTGAAAAGAACAGTCAGTCTTGCCCATTGAGCATTGGAATTATATGCATAAGCCACACCTACAGAACATCTCCTCAGAACCCTTCAGTTCCCATATTAGGTTAATCGCGAAGTAAGTGGGCGTTGCTAGGGTCATAGAAGCTTTCTATTTTTACACAGAGAATGTTTTTTTGAACAATGACCTTTGCTAGAGCCTGTGTTAACTCTGATAGCTATTGGTTAGTCAGTTAGTGAATTTTGCGCCAAGTGTCTGCAGGAGCAGGCAGTTAGTAGAGAATCTGTATGGTAGCAGTGCTTTGAGTGGCACCCAGAGGAGCATTTCGAGGCTAAACTGTTCTACAATGTTTGTTAAATCTTGGCCAGGTATGTTTAACTGTGAATGCCTTAAAGATTCAGAGGTCAGTAGTGGGAAATTAAAAAAATAATTGTAAATGGGACATGCAAAGATGTTAAACTGTCCCTCTGCAATGGATTTTTAAGTCTCAAGGTTTAGCATACCTTTTGTAAGTGGTTAATTGTCCTTAGAAATTACAAGAATCCTTGAAAGGGAGACCGCTTAAGAAGTGAGGTCAGTTTGAAACGTGTTGGTGCACCAGATAGCATAGATTTAGGTCTGTGAGGAATCAGGCCTGCTTCATCGTCACCGTGGGATACAAGGTAAGAAGGAGGCATGTATCTGTGATAGAGTTAGGGCTGGGGAATCTTTATTTGTTAGGTAAAGAGCAGGATAGAAATCTTCAAGACAACAAACAAGACAGTAACACGTGTCTTTGGTAATCAAGAGACCTGTGGCAGAGGGCGAGACCCAAAAACGAGAAAGAGAACACACTGGCCAGTGACAGCCCAAGAGAAACCGAAACTGAACAGCAGGGGAGGACTGCAGTAGGGAGAAGACCTATAAATAAGAGAAATCCAAAAGTAATGATGTAGTCCAGAGTAGGAAAATGTCCTTGATTATGTAAATACAAAGTTCAGCGTTGTCTAAAATAGAACAATGTCCCCACTTGGCACTCCGTCGGGTGACCACATTCTGACAAATTAATCCAGGTAATTTAAATTCAAACGTCAAGTGGTTAAATCCTTAATTAAGTTCCTTTTATCTAGAACGTCGTGGTGCATCATACGTATAGATCATGTTCTTTTAAAGGCATGGAATACATTTGTCGTCTTTTTTTTTAATCCAATGCATTTAGGGACGGTGCCCTTCCTCAAGGGAATCCTACCGAAAAGCAGTCAAATATACCAGTATTCAATAAGGCAAAAGGTGTGGAAACCGCAACATATAGCTAGTTCAAGCATCAGCATCTCCGGCACCCGAGTGTTTCCAAGTGTAAAGAACATGATACATACATGTGATGCAACACAGTGTTCTAAATAAAAGGAACTTAAAGATTTAACCACTTGCTATCTGACGTTTTGAATTTCAATAACTTGGATTAATTTGTCAGAGGAGGGTCACCCTACGGAGTGCCTAATGGCGACGTTGTTCTATTTTAGACAACGCTGAACTTTGTATTTAAAGGATTTAGGCCCAGGATCAGATGGCGATACCCACTTGCACCCTACCAAGGATCGAACTGGTATAACAGAACAAATCACAGATTAACTACAGAGTACCACAAAAAAATGATTGAATTTCTGATTATGTGAGAGCAGGATGGAGGCTCTAGAGTTCCGTAATTATGAGAGGGTAGCCACTGACGAGTACAGTGCCAGGGTGATTTACTGAGGAATTGATTGGTTACAATACGAGAGCCGGTCATATTGAGGGCCTAGATCTTTTACAAAGTGGCACTGTTTAAGTTTTAGAAGCTCATGGTTGAGGTTTTACAAGCTGAGAATAAGATTAAGTAAGGCTTGTCTGTCATGATCCCAGACTCCTACTTTGACAAAAACGATGACATTCTTTGTACGCTCCTACGTGATAGGGGCACTCCACAACATTCTATGCAGACTGTGCTTGTCGGCTTGCAATTGAGGGATAGCACTCCCAGGCATGAGGGAGTCTTATTGGGCCTCACAACTCTTAAGACCATTATTAAATGGGATTTTGCTCAAAGATATGCCCAAGCATTTTGGTTTTAGGGACTCCATATGGAGGCTCAGACCCACACCAACTAATTATAAGAAAAGGCAACCCGAAACAGACTGCTACAACCCACCCAAACGACCCTATACAATTGGAACAGTACTACCATATACCGGGGTTGTCAATGGAAAAATAACGAAGGACACACCTCTGTGAAAGGGGTCATTGCTTAAAGAAGTAGGTAAGTTGATGTGCTTTAGAGAATGGCTCATAATAGGCATCTCCTAGCTAGGCAATGTCATGGGAGACACTAGAATTAAATCAAATTGACCTAGTCCACAACCATGTTAAATCGATTTTGTTACGTTAAATCAATTTGTAGAGCACAGCTTATCACCCGTGAGGGTATGCAGGAGCAGGAGCGATGGTTGGGCGGAGCTCCTGGTTGAACAACCAGGTGTTCCATTTTTTGCGAAAGTTGAGCAGAGATGGTGAGGTTCTGATGTGTTGTGGGTGGTCATTCCAGGCCTTGGCGGCATTGTTGTTTAAGGAGTGTCCTCCTGACTTGTTTCTGCAGATGCAGGGAACTTGTGCAAGGGCAAGCGTAGATTTGTAGTTGGATGGTAGAGTTGAGAATGGTCGTTGAGGTACGCAGGTCCGACGTCTTGGAGGGCTTTGTAGGCATAGACGATCAGCTTGAATTGGCATAGTTTCTGTATGAGTAACCAGTGTAGTTCTATGAGGTGGGGAGTAATGTGAGCGCTTCAGAGATGTCTAGGCTGAGTCTGGCAGCAGTGTTTTGGGTGGCCTAGAGTCAGAGAGCTGTTTGGAGAGTGCGTTGTTCTGAACATTTTCTGGTTATGAGAGCCTGGATTACAGTGTGTTTAGTGTTACATGGGGAACCATTTGAAGATATTGCGAAGCATTCGGAGTATGAGGGAGCATGAAGGGGTCACGGCCTTCGCCTTCTTAGATATCATGAGTTTGTCGTCTAGGATGATCCCAAGTTTTCTGGTGTGGTCTGTGGGGTGGGCGTGGGTTCCAATTCCGGTGGCCAACAGGAGTCGTCCCACGGAGCACCCTTGTTTCTGGAGATTAGTATTGCGGTTTTGGCTGTGTCATGGTTGAGACAGTTCTCAGTCATCAAGTTGGTCACACTAATCATGCAAGTTGTGAAGTTGGTCCTGGTAGTATTGTTCTCGTCGGTGAGGGTGATAGTGTTGATGTCGTGGACTCTTATAATGCAGGTGAGAGGTGTAATGTACATGTTTTGAAGAGGGTCTGGCTGAGGAAGGATACTTGGGGGAACTCCACAGATAAACTTCATGGGTTGGGAGGTGTACGGGGGTAGTCTGACTCTGGTTCTGCCAAGGAGGAAGGAGGCGATCCATCTCTGGGCCAATTATTGAATTCCTGAGTCGTGAAGTCTTGAGATGAGGGTGCGATGTGATAGTGTCGAAAGCCGCTGAGAGGTGTAGGAAGATGAGTGACAGTCTCCGATCTTGTTTGGATTGGCTGCGGAAGACTGATGTCCGATGATGTCCAGGAGGTCTTGCTGTTCTAGTTGGGTGGAGGGTTGACTGTTGATCTTTCTCTGTGACTTTGGACGGGAATGGTAGGAGCGAGATGGGTCTGTAATTGCAGAGTTCGTCCAGGTCTGCCAAAGGTTTCTTCGAGAGAGCTTTGACCTCAGTGTGTTTCCGGTTATCTAGAAAGTTTCGCTATTGATGAAGGTGGTGATAATGATGGTGAGGTTGACGCTGATCAGTAATCCTCCCAAGTTAAAAATTTGGTGAGGGCAGGGGTCAGTGTTGACCCCTAAGTCGATGGTCTTCATAATTCTGGCATTTTCTTCTTTGATGAGGGGGGGCTTCAGTCCATTAGTTGATGGACGTTCTTGGTGGTGGTGGGCAGTTGTCTGATTAGGTCCTCTTCGTCGGGTTGGGGTTTGAAATTACTGTCGATTTTGAGTATTTTATTGTGGAAAACGTCAGAGGTCCGGTGATGGTGGCTGCTTTGTGGTCGGAGAATTCTCTAACGATGTTGAAGAGTTCTTTGCTGGAATTGGAGCAGAATCCCAGTCTAAGTGAGAGGGACGCTTTCCGGACTTATTTGATCTGGGTGTGATAATGTCTAAGCGCAGATTTGTAGGCGTCTAGTGTGGTGCTGTCATGGCTGGTTCTCCATCTCCTCTCCACCAGCTTACAGTACCATTTGATTTTCTCAGGTCTTCCGTGTACTAGCAGACTTGAGTATTTGTTCTTGCTTGCCTGCCTTTCTTCAGGGGAGCCAGTGTATTGGCGCAGCCTGAGCTCCAATTGTTGAACATGGTTATGCAGTTCTGTAGGTTGCAAGTGAGGACAGGCTAGTTGGATCTTAGGGTGTGAATTTGGTCCACCTCTGCTATCATCTTCCAGCTGTGCTTGAAGTTGTTGGCTGGCTTCGGCTTTCTAGAGTGGGGTACTTTGAAGTGGAAGTGTACAGTGGAGTGGTCCGCTCAAGTGAGCGGTGTGTGGTGGCTAAAGGTGACTTTGCTGCTCGCTGTGACGACTGGGTTGAGGGTGTGTCCTGTGATTCTGTGTCGGGACTTGGATGAGCTGTGTAAGTCCGATGTTGCCCAGGGTTTTGTGAATCGCGAAAGAGTTTGGAGGCAATTGGGTTGTTGAGAAGAAAGTCACCAAACAAAAAGAAGTTGTTGGATCGAATGGCAGTGGGGACGATTAAGTCGGTGAGGAGGTTGCTAAAGGTAGTGCATGATCCAAGCGGTTGGTATGCGAGGGTGCCACTAATGAACGTGGCTTGGTTGACTTGTCGTCGGAAATGGATGTGTTCCATGAACACAGTGGATTTGTCAGTGGAAGTGGTGCAGGTGATGGTCTCTGTGGATGACTGCAAGGCCTCCTCAGGGTTTGTGGTGCCTGTCTTGGCAAGCAGTCTTGTAGCCTGGAGGGACAGCTGGGGTGGATGAAGGGTTGAGCCAGGTTTCTGTGAGAAAAAGTATGTCCAGGGAGTGTGTGTCGAAGTCCCAAACCTCAGTGGCATGCTTTGTAGAGATCTGGTGTTGAGCATGCATGTGATGCAGGGTGATGCGTGCATGGCGAGTAGGAGTGTTGTTGTAAGAGAAGTGGCAGTGAGTTCATGAGAACAGTTTTACAGTGGAGTGACGTGTGGCACGGAGGCAGTTATCGTGGCGGTGTTTAGTGCTTGCAGGTTGGAGGATGTGTAACGGTGGCGGTCAGCATGACGAGGGTCCGTTGCACTGGACAGGATCAGACTGGCTTGCCTTTGGCGCACCTAAGCCTTCTTTAAATACTTGCGTTCGACTCATGCCTACTGGCAGAAGATGTAGATTAGCTGGAGGTACCAAATTATAGTCCTCATGAGGACAGGATCCTCATGCAGAAGATCCCTCCCTCCCCCCCCCCCCCCCACTAAATCCATCTCTCAGATATTCTTCAAAATCATTAATAATGCCTCCGATACCCTTCAGAAACTTAGATGCAGCTGGGGTAGGAGGGCTAGGGAGTTTAGGTGCCATAAAGGCCCAATTAAGACTAATCCAGTTAAAATACCTGCATTGGGTTTACTGCAACAAGAGCAAACTCTTCAAGATGAGAAGGGCGCAGACCCTGACCTGCATGAGACGTAATCTTGCAGACAGAAAGTTTATCCACATGATCTGGGAGTTCCCAGTGTTTAGTGCCTACTGGAGGCTAATTGCAGCTGAACTAGGGGCAGTATTAGACATCACCATATGGTCGTCTGGTCGCCCCCTCGCCCTCCCCCCTTATTGACTTTATTATCCTGGACATATCATGCCACGTGGACCGCCTGCGTTCCACTGTACCGCCTGCGTTCCACTGTACCGCCTGCGTTCCACTGTACCGTCCTGTGCACTAGGCTTCATACTATCAAAAAGAGTCTTAGCCAAACTGGATTAACTAACAAGCACCATCTATACAAATGTGGCGCATGCGTGTGAACACATGCATGGAGGCTGAAAGATTGGTATATAAGGGGAGAGAATGCCCACAGAAATTCGGTAAGGTGTGGAGCAGATGAAGAACTCACTTAGGTCTCGACTGGTAAAATAATTGATCGCCTAACATCGGCTTTGCCCAAACCAAACAAATGAGCACATTGATGTCAGAGAAGGGACGTTATGATGGGGTGTGGGAACCCATGGACTACAATGGTGAGCAAACACTGCTCTAAAGTTTGATCGACTGTTGTTCTGTTGAAATCTACCTGCGGCAATGTAAAATTGAATTTGCGTCTTGGTTGCAAAGCAATAAAGTTATTTAAACAAAAAAAGGCTGCTGAGCTGAAAAGACTAGGAGCGGGGGCAAGAGATCTGACATTGTGAAAGGCAGGGAGCAGAAAAGTAGGCCTCTGAAGAGTAGAGCAGGAGGTAGTGTCGTGACACAAAGCTCAAGATTAGGGCTGCAGCCATTGAGAACTACGATCATTCGAGGACTGGCAGAAGTGAAACGTGATAGCTGAGCAATAAGATGTGTGGTTAGTCGATGTCAGGCTGGCTCAATCAGTGTTTGGATGTAGTGATATCAATCCAAGCAGTGAACTTGTGTATGTAAATAAAAGCTTTTATTGTACAACGTTGCTTTTAAAGTTTTGTTTGCTTCCTCTGTATAAATAGTAACAGGAAACAAAAACGTTTATAGAAACAATATACATTTTGACTCGTGGCCTCATGATTTATGATGTGTTTTTCCATTGTAAAATGGCATTTAATATTTGGTTCATTGTTTCATGTCAGTACATGTACTCACTTGAGAGATGCACCCTCAATTTCTCCTGGGTGCACATAACATTGAACCATGCTTTAAAGTATTGCTTCAGCCTCTTTAATTTAAATCAGTATTTTTTTATTGAAGTCAGCAGCCCTGACAACAGTGTTGTTCAGCAAAAACATTAAGCGGCCAAATCGACCACATATTATATTTATTTTTTGAGTTGACTACTGTATCTTACCAATGTGTGTTTTCACTTTACAGAAAAGCTATGTCACGAGGTTAAAAGAGCTTCGAAACGCCTTAGAGAAGTCTGACTTCTTCAAATCACACGAGGTAAAAGGCTCACATTTATCTCCTATTTAGCACTGATGAATGGAATTTAATTTTATGCGGTTTTTTCAGTTTCTTTGTAACCTGCAAAAATATTGTGCTTCTTGGCTATTTGTGCAATCCCAACTAGTACAACCAAACCAGGTTTCATCGGTTGTTGATTTGAAGTTTTTAAAAGAAAGTGGTGTGCGGAAGTCTGTTTACGTCTTGCTCCAGGCAGCTTTAGATTTTGTGTGATACCTCATTTATTTAAACATACTGTATTGGCATTATTATTATTCATTATATGAGCAAATGAAACTGGGTGTGATAATGGTACAATCAATCATTGAACCGGTGGAGCCGGGAAATGTGTCTAGAGTTTATCTGCTTGAATAAAGGCGAGCCTTTTTGAGGCAGGGGAATATTATAATTGTGGTAGTGTTAGTATTGAAAGTTATTGCCCAATTCCAGGATCCCTAGCTGCAGCTAGTTCCAATGTTATTTGATCTGTCACTGGCTGGGATCAAATCTAGATCAACAAACTGGGAAGGAATAGGGAAAAGAAAAAGGCGGAAGGGGGCCCCTGACATGCTTCAGCCAGTTTATCTGGAGAAGTAGCAGTTGAAGAAGTAGCTGCTTCTAGCTGGCCTAAGTGATCCAGTGGCAGAAGTTGAGGCTGGGGCACTACAATACCTGCTAGCTGCTAGTATGCCAAACAGTGGAGTACATAGGTGTTGTGGAGATGTACTGTTTGATAAGGGAAGGAGAGTTGATTGCTGAGGCAAACCTGGTATGGAGGGTGCAGCCAGACTTTCTAATACTGGCAATGATTTACTGTGAGAAGTTGGCCTGGTAGGGGATGTTTCCAATTCTGGAACCACCTACTACCTGACCAAACAATCCCTTATGGTGTCTGGTTGTAAGTCAACCTTATTAGACAAGCTATCCTAGGGGTAGCATGGACTAAGCAGCCTAAAGGCTTAACTTAAGAGGTCGTGTTAAGCGAGCTGTTTTACCACATACAATCCTGTAATACCAAATGAAAGGACACCACACAAGTATATATTATAAAAATATATGTGTTTATTACTAAAAACAATCCCCAGTATTCTTTATGAATAAAGGGGCACAAGCGTTAAATCAAAAGCACTGTTTAAACATACAAGTTGCACAATTATGGATGAGGGCGGGTGGCCACTCAAACCATATACTAAACAAGTGGTATAAGAAAGGCCACTCGAGCAGTGGTTAGGCCTAGGGCCTAGGGAATCGCTGGGAGCAGTCAGGACAAGCAATGCTGAAGTCGGGAATGGCCCTCGGGATTCGGGAGATGTGCGGAAAGCGCACGCATGCACCAATGTTAACCAATGGTGCGTAAAAGTCAAATAGTTAGAGTTTAAGGACACTTCCGCTGAACCTAGAGGAACAAAACTTAACACACAGACCCTAGAGGTGTGCACCAGTGTGGGAACACCGGCGGAGCAAAGTTACCTCACCCACAGGAAGTGGGTGCACAGGGTCGAAGTGGCGTCGGGTTTTGACACGCAGGCTCTTGGTGCTTGAAGCTGAAAGGGCTGCAGGCAGGGTGAAGACGAAGTGTCCGGTGGAGTCCAAGGGTGGACTCAAGTTGTAGAGTACCTGAAAGCAGAGGGGACAGAGTCTGGGTCACTCAGCAGTGACCAGGGTGGAACCAGGACGGAACCAGGCAATGTCGGGCGCAATCAGGTGGTCGTCGAGGAGCTTCTCTCCGCTGTCACGTGGGCTCTGGGGCATCTGCGACGTCCAGGAGCAGGTCACGATCTGTCCCACGCAGGCTCTCACCGTCGGTGCAGTCGGCTTCAGGTTTGGAGCAAACAAGCCTTGGTAAGAGCAATCCACGCAGGATCGGAAGATTGCTTCTCACTCGGACCAGGAAGGTCAGAGTCGGGGCTCCTTTTCAGGGGAGCTGGTGTGGATCTGGAGCAACCAGATTCACGAGTCTTCTTCGGTAGTTCGTCGGCACAGGGACCACAAGCCAGCTGGCAAGTGACCGGGCCAACGCGTTGAGCCAAATCGTGCCAAAGGGCCCCACGCAGCACTCGTCGAGTGTGGAGGGCTGAACTTCGGCTCAGGAGTAGCTCAGGGTGGGGGCTTCTCAAACCCCGGTGTACAGCTTCGAGGGTCACTCGTGGGCTGCACGGTCAGCGTCTCGTGGTCACTTCAAGATGGCGTGCCCCACGCTTCCGGTCGCCTCCACGGGTCTCAGCTTTGCAGGGACTGTGGATCGGGCTGTTAGAAGCTGGGCAGGCTTGATCTCGTCGATCTCAGTCGCTCGAGTTCCGGCGGGAACTGCAACTAAGTAGACGTCGAGGGCTGGATGGTGCCTGCTGCTGCAGGGTGGTCACTCCTTGACCACAAGGGAGATTCTTCGGGCTTCCACGTTGAGATGGAGGGCGAAGGGTCCAGAATATCGTTTCAAATGTTTCTTCCAGGAAATCTGATGTGCATTGGCACTGCTCCCACTCTTATTCGAATCTGGTGGGCGTGATTACCTGCTAGGTCCCCTCCTATGGGTGGGACCCAGGAAGTGGGTGGATACACCCCCTTCCTTTGATCCAGGCCGCCCTGGCACGAGGGCTGGAGTGCCCCAGAACCGGTTTGGCCGGATTATGCAAGGGGCAGCCTTGTGCGCCCCAGGCAGTGTCTGGTTTCTTTCAAACCTCCCTGCTACAATCCACTATCTCCTGTCTGGGGGGGTGTAACACCTCCCTGCGACAGGAAACCCTTTGTCCAAGACCCCTTTGGCTGAGTTTCGGTCAGCTCCAGGGGTCCAGACATTTGTCTGTGGCAGAGGCATCCATTTTGTGGATCTAAGGTCTTTGTAGAAATTAACCGCATTTAAGTAAAGTAACATGTCTTACCCCTCTAGAGGGGTGGAATGCTATCCCCGTCGCCAGAACTGGCGAGGGGATAGTATTCCAAATCGTATGACACCTTACACGACATGTTTTGATAAAGCCAAACCAAAGTTGCTATATAACCGCGAGGATTATAAGGCACTTAAGAGTATATGGTATGGCATTATTCTGAAACAGCTTAGGGAGTTGTTCCCGACAGCTGCAGACAGGCTCAGCTCATGCTAGAGCTCCATCTCACATGAAACCACGCACTCTGCCTCCAGGATTGATGAGGCCTTCGATAGGAGTGGCTCACAGGTTAATATGTGTCCAGATATAGGTTTAGATATAGGTATACTATACCTAAGCAAGGGGTGATTACACCACCTTACCCCAGCTGAGTGATCAGCCAGTTGTGTCAATTTAAGAACCAGCCAGGGGTGGCAAAAGATATGCTGCAGCCCCTGGTAGGCCTTGGTGGCTCCTATGCCCTGGGCACCTATAGTGCATTATACAGGGGCTGACAAGGAGTCCATTTCCAATTGTGGTATGTACCTAGGGTACATGGAATCCATTTTACAGAGAGAGCAGATGGCCTGGGGCCCTGATTAGCAGGGAACCAGGTCAACTAAGTCAAAAAACCAGCTAAACACAGGCAAAAAATCCGGGGTAACCATAGTCAGGTAGCCACCTTCCTACATAACCCCCCCCCAAACGAAAGGAGATAAGGCTATCCTTGGCCAGGTAAGCCTATATTGCCTGAGTGGCCATATAAGGAAGTACCTGCACTAGCATGGGTACCCCCTGTCTCATGGTCCACTAAGCAGTCCCTCACCCTTTGGGTATTAGAGGGTCTCCACCATAGGGAATCACTACCTTGGGTGTGTTTATGCAAAGTTAAAGGCTGGTTTGGATATGGAGTTTTGAAGTGAGGCTCTACTAAGTTAGGGCTTGGCTTCCTCCAATTATCTTCCACCATGTGTGCCTTTCTTTCTTTAACTGAGTTGCACTGTGCTCTCAGGGTCAACCTCTGGCTACCTAAAGCTGGAGGCTGGGTCCCTCTGTTTGGCTTGCTGGAGGGACAGTTCAGGTTTGGGCCCTTTGGGTCCCAGGTTTGGCTGTGCCCAACAGAATCCATCTGTGGGAGGTCCCTAACTGTTTTTAAGGGGGCTCCCTCAGGAGTTTTTAAAGTTTTCACCTCACTAGGGCTACTAGTTTTGGTGCCCCTAATCTGTTGATGGGGGTGCTTTATTTGACAGGGGGCCCTCTGGGTCTCACTGTCCTTCTTGTCCTCTGCAGCCCTGGGCTGGCTAAGGCAAGGTAGAGAGGGGCAGGTTACCTGCTCCAGACTGGGTCCCACCTGAGAAGGGTCCACTGACATCAGGGGTTCTGTCAGGCTAGGCCCAACCACCTCTGGGGCAGTTCCTTCATCAGGGGTAAGATCAGTTCCCTGAGGAGGCTGATCCTGTCCTAAAGTCTGGTGAGGGGGAGATTTCTCTTCCTCCTCCATGCTCTCAGTTTGTGTGGAGTTATCCATCATTTCAGGTTTCACAACACACATCTCAGTTTGAGTTTGGGCTGTGGCCATCACAGCCCCACCAACCTTTTCAGGAGGAGACTCAGTTTGGGTTTCTGCTGTTATCATAACAGCTTTGCTATTCTGTTCAGGAAGAGCTTTTGCTAAAGATGGGGCAGAGAGTTTCTCAGCCCTACCAACCTTTTCAGGAAGGACATCTTGGATTGGGGCTGTAGCCATTACAGCCCCACTAACCTTTCCATTGGAATTCACCATTCTAGAATGGGTTTCCTGTTCAACCTCAGCCCAGGCTGAGATCTCCAAATCATTACCAAGTAGGCAGTCTACAGGCAAGTTTGGTGACACTGCCACTCTCTTTGGGCCAATGACACCTCCCCAGCTGAGACTTACTACTGCCATGGGATGATTTGTTTGGATTCCATCAATGTTTGTAACCTGGTATGTGGCACCAGGTAAAAGTTGCTTAGAGGGGACTATGCCATCAGCCACCATGGTGATGCTAGCCCCTGTGTCTCTAAAAGCTTCAACTTTCAAACCATTGATGATGGGTTCTTGTCTATACTTGCTCAGAGTATTTGGGCAAGCAGAGAAGTTGGCAAACCCCATGCCAGTCTCATAAACAAGATCATTGGGTGATGGGGACCTGGATAGGCCAGGGTCCACCTGAGCTCCAACAGTAAACCCACCCAGATTCCTGGGTGTGCTTCCACTTCCTGGGGGATTACTGCTGACAGTAACAGGAGGTGTTGAAGCTGGCTTTGGAGGTATATTTTCTTTATTGTTATTCTTGGGACAACAGTTGTCTGTTTTGTAATGCCCAACCTGTTTACAGGGATAACAATAAGGCTTTTTTTCAGTTGAAGAAGTGTCTTGGGACCCACCCCCATTCTTGGAGTTTTGGGGCCCTGGGGAAGTCTTTTCTTTATTTTTATCCCCACCCTTATCTTGAGGCTTGGTAGACTCCTTCTTCTGGTTACTGTCCTGATTCTTAGGCCTAATCCTGGTTCTGACCCATTTGTCTGCCTTCTTTCCCAATTCTTGGGGAGAGGTCAGATCAGAGTCTACCAGGTGCTGGTGTAAGAGCTGGTTCTGACAATTACTTAGGATCTGCTCCCTCATAATCAAATTATACAATCCTGTAAAGTCATGTACCTTGCTGCCATGTAGCCAACCCTCCAGAGCCTTAGTAGCACAATCTACAAAATCAGTCCAGTCCTGAGTCTGTGTCTTCTGGGTGTCTCTGAACTTCAACCTGTACTGTTCAGTGGTTAAGCCAAACCCATCTATTAGGACACTCTTCAGGACTTTGTAATTGTTTGCATCCTCATGTCTGACAGTGAGGAGCTTATCTCTCCCTTTCTCTGAAAAGGAGTACCATAAGATTGCTGCCCACTGTTCCTCAGGAACCTGCTGTACCATGCAGGCTCTCTCAAGAGCAGTTATCCACTTGTGGATGTCATCCCCTTCCTTGTAGGGGGGCACAATCTTTGTCAGGTTTCTACTATCATAGGACCTGGGTTTCTCTTTAGGAATATTGCTGCCACCAGTGGCATCTAAGCCACACAATTTTTGCTCTCTTGCCAAGGCAAGTTTAGCTTGAGCTAAGGTGAGTCTAGCTTGACTCAGGGCTACCTCCTCTCTCTCTATCTGGAGTTTGACAGCCCTCATTCTAGCCCTATGCTCAGCTTTCTGAGAAGCAGTCATGCCTCTCTCTGATTCTCTGGAGGCACTAGAAATATGAGAGTCCCCTGAGGGAGATCTCACTCTTCTGTTGCCTGGGAGAATCACATGTTGGGTTCTGGGGAGGTGCTGGCCCTCTCCATTCCCCAGTAGGTCCAAGTTGGCCTGGCTAAGCCTACCAACTGGAACCTGGCTACCCTGATCCTGTACTTCTAAGTCCTCAACCTCTGAGTCCTCATCCAAGTCATCATCATCCTCCTCTTCAGGGGGATCAACTACAGGGGGGTTCTCTCCATTTCCTGTGTCTAGGGAAGCTGCTTTAGCCTTCTCTAAGTCATCCTGTTCTAGGATTTCTACCAGGGTTAGGCAGGTGGGGCTTCTGCCCCTTTTTAACCCTCTTGCTTTGCACAAGGCAATCAAGTCTCTGCGGGTTAGTTTGTCATATCCAAAAGTTGCCTGGGTAGGGTCAACTGTCACAGGAGCAGACCCTGAGGCTTTTCCTGTGTCAGACATGGTTACTAGTGAGGTGTAAGTGGTGCACTTACCTACACTAAGTGTTTTCCTACTGTACCTTGCTAGTTAGTTGTAGTCAGGGTGTGCTAATCCCTTCAACCTACAACTACTAAGTTCAGTAGAACTTAATATGCTAAGCTTTTGATTTTATATGTACCTAGAGGTACTTGATGTGATCTTTCAATTTGATATAAAGATTGCAATGGTAAAACAACAGCAAGCTCAAATCCCACCGCTGCCACCAATGTGAGAAGTTGGCCTGGTAGGGGATGTTTCCAATTCTGGAACCACCTACTACCTGACCAAACAATCCCTTATGGTGTCTGGTTGTAAGTCAACCTTATTAGACAAGCTATCCTAGGGGTAGCATGGACTAAGCAGCCTAAAGGCTTAACTTAAGAGGTCGTGTTAAGCGAGCTGTTTTACCACATACAATCCTGTAATACCAAATGAAAGGACACCACACAAGTATATATTATAAAAATATATGTGTTTATTACTAAAAACAATCCCCAGTATTCTTTATGAATAAAGGGGCACAAGCGTTAAATCAAAAGCACTGTTTAAACATACAAGTTGCACAATTATGGATGAGGGCGGGTGGCCACTCAAACCATATACTAAACAAGTGGTATAAGAAAGGCCACTCGAGCAGTGGTTAGGCCTAGGGCCTAGGGAATCGCTGGGAGCAGTCAGGACAAGCAATGCTGAAGTCGGGAATGGCCCTCGGGATTCGGGAGATGTGCGGAAAGCGCACGCATGCACCAATGTTAACCAATGGTGCGTAAAAGTCAAATAGTTAGAGTTTAAGGACACTTCCGCTGAACCTAGAGGAACAAAACTTAACACACAGACCCTAGAGGTGTGCACCAGTGTGGGAACACCGGCGGAGCAAAGTTACCTCACCCACAGGAAGTGGGTGCACAGGGTCGAAGTGGCGTCGGGTTTTGACACGCAGGCTCTTGGTGCTTGAAGCTGAAAGGGCTGCAGGCAGGGTGAAGACGAAGTGTCCGGTGGAGTCCAAGGGTGGACTCAAGTTGTAGAGTACCTGAAAGCAGAGGGGACAGAGTCTGGGTCACTCAGCAGTGACCAGGGTGGAACCAGGACGGAACCAGGCAATGTCGGGCGCAATCAGGTGGTCGTCGAGGAGCTTCTCTCCGCTGTCACGTGGGCTCTGGGGCATCTGCGACGTCCAGGAGCAGGTCACGATCTGTCCCACGCAGGCTCTCACCGTCGGTGCAGTCGGCTTCAGGTTTGGAGCAAACAAGCCTTGGTAAGAGCAATCCACGCAGGATCGGAAGATTGCTTCTCACTCGGACCAGGAAGGTCAGAGTCGGGGCTCCTTTTCAGGGGAGCTGGTGTGGATCTGGAGCAACCAGATTCACGAGTCTTCTTCGGTAGTTCGTCGGCACAGGGACCACAAGCCAGCTGGCAAGTGACCGGGCCAACGCGTTGAGCCAAATCGTGCCAAAGGGCCCCACGCAGCACTCGTCGAGTGTGGAGGGCTGAACTTCGGCTCAGGAGTAGCTCAGGGTGGGGGCTTCTCAAACCCCGGTGTACAGCTTCGAGGGTCACTCGTGGGCTGCACGGTCAGCGTCTCGTGGTCACTTCAAGATGGCGTGCCCCACGCTTCCGGTCGCCTCCACGGGTCTCAGCTTTGCAGGGACTGTGGATCGGGCTGTTAGAAGCTGGGCAGGCTTGATCTCGTCGATCTCAGTCGCTCGAGTTCCGGCGGGAACTGCAACTAAGTAGACGTCGAGGGCTGGATGGTGCCTGCTGCTGCAGGGTGGTCACTCCTTGACCACAAGGGAGATTCTTCGGGCTTCCACGTTGAGATGGAGGGCGAAGGGTCCAGAATATCGTTTCAAATGTTTCTTCCAGGAAATCTGATGTGCATTGGCACTGCTCCCACTCTTATTCGAATCTGGTGGGCGTGATTACCTGCTAGGTCCCCTCCTATGGGTGGGACCCAGGAAGTGGGTGGATACACCCCCTTCCTTTGATCCAGGCCGCCCTGGCACGAGGGCTGGAGTGCCCCAGAACCGGTTTGGCCGGATTATGCAAGGGGCAGCCTTGTGCGCCCCAGGCAGTGTCTGGTTTCTTTCAAACCTCCCTGCTACAATCCACTATCTCCTGTCTGGGGGGGTGTAACACCTCCCTGCGACAGGAAACCCTTTGTCCAAGACCCCTTTGGCTGAGTTTCGGTCAGCTCCAGGGGTCCAGACATTTGTCTGTGGCAGAGGCATCCATTTTGTGGATCTAAGGTCTTTGTAGAAATTAACCGCATTTAAGTAAAGTAACATGTCTTACCCCTCTAGAGAGGTGGAATGCTATCCCCGTCGCCAGAACTGGCGAGGGGATAGTATTCCAAATCGTATGACACCTTACACGACATGTTTTGATAAAGCCAAACCAAAGTTGCTATATAACCGCGAGGATTATAAGGCACTTAAGAGTATATGGTATGGCATTATTCTGAAACAGCTTAGGGAGTTGTTCCCGACAGCTGCAGACAGGCTCAGCTCATGCTAGAGCTCCATCTCACATGAAACCACGCACTCTGCCTCCAGGATTGATGAGGCCTTCGATAGGAGTGGCTCACAGGTTAATATGTGTCCAGATATAGGTTTAGATATAGGTATACTATACCTAAGCAAGGGGTGATTACACCACCTTACCCCAGCTGAGTGATCAGCCAGTTGTGTCAATTTAAGAACCAGCCAGGGGTGGCAAAAGATATGCTGCAGCCCCTGGTAGGCCTTGGTGGCTCCTATGCCCTGGGCACCTATAGTGCATTATACAGGGGCTGACAAGGAGTCCATTTCCAATTGTGGTATGTACCTAGGGTACATGGAATCCATTTTACAGAGAGAGCAGATGGCCTGGGGCCCTGATTAGCAGGGAACCAGGTCAACTAAGTCAAAAAACCAGCTAAACACAGGCAAAAAATCCGGGGTAACCATAGTCAGGTAGCCACCTTCCTACATTTACAAAAAAACGGGTTTGAGATATAAGAACCGCACCTATCGCTTCTAGTGATTTCACAATAGTCCAAAATATGAGCAGTGCAACGATTCGAAATGTCAAACCCCTAATAAAGATATGAATAAAAAGGAATATTTTAAGAACATTGAAATGGAGTCTGTGCATTACATTTAAAGTCGGAGCTTAAGGCGGAATCTGGCAACATAGTCGAAAATAATGGTGAAACACACTATTTGGGGCGTGCAGATCATTTGTTTAGACTTTCTAATAATGCATCCCAGACCCTAGCTATAGGGCATCTGCGCTGGCCCCCCTCTAGATTCCTCCCCGTGAAGGGCTTTGTTTTCAGCATCTGCCCATTTAATGAAGGCATTTTGCGGTGATAGTTTGCTATGAGGAGAGCAAGGTTGGCAAAACGAGACACACTTGATCTTTTTTGGATGACGAATAAACACCAACAGCCACTGGTATCCACTCCAGGGGAATAGGTTTTATAGTGAGGGAAGAAAGTAACTCTAACACCCTGTGACAAAAATATCCCAAGGAGAGACATTCGCAGAGCAAAAAGGGGGCCGGCAGTGCTGGGGGGGGTTGTCATCTGGCTGTATAAAATGAAATATTGTGTGTTTAAATTTAAATTTGACAGTACGCAAGACCAAATGTGGAAAAACACAGGGATCTGACCACTCATTTGTTGGCGGAGCACTCTACCCACCTCCTGTTACTGGCTCAGTAGTAAAAACACTATACACATGTAAGAGAGGAGAGCTTTATAGAACCAGTTGATATGTCTGCATCTCAAGCCCGTGGTGTAAAGGAATTGTATGAATGCATGCATCTCTGGCTCAGTATCTTCAGTGGACCAGCACCGATGGAGTGAGTGCTGAATTGAACAATGCACAAGGAGCTGCCCCCAGTGTTGTGAGAATTTCTGCAACGCAGAAAAAGGAAGCAGACTAGCCCCATCAAACAGGTCCCTTATGGTAGAAAGATCAAAGCTATGCAAATGTTGTAAATGCTGCTCACCCGCTCGCTTTCCCAACGCTGTTGATTGTCGTTGCAGGCTCACACCGCAGACACCAGACTCCCCCGAGCCGTGTTGCAACTCTCCCGCTCCACAATTACCTGACTGGCTTAAAACGGCCTAAAGTAAGCTGCAGACAACGGGGTCACGAGTGGGAAGGGAGCGGAGAGTGAAAATATGAGCTGAGCGTCCAGAGAATGTAGACCGGCGTGGGGTTTAGGACTTGTGCATAGGTAGTTTAATGGTCATTTGCCTCTACAGTACCCTCCGACCTGGCCATATAATGAAAGTGGTTCAAACTGAGCTGAATAAGGTTACTGGCTCCGACCAGCAACAGGAATCATTAAAAAAAAAGTGAAACAGAACAAGCAACTTGGAAGAGGCAGAGGAAACCAGCCGCCAGGTGCAGGGTAGCTCCTCAACCCCTCAGTGGGCGGGATAGCAAACATAGAGCTCTTGCGTGCAGTTCAAACTTTTGAACTTGGTGGTATCACAGAGTAGGCCAGAATTGAAAGTATTGAACTGCTAGGACCAATCAAGTGAGAAGCCATCCTCTGGATACTTGCATGTAGCACATGCACCTCTTACGCCATGTCCACCTGTAGGGTAAAGGCACAGGGTGGGTTCTGTCACTGGGACTGTTCTCAAAGGGGGTGGGGTAGACTCCCCATGGCAACGCCAAAGCACAATGCAGAAGGACCATCTGAATGTACGAGGTGGACTTTTGGGCTAGATTTGTTTTCATTTTTAGCTTTTACTTCTTGGAGGTAGCTGCCAGACAGGAACACAGATGCATTGGCTTCCCTTTCCACCTTTTATTGTACTTTTTAATCATAGACATTTTTAATGCTACTTGTTTGCTTACAAGTGCGTTTGCAATCATTTTAGGTAAGTATGCAATTGTTTTCATTCATTTCTTTCTTTCATTCATTCATTTATGTTGTAAATTTCTCGGCCATACGGGACCCTGTGGTTCAGAAATGCCCAGGAAAGTCATCACTGGGGCTCAGGGCGTAATCCTCCTGGTGAAGTGCAAAGCCTCGGTGTCACACCACAGGGCAGTTTGAAGGAGGCAGGGATGAGCATGGACGCAACGGGAACCAATAACCCGAAGGCCTTTTAATTTGTGAGGCCGGAAAGGGTGCGCCTCGGCACGTCTTTTCAAGGGACAGGCCCGAAAACAATCTGCTCAGCCATCACAATTGGACTGAGAGGAAGCAAAGCTCACAGTCAGGTGTCCCATGCTACCTCCCCAGTTGGTAGACGTAGTTAGGCTAAGGTCACCCTGAGCCACCCAGTGTGCCAAATAAGCTCTCCAGAGATTTTGTCCAGATTGCGAAAGAACTTGCTCTGCAAAGTGATTGAGAGATTTGTGAAGTAATATACAAGTTGGTGGATCACCATCTTCAAGAGGACAATTCGACCCACTGGGGCTAGAGGAGCGTTTTCCAAAAAAAAGCTTCCTGAGAGGCAAGGGCAGACATTGCTCTTAAGGAAATGCATTTGTTCTTTCAATTTTAACAGTTACAGATTGATATCGCTTTTCAGAATACTTGGAATTACACAGTAAATACTCTTATGATTACTTTCAGATTATTTTACAAAAATGCTCACTTTTCCTCATACGTTAGCATTTCTACGTAGAACGCTTTCTATAACCAAAATCTCATACGATGAGTCTCTTCTGGAGGCAAAATGATTATCGAACTCGGAGGTAAGTATTTGACTGACGAGGTTGTAGTTTTGCGGTTAGGACCAAGGTTCCCCAAGGTACAAGTGGACACTCTAGTTGCACAACCAGCAGCACTGGGGCAGCCGGTTGCAGAGTGCATTGGCGCAACGTCAGCCAATGGGCTAAGGGGGACTTTGGTTGGGGTCTGCTGGCAAGCAGACCCCTTGGGTGTGGGAGCAAAACTCCTAGGGTTGCAGTCAGCACTGCAGGGGCAAACAGCCAACACAAGAACTGCACCGCCAGCGGCACCGAGTCGACTGGATGCAGGAAGTGAAGCGGACGTCAGTGTCCTTGGGCTTCTCAGTGGAGCCCGTCGGTTTTGGAAAGCTGCAGGCTCGGTCAGGAGAACTTCTTGGAGGCGACCCACAGCTGGGAAGGTGATTTCGGATCTGGGAGGATGCTTGGACATCGTCGATTGGGCCACCTAAAACCGGGAAGGCGATGAGGGCTCTGGTGTATTAGTCGTCGATTTCCTTGGGCTGCAATCGGTCACGGTCAACTTCATTTGGATAGAAGCAGTCGGACTTTCTGGACCGCTTCGGTCAAGATAAGTTATCTTACAGCCTTCAGTCGAGGTTGGTGGGGGACTCTTCAAGTAAAGGCTGCAGGTTTAGTTTCGCAGCTTGTGGGGTGTGTGCCATGTCTACTTTTCACTTTTCTCTGCACCAAAACACGTAGCCTACTGTGGCAGAGTGTGCGGGTTAAGGTGCAGGGCCTCTAAGGGTGGCACAATAAGTGCTGCAGCCCTTAGAGGCCAGACCATATATTCTTTATGACTTTACTACACTTATAATGTCTGTGAATGGACTTAGACACTGTAGGGGTAGAGGGTGCATGCCAATGTACCCTCACCTTAGGACTAGTGCACCCTGCTAGAGGAGTCACCTACCTAGGCCTTAGGCAGTGGATTGTAGGCATGGCACCCAGGGGTGTGTGCCATGTCGACTTTTCACTTTTCTCTGCACCAAAACACGCAGCCTAGTGTGGCAGAGTGTGTGGGTTAAGGTGCAGGGCCTCTAAGGGTGGCACAGTAAGTGCTGCAGCCCTCAGAGGCCTTCCTTGGTCACGGTGCCTTTGGTACACATGGTACCTTTTCCAAAGGGCTTTGTGGATACAAAGGTACAGTTTTGGGAAAGAACACAGACCCTGGGAACCTGATTGGCAGGGACCCAGGGCACATAGTCAAGTTGCATCAGATGCCAGGAACAAATGGGGGGGGGGTAAACATTCAAAGAAAGGGCACTTTACTACAATTTGGTTCTAACTTTGTTAATGTGTTCACTCTTTGAACCATTACATAATTGCCCCTTAAGGTTCCTAGCGTTTAAAACAATCTGTTTGGTTGCAATCACTTCCGCTAGGAGGGTGAGTGAGTTCCAGACTCTTAGCTCCAAGCCTCCGTTTACATCATTCCATGCAGATAAGATGGTTCTTAGGACCATAGCTGCTTTCCTGCCTTAGGTGGTCACTCCTTTCCACTCAGGCCAGGCCAGCACCTTACCCACTTCTACCCTCACCCTTCAAAGAAGAAGGAGAGACTACATTGCCTGGGCCCCTAGAGGGTGGTCAGCTTCTACCTGGACAGAACCAAGGACTTCAGGTTGGACGATCAACTCTTCATGGGATATGTTGGCAAGATAAAGGGCTAGGCAGTTCACAAAAGAACGCTGTCCAGGTGGATCATCCTTTGTATCAAGATCTGCTACGCGTTGGCCAATAAGGATCCTCCTGCAGGTATTCGCTCTAATTCTACCAGGGCCAAGTCTTCTTCAGCTTTAGCTAGAGGTGTCCCTGTGGCAGACATCTGCAAGGCGGCAGCTCGGGCCTCCCTCCACAATTTTGTGAAGCACTATTGCTTAGATTCGAAGGTGAGGAGGCACAGCCATTTTGCACGTTCTGTGCTGCAGGATTTTTTGGTATAGGCAGTCCGGCACCCTCCACCGGGAGCGGGACTGCTTGGGGATTCAATTCAAAAGGTGAGGAATCCACAGGCAGATGTATCCATCAAAAGAATAAGTCACTCACTTTCTGTAACGCTTTTTCTGGTGGATATAGTATCTGCCTGTGGATTCCTCACTGACACACCCGACTCACCATTGCCTTTCTGCTTATACCAAAAAATAATCAGTGTATATCTTATGTGACTTCTTGTTGGAATCATTTGATGCTTGGCACTAGGAAATGTCTATGATGAAGAATGACTAGTTTTGACTGTGTTTGTACACTGTGTATACTTGTGAAAATATTGTCGGTTTACACATTCACCTCGAAGGCACAGATAAAATGGGTGGAACTGACGTCAGCACTCCGACAAAGTCTTCTTATGGCTCCGATGACATCACGCGGAGTCTTTTCCGCAGCCGTTCCGTTGTGAAGTCCTCGTTGACGTGGGAGAACTGAGGAGAAACGTTTCTGTGGAATGCTTCGCATTGGGGTAATTTAAAAGGTGAGGCATCCACAGGCAGATATTGATCCACCAGAAAAAGTATTACCGAAGGTAAGTAACTTGTTCTTTTCTCCAAAAATCCTCCCAACTTGCTGCTAGAGTCGAAATGCACTCTTCTCCTCTGTTAGTAACTTATTGGTTAAGAAGCTAGTTGATAATCATGTTATATAGAAGTACAGAAGATATGAAAAGTTTGTATTGGTAAAAAAAAATGAAAATTTATGGTCTTCATTTTATTTTTAAAAACACATTTTATTGTATTTTCGTGGTACCAGATGGGATGTAGCCCTACATACATACATTGGCATTGAGATAGTCCGGATGTACAGAGTTGGTATACATTATTAAACGCAATTGACATATAAAACAACAAGAACTTTGCACAGACAGTACCAAAGCCCATACATTTAAGAAGGTGTAGGCGAGTACTCGAACATGCAGTAATGGAGCGTAGTGTGTGTCCTGGATTGGTCAGGGAAGTGCAGGTAACTTCAACCATCAGGGGCTCTGAGAAGGGGGGGGAGGTCTATACCCCTGTATGTAGCCCATCAGGACCATTTTTTCCTATGCTTCCGGGGGCAGCCTCGCGCCTGGAATACTGCCAGCTCAGCGCCCATACATCTGTCTAGTTCCTTTCTCCATTTCCCCACCATCGGGGGGAGGGAGGAGACCACCTTCTATAATTGGGCAATGTTCCCCTTCTATAATTGTGCAATGTCCCGTTTAGGGATAGTAAGGGCCAGGAAGAGCAGGTGCTCTTTGTACCGATTCTCCCCTATCCCTTCAGTGCTGTGTAGTAGGAACTATTTAGGGTCATGTGGGAGATCCCAGGCTAATACCCTACCCAGACATGTAGAGACTTTACGCCGGAAGGGTTGTAAAGCTGTGCAGCGCCACACTGTGTGTATGAAGGTTCCCTCAGCACCTTCCCAGCGTAGACATTGGGGAGGTTGGATGACCCCATCCTCTATAGACGGAGTCTTGTATAGTATACGCGGTGTACATATTTGAATTGGATGAGGTGATATCGGGAGGACAGCACTGCTCCCCGGGGCTAGCTATGGCCTCGGCCCAGTCATCATCCGTTAAGTCAGGTATGTTGACCTTCCACGCCCTTCTGGTCTTGTGTAGTGTAGTTTTGGAATGCTTTGTTAGTGTCTGATAGACCCGCCTGATTTTATGGGCACCCAGATCCCCCATGAGGAGACGGCCTTCGATGGGATGGAACTCTGGCAAGCTATCTAGCGTAAGGATCGTGGGGGTCAGGGCACGGCGCAGTTGAAGATATTTATAAAACTGCGACTTGTGCAGCTGGAATTCTGTCTGTAACTGCTGGAAAGATTTTAAAGTGGCTGCCTTCATAATATCTCCCAGTGTGGATATGCCCACCAGGTCCCATTTGCAGAATCCCATCAGGGCCGCAACCTGGCGCAATTGGCTTCCGTGGCAAAGGGGGGTCGCTTTGGTCAATCGACCCCGCCACGCCATTTGCCTAACAGCGTACCGCCAGAGCCGAATCACCGTCTTACAAGCATGGGGCAGGAAGTCTAGGTTCTGCACACTATAAAGTAACTGAAGTAGAGGGGCTCCCTCCATTGCTGTGTGTTCCAGTGCAAATGGCGGGTCCAAAGGTGAACAGTACCACCAGTCATTTCTAATCAGTAAGTGAGAGGCGGCATAGTAGGAAAATGTATCAGCCGCTGCGGTACCTCGACAGTAAGTCGATTGCGCACAGGTTTGTTGCGCGACCCAGAATGCCCCACCATTCCATAAGAATTTGTCGTGAATGGCGTTAATATTTGCGAACCAAGATTGTGGTATGGGACGTTTTGTAACCAATACGGCAATCTAGGTATGGAGATCATCTTAAAAATCACTGAGCGTCCATACAGTGAAAGTGGGAGGACCATATTGTTGTCTCATCTCGGAGACTGGTGAGAAGGGGATTAATGTTTTGTGTCCATGAGGTCTTTGGGCAGGGTGACATAAAAATACCTAAATACTTAAGCCCCCTGTCGCGTGGGTCAGTTGGGCCGCCCATGTGCCTCTGCCCTGATTGCCGCACACTGAGAATAGAACAGATTTTCAACGATTAGTATGTGGTCTGCCTGAAAACCTGGAGGATCTGTAGGATATGTGATCATGAGATCCATGGGTCCGTCAGGAAGACAATATCGTCCGCGTATAGCGCGATGCGGTCGGGGCGCAACCGCGGCCACTCAAACCCCTGAAGCACTGGATCACCGTGCACCCAAGCCGCCAATGGTTCTACTGCTAAGGGAAATAAAAGTAGAGATAGGGGGCAGCACTGCTGCGTACCACGACCGATGGGTAATGGGGCCGAGATATGACCCGCAATGCACACAGAGGTAGTGGGGTCCGTATATAACAGTCGAGCATATGCCAGGAAACGTGGGCCGAAATTGACGGCTTCAAGGAGCTGCTAAAGATACTCCCACCTAAGGGAGTCCAAGGCCTTGTCTGTATCTGCAAGTAATATAGCCTCGGGCGCCTTAACGCTGGAGCCAATGAGATGGCGTTGTGAACCAGACGGATTTTGTGTCTAGCGGCCCGATGCAGCATAAAGCCAGATTGATCTGGTTGAATTCGGTCTAGTAGACCGGTGCGCAGGCGATCGGCTAGGACCTTGCCCAGTAGTTGGGGCTCAAAGTTAATAAGAGAAAGAGGTCTGTATGAGGACGGTTCTTCCGGAGGACGGCCTGGCTTCAAGAAAAGAAAGATCTTGGCTTGCCGCCAATCCTGGGGCAACTGACGTTGTTTGAGTGCTTCGTGTATTGCCTCTAACAGGTGAGGGCTTAAAATGGACATGTGGGACTGGAGGAATTCCACAGGAAATCCATTGGGCCCGGGGGCCTGTCCCGGGCGCAGCGCTACCAGCACCGTGCTGAGTTCATCAGCCGTAATCGGGGCGTCTAGCTGGTCTCATCTGTATTTAATTGTTTATACGTCATGCAAGTCAACACTTTGCCAGTTTATTGTTGCAACTTTCAAAAGCAAGTCATCAACATGGGTATTTGCTATATGTTTCAATAAGGTCCACCCAAACTTTACTCTTGAGCATGAGGGCATAGAGCAGCCTTTGCCAAAAATTTAAGAAAAATCTCACCAGGAACCATTGGCTTTTTATAGAGACAGTGTTGTTAGATTTGTGCTGTTTAAAAAGATTCAAAGCATTTTTCTGCAATTGTGTTTGCCAGTGTTCTTTTCATTCTTTTTCTTTCTTTCGTGTTCCAAGAAAATATTTAACATTCTCGGTACAACTTGCAAGTAAAACTAACAAAGGTAACTTCAGATACTTTATACAGACAGTTGCACTTGGTCAACATATATGAATTATAGAATATAAGCGCACTAGAAACTAACCTTGTATATAAATAACTCCATCACTCAACTGATGTGATGTGTAAACTAAATATACATTTTGAAGTCAACTGACACCGTTTCCTTACAAGACCAGACACGCCTTTTTTGTTTTAAATAATCTTCTGTATTCTGGTGTTCCTTGTTGCTGTTGACAGATATGGCTTCATTCTGACGATCATGAAATCTAAAACGTTTGTTTCACTTTGCAGGTGGTAGGCAGCTCTTTGCTGTTTGTCCATGACAAGGTAGGACATGCCAAAGTATGGATGATTGATTTTGGAAAAACCGTGATGCTACCAGACAAGCAGACACTAGATCATAGGTTACCTTGGGAGGAAGGCAATCGGGAAGATGGATATCTCTGGGGCCTCGACAACCTCATCAACATATTTACAGATATGGTGACGGAGTGAAGGGACTGCATTCTCTTTGGCTTCCAGAAAATGTAGAAAGATACCTGGCTATCTTGCTCTCTTCAAGTTAACCTGCAATGAATATCAAGCACCGCTCTGAAACTGGAATCCCATTGGCTTGATACCGAAACGCTACATTGATGTACGAGGGAAGAGAAAGAGTCGAGGGGTCCAGCTGCACTGAAACCCTACAACTACTTTACTGATGAACAGGGAACCGGACACCTCTTGGAAATGTCAGTGCAAGGATAAACTTAGCTACAGCACATTCAATGAAATATGCTAAACTTGGATTTTTAAATTCACTGGAACAACCTTTAGGTTAACGTACAGGACATTTAGTAGGACTTCATGGACCTTAGTACTAGAGTCTACAAGTGCCCTTGAATTTTATAACTGTCAGTGCATGATCTCTGCTACTTTTTGTTATATTTATACATGCATATATATAAATATATATGTTAATATGTGTTAAAGGAAACACTGGAAACATTGTACAGATTTTACTATTGTACAGGGATATATTATTTAGCTTGTTTTAGGTAATTTACTGAGTATAGTGAGGATTTTTAAAGCGATCTTTTAAAGGGGCTGCTGGGAACATTTAGGTACTGTCAAGGAGGGGTAAAGGTTGATGGCATCTTCACAGTTGCTTATTTCACATACTAATGGAGGGTTGAATGCGCGCTCTCTCCATTGTGCTCATTGCCACCGCCATATATAGAAAATACTCACTGATTAAACGAGAACCCCATTTTTTGTATTGCATATTTTAGAGTTTGTGTGCGTCAGCACTTGGAAGACACACAGCCCTCATTGTCTCAGCTGTAATATTACTGAACTCATGTCTGCTGACGAAAGTTTTTTTCTAAACTGAGTCCTTCAGAAGGTTTCAGGCAGCAGCCCATGTTTGCTGCAAATGCTTCATGTTGTATAACCACTGCTCACTGAAAGAAATTGCACCTCAGAATCCTAAAATAAGGGAACATCACTTTCAATTTGTTTTACCCAAAGTTCCATCTAAACATGCACCTCTCACTGAGTGTACAGTTTTGCAAATTGACTGGAAATTAGGGAGTTTTTCTACTGGCTATTTTTGCTGAATCAAGTAAGTTTAATCAACCGAACTACCAGGTGTAAAGCAAGCATACTGTAATGTAGGTTTCAGTAACGCACAACAATTAAAACCGCTCTAGAAAATGTTATATGTGCCTTACTGCAAAGCATTTTCCACACATTTTTATTAAATATGCCATTTAGCATTAAACACGAAAAATCCAGTACAGACAGTGTAGGGTGCTTTAAAGAGACAATGTATTGAAAACAAACCAGTAAACATACATGTCGAATTTGGAAATGTGGGACGGTAGATAGCAAAGCTCTGTTGGCACATTGTAAAATTTTACAAAACATTTCACACTCTAGCTCCAAATGTCTTCAAATGGTCTCATAATGAACCAAAAATGGATGTGGTGCTCATTTCGCTTTTGTGCTTTGATAACAGAATGGTGACTTTAAGCAATTTGGTTGTGTACTGCTGTTCCAAAAAAAGAGCAAAGTGCAGTTTTGCAAACTGTAGTTCGTTTGGGCTGCTGCCGATTGGAGTCAGTGCTAGTATCTTGCAATTATCTCTGAACCTGTCTCAAACTTTAGTTATTATGTCCAAAATGTAACGGTTTTGTACGATGCAAACTGGGTGGTGGTGCACTACCACGGCTCAGATATTTTCCCAAGAAAATTATTTGTAATTGCTTGAATTGTGTTCTTTGACTTGCTCTTGAGTACATTTTCAGCACGCTAGCAGGCTTGTAACACTTTAACATTCCAAGTAATTATGAAGAACATAAATGTAGACCTCCCTATCTCATGAATGATATGCATGATAAATTGAAACACTTATCTAATTTTGCACATGCAAAAACAAACTACATTTTCTGGTTTGTAGAAGGAGTACAGTGCTTGGATCATCACGACCCTGTTAAGATAGGGTTTATTGCCAGCCCAACTACACGATATTATAAATCTGCTTGAAATTGTGAAGAAAGTTTAACAATTTTTGTTTTTCTGTGGAAAAATCGAGCCAAGTTCTCTTTTTTCCTGCTGCATGATTGAGGAACCAGACCTTCAGACTTTGGCATTGACTCTCAAAATATTACATCAGTAGTCATCTCAAACCAAAAAGGGGGATTTATTTTTGCAACATGATTGCTGAACCAAAATGTGTTGTTATATAGGGGCAGAATGGGAAATGTTTGTGCAACATGTGTGTGTGCCACTTAGAGATATTTGACTGATATCTTTTATTGGTCCTAAAGTCACAACATTAAATGCTGTTTGTACATTCCTTTTTGAAGTGAGTTTTAATATAGCGAAAAATTGGTTTTCAACATCATTGTCTATGTATTCTTACTTTCAGTAGTGTAATAAGTAAATATGTTTAATCATTCAGTTTTAGTGGAAAGTCAGCATTACAGCCCACCTCTGATGCAGAATTTGATTTAAAAACCTGTTGAACGCCAATAATTATCTAAGGAGTTCATGATGGCTTCCAGTGAATGTAATGCTCTGGGCATTCGTAAAAAAAAAGTCTGTGGAGTTCTTCATTACCAAGCATTTGAATGTTCTAGTAAGAATGAAGAGAGTTTGGATAGTTGACGTTGTTTGTGTGGTATTTTACTGCTGGAATACAGGAAAATATCAGTTTGCGTTCCTCTTGCAAAACCGCATGGCTAGTGAAGTCTGCTTGCTAATTGATTTAAACACCTTTGTTAGTGCTGTACAGGTTATTCATGTCACCATTCAGTGTGCCGAATAGGTGCAATACAGAAATATTTATTTATTTGAGTGTCTTGTATTGCACTATCATCTTGTCTTCTGGACACCACTAAAGCTTCGATGTGCTGGAGAAGATGAGAAAAGGAACTACAAAGATAGAAAGTAAGGTAGTAGAAAGATAGAAGTGGGCAAGGAAAAATAATGGGAAAAGTAGACACATTCCAGGAGAGGGGTTGAAGAGGATTGTGGTGCTTCAAGTACTTTCTGAGTACCTGGGATCAATGGAGAAAAAGGGATGAGTATTGTGTAGTGTGCTGTCCATGTGCGCCCCTCGAACGTGGACACTCTTTAGATAACTCTCTCGCGCTGCCCTTTGGCTCATAAGCTGATCGAATGTTGACAGTTTGACTATGTGGTGGGACAGTTGGTGCGAAGTCTGCGACGCGCTCGCACGCTTTCAGTGCGATGTCTGTGGGATGTTCACTTTATTTACAATAAACGTACCTTCAACTTCGGATCCTTCTTGTCTTCACTACATTCTTTGTGGCAACGAGTAAGAAGGACGATCCCACACAGTACCCACGCCGTGGTCAAGGACATTTCTTTACCACAGAAAATGTATGGTTGACAAGCGGAAGATTCATGAACACAGTGTACTCCTGAAGCAAGTGTGTTGTCTACATCAAGTGTAAGGCTTATACCTTCGTCCTGCATGAGCCACAACCACGCTCCTGGGCCTTTGAGTCCGTCCGTGTCGCAGATTGAGGAAGCTCAGTGTGTGGTTTACCTTAAGTTCGCGACAGCCCTGTCTCCAGCTCAACGTTTTACTTCTGTAAAGAGATTCTCTCGAACTTGTGTTTATGATCTCCGCCTGCAGTTGACGGATCCTATTCCTGTGGAGGACAACACTGCATGTGATGCGTCATTAGGAATCGCCATCCATGAGAAAAAACGAGGTCCTAGAGTTTGGGCAACTACCCTCTGTATGAAGCCAAGCCTGGTGGCCTCCTGAAGCCGGCACCTGTCCAGTCCCTGTGCCCCAGGTCAGGAACTTGGGATTTGTGTTTGACAAGGACCTCAAACTTGCCTCACAAATAAATCAAGTTTCCTCATCATGCTTTTTCACCTTAAAAATTCTACGGAAAATTCTGCCCTTCATTCCTCTGTCACTTCGAAAAACAGTGGTCGGAGCCCTGGTTCTGTCAAGAATCGATTATTGTAATGCCCTATACTTAGGAGTTGGCAAGGGACAGACCAAAAAACTTAAATCGCTCCAGATTGCAGCGGCTCGGGTTCTACTTGGCCTACCTAAATATCACCCAACGTCAGCGGTGATTAAGGAGTTACATTAGCTCCCAGTCCATCAGAGAGTGAATTTTCAAGCCCTATGCTTATTGCACAAAGCTATATATGGAGGACGGGCTGTGGACATTCAAACTTTGTTCTCGGCATACCAGCGCCAACGCTCTCTAAGGTCAGCCAATACAGGATTGGTCTGTGTCCCTACAACAAAAAGAGTTAGATGGGGAGGAATGGGTTTCTCCTACCAAGAGTCCATCTTATGGAACTCCCTCCCTGTGACCATTAGGTTAGGAGCTCTTCTCTTCTCAAGGCCTTAAGATCTGTTGTTGTCTGCATCACCAAGACGCCTCGGCAGAAGAGCGCTTTATGAGTCCCTCAGTCAGTCAGACTAGAGAAAGAACCCCTCTAGAAGAGTCCATTCTTATTGCCAAAAGCATAGAAACATCACCGGTCTCAGTGAAGGAACTTGAAAACAAGACAGTTGAGGTCATTACTCCTATACGCATTACTAACAACAAAAAAATAAAGATAACTCCTAGAACAGTTTTTTTAGACGAACTGACATATGCTTTAGGTGTGGTAATCGTGTTCCTTCCAAAAACGGCAGACCATGTCCAGCAAAAAATGTGGTTTGCAGGTCTTTTGGTAAAGTTGGCCATTTTGATAAAGTGTGTCAGGGACACAAAAGAGAAAATGTCAGAATAGGACGTGTCAAAGACACTAGTGACAGTGACAATGAAGATCCTTTGTCCGAAATGAAAGACATGATTCTTGTAGTCACTGACCGTGAAATTAGGACCAGGGATCCCTCCTATTGTATAGACCCCTATGCAAACATACTTGTAGGTGAAAAGAAGCTTTGTCTCCTTTTGATTCAGGTGCACGCATCACCATGAATTCTGAGTCACTTTTTGCAGCCAGTTGGGGCGAAAGACAGTTACTGCCCGCTGATTGTGCTCCTATATCCTACGAAGGGCGTAAGATCAATCTCCTAGGATATTGAAGATATCATGGAGTTTAAAGGTAGGCGCATTCAAGGTCAAATCTATGTAGCCATACAAGGTTTGAATATCCTACGGTGGTTCCACCAAGGATTGTTCGACATGATGTTGTGTCCTGGTGTAAAGGAACAGGTTTTAGCCATTCGTGATTCCACACAAGTAGAAGATGTATTGAACAAGTTTTCTAAAGTGTTCTCAGGTGATTTAGGTAAAATAAAAGGGTTCATAAATAAAAGTGAGAGATGGTGCCACACCCATAAAACACAAACTGTGAAGTCTACCATTTAGCATCAGAGAAGAGCTGGAGAAAGAAATCTTGACATTGTGTAAAAGAGGTGTGATCAAACCTGTTGAATCCTCGGATTGGTTATCTCCTTTAGTTATAGCGCAAAAAAAGAGCAACGATCTCAGAATATGCATTGACTTGCGCAGTCTGAATAAAGAAATATGGGTAGACTCTCACCCCCCTACCCAACATCTCTGAAATGCTGGGCATGGTGGCTGGAGCAAGGATTTTTTCTGAACTCGTCCTTGCTTCTGCTAATCACCAGGTTGAACTCGACAGAAGCTCACGCCATCGCACCGCGTTCAACTCACCATCTGACATGTACCAATTCTGTTGAATGCCATTTGGTCTGGCTTCGGCAGCTTCCTTTTTTCAGCGCCTCACGGTCAATCTTCTTAAAGGGATTAAAAGCGTTGCCATCTTTCAAGATGATGTCCTTATACACGCCGCTGACCAGACAACACATGATGAAATAGTGTGTTGAGTTCTGTCCAGATTTCAAGAACATGGGGTTGTCCTGAAGAAAGACAAATGTGTGTTCTCAAAAGACTTTGTAGAATACCTTGGTCGCACAATCTCGAGGGCTGGTTTAACACCCAAAACTAGTCTGGTTCAAGCCATCTGGGATGCTTCTCCTCCCAAAGACAAAACAGGAGTGAAGTCTTTACTTGGGCTGGCTGAGTTTTATTCTCGCGTCATTCCCGATTATGCAACCAAAGTACACCCCATCTCCAACATCAAACTTTTTTTGTGTGGGACAATGAATGTGGGCATGCTTTTGAGTGTCTCAAAACTCAACTCGCATAGGTCGAAGCGTTGAAACCTTTTGATCCTTCAATACATTGCATCTTGACTGTCGACGCCAGCTGTTAGGGTCTTGGTGCTGTCATGGCCCAGCAATTAGGGACTCCAGAACACACAATCGGCTTTGCATCTAGGGTTTTGAGAGACTCTGAATCACACTACACCGTAATTGAAAAAGAACTACTCGCATGTTGGTGGGCCATCGAAAAATTTAAATGTTACCTATGCGGCAGGAATTTCACCCTTCAAACGGACCACAAACCTCCAGTGGCCATCTTAGGCAACACCAGCCATCGCAACACTACGCCACGTATAGCCCGTCTCGCCTCTAAACTCCTCCAATTCAACTTCAACATTGTACACATCCCAGGGGGGAAGAACGTATGTGCAGATGCATTTTCACGCTTGCCTCCCACTCCTAACATGTCAGAGTTTAGCAAGAAACCCAATAACGATGAAGAGCTTGAGGACTGCATAGTTACAGGCGTAGAACTACAAAATGTTTGTTCTGTTGAAGAAAATGATTGGTACGCTGCCATGGGCAGTGATGAAGTATTGAAATGTGTAAAAAAAAACATATTACTGAAGGCTGGCCCAAAAAGAAGAGTTTAAATGTTGATGTACAACCTTATGTAAAAATCTGTGATGAATTAACTGTTGAAGATGGGCTTATTTTCAGGGTAGATAAAATTGTACCTCCTTTGTACCTCAGGAAAACTCTTTTGACCAAAGCTCAGAAAGGTCATCTGGGTGCTACACTCGCCAAACGAAGAGTTCGTGAATATTTCTGGTGGCCCCAGATGGACATGGTGGCCCCAGATGGACAGAGACATTGACGCCTTGGTCCAAGAATGCACCATTTGTGCTGGTAGTGACACGACCGTACGTATTTCTAACCCACCCCTTACTCCCATTCCTCTTCCTGACAGTCCTTGGAAAAAACGGTGAATTGATGTGTTGGGATCCTTCCACACCTTACCCCATCAGGCCCGGGTTGTCATAGTCTTAGTTGACTATTACTCAAAATGGCCAGAAGTCAAATTTGTAGCCAAAGTTGACTCCAAAGAAATTCTCGACTTCATGAAAGATATTTTCATACGGGAGGGACTTCCTAAGACAGTCATTTCTGACAACGGAGTACAATTTATATCTACTGATGTTGAAGAATTCTTCGAAGAATCTTCTGTCATCCACCTCAAAAGCTCTCTCTATCATCAACAAACCAACAGGCTTGTAGAGAGACTTAAGAGTCATTGGGGACTGTATACAGTGGGCCATTGATCGCAACAAAGTGATACCCATGGCTGTCAGAACCATGCTGTCGTTCTACAGAACCACTCCCCACTCAACCACTGATTTAAGACCTGCTTGGATGTCTAAGTGGTTCAAAAGTAGCACCCCTGCCCACGAGCTTGATGCTTTGGTTAGAAACAAAATTAGCGACGTACAATATAAACAAAATACATATTTTGACTCCTGGAAACATGTCTCTTAACAGGAAGTTTGCAGTAGGTGTCTCCCTCTCCCTCTCCCTCTCCCTCTCCCTCTCCCTCTCCCTCTCCCTCTCCCTCTCCCTCTCCCTCTCCCTCTCCCTCTCCCTCTCCTCCCTCTCCCTCTCCCTCTCCCTCTCCCTCTCTCCCTCTCCCCCTATCCCTCTCCCCCTATCCCTCTCTCCCTCTCTCCCCCTCTCCCCCTCTCCCCCTCTCCCCCTCTCCCTCTCTCCCTCTCTCCCTCTCTCCCTCTCCCCCTCTCTCACTCTCCCCCTCTCCCCCTCTCCCTCTCCCTCTTTCCCTCTCCCCCCTCCCCCTTTCCCTCTCCCCTTTCTTTCTCCAAGGAAAAGAGATACATGTAGTGTACTGTCCACGTGTGCCCCTTGCACATGGACACTCTTTAGATCTGATCGAATGTTGACAGTTTGACTATGTGATGGGACAGTTGGTGCGAAGTCTGCGACGTGCTCGCACGCTTTCAGTGCGATATCTGTGGGATCTTCACTTTATTTACAATAAACGTACCTTCAACTTCGGATGCTTCCTGTCTTCACTACATATTGCTTAATTTGTAAACACTGAAAAGAAGTGAGGAGAAGGAGAGTACAGCCTTTGCAGGGAATGTAGCGATGGAACAGAGTACTGATATGTAGGGTCAAGTAGTGTATGGTATTTAGTAGTTTGATATTATGCCAGTAAGGCAATACAGACAATACACATTTTGTACTCTAACTGTAAAATCTATAAAACATTAATTTACTGGTTTAAAACCTGAGACAATTAGTCTAATAAAACCTTTAATATACCTTGCATTTCACTTGGTATGAATATTTGTAACCAAAATACTTATAATCAAAATGCTCGCCCACAATATCACATTACAAAATCTATACCTCTATCTTCACCTAGTGTTTACATAACCCACATCATAAATAATTGTCGATGAGACCATCAACCAAGCACCAAAGCTGATGAGACGTATTTATCTCTATTAAAATCAGGGCAAATTGGGGCATGCCTAATTGGCCAAGATGGTGAACTTATCTTGTGAGCTCTTTGACTGAGACTCCACCCCCATTCTGCTGCTGGCACAGACTAGCTTTCTCCCCCAGGGGAAGGCACTTCGCTACAATCACCCAAGGACGTCATCCTTCATTCCTGCTGGCTGGGCGGTGCGGCAGATGCCTCATGGCATGGGGTGTGGCCTGGAGTGACTCCGCAGTGGCCAAGTGCATCCTCCATACGCAGCCCTTTGGCCCTCCTCCTGCACAGAGTAGCGGGTCCCCAGCAATTGACTCTGTGTCCTGGGGTACAGACTGGATAAGGCCTGGACCACCGGGTGTGGGCAGCCCTCCAAGACGAGCCTGGTTCGGCCCCATCCTAGATTGGCTGCGGGTGCCTATGTGGTGGGGAGCCCCCTGAGGGGCTTTGTGCCACATGACCCGGTTACATCGCTGCCTAGGTGGAGACAACCACAGAAGAGGGGACCTCTGCTAAACAGGCTTGGAGTGCCCCAGCAGATGGCAGCCGGCCCTGGAGACGCCGTAGGCCTTGTTAGGCTTTTCTTATGCCCACAGTGACTGGACTGCCCCGGTGGGGCTTGACATTGCTTTCTATGCCCTCCAGGGCCCTCATTCTGGATGCTGCCCAAACTGGCTGCAGTGAGACCTAGGGTTTGAGTTGTCTCCTTTCACTCCCTAGGGTACTGGAGCCCAAAGGTCGCCCTCTGACTGCCCCAGCGGGACCTACCCCCACAGGAGACCACCTGCCGTGAATGGTGGGAGGGAGAGACCTGACTGCTTATGCTGCCAGGGTAGGTATCTCCTCATACAAGCGGGTCAGCGCTTTACTCCCCCCTGTTCTCTGCCCCACTTCGGAGGCCTACACCCACGCTTCAGCTGTGCTCCTTCCTTGTGCTGTCTCTCTTCCAGGAGACGGCTCGGTCTACTTTAAGCAGAGCCCCTGTGTCTACACTGTCTCACGGTTCTATTATGGGGCAAAAAAAGAAATTCATGGATCCATAGGCCCCCGCCGCCAAACATGACTCTGCTGAGGTGACTCCCCCTCCACTGGTGGGACATCCAAACACTACCAATATTCTTCTTGCCATTCAGGCCTCTCGTTCTGCGCTGGAGTCCAGGATTGAGGAGGTTGGGTTGCAGCGTTGCATTTCTGCGGCAGGATCCCTCCAACGTATTGGGCCTAGAGGACGCTGTGTACACCTTGAAGGCAGAGATGGTGCACCTGACCACGGAGTCCTGGAGTTGGGCGGTCTGGGCTGAGGATGCAGAGAACTGGACCCGGTGGAACAACCATCGGTTCGTGGTCTTCCCTGAGGGACTACCTTGAGATATGGATCCTGTCATTGGTCCCTGAGGGACAATTTCCTAGTGTTTCCTGATAGAACAAGGCCACACGCTCTTGGCAGCAGCCCTTCCTCCAGGGGACCACCCCACTCCCAATCATTGGGAAGATACTGAATTTCAAAGATAGAGACATAGTTCTTCGCCAGGCAAATCCTTCTTATTCGACACTCCTGAGGCGGCCTGGTAATGGCCCATTGAGACCCGGCCACTGTGCAAGAACTCACCTCCTCCATTAGAGGTGGGGGGGACAGAATCACAATGGTTCCATGAATGGATCTGCCCGCCTCATTAACCACAGTAGGCGATGAGGCTTCTGCAAGCGCAATAGCCCAGGCCGGGAGGTCCCCTGCCTCTTCCACCACAGATGAGCCCAGCCCCACGAGGATGACGCGGAGGGCAACTGACATGGATGAGCCTGCACCCCCGGTGGACGGGGCCAGGACCTGAAAGGTTTTTTTTAGGTTTCGCCTGCACAGCGCTTGTGTTGTGCTTGTAAACTCTCTTGTATTTAATGTATCTTAAAAGGGGGCTCTTATAAGTTTCCAAAGCCGAATTACTGTGTTCACGCGCTTTTGTGTGGAACTTTTTTTTGGTCATTTCCCCCTGCTGCCCACATTTACTCTACTTCTACTAAAACTTTTCACACTGTTTAAGTCCCATTCACTGTCAAGATAAGGAGCAACCTGCATGTACATTTGTTAAGGTCCCTAACAGCCTGATTCACAGAATCTGTCCGTTTTCAACTAGAAACAAGCATTTACAATGCAATGGTCTCTGCATTATTAAAGGTAGAGCTATTGGCATTGCTCATGACTATTTTTTTTTTTTAAATCATAAATAAATGGCATTGTCATTTACAATGCCAATAGCTTAATAGCTCGCAAATACATGACCTATTGCATTTACACCCACACAGAGCCACACGCACAAAGCCACCCACCCACACACATAAAGAGCCACCCACAGGGGCTGCAGGTATTCGGGGTGCAGGATGTGTCCACTCTGGGCCGTCCGCATTTTCAGCACCTTGATGGGTAGCCGCTGGGCCTGGCGTGTGGGGTCCGAGGGCGGCGCGGGGTGCAGGAAAGCGGCACTGGGCTGCTGGCCGAACACGCAATCTCTTGCGGCAGAAAGCGAGGGCGATGTGATCATGACCAAACTGGCATGGGGGCGGCGGGCTCAAGGCGACCCCAGCAGGGTCGCCTCCGGGGTAGAGGGGTGTCCGAGGGCGGTGGGATCCAGGGATTCCCGTGCGTGCGCTGCGGACCAAAATTATATTTCACCTGCCAAAGTTTGGCGGTTTCAGAGTAGCAAACCCTACAGACTTCCGAGATTTAACGTTTAACGTTTTGAAGTGTCATGCTTAAATGGTTCTAGTTCCAGTGCAATGTGAGATTTCGGGGATTGTGGGCTGGCTCCGGCACAGAAGGTGTCAGTATGCGGGGTGCACACTCGGGGAGTTTCGTGCCCAAAGCACATTTTGGAAAAGTTTACCCAACTGCTTAAGGACTGGAGAACAAACATGGCGCACAAAATGTGCCTGACTTCAGGAGCAGAGCCAGTGGGTGCCCCTTCAGAACAATGTGTGAAACATTCACGGAAAGAAGCTTAGTCAAGAATTCAAACCTGGCGCCATTTTGGGAATAAAACAATTGCGGAATATAGCACTTTCTTGAAATCTTGAAGTATTATTCCAGAGCCTTGTCTTGGCGGTGTGTGGGACTGCAGCCTGGAGGGTTTTTTCTGACAGCAGCGAGGAATCCTCGTCGCAGGGGGAAGAAAGAGCAGATTACTGGGCTGATGACCTGCAAATTTCCCCAGGAATTATCATAAGTAAACACGAGAGCCCTGGGCTCATAAAATCCCATCTGTGTTACTTCATATCGAGTTAGCAGAGAGCTGTGATAATTAATTTTGTAATATCTCACGAACAGACATCTCAATCAGGCGCTAATCCGGCGATTTCACTGCGGAATCACTCAAACCTGCATCCCCCGCCACCCCCTACCCCCCAAGCCTGGCAGTATCTGATTATGTACAGAAATTCAAGCATGTAATTGCACAAAGAGGGCTGAAGGGCCTGTAACGCCCGGTTCTTGCTCACAGAGAAGGGTTCATGACGCGGGTTTGTGAGCATAGAGCACCTTGAAGCCATTCAGGCCTGGTAGGCGCTAACCCAGCAGTGAAAACACGAGATTTACGCATTTCTTATTCCTAACCGTGAATGGGGCCTGATATCCACTCTGTGAAATAACATAATACGATGCTGCAAACGAAGCGGGTTTAGCACGGTGTCTTTGAAAGCAACGTTTGAATTTTACAGCTTTTGGAAATAATGCGAGCCACCACTCCACAGGCCCGCACGTGCGGTCCTGTGTACTCGGGTGAGGGGACACAGACACGTAGTGCTGGAAAGATGATGTGATATTAGTTGTTGTGTAGATGTGGAAGGCGTGATATAAATGCAAGTTCCTCCCTCCCTCTCTCTCCCTTCAGATAAATGAACCGAATATCGAGTTAGCAGAGAGCTGTGATAATTAATTTTGTAATATCTCACGAACAGACATCTCAATCAGGCGCTAATCCGGCGATTTCACTGCGGAATCACTCAAACCCGCATCCCCCCGCGACCCCCTTCCCCCTACCCCCGAAGCCTGGCAGTATCTGATTATGTACAGAAATTCAAGCACGTAATTGTACAAAGAGGGCCGAAGGGCCTGTAACGCCCGGGTCTTGCTCACAGAGAAGGGTTCATGACGCGGGTTTGCGAACATAGAGCACCTTGAAGCCATTCGGGCCTGGTAGGCGCTACGCCAGCAGTGAAAACACGAGGAGATTTACGCATTTCTTATTCCTAACCGTGAATGGGGCCTGATATCCACTCTGTGAAATAACATAATACGATGCTGCAAATGAAGCGGGTTCAGTACGGTGTCTTTGAAAGCAAAGTTTGAATTTTAAAGCTTTTGGAAATAATGCGAGCCACCTCTCCACAGGCCCCCGCGCATGCGGTCCTGTGTACTCTGGTGAGGGGACACAGACACGTAGTGCTGGAAAGAGGATGTGATATTAGTTGTTGTGTAGATGTGGAAGGCGTATTATAAATGATATAAATGCAAGTACCTCCCTCCCTCTCTCTCGCTTCAGATAAATGAACCGATTATATCATGAAAGTGAAAATAAATGTGTTCCAATAATACGTTATGTGGAGCAAATGTGGTGCTTCAAGATCCCTGGGATCCAGGACTGTTCCCTTTCCTATTGCTATTTCTGAGATCAGTTAGCTACATGGCCAGCTTGGAATTTCTTTTTTATGCGCTACTCTCGAGGTGCCAGGGCAAAGTAGATGCCCAGTTTGGCCATGCACACAATGCATAGGCATTTCCATATTCCTTCCAGCATTTCTTGCATATCAGTATGTTGGGATTTGAAGAAAGATTAGAAAGTTACTTACTGCTTATGTTGCTTCATTAGTCTCAGCAGAGAGGCCTGCTCAGCGGAGGGGCGCCATGTACGAGCTGCAGGCGGCTGCCGTGGACTCGGAGATCGACGTGGAGAGCCTGGAGCTGGACGAGGAGAGCGACGCGCCCCCAAGCCTCAGCCCCCTACCGGCCGGGGACACCTGCGAGGAGGAGGAGGACGACGAAGGGGAGGAGGTGCCGCCGGGGTCTCGCCCCCCGGCACAGGGCACCCCGACGGGCACAGACAAGGGCTGCGAGGAGCAGAGGAAGCTGAGCCACACCCCCAAATGCGCGCGCTGCCGCTACCACTGGGTGGTGTCCTGCCTGAAGGGGCACAAGCGCTTCTGCCGCTGGCGGGACTGTCAGTGTGCTAACTGCCTGCTTGTGGTGGAGCGGCAGCGGGTCATGGCGGCGCAGGTGGCGATCCAGAGACAGCAGGAGGGGGGCGGGAACAAAGACACGGACAGCGGGAGGGGGGCGGGATACAACGGGAACGATGACACGGAGAGCGGGAGGAGGGGAGGGGGGCGGGATACAACAGGAAGAAGGACACGGACAGCGGGAGGGGGGAGGGGGGCGGGATACAACGTGAACAGGGACACGGACAGCGGGAGGGGGCGGGAACGAGGACAGCGGGAGCGGGCGACCTCATCTTAACGAGCAGCAAAATGGCGGCCGCAAAGCTCCGAATATTTCGGAATCGGGGGTGTTTTTTTTGGCGTTCTGAGTGACGGATGACGTCACAGGGCGAAATAACGCAAAAAACACGCCCCCGAATCCGAAAGAGACGGGGCTTGAACTGAGTGATGCCCCTCTCCTCCAATGGCTGGCCTCCGTTTAGGAAGCCAGCCAATGGAGGAGAGAGGCGGGTTCAAGCCCCTATACAAGAAATCATTTCATCTCCTCCCGGAGACTGCGCAAGCGCAGCCTTCGGTCCTCGACCCAAAAAGGCTTTCCCAATGTAGCAAACCCTATTTTGCGATTCTGTAACTATTACCGACTTGCAAAATGGGTTAGTGATTCGCTATTAGGAAGGGCGTGTTTAGGGTGTTCCTTCCTAATACCGAATCGCATCAGTATGTAGGAATATTTTGTGACTGAAATGCGGTTGTAAAACTTTGGCATTTTACCACCTACTTCAAGTAGGTGGTAACCTATTTGTAAATGGGAAGGGGTCCCCAAAGGACCTATTCTGCTTTGTGAATGTTTGTAAAAGTATTTTGTACGAGAAGGCAGTGGTCCCATGTACTACTGCCTGTTCCTAAAAAATGAAAATATATATATATATATATATATATATATATTTTTTAAGAGCAACCTGTTTTCCTTAAAGGAAAACGGGCTGCATTTAAAACAAGCATTGGCATAGCCTATAGGTCTTGGCTTTGGGACCTTATAAGTGTTTAGCCATGCAACACTTGATGTTGTTGCACCAAGGATATTGTTCTGGATAACTAAACACTTATAAGGTCCCAAAGGCGAGGCCAATTTGGCTATGCCAATGCTTGTTTTTATCTGGAAAGAGCAGCATAGTATTCCTAATTACAGCAAAAACATCACAGACCTAACTTGCTGCATAAGAACAAAAATGTGTCTGTGTCTGTGGAGTAGTGAACCCCCACTTACCCAGCTTAAGTGGCAAGATCTGGATCTGGGTGCCAGGGGCAGGAAAATTGGGTACCACTAAAACATTAACTAGTTGTTTATGGGCATCTTCTGTCTGCAGCTCTGCAGGCAAAAAGCTCACAAATAACACTGTTAACTAACATGACAAAGGTGTGGAAGTTGGGCTTAAATGTACAGGGAAGGAAACAAAAATTAAAATTATAAAAAATTATGACATGCAGACAACGGGAAAATACAGAGGGGTGAACACATTTCTTTTTTTTTTTAAACGTGCGAGAAAGATAAGCAAAGTATGGGTAAGTCAAAAGAAGGGTAGGTAAGAGCAAAAAATAAAGAACTGGAGGGTGAAAACAAGAATAGAATGATAAAATGAGGAAGAAAAAGTAAAAGGTAGCATAAAAGGGTGAATGGATAGGGTGAAAAGCTGGATAGATGGGTATGTGAATATATATCGATGGGTGGAGGCTTGGAAGGATGAATATAGATATTTGAATGGGTGGAATGTTGGATGGGTGGATTGGAAGGTGATGGGATGGCCAGATGAATGGATGACTAGATGGAAAGGTGGAAGGGCGGATGGATAGATAGATGTATTGATACCGTGAAAGGCTGAAGGTAAGTCTCTCAATAAGGGTAGGTTTGCTTGCTTCACATGCTCAGTGCACTTAGAGGTATAGCTCAAGTTGGGTGTATTTTAATTTTCTAGCTACTTCCCTTTGTGTGTGCCATGTGATTAATACCAGGATAGCCACTGGTGAACAGCTGAGGGCTGCATGAAAATGCACTGTCCTTTAAGGAGTTTGCAAACACATTTTGGCATATATTGACGACCGCAACCAAATGTTTAAATCTTTTTTTTTTTAATCCGGCTCATAGAAAGATGGAACATAAGCGCTAGTGCTTACAAGGAACATGATTAAAGTCTATACAGGCCAGATTTGTGTGCACTGCTTATGATTAGGCAAATACGTAACAATTTCGAAAAAAAACAGACATTTTATGAGACAAAGTAGCAATGCTTTCATAGTGAGCAAGCAGAAGCCAGATTGTGTTTCCAGAAAAAGCATAGCTGCCAAGGTTTCAGATTGCCGTGTGTGACATTATCATAATTTCAGAGTAATTATGAGTGACATTTCAGCGACTATGAGTGACACTTTCTCACGAGCAAAATCAATCCATGAAGACGAGGGAAAGGTCTCAATATCAGAAATTACACCTGCCCTGCCAAGTACAGCGCATCAAGAATTGGATTAACTCACACAGCTGGCAAGTTTTTAGCATGCATACCAGTGGCATTTTTATGTTTATACTCATTTTACATTTTATCAAGAAAAGTTAGAAAGAATGCCTGGATGGGACAAAACAGTAAAGCATCATCTATGTATTGTAACACCTAGATTAGATCACCAAATCCACCATAGGACAGTTTCCGATTTCTAAAGCTGTTGTGCATCTGGTTCCATAGCACTGTGGTTCCTCTAATTTTTTTAAATAACATTCAAAAACTATTTTATTTCATTCATTGCAACAACCAACTGCCCCACCATCATTAACAACCTTAAAAAAACTCCTTACTCCTCTCTTGCCCCCCCCCATCATTAAATTCCTGACCGAGGTGACAACATAAACATACCAGAGACAGGGACAGCAAATTAGATAGGACAATAACGGCGCCCGAGAGAATTAAAGTGGTGCTTCAGATTCGGTGGGAATAGCGCATCTGAGAGGGCAGAGGAGCGAATCAGACGGGCTATAATGTCTTCAAATGGGCTAATAAGGCCTAAAAGAGAACAATACCAAGGTGTCTGTGAGGGTATTCCGGACACGACAATAATATGGCACTACCACCAACGAGGGCGATAAACAGGCACTGGCCTTCACAGTGGGAAATGCAGGCTGAGAACAGGTGAGGCCGTGTTTACGGGACCATTTGCCACCCGCCCGAGCTGCGCCCTCCACACGGTGATTGGGCTTTACAGATGAAAGAACACACGAGCTTCTGCACTGACTGCAAAGTGAAACAAAAATTAACACCATCAGGAGAGGGAAGCCTGACGTGCAGCTGAACATGCGGGACCCTGCACCACAACTTCAAGAAGACAACAGCTTCAACAAACAGTTAAACACTCTATTATTAAAGAAAAAAAATTCCTACCTTAGAAATCGAACCAACTTAAAATTTTGGAAAAAGAAGGCCCCTGCAGTGCACTTCGAGAAAAGCAAAGCCGACAGTGTCACAACTCTGTGCTACACCATCCTGTTACTGTGGCTGCCTTGAAATGTCGAGGCGGAGGGCACTGGGAGCGAGGACAATCAAACTTCTGACGAACGGCAGCAGCTCCAGGTCAATTTGCAGGAAATTAAGGGGGACATAACAATGATTGATGCCTGCCGGAGTCCGGACCGTGCAACTTAATCAGAGTCTGTTCACCACGTGACCAGCGTTCCACTCTAGCTGAGGACGCCAATTAAAGATAGTAATGCGCATGTGATCCTCGGCAGATAATTGCCCCAGGCGGTCGCCAAAAGGTAATCAGTGACACTAATAGGGGTGGGTGGGATGGCGCCAGATAGTCAAAAATAGCAACACAGGAAGCCCGCCACCTTTTAGCTGGATACATTGACTGCTAGCTGGAACTGCAGACAGGAAATGGCTTTAGCAGGTCTCAGCTGGGAGCTGTGTTTAGTGGGGCTGCACAGGGGGCCGTGGCAGGTGGCCATGATGCTTGAATGAGAGACTGCGTGTGCCACAACCTGCCTGCACTCTAATCTCCCGCCGCTTCTGAACTTCCTGCTTCCTCCGGACGTGAGGGCCCATCCCAGGCCGGCACATCCTGATTAATCCTGGCCCCTGTGGTGCGCCACCGTGATTGACAGCTCTGAGGCTGTATCGACTGAGCTGGCAGCCCGGGCGCCGGCCCGCCTGCAGACTGCACCAAATCGGATTCTCTAGAGTTTTGTTTCCAGGGCAACAGTGAACACAGTCGGACTCTGGCAGAGCAGAGAGATACATTGTAGCGCGGCGCCGCTCACGAGCTCAGAGAGGAGTTCAGTTGCAGTGTCTGGTGGTTAACTGTTTAGGCACGGGGCTGAGCAGCACTCTCAGAACTGTAGAGAGAGCCCGGGCACAGGAGCTGCTGGCGCGCTGGCACAGGTGGCAAAAATGCGTGACAAATGCATTCAGTGCGGTGATGCGGATCACCGCACTGAAATGCGTGAGTGTCACACCTGTTGCGTGACGCTTGGCAGGACTGAAAAAGGGTAACATTTCCGTAGCAGGGTGTAAACATATTACCGTAGCAACCGCTGAATGTGAACAAGCTGTGACATCAGCACACTGTGCAACAACATTGTTGTTAGTCAGCTGGCATGTGTAATGTTCATCAAAATTACAGGCCGTCCTCCTATAGATTGTGTGCCATGACCGCTTACTCAGAATGTAGTAAAAACTGTACTGCGTGGTTCCTAGAAAAGGTGCTGTGATACAATCTGTTAGCCAATTTTAAGCATTCTGTGAAAAATGTTGATAGTAGAACAGTGTGAGACTCCTTCAAGATGGCATTGGAGCAAATATTTAAAGTGGATGCCTGCAGTTTCATGAGTCACTGGATGTGCACACCAGAATCAGTAGTTACACGTTGGTGCACAAATTAGCAAATATGCCCTCCATTACTACTCACACGGATATGTGAATGGGACAACCCCATGCTTTATTAATGCTTTGTGATGTCTGGTAACAACCTTTCATCCAATGCGTATGCCAGATAAAGTCTGCATCGAGCAGTTGAACTGTTACTAACCCGTGCTATAAAACGGGGATTTTATTTTTTAAAGAGGTGTATTCTGTGCCTTTCGCCCCACTAATTTAGACATCCATTAAGTTAGGTCGATTTTATAATTGTTCTTTTAGGTCAGCTTTGGAAAGTGAAAGTACGCATGAATGAACATCCGCGATGTGTTCAAAGAAAGCCAGATAAATATAAAGCAAGCCCGGGAGTGGTGTGTGTGTGCACGCGTGCGCGCAGTCTGCTCACTTTCAAGCACTGCACTCGTGTTTGTTGCGCGCCGCTGATCGCTCCCGCAAGGTGGATGACGCCACAAGCACGAGTATGTGCTTGAAAATTAGCAGAGCGACGGCTAAAGGCCCTCTTATACAGCGCATGCGAGACCTAAAAAGATTGCTTTACTTAAAAGCAGTCACGTACATGGTGGTCTGCTTACACCAGCAGGCCACCATCCGCATGGTTCTAACTTATTAGTATTAATGAGGTAGGTTGACGAGTGACCCCCTAGGAATCGCTACCTGAGTTTCATACATTTAGGATAGTGATTATCTAATTGCGATTTGCAGAAGATCTCAATTATGTAATCGTTATTACAAATGTTCATACATGTGGCCCAAGATCTATTCCCACTGTTTAAGCCCCATTTACTGTCAAGATAAGATCTCATCCCACAAAGGCAGTTGTTTTTTAGGTCGAGCAGACGTACGCTCAATGCGTGAGCATTGAGGTGTCTGCTTCAGACCTAATGCTGCCCGTATGTAGTTTTGAGGACACCAATCTGACACGCGCTTTGCAGTTTTCACCGCGTGAGCGCGCGCGTGAGCAGAGTAACTTGCTCACACACAGGCAGCCCCCACCCCTCCCACCCCAACCCCGGGACACATGCACACGCAGGCAGGAAGGCCCACATACACACAGACACGCGCACGCACACACACACACATACAGAGACACCACCACCACCCCCCCCCGCACGCGCACACATGCGCTGCCCCACCCCCCCAGCAACCCACTCACCGGCTTCCTTCGTGCGGCGGCTCTCAGCTGCAGGGCCCGGCAGCAGGACTCTTCTTCCCTCCTTCGGCACCGGGGCGCAGGGTAGGCTCCTGCCTGCTCCGGTGCTCCAAACACGGCTCCAATCGCGGCTCTTCCGTGGGAGGCGGGGTAGGCTCCCGCCCTCCTACTTCCTGTTTCCTGTTGTCGCGCCGGCCTGCCTGACTTCCTGGTCGCAGGCCGGCAGAGTAACGAGGATGTTTTGTGGTATTTATTTATTTATTTAATTATGCATTTCTATATAGCGCAGACTTTACCCGAAGGCGGTATTTATTTATTTATGGATTTATGCATTTTTATATAGCGCGGACTTTACCCGGAGGCGGTATTTATTTATTTATGTATTTATGCATTTTTATATAGCGCGGACTTTACCCGGAGGCGTCAGAGCGCTTCACATTAGGAACAGAAATGAAACATAATGAGAAACATTACAAAAGAACAGGTTGCAAAAACATACGTTACTTACATAAGGTAATAGTGACAATTGTGAGCAAACAAAATACATGAGGTAGTAAAAACTATAAGCAACCAAAAATACATGAGGTAGTAAAGGTAATAGTGACAATCGTGAGCAAACAAAATACTTGAGTAAAATTTGTGAGCAACCAAAATACATGAGGTAGTCAAAAGTGCACAAGAGGAAATGAAAGTGACAAGTGTGCAGTTATAAGCGAAAACAGAGTATAATTAGAGGTATAGTCTTGCAATAAGTGCTAGACAATCAGGCTCAGGAACAAGCGTTACATGGGCAAGGTGGCACTTGTGCAAGTATCAAAGGCAAAGACATGTGAGAGGTAGCAGCCGTGTGTTGCAAGGGCAGAGTGGTGTGTGCATGTTAGAAAAGGGCACCGAACACCAGTACATGGAAAATACTGCAAAAAGGCAGACCCTCCAATCACAGGCATACACTGGGAAGGCACTTCCATAGTCATGGAAAGTAGAAATTATCAGTAGTGGGAAGTCTTCCTCACAAATAGCAAGAGGACGTGAATTACTTTTGGAGGTGTCTCTGGAGGAGGAGAACTTTGAGGTCACTTTTGAAGGCCTGGGAGGAGGCGGTGGTCCGGATTTTTTTGTCCTCTCGCGGTTTGTAAATACAAAACATATTGCATTACAAATGCTATAGGTATCACATTTGCGAAAGTTATAACTATTGGCATTGTAAATGACGAAGCTATTAATTTAGCTATTTAAAAAAAAAGAAACATAAATAAAAACTTTGCCATTTACAATACCAATAGCTCAAACTTTCCTAATGCGAGACCTATTGCATTGCAAATGCTTGTTATTACTTAGTTGTGTAAAGCAGATGCTTTATCCTTAGACCATTTGTTGCATTTCCTATTCATGCCTCAGTCCCTTTCTTTGGACTTTGTAGGCATTAACGGATTGATTTTTCATCCTAACCTATTTGGTCATTATGATCAAATTCTAAATGTTGTAATAAACATTGCACGTTAAAAATAAAGTTAATATACAAGAGCTATGCTATATTTTACTACTAAACAGGCAGCCATAAGTGCAGGTACTCCAGTATTAGAACCATCATAGATTCACATGCTTGAATCATTCCCCGTCGTCGAGATGGGAGTCCCCGGTACATTTATAAAAGTAATGTCACAATGGACATAGAAGTAAAATGCCTAAGGCCTCATTATTTAGTAACCTATCTAAGTCCTTATTTAAAAAAGGACCAAACTTAAGAAACAACCAATCAGTTGGTACCACCCTCTAGAACCTTCCTGAAAGGAGCTCCTGTCCCTCAGATTTTTCTACCCCACGTCGTACTAGGGAGTCTCCACTGAGCGCTGCTCTGTTTTTTTCCTCTTAATTTTTGGAATATTCTTGTCTTCAGGTTTTTGCTTAGATTCAAAGTATTTTACAGCTTCCTATTTCTGTTCCTTGGTGACTTAACTGACTTCTCTATGTCAGATACACCTAAAAAATCATTTTCAGACCCTGTGGCACCTGCAGGAAGAAGAGGCTGCATATCGACGACCGCCATTAATACTGTCTTTATTGCATTTACCCAGAACATAAACCTAAGGACTGCAAGGTATGCCGTACCATTTCATCAAAAACTTTAAAGAACTGTTAGGGGAGGCTTTCACTATGGCAGCAGAGGCTTAAAGACAGAGATGACCCTGTTTCTTCTGAGGAGAGTGAAGGTTCCTCAAGGTCCTCTGCCAAGACGCCTCAAAAAAGACCACTGGGTGACTCTCCAGGTCATTCCTCGCAGACCCCTCCAAAAATGATGCAAAAAAAGTCTTCAGAGGGTACTAAAAAGCAGGATCTGCCTTGTCAAATGTCAAACGTTCTTGTATAGCGCACAACTCACCGTGAGGTCTCATGGCGCTAGCAGCAAACGAAAACGGTAGGTCAGACAGCAATCCAAGACTAGTAGGCTACTAAGGGAAAAGCCAAGTCTTGAGTTTCTTACGGAAACATTTGTGATCAGTTGTGGAAGAAATGTGTTCGGGTAATTTATTCCATAATAAGGGGGCAAGATATGAGAAAGCATAAACCTCCATTGCGTGAGGTTCGAATGCGGGGCTGAGCAAGATTCGATTTGGAGCATCACCTTAAAGTTCTACCAGGTAAGTACCATTGAAGTTTGTTTTTCAGGTAGTTTGGGCCTGCACCGTCCATTGTCTTGTGAACAAGACCAGGGGTGTGTAATTCCTATAGCCCGACGCCCAGGACATATTGCTTGGGGTCAAGGACAACAGGTTTTTATGTTTATGTTGTCCTTAGGACAAGTAGGCCCAACCACCTGCAGCACAAACCCTTTGGCTGCCAGTTAACAGTAACACATTATGGATCAGGGAAGGAAATTGTCTGCTACTAAGGTAATATTTGTGTCCCTATGTTCATGCTATTCAAACTTGTATTTATGGTTCTTTAATACAAATCCTTTTGTTATTACGGTGAGCGCTCAGAGAAAATGTAAGCTCGGACTGCACTACTGACTGGTTTCCGTATAAAAATGTGTAAACGTTTACAAACAATATGAAGCTATGTATAATGCATCCCAGAATGCCCTCTGATAAGATTCAAATATCTGCAGAAGCTTGAAAGCAAGATTGATGATTCTTTGCTTTCAAAATAAAATATTTACAAACCAATGCAACTAGGAAAACAAACGTTTTGCTAAATTACTGAACGTGAAGATTTTAGGTACCAATTCTTTGAAGCATCAGTTACTAAAATGTGTTGATAAATGCTCATGATGGAAAATCAGTGTAATCAGTTTCAACAAGATTAAGGGAATCATGAAAATAAACAAGCATTGGCAAAGACAACAGGTCTGGCATTGGTAGTCAGCCTTTTGGTTTTGTCAATGCCCGTTTTGTTTGGACATGGCTTTTGTATAACTTTATTGTTGTAGGAGCTGCAGAGCCCTCTCTATTATAACAAACATTGGTAAACTACAAAAATATTTTTTTGTCTCAAAAAGCACACATTGCGACAGCAGTTCCTGGTTGTGAACAAATCTTTGTGTGTGGATATACTTCTTGTGAAAGAGCAGTATGCCGTCACAGTAAAGCCAGCTGATAGAGAAAGAGATACACTTTCAATAAAAACAAAAGATCTTGGTTAGCATCAGACCTAATTAGATGGCCAGTTCTTAATGAAAATCACAAAGGTGCATCCATGGTATATGCCCTTGCATTATTGCAGATTTAAGGCTTTTGTGAATTCATAAAAATTTACGGAAGTATGCCAGGAAATCATACAAATATTCGTGTAGATTTGCTCATGCAAAAATCTGCTGAGAGTTTACAAGTTCACTTTCCCTCCTACTACTTTTTTTCCAACCGTGGAAGAAGTTTTACTTCTGCCCTTGTCGAGGAGTACATTTCCAACCTTTCTCATTATGGGAGAATATTAGAGAAGAGCTGATGAACACCCCAAAACATGCAAGTTAGTACGTTTGCAGATCCTCAAAAGGGCAGTCTGACCCTTGGACTATTGCTTACCGCTACCTACAATCCCAGTATGCAGAGCTATGAAAAGGTGGTGAAATACGGGAATTGCTAGTATTCAGACCTTACTATTGTATGAGCCCTGGCATAATCAGAGAGGCTATTATCAGTGCTCTTATATAATGAGATTGCGGCTATAATGTGTTGCCGCATCCATGGCACCAAAGGGACAAGTAGATATTGTTACAGGACAAGCAGATTTAAGTAGCAGCCTGCCCCATGGACAAGTAGATATTTTATTAAATTCCACACCCCTGAAGACTTAAGATTTTAAATTGGCATCTTTGACGAATCGGAAGCCAATGGAGGATTTGAAGATTCGGGGCAGATGGAGCTCTCTGAGGGAGATTAAGGACCAGCCTTGCAGCCGTATTCTAAAGCTGTAAGCAAGGCATTACTGTAATCTAAACGGCGGATAGCAAGACCCTGCACAAGCGGTTTCCTTGCTTCCATGGGTAGCTATTTGAATATTATGCGAAGAATACGCAAGATCCCATAACAGACCGCTAAAACCTGATTGACATGGGGTTTCAAGGACAAAGAATTGTCAATGGTAATCCCCAGATTATGTACAGATGACTTAGGAGGAGGGCACATGCCTAGTTCCGAGGGTCACCAATCCGGCGACCAAAATTCCTCGGACCTTCCAAGCAAGATAATTTCAGATTTACTACTATTTAATTTTAACTTGTTTATACTCATCCATTTGTTGATTTGAACCATACAGCTCTTAAAGCGAGCTTGGGTACTGACGTGGTCAGAGTCACAGGTGACCAACAATTGGGTATCGTCAGCATAGGACGCGGTCTGAAAGCTGTGTGCTCTGATGATCCCAGCTAGAGGAGTAAGGTAAAGGTTAAACAACATAGGACTGAGTGTTGAGCCCTGGGGAACCCCAACAGTTACCGGGTAGCTACAGGAGGTCATTGAGTCGGCAACCACGTTGGTGTACCTGTTGGCCAAATAGCTCTCAAACCAAGCAAAGGCTTTTCCTCTTATACCCACCTCCCACAGCTGATGTTTCAGAATGCTGTGGGAGATGGTATCAAAGGTGGCAGACAGATCTAGGAGAACCAGGACTGCTGATTCCTTTTTCTCCAGGGTATTTATATTCTTATATAGCGCAGGATTCGACCCCCAAAGGGGTATCTCCGCGCTTGTGCTTTTGCTGGAAATGCCCAATTGAGTTTTATAGTCTTTAAAGTAATTAGGAAGTCGAAAATAAAAATGTTTTAAGAGACTTCCTAAAGGACTGGAAATTAGTATTTTGTTTCAGGGTGACAGGGAGTGAGTTCCAGAGAATGGAGCCTTTATAGGAGAGAGCTCGGCCTCCCTGCCTAATCCTTTTAATCCTGGGAACCTGAAGTAGTAATTGATTGCTAGAGCGCAGGGAGCGTCCAGGACAATAGAAGTTGAACTTTTCAGTCAAATATTTAGGGCCTGATCCAAAGAGACTCTTATGTATTGTGCAACAGATTTTATACTTAATACGCTGCCGGACAGGCAGCCAAAGAAGTTTATTCAGAAGGGGACGTGAGGGGGTCCTAGGTAAAGCATTGAGAACCCGTCTAGCCGCGGTGTTCTGGGCCACTTGTAGTCTATTAAGTTGTGATTCATTGGCCGAGATGAGAAGTCCATTACAATAGTCCAGCCTGCTGACTACAAGAGTCTGGACAAGTGTCTTTCTGTGGCTGTCGGGCAAGAATGGAAACACACGCCTTAGAAGTCCAATAACATGAAAGCAGGATCCGGTAACCAGACTAACATGTTCTTTAAGCAGATTCTTTACGGTCTGTTTAGGGCTTGGTACTGGCCCTAAATCCAGAGGCCACCATTCTGGAGACCATAGAAAGGGGGCCTTTCCTAACAACATAACCTCTGTTTTGCCTACATTGCATTGGAGGCAATTTGAGGCCATCCAATCTGATACTGCCCTCATACCATCCGCAAATAATTTTTTTATTGCAGGTGTGAGGGACTGAAAAGGGAACAAAAGCTGGGTGTCGTCGGCATACAATACCGGGGTGAACCCATATGTTCTCACAATGTCAGCCAAGGGGGCCACATACACATTAAAAAGTGTAGGGCTTAGACATGAGCCTTGTGGCACTCCCTTGAGATGGAATGAAGGGAGCCCAATCTGACTCCTTGTGAGCGGCCAGTGAGAAAACTCTCCAACCAGGACAGAGCCGTGCCTCCTATGCCCACCTCCCTCAGACGACCGAGAAGAATCTCATGTGACACAGTGTCAAAGGCAGCGGATAAATCTAACAGCACCAGAATCATAGAGCCCCCTCCATCCAGTGCCAACCTGATGTTATCGGTCACGGAGAGGAGGGCAGATTCGGTGCTGTGATTGGGTCTAAACCCAGATTGAGAATGGTCTAGACCCTCCGCTGCCTCGATGTATTTAGTGAAATATGTGTTCACATGTTTCTCGGTCATCTTGCTAAGGTATGGCAGGAGGGAGATGGGTCGGAGGTTAGAGAGGTCTGTCCATGGAAGTGCCGCGTTCTTCCAGATGGGGTTCACCACCGCTTTCTTCCACTCCATAGGCACCTGCCCCTCCCTGATTGAAAGATTTATGACTGATTAGATCTCGGGTCCAAGCAGAGTGCTCAGGGAGGCGACCATTTTGGCAGGCAGGAAATCATCAGGGGACCCTGATTTTATATGGCTGATGAGGGAGGAAAAATCAGAGTCGTTGACTGCTGGAAAGGTCATAAGTGAAGTACTTGAGAGGGAATCAGAATATTATTCCTTTGACTAGAGGCCTTTGTGATTTTATCATAAATCATATAAATTTTATTCTCAAAAACAGGGAGATATCATCGCAGAGGGACTGAGAAAAGTCATCTGGACTTTCACAGGCTGCCGGTTTTACAAAGGCCTGTAAAATTTTATACAATTCCTTGGAAGAATTACCCGCCTCAGCAAGCTGCTGGGTAAGACAGTTCTTTCTTGCCAGTCTAATGTTTTTATAATAGTTGGATTGAGCGTCTAGGTGTGCTTTCTTACCTCCGTTCGAGTTTTCCTCCCGAATTTCTCGAGCTTTCTACATCCTTGTTTCTCTGTTCTAAGAGTTTCTGTATACCACACTTCTTGCTTGGAGGTGGGGTATTGTTTATGTAGCTTCAAAGGAGCCAGCACATTGATTGCCTTTGTAAGGGAGTTGTTAAACTTCAATAAGGCGAGCTCCACACTATCCGTTTCTGTAATAATGGGTTTCTTCCATACCCTCTGCAGCTCCTCAACTGTTACCTTATGCCACTGTCGTCGCCAAATCGACGGAAGAGAGATCTTCTGAGGGGGCTTGTTCAAGCTCAATAATGAGAATTCAACTAAGAAAAAGTCGGACCAATGTACTTGTGTAGTGAGGTGGCACCGTACTTTGGAACAATTAGAGAAAAGTAAGTCCAAGGTGTGACTTATATTGTTGACTATCTCAACTCAACTATCCGTACTATGGGAGGCCTGAAAGCCAGATTGTGAGGGGTCGAGTAGACCATGTTTCTCCAAATGGACAGTTAGCCGTTTATTAATAAGATGGTCTAGCACCTTCCCAAAGTAAGGCAAGAGGGAGATTGAGCGATAGTTGGCCGGAAGGTTGGGATCTGCTGAAGGTTTCTTAAGGATGGGTTTGATATGAGCTTGTTTCCATTTCAGAGGAACATTAGGTTGTAGCGACATGTTAACGATTTGGGTTAGAACATTGGCAATTAGAGGCATGAGCTTGGTGCAAGCTCGAGGGGGGAAAGGGTCTTCAGGGGAGACTGACTTGATTTTTGTCAGGCCTTCTAATACTTCGCAAGTGGTTAAGGAGTCCAATTCTTTAAGCACAGGGACCTTTATTGTTTCCGAAGGTAAGGCCAAAAAGGGCAGGTCGTTGACTGAATGGTGAGAGTCTGAATCTTTAAGGGGGAAAGAAGAATAGATGGTTTTAATTTTATTATCAAAGCCTTCAAGGTTGTCTCCCCACATCTAAGTTAGGTTTCTGTCAAAAATCCTCCCAAGAAATCGGCTTCAGACCCTCCTACACCTCCTGTGAAGGTCAAACATGCTTTTAAGAAGCCTTCCTCAGCCCCGTTAACGGGCAGCTTGTTGATGGCAGTGCCGACAACAACAAGATCTCCATTGACCGTCATTGGGGTGACATCGTCGACGACCACCGTCGCCACGGTTACAGTCTCGTCTGCCCCAAACTCCTCATCGACAAAGACGTTGATGAGGAGATTGATGCCGACGAGACTGTAACTGTGGCGACGGTGGTAGTCGACGATGTCACCCCAATGACTGTTGATGGAGATCTTGTTGTCAAGTTTCCTTGTCATCGACGGTAAAGATTCCCAAGGTTTTTAAGTCCTCGAAAAAGGTTCAGACTACAAAGGTCCCGGCGACAAAGATGACGGCGATGAAGATGATAAGTGCTTCGTTGACGGCGCTGCCCGTGTCGACGGCGAGTCTACAGTAGACTACTCTCTTGTCAACGATTTCTCCCATTACGTCATCAACAGCTCGTCGACGAGAGAGGCATCCTCAACAATGGTTTTTCATCCACGCCCGTGTCAACTGGGGTATTGCTATCAATGTCCGTTGACGACTCTTCGAAGATGTGTATTCCAACGGCTACATCAATTACCTCATCGACGACATCCAGGTCTGGGAGCGGAAAATTGTTTTTTCAACCAAAATGTCAGCGGGAGAAGCGAACACCTTCCTTGACTTCACCAAGTAGAGTCCAGCCTTTGTTACCCACTCATCTTTTAGATGATGAGGATGACTTGGATGAAGACAGCCTATTTGGAGCTGCACAAAGAGCTTCAGAGCTGAATGTAAAGTATCAAGAAGACTCCGATGATGATGAAGAATATTATGATCAACAACTTTGCTACTTTACTACCACTCTTGTAACAGACTTACGATTGATGTTGGCAGATTATAAAAAGAACTTTCCTTCGTCAACGCAGTCTCCTGCTCCGGTGCCTCCTCCACTATCTGTGGTTCAAAGTCAGCCTCCACCCCTTCCTATTCCTCAAGTGCCTGTACAGTAACTTCCATCCACGGATGAAGCGGACGAGGAACAGCAGGAGGAAAGGGAAATACAAGATGTGCAACTACAGCAAGACGAATGGGATGATTATTTTATCCCACCACCAGTGTCACCATCCCCGCCACAAGTGGACTCACCTCCAGAGGATATTGGGTGCTTTCATAACCTCTTGGAGAGAGCAGCCAAGCATTTTGAGCTTCCGATGCCTTTATGATTATAAGGAACCCTTCAAGAAATCGGTCAAGTCAATTCCCATTATCGACTACATCAAGGGTAATACGGAACCCAGCAACAGTGCCACCAGTCTTGCCAAGACTCGACAAAAAATATAAAGCCCCTGACGATGCGCCTGCCTGTCTCACGGGTCATCCAAGGCCTGATTAAGTGATTTCCCAAGTGGCACAATGCAGGTCAAAGAAGCCTTCATCTCCGTTATGAGCACCTCCGGACAAGGAGGGTAGGAGATTAGACAATATTGGCAAACAGTTTTCAACTATGTCTGCGTTAACAGTTAGAGCGTCTAATTCCTTAGCTTTGTTGGGTCACTACAACAGACAAATTTGATAGTACATCGCTCTTTATATCAAAAACCTCCCATCAGACATCCAAGATGAGGGAAAAAAAGGTTCTACTTGAGGGCGAACGCTCAGCGTCCGAAATAATGGATTGCGCGATGCACAGCGCTTCCCGCAGTCTTGAGGTGCCAGGGATGGTTGAGGCCCACAACCTTCAGGTGAGTGGTTCAGATCAAAATTTTAGATATGCCTTACGACAGATAGGAACTGTTTTGTAAGCAGATCAATGAAGCCCTTCGGGGAATCAAAAAGGACACAGACACGGCTAAAGCTCTGGGTACCCTCCAGTATAAAAGGATGCCTTTTCGTGGTGCCCGGGGTAAAGTTCCATCATCCTACAGGGCAGGTTACCAACAATACCAGTACCCAACCTATACTTCCTCCAACCAGCAATACAAAACGCAGTTTGCTCAGAGGCAACATCGTGGAACTGCCTACAACAAAAATTCCTTTTGAGGTAAAACGGGATGACAAAAAGAGTCTACCTGACACTAATACCCTCCCACTGCTGCCGGCTACTATTTCTTCACCTCCCCAAGATAAAAGGCAAAATCTCCCATTTCCTTCAAAATTGGAAACAAATTACAACGGATCATTGGGTCTTAGACCTGGTACAATTTGGCCGTTGCCTGAATTTCATACAGACACCCACTCCAACCCCTCCTCAACAACTGACTCACAAGCATTTGCACCTCTTACAGCTGGAATTCGTTTCTATGATACAAAAGGGAGCGATAGAATATGTTCCTTTTCATCAAAGGGGAAAAGGTTTTTATTCTGGTTTCTTTTTAGTGCGCAAGAAGGTGAAAAAGTAGAGACCGATTTTAGCCTTGAGAAATCTAAACAAATTCCTCAAGAAACAGTCATTCCGCATGATCACCATTTAGAAGTCTTATAGCTTCTCAATGGAAACGATTACATGACATCCCTAGACCTTCAGGACGCATATTTCCACATACCCATACACAAGAATGTTCTCAGATTCTCTGTAGCCGGCAGGCATTATCAATTCTGAGTGTTGCACTTAGGGCTCAAATCGGCTCCTCACATTTTTACAAAATGCCTAGCACCAGTGGCTGCATATGTCAGACAGCATCATCAGCAAGTTTTCCCTTACCTCGACAACTGGCTGGCAAGGTTCCTACTTGCAACGCCGCAAAGGAGTCTTCCAAGACCTGTCTACGTCTCTTCAGCTAGTTCGGTCTCACTCTAAACCCAGAGAAATTAGTCCTGCAACCTTTTCAGTGACTTATATTCCTAGGAGCCACACTGGATACTATTCTTAAAAAGGCTTAACCCACAGTAGAAGGACAACAGAGACTTCTGACCTTAGCAAACCACGTACGAACAGAAAGTCTCTTTCTGTGTGCCTATACAAATCTCTGCCTGGCATGATGTCCTCCTGTATTCTTCTGATCCCTCATTGCCGTTTACACATGCGTCCTCTTCAGGAAGCTCTCAACACCCAATGGTTACAGGTCAACGGAACATTCGACGACCTAATCCAAGTGACCCCTCAAATGGTCACCTCACTATCTTGGTGGATTCACCCTCATCATCTGTCTCAAGGGTTACCTTTCCTACCGCAAACCTCTCCTCCGGTAATAACAATGGATGATTCTCAGGAAGGTTGGGGAGCCTTCCTTCTCTTCAGATCAGTGGCAAGTGGCCACCTTCTCACTGGAGCCTGCACATAAATGTCCTGGAACTAAGGGCGGTGTTTCTAGAGCTACAAGCTTTCCTACCCAGAAACAAGCAAGGAGGAACTCTATCTTTCCCTCTCTCTCAAGAAGCTCAACTGATTTGGAACTGTGTAATTCAATACAAAATCTCCTCGACAGTGGAGTACTTGCCAAGGAAGCAGAACACCGTAGCGGATTTGCTGAGCAGATTGCGGACTTCCTGCCACGAGTGGAAATTAAACTAAAGTACTCTCAACCGAATCTTCTCTCAGTGGGGCAAACCGATTATAGACCTGTTTGCCACTTGCAACAATGCCAAATGCCAAAACTTCTCAAGCTGGCATCCCCAACTGGGATCTTGGGGGAATGCTTTTTCAATAGCATGGTCCTGCATATTTGCCTACTCTTTTCTTCCAATTACTCTCCTCCCCAGGGTGCTGAAGAAGATGAAGGTGAAACCCTGCAAAGTAATACTAATAGCACCAGCGTGGCCTTTCCAACATTGGTTCACAGAACTCCATCTTCTGTCCCTGCGACCGCCGATTTCACTGCAGCCAATTCCGTAACTTCTCACTATGAACCAGGGACAAGTTCAACACCCAGATCCAAGTTCTCTTAGATTATCTGCTTGGCTCCTGAGTTGCAGGAATTTCGACACTTGAACATTCCACAGGAATGCAAAGAGATCCTGTCTCATGCTCGAGCAGACGGTACCAACAGAACTTATTCTTTAAAATGGAAAATATTCTGTATCTGGTGTAGGTTGGCTAAGATGCATCCCCTCAATTCATCCCCAGAGGAAGTGTTACCATATCACATCCATCTAGCAAATTCAGGTTTAGCTCATGCTTCGATTAAAGTACACTTAGCGGCTATCTCCCGTTTACAGAGATCATTCCTTAAAGGCTCTTCAGGTCCTTTCCACCTGTGAAATCTCCTCCTCCAGCATGGCACATCAACACAGTGCTTGCTTAGCTTATGAAGCACCAGGTTGACCCAATACAAAGAACTGACATAAAGTTCCTATCATAGAAGATCGCTCTTCTGGCCCTTACATCCGCAAGAAGAGTTAGTGAACTTCAAGCTTTCACTATGCATGAACCCTTTTTGCAGTTCAAACTTAATGGGGTGATCCTACGAACCAGTACAAAGTTTATCCCTAAAGTCCGCTTGGACATTCATCCTAACGAACCAAGGACCAGATGGACGACTGTTTTTCTCGTGCGAATACAGGGTTTAGACCCATTTGCGCACGCTAAAAACCTTGGGATCTTGTACAAAACCTACTTTGTGAGTCTAATTCATTAGCGACTCGCAAAATAGGTATTGCGACTTGCTATTAGAAAGGGGCGTTTCCTTCCTAATAGCGACTCATGCGGCATGTATGAATGTTTTGTGACCGCAATTGCGTTAGCCAAACACTCGCAAATTACCACCTACTTCAAGTAGGTGGTAATGCAATCGGCAAATCCGCTTTGCAAATGCAGGCGAAAATATTGTTTAAGTGCAGGCAGTGGTCCCAGGGACCACTGCCTGCCCTTAAAAAATGAAACAAACGTTTTATTTTTTTATTTTTTTTTAAATGCATCTCGTTTTCCTTTAAGAAAAACGGGCTGATTTTTTGTATTTTTTTTTTAAACTGCTTTATTTAAAAGCAGTCCCAGACATGGTGATCTGCTGAGCCCTGCAGGCCACCGTCCCTGGGAGGGCCAGACATTCCCAATGGGGTCGCAAAATGCGAGTGCCTCATTAATGTTAATGAGCCTCGCATTTTGCAATCCCCATTGGGAATCGCAATCAGTGTCTCTGACACTGTAGTACATAGTAAATTGCAACTCGCAATTTGCTACTAGCAATCAACCACTAATTGCGAGTCGCAATTTACTATAGTCGTACATCTTGCCCCAATTGTATTAAAATCTTTCTTTCTGAATCCTCAGACAGCAGCAGACGAGCTCTGCATTCTTTGGACTAAAAATGCTGCCTAAAGTTCTATCTGGATAGAACAAAATCCTTCTGCGAAACCAATACAGGTCAGCCCCTGCGATCAAAGGTTCGTGCTCATTCGACTAGAGCAGTGTCTATATCTATGGCATTGTTTGCTGGTGTGTCCCTATCAGACATTTGTAGAGCAGCAACTTGGAAGACACTACATACATTCACTAAGCAATATTGCTTGGACTCTGAGTCGATGAGAGATGCTGCGGTGGGACAGGCAGTGTCGGTTTTAGTAAAGATGAGCCTTCCTTTCTTCCCACCAACCATTCGATGCACATTTCTCTTTTTTCTCTTTTGTCAGAGTGTTGAAAAGTATCCATTTGCGGTTATATATATATATACATATATATATATATATATATATATATTACCTACTGGCGGTCGCCAGTAGGTAGTTATAGTTAGGATTGGCTACCATAGGAAATCCGCAACATTCTATTGAGAATAACTCTGGCGCCGGTTGAGGATTTTGTGTGTAATTTTCCACAATTTTGGCCAGCTCCGCTCCTTCCCTGAAAGTTTCGGGGGGATTCGTGAAGTGGGGGCTGAGAAAAAAGGGGGGTCCCAAAACGTGTTTTCCCCATGTTAATTTCCATAGGACGGTCTGACAAGTCTACAGCCCGACCCGCTGAACGGAATTACGCCAAACTTTGCAAAATTGTAGGGACTGGTACGCAAATGTGCCTTTGCTATATTTGCTGAAAATTGCTCCAGTGGTTTTTTTGAAAATTAACTTCAAAAACACATATATATCTATAGGCGCTCACAGGGGCGCGTACCGGGGAGCGCACCTGGCGCGCTACGGGAGTGCGCGAGCGGAAAGCTGATTGGCTGTCGGGTGTCTGTCAACATTCTAAACAGTCCGGAGAGTCCGCCATCTTGTGTCTCGGTAGAATCGAGACACAAGAGGTGAAAAAGAAAGGGGGAAATAATTAAAAGGGGGCAGAGTAGAGACCCCCTGACCCCCTAGGTTTTCTGAGGGGGGCTTAGAAGGACCCTGAAGGGCAAAAAACCTTTTTGTTGAAATTTTCGCGGGGTAAGCGCTGGGTGCGTTCCCAAGTGCGCGCTCCGGTTCGCGCACCCTGAGCACACCAGGGGGAAAAACAGTGTAAAAAAATAGAGTAAAAAAATAAAGTAGAGTGTTTAGAGGAAAGTGATGCATTGCTGGAGTGTGTCACAAAAATGATGCAACTCGAGCAATGCATCCTTTCACATGGGGCCAGTCCCATGTGAAAGGGCCTGCGTCAGTCTTACGCCTGCTGTGAGGCAGGCGCAAGATTTAGACGCAACAGCGTCGTAAAAGTGACGCAGTGAAATCTCATAGATTTCACTGCGTCACTTCTACGACCCTTCCTTATGTCAATACGCCCCCTTTGCATACATTCCAGCTGGCGCAGGTATAATGTGGCGCAGGGGTTTACAAAGTAACGCATCTGATGCGTCACTTTGTAAATATGACTCAACAAGGTGCATTTTTTACAGCACTGGTGCGTCACAAAAAGTGACGCACCGGCGGTGTAAAAGTGACGCATGGCCTCATAAATGAGGCCTTCAGTCTTCTACTCTTACTTTTTCTTTCACTTTCTCTGTTTCTTCACTGCCTTACTCACCTTGTCTCACACTCAATTGTCTTTATCCAGTCTGTATCTCCACTCTTTCCTAAACATCACTGCTCTTTTCTTACCCTTCCACACCACCGTTCTTTTACTACATTTTCTTCACTTATCCACATTCCCCATGTTCACTCTCCTTCTCCTCACTCACCTTCTTTCAGTCCCCCTACTTCACTTTCCTTCCCCTCTCGTCCCTTTCTTTGCTTTCTCACTCATTTTCCTCTCCTCTCTGACTGCACTCCACTTCAGTTACTCTTTTTCATTTTTTTAAGAATACAGCTCTTTGATGAGAATTGGAGGTAGTTCTGAAAAGAACTTTTTTTTTCTTCGTTTTTCCTTTTTTTTAACAAAAACAAAAACAGGGAATGGGAAACTGCTCAACAGAAGCAAACATTTTTTATCAAAATTAGGACTGGGAACGGCAGCGGTGGTTCTCTAATGCTCGAACCATGAGCATATCACTTTGTTCCCCATAACAAAGTAGCTGATCACATTGTCTACATTTAATTACGGCTTCATTAAAAGCAGGCTGGATATTAGGGATCAGCTCTTCTGGTCGCCCCCTCACTGATGTAGTTGGTCCTCCGGTTGAAGTAGAGGCACCACCCCTGGGAGCCTTTCGCGCCAGAGCCCTGACACTCTCCCGGGCATAGTTCTGGGGATGCCTTCTCTGCACGTGGCGAATCATGGAAGAATTACCAAAACTGTACTTCCTTGTGGGGTCTCCTCTGGAAAGCACAGTATGGCAGATCTTACACTCCACCTTTTGGAGCATTTACTTTCTTACGTCCCTCAGGAACATCAAAAAATTTCCAGATGGAGGAGGGGCTTCGCGCGATTCCAAGATGGACGCGTGAGCTAAGAGCTCCCGGGACCCCTTCCACCTCCGGCGACTATCCTGTCATCTATCCTGATTCTGACGACGGATATTTTTCATTGACGCCCTGCTGATGCCAGCGCTCTTTTCGTGACTTGTTTTGGCCGTCGCACGCTGGACTTACTGCGACCTGAACTTTGGGGCCTACCACGTATGCCAACCGGGGGCTCGAGTCCCCGAGGTACCCAGGTGGCAATTGAACAACAGCGGCTGGTGGGCCACGCCCTCTTCCCTTGGTGTGCTTTCGGTTTCGTTTCTGCTTCTAGTGCTAGCCCACTTCCCGATTGGAGTTCTTACTCTGCGACTGCTGGCCTGGTCTTGTGCTGTGCCCTTCTTTCCTCGCAATTCGGCGCCTGCCACGACGGAGGCTGTTTTGTCCGAGTTTCGCAATTCCAGTTGAAGTTTCTCCCCGGTCATGACGGGCAGGACAGTGGTCGAGAGACGCGGCGCAAGAGGCTCGTCCCGAGGGGGGGCCACCCAATCTCAGACCATTGATCGCTTTACTCGACCCAAGGGCTCCCCGGGCGGATCGAGTGGTGCCCTGGAGGAAGCTGGGGACGGTGCTCCTGATGGCGAGGAGCCTACCCTGAAAGACGTGATGGGCGCCATTGCGAGTATTCAATCCAGCATGGGCCAGCAGTATGAAACCCTGGCTGCTAAAATAGACACAGTGGCGGTTGATGTTTCCCTTATCAGAGCGGACCTTGGGAAAACTAACGAGCGTGTCAAATCTCTTGATCTTAAGACCGCTAGTCTGACCACGGATGTCTCGGACCTCCAGACTACGGTCCGTAATCTCCGGACCACTTGTGACCTATTTGCCAATCGGTTGGAGGATTTTGAGGGCCGGGCCAGGCGCAACAACGTCCGCATCGTTGGTGTCCCGGAGACTTCTGCCGATATGCCTGTTGATATCCTGGTGGAGGACCTTGTGTTGAAGCATCTGGCGGCGCAGTGCCTAAGTACATTTTTTGCGGTCGAAAGGGACCATCGTGTTCCGGGAGGCAAGCCGAAGCTGGGTGCCGCTCCACGGCCTATTATAGCTAGACTATTTAACTTTCGCGATAGGGACGCTATCCTGCAGGCATCGCGAACCACTGGGCCCATTAAATTTGAGAACGCCTCCATAAGTTTCTATCCAGATTTCACGCAAGCCGTCCAGAAACAGAGGATGGACTTTACGGGTGTGAAGAGGCGCCTCAGGGATCTGGGACTGAAGTATGCCATGCTTTTCCCGGCCCGCCTGAGGATCGAACATGCTGAGCGTGCCTTTTTCTTCGACCGCCCTGAGGTGGTGAGTGACTGGTTGGACACTTTACCGAAGCGTACCAATGGCCCGGAAGACTCGGGAGGGGCCGAGGGAGGAGTGGAGGACCAGGAGCAGTGAGTCTACGTTGGCGAGCCGGATTACATCGCATGGGCTGCCGGACTGTGTTTTGAGTATTATGTGACTGCCCGGGGGTGTGAGGGGGTCTGAGGGGTCTTCCTCCTCTGGGGATTTCTTTCTCTCTTTCTGTAGGTTAGTTTAATGGGGCGACAGGCACACTGCAAGTTGGGGTGGCTTTTGGGTCTACCGCAGGGGTGCAGGGTGGGGGGTTCGACACTGTTGGGTTCCTTGGGGGTGGGGGGGGGCTTTTTTCTTCTTGTTTGGTTCGAGGCTGTGCTCTGTTTATCACTTGCTTTTACATGACTGTTTCGAGGTGGGGAGTGCGGTCGGTTTGCTTCAGGGATGGGGGGTAGGGGGCTTAGGGTTTTGAGCTGGAATGTTAATGGTCTTGGGGACAGGATAAAATGTGGGATTGTGCTGCAATACTTGAAGAGGTGCTCCCCGGATGTGGTCCTGCTTCAGGAGACCCATTTGGTGGGCAACACGTGCCACGCTTTGAACAGGAGAGGCTATCGTCTGGTGGCGCACTCCGGCTTCACCTCGGGATCGAGGGGGGCTGGTATCCTGGTCAGGAATTCCCTTCCCTTGGAGGTGGATACCACACTGTTAGATGATAGGGGCCGCTATGCTGGCGTTACCGGGAGATGGGAGGGGAAATTGATCTCCATACTGTCTATTTATGTTCCGCCTGGGCTGCAGTCTACCACGTTCGCTGACTTGGGCAAGGTCATCCTGGGCCTGCCCGAGGGCCTGCTTGTGCTGGGTGGTGATTTCAATTCAGTGGCGAATGGTGAGAGTGATCGTAGCCCCCCCCCCCGGCTCCTCCCTGCATCGCAGTTGTGGTTGGGGAAATTCCTTGATGCCTTTGGGTTGGCTGATTGTTGGAGGCAGCTGCACCCTGGCCAACTTCAGTATACCTTTCATTCGGGGGCTCACGGAAGTCTCTCGAGACTTGATTATATTGTCGTGCCTATGGTGCAGTTGGCCTCGGTGCGTGAAATCAGACACTTGGCTAGGGGGATCTCGGACCACTCCCCGATATGGTTTCACTTAGACATTTGTTTGGGGACGGGGGGCCGTATCGCCCCCATCAATCCGTGGCACTTCCAGAACCCTAGACTCAGATCCGAGGTGGTGAAATGTGTGGACTATTACTTTGCAGAAAATGAGGGTTCTGTCTCCTCCCCGGTTTCATTGTGGGAGGCCTACAAGACGGTGATCCGAGGTCAGACTTTGTCCCTTGTGGCCGATGAGAAGCGGCGTAACCAAGAGGAGGTGGTGCATTTGGAATCTGAGATTGCAATGCTTGAGGGGCGGTTGGAGGCTGGAGTGACGCCTGAGATTAAGCAAACTGAATACAGGGCACTTGTGACTGCCGCTGCTGAGGCGATGCATCGCATGCAGCAAGGGCGACTTTATGATGTGGGTGATAAGGCCGGGAAATTGCTTGCGAGGCTGGACAGGAGAGACAGATTGAATCGTGTGGTGCCAGTGATTGAGAGAGATGATGGAGTGCGAGTCGTGGACCCGGTGGAGATAGTTGAGGTGTTTGCTCAGCATTTTCGGGTCGTATATGCCCCGGTTTCCGGCCTCCCGGAGGAGGACTCGTGCTTGTTACTTCGTGACCTTGTGTTGCCCAGTCTCTCGGAGTCGGACGAGGTGTTAATGGAGGCTGATTTTTCCGTCGATGAGGTTGCGCTTGCCATTCGCTCCCTTCGCTCGGGGAAGGCTTCGGGCCCTAATGGTATACCGGTTGAGTTGTATAAATTGTGTCCGGACAAAATGGCGCCGTATTTGCTGCGTATGTTTGCGGCCTCGCGAGATCTTGGTTCTCTTCCCAGGGACCAGAGGTTGGCTTCCATTGTGGTCATTCATAAAGATGGTAAGCCCCGCGAGCGTTGCTCATCGTATCGTCCGATCTCCCTTCTGAACGCTGAACCGAAGATATTGGCAAAAATACTGGCAAATCGAATGGTCACGGTGATCAGCGGACTGGTTCACCCGGATCAGTCCGGTTTTATCCCTCAGCGCAATACTGCTCTCAATCTTCGCCGTTTACATGGCGTCGTTGCGAGGGCGGGATCTCTTCGTGAGCCGGCCATCTTGGTTTCTCTCGATGCTTCGATGGCCTTTGACACGGTTGAGTGGCCGTATCTGTGGGCCGCCCTCGCCAAGTTCGGTTTTGGCCCTAAATTCATCACTTGGGTTAAACTCCTGTATGAACAGCCACTCGCGCAGGTGGTGGTTAATGGCAGAGCCTCGGCGCCCTTCGCTCTCGGGCGTGGCACGAGGCAGGGTTGTCCTTTGTCACCGTTGTTGTTTGCGCTTGCGCTTGAACCGCTGGCCGCCTGGCTTCGGTGGGAACCCTCTCTGAAAGGTATACGCTGGTCCCCGGATTTCGAAGACCGAGTCTCTCTCTATGCTGATGACATCCTGTTATATTTGACGTCCCCCCGCAAATCGCTGGGAGTTCTTATTGACGTATTGCGCTCTTTTGGCCGCAACTCCGGGTTGGTTATCAATTGGTCTAAATCCTGTATCTTCCCGCTCACTAGCGACCCACTTTCTCTGCCCCGAATAAGTCCGATCCCGGTCTGCATTGATGGCTTTAAATATTTGGGGATTTATATTTCACTTGACCCTGTGCTGCGTTATGATCGGAATTTGCTGCCTCCGGTCGGACGTTGCGGCGTGGTGCAATCTGCCTCTCTCCCCCTTGGGACGTGCGGCGCTGTTTAAAATGATGTCCCTCCCCCTGTTCCTGTATGCCGTACAAAACACGCTAGATTTGGTGCCGGCTCACTTTCGTGAAATAGAGTGCCTCCAGAGGAAGCTGGTGTGGGCTGGTCGGCCCCGTATAGCACTGGCTAAACTCACGCTACCCTGGTATGACGGGGGCATTGCCTTACCCGACATACGACGATATTATTGGGCATCCCAGTTAAGTGCTGTGAATCATGCTATGTATGGTCCTGTCCCGAACCCGGCTTTTGAAATGGACCGATGGCTCTTACCTGGGGGGGATTACTATAGGGCATTTTATTCTAGGAGTGCTAGGAGGAACTTGACGGGTCCCACGGCAGTGGCGGTGCGGGTTTGGAGCAGCGCGACCGCGGCTACTGGGTGGTCGGATAGGCTTACCAGGGCGACCCCTTTATTTGCTGCGGAGAGACTGGGTGAACTATGGACGTCGAAGGGGTTCGATAGATGGGACCTCATCGGGATTAGTAAATTGAGCGATCTTTGGGTTAAGGATAGAGTGAAGACCTTTGTGGAACTACAGCAAGAGTATGGTCTGCATGACTCGGAATTTTTTCGATATCTTCAGGTTCGCCATGCCGTTGGGTCGGTTTTTCCGACCGGTTCTGATGTTCCGGAGAGTTCCCCTCTGGAGGATAGGGTGCTGGACGGTCATGTTCCAGACAGCACTATTTCTCTTATTTACAAAAAACTTATTAATGTTCGGTCGGACTTGCTTGTCCATTTGCGTGGCGCCTGGACTGCCGATGGGCTGGAGCTAGACGATGAGGATTGGCAGGCTGCGGTGTCCTCTCCTAAAGAGGTCGCGATTCCGGCGCGCCTGCGACTTGTTCAGCTGAAAGTCCTGCACCGAGTCTATGTCACTGGTCCCCGACTGATGCGTATGGGTTTTTCTGAGGATGGACTGTGTCGGCGGGGTTGTGGTATGCTTGCTACTTTCCTCCATATTGTATGGGAGTGCCCGGTGGTTGAGTCCTTCTCGAGGGGAGTGCATGAAGTGATGAATGAAGTCACGAATGTTCGGCTGCTACCTGAACCTAAGCGCTGTCTATTGGATGTGTGGGAACCGACCGACTGTAATGTTGCTCAGACTCAATGGGTGACTCTGGGCAACATGATCGCGAAGAGGGGCATTGCGCAGTTATGGGGGTCTCAGAGGGCACCCTTGGTTTCCGGGTGGGAAGATAACATGGACTGGTGTATGTTCAGAGAGAAAATTGTCTACATTTCCCGTGGCAGGCCCCGAAAGTGGGGTAGGATATGGAACCAGTGGAATGCATTCCGTGGGGACATTTGTGAACCCCCCCTCGTGGATCCCCCTGATACTCCTTGTTCCCCTTGACTGTACACTTCGGCTCTCACATGTACAGATATATCGATATTTCCATTTGCTCTGGGCTCCCGTTTTGTCCCTCCCTCCCTGACTTTTCTCCTGTCTACCGTATTGTTTCCTGACCGCTTCTTCCTGCCACATATGTAATGACCATACTGATCGGAGTGCAGCCTTGTTTCTTTTGTTGTTTGAATGTTATAAAATGAAACCGCTCGTATCCTGTCGTTTGGAACTTAACGAATTTCTTACCATGGCTGCCGGACCCCTGGTTGTCGGCTGATGAGCTGTGTATTATGCTATACCATGTGCGGTTTTCTTGGCCGGCCCGAGGGGTTGTAGGCGAGAATCTGTATTTCCATACTTTGTTAAATAAAGGTTTTTTCAAA